>NC_141699.1:937411081-938685367 GCF_964263255.1 Lissotriton vulgaris
AAGACAACTCTTCTTGTTCTACTGTTTGGTTGTTGAAGAACTTTGTTTTTTTCCTGTCAGACATCTGTCCTTGGTTTGCTAGTGGCTGCCTCAAAATGGATTTTAGTGTTAGTTGTGGGAGGACACTTAGGGCCAGATGTAGGTCGCCAATTACCGGTCGGTAACGGACGATTTCGGCTGTTACCGACCGGTAATTGGGTTTTGAGATGTAGGGGCATTTTTTTACAGAATCAGTAAATTTACCAATTCGGTAAATTTACCGATTCTGTAAAATACCGAATCGGTAATTTTACCGATTCGGTAAAAGCCAGATGTAGGTAGCAATGTTCAGAGTGCTACAGGCCTTCAGAATTCGGTATTTTACCACCCAATCCATTTGGGTGGTAAAATACCGAATTCAGGTGTACATGCACATCTGTGCATGTACACCTGTGCCCTGTGACACACAGACATGCCCTTAGGGCATGTATGTGTGCCACATGGCACACAAGCCTGTACTTGGGGTGCTAGAGGGTGTCAAAGTGACACCCCCTGAACCCTTGCAGGATTCGGTATTTACCAATTCGGTAAATACCGAATCGGTATTTCCCATTGATTCCTATGGGCTTCATCGCCCATAGGAATCAATGGGCAATACCAATTCGGTATTTACCGAATCGGTAAATACCGAATCATACCGATTCGGTAATTCTGAAATTAGAATTACCTAAATCTGCCCCCTTCCTATTTACCGACTCTAAAATACCGAATCGGTAAAATTCGGTATTTAAGAGTCGGTAAATAGGAATTACCTACATCTGGCCCTAGGAGTAATACAGCACACTCTCCACACACACACACACACACAGCCCTCAGAATCCAGGTTTAGAGTGGCTGAAGACTTCCATCATCTTGAAAATGTCAAAAGTGGGTAGGGTTAGGCCTGGGAATTTTTACCCCATTAGTTAAGCTTGCCCAGGTGTCATTCCCAAACATCGGCTAGTGCCAGGCATAAATTTGGCACCTCCAGGCACCCAAGTAAGGACCTTTTCTGGACCTGCGAAAGGTCAGAAGAGTATTGGCTCTGCTGTGTGACCCAAGAGGAGTCCTGAAGGACTGACCTGCTCCTTTTGTACACAAGACAAAGAAGTAGACTCCAAGGGTCATTTGGCTGAACTCCTGTGTGGCTACAGAGAGACTACAAGCTACAAGAGGCTTTTCCTGGAAGTACCCAGCTGACAACCGGGACTATACCCTGTTGTGGGCCTCTGCCTGGCACCATGCGTGTGTCTATGTACCTACCCTAAGGTCCTGGGAGGCTTAAGAAGTGTACTCCTGCCGTGGGTTGGGACCTAAAGGAATAAGTCAGAAGGTAAAATCTTTGACCAGGATGTACCTGGTCGGTGTAGCTAACCTGTGCTCCATCACACCCCCCTCAAAGTACTGGTAGGTCCCGGTCTATAGCAGCCATTGACTAAAATTGGCTCTTTGTGCTTTATGGCATTATTTCTAATCAATACTTTAAATATTCATATCCTGGTCCACCTTAATGGGTTTTTGTCATTTTGTTTATTAACTTTTACGCTATTTTTCTTCTGCTAATTTGTGCGATGCTATTTGGTATGTTCTATGCTGTGCTGACATAATAGTAGATTAGCACTGAGAAGCCCCGTTCTAGGACAGCTATGCGCTTTAGAAATCCCCTTAACATAACAAAGGCAGCGGGCTGGTTTGTGCAGTTTTGCTTGGGCTGCTGTTGTTCAGTCCCGCCTTGCGACGCCTCATTGAAAATATCAAACACAGTGCTTTAAATGGGCCGGTACTGTCTGGTACTGAGTACCGGCACTTTTTTTATTTTGGGAGGGAGTGTATCAGCACTTCTCCAGAGAAATGTAATTTTAAATGGAGAGATCCTGCACTTCTCAGAAACAAGCAGGTACTCCGCTACAGAGTACCTGCGCTTCTATTTTACCATTTCGAGCACTGGTCTCACCTCACATTGTTTCAATACCATGCCTACGTCTCCTCATATTTGCTGTAAGTTTCCTTGCAGTCGAAATAGAGCAGTTTCCAGCTAGTTCAGAAGTTAAGTAAATAGCGTGACAGGCGCGTTCCTAACCTCGCGTGCAATGTTGCTTTTTCAACCCCATGAATTCCTCTCAGGATGTGTTTTTACATTCTTTGCTCTGCTTTCTGAACTTTGCTCCTGAACTCTGATGTTTGATTTCGTCACCGTTCCCAGCGCAGGTCCCACACCGGTAATTACACGTGTGCAGTGCACTGATTACTTGTTCAGCATTTCCACCTATTTTTTCAGCTCAATTCTACATACACCTTAAACAGTGAGTCATATAAAAATGACGGGGCAGATTTATGTTAACTGGCGTATCCCCAGGGATGCGCCAGTTAATGTGCGGCACAGTGCGCCACAGCTCCGCCACCCACGGTGCGCCGCATTTATAATGCGGCGCACCATGGTGCAACAACGGCACAGATGCGTGACGCATCTGTGCCGGAAAGGTGGCGCATTGCTGGAGTTGCGTCGCAAGCGCGACGCAGCTCCAGCAAGGCTCGGGGGTGCCCCATCTTCACAATGCTGTGTCAAGACCTACGACCAGGCGCAGGGTTTTGACGCAGCATTGGCCTGAAAGTGACTGAGTGAAATCTCATAGATTTCACTCAGCCTCTTTCAGGAGGCGTTCCTGCGCAGGAACGCCTCCTTATGGCGCAGGGCTTTACAACGTGACGCATCTCCTTGATGCGTCACGTTGTAAATAGGGCGCATTTTTTGCGCCGCCGTTGCGTCAAATAAAGTGACGCAATTGCGGCGCAAAGAGGCATAAGGGCATCATAAATCTGCCCCGACATGTTTAACATAAATCGATGTGCTCCACTCTTCTTTTACCCTTGAATCACTTTTTGTACTATTAACATTTTCTTTTGGAAATGATTCTCATTTTGGTTCAGTCACGTTTGATGTTTCATGCACACTTAAGTTCACACGAACGAAAATGATGTAATATGATGTAAGTAGCAACTAACACGATTATTATGCGTTTTTTAAGACAACCTAAAGTGATTTACAGGTATTTCTTAGGATAATTAGCGTCTCAATTAGAAGCTCAGTGAGTGACTCAGATCACATTATAAAACATGGGATTCCGCAATCCCTGTGTAAATGCACGTCATGAATTTCTTTATAATCGGCGACTTGTGACGCAGTCAGTCGCCGATCATAATGAAAAGACGTAAGAACTCAATTGTAATAAGTTATAACAGTGGTGTCGTGCAATCACAGTGCCTGCTGCCAGAGCCAGCAGCCCAGGTGAAAGGCAGGCCAGGTCACAGAGCAGCTGTGTAAAGCAACAATATTACTTTTCCTTATTCTGCTTCATGGATTGAACTGATTCAAATATGTTTTTTCAACAAGTATCTAACATGTTTTTGATATGTTTAATTTAGCACTAGAGCTTATATTTTTATTCTTCATGTTTGCAAGCATGGTCTCTTTCTGAACGAGCTACGCACCAGCGGTTTAAGTGGTTTGTGGGAATGGTGATGGTGTGACCATGCATTATATGGGATAAGGTACATTCTGCTGTACATGATAAGTATATTGAAAGTCACAGAGGAGTTCCACAACCTTATAAAGACCTCGGGGCATATTACCAAGCAATAGCGATAATTATCGCTATTGCTTGGTTAGCGAGAAAAAATTATCGCCGAGCTGCGGCGATTTTTATCGCAGATAAACCTTGGTATTACCAAGGTTTATCGCAAATGCGATAAAAATCGGAAATAATGCATGAATATCGCTGAAAAGTCAGTGATATTCAGGCATTACCGAACGAATGCTCTTAGCCATGTTATCCACCTATCATTGGATAACATGGCTAAGAACTGCTCAGGGGCAGGTGTTAGCTTTTGGAGATATTCGCGCTTAGCGCGAAAATCTCCAAAAGTTGGTAATAGGAGATAGCGATGTTAGCGACTGTTTCCAGTCGCTAACATCTTAGCACGCCCACTTTGCATGTCATTAGTAATAAATATCACTGACATGCAAAGCGGGGCCCAAGATGGTCGCTATCTCCTACTAGCTGTCGCTAACTGGTGTTAGAGACAGCTAGGTAATAGGGAGATAATTTTATCTCCGCTTTCTTGGCTTTTAAAGCCAAAAAAGCGGAGATAAACCCCCTTGATAATATACCCCCTCGTTCCTCTATATGATTATGGAACTCCTCCCTGACCTGCAATATCCTTATCATGTACTGCAGGGTGCACTTTATCCCATATAATGCATGGTCACACCATCATTAATGTACGACTGGAGATACTTTATTTCTTATATGACAGATATATTCTGGGCACTGAAGATGCCTATTCCTTTGCACAACACCAATTTACAATCAATCAATCAGTCAATCAATCAATCAATCACAGCATTTGTATAGCGCACTGCTCACCCAAAGGGTCTCAAGGCGCTAGGGAAGGGGGGTCCGCTACTGCTCGAACAGCCAGGTCTTGAGTTGCTTCCTGAAGGCGAGGTGGTCCTGGGTCAGGCGGAGGTGGGTTGGGGGGGGAGTTCCATGTCTTGGCGGCGAGGTAGGAGAAGGACCGTCCTCCTGTGGTGGCTCTTCGGATGCGGGGGACGGTGGCGAGGGCGTGGCCGGTCGATCGAAGCTGGCGTTTGGGAGCGTAGAAGTTGAGGCGGCTGTTGAGGTATCCCGGGCCTTGGTTGTGTAGGGCTTTGTGTGCGTGGGTGAGAAGTCGGAAGGTGATTCTCTTGTTGACTGGGAGCCAGTGTAGGTCTCTTAGGTGTCCGGAGATGTGGCTGCGACGGGGGATGTCTAGGATGAGACGTGCTGAGGCGTTCTGGATCCGCTGGAGTCTCTTCTGGAGCTTGGCGGTGGTTCCGGCGTAGAGGGAGTTGCCGGAGTCCAGACGGCTGGTGACGAGGGCCTGGGTGACCGTCTTCCTGGTCTCGGTGGGGATCCACCGGAAGATCTTACGTAGCATGCGCAGGATGTTGAAGCATGACGAGGAGACGGCATTGACTTGTCTGGTCATGGAGAGGGAGGAGTCCAGGATGAAGCCCAGGTTGTGTGCGTGGTCTGTTGGTTGGGGTGCGCTTCCCAGGGCGGGGGGCCACCAGGAATCGTCCCAGGCGGAGGGTGAGGATCATAGGATGAGGACTTCCGTCTTGTCCGAGTTCAGTTTCAGGCGGCTGTTCTTCATCCATTCGGCTACCTCTTTCATCCCTTCGTGTAGGTTGTTTCTGGCGGTGGTGGGGTCGTTGGTGAGGGAGAGGATCAGCTGGGTGTCGTCGGCGTAGGAAATGATGTTGAGGTTGTGCTGGCGTGTGATGTCTGCGAGGGGGCCCATGTAGACGTTGAAGAGGGTTGGACTGAGCGAGGAGCCTTGAGGAACGCCGCAGATGACTTCGGTGGCTTCCGATCTGACCGGAGGGAGGCGGACTCTCTGTGTCCTTCCGGCAAGGAAGGAGATGATCCACTCCAGTGCCTTCTCCTGGACTCCGACGTTGCTGAGGCGCTGTACTAGGGTACGGTGGCAGACAATGTCGAAGGCCGCGGAGAGGTCTAGGAGGATGAGGGCCGCTGTTTCTCTGTTGTCGAGCAGGGCTCGGATGTCATCGGTGGCTGCGATCAGGGAGGTCTCGGTGCTGTGGTTTGCCCGGAAGCCAGACTGCGAGGGGTCGAGGGATCCGTTTGTCTCGAGGAAGGCGGCCAGCTGCTTGTTGACGGTCTTCTCGATGACTTTTGCAGGAAACGGGAGCAGCGAGATGGAGCGGTAGTTCTTGAGGTCGGTGGGGTCGGCTGATGGCTTCTTGAGTAGGGCGCTGAGTTCGGCGTGCTTCCAGCTCTCCGGGAAGGTAGCGGTGTCGAAGGAGGTGTTGATGATGTCCCGCAGGTGGGGTGCGATGACAGCGTCGGCCTTGTTGAAGACGTGGTGAGGGCAGGGGTCGGTCGGAGATCCGTTGTGGATGGAGTTAATCGTGCGGATGGTGTCTTCGGTGTTGATCGGAGTCCAGGCGCGGAGGGTGGTGGTGGGGGGCGGGGGTTCGATTGTGGCGTGCGTTGGTTGAGTGCTGAAGCTGTTGTGTATGTCCGCGATCTTGTTGTGGAAGTAGGAGGCGAGGGAGTTGCAGAGGTCTTGCGAAGGGGTGATGTTGTTGTTTCCGGCGTTGGGGTTGGAGAGCTCTTTGACGATGTTGAAGAGTTCCTTGTTGTTGTGTGCGTTGTTGTCCAGTCGTTCCTTGAATGCTGTTTTCTTGGTGGCGCGGATGAGTTGGTGGTGCTTTTGAGTGGCGAGCTTGAGGGCAGCCATGTTGTCCGGAGTTGGGTCTCTGCGCCAGGTTCTCTCAAGGGCTCGGCAGTTCTTCTTGGAGTTCTTGAGTTCGTCGGTGAACCATGGGGCTTTCTTGCTGCCGGGTCTGCTTGGCGGTGTCCTCAGGGGGGCGAGGTCGTCTGCGCAGTCGCTGATCCACTTGGTGAGGTTGGTGGCCGCCTGGCTTGGGTTCGGTGTGCTGGTGGGAGGGTTCAAGCTCAGGGAGGTCGCGAGTTGGTCGGCTGTGATCTTGTTCCAGCTTCTGCGTGCAACCTGTTTCTGGTGGTGGTGGATCGTGGTCCTTCTGAAGCTGAAGTGGACGCAGCTGTGGTCCGTCCAGTGGAGTCCGGTGGCGTGGCTGAAGGCGATGCCCTTGCTGGATGAGAAGACGGGGTCGAGTGTGTGTCCGGCGTAGTGGGTGGGGGTGGTGACCAGTTGCTTGAGTCCCAGGTTTGCGAGGTTGTCCAGCAGGGTGGTGGTGTTGCGGTCGTTGTTGTTCTCCAGGTGGAAGTTGAGGTCCCTGAGGAGGATGTAGTCAGCAGAGCAGAGGGCGTGCGGGCTGATGAAGTCGGCGAAGTCTTCGCTGAATTGTGTGCGTGGTCCTGGGGGTCTGTAGATGAGGGTGCCTCTGAGGGTGGTCTTGGGGTTGATGTGGACCTGGAAGTGAAGGTGCTCGGCGGGTGCGAGGGTGTCGTCTGTGTTGGTCGTGATGCGGATGGTGTTCCTGTGGATGATGGCGATTCCTCCTCCTGTGTTGTTGATGCGGTCCTTTTGGATGATCTTGTAGCCGTCTGGGATGGCGATGTCGGGCGCTGAGGAGGCGTTCATCCAGTTTTCCGTGAAGAAGGCGACGTCTGAGGCTGTGGAGTCGAGCAGGTTCCAGATCTCGATGGCGTGCCTGTGGACAGAGCGGGTATTGAGCAAGATGCATTTCAGGTGGCTGTGGCTGTTGCTCGTCTTGGTCGGTGCTGGTGTAGTGGAGGTCTGGATGCAGGTGAACTTGCAGGAGTTGCAGCAGAAGGGTCCGTGGGTGCGTCTCGGGGTGGCTCGGTAGCAGCCCGGGATTCGGCCGGCGTTGAGTGCGTTGAGGGCGGCGGCGTCGTACATCCGTCGGGTGGGCTGGGGTCTGCGAGGGCCAGGGGTCCTGGCACTGGGCGCGGTCCAGGCGCGGACGGGCGCAGACGGGCTTACCTTTGGCGCACCTTCGGCGCTCAATCGGTGCTCCCGCTGCGTGCGTCCGCTGCGCGGTCGCTCTGGGGGCGTCATAAGTGAGGAGCCGGGAGGGCGGGTCAGCTGGGTGGCGGGAGCGGGGCGGCCAATGGGCAGGAGGGGGGCGGAGACGCCGGGGGGCAGTGGCGGGAAGGAGGGCGGCTCGAGGGAGCGCACCGGAGGGGGAGGGCAGCACAAGGGGTACAGAAGGAAAAAAGGGGGAGGCAAGGTAGCAAATGCGAGGGGGGACAGGATAAGAACCGGGGGGAACAGGAGAAGAACAAGTGGAGGCAAGTAATACAACGGGGGGAGCAGGTGAAGAAACGAGTGGAGGCAAGATTACAGAACGGGCAGAAAACGGGAGAAAAATACCAGGGGGGCTAGTGGACAGTACAGAGCAGCAGGCGCACAGTTAGCACAGGGGGGAAACAGGCACGCCGCAGCAGACAAACAGCGGCTAAAACGGGGGTGTGGGAAGGCAGTGCGCGGCACTCAGCAGGGCAGCAGGGCAGGGTCCTGGCCACGGCGGGCAGGAGCAGCGGAGGTGGGGCGACCTCACCTGGTACAGGCTCGAGCGGTCAGGAAGAGATGGTACCAGAAGATACATGGTCACTATATTGCATGTGTTATATTGCATGACAAAAGTCTGCATCAGCCTAACCAAAGCATTGTGTGGTAAGTCTAAGTAAGTAGATTAGGAGTTAAGAATAGTAAATATACACTTACCATTCAACTAAGGGTAGGCCTGTGTTGCAGATGCAATATTTTTGTAGTTCAACAGTGTTGACGTTAATATAGGAATCTTTAACTGTGCCGTAGGGACGGAGCTTCGATTACCCCAAGCTACAGCAGCACTCTAGAAAACCTGGGATTGCCGTAGCAGAATTATGCATACATCTTCCAAAAAACAATGAAGAAAGATAAAGAATACATGATGTAAAGCAAGTCAGAACTCACCACTGTCAAAGAAGCCATTGCTGTTGACAAAAAGGCAATTATAGGTGCAAAACCAAAACTGATTTTCTAAAGCAGAGATTACTAGATGAAATGAGAACTCATTCAGACTATCCCAAATCCCTATATTGTTAGTCAAAAACCCCTCTCTTGACTTCAGCTCGAAATACAAGCTCGAAATACATACTCCCAACTAACCCTGTGATCACTCACCAACAAAAAATGTGTTAACATGAAAAGTGTTTCACACCCATCTCCAGACTGAAGTTCCTCTCATCAAATTTTTACAAAAAAATTCTAACCAACCAGGAATCATAGCAGGTTCAAAATGACAGCATCACTTTTATTCCGGCTAAGTCATTCTAGCCGAAGAATATGCCCGCTTCTTCGCTGTGTTTGTGGCTGATGTCAATAAACTGTTGTTTTGCAGAGGACTCATGTCCAGGACATTAAATAAATGAACCCTTCTACTGCAGCTCATACAATAATTGATTTGGTGGCTACTATGCTATTAAACACTCAAATGGCTATTTGGGATACTAGAAAATGTTTGCCTAATCCACTGCATGTAGAAAGTCACTATATTGTAGTAATCAGCCAATTAGACTATTGCTCCCTATGAGCACCAGTGCTGGATTTACAGCTTGGGAAAGTATTATACCCACAGGTGCAAGGTAACTCAGCCATTCTCATCCTCCTCAACTTATTGTCCACCTGTAGAATTTGGTTTCATGCAGCTGGCAGCCTGCTGTCATCAACATTCAATAGTCATTTATTTATTTATGTATAAAGTACATAGATTGTGCTACAATGAATTATGTTACATGTACTGTCACTCTGATTTATCTCAAGAAGACCCACAAACCGTTAACTGTTTTAAGATTATTGACAACTGCATAAACTGCCATTCATTTTCCCATGCTTAGGCTGCCTGGAAGGGACTGTGAGTGAGCTCAGATCAGAATTTCCTGGACCGAGTCTAAGCCCTACAAGAGAGAGTGTGGTTCTGTGGTTCGAGGGTCTGTGGTTCTGTGGTTCCGAACCCGTTCAATGAAGGTCGTCGGATATAGACGATTTTGGTATCAGCGGACCGCAAATGACGAGTGCGGTGTGTACGAGTGTTTTCGTCATAACCGATCAATGAGAACACTACGTATTCAGGAATTGCGTTTGAACCCTCGGGTTCCATTTTGTGTGCGGCAGCCATTTTGTGTGGTTGCCCTCATATAGGCCGATAACTATGGCCGAACGAGTCTTTGGGACACCTACACCTTAGCTGACTTCTGTGTGACCTGGCCGAACTGACTCCTTTGCCCGAGGCTGACCTCGTTGAGCCAGTTCCTTGTTAAGCAGCTGGTCAGATAGAGATCAAAGAGCAGGACATTGCTGAGTTTATGGTACATGCACACACCCTTCTATCTTGCTTCTCATCTGCTTCTGTTCCTTCCTTTATGGCTTAATCATTGATTTGGGTTGAGGTCTTTATGATGGGTTTGTCCGGCCCGTCCGAACAGGAATGTTGAATTTTGCTCGGTAATTTCTGGTGGGCTGGACAACGGAAAGTGGGATTGTCATCATGTGATATGTTTGAAATGTCGTTCTTCTATTGGTCAGTTTGTATGTAATTGATGCTAGCCAGGAATGTGATTTTTAGCATAAAAGACGATGCTCCGCTCCATGAATTTGTGCAGTCTCTAGCAAACCACCCGTGTTGTACTTCATAGATCTCTGTTCCTGGTTGCAGCCAATAAATTTGGTCTTTGACGTCATCAAGAAGTGTCCCGTGTCTCTGTTTGCCGAGGCAGGAGAATCCGAAGACATCGGGCGTTATCCCTGGCGCCGCTGGGTTCTATAAACCCGGTTCTTCAAGAGTACATGACTTTTTTTCTTTCATGTCCACTTACCACAAATTGCAGCCCCCGCTCACAGAGTGTTTCAAAAACATGAACGTGCTTGAAGGCCACTGTGTGAGGCAGCGGCGGCTCCTCCTCAATGGCGGAGGAGCGTTGCCCCACTGGCTAAGAGCCAGCACTTTAAAAATAAAACAATATGTTACTACCTTTTTCTTTTATCAGTTGGCTGCCGAGCCATCATGTCTAATGGGGCGGGGCTGGGGCCACAGGGAGGAGTGGAGTGCACCTCTAAGATGCCATGTCTGTTTGCCCGGCAGCCTCAGGCCGGCCAAACAGACATGAGTTATTCGTTTTTTCTAACCCGGCTGCATTCTACAGCTGGGTAGAGAAATGTGCCAGACTCCCTGTACCTGAGCAGAGCGTCTTAGCAGTCCCCTCAGGCCAATCCAGGCGCTGCTCTCATAACATGAGAGCAGTGTCTGGATTGGTTGGTGAGTCTGTTGTAGGGACTATTGGGATCTGCAGGCAAGACGGAGCACCAAAGCGCGAGGCAGCTGCAGGGTCAGGTAAGTGTTTCTTTTTTTTATTCAACCCTCCCCACTCCCCGCCGCTGCTGCCCTGACCACTGGATACTGGTCTGAGGCAGGCTTCGTGCATGGCTGTGGATGTGTGCTGTTCTTCAGCCAGTCATGGCACCGGGAGACTGCCAAGGAAATGACCAAGGTCCTTAAGATATCAATGGTCTTCGTGCTCCCCGCGCTTCAGATCATTGAGACGAACCTTTGGTGAGCAAACAAGCAGGGTGTTTGCAGGTGACTGAGAGCAGAAATTTGTGGAATGGAATGAAACCAGTTCTTTTATGATCATTCTTGTGAGTTCCATATTCCGGAGTCACTGTACATAGTGAAAATGTAAACAGAAAGTAGCCACACCTCTTTTTCTGAAATTGCTTCTGTGTTTTAAATTATCCCATCTTGAGTTCTTTACTTTGTCTTGAGAACTGTGTCTATAAAAACTGCTTCGGTAATGTCTTTGTGTTTGACTACTTATTATTCTTCAACTTCTAAAGAACGGAGGAAAGACCTTTCACTGAGCTGATTTATTCTCAGCATTAATTCATTTGAATTTAAATAGTACAAATGCATTTGTTTGTCTTCATGAATAATGTATCTAACTAGTCACGAGTAGAAATTGAGCATACGCTGTGCAAGCGACTCTGACAGCCTTGCTTACCCTTTCATGTGGTCAGGCAGAGATCTATTTTTTAACTACAATAACCTCCCTCCTCTGAACACTTGAGTCGCTAAGGGGTGTAGGTTTAAAGGCATCATCTCGTACGTAAGTAGGCCATTGACACTAGCGTGGCCCTGTATTGCGGATGTGAATGTGGCAACTATGGGCAGACGTACAATACAACCCAAATCTGAGTGAATGATTGACAGCTGTGGATTCTCCCACCACCCAGCCTGATGATTCTGATAAAATGTACACTCCAGTAGCAGGGATGGATTCTATGCAGCAAAACACCTACGCCTTTGTATCTGCTTCCCTTAAAATGGTACATATACTCAAAGGAAGTTTGGCATTCCTCAAAATATGTCTAAATGTAATTACTTGAGAATAACTTTTCCCAGATAAATAGAACAGAAGTACCTTGCCAGAGTAGATTTCTAGGTCCCAGGAGGGGGATCCTGATGATGATGGGGTGGTGACACAGAGCTACGTATCAAAAACAATAGTACATCACACAATTTCAGTACATCTTTTTATGAAAATAGAGTTTGTTTATTAAAGAAGCAGTGGCTCAAAAATGAATCCACGTGCAGACTTTAGGACAAATGTGCAAAAGTGGATAAAACATTAGATATAAAACAAGTCACAGTTAATCTTCACAGAGAGCAATCCATAGTTCATGTCCCACACGCTTCCACAGTCATTCATTCAACAGACACTCACTTTCACACTACCTCCCGGGACCTAGAAATCTACTCTGGCAGGGTACTTCTGTTCTATTTAGCTGTTTACTTCCCCTCTTTTTCCTATCAATATCCTAACTATCCCACTGGGGAACCCACCTTCTATTCTGTAATAACTTTTCCCATACACTGCCTGGAAATAGTATCCTGACTGGCATATCACTGTGTTGTTTACAGTCTGCCCAATGGTCCAGGTTGAGTCAGAGTGGTGTTTATTAATTCCATGAGAGCATTATTAGAGTCCACAGGTACCCACTAAACCCCAGTCTGACTCTGCAGAAACGTTAAGTAAAGACACTGGATGGTAATAACATTACAGTAGACGTTTGACATTGTAGCTAAAGTGGCTAATGTCTTCTAGATTTCCATGTAGTGGATCAGCTATTAAAGCAACCAGAGATGCACAAGTGGTTACATGGATACTATCTATAGATTGGGACTTGGCTAGTAGTATTTCTTTTTTGAAAGGATAATAAACACAATGTATAATAGATACATGGTGGGTAATTACCAAATGTAGAATAGGTCACTTCTGGTAGGTTTTCTTATTATTGTTTATTGACCAAGAAATCAGCTTTTCTTCAAGAGATATATAGAGAATATAGCAAATGAACCAAAGGCCACCAGGCCATAAACAGATAGAAGTAGTGTTGGTGGTATGCATTGTGAGCTGTGAATCTGTAAAATAACCGCATCGCTGCGGCGGCTTTTCCCGCTGTGTGCAGCAAATTTTAAAAAGCTGCGTTACATGACGAGCTCAGCTCGTAATCAGCACACGACCACCGTAGCTGATGACGAGCTGAGCTCGTCATCAGCAGCGATGAGGTTAAACAGACTAGACACAATGTTACTAATACACAAACCAGGTAGACTAGTACATATAACTCGCAATGATTGCTTGGGGACACTTTTTTGCTTTAAGAAGTGGGGTTTTAAGGCAGGTGGAGTCAGTTTCAGTGGTAAGAACTAAATATATGACGTGAGTAAAGTCTGAGGCAGCACAGATACTTTTAATGGGGACAAGCGGCTTTTGGGTAGACTAGCAAAAGTTCAGGATGGTGGGTATTTTCAACCTTTGTGACGGGAAGGGAGGGGATAGAATATTTATAGTTTTGAAAACCTGGATGAGTAGTTTTTTTGTTGTTGTTAATAATATGGTGGTGATCGCAGGATGCATGAATGTGCCGAGGTTGGTTATGAAGATTTCTTGTGGCAAAGTTTAGGACTTTTTCCAATGGAATTAAGGGCCAGATGCATCAAAGGGTTTTGCCCATTCTGTGTCTCTGGGAAAATGTGTTCATGCATATGGCCCTAAGAGAACCGAGGAAGGCCAATTTATAAACTGTCACAATAGTTTTAATTTGCGCAGACCAACCTTAGAAAGTAATGCTTTAGATTTGTCAGTAGATGATGAGACGGATTTTGAGAATATTGAGTTTCTCACAGCAGGAACCAATACTTAATGTGTACAAGTAGTTGACTTTGGGCACCACCTACACTAACCTATGGGCACTGGGACTCTTGCCATTTCAATTTAGCAGCAGTTCTAATATATTGAATTTTGCCTGTCCTGGGTCCCTGAAGGCCCTGTCTGGGACAATCATGCATATCAGATCACTCAACTTGAATTGCCAATATGTTACAGAGGTTACTCATTTAGTACAACATGTATTACACAGATCTAGTATGTAGTGGAATTCACAAATGGCATTGCAATGTGCATTGGTACCTGCACGTGTCACCACAGTCTGCTCTCACTTTCAGTAACCGCTGGCTGCTGCCTTCGCCATTTCCCCCACCGTGCAGCTAGGAGGTGCACAAGTGACCGGTTAGTGAATACAATAAAGGGGTTTTCTCCCTCTGTCTCTAGTGGGTGGAAACCTCCCCACCCTGACTCGATGTTCAGGGCTGGACGCTTAACTGAAATATAGATCCGGGACTTCTGCTGTCCGAGGTAAGGTGATTGTTTCCAGAAGCCACAATATCACCAGATACTAGATATGTGGTAGGCAAGTGGCCTCAATAAGTTACCGCCTTCTCAAGAGGAAAACACCAAAAGGCATAAAAAACCTCCTTGCTGGATGAATACTTCACAGAATGGTGACTGTAGGAGGAAACTATAACCCTTCAAGGAGAGCACGTTGTGTACACCTTCCCACTCCAGGGGCCTCATTTATTAGTCTGTGCATCACTTTTACTCCGCTGGTGCGTCACTTTTTATGACGCTACCATCTAGGTAGATGCGTCACTTTGTAAACCCCTGCGCCACATTATACCTGCGCCAGGTATAATGTATGCAAGGGGGGCGTATTGACGCAAGAAAGGGTCGTAGAAGTGACGCCGTGAAATCTATAAGATTTCACTGCGCCACTTCTAGGATGCAAATGCGTCAATATCTTACGCCTGTATCACAGCAGGCGTAAGACTGACGCAGGCCTTTTCACATGGGGCTTGCCCCATGTGAAAGGACGCATTGCTGGAGTTGCGTCACTTTTGTGACACACTCCAGCAATGCGTCACTTTTGCGCCATGCAGATACGTCAGAAATACTGACGTATCTGTAACTCCTTGCGCAATGATGCGTCATACTGTAAATATGACGCATCAATGGTGTCGCAAGGAGGGCGCAATGAAAAGTGACGCATCGCTGTTTTCACGCAGTGATGCGTCACTTTTCATAAATGAGGCCCCAGATCTTCATTTTTTATACAAAGCATTCCTCTGCAGAAAAGCACTTTGGGTGTATACACACACACCCACACACACACACCCATAGGTGGGCATCATTTATGCAGCACATTTACAAATGGACATCCGGTGCGCGAAGAATTCTCCCTACCGCAGGTGACACCCTTTGCAGACAGGCATGTGTTCAGATTAGCATTATGTGTACAAAGCACCCCTTCGCAGATGCATACCCTGTGAAGAATGCACCATTATGTATTCATGGTTAACCTTCACATACATCACTTCTCAGGATGGGTCGCCTCAATGTATCACCTCGCTGCTGATAGTCACCATGTGAACACAGTATATCTCTACATACTTGCTTCCTGCAACCTTTTCCCTCCACAAAGTGTTAGCAAAAGCTACATTTCAAAAAATGCATATGATTCACAAATGCATTAAGTTGTAAGGCATTCAAGTAGAGGTGGAGTTTAACAAATATCTTTCTCGTAACACGTTTTTAGCTCCTCCCACATCAGCTGACCTACACTCTGTCTACACATCACTCCTTTGCATACATCATCCCTGTACAGATAGGTTATTTGTAGGCAGCTTGGCATACCCAGACAGGACACTTATGCAGATGGGCGATGGTTGTCCCGCTTCCTCACTAGATGGCAACTCTGTGCAGCCCTCTGTAAACAGGCACCCTTTGTCATAGAACATGTTGATAAGTACACTGTACAGAGCAGTGGCCTGCATGTAAGCCCCCTATGTTAATATAATTTTTCTGCGGGTAGTGTGCACTGCACATATCACCCATGCTTAATTTGTGAAAGAAAAGGTGCCAGGGCTCAAACTTTTGCTCAGCAGCCCGTGGCTGGCACCAATGAATGTGGGGCACCGAATACCAAAGGCAGTCTCATCTTGATCTCACATCATGCCTCTATAATCAACCACCAGACACTAACTGCCCTTTCCCCTCACTCTTGCAGGTTCCTGCTTTCTCCATTTGTCACTGCTTTTTCAGTTTTTCTCTTCATTCTTCCTTCCCCTTTTTGCGTTTTTATTTCTCTTGTTCAATGTCAAAGTTTGATGAGGCAACATATGTGCCTGTCCCCATGAAATGAGTGCCTGTGCGCTCCACCTGCAACCATTGGCTCAAATTAGGCACTGCATTTCACACATTTCTACAGAGAGGAAACTCTACCTGCTCGCCACCTCTCTGGAGGAGGCAACCTTTCCAAAGAGAGAGAGAAAGGGGGACTATCAAAGAGGGATTGGAGAATACAAAGGGTGTAAGTGAGTGACATGGAAGGTGAACATAGGAAGAGGTGGGAGCCTCCCTCACAGGCTTCCCTCCCTTTCAGGGCAGGGCTGGGAACAGTAACCAGCCCTGGCAGATTCCTGCTCGACCGGCCCTTGGAGGGGGATGCTAGTAAAAAGCACTGCTCCTGCTATTGTTACAGGGAGCCGATATTGCACCTCTGCTGCCAAACCAGCCCCCTGTGACAAAACCTGCCCCAATGGCCACAAAACTGGCCCCCACCCCTCCGACTCACCAGGCAAACGCCTGGTACCCACTACAGCCAGTCCAGCCCTGCTCCCTTTGTGGCAACTACTCTGCTGGTTGGACAGGCTGGGATTTGGCCCTGATTATTGGTTGGGTTTGCAAGCTGGAGTGGAGGAGGATGGAGGAATCCATACGGGGAAGGGAGTATTAAGGTCTTTCAAGCTGTCTATGGCACGGGAAGTAAGGGAATCCAGTCAGGGTCGCAGGAAGATTGGGGAGGTTATGGTGGAGCAAGGTCGTGAGCCAATAATGAGAGTGCAGGAGGACAGACCTATGCTGTGCAAGACAAAAGAGTGGAGGAGGAGGCTGGGACATGGGAGGACGGGTAATCCATGTCAGAGAGTGTGTAGGTGGGGTTGGGGCATACAGTGGGACTTCATTTGTAGAAAAATAAGTGTCAGGGCTGTTGTCAGGAGGCCACTTCCGCCTGCACTGCCCATTGTCACTGTCAGTGCAGCCAACTACAGTAACAACACAACTACTGACCATCACGCTCTTACAGTTGTGACAATTCTGATATTCCAGTCCCCCAAAGAGATATGAATGGCTTTGGCAGCAAGTATTAATATTTTTTATGCATATTAAATTAATGAACAACTATTCTTCTTCTTGTTTCTAAATTAGACAAACACTGCCACCATGTGGCAGGCTGTCATAAATGCCGTTTTTGACAATTAAGTGCCGGTGAAGAGCACCGGAAACCACCGGTTCACATTAAGCACTGGCATAAAGATGTCTCCAGGCACTAAACCCTGCTCAACATTATCATTGCATAGGCAAGCATATTAAATTAATGAACAACCATTGTTGTTCTCGTTTCTAAATTAGACAAACACCGCCACCATGTAGCAGGCTGTCATAAGTGTCGGTTTTGACAATTAAGTGCCGGTGAAGAGCACCGGAAATCACTGGTTCAAATTAAGCACTGGGCATACAGATGTCTCCAGGCACTAAACCCTGCTCGACATTATCATTGCATAGGGAAGCGGCTTAAAGATATAAAACCGTGAAAGATTTAAATGGAGATAGCAGACATGTCAACCTCTAAAAAAACTCAGGGAAGAGTCTGGTGAGGGAGAGGGACCTTGAGCCCATTACCTCACCAGCCATGAGTGTGCATCTGACAAGGTTCAGGGCTTTGTGCTGGTCATTATCTGAGAGCTACTTTAACCCCCTTAATAAACAACTAAATAAAAAAATATATCTAGTCTTTCCGAGAAATATAGCTGGCTCTTGTATATGAAATATCTTATTCTCTGAAGGTCATACACCTGGCTGAGGCATGTGGCAAAGTGTACAGGAGATTTCAATGTGTTCCTTGTAATATTGAACTGTTTATTTTACTGCACTGTAATATTTGTAGATTTCTGAGATAGAAAAAAAAGTGAAATGATGCCTGAATTATACTTAGTCGTAGGTAAATACTCTGGGCCACATTCAATTCCATCAATTTTAGTTGGTCAATGCCATTAGAAACAGGTATGAACCATATGCAAATATGGTCACTTATGATGTCATCAATGATGCCATGTGGAATGGTATATGCAACGCAAAGGGGTTGCCTTAACAATAACAGACACATTTCTGAGATTATAGCAATTTGAGCTAGACCAGTTTCTGTTTCTTTCAGTGCCAATATATATGTATTTCACCT
This sequence comes from Lissotriton vulgaris, assembly GCF_964263255.1. Lineage (NCBI taxonomy): Eukaryota > Metazoa > Chordata > Amphibia > Caudata > Salamandridae > Lissotriton > Lissotriton vulgaris. Next base: position 937,429,292 of record NC_141699.1, read on the forward strand.
ACATAGGCTGAAGCCAGAGCTGCTAACTTTAAAACTTTTTGAACCAGGTTTGAGTCTCGGTGTTGACGCAACAACCTGTGATTCTGGGCAGATCACTTAATCTCCCCTTTCCTAAAAAACAAGCATTGACAAAACCAATAGGTGTAGCCTATAGAAGGGCTCTTTGATTTACAAATGTGTATAACCATGTTTAAAACCAGCTTGCCTGCTGTTCTGCATGGCAAACATAGTGGTGTAGAGGAGAGTGGCATGAAGTTTCGTATAGTGGCATGGAGAAGGGTGGAGTAGAGTGTCGTAGAGTAGAATGGCATAGAGTGCCCTGTATTTGACTGTCATAGTGTTAAGTCGCCTAGAGTGGCATACAGTGGAGTGGCATAGAGTAGAGTGGACTGGTGTAGAGTGCATTGGTGTAGAGTGTTGCAGAGTATAGTGGTGTAGAGTGCAGTGGTATTGAGTACAGAAGTGTCGAATTCAGCAGTGTACAATGCAGCACTGTAGAATTCAGTGGCATAATTTAGATGGTTGCATAGTAGAGTGCAGTGGTGTAGACTGCATTGGTGCACAGTAGGGTAGAGTGGTGTAGAGGAGAGTGGCATGGAGTGCGGTGGTGCAGAGTAGAGTGGCATAGAGTGCAGTGAAATAGAGTGCTGCAGAGTAGAGAGGCATAGAGTGGTGCAGAATAGAGTATAGTGCCGCAGAGTGCAGTGGCATAGAGTGGAGTGATGCAGCATGCAGTGGGATAGAGTAGAGTGATGCAGAGTAGAGTGGAGTAGAGTGCAGTGGCTTAGAGTGCATTGGCATGCAATGCAGTAGTGCAGAGTATAGTGGCATGGAGTGCAGTGTTGCCGGGTTGAGTGTCATAGAGTGCAGTGGTCTGGAGAGGCGTAAAAAGCACTGGCATAAAGTAGAGTAAGGTGTAGTGGAGTTGAGTTGTGTGGTGCAGAGTACAGTGCTGTGTCGTAGAGTGCAGTGGCATAGAGTGGAGTGGAGTGGTGCAGAATAGAATAGACTGGACTGGTGTAAAGTGCATTGGCGTAGAGTGTTGCAGTGTATACTGGCGCAGAGTGCAGCAGCACAGAATTAAGCACTATACAATGCAGTGTTATAGAATGCATTTGCATAGATACGATATGGAGCAGAGTAGAGTGGCATAGAATGCAGTGGTGTAGAGTACAGAGTAGAGCAGAGTGGCACAGAGTAAAGTGGCACAGTGTGCAGTGGCATAGAGTGATGCAGGGTGAAGTGGTGCAGTGTGCAAAGATGCAGAGTAGAGTGGCGTAGAGTGCATTGGGACAGAGTTCGTTAGTGAAGAGTAGAGCGGCGTAGAGTTCAGTGGTGGAGAGTGCAGTGATGTAGAATATAGTGTCATAGAGGGCAGTGGGGTAGAGTGGCATTGAGTGCAGTGGTGTAGAGTGGCGCAGAGTGCAGTGGTGTAGAATGGTGTAGAGAACAGTGGCGTAGGGTACAGTGATGCAGAGTAGGGTCCAGTGGTGTAGAGTGCATTTGCGAAGAGTGCAGTGGCATGAGTGCAGTGGTTTAGTCGCATGGCATGGAGTGCAGTGACAGAGTGAAGTGGAGCAGAGTAGAGTGCAGTGGTGTAGAGTGTAATTGCATATAGTGGTGTAGAGTGCTGTGGCATAGGGTGCAGTAGTGCAGAATAGATTAGATTGGAGTACAGTGGATTGGCATAGAGTGCAGGGGTGCAGAGTGGAGTGTTGCAGACTAGAGTGGAGTGGCCAAAATTGGATTGGTGTAGAATGCAATGGCTAAGTCTGCAATGGTGTAGAGTAGAGTAGCATAGATTGCAGTGGCATAGAGTGGAGTGATGTAGGGGTGCAGTGGCACAGAGTGCAGTGGCTTAGAATGGTGCAGAGTAGAGTGGAGTGACGTAGAGTGGAGTATGCATTGTGTCGTAGCACACTGCAACTGCAGACAACATATTTTTAATTGAAATGACCATTATATTTGCACAATCAATCAGTTTTACTAATAAATCTATTCAGCGCACAAAGAATAACGTATGGAAATGGCATCACCTGGTGCATTGATTTGTTTTGATCATATTAAAGTATTTGTTTCCAACATACTTCAGAATCAATTAAAAATGTGCTTCATTTGTGCTTTCCTGATTTTGATATATTCTGAATACTTACACAGTTCATTTAAATGTTGTTATGTGCTAGAAAAAAACACTCTTTCCTACCCCAGTATCCAGCAAGATTGTCACATAAATCCTCTCACTTTGAAGTCAGAGAAAGAATAATAAACACCTAGCTCTCTCAGAAGACAGAGCCTGACATTTGACCTCTGAATGCACAGCAAATGTGACAAAATACAAGATCGACACGCCTGTTTACAGAAAGGAGCCCTTGTGTAAGAATATAAGGTAAGGTAGTGTGAAAAGGGTTTACTCCTTGGAAGGGACGAAATCAGGGCACAAGTCCTGAAAAAAGAAGTGGGGGGACGCTGTCACCGGAAGTGACGTCACGACAGGAAGTGATGTCACGAAAGGTGCCGAGCTCTTCGTCACAGAGAGGCCAAAGAGTGAAGTCGAGCTGTTTGGCAGGGGGATGGCGTCCCCCCCCCCCCCCGTAAGATAAGTGGGGGGACGCCGTCCACCCGCGTGGTACCCCAACTCGAGCCCTGGACGAAATCACACGTACAGTTTGAAACAAATAAAGCCAGCAAATAGAAAGCCAGGAAATGTGAGTTACAAACCACAAAGCTAGTGGTAAGCAACGCACAGAATGCATTCCCACGGAATCTTATGAATGTCTCCAAGATGTCTTTCTCAAACCGGATTCGACCTATAAAGAGAATGTGACCTTACATAATGTAACTGGTGCTCATTGCGGAGTTTGGGGAGAGGCAATGACTCACGAGGCACAAAGCCGGAGGGGGGCATGACTCGCCCCTCCCATCCCTCCACAATGGTAATGGATTGTACTACACACTGCATATCTGCATATATACACACTTTTTAACTCATGTTGCATTCATAGTTTCATTTCCGGCCATAGAGTCATAAATTACTACTAAATATAAGCAAGAAACAGAGTTCGCGAGTTAACCAGCACTTAAATCTTCAGCGTATCCCGTTTTTTAAAAGGATTTATTTTGTTGCCTGACGAAATTGGAGTCCTGTTTGACTTATTTTAAAACCGGGACTACAAGAAAATTCCTCGAGGATGAGCTATTCATGCGTGGTACTGGGAAGCCGGGAGCTGTTACTCATTACCCAGATTATTAAAGGAATACGTCATCCTTTTCACCATTGGAATTCGACAGTTTTCTATTTCTGGATTAAAAAAAATCGATCTTTGAGAAGTCCAGAAGCCAAGAAGCACCTCAACAACACAAAAAAATACAACGACCTGATTTAAACATGATTTGTTCACGTTTATTTCACGATAGATTGTTTCGTTGGTATTTTGAACCCTGTGAAAGCACACGAACAAGGACAGACAAATGCTGACCCCGTGACGGGTTTTGTTTTTCCTGCTGCTCCAATTCCTGCCTTCCACACACGGATTTCCTACTTTTAAGAACATCTGGGTTCAATATTGTTTTGAGCGCACTTCCTCCAACCACGTCCACGTTCTTTCTCCTCTTCCTTCCCCGCCATGCATAAAAAAACTCTCACTACTGTAAACGCACATATATATATGTATCGACAGAATAGTCCGCGGCTTGAGCCGGTGTCGCGCCTGAGGAGTTTTCTCTAATCTGTGGCGGTGCAGGGGAGCCCGCATGTATCCCTCCAAGCTGAGCCTGTGTTCTGCTCTTCGTTCTATCTCCTGATGTGTTGTTAGTAGTTCTTACCCCACCCTTTGGGCTGGTGTAGGTGAGGCATACCTTGAAGTGAGTCACTATTTACAGCCTCCTGCCTGACAGCTTTATGACCGTGTTTAGAGAGATTATTTACAACACTTCCTCTTAATGATATCCATATTACCAAACGTTTGAACCCAGGCCAGCTGAACACGCCTTTTTTTGGCACCGATCCTGCTTTTATGGTTTCGCTTACCTGACAGCGCAAGGTGTCGGTTGGAAAAAAGACCTATTGTCAGCTAACTGTGTGCATTACCATTGGATGACTTTGTTGTCACTCTCTTTTGCTTGTTTTTTATTTGACTGCTTGTGAGGGCTTTACTTCCTCTTCTTGTGTTTGTCCCGCCCCTGGAGCATGGAAGCATTACTTGTGTAGTTGCGCTGCTCACTTTTGTAGTACTAGTTTTGCTTTTTGTTTAAGCACTCCACAAGAGTGCATGTGTCTTCCAGAAGTCTCTCTTGTGTACTTCTTTTCCCCATTCCACGCGCTCTGTTGCTCTCTCGCACCTCAGTGATTCTCCCCGCCCCCTCTATGTTTTGTGCTCACCCTCATGTAATTCTCCTTCCACACTACTTTCTTGTCCTTGTGCTCCCCCCCCCCAGAAGCTCCATATTCTTCTCCTTGGCCTGCGTGCTTCCCTTCCTCCAGTGCTCTATGGTCCACTCTCTTGCAGGTTTTGTTTCTGCCTTCCCTCTGTATTGCTTCCCCCACCCGCACACCCTCCATGTTGTTTCCACCCATCCCCTCTGTGTTGCTTCTGCCTCCTGTGTTAATGCACCCCCATTGCTTCCTTCCTCACCAGCACCCTCCTTGTTGCTTCCCCCCACCTGTATCTCAAAAAACAAGAAAAATATTTTTTTTCGCTTTTTTTTAGATTTTTTAAATTTGCGGGTCTAATTTGTAATGGTTAGTAACAGGGAAAAAGAAGCTTCTACATCGTTATGTAGGCAGGTACATGTAAGTTGCACGTGTCTACACAATGAGATGGACAATGGTTCATAAAGCCTTTTTTAAATATTTTACTTTGCTGCACAGCATTGGGAATACTGCATAGGATCACTAAAAACTATTGGCAAAGACAATATGTCTCAAAGGCGAGACCGCCTGGCTTTGACAATACTTGTTGCATTTATCTGTGGTGCAACACACAAAATGTACTTTTCAAGCTGCATACAAATAAAGATCCTCTACAAGATGCCTTGTCCTAATAGTGGTGGAACAAAAGCCACTGCAGCCCCTGCATTTCGAGGGGGCCCGTTCAGTCTCGCGATGTGAGGGGGCCCCTGAGCTCCAGGGGCCCCCTCCGGTCCACGGCCAGACTGGCCCAGGGCCCCGGGGCGCTGCCCTTCCTATTACTTACTCTTCCATCACACTCCGGGGCTTGCAGCATTCCCCTTGCGCCCTCCAGTCTACAATCTGGGACCGCCTTGTTACTCTGGGTATCTCGGCGGATATACCTTCCCCCAGACTTATCTATAAACCCCTGGTGGTCTCTACTCCGCCTGAAACCTCTATTCGTATACTCTATCTTAATACTCGCTCACTTCCCCAACACCACGCTGATATTTTTCTCCTGTTGACAGCTGAAAATCCTGATGTCTACTCATCTCCAGCTCTTAGTCACTCCCCGGTTCAAACTCACTAAATTGGGTGGCCGCAGCTTTTCCCATCTGGCCCCCAAATTATGGAATTCCCTCCCGCTCTCACTCAAATCCTCACATTCTCTTATATCATTTAGGAAGCCCCTAAAAACTCTGTTGTTTTCACCCCCCCATCAAAATCCCTCTGTTCAGTTTCAGTGTTCCTACCAGCGCCAGGAAACTCATGGTGATAGCGCGCTTTTACAAATACTCATTAACATAACATAACATAACGGTGAACTTTATTGGAGGGGGTGTTTTAGGCTTTTGGGCTAGGGCTTAGGGTTAGGAGTGGAATATGGGGGTGTTTTAGGCTTTAGGGCTAGGGCTTAGGGTTAGGAGTGGACTAATACGGATCAGTCTGACCTCAACAACTTCCACAGCATTACCAACCTCCCTTCACCAGCAAAGCTCTGAGAAAAATGTACACACCTCTAACTCTGTGACAGTATTGGAAAGTTTCATCTTCTGGCTTCAAAAGGGGATATAGCCCTGGAACAGCGCTAACCCATATTGTTGATGATGCCCTGAGACTGCTTGATCAGAATGAATCATGCCTGCTTATACTTCTGGATCTCTCATCTGCGTTCGATACGGTCAAACATGACAGCATGATCGGACTCTGAAGTCAAGGATGGGGCTATCAGGACTCGTTGCAAACTGGTTTGCATCATTCCTACATAACAGATCTCAAAGAATAAAAGTCAATCATACCCTCTCACACTCTACTCTGGTCTCTACTGGAGTACCTCAAGTATCCACGCTCTCTCCTGGGCTATTCAATCTGTTCATGGAATCCCTCACTGAAACTCTAAAGTACTCAAATATTCATTATCATATGTATGCTGACAACACACAATTATACTTGAAAATCTCAGCCCGAGGAATTTAAGGCTCTCAACCGCATCCTACTGAAAACCCAGCAATGGCTAACCTGCAACCCCTCATGCCCAATGCCCTGAAAAAAAATTCCTCTTAACCATCCCTCACAATGGCTCCGCCCTCATACAGGAATGGCTTAACAATTTACAGCTCTCAATTGTGCCCCTAACTTCATTGACTGCAAAAAACACAGTTGATGGACAGAATGCAGAACAATGTCTTACATTCACCCCAGTACAACGATCTGGGCCTAAATCCATCGTTTTTTTGCACTCCACACCACCCTAGGTCAGACAATGGCTATATGCAAATCAGCCTTGACCCTGTGCCTCATGGGAACAGTCCAGCCTGAACTGCCAAGCCATGTCTTTCCTAGACCGGAATCAAGCATCCAAGGACCGGTTTCTGGCTATCAGCCTTCTTCAGCCTGGATAGCTTGACTCCAGTGATGTGGAGAGCCTGGGACTCACGTCTGAGCATACCCAGCCCACTTGGGGGGAAGATTGCAAAAAACACAGATCACTTAGTATATCTGAATATGCAATATCAAAGGAGAGAAACAACCAGAGTAGGCAATTACCAACTGAGCATCCTAAAGAAAATCAAACCTTTCTTGCCCACCTGATGACCTTAATTTGTTATTATTAGTATCTAAGGAAGTAAGAAACCTCAGAATTACCATGGACCCCAAGCTATCAATGAGTGCCCAAGTGGACAAACTAGCAAGATCAAACTTTGTCACTATAAAAACTCTGCGAAGCAACTTCACCCACCCATTGCAAAAGAAGCTCTTAGGTAGCACAACGGAAAGGGCTGCAAAGAAGTATAATAGTCTAACATTTTGAAACCGCTACACGACCCAGTAGGGACAAGGGAAGCGAGTGCCAAAAAGGCAATGAGCGGCGTATGTATCCTATAAGTTTGTCGAGATTTCCCTCTTTAAAGTCTTGGTCTGTGTGGTAGGTTTGTATGCCTAAGTATTTAAAAGTACCATGCACCATTGCAAGAGAGATTCGGGGGATACCTCCCGGTCTCCAATCGGTATGCACACTAGGGGAAGCACACATGATTTAGGCCAGTTCACACGTAAGCCGGAGACTGTCCCATAGCCATCCAGGATTTGCATTACATCTGGAAGTGACGCCACACGTGTTGCAAGAAGATCAGGTCATTGTCAGCATATAACAAAATTATGTGCTGCATGTCTCGCTCACGAATGCCCCAGTCCGCCGCCCGTTAGCCTAATTGACATGCCAGGGGCTCTATGCAAAAATGAGAGGGGATAACGGGCAACACTGTCTGGTACCTCTGCAAGTGCTGAACTTGTCCGAGATCACCTGTCCAACCTTTATTTGTGCCACAGGGTTGGCATAGAAGGTGCGTACCCAGCCTAAGAATCCTGGTCCAAACCCCATGTTGGTGAGGGCTGAGACGAGTAAATCCCAGTTCAGGGTATTGAATGTTTTTCTATGTCTAACAACGTGACCTGGGCAAAAGCATCTGTTGGTGTGTTATCTAGGAGGCGCAGAAGATGACATATATTCAGAAATGTTGTGCGTCCTGGGATGAACCCAAATTAACCAGTATGAACTAGAAGCTGTATAATGGGGAGGAGACAATGTGACAATCCCCTACCAAGGATTTTACAATCCAGGTTAAGCAGGGAGAGGGGGCAGTATAAGCGAACATCCAGTGGGTCTCTTCCAGGCTTGGACAAAACCACCAGTGAGTCTGGCAGGTGACCCTGCTTTTTGGCTTCATGGAACACCTCTAGGAGGTGTTGATTGGTTTGGGTAAGAAAAGTGGCGTAGTATTCAACTGATAAGCCATCATTGCCTGGGGTCTTGTAATGAGCAATCTGGGATATGGCTCTGCACACCTCTGCAAGTTGTAATGGTTCATACAGCTCGGCTCACTGTAAAGCGGTCAATCACAACAATTGAAGAGCGCCAAAGAATTCCCACATGCGGTGCAATGCTGGAGTGGTCAGTGTGGCATAAAGCCCCTTAACAGTCTCGAAAGGCCCCATTAATGTCCAGATGCATGATGACCAGCTCGCCATCGGCAGAGCGAATCACACCTATGAGAGTACGTTGCTGGTCCTCATGTACAAGCCATGGCAGCAATTTCCCCGAGTGGTCCCTCTCAGCATGTTGCAGGGTTGTGCATTGGCCACAGTCATGTTTTCTTAAATTCTGCTCTGCTTCATTGCCCTGCTTGCACAGTTCATGAAGCTGCTCAGTCAAGGCCGCCTGAATGGAGGCCTGTTTTTCCAGGAAATGAAGGTCACGCTTGACAGTCAAGAGATCCCCAATAGTCACCTACATATCCCCCAGGAAGTTGATAGGCAGTAGCCGCGCGTAACCACCTTATGGACATCCCACTCAATAGCCTGTGAGGTCGCAGTGCCTGTGTTGAGCACAAAATACTGCTCTATGCATTGGGCTAGTTCTGCACAAAAATGTGCGTCGCACAATGCCTCCACTTGCAAACACCAAGTAGGTATAAGTGGACTTTGACGTCCCCATCGCAGGGTGATCAGCAATAGTCAATGATACAATTGGGTGTGCGCCAGGAATTCTGCCCCGGTTAATTGGGTGCTGAGGGAGGGTGCGCATAACAAAAGATCAGTTTTGGTGTGAACGTTGTGTACTTGGGAATAAAAGGAGTACTCACGGTCTATTGGGTGCAGGAATAGCGCGCATCTTGGAGACGCATTTGAGTCAACCATTTGCTACGGTGTTGAGCGGCACGTCTAGTAGCAGCTGCCTGGAAGGGTGTTTGGATCAATCGAGGGCCACCTCCGGTACACAATTAAAGTCCCCACTCCAGAGACCGGGTGTGGATGGATTTCTAAGGAGTGCTGGTGTAAGAGCCGCAAGAAACTCCCCTTGTGGAGTATTGGGAGCGTAAATAGTGACCAGTGTTAGGTGTGCACCATCTAGGTGGCTTTCAGGATGACAAATTGGCCCCCTGCATCCACTTTTTGCACGGTCATGACATATTGCATTCCTGGTGCGATCCAAATAAACACGCCAAGTGCAAAAGAGGATGTGGAGGTGGCATGCACCTGCCCCCTCCATTTGGCACAAAGTTTATGTAACTTGGTAGCATTAAGGTGTCTTTCCTGGAGCATGGCTATATGTTTGTGAATTCATTAGAGATATGAATGAATGTGATAGAATTTTGATGGAGTGGCAATGTCACGCACGTTCCAGGTGAGTATGTGATAGTGGAGAATATACTTGTCAGTCAGTGTATCTACCATGGTAGTCACAGCACGAAGCGAAGTGAGAAGCGCACGACCCCCTAACCCATCCCCCAACCAGCCCATGAGTTGCAGGGAAATTCTACATTGGTATGTGGCATGCAGGCTTATATCAAGTAGATCAGTGAACACTGTCAGAGCATCTCGTTGAAGTACTTCAACATGTACAAATACAATCCCCCCGAGACAGTTGCCCTAATAGGGCCCATCCAAAGAATTTCCCTCAAACTGTTCCACAAAGGCAACAGTAAATAAAGGGAAAAAAGCCAAAAGCAATTAACCGTGGAGTCCAAATAGGCGCTTTGGGGTGACGCGAAATCAGGGTGTGGGGGCTTAGTTTGGTCCATGTGTAGGAGCGACAGTGCTCAACAAGTTAGTGGTGCAGGCCCCATGTTTGGGAACACCTTTATAATCCCATACCCATTGCGTTCTACCTTCAGGCTGGCATATAGTTCTGCAAAAAGGCTACCCAGCGCAGGTCAGTTACTTCGACCAACTGTGGCATTGCATTTGCAGATCATCAGCCGATCTACGGGTGATTTCTGGGCCATCTTGACCACCTAGTGATGAGGACTGTGAGTCACCTGAGCCCGATCCCAATGACTACCAACCCTGGAGTGCAGCAAAGGGGTCATGCTGTGGAGGTGGCCTGCTCCACTGCCGCCTGATCTTTGGTTGGTCTTTCTCCAGGGCCACGTCTACAGCGCCTTGGTTTGGGCACTACCCAGTCATCATCTGCCTCTTCCGGCGGCGCTGAGTGCACCAGGTCCTTCGCGTGGACCCATGTCCATACATCCTCCATGGAGTGAAAGATGCGAGTCTTATCTTCATCGATGACATGAAGCTTAGAAGGAAATAGAAGAGCATATTTGAGGTTCAACTCCCGGAGGCATTGTTTGACTCAGGATCCGAGGCGATGCTGCACCTCCATGGTGAAGTCGGGGTATGCAGATATCCAAGCATTTTCATAAGACCAGGGGCCCTTGCTGTGAAATTGCTGTAGAAGCAGGTTACGGCATGGAGGAGCTCTTGGGTGGGGGGTTTGACCCAGAGTGCAATGCGCCCGTTCGATGGTGAACATGCTAGGTGCCTTGCCCTTTAGGGCATTCTTGGCTAACCATTCCTCTAAAAATAGCTCCACGCTGGAGCCCTCCAAGCACTCAGGAAAGCCAAACGGACGAATTTTGTTGTGTCTCACCTTGACCTTGACATCTTCTGCCCTACGATGTAAGATGGTAACCTCTGCCTCTACGTTTTTCAGATGATCATGTAGATCCTGCATCGATGGGTGCACTACTGCTAATGCAGATTTGATATCCTCCACACATTCAATCAGCTTGCGGTGGTCAGCCCGCAATAGGCTAATCTCCAAAGACAGAGTCTATGCAGGTTTCCAGGGAGGTGTTAGTATCCATGATGGCTTGGAGTACCCTGTTAAAATGTGTAGAGTGGGTTTGAAGGGCCTTTTTGAGGTGCGGGAGGCTACCAAGGGCCTTGTCCAATGGTGCTGGGTCTATCTCCACCTTGCCAACTCCCATGAGCTGCAATTCTGTACCCTTCAGTTTCACCATGTTCCTGGGGTTGTGCAGGCATCTCAGGGTGGGAGTAGAAGGCAGTTAATACTGGAAACGTTGAGATTGCATATCCTGGTATGGGGGTCTCAGAGGCTCATCGCTCGATACGAATCCAAGTGTAGGGTAATGTACCCCAAGGTAGAGAGCGCTATGTGATTGGGTTTAAATGTACTTCTTCCGGGCAGTGGGTGGGGTGTTTGGTCACACAGCAAAGGTCAAAAGGCCGGTAGCAAAGTGCACAGCCACTTACTTAAAGCAGATCCACCAGTACAGTATAGGCCAAAGTGGGTTGTTTGTGCTCTTGGAGCAATAATTGGTAGATCAGCGCTGTGGGAGCGGGCAACTGAACTCAACAAATGAGTCCTGGAGTGCCCCAGAGTCCCAGGGTGGCACATAGCCAGCAGCAAGATGATTGTGCGGCAAGTCAGCCCCAACAGAGATCGTACTCAGGCAGTGGATGGGTGCTGAAGTTCAGAGATGCAGTGGGGGGGGGGGGGGTGACTAGCTCCGTCCCAGATGGCCAAGTTCTCACTGCTCCTGTAGTGCCAGTCGCACGCGCACATAGGTCTCCAAGTGTGCAGTGTGGAAAGATGAACGGTCTGCACTCCAGCAGTCACAGAGGTAGTACCCGGCAAATTAGTCCCAGGGTGCTTGATGGGTAGCGGGCCCACCGGAGTGTCATCGGTGGCGAGATCCTGCGCTGCTGGGGTCCTGCTTCTGAGGCTCCCAGGAGGGTATTTTTATAACCCTAACAGGCCACACAGCCGCTCCAACATGCGCTGATCATCTGGTGTGGCCCAGGAAGTAGACAGGCCGCAGCGCTTGCTCAAAACTTCCTTCCATTAAGTGGGAATCCATGCTTGCGGCATGCGAGTTTCCGAGGTCCTCTAACCCTGATATAGCTAGTGCCAATTTTGATAGTTGGATTGACAACTCCCTTGATTTAGCTCTTCCGAAGGAAGCTCTTCATTGTGTAAAAAGGCAAAAAGTAGCTCCCTGGTACACCCCCAGACTGAGGGATATGAAATTATCATGCCGCAAATTAGAAAGGATCTGGAGACAAGATAGGACACAGGGAAAAAAGGAAGATTATAGAGCCGCCATCAGACTCTATAAAACTGAAATTAAGGCAACTCAAGCCCAGTTTTATGAATCCAAAATTATTTTAGCCGCCAATGCCCCCAAGGAAATCTTTTGGATAGCGAAGTCTTTGATCACCCCCCCCGGAGCAAATACCACTAGATGGGGCGCTTGCTCGCTGCAACAACCTAGCAACTTTTTTTAATCAAAAAATTCAGACCATTTATTCCTCTTTTATTTCTGATCTGACTGTCCTTGAGGCCGAGATAGTAGCAAGCCCCAATATGCCCCCTTCCTGTATTCTTGAAAAATTCACCCTTATAGACCCAGTCTTGCTAGACAAAATAATTTGTAAAGTCACCTCAGGTTCCCCCAAGGACCCTGCACCGCCACAGATCCTTACCTCGGCTATTGAGTTAATTCGCCCAGCCATTTTGGACGTTTTAAATTCCTCTATCACCTCAAGCACCCTCCCAAAGTCCTGGAAATGTGCAATGGTTAGGGCCTTACAAAAAAAAACTCATTTAGATCAGAATAATTTAGCTAATTTTCGTCCCATCTCTCTGTTGCCATGGATGAGTAAGCTGCTGGAGAAGCACATTAATAACATCCTAGTGGAACATCTTGAATCCAATGATTTGTTATGTGCCTCTCAAACTGGATTCCGTCCTCAACATGGGACAGAGACAGCTCTATTAGCAGTGACTGAGGAGACTAGAACAGTTTTGGACCAGGGAGGAAAAGCGGCCATCATACTACTAGATCTCAGCGCCACGTTCTACACGGTTAACCATGCCACTTTATTACACCGTCTTAGTGGCATGGGAGTGTCGGGCTCGGCACTGTTATGGCTCACCTCCTTCCTAGAGGAACGCTTCTTCCAAGTTTTTGAAGGGGAAGCTACCTCCGCCAAACAGCCACTCAGCTGTGGGTTGCCTCAGGGCTCTGCCCTGAGCCCCACACTTTTTAATGTCTTTATGAGGCCCCTTGCACAGATCGTCCATCCATTTGGCGTCCGTATTGTCACCTATGCAGACAACACTCAGCTTGTGGTATCTTTGAACAATGCTGAGGGGTCGTCTAGCACTCTGAGTCCATGCCTTGAGGCTGTCGCCAGATGTTTGGAACTTTCCTGTCTCAGATTAAACGGGGAAAAGACGGAAGTAATGCTGTTGGGTAATCCCTCACCTACCATCCTGACCCCCATCTGGACTTCCTGTCTAGGTCCCCCTCTTCCCCCCAAACCCCAGATAAAGAGCCTGGGAGTTTGGCTAGACAGTTCACTTGATTTCACTGTCCAGGCTACTAAGACTTCTGCCACCTGCTTCGGACTTATGAGAATGCTCCAGAAGGTTCTCCCTCTGTTGCCGTTCCAGGCGAGGAGAGTCATGGTCCAGGCCCTGATTCTCTCACGCCTGGATTACGGCAATGCACTTTACCTTGGAGCCCCCCTTGCTACAATTACCAAACTCCAGGTTACTGAAAATTGTGCGGCCAGACTACTTTTTCAGATTCCTCACTGGCAGTCGGCCAAACCTGCCCTGAAGAAGTTGCATTGGCTCCCGGTAGCGTCTAGGATACAATTTAAATCTATGTGCCTGGTTCAGAAGGCTCTTCGTAAGTCAGGTCCATCCATCATGCTCCCTTTGGTCACTCCATACTTCCCTTCTAGAGCTCTCCGCTCCAGTGTGCTACATCTGGCCACCACTACAAAAGTAAAAAAATCCCGCTGGGGTGGTTGCTCTTTTTCGCACAATGCTGCAAGATTGTGGAATGCTCTTCCATTGGTCTTGAGAGAAAATAACAACCTGACAGCTTTTAGAAAGCTATTAAAAACGCATTTGTTTGCAAGAGCTTAACACCCTGCCCTGCCGCCTGAATGGTTCTAGCTAAAGCGCTGCGAGGCCTCAGGGTAGTTACGCGCTATATAAGTTTAATTTTCATTTCATTTCATTTCATTTCAAATACAGTCCCGGGAGTGCTCCCTGTGGATCCTGCTAGTCCCTGCCAGGGAGCTCGGGGCAACCCAGGAGGAAGGTAGACAAGAGCATATGCTCAGTTTCAGCCTCTGGTGTGCTCCTTGCGGTTTACGCAAGTCTCTACCAGGGAGCCCATCATCAGGGCGGCAAATGCTCCACACCCAGCAGGGCAGGTCTCAAATCTTTAGACGACAGGGGCAGGCTTGGGGGTACTGGACTGCCCCAGTCATAGATCACAGCCACTGGCAACACCGCATGACTCACTGGGTACCAACACCTCCGGGCGTAGGGGGACTTAGCTGTCCAGCTGCGTGGCAAAGCAGGCGCTTTGCAGGAAGTGGGACCCACCAGGCTCTTTCCTTGCATCTGGCATCGGGCGGCGCAGCCTGCGAGGATGCCACCCCACCCCATAGTCGACAGCAGCAATACCACCAGTTCAGGGCATCCCACAGCACATGCAGCAAAGACCATGGCCCGGCTCACTGAACGATTCCTCTCTGTCCGGTACAGTGCTTCAGGTCATCGGCAAAGCCGCCTTGAGAGGTCAGGCCGTGCGGTCACCATTCAGCCCTGGCAAGCACCACTGCATGCACGAAGGCTGAGGCTTATGAGTCGTCCGGGTTGTGTGAGTCATGCACACAGGTATGCAGGTGGATACAGCAGGGATATGAGGAATGATGGAAGGATGAACTGCAGGCCCAGCACGGAGCTCCGAGTTACACGTCTGAAACGGTCATCATCTTGGCCACACCACATATACCTTTCATGTACTTATGTATCTTGATATTTATTACTTTACTTCTTATTTAGCATCTCCAATACACTACCCTATATCTCACCCTATACCTCGCTTAGTATATCCTCAACCTCCACTCTCTTACTCATCCCAAACCTCATTCTACTACTCTTTCCAATGCACTACCCTATTTCTCACCCTATACCTCTCTCAATATATCCTCTACCTCCACTCTAACTCATCCCAAACCCAATTCTACTACTATGATCCGCAAAATAATCCTTTCTAGACTCTTGCCTCCTCTACCCCTCCTTGCATTATCTCATACCTCTTTTACTGTTCAGATCTCCCAAACATGACTTTCTAAACCTTTCCCTCTGACTCTTCTCGCCTCCCTTTACTCATCCCAAACCTCCTCCTACTTCTATGAGCTCCAAAACAAAAATCAAAAAACACTTTCTAGACCATTCCCTCTACTATCTCTCCACTATTCTTTTCAATCCAACTAACAGACTAACATATCTACCGCTCAAATCAATTTCATATTTCTATATGCTAATTCTCCAATAATCCTGTTTTGGATAGTGTGCTACCCGCTGAAAAGCACTTTGACACCTCATCAGGGGGAGCAAGCACTCTATACATGCAAACCCTTCCCTCTTCTACCCCTCTACTATTCTTTTTCAATCCAAATAACAAACTCATATGTCCGCCGCTGAAATTTATTTAATTTCTCCCTATACTAATAATCCTACCACTAATCCTTTTTGGGGTCCGTAGTAGCGTGCTAGTTGCCGGAAAAGCGCTTTGACGCCTCGTCAGGGGTAGTAAACTCTATATAAATCAATTACAATGCTTCCCTCACTTCTTGAATTCATTTTGGGTACTAAAATGAACTGGCTGTGGATGTATCTAAAGGATATAGCACTTTACATAAAATACTGCTGTGGGTTTAAGCAATCACAATATTGTGCATGTGCTCTCAGACTTGTTGGTGCAACAAACAGTTGGGAAAGGTGTCAAGCGAGTTCGTTTGACGCCTCAGCAGCAAGGAAACATCTTCCTCCTGTCTACCTTGTTTATTGCACTACTCGTTTGCTTTTGAGAGAAAAACGCTTAGAACCTTTTTGCATATGTATTAATTTATTTGATCTCAACATCAGCCAGTCGATGACTTCTGTCTGCCGTCCCCATTATGAGTGGCCTCTTAATTCCACTGGGGCTGACCAAGCCCATCTGAACTAGAAGATTCCCTGGAATACTGCAAATCTCTTTACTTTCACCCAGAGAATGCACTTCTGAAACAGAGAAGAGCTCTGTTAGAAAGTACAGATCAAAATTAGGAATTACTATCAGAATCAGATGCACAATTACCAACTTCCCTGGATATTCCTAATTTATTAGTAGACCCTCAGGGTGCAACCTGTAATGTGCCAGATTTTCCCCATCCCCTGAATAACTGGTACCCCAGGTAATGGTAACTCCGGAGGTGGGAAAAATCTTAGTTCTTTACTGGGCCTCTCATGCAGAAGGCTTTAGAATATAGGGGTTGGCGAGGTTAAGAAACTTTCCAAACAGGTTTTACAGAAAAAAACTCAGCAAAAATCACATGTAACTGGAGAATTATCCTACAAAATGTTTTTGCAGGAAATACTTTCTACATAAAAGTTTTTTTGCAAGAACGTTCGCCAGTTGGCCAAGCTGCAATTTTTTTTAGACTTCGCAAAAACTTTGCACACAAAATTAACATTTGCCAGACTATAAATAGGATAATGGATATGATCAGAAATGCACTCCTGCATAAGGATATGGTTCATGGTGGTTTATATCTCCAGAACCATGAAGTGTTGATGGCCGGGAAACAAACTTTACAATGCAGTCATTACATCGCCCTACCTTTACATAGCAGTCATTACATCGCAACATCCTTTACAGCGCATGTCATTACAACGCAGCCATTACATTGCATGTCACCACAACGCATGTCATTACAATGCATGTCATTACAACGCAGGCATTACATCCCAAGTCATTATAATGCATACCAATACAACGCATAGTACCCTTACACTATCCGATACTTACCCTACTGTTGCATTCACTGGAGTTAGAATAGTAATTTTTACCCCTACACTATCCAACACTTACCCTAATGTTGCACTCACTGGAGTTAGAATAGTAATTTTTACCCCTACACTATCCAACACTTACCCTACTATTGCACTCACTGGATTTAGAATAGTAATTACTACCCCTATACTATCCAATACTTACCTTAAATGCAATGTAATGGTATGCAGTGTAATGGTATGCGTTGTAAAGGTATAATGCGATGTAATGGAATGCGTTTTAAAGGTAGTTTCTGAAAATGCGATGTAATGGCATGCTATGTAAAAGAATGTGTTGTAAAGGATGTTGCGATGTAAAAACTGCATTGTAAAGGCATGCATTGTAAATGTATGCATTGTAATGTCATACATTCTGATGGCCATTTTGATCATATCTTCTTGGGGCAAACTTCTTCAGAGCGGTGCAAGAGAAGGCAGAAGGGGTCACCAACACATTAAGTATGTCCTGCAGGTGCAGTCGGTTCAGGTAAGAGAGGTGGTGCAGTGGGCTGGGGTGGGGAAGTTGACAGATGACAGAATAGGGAAAATAAAAAAATTTATAAAACCACTTACCTTGCGCTCACCGCATCACCGACACAGTGATGCGGCGAGCGCAAGGAAAGTGATTTTATTAATTTTTATTTTTATTTTCCCTATTCCATCGTCCCTATTCCATCGTTTATTGGTGCAGGGTGACGGAGCAAGAGAGAGAGAGTGTGTGTGTTTGTGTTTCTGTGTGAATATGTGTGCATGCATTTGTGTGTTTGTTGTTTGTGCTTTTTTCAAGAGGCTTGTGTTCTTGTCTTCATTAGCATTTTGTGGCTTATTCTTGATGTTCTTTATTGCATAACAAATCCAAGCACCAGGACTGCCCTTTGCTGCTGGTGCAGTAGGCTGTGCCTTTTGTTTCCTCGTTTAGTGTTGTTTCTCAAAGGGCTGGTGGATTCTATATCTGATACATGCTCAGGGACATTTCTTTGTGGAAGGATGTGACTCCCTTTTCCTTCGCAGCCTGGTGTGTGTGAACATGTGTTTCCCGCTGTTGTTCTCCAGGGTCTGTGACTTTTCCTGTCAGTGCCTTTATGTGTCGGACCATGTGTTGAGAATCTGCGCCTCATTGTGCACTCACTGCCAGTCAGAGGTTTCACTGATGAGGTTCCACGTCTAACCACACACTGGGAAACACTCTGTGGGTGACACAGTAGAGCCGGATGTGGCCAGTGCTTGGTAAATTTTGACTATAATGATCAGAAATATTTTTCATTCCTATATTTTATTAGGTCTTACTATATTTATAATTATGATATACTTAGGCGAGATTTCAGCCAGCTCCCCTCATTAATTGCTCTGTAGTGACCAGGCCAAAAGTCCTAAAAAAAAGAAGTGGGGGGACGCTGTCACCAGAAGTGACGTCACAACAGGAAGTAACGTCACCAAAGGTGGCTTGCACCATCGGGCTCATTGCCTCCCCTCGCTCACCCCTTAGATGCGATTGTATCTGAGAAGATGTGAAGGTTGTATTCCTATCTATTTTCGGTAGCGCTATAATGGCATATATGTCACTTCACAGCACTTCTTTAATGGTCAGAGGGAGAAACTGATTTATTTGCCAATAAAAACAACAACAAAAACGAGGAAGCATAAATAAACTGTCTCATACGATCAAAACGTAAAATCTGACTCCACATCTTCATGAACTTGGACAAAGTGTCTGGCAGTCGTATTTCCATCTCGAGTCATCATTATCTCTTCCAAGCACTTGACTGCATGGTGGAGGACTTTGGTTCCCCTGAAATCTCTAATTTATTCCAAAGAGCCGCCCGCGCCGAGTGAGTTCTCTTTGAGTGAGGGGCGATTATCTAAACTGCACTCTTTCCAGCTCGCCTCCCACCTTTCGCTGTGATAACACGAGCGCCGCCAGGCAGAGTCACATTCCTAATGGAATCTATTCTGAGCGTGAGCAGCATGCTGTGAGCTCTGATCTAGTCCCAGAGAGGCCAAAGAGTGAAGTCCAGCTGTTTGGCAGGGGGGACGGCGTCCACCCGTTAAAATAAGTGGGGGGATGCTGTCCACCCGCGTGGTACCCCGACTCGAGCCCTGGTAGTGATGTTGTTCACGTTTTCATCTACCCACTACCAGCGGCGGCCAGCACGGATTGGAGGTAGGGGGCGGGGACAGGAGGGGCGAGGACGCGGGAGGTGGGGGGGAGGGGGAGGACGCGGGGAAGCGGGTTTAAAAAATGTAATAAAAAAATAAAAGCGTACCTTTTCGCCGCTTCTCTCCTCCGTAGTCCTCCCTTTGGGCTTCAACAGGAAGCACACCCAGGCTCCCTGTCAGCCAATCATAACGCTGCTAAGGCAGCATTGTGAAAGTCTGAGCCCCTTCTTTCAGCGCTCAGACGCGGACTGGGGGCTTGGGCATGAGCTCCACATAGGCTGGAATGCAGCCTGCATGAAGAACATGCAAAGTGCGCCAGACAGTTTTGGGCGGCCCGAGAGGTCAGGCCAAGCAGTCATTGCGCACTTTAGGAGGGTACTACCACTCTTCCCCTGCCCCCACCCACTCAAGCAAAGCTGTGGGCGGACGTAGGAGAAAATACAATGATATTAACACAAGTTATTATCATTTTATTTTCCATGTGTTTCACTGCTAAAAAGCAGTGGGGCGTTGCTCATCCCCCTTAGTGGAAGAGCCGCCACTGCCCACTACAGCATACAGCAGTGGGTAAGCCCACTTCAGCCACTGGCTAATGTCACTGTGAGTGCCAGCACTGTGCTCTGTCGCAAAGAGGACAACCCCACACAAATTAGCTCCCTTCTGTGCCAGTGACTGCTGTGGTGGAGACTGAAAACACATATTTATGCTTTTATTGAATTGTTTATATTAAATATATAGTGGTGAGCGTCAATGACCTTTTCAGAACTGAAAAGCATTGACAAAGCCAAAAGGCTGACAGGAAGCACTTTGCCAGTGCTTTTTGCATGGGCCTTAGTCTTTAAAGACTAACTACAATTCAGGGCCGGACTGGCCATAGCGGGCACCGGGCGTTTCCCCGGTCGGCCGCTAGGGTGGGGGCCGGTTTTTGGCCTCTGGGGGACGTTTTTGTTTTTGGGGGTCGGCAATGTCGGCCCCCGGTAACAAAATCGGCTGAAACCGGCCGTCGCAAACTGCTCACCTGCACCCCCCCTGACCCCAGGGGGGGCCAGATGAGCGGTTTGCCAGGGCCGGTTTCTGTTCTCAGTCCGGGCCCTGCTACAATTTATATATACATTTCAAGCTGACGTGTCTACTAAGAGGTGAATAAGCAAGGGCCTTATAGGAATAGAATTCTCAATACACATGATAGTATTAAATTACAAATTCAGTAATACCGTGTTTAAATTGAACCCTCTTTTCTTGCAAGGGAAAATAAGTGCGAAAATGTAAAAACATGGCAGATAATCTGGAGGCCACAACTCCAATGTATTGCTTATCGATCATATTAGCTCGTAGCCAGGATACTGTCTTCATACAAGGGTTCTGTGGCAGTGTGTAAAGTCCTTGTTACTTACCGGTAAACTTTGTTACTCTGAGCCCAGGTTTTCTGTGTCACAGTCCTGGTTACCCCCTCCCCCAAACCCTATATCATTGTTTCATTTGATTTCCTTAATTTATTGATGCAAGATTGATTGTTGCATGAAAACACGTGGTCATTTCCTCTTTTATGGCATGTTGGGAGAGGGCTGCCATCTTGGGTGTCCTACGAATATCTGTGAGAGCAGAAGTTTTTTTCATTCAGTAAGAACTGTGAGAGGAAGACGGACGAGGAGGTAATGTGTGCTCGTGTTTGTTGGTGGTTCAGAGGCACACCGCTGTTAAACAGCACACAGTCTCTGTTTGTTTACCTTTACCTCTCTGCGGATATCCTGATGCACTGTGATTATGGATTTCACAATAGATCAGTCCCACCAACTGATGTGAGTTTGGCTTACAATTCTATTTAACCTGAGGATCCGGCTTACACACTGCGTTAAATTACATAAGCACTAATACGACCTATATTTGTGCTTCATAATGCCTCACAGCTTTCATATAAATCACCTTGACTGTTCTGTTTAATTTTCTGGTTAACTTTTCTTCATTTTGTGCTTGCTAGTAAGGATGCATACACCCACACACATTTAGTACAGCAACCCTATTTCCCCTGGACATTAGAAGGGGGGACCCAGGGAGAGCCAGGCGCGAGCTGGTCTTTCCCTGGGTGCGTTCGTGCGAGCAATCTGGGAAGAGCAGGTGGGGTTGATTAGGGGAGTTTATAAGGGGCGGTTAGGCATGCGGTTGGGAAGTGCGTAGCGGGAGGCAAGGGAAGGGAGGTTCTTTTTGCTACCCTTGCTCTTTGTTTACCAACTCGGTGGGCCATGGAGGAGGCGTCGGAAGTGCGGAGGGCTGTCCAGTTGCTTTGCGCTGCCGGGCTCGAGGACCTTCTGCGGCCCGGCGTGCCGGCGGAGGCGTGGGTGGGGTTGGCCCGCCCCCCTCGCAAGGCTGCCGAGGGCGTGTCGCGGGCGGTGACTGCCTGCTTGTCACCCGACCCGGAAGAAGACGAGGACGGAGAGGCTGCCATGCCGGCGGTTTTGCCGCTGCCGGCCCAGGTTCCCGCAGCCTCGGGCCCCCCGCCGGTTGACCCGGGCGCCCACCAGCAGGTATGTTTATTACCATTGGGGAGTGCTGGCTTGCGTGGGGCGCCCGGGGGGAGGCGGGGGCGCTCTGTGGGCCGGCAGGCCCAGCGCTTCGGCGGGCCCCCTCCTGGCAAGGCCAAGAAGCCTTCTGTGTGTCCTGGGGCTAAGCGGGGGAGGAGCCTCGATCCTCAGTGCCTCCCCCGGGCCCATTTTACTGCCCCTGTGCCCGGGGGTCACCCCCCTCCTGTGCCTGTGTTGCCTGATGGGGCTTCGCCCTATTTGTGGGTTAATGGGCAGTGCTACCTGCTGTCTTCTGCCACCCCTGTGCTGGGACAAGCCCACCCCCCTTTACCCAGTGATGTGGTTCAGGGCTGCCCAGATTTTGGGGCCCCCCCTGCTGCGTTGCCTGGTTTGTCCCTCTTGGGGGCCCCCTCAGCCACTGACTTTGTCCGCTTAGGTGATGTGTCCTCCTCTTCACCCCCCCCTGGCCCCCAGGTCCACGGCTCCTGGGTATGTTGGCCTTCCTTCTGCTTCACAGCAGTCCCAGGCTTCTGGTGGGTTGGGTTTGGACCTCAGGGGGGCGCCCTCTGCTCCCAGCCAGGTGCTGTTCCTGGTTCCTCGGGAGATGCCCGGTGTTTCCCAGGGTGGTTTGGCGGACGGGTCAGGTGGTGGCTCTGGGTTTGCGCCTGTTGCTGGGTCTTCGGTGGGTGTTTCCCTTGGCTCTGTGGGGGGGGGGGGGGGCATTCTTGCTGGTTCTTCACAGCCTGGCTTGAGCGGCCGCAGTTTTCATGTTGTTCCTCCAGCTGGGCGGCTGTTGACTGGTTCTACGGGATTGGGAACTGTCCCTACGGCTGTTTCCAGTGGTGGGATCACGGGAGAGTTATCTGGAGCGGATCTCTCTTCTGCAGCTTTGCGCGCGCGGCGCTTTAATGACATTGATTGGCAGTTTTATGATGGGGGAATTGGCGATGGGGCTCTGCCAAGTGGCAGTGCACAAGTTTCATTTTCTGGAGATGCTTAACATTTGGATATACAAGATGATGATTTGGAAGAGGGGGAATTGAGGGATAAGGATGTTGGGCTTTTGGCAGCACGGGCCCAGAGGGGTGGGCTCGGGCAACTCCCTGTTTCTCGTATCTTGCAGGAGTCATGTGCGGACCACGCAGCGGTACGTGAGGCAGCAAGGAGTAGACCACCTCAAGGGGATCATGTTGATTTTCAGCAGAAGTCGGCACAGTTGCCAAGAGGTAAGGATGGATGGTGGGCTGTGTGGAAACCAGGGGAGAGTCTCCCGGCTAAGCGTACCAGATCAATCGGTACGGGTGATGGGGTTATTGGTGAGCGAGTCGCTCTGGCATCAAGGCTTGAGCGGCCGGTGAGTTTGAATGTTTCTAATGTACAAACTACAGGGGAAGTTTCTACAATTGGGGCTGGGGTGGCTGCTACAAAACCTGTTACGGAGGATAGTATCCTGCCTAAAAGATTGCCTTATTCTGGGGTGGGGATGCCTTTGGGGTCTCATTTGTCTGAGAAAACCAAAACTCGCATCTGGAGTGGTGAATATGTGGATGTGTTTCGGCTTCTCCATAGAGTTGTTCAAGCTAAGGAAGGGTCGAAGGAGGAGGAATTGGAGTTGGCTCGGAGGCATCGAGTCCCGAAGTCTATTGAGAACTGGACTTCGGCCTTTTTAATTTATGCCAGCGTTTATTGCCAGCGTCATCCGAGTAAGGCGGTAGACATGTTTAAATATGCTGATGTCATACGTAAAGCTCATAGTTATTTTGGAGGTTTTGCCTGGTTGTCGTACGACGAGGAGTTCCGGGCCCGTATGAGTGTTTTTCCAGAGCGTTCCTGGGGTGAGGTTGATGCGGAATTGTGGCTCCAGTGGATGCGTCTGCTCACCCGCCTGCTACGACCCACACGGCTAGCGGACAGCCGGTGCATTATCGGCCCTTTCCATTTCGCCCCGCTCTTTCTGGGGCGGGGGTTTGGGGCAGAGGGCAGTCCTCCTCCTCTGGCGCGTGCTGGCATTTTAACAGGGGTTCGTGTAACCGGCCAGCATGCAGATATAAGCATGAGTGTGCGCAGTGCGGGGGGCGACATGCTCTCACCCAGTGTTTTCCCGGACAGCGTTTTGGAGACCAAGGGAGGGGTTCTGGGGGCAGGGGACAACCTTCGCACTCTGTACCTAAGGGCTCCTACTCCTATTAAACTGGACGTCCTTGATTTGTGGTTGGTGGACTATCCTGATTTTGAGGCTGCTAAGACTTTGTCCTGGGGTTTCAGAGTTGGTTTCAGGATTGGGTATCAAGGCACCCGGTTGGGTAGGTGGTCTGACAATCTAAAGTCTGCGAAGGAGTGCCCCCAGGTTGTGCAGAAGAAGTTGGATGCTGAGCTTGCAGCGGGCAGGATTGCTGGTCCTTTTCTTAGCTGTCCTCTCCCTGATTTGATAGTCTCTCCGCTGGGTGTGGTACCAAAAAAGGCGGCTGGGGAGTTTCGCCTCATTCATCATCTGTCTTGGCCTGAGGGTGCCTCTATCAACGATTTCATTGACCCGATTTCACTGACCCGGCTTCCGTGGACGACGCCTTGCGGCTCGTTCGCGCAGCAGGTATTGGTGCCTTGCTGGCGAAGAGTGACATTCAGTCGGCTTTCCGGCTTCTGCCCATTCATCCTTGGGATTTTGGTCTCTTGGGTATGCATTTTGGTGGCTGTTTCTATGTAGATAAGGTGTTGCCAATGGGCTGCTCGGTGTCATGTTCCCTCTTCGAAACCTTCAGTACATTTCTGCAGTGGCGCTTCACTTTCGTCAGCGGCCACGCCCTGGTCTGTCATTACCTTGATGACTTTCTTTTCATTGGTGAGGGTCAGTCTGGGCAGTGTCACTTAGCTTTGGAAATCTTTCCGGCTATGTCCAAGGAGCTGGGCGTTCCTTTGCCGCCGCATAAGACCGAGGGTCCGTGTACATCTCTGACTTTTCTGGGGATTGAAATCGATACCCTGGCTATGATGGCACGCTTGCCTGCTGATAAAGTGCGGGAGATGTCTGATTTCATCAGGTTGGTGTTGGGTGAACGCAAATTGGAACTGCGGAAGGTTCCGAAGCTTTTGGGGTATCTGAATTTTGCGTGTCGGGTTGTTCGGGCGGGTAGGACATTTTGTAGACGTCTGGGCCTCTCGATGTCCGGCGCCAGCCTTCCTCATCATCGGGTGCGCATTACAACAGCTGTCCGTGCCGATTTGAGTATCTGGTTGCGTTTCCTGCAAGATTTCAACGGCGTGTCCTTGTTTTTTGCGAATGAGGACATTGTGTGGCAGGTGCAGCTTTTCACGGATGCATCAGGAGCTAATGGCTTCGGCATCTTTTGGGAAGGACGTTGGTGCGCGGCTGGCTGGCCAGTGCATTGGCGGGAACAGGGTCGCAGCATTGCGTTTTTGGAGCTCTTCCCGTTGTTGGTCGCTCTGTACATCTGGGGGGAGGAGTTTCAGAATCGTTCTGTATTGTTCCACGTGGACAATATGGCAGTAGTTGACCTCGTTAATAAGCAGAGGGCCCGTGATTTGCGTGTATTGAAGCTCTTGCGCGCTTTCATGTTGCGGTGTCTACAACTGAATATTGTCTTTAAAGCTAGGCATGTTCCAGGAGCCACTAATTGCATCGCTGATTCTTTATCTCGATTTCAGGGGTCAGAATTCCGCAAATTGGCTCCAGGGGCGGACCTAGAACCAACGGCGATCCCACAGTACGTATGGGCATTGGGGGATTAAGGGTCCACCATTTGGTCGAGAATTCAGTGGCTGCCTCCACCCGTCGGAGTTATTTGAAGGCCTGGCATGAGTTTTTGCAGTTTGGTGGGGAGATGGCGGGTCCGGCATGGGCTGTGTTATCTGATGAACAATTCTTATTGCAGTTTGTTTTGCATTTGGCAGACAAAGGCCTCTCTCACACGACCATTTCGGGCAAGTTTGCTGGGGTGTCTTTTTACGGTCAGCTTTGGTGGGGGAGGGATCCTGTTGGGGGGGTGTTGGTTCGGAAAGTTTTAAAAGGTTTGGGTAGGCTTCAGGCTGGTGCTCAGAAGCTACGGCAGCCGGTGACCTTTGATTTGCTTCAGCTGCTTTTATCGCAATTGGAGGTGTGCGGTTATGATGCATTTGAGTGCCAGAAATTTCGTTTGTGTTTTGTGTGGTTATTCTTTGGGGCGTTTCGGGCCTCTGAACTGGGTTTGAGGGATAGAGTGGGTATGACCAGCAGTGAGGTAGTGGTGGAGCATGACAGGGTGCGTATGTGGTTGCGTATGTCCAAGACTGATCAGATGGGGGGGGGTAAGTGGGTGTTTTTGGGGAGGAGCGGTGTGTCTTCTTGCTGCCCTGTTGGGGAATGGGAGGTTTTTGTGTCATCCCCTCACTTTGCTCCGGGGGAAATTTTTTGTCATGCTGATGGCAGCCCCATTATTGTTTCTCAGTTGTTGGCTGTCCTTCGCAAGGTTTTGTTGGGTCTGGGGCGGAATCCTTCTCAATTCGGTACCCATTCCTTCAGGATTGGGGCAGCGACAGAGGCCGCCAGGTTGGGGTGGGATTGGTCCCAAATTCGTCGTATTGGGCGTTGGCGCTCGAGATGTTGTTAGAAGTATGTGAGAAAGTAGATCGCCTTTGCTTTGCCTAACATTTCTTTTTCTCCTAGGTCCTTGGCCCTCGGTCGCTGGAGCAAAAAGGAGGGTGTGGATTCTTGGTCACTCTTTTGTTAAAAGGGCTGCTGTAGCAGCTGCACGTTAGCTTTGTGGTAGATCTCTTGGTTTAAGCAGTCTGACACATGAAGTCTCCTGGCATGGCACAGAGGGCATGCGTTGAGGCGGACTCTTTCCCGCCTTGGCTTCTCTGGTTTCAGGGGGTTGGGGGGGCCCACCGGATCTACTGGTGTTGCACCTTGGGTAAAACGACTTAGTTTCTCTCTCAGGTTTGACTTTGCTAAAGTTAATGAAACAGGATCTCGAAGTCATCAAGACCACATGGGTGAGCACCATGGTGATATGGACTGAGTTTGCGCCTCAACTGACATGGAATGGGGCGAGGAGTTATTCAGCCATGGAGAAAGCCAGACGCAAAGTGAATCGAACCATGAGACTTTTTTGTAACCATTTATGTATATACAGTTTGGCTCATCATCATTTGCAAGTTTCAGAGACGCATTTATTCTGTGAGGACGGTGTCCACCTGTCCAAATTGGGCATTTCATTTTACCTTTTAGAGCTCCGGGACTTGATAGCTAAAGTTCTTCAGGTGCAGTTGTGGTGTGCTCCTTCCCTTCCTCCTTGTCTTTGAGTAGGGCAGGAAAACGCTAAAGGTTTTCCTGGGTGGCGGTTTTTGCTAGTGGGGTGGGCAGCCTGGAGCGGGTTGGCCATCCTGAAGGGTAGCTCATTGGGTAATCCAGGGGGTATTCGTCTAGAGTTAGTTTCGGGTTCAGTTAGGTAGGGATGTTTAGGCATACTGTGTAGATTTGAATTTTATTAAATAAATAAATAATTAATGTGTTCAAGAAATGTATTATGCACCTGTCTTAAAATATAGTGGCCTTTCTTGCTCCTAGAAGAAGTGTGGACAGTGATTTCTTGCGCGAGGGGGGAACCAGGGAGAGCCAGGCGCGAGCTGGTCTTTCCCTGGGTGCGTTCGCGCGAGCAATCTGGGAAGAGCAGGTGGGGTTGATTAGGGGAGTTTATAAGGGGCGGTTAGGCAGGCGGTTGGGAAGTGCGTAGCGGGAGGCAAGGGAAGGGAGGTTCTTTTTGCCCCACCCACCCTCCCCCTTTTCTATAGTTAGGTTTTACTTTGCGGTGCTCTAGGCGCTGCTCTGGTCTTCGTGCCTTGCCACTGTTAGGACAGGTGTCTTGGTTCTTTTAGGAGGCGGTTTTTGCTAGTGGGGTGGGCAGCCTGGAGCGGGTTGGCCATCCTGAAGGGTAGCTCATTGGGTAATCCAGGGGGCATTCGTGAAGAGTTAGTTTCGGGTTCAGTTAGGTAGGGATGTTTAGGCATACTGTGTAGATTTGAATTTTATGAAATAAATAAATAATTAATGTGTTCAAGAAATGTATTATGCACCTGTCTTAAAATAAAGTGGCCTTTCTTGCTCCTAGAAGAAGTGTGGACAGTGTTTTCTTGCGCGACTAATCTCTGCTATTGTCTAGGCATTAGTTTCCAGTTCTGTCGCCAGGACAGGACTGGGAACCTAAAGTAACCCTGGCAGTTTTGTAGGAACCGCCCCCCCTGGGGATGGTGCAGGTGTCAAGCACTGCTGCTTAGCAAAACTGGCCCCCAGTAACAAAACCAGCTCCCACTGATCCAAAACTGGCCCCACACTTCCAGCTTCACGGTAAAACGCCTGAGGCCAGATAGAGTCAGTCCGGCCCTGTCTGTCACAACATTTGACACAGCCCATTGAATGTTTGCTCAAATATTCGACAACACCGCCCATGATATAAGCCTTTTGAGTTACGCTTCCAAACATGAACACTGATGTGTACAATTGATTATATTTTCAGCCCTGGTCCCCTCCCCTTGACATACGAGTCATAGCTTATGCCAGGGCCCTGTTTTTATTGGAAGTTCTTTTGCATTTTGGTCCTCAAACAGACACTAAGCATGAGTGTGTGTCCACCTGAAGGTGCATGCCACCAGGTGCAGGGATCAACAGGGTCGCCATTCGGAGGCCTTGCACCCATTGGGGCACTGTTCGGGACCCCCAAAGTTGGATTCCCACAGCCTTTCTCTGTTGAAAGGGCTGGCACAGAAATGTTGTTGGAATCTGCCATCGTAATCCCCCGGGCAGAAAGAGTTGCCCGAGGGATTACTAGAGGCTTTCCGAATGGCAGATGCTCTATGAGCCCGTCAGAGGCCATTCGGAAATCCAGTTCGGATTTCTCTCTGACTGACCCCATCAAAATGGGTCGGTCGAAAAGGAATCCGAACAGC
Organism: Lissotriton vulgaris; assembly: GCF_964263255.1. Classification (NCBI taxonomy): domain Eukaryota; kingdom Metazoa; phylum Chordata; class Amphibia; order Caudata; family Salamandridae; genus Lissotriton; species Lissotriton vulgaris. The sequence continues at coordinate 937,458,006 of NC_141699.1, forward strand.
CAATTACGATGCCATAGGAACGGCTCCGACCAAGGGTCAGAGCTGTTTCCAATGGCATTGTAAATCGGGCCCTAAGTGTGTAACCCTGCGCACCCATGCTCCCAGTCCTCTAAGAGACCATCCAATAATCTAGTCTTGACCAGCTAGAATATACCACTGGGTAGATTGTTCCGTCTGTCAGTTGCGGGAGCAACATTCGCCAGGCGCCCCATAACCTGTTTACCATCATTATGTACCGAAGATGCTGTGCCGATCCACTGTGAGAAGTTGAGGAATTCTGTGATCTATCTAGCTGTAAGTTTAGGTTTAAATTGGAATCTCCTCCCCACAAAACATGTGTAGACCTGACATGTACTATTTTGCCCCAGAGTCTGTCAAAAAATGCTGGGTCATACGCATTCTGCTAATAGGAATTGACAATGGTGAGTGTGGCCAAACTAATCTGCCCCAGATTAAAGTGTATCTTCCCTGTGGATCATTGTGAGTTTCCTGCAGGCCATATTGTGTGCCCTTGGCACCAATATCATCGTACCATGTGCACATGAAGAATATGTCGTGAATTGCATCAAGGATGCTCAGTTTGTGGCAAATGTGTTGTACGCTGTGCCTGTGAAGTGCGATTCTTGTAATAGCACAATGTGTATATGGTGTCTATCCACATAGGCAAGTATATGCCAGCATTGACAAGGATCTCCTAATCCCCTTACATTTCTATGAGGCAATTGACCCAGAAATCAGTGGCCCTGTCATGCAAATACACAGTATTTGCCATCTGTAACTGAGCAGTGTAGTGCCAGTAGGGCAGTGCAGATAAACCAACAGTGTGATTAATCTTTCCACAGTATTGACATTTGTTGGCATGCACAAGTTAACAAACACAATTTTTACCATTCCCCCCTCACACTGGTGCCTCGATCCCACCAGGAATGTCAAACCCACCCTTTTCCCAAGCAACAAGGTAGACAAATGCAAATAGCCTTTACTAGAAACATAGCATGCAGGAGGCCCACGCATGATCTCAGTCTTGCAGACAAGTATATGGCAAAGAGAGTGTCAATCTAGTAACAGCAGGGAAGTAACCCCAACATGGTAGAAAGTAAACAATATGGAATGTACACAACAATAACCAAATAACATCCATAACTAGGAGTAACCTATGGGGGGAACACCCAGAAAACCATGCTGTTCCACCTCGTGCAAGCTAGGGTGACCAGGGAGGAACATCTTATGCCCCAGTTGGTTAAATGCGGTAAGCGGTGCTCAGTTGGACAGTGCAAAATCATAGAGTTCGATTCCATACTATCCTATTTTCCAAACGTGTCAACTCTAGCAGAGTATCCTGTCCTTATACAACAAATAACAGTCATCGAGGTTACCATGCAGTCGTGTTAGCCCACATCCAACAATGGTGCGACTGATCTGGCCGGTGGGGATTGCGCATTGTGGTCCAGACCGTGTTTCAGGAAGTTGCTAGCTTGTTGTGGGCTGTTGAAGAGTTGGACTTTATCTTTGTACTTGATGCTGAGCCGTACAGGATAGAGCATTGCATATTGTATGTTGGCTTGTTGCAGTTTCTGTTTGATGGGCAAGTGTTTCCTTTGCGCTTCTTAAACAGCCTTTGTAAAGTCGGGATAGCTAGCTATGGTGTTTTCTTCAAATTGAAGCAACCTCTTTTTCCCAGCCATCCTTAAGGCAGTATCTCTGTCCCACTAATTTAAAATTGGGATGATTATCGGTCGAGCAATGGCCTCTGCCGAGAAGGGGAAAGCCATCAATGCCCGGTGAATCCTTTCCACAATTAGCACAATGAAGAAGGAGTCCGATCCAAAGGGTGTGGTGAGCAATCGTTCCACAAAGCCCTCCATCCGACCAATATTAGTTGACTCTGGGACCCTGGTTATGTGCAAGTTATTTCTTCTTGATCTTGTTTTCAAGTCTTCATGCTTTGAAGCTATGATTTTGAGGACTGTTTCCATATGTAGCAATTGTTCACTCCTCTGAGAGGCATTGTCTAGCATTGTGGTGAATCTCTGCACTGCTTCAACAAGGCGGACATCATGATTTTCCAATTTGTGTGTGATAGAGTCCATTCTTGAAAACATACTATATTATTTTGATTCCACAGAGGTAAGGCTTGGATACATAGCAATAAGGAGGGATTTCATGTCTGCAGAGTAAGGCTGCTCAGCCATTGAGGCTTCTTCTGAGTTGCTATGCTCAGTAGTACCACCAGGGGTGTGAGTTGATTTGCAAATGTCAAATGGTAGTATGGTCTGCTTTGCATCAGCTTTGCCCATGATGGCCCCAGTGTGCAGGCAGTCTGTGGTATAATTCCATGCCCACTTTTTCTGCCTCACCTCCACCAGGTAATTGGAGGGCCTCAGTCCACCCGAGTGTTCCACACTCTTCTCTGTATGTATTTGGCTGAACGATATTGCTCAACAGCAATTGTAAGTGACACCTTGGTAGTGCACCGCCATTCCCCACCACTCTACCTAGGCCCAATCTTATTGCTTGAGATGCGTGACAGTGATGAGATCGTTTTTTTCACGTATGTCCTTTCAAGCTGCACCATTGTTTCTCTCAGGGTGTGACCCCATTATTTTGTGATGATAGGGGGCCAAGCAATGGCAACATTGCTCAGCCATTTCATATTTGCGGACACAAAGAACGCCTCCTGCACTGCTTCCTGCTAGACAGCAGCCCTCCCAAGGCCTTATACGGATCGCCTGCAATCTTCTGTAGGCTGCCGCCTACCTCTACTGCAATCAGTGTGCACCCCATTCCCAGCAGCCGGATCAGGCTGCAGGTCCCAGCGCGGAGTGACCAACCTCCTACGGGGCACCCACCTCATCAGCGAGCCGACAGGCCGCACACAGCTCACGGTAGGCATCACTCCGCCTTGCCCACTGTCTATCAGACATTTTAATATAATAATCGATTTTATGGTGTTAATGTTTTTTCAAAATAATGTGTATTTTTTTCTAGGAATATTTTTACTTGTTCTTCTACATGTTGGGATTTAAGGCTTATAGGGTGAGAAATGCTTTAAATCCATTTTTTAATGTTTTTAATCGATAAAATATGTTAATATAACATAAATTCATGGCAAGTGTTAATTATTTATAAACATTATATAATGCTAAACATATTGTAATAGTTTATATATTTGCAGAAATATATTTCATGATTCTTAATTTTATACATATTTATTTTATTGGTTTTAAATTTAGGAGTGGGAATAGTAAATTCAAATTCTCCAAAGTCCAATACTTTCTACTGTTGCTTATGTTGGACTGGGAAAAGTAAGTCCGACCACTATTAAGTCCAACATTTTCCCTATTGTTGCAATGGATGGGTATGAGTAGTAAATCTTACCCCTACAACATAAAACTACTTTCCCTATTGTTGCATACGTTGGAGTGGGCATAGTAAATCTGACCTCTTCAAAGTCCAAAACTTTTCCTACTGTAGCTCATGTTGGATTGGGAATAGTCCTTCACTATCCCCCGATGCTTATGTTGGGAGTGGGAATAGTTAATCTGACCATTTTAAAGTTCGGCTCTTTCACCAACTGTTGCTTAGTTTAGAGTGAGAATAGTAAATCTGACCACCGTCAGTCTAACACTTTCCCTACTTTACTTACATTGAAGTAGGAATAGTAAATCTAACCCCTCAAAAGTCCAGTACTTTACGTACTGTTGCTGGCAAGGAGTGGTATAATATGTTTGACTTCTCTAAAGTCCAACACTTAAAGTACTTGTGTTGGAGTGGGAATAGTGAATCTTCCCACTCTAAAGTCCAACACTTTCCTTCCGCTTGGAAAATCTAATTTTTTTTCAAATAATTATTTTTACAATTGTATTGAGATTTCTTTTTGTGATTACATTTTACAAGTTAGTTCAAATAAAAATGTTTTATTACATTGTTGGGAGAAGTATTATTTGTGTATATTTAAAAAAAAATGATAATACTGCTAATGTATATATGTACCTAAAATGAATAATTCTTAATATTCATAACTTATTATTTGTTTAATAAAGCATTTTCTTTATTTAAATATTGTTTTGTACACTTCTTTTATAGTATATGCTTTCATTTTGTGTTTAAGTTATACATTTTTGTATATATTTTTGATATTGTATATATATATATTTTTTAAATGCTATATTATTTCTAACGTTAATACATATTTTAAAGTTAATTTAATATTTAATACTTATAATTCAAGATGTTTACCTATTTTATGATTATGCTGTGGTCGCAGGGCTGGCTGTCAAAAAGTCATTCGAACTAGGGCTGGGCATGCTCCAGCCATGAAAATGGGCCGCAGCACATGCCTTTGCTGTGCAGCACCTCCTGCACGTCTGTGCACCATGTGACATGCAGAATGTCTTGCAGGGCACATGGGGAGCAAAGGTGAGTGGGGGCACTGTATGTGCTCCCAGGTTTGCTTTTCAGTGGCCTACGATGACCGGTGGTCCTTTTCATGACTGAGTTCCCGACATGAAAAGGCTGTCGGAAAGGGACTTTGTAATTCCGGTGACTGTGCCTGCCACTGCACCGTCACCATTCTGGGACGCTCCTCCGACTACCGCCCCCGATGGATCTATGATCCTGGCGGAGCAGGCAGTGGTGCGCCCGACAGCTCTGGGTATGATCACCAGTATCATTATACGGCAGTTGGACCACAGGGCTGTCAGACACCCACCGATGGCTTGTCGACATTCCGACCGCCAACAACATAATCAGGCCCCATGCCTTAAATCCCAGCTAGGATGGGCAGCCAAAATGTAACAAAGTTTATAATCTTTATCACACCTGGTAAAGTGTGCTCAATGTGCAAACACAGTTTAACCCCTTCACTGCGGCGGCTATTCCGCCGCAGTGTTAAGAGGGCGGGCGGAAATGCGGCGGGCGCATGCTGGTGACGGAACCGCTCCGTCACCAGCGTCGGTTGCGCTGTGCTTATGACGGAGCGGTTCCGTCATGGCCCCGCCCGCTCAATGGAACACTCAGCGCAGGTGCGGAATTCGCGCCGCGCATGAACGTCGAGCGGGCCATGACGGAACCGCTCCGTCATCAGCACAGCGCCACCGCAGCTGATGACAGAGCGGTTCCGTCATCAGCAGGGGAGGGGTTAACAGGCCACTTGTAATGAGGCCCTTAGTGTAAAACTGATGTACCATGCTGCTTTTCTCCTATGGTGGTAGACTGAGAATGTGGCACCAAGTGACCCACCTGTTGTTTCCTTACCAAGAAGCGCTAGTTATGAGTGCCTCAGAGGGTCGTGATTGAACCCAGTAAAATCCCAGACCCCTGGGTTCAGAGTTCATTTAGTTCAATAATGACCTACAATTGCGATTTTTGCCATCCAAAATGAGGCGTAACAGGTGGATTTTGGGTGCTTTCCGCACCCAAATCTGCCTGTCTTTGTTTAAATACATTCCTGGGAAAAACTGCGAGGGTGCATCGTTTATCACAGACGGTAATTACGGGCTGAGGTGAACTCCACACAATTTACAAACCCGATTCTTGTCCAAAGAGCCTCTGAGCAGAGACAAATGTTTATCCAGCTCGCCAGCATCAGGGTCTTAGCGCCTGATCTTTTAGTTTTACACATGAGTTTTACATAAATGTACTTTATAAAAGTAGTTACCCACTTCCCAGTTGTGGAGAGAATAAGTTGCAGTGCTTGCCTTTAGAGAAATGCTTGCTGTTTGCCTCGTAGTTCATTGCAGGTTAGCATTGGTTTGGTAATTCCTTGAAAAAATATTTGTGGATAAACAAAAGGCACAAAAGAAGGACAGTCTTAGCTAATGTTGAAGACATTCTTCGTGGTGCATGCTCTGTTAAGTAGGGGTTTAAGAACACATAATCCTTTCGACAACATGCCCTTTGATTGCAAGTCAGCTGAGCTAGAAAGGAGCAATTCCCTTTACTTAACTACTGACCAGGGGACTCATTTTAAACTCACTGCTCCCTTAAATATGCAAATGTTTTTGTACCCGGCGCAGAAGCTTCTATTTTTACTTCTGTAACTGCAGTGCTCTAAAACGTGGCTCAGAATTCAGTGACCATGAATAACCTGATTGGCGGGTATTGTACATAAATATTAATTTCAAATTTATGAGGTCACAGGAAGACGCTACGGCTAATTAGGTTGAGTTGTTTACTCTAAAGATCATAAAATACATTTATCCTCATCTACCTCCTTCCAGATATTTCTGGGAGTTGTCTTGCAGCTGGTAAATAGTGATTACAAGGTGGCGTCAACGTCATATTGCAAGGATAAATAAAGATTCAAAATGGCTGCGCTTTATCTCTTGGTACACTGCGCAGACGGGCTCATTGTGGACAGAATCTGTGGATGATTTCTTTCAAGATTAGTTTTGCTGTCCTCCTCCCCGATATACTATCACTATTTCACCCATCAAGGGCTGTTTAAAATCAATATCCTGATAAACCGGAATTCGAATTACCATCCGACCAAAATCACACGATATGGCAAGAGTTGACCTGAGGTTGACTATCTCTGTTGATAAATTGGTTGTGTATGGTGGAAGAGGGAGCTTCACCAATGATGTGAAGTGTCCTCATTGAGCTGAGTATCTTTGTTTATGTTTGGGGGATTTATTAAGTGCTCGTATACCAAACGGTCTCTTGGCGCTGTGAGGGGAGGGAGAGCCCTCTAACGAGCTCTAGCAGTAGGCTTGGGTGAACAACCATGTTTTCAGTTTTTTCCTAAAACTGGTGTACTCAGGTGTAAGTCTGATGTCTATTGGCAAGGAATTCAAAAGTGTGGGGCCAAGTACCGAAAATCGAGAGCCACCCATTCTCTCGCTTAAATCTAGGAATAATCAGCATATTCATAGTGGCTGATCTAAAGTTCCGTTTCGGTAAGTACCTGGAGATCTTTGTGGCTATAAATTTGGGGCCCGTCTAATAGAGTGCATTAACGCCCATGCAACCAGTCATAAACACGCACCCCTGAGTCACAGGGAGCCAGTGTAGCTGCCTAAGTAGTGGCTTAGTGTGACAGTGTCTCGGTTGCTGAAAGACCAGCCTAGCCGCTTTATTTTGGATCAACTGCAGCCTATGGGTTTGATTGGCAGGGAGCCCTAAATAGATGGCTTTGGCATAGTCCAGCCTGGACATATTCAGGGCGAGCATGATAACCATGCTTGCCTCCCTGGTGAAACATTTTCTGATTTTCTTGAAGGTCCTCAGGTGGTAAACACAAAGGGCCCGATGTAGGTGGCCAATACCGGTCGGAAACGGCCGAATTCGGCCGTTTCCGACCGGTATTTGGCCTTTTGAGATGTAGGGGACCTTTTTTTCTCCGATTCGGTATTTTACTGATTCGGTAAAATTACCGAATCGGAAAAATACCGAATCTGTAAATTTACCGATTTAAAAAAATCGGGATGTAGGTGGGACTACTTTCAGTCCCACAGGCCCTTCAGATTCGGTATTTTAACACCCAATCCAATTGGGTGTTAAAATACCGAATCCAGGTGTGCATGCACATGTGTGCATGCACACCTATGCCATGTAACAGACAGACATGCCCTTAGGGCATGTCTGTGTGCCACATGGCACACAAGCCAGTATTGGGGGTGCTAGAGGGTGTCAAAGTGACACCCCCTGCACCCTTGCAGAAATCGGTAATTACCGAATCGGTAAATACAGATTCGGTAATGCACATTGATTCCTATGGGCTTCAAGGCCCATAGGAATCAATGGGGGATACCGATTCGGTATTTACAGAATCGATAAATGCCGAATCTTACAGATTCGGTATTTACCGATTCTGAAATACCCACATCTCCCCCCCTCCAATTTACCACTTCTTAAATACCGAATCGGTATGATTCGGTATTTAAGAAGTGGTAAATTGGAGTTTACCTACATCGGGCCCAAAATGAGGTAACCAGGTTGATCTGTTCCTGCATGGATAGATTAGCATTTATTTTAATCCCTGGATTTTTGACTGAATTTTTAGGGATAGGTGGAGTACCCAATGCAGCTGGCCAGTGTGCTGGTGCCCACTGATCGAGTCTGTTGTTGGAGATAACTATCTCTGTTTTATCAGTGTTTAATTTGAGATAGTTGTGATTTATCCAATCTTTAATGAAAAGCATAGTGTTTTGGAAAAAATCCTTGGATTCCTCCGTCCCATCAATCTGGAAAATCAGCTGCATGTCGTCTGATTAATTATATACCTTCACTCCCCGGTTTTGAAGAGCATGGATCAGGGGACAGATATAGATGTTAAACAGATGAGGGAAAAGGGATGTTCTTTGGGGTGCACCACAAGTAGTATTGACCCAGGCTGAATTGAAAGGTGCCAGCCTGACAGACTGGGTACTTCCCCTAAAAATGAGAGCATCCAATCAAGAGCCGTGCCCCTCAGACCCGCCGCTGCCATTCTATCCGCTAATATGGAATGATCCACAGCATTGAATGCAGCGGACAGGTCTAGGAATACCAGGGACTCTGTACATCCCCTATCTGCACCTTCCTTCAGGTCATCCACTACACTCAAAATAACTGATTCAGTAGAGTGTGATGGTCTGAAACCTACCTGATGAGAGTCCAGGAAATTAGTTTCTTCGATGAATGCACAAAGAAGTTTTGCTACATGTGCCTCCAGCAATTTTGCTGGATAAGGGAGGAGTGATATAGGTCTATAATTGCTCAGGAGGCTGGGGTCTACACCAGCTTTCTTTTGCAATGGGACCAGAACTACCTCTTTGAAGGCACGTGGGACCACTCCTTGCTCTAAGGATTCATTGAGAAGAGAGAGAAAAGTAGCCGGGAAATGTGCAAGAAGATCTTTTTGTACCCCAGCAGGACAGTGGTCGTTGGGGGAGCCAGATTGTATCTTGTTTCTGAGTTCAGCAGCCGATCCAAGGTAATGTTTTGAAAACTAGACATTGTTATGGGATTTATATATTGCTTATGTGATTTACATTGCTAAGGGCTACAGGAGATAGAGTTCTGAATGGTCTTGATTTTATCATAAAAGAAAGTATTCATATTATCACATAAGACTTGGGAGGGGTGATGGCCAATGTAATGTGGTCAGGATTGGAGAGTTCTTTGACTATTTTAAAAATATCGCTGGCTTTGTTTCTAGAGCTAAGTACCCTGTTTGTGTAGAAGGCTTTTTTTTGCCTCCACAATGGCAGCTTTATAGTCAGTTAGTTTTACTAGTTTTAGCTCCGTACTAAACCAATTAGAGGTTTCATGCTGCCTCGAGCCCTCTCTTTCCTCTGTAATGGGGCGTGCATCTCACATGCACTTAGTTGCAATTGGAGATAGCTCTCTCTAGCTCATTGACGTTATTCATTATCGGCGGGAGTGTAGATTTGAAGGTGTTAAGGAACTCTGGCAATCGAACATGATTCCAATTTCTGGTCAGTAATTTCGTGCCATTCAGCGGTTTAACTAAGGAGAGGCCATTTATAGCAATGTATATGAGGTGGTGATCTGACCACGCACACAGCTTTACCATTAAGTTACGACCAAGAAGTTAGAAGTCCATAATTGATCTAGTGAATGTCCTTTGATGTTTGTGGGTTCCGTTATATATCCTTCTAAATTCAGATTGTTTAATAGGTCTATGAGCTCTTTAGAGCCCCAACTCCCCCTTCCTCTGAAGACCAACAATTCAGGTCTCCAATTAACAAAATGTTTGCATAATCTACAGTAAGTGGGGTCAAGTAGTTAGCTAATTCAGTGACAAACTCTCCTATTGAAGTGGGGGAGTCCATAAATCAGTATAGACTCTAATGTAGATTTGGGAAATATACGTTTTAGTGTGAGACTATCCACTGAGGCTGCTTCGAAGGAGGCAATAGAAGTGGCCAAAAGTTCTGTTTTGATGACTGCTGCTACTCCTCCTCCTCTTTTCCCAGGAGGTCTGTTGGCCTGCATCAAGTAATAATTACTTGGGAGAGACGCTAAGATGTCAGGCATAGATTCCAGGGTTAACCAAGTTTCTGTAAGCAGTAGCAGATATGGGGCTCCAGTATCTAAAGTGTTAAACATTTCTAACTGGTGTTTGACCATAGAGCATGTGTTAAGGTAAATTATATTTAGCTCTTTAGGATCAGGGGTCTCTGTCCTAATAGCAGCATACTTATGCTGAGTTGGGGCGGAGTTTCAACTACTGGGATGGGCAAAGATGCAACCGGGTCAAGGTTTAAAAGTCTGTAGCAATCTAGCTTGTGTTTAATGTCAGGCTCTATCCCCTTATTGGTCTTGGCGGCCATGCTGTGTAATTCCAATGAAGAATATTGAATTCAATGGGCATAATGGCTGGACCTTGGCCCCAGCCGGCTGTGTACGGGTGCAGACTGGCTTGCCTTTGGCCCAACGGCGGTGCACCCGCTGCGTGCGTCCGCTGTGCGCCCACTTCTCCATCTAATTAAATAGTGGCCGTGGCAAGAGTCCCTGGACCGCTACCCTGGTCTTGGTCCCTCCTACCAGCAAGCAAAAGTGGGTCAATCAGGCAAGGCAAGGTCAGGCAAGATTTCTGCTCCCTCTGCATCAATCGAGCACTCAGGTTGCGGTGGAACGAGGGGGCAGCACTTCAGTTCCCTCCATAGTAGGACTTAGGTAAGTGCCAAAGTAGGTGTGCAAAATACGCTATTAAAATCAATACTGGAATTAAAAAGAACCACAATTTTAAAAGTATTGTCAGTAACCAGCATGCGATCAAAACAATGCAATGAGAATAAAGATATAGCCCACCAGCCAGTAGAACTAGTGCTTAGGAGCAATCAGGAGTGCTCCCTCTCCACTGCACACTCGCTACTTCAGCTAATTAAATAGTGGCCGTGGCAAGAGTCCCTGGACCGCTACCCTGGTCTTGGTCCCTCCTACCAGCAAGCAAAAGTGGGTCAATCAGGCAAGGCAAGGTCAGGCAAGATTTCTACTCCCTCTGCATCAATCGAGCACTCAGCTTGCGGTGGAACGAGGGGGCAGCACTTCAGTTCCACCCACAGTAGGACTTAGGTAAGTGCCAAAGTAGGTGTGCAAAATACGCTAATAAAATCAATACTGGAAATAAAAAGAACCACAATTTTAAAAGTATTGGCATTAACCAGCATGCGATCAAAACGATCAGAATTAGGATATAGCCCACCATCTGGTAGAACTAGTGCTTGGGAGCTATCAGGAGTGCTATCTATCTATCTATCTATCTATCTATCTATCTATCTATCTATCTATCTATCTATCTATCTATCTATCTATCTATCTATCTATCTATCTATCTATCTATCTATCTACACAGGGAGTCAGTGCCTCTTTCTACTTGAAGGGGGCCCTGTGTGAATCTCGGAACCTACTCTACAAAAGATCAGTCTTATTTGTCATCTGTCACAATTGAGCGGGTGGTACCAGCTTGTCACGTGTGGCAGCAACAGAGCATTGAGGTTGGCAGCATGAGAGTCTATCCTCCTAGAGTCATCTCTATGGGAATAAGGTAGGGGGGTAACTGGCTGACACCAAATGCTGGAAGTCAGTCCTTCTTGTTGGGGGGAGGATATAATTACCTCATATGGTAACTATTCTTACAAAAGGGGCAACCATCTTGAAAGCTGCAGTTTCATCATTAGACGCCACTTCGCCTCTTAAACTGCAATGAAATGGCATCACTGGCCAATGGCTGTGCTCCTCCAAATATTTTTAAGATCAATCATTAGTGACATTCCTCAGTTTTATTATTATTCTGGAGTACTATTAAAAAAGGTTCCAAGTATCTAAACCCATGCAAGTGTGGCACCTTTTTTATGAATGTGAGTGTACATAATATGTGCATGAACAACATAAGATTTCAGGGGAGGTGGAGGGTGGTGTGCAAGGTATTGGTGTGTGTGTATGTATCCCCACACATACGAAGATGTAGGAGAATAGAGAAACATACAACCACAGGTTGTGTGTGGTGCACACTTTAAAAAAAAGTATTGCCTTCACCCACAAATTGTGGCATGCATTATCATCAGCTTGCTAACAATATACCTGCGCAGACCAATGCTTTGGGTGGAGCAATGGGAGGGGACAATACAGACAATTGTAGGGATCAAGAAAGAAATATAGTGCTGATAGTAGGTTAAAACTGGCTCTGGAGTATCTGCTGTATGTTTTATTCCTGGGCTTCCTGATCAGGATTAAGAAGTATATAGGATGGTAGTGTTGGGGCGCGTTAGTAGCCCCACACCCTTCTTATCTACATGTTTCAGCAAATTGGATTTAGACCAATAAGGGCCTTCTGGCTTTCATCAGGACCTTAGATCCCCTATTTCCCCATCTCTCCAACCTTCCTTATCCAGTCAATTGAGGCCTGACTGAGGTTCCGTGACGATCGTAAGTGATGTTTTCGACTCGCACGAATATGGTCGAGTCTGGTATCTATGAACCGCAAATGACGAGTTTAGTGGGTGTGCGCAGTTTCGCTGTGCTAACCTAAACCGTTCGTTTGTTTCGTGGGTTTATCCATCTGTACCCACGGGTTCCATCTTAGATACGGCATCCATTTTGTCTCTTGCCCTCAAGTAGCCAGCGAACGGACGCTGTCCGCTTCGCGACCCTGGGATTCCCAAGACTCTTGCGGAAGACACGTTTCCTTTGAAAGTGTCTTTATGATGAGGGGGATGATACTGTAAGACAGCTGGCTCCGCTCGAGGCACATCTTGCCGTGCCGGTCTATTGTCTTAGCCGTGCATCTCATTAGGCACGTCCCTTTGATGCCTGCAGCTCGTGTTTTCTGATACCACCCCTTTTACACCCTTTCCAATCTCCCCACTGTTTCTGCCTTCCTCTGCACCTGTCCTTGTTCCTCTTTCGATCTGTTTATTGCTGATTGGAATGTACTAATGGTGGGAAGATGGGTTTTTACAGTTGGGAACCACCGAATGTCTCTGTACTTATGTTCCGGACCTTGAATGCATCAAAGCAACCCCTCTTGGGGATAATGATGGGAACCAAGTTGTAAACCTTTGTGTACCATGTTAACCTATGAGAGAAAACTGTATAAAAAGGAGCGACCCACGGTAGCAAATTGAATCAGATCCCGCGAATTTACATGCTGTGTACTTCACGTGACTTCTGTGTTCCCTGCAGTAATAAACCTCGAATCTTTGACGCCGAAGGAAGTGTCCCGTGTCTCTGTCATTTGTACGCCGGAACAGGTTACCCACGAAGGTTTCAGGTGTTGTCCCCTGGCACCGCTGGGTCTTAAATAACCCAGTCCTTCAGTTGGCGCCCATCGTGGGGCTGCATCAGTGGTACCGGTCCAAGCCCGACGATCGTGAGGAACTTCGTGTGAAATCTCCAAGGGAAGGTGCACCCCGCTTCATCGATCCTGTTGTCGAAATAAGTGGCCCGACGACTTTTCCCGCGAAGATTCCCGCCTCCTGACGGCTGCGATGGACTGCTGCCCTGACTGTAGACCTGTTTTGGCGCCTGGCGTAGACCTTGGTACAGCGAGACGATTGACGGGCCTTCCTGGTGACGCCATCGATCTTTGAGTTAAGTATTTGTGGGTCGCTCCCAGAGTCCTTGGTTATGGTTGCTTAGTTGTTGCATGGTTCAATTGCATTTGTGGTTCTTAGTACTTGTTTCTTTGTTGTAATATTTGACGACTGCAGCCGCCAAAAACCGAGGGTTTTTGCTCTTTGCAGGGACTTGGTAAATCCCGTAACCCTTGAAGTTTGTGAAACACGGCTAGTGTGCAAGATGCCTGGTCGCAGTACTTTGTTCAGTTGTTTCAGACGCTGTGGTACGGATTCCCGACTGGAGGACTCGTGTCCGATACCTCCGGTTGGAACTCCGACTTATGAATTGTATAGCAAGCATGGGTTAGGTCCGATTACCTTTAATGAATATTGGATCCGCTATACCAAAAAAGATGGTGTCCTTAGTTGGCCACCTCATGGTAGTTTCGAGACCCCGATTCTAGATAATCTTGAGGCTAAATTGTTTAAGAAAAAGTCAAGGCCGGCCATGTTTGATGCCTTTCGGTTATGGCGCAAAGAAGCTAGACAGAAAGAGATCAGACAGACAAAACGTAATCAGAGAGATGGTGTTGCTACCATTGTAAAGAAAGCAGAGCAGTTCCAGCGTGATAAGGAGGAAAAGGAAAAGGAAGTTTTTGATAGGCTTCAGCGTATGTCTATAGATAAATGTTATCCCGCTTTACCAACGGAGTCGGGTAAGAAAGAGGAATTAGTTGAGGATCCTTTAATGTCCTATCTTATGAAGTCACCACCTCCGTACGCACAGGGTACCGCAGCTCCTGTGGTTCCTCCTGTACCTGCACTTGTACCTGCTCCCGTACCTGCCCCTCAACCTGTTCCTCCGACTGTTCCCGCTCCTTTGCCTACTTCTGTTCCTACTGCTCCTCCGCTTGTACTTCCTCATACTCCTGCTCCCGCTACTGCTCCTGTTCTACTTAATCCTGTTATTTCTTCTGTTCCCGATTCTTCTCTTGTTAATACTCTATCGTATACTTCTCCATCTACCCGACGTCGTACCCCTTTAGTTGCTGCTAACTTTGTTAATTCTCTTGGATCTATTCCTGAGTCCGCTGGTTCGGACGGTCCACAAAGACGTAGTCAGCTTCCCGGTAATAGGGAACGTGCTGCGCTGTATAATATGGCAATGGCATGGATGCTGCACCCCTTTAGGAATCCTCCACGTTCGGTAGTGAATACGTTTGGTCAATTCAATATACCGACACAAAGATATGTTTTTGAAGAAATGTGCAAGACCCTGCGTGACCAAATATCGGCTGATGTATCGGACGATGTATTAACTGCTTTGACCAACCTACAGCTCCAGTTTTCGAGCGGAATGATAGTAGGTACTAATGTTCGACGTGCTGTTGAGCAATTATTAGCTCTTCGCCCCTCTATGATGCCTCAAGCATTGTTTGTTGAGGATATTGAGAGACCGTTAGATGCGTCTGGTCAGTATCCTATGCGCGAAGTTCCACCAGTGTGGATGGCGGGTGATGCTGCTCAAAATCCGCCGATCCTGCCACATTTCCAGAGAGTATGGATACATCTCCCATGGAAATGATCAGAGGTTTTGCAGGTGAAGCAATCTTTGCCTGACCCTCGCAAAAATCCTGCTCGTAGATGCTACGATAATGAATCTTGCCGATATCGATATGCTGTTTGGCAATGTCGTACCGCAACCGGTATGGGCCAAGATTCGTCAGGAAGATCATGCGAACGTATTAGGTGGTGATTGGGCTGCTCTTACTGCGGCAGATACACGACAAATTGGTGGGGCTAAGCCTGAACAGCTTATTACTGCTCTCCCTCAGAGAATCATTACCCTGATGAAAACGCTTATGCCAGCAATGAGGGTGAACTGGGACAAGTTGTCAGCTTGCAAACAGAAGAAGGACGAGAGTGTCTCCGATTTCTTTACAAGATTTGAGGAGGCATTCATCGATCACAGTGGCCAGGATATGGGTACCGAGGGTGGCCAGCGGTTGTTCGTGGATAAATTTGTCTCTAACTTATCGCCTGACTTGAGCAACAAATTGAAAAATTCTGAGAGTGCGTGGGCTGTCTCTACTTCTGCTCAAATATTGGCTACGGCACAGTATTATGAGAATAGGGAGAAAGAAGAGAATCACCGTGCCGATAAAAAGACGAAAGAACTCAAAACTAAAGTGTTGTTGCAGCAGGCGTATCCTCCGCGTTCGAATCAGAATGATTCGCAACAACGCAATCGATCGCAGTCGCAATCTAATAGGTAGCAATCGCGAAATGACTCCTCTTCGCAGAGATCTTCGTTAGGGTACAATCAGTGTGCCTATTGTAGACAGGAGGGTCATTTAAAATTCAACTGTCCAGTCCTCAATGAGCGTAATAGTGGTAATTCATCTAGAGGAGGTCGTGGTGGTTCTCAGCAGACATCACGTGGTAGGGGTCGTGGTGCTCAAAATGATCGTTCAGATAATTCGTCAAATTCCAATAATTGTTTTGATCAACGTGGATCATCGCAAGGACGATCTGCGCAGTACAATGTAGATGATTATTATGTCGATCAGGGAACTGACGACAGTAATTACTAGGACAGCCATAGACAAGGAGAGGGAGTAGTATCAGTTCCGGTTGATCAGAGAGGGCCTTACGTCGCAGTTGCCACATCGGGCGTCGTTGAGCCTTTTCTGTTGGACACTGGTGCAGCGAAAAGTTCCATAATGCATTCGAAACTCCCTGGCGCACCTTTGTCTGGCTTAACAAATGTTTCCGTTGGATTCTCTGGCGCCCCTGTTAGCAATCCGGTTTCGTGCCCTTTGCCTCTTACAATTGCGCCACGTGAGCTCAAAGCTCCGTTGATTTTAACCACTGGTTGTGGTGAAAATCTTTTGGGCCTGGATTTGCTAAAACGTTTGTATGCGACTTTGTACTGTTCTCCTGCGGGAGTAAAGCTTACTTTGGGTGAGAGGGTTATCTCTCCAATGTACTTGTCTCTCGATAAACTTCCACCGGAATTGAGTTCTCTTCCTGCATCTTTGTGGGCAACAGGTCCCAATGACGTGGGCCTGCTTGACATCTCCCCTTATGTTGTTCACTTGAAATCTAATGTGCGACTGCCACGTATTCCCCAGTATCGAATCTCCCTTGACGGTGAACGAGCACTGTTGGCGATCATCTATGATTTGATCGAGAAAGATGTTATCGAGGAGACACGGGGAAACGTGTGCAACAGCCCTGTACTGCCTATTTTGAAACGTACTGATCCTTCCAAACCACCTGTTTATCGTTTTGTTATCGATTTACGGGAGGTAAATAAAATTGTGATTCCTCAGTTCCCTGTTGTGCCTGACATCACGGCGCTACTGACTCTGATTCCAGCTTCTGCATCTTGGTTTTCGGTGATCGATCTGAAGAATGCTTTCTTTAGCATTCCGATTGCCGAAGAAAGCAGAGACCTTTTCGGTTTCTCTCTTGGTGGTCGTAGCTTCCGGTTTAAACGTGCTCCTCAGGGCTACTGTGAGAGTCCATCGATATACAGTCAAGCCTTGAAGGGCCAACTAGATGCATTTGTGTTGCCGGCTGGTGCAGCCTTAATCCAATACGTCGACGACTTATTGGTGGCCGCAGATACTCAGGACATTTGCAAAATTGCTACGGTGTCGTTGTTGCAACATCTCTGTGACTTACATCACAAGGTGTCACCTTCTAAACTTCAATATTGTTGTCAAGAAGTAACCTATTTAGGTCACTTATTGTCAAAGGAGGGAAGACGGTTGACCCCAGAGAGAATTGCAGCGATTGCGCGAATGACTGTGCCAACAACCCAAAGAGATGTGCGTGCCTTTCTAGGTATCACCTCATACTGCAGACAGTGGATCCCAAATTTTTCATTGTTAGCGAAACCATTGGTGGCTCTTACGTGCAAGGATGTTCCAACTCCTTTACCATGGACGGAAGAATGTCAGAAAAGTTTTTCTTAACTGCGTGACGCATTGTGTTCGGCTCCTGTGTTGGGTACCCCTGACTACAGCAAGCCATTTACATTATACGTTCACGAGAGGGAAGGTTGTGCGTTGAGTGTCTTGACGCAACCTTTTGGTGGTAAGCAACGTCCATGTGCATATTTTTCCTTGACCTTGGACCCGGTAGCTAGAGCATTGCCGAGTTGTTTGAGAGCAACAGCGGCAGCTGCGGTGTCTATCCGACAATCAGCAGGATTGGTCATGGATAATATGCTTACGGTGATGATTCCGCATGCAGTTGACACTCTCCTCAATCGTACTAAAACCCAGCACTTGACGAGTGTGAGGTTGTCTGGGTACGAGTTGACGCTTTTGGCAAGTCATATTCAGATAAAACGTTGTAATGTCCTGAACCCGGCGACTTTATTGCCAATCAGTGCGGAGTCAGATGAAGTAGCAGCGCATGACTGTTACTTAAGGACTGAGGAGGAAACAAAAGGTTGCGTGGACCTTAAAAACACTCCTTTGGAAGATCCCGATGGAACTTTGTATGTGGATGGTTCATGTTTTAAATTGCCAAATGGTGATGTGACGACTGCGTATGCTGTGGTAACTTTGAATACTGTTGTGGAAGCTGCAAGATTGAATCAGAACTCTGCCCAAGCTACAGAGCTGATTGCTTTAACTAGAGCGTGTGTGTTAGCGAAAGGGAAACGTGTGAATGTGTTTACCGACAGCCAATATGCCTTTGGCGTCGCTCATAGCTTTGGACAGTTGTGGAGAGAGAGAGGTTTTATGACGTCGCATGGTACGAAGATCCAGCATGGACAGCTTGTGAATGATCTTTTGGATGCACTTACGTTGCCTAAGCAGGTAGCGATTGTTAAATGTAGTGCGCATCGTAAGGTGACAGATGATGTTGGCCGTGGTAATGCGTTTGCGGATGAGACTGCTAAGGAGACTGCCCGGAACCTTAGCACTAGAATGTATGTGACGAGTTCGGTCAGGTGGCCTACAGAGACTGGTATGTGTGAGGATACTATCCAGAGTGTGAAAGCGATACAGAATGAGGCCACTGAGACTGAAAAGACGAAGTGGAAAGAGAGTACGGGAAAGTTGGATGCGAATGGTTGTTGGATTGATTTGTCGGAGCATAAGAGATGGATGTTGCCAGATGCGTATGTGCTGGCTGTTGTGACGATGGCACACGGGTTAGCACATATTAGTGTGAAAGGTATTTGTAAGTTGTTGTCCCCTGTGTGGAAGAATGATGGTATTACGAAATGTGCTGAGAGATTGGTCAAGAATTGCATGGTATGTATGTTGTACAATCCTGGTAAGGGAACCCCTACACCTCCTGGCCATTTTGCTCCCCCTTCATGTCCTTTTGAGGTGATTCAACTAGACTTCATCCATATGGAGCGATGCAATAACCTGAAATACGTTTTAGTAGTGGTTTGCGCGTTCTCTCGATGGATTGAAGCCTACCCTCTCAAAGACAATACTGCCCTGTCCACTGCGAAAATTCGACTGAAGGAATACTTTCCTCGGTATGGAATGCCCCGGATCGTATGGTCTGGTAATGGAAGTGAGTTTGTGGGGAGTGTGATGAAGAGTGTGTGTAAGGGCCTTGGAATTAATCAGAAATTCCATAGCGCCAATCATCCCCAGTCAGCAGGTTTGGTTGAAGGGTATAATGGCACCCTTAAACTCAAACTAGCGAAGATTCAGGCTACGACCGGTCTTTCGTGGCCTGACGCCTTGCCCCTAGCTCTGTTGTCAACAAGGGCGACCGTACACTCCCGAGTAGGGCTCAGTCCCTATGAAATAGTGTTCGGCCGTCCTGCGAATGTTTGGGGGGTCCCTAGACCGAGTGTGTTTTCTGATCTTGAGTACCCAATGTTGATTGATTATCTCCATGATCTGACTGCTAAACTGAGGTTAATTCACCAACAGGTTTACGAAGCACTGCCGACGCAGACGGAGGGTCCAGGCCACCAGCTCCAGCCCGGAGACTGAGTGGTTACGCGAAACTTCGCTCGCAAAAGAAATCTTGAGCCCCGTTTCACCGGACCTTTCCAAGTCCTCCTTGCCACGAGAACTGCTGTCCGTTTGGAAGGTCGCAAGAACTGGGTGCACGCCACCCACACCAAAAAGGTACCTATACCTTTACCGGCGGACTCGTGGGTGAGGAAGGGCATTGCTTCATCTGAAACCGAAGGATTGCAGACCTTTGTACCCTTTAGCGACGCGCAGCCTGTCGGAGAATCCTCAGTGCAGCAGAAAGACATTGTTGAACATTTGTCATCACAAGACTCAAGATCTGAACAATTGACTGATCAACAGAACTCTGTTCCCTCATCGGATCCATTGTTTGACGAACAGACACGTCCTGGGAAAACTCGATACTTTTTGCGATCCAGCACCAAAGACTAATAAAATTTTTGTTTCTGTCCCTCGACATCTACATTATCCCATTTGCCACGATCAGTCTAAACACCCACATAACTGTGATTATTTTTGTAAATATTGAGTTTCTTTCCATATATGTGTTTTTGCTTCCACAGCTGAGAGACTTTGTACATATTTGTGAATAAGATACCTTGCATCCAGGTGTACCGTAGGGCCGCGCGTGTACTTCCTTCTGGTTAGTAGGTCTTGGCACTAGGTCAAAGACCATCGGTTCCTGGGAACTCCTAGGGATTGACTACTGCTACACAGAACGAAGTGCGTCAAGAAACGTTGCGGACGGTCTTAGGGGATGGCGTTTTCGAAGCTGATGGATTTGGAAGAAGCTCAGGCGCAAAGATTTAAACTGCAACAGATCACTCATACCAAATGTTTTATGTTTCAAGTGTTCCTTCTGTTTCTGGTTGTTTCTTCGTTATTGGCGGGTGGGGTGTATTACATGATGCCGTACTTCCTACCTTCTGCCATACCTACTCCTACTTCTGAACCTAAACCTACCTCCACTGTATCCCCTCATTCTTTCCATATCTTACCTGAACACGAACAGGCTAGATGTGCGGAATTCAGAAATAATTCCTTTATTCAGCTCCTTCATCAGCACCAGTTAGTGGTTAACACTACTAATTGTTGGGTGTGTGGGTTAATGCCACATACCACGGATAAGGGAATTCCATATCTGGTCCTTCCTTATAGTTCCCAGGGTTCAGCTCGAGCATTTCAAACAATGTTTCGAAGTGCACTAGATTCCTACCCCAATCGAGAGCCACATCCTTCCCACTTTGGTCCTGGTTCGTACCATAAGCCTTTGGCTATAGCGATAGCTGATTTAGATAGGGATATCTATGAACCGTCGCTCATCCCAGAGGAGGAGGTACAAGCCTATAGGGTCCTGAGTAAGGTTGAGTACAGTGAGCTCGTGGGTGAAAACAGCTTAGAAGCTCGCCCCCGATATGGGTCGTACCCCACCTTGGTAATTTCTGTCTACTAGGTCATGGCCGAAGATCGAGAGCTCGTCTTGGAGAGAGTGCTTGCTCCGAGACTTATATCCTGCCGATGCTCTCTTCCCCTGTGTTTCTGGCTGCCAAGGGTACATACTTTGTCTGCCATGATCGTGCGTATACATGGTTGCCCTCTGACTTTGTGGGCTCATGTTATATCGCAAATCTGTTGCCTCCGACGTTCACTGTTGATGCAGACTATCACAAGACTAGAGTTGTGAGAGGCGTGATTAGCGAAGAGGACACTGCCGGTCAAGAGGCAGGAGACTTTTTCAAGGGTTTCCTTCCGTTTTGGGGACCTATGGTTAATAGTAGGAACCTGAGACAATTGACTCGAGTAGTGGAATCGACAGCTAATATCACTGCCAGTGCCCTTGGTAATATCACCACAGAACTTCAGGCGGATAGGCTTATGACGTTACAAAACCGTATGGTTTTAGACGTTGTTCTAGCAGATCGAGGTGGAGTATGTAAGGTGATCCATTCGAGCTGCTGTATTTTCATTCCAGATAACGCTCCGACTGTCTATCAAGCCATCTCAAAGTTGCATAAGATCTCTGAGTCCATACACGTGGACGTAGGGGATTGGACGCTACTTGGGTGGTTTTGGGGCCTGATGTCAACTTGGGGTTGGAAAATTCTGATGACCATCGGAGTTGTTGTGGCGTTTCTGTTCACGTGTTGCCTTTGTGTGCAGTGTGGTCCTGCCTTATGTGGCCTCTGTGCTACGACGTGTATAAGACAGCCGCCTGTTACCAAAGGAGCTCAGTTGGACAGAGTTATGTTGCAGCAACATCTAGATGGCCTGATGAATATTGAGTATGATTCTGACTAGTGCTTGCCTACATGAGGGCAAAAGGAGCGTCTGAGGTTCCGTGACGATCGTAAGTGATGTTTTTGACTCGCACGAATATGGTCGAGTCTGGTATCTATGAACCGCAAATGACGAGTTTAGTGGGTGTGCGCAGTTTCGCTGTGCTAACCTAAACCGTTCGTTTGTTTCGTGGGTTTATCCATCTGTACCCACGGGTTCCATCTTAGATACGGCATCCATTTTGTCTCTTGCCCTCAAGTAGCCAGCGAACGGACGCTGTCCGCTTTGCGACCCTGGGATTCCCAAGACTCTTGCGGAAGACACGTTTCCTTTGAAAGTGTCTTTATGATGAGGGGGATGATACTGTAAGACAGCTGGCTCCGCTCGAGGCACATCTTGCCGTGCCGGTCTATTGTCTTAGCTGTGCATCTCATTAGGCACGTCCCTTTGATGCCTGCAGCTCGTGTTTTCTGATACCACCTCTTTTACACCCTTTCCGATCTCCCCACTGTTTCTGCCTTCCTCTGCACCTGTCCTTGTTCCTCTTTCGATCTGTTTATTGCTGATTGGAATGTACTAATGGTGGGAAGATGGGTTTTTACAGTTGGGAACCACCGAATGTCTCTGTACTTATGTTCCGGACCTTGAATGCATCAAAGCAACCCCTCTTGGGGATAATGATGGGAACCAAGTTGTAAACCTTTGTGTACCATTTTAACCTATGAGAGAAAACTGTATAAAAAGGAGCGACCCACGGTAGCAAATTAAATCAGATCCCGCAAACTTACATGCTGTGTACTTCACGTGACTTCTGTGTTCCCTGCAGTAATAAACCTCGAATCTTTGACGCCGAAGGAAGTGTCCGGTGTCTCTGTCATTTGTACGCCGGAACAGGTTACCCACGAAGGTTTCAGGTGTTGTCCCCTGGCACCGCTGGGTCTTAAATAACCCAGTCCTTCATGACCCATTCAGGGCTGGGGGCTTGTGTACACACTGCGGTAATACCTACAATGGTAATTTATCACTCAGGACCACAGAATATTTACATAGATGAAATATTAGACTCTCTATGAATTACACAAGACAAAACACAATACATATGCTACATAAGAAACGTGACACAGCCACATACTCATTGTTTCCCTTAGTGTACCATATTTTGGTGGTTGCTTTCTAGGCACCTAGTTATAGTATTCCCACTAACTGACCCTACAGCCCTAGTATTGTGTGATTGTGTGTGTGTATCCCTTCATAATAGACTGTAATCAGTACTCTCTTCCTGTCACGACCCAGTGGCAGACAGAGGGAAATGACTCTGAAGCCCTCTACTCAAGCAATATGTAACACAAAAAAACACTCAGTGAGAGTCCTTGTTTAGGATGATTTTACAACTGTTTCAGGGTCATCATTTATGGGACTACAGGTGTCACAATTTCAACTGCTGGATTTTTGTGTGGATCGATGCCTACCAGTTTGGTCAGTCACACTCTGAGATTACCTGTAAGACTTTCCTGAGACTATGGTATGGGCCGGAAATCATAGAGAGGCACATGAGGTCTACCACCTACCTCAGAAAAAGCAAAGAAGTAAATGGCAGGTTTTCTCCAGGCAGTAACTGGGGACCAAGGTGCAGTTAGAAGTCATAAGGTCATATGTCAAAATTATAATATTTGTTGTTCATTATTAATAGCAAAAAGGCAATGTTTCACTTAGCTTCACACTAGGTCATGTTCAACACATCTAAATGAAGACAATCCAACGGTCACAGGCATCTAGGTGGGCAACATACATATTTAACCATGTAGGACAATCCAGGGGTGTAAAATGGAGTACCACTGAAGAATTGATGAGGTACCCCTGAAACTTGAGTATTTACATATATTCATATGCTTTAGGCTGAATGGGGGACCCTTGTAGGGAGAGGGCCCCCCTGCATCCCATGGCCTGCAGGGACCAAAGCTAAACCGGTGGAGTGCTGAAGGCAGGTGTAATAGTATTGCTGTTGGAAATTGGGTTACTGGTTTATGGGGTGAAATCCTACTCATGCAGCAACCACAATTCTTTGTAGGGTGAAGAACAAGCAAACCCCACATTAACCTCTGCTTAAACTTCTGGTTGCTTGGCACAAAAGCAATCAGGCTTAACTTAGAGGCCATGTGTAAAGTATTTAAGGAGCACTTCAGACTGTAATAACGTGAAAACACAAGACAAGAAAAATCCCACATCAATTTCCAAAAATAGAGTAAAATTGAATAAATTACTTCTGAGCAAAAATACAAAGAGTACAACCAGAGATGGACATTTTAAAGATTTAAGTAAAAAATAGTGTCTACAAGCACAACGCGCTAACTGTGGTTATCTGGTCGCACCAGACCAGGACAAAGTCACAACTTCAGGTCAACCACAATAAAGCATGAGCTGGGTTCAGGGACCAAGTTTGGCCTGCTGAACAAAGTACCTTACATCCAGGTTTGTGGAGTGTTGCAAGAACCAGTGTTGAGGATGCGTTACACAGCATCATTTCAGAGGAAGTGACAGTGCTGCAATGTGGAGCCCTGCCTTGTTGTCGAGGATGCCATAGATGAGGAACTTGTAATGCCAAGTCCTGCGTTAAGAATGGGTCATGCAGCAGCACTTATGAGGAAGCTGCAGTCTGGCGATGCGAAGCCCTGCATTACCGTAAAGCTTATCATCAACTAGGTGGATTGTGATGCAAAGGCCTGAGTTGAGGATGAGTCGCGGTTTTGTGGAAGCTGTGGGGCTGTGGTGAGAGATTCTGCTTTGGGGATGCATCTCGCAATGACAGTTTTGATGCAACTGCTAGGAGATGTGTTGCGTTGCATCGGTTCTGCACACAGGACCACAGCTGGGCTGGCGGAGAACTTTCAGGGCCACTTCCAAGGGTGCAGGACTAGGGTGGCATAACCTAGATGCAAATCCCATAACAGGAAGGGTCAGACTGCTGGATTCAATGTGGTTGGCGCCTTTCCTGTCCCAGATGCTCTGTTCAGGAGGCCAGCCACCTAGCCTTTGGAGTCCCTCTGGTGGTTCTGGCTTTAAGATGCAGGTCCAGTCCTTCACACTTAGGTGTGATAGGTGACAGCTCATCCCTCTCATCAAGTCAAAGATAGCCCATCCTACCAGTTTGCCCAAGCCATCAAGGGTTAAGTGGGTTTCCCATTTATTTATAAGAATCATGGAGAGTATGGCTGTTCTCAACATAGTTGTCAGGGTTGATTTTGGTTTTCAGGTTGACACTTTTCTAAATTAGAAGCGGTTTTCTATGATAAGGTTGAACAGGACATCCCAGTGATGGGCGGGTGAAAAACAGGCCTAAATATTGCACCATAAAGACAGTGCGTCTAGGTAAGCAGAATACACCATTGGTTTGTCCGTTTGCCATACATGAACCATCCTGAATCACTAATCACATGCATTACCTACTAAGATTACAATTAACAATCTTTGCTCAGGATGCAAAAGACAGACTTGTTTGTTTGATACATTGACTACAGTATGCATTTTACAAGGTCGACCTCCCGCTCTTGTGGTCCAAGTTTCTAAACTGGGGAATCGATCTCTCTCTTCTTCACTTTATAAAGGCATTTTATGAAGATACATGGTTACAAATCAAATTATCAGACAGAAATTATTTCTCACCAAAAATCCATACCTAGAATGGATTAAAACAGGAATGCATATTTGCTCTTCTCTTGTTTTCCCTTTACATTTGGGATCTCCATATCCATCCGGAGCATACTGATGGTATAGCACCAAAACTAGGGAAAAACAAATAGCACATCTAGCCTAGGCAGATGACTTGGTAATCTTCTCGCTAACAGCCAGAGGCCTTCAAACCCAATTATTAAGATGCTATGAATTTAACATGTAGAATGTTCTCTTGGTCAATCACATAAAAACAAAAGTAATGTGTTTTGGGAAACACAATAAGCATAAAAATATGGAAAATCGGTTCAGCACAAACTGACAAAGTAGAACATTATGAGTACCTGGGAGTGAACCTAGATGATAAACTAAAATGGAGTTCATACATTCATACAAATTAACAGAACATTGGAGTAATAATCAACATTATCATATCAAAAGATTCACAAAAATCTATGGAGGAAGAGCAATTGTTTAGGCAATCAAAGTTTTTAAAGCAAAAGTAACAACATCACTGTTGTACAATTCACAGATTTTTAACTCAAAAACAATTTTGGAGATGGGTACCATACACATGCAAGCCATACGAAATGTGTTCAATCTTCGGCTGGCAACCCCTGAAAGTATGTTACATTTTGAATTGGAGATCCCATCATTACGAGCACTCCATAAGGTAGCAACAATAAATGATGTCGGTGACTGCAGCAGAGCAAACAATAATTCTCTCAAGTGGCTCATTTTTGATGATCTAAATACAAACAGAGACAAAATAGGCGTCTGAAACTTTTGTCATTAAAGATCTAAATGGAGGCACAAAAACTACCTCAATTAAACATTCTCAGTTGGATGCCCAAAGATATTCTGAAGGGTTAAATACAGAACTCTCTATTTGTCAACAGCCCTAAGGAAGACTTTGTAGTATCTCTGAAGTACAAACTTGTAGATTTGGTTCTACATTTCTATGCCATTGTAAGACAACCATCGATCACTTAAAATTTGGAAGGCCATGTACAAATGTCATTTTTAAGATTTAGATTAATTTATATCCCAATCTCCCAATTTGGAAGATCATGGAAAACTAACTGCTCCGGATCATTGGGATCTAGGCTGTGTGCCTATAAGGAAGAGTCAATAGGTCATATAATTTGTCATGCCCGAAGCTCTTGAACATCCAGAAGAAGCACCTATGAAAATATTTTAGAGAATTCAACATGAGGAAAATAAAAGAGGCTGTCAAATTTAGATTTAATGCTCACAGCAATTCCTTTATTGTTCACTTTATGACATTTCTCGATTAAACTTATTTGATCTCAAATTGAGACTGTAGTTTAAAAAATCCATTGAAGTAAACTTTATATAACCGATAGCTCTTTTTATGACTATATTGTATTTGGACATTTATAAAGGGGGTGTTTTTAAGGGGAAATTCGATTTTATGTCCTATATATTTATTGCTCTCAATGATTTATTTACAATAAAGTTATTTCACTCACTTACTAAAATTGAGTATAACTGGAGCATCCACTTTCCTGTGAATATTTTGCTGCATAATGTGCTCTCTAATTTTCTAACAACCTGCTTCTGAGAAAAGGGATACCTTTGGGGACACAGATAACAATGTTTTGTTAAGGAACTCACCATCTGAAGTCCTCTGGAATGTATTTATTATTGCAATTGTAGAATATTCTGATATATTGGGGGTTCAGTTTAGTAATAGGATCACTGAAATACTGCAAAATATAATACTCTGTAAAACTTGTGAATTACTTCTTTATGTTTCCCTTCCAGAAGCTACCTCGATCCTACACCCTCATTGAAACAGCTCATGTCTCTGGTTTGAGGCAAGGACTTTGCTACAATCATAGCGTGCCCAGTGATGTAATGTTGCACCTTTAGCACTTTCTGTTTAGGCAACATGGTTTTCCCCCTGGTAGGATTTATTTGTGAGAAATGTGCTGGTATGAGGGACATGCAGGGCTTGTTTCTCCGGTTCTCTCTTCTTGCCTGAAGGACACATCACATAAAATCCTTTTCAGTGTTTGTGTTATCTTTTGCATGGCCCCACTGATCTCTTTCCACCTCTAATTTCTGAGGTTGATATATTGGTTTATGTTTTGTAGATTTTACTTAGAATGCTCAAACTTCACTTTGATATCCCATAGTCTGTGGGCTGGAGAAAGTATGGGCGGAGAATGACATTGGAAGCCAATGATGGGATAACATGCCAAAGAGGAACGGCATACCAAATAATACTTCCTGCAAGAAGGGGGGGGGGGTGTAAATGGAAATAAAGAAAAGCCTTAACAATGACGACTAAGCAAGGAACAACTAGTCTTAACTGATCTATGCCCATCACACAAGGTACTGCACCAGATCGTTTCTGTACAGGGCTTATTGTCATCCTCGGTGATGTGCCATTTTGCTTCTGGGAAAGTCTGTGCCCTTTCTGGTATTGGTACATCACGCTCAGCCTAGAACTGTTTTGTTTCATTTGAGATCTGGTAATGGATTTGGCTATGCTGTGTATACTGAGCTGATGTCTGCTAGAAGTGGGCGCCTAGATGTCGGTCAACTGATTTACGTGAATCCTGCAAGATAAACATTGTTTATTTAGGGGCAGGGGCTCCTTATTTTTGAGTGAAAGCATTTGCCCTATTTCTTTGAGAACCAATCTAATGCAGAGCAAGTCATTATGAGATTTAGGGGCATATGTACGAAAACATTTTTGTATAAACAGCCCGATTCACAGATCCCGGCTGTTACCGAAAAAAAAATGCTTTCCAAATGTACACCATGCAAACTGTGATTTGGTAACATGTTACTGAATCACAGTTTGTATTTAGTGATTCGGCATTTCGAAGGGGCGTGTTTAGGGCTATTATGAATTTTTTATTCCGAATTACAGTTGCGAAACATTAATTTTTTTATCGACAACTCAAGAGTTGTGGTAACCATTCACAAATGGGAAGGGCTGACCACAGGAGCCCTTCCCCTCTGTGAGTGTTAAACAAATATTCTTTGAGAAGTCTAGAGAACCACTACCTACTCTTAAAAAATGAAGCCGAAGTATTTCATTTTCTTGTTTTTGAAACGCATCCCGTTTTCCTTTTAGTAAAATGGGATGCATTTAAAAAACATAAAAGTTTTCTTTATTAAAAGGCAATCACAGACATAGGGCCATATGTATCATAGTTCCGTTTTGCGAATTCCAAATAGCAAATTTTAAGGAATCGCTATTTGGAATTTGCAAAACGGTACGTATGTACAAAATCGCTTTTTTATAGCGATTCCTTACCATTCCTAATTTGCGATTAGCAAATTGCTAATCGCAAAATTTGCGATTCCTTAAGTGCAATCGCAAAATAAGGAATAGCAATTTTTGTGATTCCTTATTTTGATGCAAAAATGTTTCATACATACCAATTAGGTATTTACCATTCGCAAAGGCCGAAATTAGCAGAATTTCGGCCTTTGCGAATGCTAAATAGCTTGATACATATGGCCCATAGTGCTCTTTTCACCCCAGCAGGCTACCATCCCTGTGATGGTTTCAATTCCTAATGAGTCGCAAATTGCAGCCTACCTCATTATTATCACTGAGGTAGGTCTATTGCGACCCGATTAGCAATCTCTATTTCCAACTTGTATGTTTTTGTACATTATGAATTGTGATTTCCTAATTGCGAATTGCAAAGAATCACACTTAGGAAATCTCAATCCCTAAATTCTGTACATATGGCAATTAAATTTTGAGCCAGAGTAGAGTGAGAGAAGGGGTGAGGAAGAGAATTCAAGAGGGAAAAGAATGAAAGAGAGAGTGAAAAATAGAAAAATAAAGATAGACATTAAGACATAGAGAAAAACTGAAAAAGAAAGAGACAAAAATCTGTTGAATATTTAGAAGAACTAGGTAGAGTATTTATGCATTTACAATTTGCAATTTTGCCTTGAAATGGCAGTGACTTCACACCACAGCAGTGTTCTTCCTGCCCACCTCACCATATCCCCAGGACGGTACAAGTTTAAGTGTGGAAGCAGAGAAAGCGGATGAAGAGAATCTAGAGGATGTGAAACAGAGAAAGACAGAGGGAGATATAAACAATGCCATACTTTATTACGATCATTACTACAGGGACAACTAATTATTATCAAATGTGAAAGTGTTGGCACACTCCTTAACCAGGGCAGTTGGTACTCTGTGATAGGAAGTTGGCCTCCCAAGCCTTCCTGGCTCTCCGAATACAAATGGATGAGTCTTTAAAGCCTAGCTCAAAGGATGAGGTGTCGGAGTGAGTTGAGGGGCATATTACAAAACAGTTATTACAGTTGCAATAGAGAAGTGAACAGTCAACACTTTGATAACATTTACAAATTTGCAAATATGTTTACATCCGAAATAGAGGTCAAATGCTTATCAGTGCAGGAAGCATAATATTTAATCCAAATAGCAATCCAACACAATCCAGTGATAAAACCAGACCATTACCTAAAAATACCACATGAAGTGCACCGCCTCATGACACTCTTCGAAAAAGGGCTTATCACCGAATTCAATGACGCACGCCTAGTCTCAGATCTCTATAAAATTGTCAACAAAGCTGCTCCCCTACCACTGACCATGGCACAAAAGGGGTGGAAGGCGGAGTTGGAATGCACACTTTCAGATGAGGAGTGAAAGGAGATCTTCCACAGAACTCACTAATCTATGACAAGCGCTGCGGGTTAGAATCACCCATATTGGTACTACACCTCAGCCCACATACACAACTGTTCCCTAATAACTCTACTGCATGCTGGAGGAAATGTCGGCTGACATGTACATTCATGCACCTTCTGTGGCACTGACCCAAGTAACACCAATACTGGACAGATGTTCTCCACAGCATTAGTGAGTTATTCAACACTGACAAACCTCGGTTCATGACTTCCATCCCTTCGGCCTCCCCAATGCACTCTCATACCCGCTACACTCTTCATGGGGGAAGGCCATCACGTTAGCCTTAGGCACAGCCAAACAGGCTATTAGGGCACATGGGGAATGGACATAGTCTATGAGTGCGCTGCTTGGTTTCATAGACTGTGGAACCTCCCAGGAATAAAGAGGATCTCCATTACTTTGGAGGCTAGAGATGCACAATTTAAGAGGACCTGGGTGCCATGCATAACTTTTCTATCACAGGAGTTTAGAGAACGCTCTTGCCCTCAGTACCTCGGGGTGCTTAAACAAAGCTTCCATAATCACCCACGACAGGTTGCGTTTACAACTTAGCTTCTCCAAAAGACATGGGGAGAGGGACACATGACATTATCCCTTATAGACACTCGACCTCTATGAAGGGTCTTCTTCATCCAGCTATGTTCAAGGAGGGATGGAGGGTTGGAGGAATTTGGAGAAGGGGTGCAAGAGTGTAGATCTTCGAATTGTAGATGGAGTTGGTCTTGGTTTCCACCTTTTTGAGCGTATTGAAGCATTGTCACCCTCCTCTGGACATAGGTGGTGAAATTGTGTGTAAATCAATAAACAGTTTTAAGTCATGAAAATGCCACATGCTGTTTACAATCACAATAATGGCCACAAACACCAGAACACACTAGAAAATGAGAAAGCACAACAAAATACCATGAAAGTTACTTCATCACTGGAATTGTTCAAGCGATGCTCGCAAACATTTATTGTTTTTGATTGTCATGCCATTGAAAACACAACTCTCCTAAAAAAATTAAGTAGCTTTGAATGAAGTGAAGATGAAAAAAGGAGACGACACAGTGGCAATCGAAGGGCAGTTCAATAGTAATCTTTAATTGAAACTGGAGGTGTCTCAGAGTTCAGCATTATGATTAATGGTGTCTGCAAAAATAAGTCTACCACTTAGTTTAAATTTAGGGAATGTCAGTTCCTTACACTGAAGATATCTTGTGAGCTGGCAACCTAAAAGATCCTGGTCAGTAGCTCTTTACCTAGTGGGAACAAATCTTAATGATGAATGGGAAACTTCAGCAGTCTGACCCACAGCAGGCTTAGAGTGAAGAACCCAGTACCTTATCGATATGCCTAGTAAGGAAGAAAATCGGGTTCTGGATCTCCACCCGAAGGGCAGGGTCAATCAAAGCCCTTCTCCTTCAACGATATTATATTATGTTATATTATCTTATATTATATTATATTATATCTTTTATTTATCTAACACCTTGCACTAATCTTGACATAGAACTCTACACTATCTCTGCCTCATTAGGCACTTACAACCTTTTCATTACAGGGTATACCTCTTGTATGTTGTTTTTTCTGTAATGAGCTACCATTTGTAATTCTCAGATTTTTTAACTATTCTTGACAGTATTTGATCATTTAAAACCATCTGTAATTAATATGTAATTAAATATATCTGTTGTAAAGCGCTTTAGCCCCTTTGGGTGATGTCCTCACTATATAAAGATAAATAAACAAATAAACAAATAAAAATAAAGGTCAGCACAGGGAGGGAATGTGCTCACCCGGAAGAGCCACCACTCAGCCCTCCTGCCCCCATGGAAGAGATCCTTGAGGCTCCCTCCTCTGATCTCTGGTTAGAGTCAGAGAGGGCTTCTAGGTGATGCATCCACATTTCTGGAATCCTTGGTCTGGGTGGGGGCTTACATGCATGCAAGGCCAGTAGCGGCAGCAGGGCAGCCAAGCAAAGCTTCAGAGGGGTTTCAAACTTGTACTCAGCCAGGGAGAAAGAAGTAGCACTTTGCTGCTCATTCTGGAAGCACCAACAGCAATAAGGTCCACGCAGATCTGTGTTCTTAGGGGTATTGTATAGGATGGAGGGAAGTCCAAGATTGTATTTTCAAGTCCTGACCGTGGGGCAGCAGCAAATCCGAGTATCTGCATTCCTTAAAGCTCAAACAATGAACCAACAATGTGTGAGCAGTCTCCCTCTTCAGAGGCATTTCTGGGAGGAGTATCTGCTTACAGGTAGTCAGGTAAAGCCTTCAGGGGCAGCACCTTGACAAGCTTTAAAACATAAAGAGACAGAGGAGGAAGAAAGGGGACTTGTTGTCCTATGTCATTCCAATGCATCCTATATCCTACAAATATGAAGGTGTTTGAGACCAGGTAAAGGTAACCCCCAATGTGTTTTAAATTTTTGGAGTATTTAAAATATTTGCGAATATTCTGAGAATAGGGTTTGGAATACCGACTGTGGACATTGGAACATGTGCGTAAGGGAGATATTTCCTGACCACTATCAGTACAAAATGACTGATAGTGATAGTGGTCAGGAAATATCTCCCTTACGCACATGTTCCAATGCCCACAGTCGGTATTCCAAACCCTATTCTCAGAATATTCGCAAATATTTTAAATGCTCAAAAAATGTAAGACACAAAATGGCCCCCACCAGGGCCAATGCATTGGGCTTACTGTAGACAGGCAAGACCTAATATGTCACCATTGGGTGCAGAGGGCCACTCGATATTACATGGTGGGGAGATCAATGGAGTGACTCCATATCTTAAAACAAACCAAAGGGTGCCCTGGAGGAACATAAAACCTGCAGTTTGAAATTTCCCTCAGAGCCAGATGAGACACAAATGCTTGACAACATGTAAACAAAATTGCATATAAATTTGTAGCAGTTTGTAGGCCATTTTGATAGTCAATACTTTTCAGAAAAGACCTTTATAGTTGTGCCTTTAAGCAGTGATGTTAGGATAAAAAAAATTGACAATGGGCAGTCATCATGGCCAAAGATCAAGTTATGCATTTCTTGTGATGTGATTGGAAGTCTGATGCATGTAACGTCACGTCCTCTGTCTCAACAACCCAACATTATGGATTTAAAATATGACCACATCTTAAACAAGTGACTCAATGACTTATAAGGAAAGTATAACTCTGTCATTCATCTAGAAAACATCTGTAAAGTAAAATCGAACACGATGAAGTTCAAAATAACAAAACTCCGACTCATAGCGCCAAAGACCAGCACTTTTGGTATTAGCAAAATTCCAGGTAGTATTGCTGCTTTATAAAACATTACTCTGTTAAAGAAACTGAAAACCGAGCACATTTATATCTTTAAATAACACGTGATATATTATGCGTGATCTATTATGCATTACATTGTTCCAAGCAAATATAAATTAGAGGGAAGTTTGCATAACTTATACAGGTATATAAATATTACTATAGCATTATCTGCCTTCTCTTAAATAATATATAACACTTAGCTTTAGTCAATGTAACAATCTCATCTCTATTGTCCCTGAAGCAAAAACCATGGTCAGGTGACTCATGCATTATTCAGTATATTAATTATGCAGCACTTTTCAAACACACTCTGAAGGCCTTCCCTTCATTGCTTAAAAACAGACTATGCCAGGTGTTTTTTCAAATGCATCAGCAAAATGTTGGGCAGGCATCACCGTTCAAGGTCCTTAATATTTTATTTTTCTGTTTTGTATACATGCTTTTTTATAGGCATCGTTGTGTTCTTTTTTTTGTGCAAACCTTCTAATTCATTTATCTTGCAAATAAACTGTCAGTGAGATATTGCTTACGATGCAGGGTGAAATTTGGAAACAGCCTGGGCCCGTGCGACCAACAAGGCCTGCACGAATGCACATCACATACCGAACAAAGGCCCAGATGCTTCAAGCTAAAAACCGCTCCCACAGGGGCAGATTCTCAGAATCTGCCCCTTTGCGACCGGTATTTTTATTAGGGCTCGCCTGCTGTGCGCATGCGCATAGCTGGCGAAGCTCTATAGGGGCTTAAATAAGCTTTACCTAGACTGGCGATTGACTGGCGATTTGATGCTGTGCCCGTGCGCTTTTAGGTCAATGCGCAAGCGCATTGACCTAAAATGCGCGTGCACATCATCAAATCGCCAGTCAATCGCCAGCAGCACTCCTCCCCTGCTGCTTCACACCCTCATGCCGGGCTTAAATAAGCTTTACCTAGACTGGCGATTGACTGGCGATTTGATGCTGTGCCCGTGCGCTTTTAGGTCAATGCCCAAGCGCATTGACCTAAAATGCGCGTGCACATCATCAAATCGCCAGTCAATCGCCAGCAGCACTCCTCCCCTGCTGCTTCACACCCTCATGCCGCTCTCCCCGCTATGCCCCCTGTCCTGCCCGCCGTGTCGCATTTCTCATCCCCCTTCCCCAAAGCAATGCCCTCAGCCGGCCTTACTTTCACTTTGACGGCCGTGTTTCTCCTTGTCTCTCGTGTCACCAGGCTGTGTGTGCTGCCTCCGCGGGCACCATGATGTAACCCCACTCTCTTAAATGCCTACATTATACCAGTCTTAAACATGATCAATAGCTTCAATCTGGGCTAACATATTTACGCTGATGATAATCATATTCACTTTAGGATATTCAGTTAACTCTGTGCCCTTACTGTTGTGTCGGGCAGTTGGTCAGCCACGACACTCTCGGTGTATTTTATTGACGGGTTGGAACGCCGCATCGCTCTCCCTCCTCCCACACCCCCGCTCCGCACCCTCCCCTGCCCGCCATGTCGCATTTCTCCTCCCCACAGCAATGCCCTCCGTCACTTATGGAAAATGTTCACATTCCAACACTTAGCTTATCACTTACACTGAAATCTGTCTCCAGCACTTATTTTACTATTTTCAAAGCAACCGGCCAGACTCCAGTGCTTAGTTTACTAGTTACACTGGATTCTGCAAACCTCCACCCTTTAAAGCACTCCTCCCCTGCTGCTTCACACCCTCATGGCGCTCTCCCCGCTCCGCCCCCTGTCCTGCCCGCCGTGTCGCATTTCTCATCCCCCCTCCCCACAGCAATGCCCTCAGCCGGCCGTACTTTCACTTTGACGGCCGTGTTTCTCCTTGTCTCTCGTGTCACCAGGCTGTGTGTGCTGCCTCCGTGGGCACCATGATGTAACCCCACTCTCTTAAATGCCTACATTATACCAGTCTTAAACATGATCAATAGCTTCAATCTGGGCTAACATATTTACGCTGATGATAATCATATTTACTTTAGGATATTCAGTTAACTATGTGCCCTTACTGTTGTGTCGGGCAGTTGGTCAGCCACGACACTCTCAGTGTATTTTATTGATAAGGTGTGCCAAACGTGCTCAACAATAATCACAGGAGCCTGCGCGCTGCTTAACTATCGGCATTACACTTACCACAGTGAGAAGAGTCGGTGTCAGACAAGGTAATATTTTCATGTTGGAAATTGGCTTTTGAAATAATCGAAGTTCATATGTCTGTTGTTCTAAACCACAAGTACTAGCTGTGTGATGGGTTGGAACGCCGCATCCACCACCACCACCGCATCCACCATCACCACATCCACCGCATCCACCACCACCGCATCCACCATCACCACCACATCCACCACCACATCCACCACCACATCCACCACCACATCCACCATCACCTCCACATCCACCATGACATCCACAGCCACATCTACCACCACATCCACCACCACCACACCCACCACAACCGCATCCATAACCACCACCACCGCATCCACCACCACCACCACACCACCACCACCGCATCCACCACCACCACTGCATCCACCATCACCACATCCACCGCATCCACCACCACCGCATCCACCACCACATCCACCATCAACACCACATCCACCACCATATCCTCCACCACATCCACCATCACCTCCACATCCACCATGACATCCACCACCACATCGACCACCACTACATCGACCACCACCACATCGACCACCACCACATCCACCACCACCACATCCACCACCACCGCATCCACCACCACCACCACACCCACCACCACCACCACACCCACCACCACCACCACACCCACCACCACATCCACTACAACCACCACCACCACATCCACCGCATCCACCACCACATCCACCATCACCACCACATCCACCATCACATCCACCATCAAATCCACCACCACATCCACCACCACATCCACCATCACATCCACCATCAAATCCACCACCACATCCACCACCACATCCACCATGACATCCACCGCCACATCCACCATCACATCCACCACATCCACCACCACATCCACCACCACCACCACATCCACCGCATCCACCACCACATCCACCACATCCACCACCACATCCACCACTTCCACCACCACCACATCCACCACCACCACATCCACCACTGCATCATCCACCACCTCATCCACCACCACATCCACCACCACATCCACCACCACATCCACCACCACATCCATCACCTCATCCACCACCTCATCCACCACCTCATCCACCACCTCATCCACCACCTCATCCACCAACGCATCCACCAACACCACATCCACCACCACCGCATCCACCACCACCGCATCCACCACCACCGCATCCACCACCACCACCACACCCACCACCACTACATCCACCACCACATCCACTACAACCACCACCCCATCCACCACTACCACCACCACCGCATCCACCACCACCGCACCCACCATCAACACCACATCCACCACCACATCCACCATCAACACCACATCCACCATCACATCCACCACCACCACCACATCCACCACCACCACCACCACATCCACCAACACATCCACCATCACCTCCACATCCACCATGACATCCACTGCCACAGCCACCACCACATCCACCACCACCGCATCCACCACCACCGCATCCACCACCACCACATCCACCACCACCACTACATCCACCACCACATCCACTACAACCACCACCCCATCCACCACATCCACCACCACCGCATCCACCACCACATCCACCATCAACACCATATCCACCATCACATCCACCATCAAATCCACCACCACATCCACCACCACATCCACCATCACATCCACCATGACATCCATCGCCACATCCACCACCACATCCACCACATCCACCACCACATCCACCACCACCACCACATCCACCGCATCCACCACCACATCCACCACATCCACCACCACATCCACCACTTCCACCACCACCACATCCACCACCACCACATCCACCACTGCATCATCCACCACCTCATCCACCACCACATCCACCACCACATCCACCACCACATCCACCACCACATCCACCACCTCATCCACCACCTCATCCACCACCTCATCCACCACCTCATCCACCAACGCATCCACCAACACCACATCCACCACCACCGCATCCACCACCACGACATCCACCACCACCGCATCCACCACCACCACCACATCCACCACCACTACATCCACCACCACATCCACTACAACCACCACCCCATCCACCACTACCACCACCACCGCATCCACCACCACCGCATCCACCATCAACACCACATCCACCACCACATCCACCATCAACACCACATCCACCATCACATCCACCATCACCTCCACATCCACCATGACATCCACCGCCACAGCCACCACCACATCCACCACCACCGCATCCACCACCACCGCTTCCACCACCACCACATCCACCACCACCACTACATCCACCACCACATCCACTACAACCACCACCCCATCCACCACATCCACCACCACCGCATCCACCACCACATCCACCATCAACACCACATCCACCATCACATCCACCACCCCCACCACATCCACCAACACATCCACCATCACCTCCACATCCACCATGACATCCACCGCCACAGCCACCACCACATCCACCACCAACACATCCACCACCACTGCATCCACCACCACCGCATCCACCACCACCACCACCACACCCACCACCACCACACCCACCACCACACCCACCACCACCACACCCACCACCACATCCACTACAACCACCACCCCATCCACCACTACCACCACCACTGCATCCACCACCACCGCCGCATCCACCACATCCACCACCACCACATCCACCATCACCACCACATCCACCATCACATCCACCATCAAATCCACCACCCCACCACCACATCCACCACCACATCCACCGCCACATCCACCGCCACATCCACCGCCACATCCACCACCACATCCACCACCACCACATCCACCACCACCACATCCACCACCACTTCACCACCGCATCCACCACCACCACATCCACCACCACCACCACATCCACCGCATCCACCACCACATCCACCACCACATCCACCACCGCATCCACCACCGCATCCACCACCACCGCATCCACCACCACCACTTCCACCACCTCATCCACCACCTCATCCACCAACGCATCCACCACAACCACCACATCCACAACCACCACATCCACCATCAACACCACATCCACCATCACATCCACCACCACCACCACATCCACCAACACATCCACCATCACCTCCACATCCACCATGACATCCACCGCCACAGCCACCACCACATCCAACACCAACACATCCACCACCACCGCATCCACCACCACCGCATCCACCACCACCACCACACCCACCACCACATCCACCACCACATCCACCATCAACACCACATCCACCATCACATCCACCACCACCACCACATCCACCGCCACCACCACATCCACCAACACATCCACCATCACCTCCACATCCACCATGACATCCACCGCCACAGCCACCACTGCATCCACCACTGCATCCACCACCACCGCATCCACCACCATCACATCCACTACCTCATCCACCACCTCATCCACCACCTCATCCACCAACGCATCCACCACAACCACCACATCCACAACCACCACATCCACCATCACCACCACATCCACCATCACATCCACCACCACATCCACCACATCCACCATCACATCCATCACCTTCACATCCACCATGACATCCACCACCACATCCACCACCACATACACCACTTCCACCGCATCCACCACCACCGCATCCACCACCACATACACCACTTCCACCACCACCACATCCACCACCACCACCACATCCACCACCACCACATCCACCACCACATCCATCACCGCATCCACCAACACCTCATCCACCACCACATCCACCACCGCATCCACCACCGCATCCACCACACCCACCACCATCACTTCCACCACCATATCCACCACCACTTTCACCACATCCACAACCACCACATCCACCACCACCACATCCACCACATCAACACCACATCGACCACCTCCACCACCACCACCACATCCACCACCTCCACCACCACCACCACCACCACCACCACATCCACCACCACCACCACATCCACCACCACACCCACATCCACCACCACATCCACCCCCACATCCACCACCATCACCACCACATCCACCACCACCACCACATCCACCACCACATCCACCACCACCACATCCACCACCACCATATCCCCCAGATCCACCACCACCACATCTACATGTGTGTGGCTCTGTGTGTGTAGGTGCAAATGCAATGTTCTTGGATTGTCGTCACAATAAAATACACTGAACATAATCTTCACAAAAGTTATTTACAAACGTTTAAGCTATTGCCATTATAAATTACAATAACTTTTATTTAAGTATTAATTATTTACAAAATTAAAAGCCATTGTTATTTGTAATATCAATACATCTAAGTCACGTAAATACAACACACATTGCATTACAAATGCTATAGGTGTCACATTTGCAAAAGTTAAAACTATTGACATTGTAACTGACAAAGCTATTAATTTTGCTACTTTCAAAACCAACACATAAATAAAAAAAAGTGTCATTTACAATACCAATAGCTCAAACTTTCCTAATGCAAGACCTATTGCATTTCCAATGCTTGTTGCATTTGGGATGCATCATCCCAAATGCAAAAATCGCAATTTAAGAAATTGCAAAATTGCGATTACTTAAATTGCTATTGCATTTAAGGAATCTTCACCTTCAGAAGATCCACGATCCACCACCACCAGCAACAGGTTGCTCGAAGAAACTGGAACAAGATCACAGCAGACCAGCTCGCCGCTTCCCTGAGCCAGCACCCTCCCGCCAGCTCAGCGAACCCCAGCCAGGCCGCCGACAACCTCACGAAGTGGATCAGCAACTGCGCAGACGACCTCGCCCCACTGAGGACCCCGCCTAGCAGACCCGGCAGCAAGAAGGCCCCATGGTTCACAGACGAACTCAAGAGCTCCAAGAAGAACTGCCGAGCCCTTGAGAAAGCCTGGAGAATGGAGCCAACACCGGACAACATGACCACCCTCAAGCTCGCCACCCGGAAGCACCATCAACTGATCCGCGCCACCAAGAAAACAGCATTCAAGGACCGGATGGACAACAACGCACACAACTGCAAGGAACTCTTCAACATCGTGAAAGAGCTCTCCAACCCCAACGCCGGAATCAACGACATCACCCCGTCGCAAGACCTCTGCAACTCCCTCGCCTCCTACTTCCACAACAAGATCGCTGACATACACAACAGCTTCAGCCCACAAACAACGCTCCCCACGACCGCACCAACGCCCCCTACCACCACCCTCAGAGCCTGGACCCAGATCAACACAGAAGACACCATCTGCACGATGAACTCTATCCACTCAGGATCTCCGACCGACCCCTGCCCTCACCACATCTTCAACAAGGCCGACGCTGTCATCGCACCCCACCTGCGGGACATCATCAACACCTCCTTCGACACCGCCACCTTTCCTGAGAGCTGGAAGCACGCCGAACTCAGCGCTCTACTAAAGAAACCAACAGCGGACCCCACCGAACTCAAGAATTACCGCCCCATCTCGCTCCTCCCGTTTTCAGCCAAAGTCATCGAGAAGACCGTCAACAAGCAGCTGGCCGCCTTCCTCGAGACGAATGGATCCCTCGACCCCTCACAGTCTGGCTTCCGAGCCAACCACAGCACCGAGACCGCCCTCATCGCTGCCACCGATGACATCCGAGCCCTGCTGGACAACGGTGAAACAGCGGCCCTCATCCTCCTAGACCTCTCTGCGGCGTTCGACACTGTTTGCCACCGCACCCTAGTGCAGCGCCTCAGCAACATCGGAATCCAGGAAAAGTCCCTGGAGTGGATCATCTCCTTCCTCGCTGGAAGGACACAGAGAGTACGCCTACCACCGTTCAGATCTGCAGCCACGGAAGTCATCTGCGGCGTTCCTCAGGGCTCCTCACTCAGCCCCACCCTCTTCAACGTCTACATGAGCCCCCTTGCGGCCATCGCACGCCAACACAACCTCAACATCATCTCCTACGCCGACGACACCCAGCTGATCCTCTCCCTGAACAACGACCCCGCCGCCGCCAGAACCAACCTCCACGAAGGGATGAAAGACGTAGCCGAGTGGATGACGACCAGCCGCCTGAAGCTGAACTCAGACAAGACGGAAGTCCTCATCCTGGGCTCCTCGCCCTCCGCCCGGGACGACTCCTGGTGGCCCCCCGCCCTGGACACCGCACCCAAACCGACAGACCACGCACGCAACCTGGGCTTCATCTTGGACTCCTCCCTCTCCATGACCAGACAAGTCAACGCCGTCTCCGCATCCTGTTTCAACATCCTGCGAATGCTACGGAAGATCTTCCGGTGGATCCCCACCGAGACCAGGAAGACGGTCACCCAGGCCCTCGTCACCAGCCGACTGGACTACGGCAATGCCCTCGACGCCAGAACCACTGCCAAGCTCCAGAAGAGACTCCAGCGGATCCAGAGCGCCTCAGCCAGACTCATCCTCGACATCCCCCGACGCAGCCACATCTCCGGACATCTGAGAGACCTGCACTGGCTCCCCGTCAACAAGAGAATCACCTTCCGTCTCCTCACCCACGCACACAAAGCCCTACACGGCCAAGGCCCGAGCTACCTCAACAACCGCCTCAACTTCTACGCTCCCAAACGCCACCTCCGATCGACCAACCACGCCCTCGCCGCCGTCCCCCGCATCCGAAGAGCGACAACAGGAGGAAGGTCCTTCTCCTACCTGGCCGCCAAGACCTGGAACACCCTCCCGACTGACCTTCGCCTGACCCAAGACCGCCTCTCCTTCAGGAAGAAGCTCAAGACCTGGCTGTTCGAGCAGTAGCGGCACCCCTCCCCCCCCCCAAGCGCCTTGAGACCCTCCGGGTGAGTAGGGCGCTCTATAAATGACTTGATTGATTGATTGATTGAATCTCAAATTGAGATTCCTTAAATGCATTAAAGTTAAAAAAATAGCAACTACGCTAATAGGGGGAGCAAATTACCGTGAAGTTGAACTTCATGGTAATTTGCAAAGACTTTGAAAATGCACTAAAGTGCATTTTTCAAAGTTCCATTTTACACACAAACATGCCCTTAGGGCATGTGTGTGTGCAAGATGTACCCATATGCAGATTTCAGGGGTGCAACAGGGTGTCCTTTTGACACTCT
The DNA here is from genome assembly GCF_964263255.1 of Lissotriton vulgaris. Lineage (NCBI taxonomy): Eukaryota > Metazoa > Chordata > Amphibia > Caudata > Salamandridae > Lissotriton > Lissotriton vulgaris. The sequence goes on from NC_141699.1 coordinate 937,500,716, forward strand.
GGCACGGTTGAAATTGCAATCTCAATTTGCGATTCTCTAATTAAGAATCGCTAATTGAGATTGTCTTCCCATTCATCTCTATGGGCCTCTAGGCCCATAGGAATGAATGGGGAGGTAATCCTTAATTGCAACTCGCAATTTGCGAGTCACAATTAAGGAATTTTAAGAAATCGCTATTTTTTAAGCGAGTTCTTCATGCATTGCATTTTGCAATTCCTTATTAGCGAATCCTTTTTTTTCGCTAATAAGGAATCGCAAAATGAATGTTTGATGCATCCAGGGGAAAGAAACCTCTCTTTCTAAATGTTTTGGTTTTTGATGCAACGTTTGGCCAGATGCAGGGTTGGATTGGGGCCACAATTCGGCCAGGGTAGCCAAAAAAAAGTGGCCCACATTTGCAGATCACAACTTTTGATAATGTACTGCTCAGTTAGGATAATGGAGTTAAATTATGACAAACATTTGCAGTAATAAAAGTATTTATATTTTAAATTTAGTTTTAGTTTTTTTAGCAAACAATGCAACAATCATTGAGATACAAGAATCTTATGCACATCGTCAGGTGCCCCGCGGCTTACTTTCTTCAACATACGAATTTTCAAGGGACAATGAGGTAAAGTAAAATATTGCATTCGTTACATGGAATCAGGGGGTGTTGCATAACTGTTCTGTACCTATTTGCTGCTCTCCATACCCATTATCATCTCCACCAGACCAGCACTCCTTCCTGCTGGTCGTTCTCAGGAGTGTCCGGGTTCAGGGCAGAGTTGCACAGTTCCCGCCACTCAGTCAAATCCACCTGCAGTTTATCTTCCCTACGAGTCAATTTCATATGAGCTTCTTCTGCTAGCGCCCACTCTCGCACATCTCTAAGCCATGCTATTATGTTTTGGCCTCTCTGTCCCATCCAGGTAATGGCGATTCGACGCCTAGCTAACACTATCATCAGTTGTAGCAGTTTGTACGCCATTTTCCCCTTCGAGGGTTTTTGTACATGGCCCAACTGACATGGCAGCAGCTCCTCTTGTATGTGGAGGCCTCTGCTTTCGATCGCCTTCAACACAACCCGAGGCCGGAACTGCTGCAGCCCAGGACATGCCCATGCTAAGCTCAAAGAATCTGCCTTCTCAACATCACATTTCAGGTACATGTCAGTGTGGCTCTGAGAAATACGCTTTAGTCTCAGCTGCGCAAGGTAGATGCAGTGCAAAAAATTGTAATGTATCAGCTTGAACCGCTCGTTGCAGGAAACTATGAGCCTCATTTACAAGAAAGTGCTGCAGCGCGTCACTGCAAGCCCATTGGCTGCACTACTTTCAAAGCACAGTGAACGAACATATTTACAATAATATATTGCATCCCTGTGCTTTCCCCTGTGCTGGCGCACAATTTGCTGCAATGCGCGGATGCAGGCCCCCATGCACTATGGTGCAAGGATGCCTGCCTCATGGGGATGATTGTTTATGTGCAGGAAGGGACACCTTCCTGTACATAAACAATCTCCAGAGGTGATTTCCTCCTTCTAAATGTGCTGCAGAATGCAGCATGCATAGAAAGAGGAAAAAGCAAGGAGAATTGCACCTCCCCTGGGGAGGCGTAGCATTCAGACGCATTTCCAGATTTACTATTCCTCCTAAATCTGGAATGTGTCAGGGTCCATGGGTGTTGCATGGAAACACCCACAGCGACACCCATGGAACACCCTTTCACACAAAGTGATGTGTGTAAAGGGGCCGTATTGACAAGGTAAGCGGGCCCTTTTACGGAGCTCTAATACCGACTTACACAGATCCCCCACGGGCTGTCCAAACTGCACGGGTGCCGTTGGTCACGGGAATACATCCCCGAGTTATCCACTAATCTGTAATACTTGGTTCGACACAGGACTGGGCGAGCTGGTCTTTACTGTCGCAAGTCTAAACGAGGGGTGCAGTTATTAGCAGTCTACAGCCACGATGTACATACATTAGTACTTAACGAACCCAGAGACTCAGCTTCCCTCTACACTCGGACTGCTCTCATTATCGATTCGAAGCAGTCTACCTGACATCCATTTTAACCTTTGTAACATATAGGTAGACACCTCATACTTAAGTTCCACCGAGATAGATTAATCTCATATATAGCAGTAACGCTAAGAATTCTCCCAGCACCCCAAGATTTAATCTTAATTAGGGAATATCACTAGGGCATAGATTCGCTGATCCCAATCACCTCTTCAATTACTTTCAGATGGTGTGACTGATCTACACCGTTTTCCATTGATCCACGTCGTTACCAGGCACGACCCGGACCTTCAGTTCCCTCCCGGAGGAGAACACAAAGTAAGTGTCTTTGCCACACTAGACACTCACTCATAACAGGATGTCCGTCATTATCCTTCCTAATTGGGCATTTTTCCCATAGAATCAAGATATCGGCGCAAGTCTCCAACCTAACTGGGACAACTAAGACGCCAAAACCTATGTAGGTACACATGGTTGTGGGTCATTCATAGACGCCCCTCTTTTAACTATCAACTGAGTGACATTCGTATTTATTCCCATAGGTGCTCACAACCCTTATAGTCCTGATGAAGACCCCAGACTGAGGAATAACTTGCCCTTACCACGGGGTCGAAACGTCGACAGTTTTTTCTTCATCATACACGCTCAAATTATAATTAGCCATAGATGGCTCTCGTGTAATGTTTTATAGGGAACCTTGTGATCTATTTAAGACTGGAAATGCTCTTAGATTGATTTAGAATTGTTCACAGGACACAATTCCTTTTCTTTGTCCCTCCGTCTATTCCAACCACACCCTATCCTATTTGTTTGAACCTTTTTCTTTTGCACCTACGGAGCACTATAATATGTGATTATTATATGAACTATGTCACTTATTACACTGTATGTGATGAAATGAGTGATACATCATATGTGAATGAAATTAACATTATTGCATACAGCTGAATTAAAATTCAGTCTTCTAATTTCCTTTATTTTGTGTACCACTTGAAGCATTCATTGCAAAGTTTGTTTTATGAAATGTTGCATAGCCGACCACTTTTCTGCAATTACACTATGACCCAGGTCGGTTAGTATCAAGGGTTTACCCCGTTATTACTTACCACTGCATCACTATTTTAGACACTGCAAGCCTGTCTATCAATGAGAGTGGCAATGATTTACAGAAGGCCACAAAGTGTTGCAGCATGTCTATGACCCTATTCACATTCAGAGATATCAACTGGGCATTGTGGATTGCTACCTGCATGACAAGGTACTAAAAATGAGCCTGTTCCTAACGAATCCCCAGGTCAAGGAGACTATCTAGGGGCACTGTGGCCATGCAAACCCAGGGAAAAATCAGGGATTTATGTTGGTTAAGTCGCAGTCCAGAGAGCTTACCAAACTCCTTTAGATGCTGCGGGAGCCTAGGTAAGGCCACTCGGGAAGACGCTATATAAAGGAGGGCATTGATCACGTATAGAGAGATCACATGAATCGAGTCTCCCACCCGGATACCCCACTGCCCCATCTCCTCTCGCATCCGCACTGCCAGGAGCTCAATGGCCAGGGCAAAGAGGTGGGGCGAGAGTGGGCATCCCTGGAGTGTTACCCTGCTCCAAGACGCTCTCCGCCGAGCGGGCTCCTCACACCCGTACTCATGTGCATGATTCTGTGTACAGTATTTTAACCCAGCGGTGGAAACGCGGCTCAAATCACAGGTCCCTGTTCGTGCACTGCGCCAATTCTCAAAAGATGCTGCTTACAACAACTGTTAACATACAATGAAAACTATACCAGATTCCCCTCCCAAACAAATGACGTGCAACAGTGCATTCGACTGTCCCCTCCCCGTGCTTGTGCCAGGACGTGCACAGCCTCCCTTGCAGCCCAACAGAATGAAAGTGTTTTAAAGCTTATAGGGCCAGTACTTAACTAGGAAATTAACATTCCAATGAAAAAAATATACTTTAAAAGCACAGAATTATCAAAAATACTAGGAACTCCCTTTTAATTGTGTTTTTTATCCAAATATTTGCTGTGGACGTTTTGATTAGTGTTCACTGGGAAACATGATATGGCACAGATCTAAACTGCCTTTTACCCTTACTTTTCTATGATATTCATTTTATTTTTTGCAGTACTTAAGTGAGGCCCTCCAACGTTCAGAGACTGGTGAAAGGTGCATCTTTCTTTTTTGTTTTACTTGCAGCTAGCATCACTTGTAATTTCTGAGAAAGGGATTGATGCTAGTGTGTAAATGCAAAAATAAGCAACAAATAGTGTCACTTTCCTTACATGAATTTATACACAGCATGAAGTAGGCCCAGAGGCATTGGAGAACTTTACGTGAGCACCGGATAACATTACAGTGTCATATATATTTTTTTAGGTATTTTTTTAGGTTCATTTAGATGAAGTGATTTGCCTAGAATCACAGGATGTTGAACTGATGCTGGAACTTGAACCTGGTTTCCTGGTTTCAAAGTTAACTAAGGCCACAACCTGTCCCATATGACTGCAGTATTTGTTATTTGGCAGACAAAGTAGAAGAGTAGAGACCGATTTATCTCTGTTGCTCAGACACTGGTGAAAGGTGCATCTTTCTTTTTTGTTTTACTTGCAGCTAGCATCCCTTGTAATTTCTGAGAAAGGGATTGATGCTAGTGTGTAAATGCAAAAATAAGCAACAAATAGTGTCACTTTCCTTACATGAATTTTATATAGCAAGAAGTAGGCCCAGAGGCATTGGAGCACTTTATGTGAGCACCGGATAACATTACAGAGTGTCATATTTTTTTTCTTTAGGTTCATGTATATTAAGTGATTTGCCGAGAATCACAGGATGTCGAACTGATGCTGAGACTTGAACCTGGTTTCCAGGTTTCAAAGTTAACTAAGGCCACAACCTGTCCCTAATGACTGAAGTCATTGTTGCCTGGCAGACAAAGGAGAAGAGTTGAGACTGATTTATCTCTGCTGCTTTCATGGAGTGGAGGAGAACAAAAAGAAACTGAGGAGCTCCCTCACTGGCCCTCACCAACCTCCAGCTCCCTTGCTGCAGTCCCCTGAAAAGTAAGTGCTAGTGGCTTCCCATCAGCTGCTCCTTGCAGACTCTGTCACATCTGGAGGGAGGCAGGCACATCTCAGTGACAGTTGGAGCGGAACAGCCCATTGTCATTCTGCCTCTGACATTAGCCCGCTGACCTGACTTCATGTGCATGGGGTCATATTCATTAACCTCATCCATGCTGGTGACGAGCTGAGCTCGTCATGGAGTACAGTTGAGCTGTACTCATGACGAGCAGAGCTCGTCACGGCCGTTGGAACGTTCGCATGCGGGGGTAATTACCCCGCTGTGCTGAACGTTCTTAAAACGGGTGCGGCCGTGACGAGCTCAGCTCGTCATGAGAGCAGCTCCGCTGTGCCTCATGACGAGCTCTGCTCGTCACCAGCATGGGGGCGCTGCGCCCCCCCCCCCCGCAGCGAAGGGGTTAAGGCTGTAGCAGCAACATTTCATGCTGTGCACCAGGGGTGGAGTCCTTAGTAGACCAAAAACAAATGGCTTGCAACTGGCCTGAACCAGAGACCCATCAGCCGATGCCTGATTGCCCTCCTTGCCAATCCGAGGCTGGCCAGATGTACAATATACTTTGGAACTCACACACCCTGCGATTCCCAAAATTACAGAGTTTGTGAACGCAAAAGTGTCATGTGTAATGTAGCCCATTTTGTGAGTCGGTAAAAGGGTTTTGAAATCCATTGCGATTTGGAAAAATAGGGGATGTGTGAAAGTGGCATCCTCTCCTAATTGCGATTCACAATGAGATGTATCAATACCTGACGTCTGCAATTACCATCACAAGTCATTAATCAGTTACTGAGACATCAAAGGAGGTGAGAACTAATTTGCAAAGGGAAATGTCTGCACATGGGAATGTGGATTGTATGTTGTGGACCTCGTGGGGAGCAGGCAGTGGTCCCCCCATGTATTCGCAAACAGAAAACAATTATTTAAAGCACAAATGGTTCCTTCAAGGAATATTGACTTATTAAAAAAAAATCAGTTTCTTTATGGGAATGCAAACACAGGGATGATGGTTCATTCTATGCCCACACTCCTATGCTTGTAGACATTCACAGGAAGGGTTGCAAATAGAGACCTGGCTATTATTTATTAATTAGGCAGGTTGTTCTATGACTCCCCAGAACTGTAGATTTTGTAGTGTGACCTATTAGCCCAATGGTCGCACTGTAAAATCAGAGACAGGTCACTAAAAGTTGGTGACCACACATTGCTAGCTGTATTTTAGCACATCAGGCTCCTGGAACAAGTGGAAGAGTCCTCTCTGACTCTCTCTTTCATTTGCTCTGGCTGATTGCATCGGGACCCTCAGAAAATATAAAAAAATGCCACAAGACATTGGGATGAAAAAGATGCTCTCGGCAGGCTCATTTTTATTTGTAACTGAGATACTGACACTTATGTCCTGGTACTTCAAGTCCGGACCCTGACTGAGCCTTCATGGTTACACAGAGCTCCTTGTGTTAAATGTTCCATAGAAGGCTATCAAGGGAAGAACACACGGAACAGGAACTTTTAATAGCCCATGGTCTACATAAATCTGTCTCAAAAGAGTGTGGGATTCTAAAATTGGACCTTTGATCCAGCAAGGAGTTCATAGACCTGAATGAACACTTGAGTGAACAGGGCCGGCGGTCTAAAATGGCTCTGTAAATAGCAATTGAGCATTTTTGGATCATATTTTCAAAAATATTTTCACTGGGGAATGTTATGTTTACTTTGATGCATATAAATATATATGTATTACCTGGACAATCAGGGACTCAATGAAACCTTTTACGGATGTGGGGATGCGCACCCACAATTTTGCAAAACCCCATTAGGGTTTGTTTTTTAAATTAGTGCAGGTCTGTGGGGATAGCAAGCCCACAGCTGCAACTCAGTATATTGACAAAGGCATGTTCTCCCAATGTGCATTTTGATCCTGCTGAAGCATTTTTTAACTCCATCCATGCTCGTGATGGAACCGCTCCGTCGCGAGCATCGGTTGAGCTGTGCTCATGACGGAGCGGTTCCGTCATGGCCCGCTCGGTACGCCTGCGCAGTGCGAATTCCGTGCCTGCGCTGGACGTTCCATTTAGCGGGCGGGGCCATGACGGAACCTCTCCGTCATGAGCACAGCTCGATTGAGGCTCGTGACCGAGCGGTTCCGTCACGAGCATGTGAGCGCCGCTCGGCCCCCCTCCCCCCTAGCGCTGCGGCGGAATTACCGCCGCAGCGAAGGGGTTAAACGTTTTCTACTTACTCACTACTCTAACTGTACTGGGCCCTTCACAATTAGACAACTTGCATTACTGCACTCTACCACAGAGGTGATGGTCCTCTGAGGGATCTTTTCCGTCGTAGTGAGGGGTGGGAAATTAGGAGGTACAAAAACCCAATGGACACCCAGTGAAGACCATTCATTGGTAGCCAACTCACAAGTTTGTGATACGGTTCAAATACACTAATCTCAGGACCATGCTGTAGAAATAAAGTATTGCAATAGGGACATCCAACCTCCTGAAGTCTAACCAGGATCATAAGCACTGAGGGCCTCATTTACAAACCCTGTACTTTTTGTGACGTTCCGGTTGTGCACTGGGCGTAGCCATATCTACAAGGCCATGTAAAGCCACCCTCTTAGACATGCAGTCAGGCGACGCAGCGCAAGTCGCTGCGTTGCCTCACACTTTGATGGGGATGCATGACAACTGCGTTACAGTGGGTGTTCCCACGTAACGCCCATGGCTTTTGACACATCCCCAGATTTACAACAAGCTGTAAACCTGGGAATGTGTCAAAAGCCTACAACTCCCAAGGGAGGCACAACGAGGCTAAATAACCTTATTACTCCTTGTTTTTTCCACAGAATGCAGCACACATAGAGAGAGGAACCCGCCTCCCTTGATTATTTTTGCACAGGAAGGTGTCTCTGTATACACAAAAAAATCATCCCAACAACACAGACAGCTTTGCACCATGGTGCATGAGTTGGCGCAAGGCAGCCCTTTGAGCGCCAGTGCAGGGAGAAAGGAAAGGAATGCACCGTATCTTATAGATATAGCGCATTCCTGCCCTTTTCGTTTGATCTTGGGCAGAGCAGCAGGAAGGCTTACACCACTGCCCTTTTGCCAGAAAATTGTAAATGAGGCCCTAAGAATTCTGCAGTCGCAACACAGAATAAAAGTATCGGAATCTGATGCTCTCGAAACAGTTTGTGATTCTACTTATTACAAATTTAAAATCACTTTTAAAATAGCACAGTTTTTAAGAAAGAACATTAGGACACAATAACAGACTCAGGCAGTTTTAACTAATTTGGTTAATTTTATTAATGATCCAAAATCAACACATAGAAGTATCATTGTAAGTATTTCAGTTAAGAATCTTACAGCATGTAGTATGAAAAACATTTAGTCAAGTTTCTAATCCATCCAGAAGAGGATGGTAACAAGTTACAGATTCCTGCCACCATTGAAAGGCAAGAGGACAGTTCCTATTAACAATCAGCCAAAGAGTTCTATGACAAGGGGCACAGGAATCAAGTTACAGTCCACAAGGGGTGAGTCCATGAGCATGGGCTAAAGGAGAAATGGGGCAAAATCTGATTACTCACCAGACAGTCCAAAAGAGTTCGCCAGGCAAGATCATTGGCAAGGCGTTAAAAGCATGGGGCATAGAAAAACAGGCAGCCGGCAAAATAATCCAATACATCTGTAAAGAGTATCAGGGTCAGCAAAGGTATTCCAAAAAGTAAGAGCCAAAAGAATGGTTGTTAACCCCTTCGCTGCGGGGGGTAATTCCCCCGCTGTGCAGGGGGGCGGAGGGGGGTCACGCACAGCGCCCCCATGCTCATGACGAGCTCAGCTCGTCATGAGGCACGGCGCTCCGGTGCTCATGACTAGCTGAGCTCGTCACAGCTGCACCCATTCCCGTGGAACGTTCAGCACAGCAGGGGAATTATCCCTGCGTGTGAGCTCGTCATGAGCACCGGAGCACCGTGCCTCATGACGGGCTCAGCTCGTCATGAGCATGGAAGGTGTTAATCACAGAAAAAGCATATGGTCCGCTCGTAAAAGGGTAAAAAGAGTGTATGTGCATCCTCATTCTCTCTGCCCCTCCTTTGGAGTCTCTTCCTTTATAGTCTTTATGATCTACTTGTGACATCAGTCATCACACCATAATGGTCAGATCATCATGTGGTTTTTCATCTGATCACCACATACACATTTTGATACACCATCATGGTGTGCCATGCTTGTCATGAGGAATCACTGTCCTTTCCTTCCTCACAGGTTAGTTGACAGTAACAAACTTACATTGTTGCATTCCATGGTTTCAGTGCAGGGGTTAGGGACGCACCAATTCAGTCCACAGTGAACACTAGAACAATGTCCTTAGTTATGTACAATGTTGCATATGCAGAACAGATAAAGCAACATTTAAAGAAACATGAAAAGGTAATTGTATTAGGCTGTGTAATTATGCAACATAGGAAAGAACATGAACTAATGCATTTAAAGCTAACATCCCTTTTCTAAGGAAATAAACTCATGATTAGAATCAAACATGATGGAATTTTTCAAGCATTTCATATAAAGAAATATTGTTAATATTCCACAGTTTATAATATTGCATAGAAAGGATTAAGGCTAAATGTGGCCTGATACCACACATTTTCTCAACATACATACATGTAGATTATTCTTAAAATTAATTTTACTAAAATCGTTTCTACATTGTTATGATCCTAATAATGTCAAGTATTAATGTTACAAATATAATCTGCATTGCAATTACCACTAACATTTTGCCCCTGCACCATTTTCTCTTCATGATGCATTACAATGAAATCAATAGAAATGGTATGTCACATCATTAGAATTTGTATTATTTTGTCAGTAAAAGCATTTTAAATCATCATTTTTCATAAGTCATCTGTTATAACTTCCCATTAGTAAACATATTAATCTCTTTATGTTTCTTTTCCTCTTTTTCTACATATCATTCACACATGCTTTTATGGTGCTGTTACTTCAACTTTTCTCAGTGTCTGTGTTTTTCCTAAAGCGCACATTTAGGTTTATGTGTCTAAGTCAGTAAATATGTCGTGCTAAGAAAAATCATATTACCTGGACAATCAGAGACTCGATGAAACATTTTGAAGATGTGGGGAAGAGCACCCACAATGTAAAATCCCATCAGGCTTTTTAAAAAATAAGTACAGGTATGTGTAGATAGCATGCCCACAGCTGCAACTCAGTATATTGACAAAAGGATGTTTTCCCATTGTACATTCCTACAAGTGGCTTTTATCTCTGTCAATCCATATGGGGCATGTGAAAGCTGTGCTTACGAGCACAGCTTTCAGTATATGTATTTTCACCCCTTGCAGATAGTGCCATTATGAAGGTTTGACCCTGCTACCCGTAAAAACAAAGCAAGCAGTAACCAACCTGTAAGTAAACCCAACATCACTCCCACTGCCCCACACATGATTTAACCCTAGCTGTGTAAATGGTAGTATCTGACCATTGAAGAACCATACTCAATCCCACTAGCCCACCATACTTCCACCCACAGCTTAGCTCATCATTCTCTTTTGTTTCTTGAGCCACAGGGCTCCTGTTTCACTCTCAATTCATTGTTTGTCCAACCGGTGTTACTTTCTCTGAATGTAACATGTCAAATATTTTCCTACAGTAATGACTTGTTGCAGGTTCAACAGGGTTGCCTGAGAGAGAGTACCGCCATAGGCTTCTCCTATAGATGTACTCTGTCCAGATTCAGCATGCTGACTCTGAAAGTGGGACTCTTGCTCCAATATCCATGGAAGTTAGTTGCACTGTACATGTGCCATTTAGTTCGGAGAAGTTAGCAGTCTTGTACTAAATAGGCAGAGCCCTGTGTGACGGCGAGCTGATTGAACGGTCAGTCAGTGCCATGTTGGATTATTTAGGACTGGATTGTTTGCCAGATGAAGAGTGGATGACGCAGTGAGAAAGAGAGCTAAAGAGACAGAAAGAAAGAGAGCAAGCGTGTGTGTGAGAGGGAGAGAGACCGGGAGTGAGAGAAGTTGCATAGGTCCATAGTCCTAGACTCTAAAGAACTCAGTTGGCATCACTGCAGTGACGATTTCCCCCCACAGGCTGGCGGCTCGCACAGGTAACGCTATGGGGCGGTGAGGCGGGGCGGGGCTGGGTGGGGGGCAAGTGGAGTGTGACATATGACAGAAAAGTGGAGAGTTAATAAATAAATAAAAGCACTTACTTTGCGCTTGCAGCATCGCCGATTCAGCGTGACCTGTACGAGCCGCCACTGTTTCCAAGTGACTCTTTCCTCAATTACTGGACCGCCCCTCACACCATACTTTTGCACATTTATGTACATGTCTATTACAGTGGTGCTTTGACTGTATTCCCACTAAGTCCTGGCAGGAAGATGATGCCCACTGACTTCGAGGGAAGGTAGCCTCCATGATCTTCGGTGGCAAAGCGACAGTAACTTGTGACATTTAGGACCAGATTTACAAACATTTTGTGCTGTGTTTGCGTCACAAAAGTGAAGCACAAAATGTGTTTTTGGTTATTTATTTTCCAGCGCAGGACTTATTTTGCACTGGAAATTGCGGAACAGTAACACCAAAGAGCGTGAATCTCTGCTTGGAGTTACTGAGCGTCAAGGGGCCATTACATGGAAATTCGCATGCAACCACACATGCTTTTTAAATCCAAATCCTATCTACCAAAAGTTTGAAACAGGAGTTTGCGCTAAAAATTAATGCGACTTGAAAGCATGCCTTACAAGGAGAGACGTTTTCATTTCCCCGTTCTTTTCCAACTTTGCAGGTGTGCTGCACTGTACAACACACATACAAAGTAGGAAACGTTTTACAGTTTGTCTAAACATGATATTTTGTACTGGAAGGGAATCTTATCAGTACAACAGCTATGTTAGACACACACACCCTTGCACTATGGCGCAAAGGTGTGTGCATGGTGCTCGACAGCAATGATTCCGCACCAGGGCTAGAGAGAGGGGTAGGAAAGAATGATATCTTTGTAGATAAAGCCCTCTCCTCCTCCCTTCTCAAGCTGTGCATTGCAGCATTTTTGCTGCTGCTCTGCGTTGAATTTCGTGAATCCGGCCCTTTCTGTCAGAATGAAAGTTCCTCTTTCTGGCACACTAAAACTGTGGGGCAGATTTACAGAACTAACTTAAGACAAAATCATAAACGTACTACTTTTGGTATTCACAGAAGGCATTTAGTAGTCTTAAATTAGGATTTGTCTTAAGTTAGGATTTTGTCTTAAATTACGATTTTGTCTTGTTCGGATTTTGTCTTCAGTTAGGATTTTGTCATACATTACAATTTTGTCTTAAGTGAAACTTAAGTTTAACTTAAGTTTGCCTTAAATTTAATTTAGGATAAAATCCTAACTTAAGACAAAATCCTAATTTATGACAAAATCCTAATTTAAGACAAAATCCTACTTAAGACTACTAAATGTCTTCTTTGAATACCAAAAGTAGTACGTTTATGATTTTGTCTTGCGTTAGTTCTGTGAATCAGCCCCAGACTGCCTAATGATAGTTGTGCAGCACACCCTCTTTTATAAAATATGTAGGGGACCATGTCATGGTTCACAGTCAGAGAGCCTAAAGAAAATGAGGATCCCTTCCAGCTTAGAAAGAACCCCACATGGTATGCACAAGGCAAGAATACCTTATGGGCTTCCCCTTCTCTTAATTGTCAGTTCTGGGTTCATTCTTCTGCCTCTTTGAGCAATGCACTCATATGAAGGAAGAACAAAGATTAATTTGCTCATTATAATTTGGAAGTACTTCATAATGTTCGGTAGTAATCGATTATTTGTTATGCACTCTGTGACTTTCCAAATGTTGAAAAGATTTTGTTGGAATGTTCTTGAATGTGATCATGTACATACAGATGTTGGTGTTTGACGAGGTACAGATGTAGAGAAGTGTATAGCTGAAAAATGAAAAGAAAGCAGGCCAGTGGGAGAATGCATAACACACAAAAGTGATTTCTGTTGTTAGAGCCCTGGCATTTAAAAAAAACCAAAAGTCACCGGACTGTTATTTTAACTCGAACCACTTGACTTAAGAAAATTAAAGTCGTTTTTATTAAAACATTGCTGTCTTTATCACGAAAGATAACATTTCTTTGAAGTGTAAAATGACCACATACAGGGGTGACATTTAAGGTTTCAAAGCAACCTGTGGGGTACTATAAAATGTATGTTATGCCTGTTATGTTAAATGTTATGTTATGTTAAAAAGCTTATAACGCGCACGTACACCGAAACGGTTTCTTGGCGCTCATGCCTGTGTGTGTTCATCGGTAAAATGTATTCAGTAGAGAGAGTGTAATTTTTTTACACTTTTTAACATTGTCCAGGCAATGGCCGCACCTCATTAGTACCAGTTTAACATCCTAATACAGCAAAAGCAACAGACATGTGACCAGCCAAGTTTTCCCTAGAGACTTCCACTGCACCACAAAAAGTGTCATTTTTAGTAACTTTTGAACCGTTTGGGCTAGAAACTATTTTTTTTCTCCAAAATCTGCAGATGATAGATTATGTGGCGTGGCAAATGTGGCAAATCTATACTTATGCGTAAAATGCTGCAGCCACACAATCACAACATTCCAGTGGCCCTGTGTGCATTAAACAGGGTAAAACAAAAACACAGATGTTAGGATTTTGCAGCAAAATGCCTATTCACGGTGCAGCCTTAGATAGTTCTTGACTTTGAGCTTCTCAGATGCACATGAAGATATGGCTAACCTTCCTCGGATGCCACCTTGACACTTTTCTTGATCCAGAGATAGGTAACAGAGTGATAGTAACTTAGGAGCCAAAAAAGACAAAAGAGCAAGAGGCCAAATGGAGGGAAGGGTATCTTTTTTCATATGCCGATGATACCCAGATCATCTTCTCATTGTCGTCAGCACAGATCCATGACCAATCTTTACGGCATCTGGGTATGCCCAAAATTGCAGCTCTGTTGAATCAAAACGCACTTAAACTTAACAGTGATAATACCCTAGGCAACAACTGCTCCCTTTGGAGTGCTAAACACTGGCCAGAATTGCTAGGGACACTACGGTTTCTAAGGTAAAAAAACCTGGGCTTTCTTATTGATGATAAGCTCTCTATGAAGCCGCAGATAGCTAAGGTAACTGGCACTTGTTTAGCAGTCCTTAAATGGTTGAAAGAGATGTTGTGGCTTATACCTTTAGCGGCTCAGAGGACCGCATTCAGGTACTGGTCATTTCCCATCTGGACTACGTCAATGTGCTATATTTAGGCGCACAAAAATCATCCAAACAGCGCTTGCAAATTGTTCAGAACGCCCCTGCAAGGCTGCTTTATCACTTACCCAGATACGTTCTGTTTCTCAATTGCTTAAGGAATTTCTTTGGCTTAAGGTGGCAAAGCGCATTGAATTCAGAGCATTGTGCTATATGTTCAAGGCCAAATGTGGCCTGGGACCACTCTACATTCAGGAACTAGTATCTCTCTATGAGCCCACTCGACTATTAAGATCTTCGACCCAGGCTTTGTTCAGTGTCCCCAGGTTTCACTTAACCTGTATTAAGGGCTATTCCTTTACCTATCTGGGTCCTAAGCTCTGGAACTCTTTACCGGATGACTTAAGGAACTGTAAATCATTTCTCACTTTACGTCAGATGTTGTGAAATGTTCTATTCTGAATCTGCATTGTGGGACAGCAGATCTGCAACCGCCTTGTGCCAGGAGACCCTTTGGGGTAGCTGCACGCACTACAAGTTGCTAATAATGAAGAAAGGAAAAATACAAATTCAGAAAAAACTCTCAACAAAAAATCATCAAAGTAACAAGGCAAAAAGGGTGATTCCTGAGCAGACCCAGAGGAGCATGGAAGCCAAGATTGCAGAGCTTGATATTTTGCCTTTGAATGGGAATCCTGAAGAACAATGGATTAGAGCTCTAACCATCAGAGGTCGCTTTAGAGAATTAAGGTGTCTTTAAACATTTTTCTTGATCATCTCTGCCTTACACTCTAGCTCTGTAATTTCTAAGGCACAACCTCTCAAATACCTGTGTGTTGATTTGTCACCACTTCCTGGAATGATTAAGGATGCAGGGCAAAAAAGTGTTAAGGAGGCTCTTGCTCCTAAACGATGGAGCACTAGCATGCGTAGTGGTCTTATGATCAGGTTACCTGTCTGGTCTTACTTTCCACCGTGGTCACAGCTCCTTTTGATATCCAAATGAATAAATGAATGAATGAATGAAAAAACATTTGTAAAGCGCGTGGTTACCCGTGGGCATCACAGCGCTGCCTGTGGCGCCCCTTAAGCTTTGAGCAGATCAAGGGAAAGGAAAAGGTTTCAGTTGTTTTCTAAAATTCAGATAATTATGTTCAAGCCGTATGTGGCGTGGCAGGTGGTTCCAGAGCCTAGCCGTGTTATATGAAAAAAGACGACCTCCAGTTCGTGATCTTCAGGACTACGATTAGGCCTTTTGTGCAGATCTCAAGGCCCTACTAGGTCTGTAGAGCTGAATCATAGAATCATTGGCGAGCCTTTTCCAGTGAGAGCTTTATGTGTAATGCACAACGCCTTGAATTGAAATTTTTCTTGGATTGGTAGCCAGTGTTGGGTGGCAAGAGCAGGTTTCCCTGAAAGGCATCTAGGGATGTTCAGTAGAATTCGAGCTGCACAATTCTGTACTGTTTGCAGTCTTTTAGTTGAGGCCCGAGGGGATCCTAAAGAGAGGGCAGTAGCGTAGTCCAGCCATGATAGAATTAAAGCCTGAACTAGTAGCTGTGTAGCACCAAAAGGAAGCAGGGGAAGCATCTCTCTAATCATTCTTAGGAGGCCATTGCAGATGGCTGCGACTTTCCAAGCTTGTTCCCTAAAATTGAGGTTACACAAGAGCCAGACACCCAGGCTTTTGATCTGTGTTTTTGGAGCAGGAGGTAAGCCCAGACAGCTGGACCACAGGGGGTCTATATTTGAGGGGACAGAGTGACCCAGGAGCATAAGCTCAGTCTTTGCTCCATTGAGTTTTAAGAATGAGCGATCCATCCATCTGGATACCTGTGGGCGAGACAGACGTTTGCCTGTTGTGAAAGCCGCAGAACTGCAGCAGAACTTTAGAATACTTTTGATGTGGAGCCGTAGAAGTAACATGACCGGCTCATGAGCAGGCCCTTTCACATCACTGTGGCTGATGGTTAACAATACTAGACATTCCTGGCCCTCTGCCACTCTCTTACCTTTAGTGTTGCTCTCAACATACAAACATTCTAATACTTATAACTTGAATGAAGTTGTAGAATGGTTACACCCAATAGAAAATGTTGTGCAAAATTATTCAGTCAGCATGAGTGAAAGTCTGTGACTCCAACCCTCAAGGAACATAAACAGAGTTGAATGGAGTAATAATGGAGACGTGAAACTGTAATATTGTATACATAGACCTATTAGGTTTTTTCTTTGGATAACTCAGCATTTACACATGGCCACAAACCTGTTATGTTATGTTATATTTATTTTTATATAGCGCACGGCTACTCAAAAAGAGTGTCCCGGCGCTTTTAATGATGAGACCTGCTCAGGATAACACAACACAGAGATAAAAGCAGAATGAAAAGCAGAAAACAAAACAAAAAAGAGACAGAAAAAAACCTAGAGGGCAAACAGCCAGGTTTTTAGGCCTTTCCTAAAAGCAAGTAAACTAGTAGCTCCCCGGAGTGCCAACGGCAAGGTGTTCCACAGCTGTGGCGCCAGCAGTCCAAAGGAGCGACCTCCAATACGAGCTCTCTTTACACGTGGCACAACCGCCAGAAACAGAGATTCTGATCTGAGGGAGCGAGTCGGTCGGTAGAAGGCAAGTCTCCTTTGGAGATACTGAGCTCCCACAGCATGAAGAGCTTTGTAGGCCAAAGTTAATGCCTTGAAAGCAATCCGTTTGCGGATAGGCAGCCAATGTAAGGCCTGCAAGAGACCAGCAGCACTGGCTCGCCTGTTCAGGCCAAAAATGGCCCTCGCGGCCGCGTTCTGCACAACTTGAGGCCGCTGCAGCAGATACTCTGGTTGAGAAAAGAGAGTGCCTCCCACTTATATTTCAGAAAGCTCCTACTTATGAGCAACACATCCACTCGGATTAGATATGTTCTGTATATTTATTTATACCATGAATTCAAACATCAATTCAGAAAATTCTGTACATTTCATGTCAGACAAAGAACACCAAATAATTAGCTCAAATTTTGAAACATACAAAAAGAGAGAAAAAATCAAAGAAAAAATCACAAGTATATCTGCTGTACACAACAAAGCATGACATTAATTTTTAGAAAAGTTCACAAAAAGTCAAAAAATGAGAACTACTTTTTACAGTAATGAACAAAGTCACAAATGAAAGGGGATGTCACGGTACATCAATTCATCAATAGTTGCACAACACTCGTTTTTCTAGGGTCGTGTTTGTTATATGGCTTGGATGCCTATTAGTTCTATCCCCTTTCTTGCCGACGCGTTTCGAACTTCGTACATCAGTTACGAGTTCTCTTCAGGGCCTTGTTATTACTATATGCCTGTGTGTAGAAAGGAAACGCTATTTAAAATCCAATCTTGGGTCTCATCTCCTAAGATCACTTAGGATCTACTGCACTATTTAAAAAAGACGATTTACCTGGACAGTGGCCGGGTTTAACATATGTCTTGTTCTGGGTCATTGAAATTTCAGTCTGGAAAACGTTAAAAAACCAGTTTTAGAGTCAAATACCAGTATTCACCCTGCAATCACATCGCATAGACGTTACAAGACATACCTTTACAAATCTTAGAGCCCACCACGTCCACAATAGTGAATCTTTCTACCAAGACACTAACCAAGGAAGAGGAATCTGTCCTCAACTTAGGTTTAAAATTCGTTCCAAGCCAGCGGACTGATTTCACCCGATTGAAAATGGAAACTATTGCCTTTTGTAGGAAAATCCGCCTACGAGCATTTTTTGCCAATAAACCACCATCTCCTGATATTGAAGTTACCGGACTAAGAAACAAATCCACTTTTATTCCGTATCAAAACATTCCAAAACAGGTCGTGGCATTTGAGCAAATCATGCTATCGTCCATTAACAAACTTGAAAAGAGTAAAAAATATGTCAAACCAAACATTACCAAAGGCCAAAGGCTAGCAATTAAAAATCTGACGAATGATCCTTCGGTTGTGATTAAACCCGCAGATAAGGGCGGAGCAGTCGTGGTTTGGTCAAAAGAAAATTATCTGAAAGAAGGACTATCACAGGTGAATAACACAGACTGGTACAGACAACTCCCTGAAGACCCGGTCCGGGCGATTCAGGGCCAAATCTGTGAATTAATAAAAAGCGGCGTGGACGAAGGATTTGTGGGCCAGAAGGAGGGTGAGTTCTTGGTAAAGAAATTCCCAAGAACCCCCATCCTCTATTTTTTGCCCAAAATCCACAAAAATTCGAAAGAACCCCCAGGACGACCAATTGTCAGCGGTTGTGAATCTTGTTTGGAATCACTCTCGAAGTATATTGACTTCTTCTTGAAGCCGTTTATCAGCGGCGTCAAATCATATTTGAAAGACACCACTGATTTTTTGGTGAAAATTGAGGACACACCGTTCAACCCAACAACAGAACTAATGGTGACAATGGACGTTACGTCCTTGTACACCCAGATACCTCAAGACGAGGCTCTTGAAGTGTTGGAACTATATCTTGATAAGAGGGACAGGCCACACCAGGTCCCAACCTCGTTCATCTTGAAACTGGCAGAAATCACTCTCAAAAAGAACTATTTTAGGTTCAATGATCAATTCTATTTGCAGGTTAAAGGTACGGCCATGGGCTGTCCCTATGCGCCGGAGATGGCCATACTTTACATGGCGGAGTATGAAAACAAATTCATTTACTCCAATAACCCATATGACAAACATATCAAACAATGGTGGAGATACATCGACGACGTGTGGCTCTTGTGGCAGGGGAGCCACACAGAGTTGATGTCCTTCCACACGTGGATTAATGAAAAACATCGGGACATTAAGTTCTCACTGGAATCCAGCAATCAAAGAATGACGTTTCTAGATTTAGAAATAACATGTGTCGATGGACACCTGAGATCGAGCCTCTTTCGAAAAAAGACAGACACCAATACCATTCTTCACCACCGAAGTGCTCACCCAAGAAGTCTTAGGGACAATTTGCCCTACGGGCAACTTCTTCGGATTCGAAGAAATTGCTCGGAAGTGAGCGAATACGAGAGACATGCAACCAGGTTTTGTGAAGAAATGAAGAACAGAGGGTATCCCAAGAAATTACTAAATAATTCAAAGAAAAGGGCACGCCATACTCCCAGGGAGTGCTTACTTGAACGAACAGTTAAGCCAGAAATGGACAAATTGGTTTGTGTGTCAACCTTTGGGCCAGACACACATAAAGTGAGGCAAATGGTGTTGAAAAATTGGCATCTTTTGGAAGGACTTGAATGTCCGTTCCCGCGACCGATATTCGCCTATAAAAAGAACAAGAGTATTGGCCAAAGTATCATTAGAGCCGATGTGTTGACCCCCAAGCCCAAAAGTGATCTCATGTCAATATGGGGCCTCAAGCCAATAGTAGGCCACCATAGATGTGGAAACTGTATATCTTGTGAGTCCACAATCGAAGGGTCTGAATTCGAACATAGGGGTGTCAAAAATCAAAACAATGGATTCTCTAACTGCAGAACCCGCAACGTGATATATGCTATCACCTGCGCATGCCAGAAACTCTATATAGGGAAGACGACACAACAGATCAATAGTCGCATTACCCAACACAGGTCACGCATAAAAAAGAAGGTGTTAAGCGCCCCCATGGTCCAACACTTCCTAGACCTAGAGCACAGTGAAACGGACTTCAAATGGACCGTACTTTGTACGATAGCGCCATCAGGCAACCAAGGCCCGATTGATATAGAGGAGACCCTGTTAAGGAAAGAGGCGTATCTGATCTTAAAATTTAATAGCGCTCAAAACGGATTGAACACTTTGTCCGAGGTGTCCAGACTATGAAGCATAAGTTGAGTAGGATTCCGTGAGGCCATATGGTCCCACCTTGAGGAATGGGGACTACAGGATTATGCATGCGAGTAACTAGAACTACAACTCCCAGAATACCTAAGGTCATGTGACCTCATTTAAGTCTCGGGGCAGTCTCACCGCCGCCCTCGACATTGAGTCATTTGGAAAGCGAACCGCTGAGCGAGAGGTGAGCGAAAACAATACACGCCCAATTGAGACGGGCTGCTTTGCAGAGGGAACAATATGTAATACCAATCCTCCCTTTTTCCAATAGCTTATGTGACCGGAGAATAATTGTGAGTCATTACGCGGCACGGTTGATCAGTGACGGAAAATCCACCGATCCACTAAGGCCCAAAGTAAAAAACTCCCGAAGCCCAGGGGGCACCTCACGAGGTAAGAGAAGCCCCACAACCACTTGTTCAGGCTTCTATATAGATTCAATCTGTTTGTACTGACTCCGTCCTCGCCCCTCCCCCAGGTGACTGAAGTTCCCCGAACCTTAGGGAGATGCCCCGCCGTACCAAAAACCACTTTAAAGGTATGTCTTGTAACGTCTATGCGATGTGATTGCAGGGTGAATACTGGTATTTGACTCTAAAACTGGTTTTTTAACGTTTTCCAGACTGAAATTTCAATGACCCAGAACAAGACATATGTTAAACCCGGCCACTGTCCAGGTAAATCGTCTTTTTTAAATAGTGCAGTAGATCCTAAGTGATCTTAGGAGATGAGACCCAAGATTGGATTTTAAATAGCGTTTCCTTTCTACACACAGGCATATAGTAATAACAAGGCCCTGAAGAGAACTCGTAACTGATGTACGAAGTTCGAAACGCGTCGGCAAGAAAGGGGATAGAACTAATAGGCATCCAAGCCATATAACAAACACGACCCTAGAAAAACGAGTGTTGTGCAACTATTGATGAATTGATGTACCGTGACATCCCCTTTCATTTGTGACTTTGTTCATTACTGTAAAAAGTAGTTCTCATTTTTTGACTTTTTGTGAACTTTTCTAAAAATTAATGTCATGCTTTGTTGTGTACAGCAGATATACTTGTGATTTTTTCTTTGATTTTTTCTCTCTTTTTGTATGTTTCAAAATTTGAGCTAATTATTTGGTGTTCTTTGTCTGACATGAAATGTACAGAATTTTCTGAATTGATGTTTGAATTCATGGTATAAATAAATATACAGAACATATCTAATCCGAGTGGATGTGTTGCTCATAAGTAGGAGCTTTCTGAAATATAAGTGGGAGGCACTCTCTTTTCTCAACCACTATAGCTAAGGTCCAGCCTCTCCACTTGTTAAGGACCTAACTCCTTCACTCTAACAAGCAGCAGATACTCTGGCAGGCCCAGATAGAGGATGTTGGAGTAGTCCAATCTAGAGCCTATCAGAGCCTGCACAGTCAGCTTCCTGTGTTCCTCAGACAGGAGAGGCAAAAACCTCCGCAGCATCTTAAGGAGGCCGAAACATGTGCCCGTCACACCAAGGATCTGGGATCTCAACATCAGATCCTTGTCCATCTTGACCCCCAGGTTTTTAGCTACCTGAGATGAACAAGACGGAGGGAACATGTTACTAGGCCACCAAGCATGCCAGTCTGGCTCCGCAACACACCCGAGGAAGAGTACCTCGGACTTATCAGAATTGCACTTGAGGCTGTTCAGCTGGAACCATTTAAAAACAGCCCCAAGGCAATCCCGAATGCTCTCTCCATCGAAGTCTCCTCCCCTCTTACAAGAGAAGAGGAGCTGGGTGTCGTCGGCGTAGGACACGATCTGGGCCCCGAACGACTCCGCCAGCGCCGCCAAAGGGGTCATAAAGATGTTAAAAAGGGTCGGGCTCAATATAGAGCCCTGCGGAACCCCGACTCCCAGTGGCGGCATCACGGCGGAGTCTGGGGAGGCCCAGACCGTTTGCCGGTGGCCAGCTAAAAAAGATGAAAACCAGCTGTACACCGTCCCCCGTAGGCCAATCTCATAGAGTCTTGCGAGAAGGCCATCATGGGGGACGGTGTCGAAGGCCGCCGACAAGTCCAACATAACCAGCATGGCTTTGCCCCCAGCGTCCAGAACCCCCTTAATGGTTTCTGAGACCTCTAGGAGCGCGGTCTCTGTACACACAGTTATGAGAGAGTCAGAGGATTTCACCTGTCTTAATTACATTATCACTTATTTGAGTAGTACAAATGGGTAATCAGATAACATGGTGTGAGTGTAATACGCAGGTTGATTACTAAAATATATACACTCTACACTAAATCATGTAAGTGATTATGCATCAATATTTTCACCCAATGCTAGCTCTAATTTGTCCACTCTATCACCACGCAACAAGTCTTTACACTGAAATTAGGTTTCACCTCCTTAATGTTTCACCCATCAAAGCTCCACCTGTAAATAAGACTGTCAGATACCAAATTATGTACAGAAGAAGTAGAATAATTGGTTTTCTTGTAAATAAATGGATTAAATTAAGCAATGTCATGCTTCCTATTATATTTCCACTCTCTAGTGCATACATTTCTCTTTTTGTCACAGCTCGCTCCTGGCTCACCTGATAGCATCTATCACCAACCTAGGCCAATGCATACTTTCTTCTAAGAGCTTCAGTGGCTGCTCCTCTGCTAAGGCGGAGGAGCGTGGCCCCACTGCTATTTCAGCAGTGCAAAAAAAAGAAAGAAAATTATAATAACAGGACGTTATTATCATTTTATTTTTCTATGCCGACTCAGAGATAGGTCAGGCGGGGCTGGGCTCTGTGATGCCAGAGCAGAGTGAGGAGTGTTTTGCACTCCTCTAAGCATGCATGATGGTTTGGCCGGCCTTCTTGGGCCGGCCAAACCGTCATGTGCACTTAGCATGTTCTCAATGGGGCTGTGTTGCACAGCCCCGTAGAGAACATGCCCAGGCTCGCCCCTTGGTTCGCTTTGTTCGCCCTAAGTTGGCAGGGTTGCTCAGACGTAAGTCCCTTGCTCACTTGGCCACTGGATTCAAGATAGCCTGGCTGATGAGGATTATGAATCCGAAACCGGTCCCAGGATGCTTGTTTCTGGTCCAGGGAAGACATGGCAGTTCGGGCTGGACTGTTCCCATGAGGCACAGGGTCTGACTGATTTGCATATGGCCATGTCTGAACTGGGGTGGCTGAGTGAGCTAAAGAATGGTGATGGATTAAACCCAGATCAGTTGACTGGGGGTGAGTGTTTGATTTGCTCAAGTGCTTCGTCCATCATCCCCTTTTGTATCGCTATGCCCAGGCTCCCAGGCACAGCCTTGTGATTGACTGGAAAAGTATGGCATCCTGGGTGCTTCCAGTGCTTTCCAGCAGAGGAAGAGGATGAAAGAGAGGCTTTCGACAGCAAAGGTACGTTTATTTTCTTGTCATTTTTTTATTCATTCACAACCCCGCCTCATCCCCCCATCCCAAGGCAGCCACCACTGATTAGCTTGACTCCATATTGAAACAGATCAAACTACCTACCCCATCATTCTTCATGGTGACTTGGATGTGAATCTGAAGATCCAAACCCTCCTTGTTCTCACAGGTTGTCTAGCACTCATACCTTTTCCAATCACTTAGATGGAGCCATCTTCCTCTGGTACACAACTGTAACAAACTTTCCCACTCTCCTCATCTTCAATCTTTCACCTTCTAATCATGCCTGTGTCCCTCTTACCATTTCGGTACTTCCTTCTCAGCCCCTCCTAACGGCATGGATTCTCATTTCAGGATGAAACACCAACTGTGAAGCCCTTCATAAAGCTCACACTGATCTCACCCACCTACCCAACGCACTCTACTGCAATCCCTTTAATCACACCTTACACTTGCGATTTAAGGCAACCTTGAGGTACCTTAAAACCATCTGTGACCAATGTCCAACCTTGAAACTCCTACCAGATTCATCCCCTAAAACCTATAATGCATAGAAACTGCACTGAGGGTGGAAATCATATTCTCCTGAGCATCTTGAAGAATGAAATAATAGCATCAATGCCCTGTCTTCTGCTCTGAATAAGACCAAATCAACCAACGTTACTGGGTCGATCAAACCTCACTCAAAATGAATAATCAGTCACTTTTTTTCTCTCTCTTATGTGGCCATTTCACCTCACAACCTCGCAGCCGATGACTTTGTTCAACACCTTCACTTTACTATTCTCACTTCTCCTTAAAAGATGAATTCAGCAGCCCTCAACACCTTCTATCAAAACATCTCCCACTCAATGTATTCCTATATTAAAAACTGCCATTGACTACTGAGCTGTCTGTGATCCTTCCTACCTTGCATCATTGAACTTCTTGGTTTCTCCTTAAGCATTCCACCCACTCTCGCAAGCTTGTTCAACATCTCACTTTCTATTTGGATTTACCCTTCATATCTTGAGTCAGCAGTGGTTATGCCACTGTTAAACAAAATACCATCTGATCTCTCTTCTCCAGCCAATTAAAGCCCATCTCTCAGCTACCTTTAATATATCATACTCCATAATGCCTATAAGGCTCAAAGGCTCCCTGACTGCACTTCTAGTAATAGCCCATTTTATACCATTTATTCTGGCTTCCAAGCGCTCCACTCAACTGAAACCTTCTTACAACATCCATGAGGGTGCTACTAAAGGATCAATCCTGGGTATGCAACTATTTGTGTTTAATACATTCTAGCGGATTATTGTTTCTCATTTGACCTCTATGCTAGAGATAGCATAATCTTATTTTCCTTCACTTCATTGTCATGGCATATTCTTAATCAGGAATCCAACTGACTACCAACTCTGGATAGTGGTTCAATTTCTCATACTTAGTTCTTCCAGAACGGAAATCATCTGCATCCCTCCCTTCTTTAATCAGTCTCTATCAGTTCCACCTATGCCCTTCCTTCAAAATACTCTGCTCCTCCCTACCAGCCAAAAGCATATGTATGCTTTTGGACTCACAAATGCAATTGAAGTCCTTTGTTCCCAACACGGTCACGGCAACCAGATATCAGCTGTAATAAACCAGAAAGATCCATCCATATCTCTTTTGGTAATATCGCTAACTCCATCCTTAACTCCCTAGTAAAGAACAGACTGAAGTGCTGCAACTGCCTAGATATAAGAATATTTACGCATAGTTTTGCGTATTGACAAAATCATCAACTTTGCCACTTAAATACTTTGCTCTCTTTCTCGCTGTCATCCCATCTCCCTTCACAGCATACAGACTAGTTGGCTATCTGCCAGCATCAGAGCACAGTTGAAACTCCTCACTTTGTTTTCAAGGCCATGCATGGCCCATCCTACTACATGGCCTTGGCACTATCCGACTCCTTCTGTCGACTTCCAGCGCTTTGCTCATTCCACAGCTTTGGACAAAGGACTCTGGGGCTTAAGAAGTTGAATGACAGTCTTACCTTCAAAATAAGGAGATGGTGAGAAATATTTTCACTGAAAGGCGGATGGTGGTGGTAGTGGAGGGAGCGTCAAAATGAACTTCGCCTGGGGCGCTAGCTGAGCAGAGGCCTGCCCTGCCAGAAAGGTACATCACTAACTTTATTATGGGCGTGAGGCTCCATCGATGAACTTCCATTGATGTGAGTGGCTTGTGCTTTACATACTAATTAAATATTTTTAAAGGCATTTCATACTATTATAACACATCAACGTTCATCAGGCCTCTTCTCTTGGTAGCTATCTCTAACAATGTAAAAAACCCTCAAATGTTTGCACCCAGCTTCTCCTGAATGCAGCTTTGCCTACAGTTTACATGCCTCAAGCTGCAACTGGCATACAGCTACTTAGAATATAAGTGCATATTAATGCATTTATGGTGTGTTAGCAATCATGCAGAGTGTGAAATGTTGTTTATTACCATTGTTTGGTGTGGGGAGTGACCCATGAAAGGCAAATACCCCTCTAGTTTCCTAACAATTATAATACATAGCATATTATATGCTTCACATCTGCATATATGGATTATTCCATGGTATGTTTTCATATGTCCTTATTTTAACTAAAGGTATTCAACCACAACCAGGATACAAAGGGTTACATTGGGATGGGCTTTTGTAAATAATCAATAGGTTGGTAGCTATGTTTTTGCAATAAACAGTACATATATGCCTGCTGAAATGTGTATCAGTTTCGAAAGAATGTGAGGAATGTCACACCATTGACACGTTTGAATATGGCATAAGCTACTGTTTTTTTCAAGTTGCTGTAAAACAATTAATGACACGGGAGAGGTGAACAAAGATTGATGGCAGGTCTGCTTGAAATAGAAGGCAGCTATACTGATCTTTTTAAATCTAGATTCTCTCCCTGGTATGAGGTTGTAAATGATCTGTATATTTTCCCTTTGTTTCGCACTAGTATCAATAGTCTGCCATTCAGTGCTACGTGTTTCCTTATTTATACATTTTGCTTCTTATGAAATGCATTTCTATGCATTCTCCATATTTCTCTACATTCACCACACTTCTCATGTTGCTCCTGAACATAACCTTGAAGTTTCCATTGCTCCCTATTTTTAAACTCTACTACAGATGAACACCACACAGGTTTTATAAAAATAAGTATTCTTTACACAAGACCACAAACGAAAAAAATCCACAATACTGGACTTAAAGTTAACTAATAGATTGTAAAAGTTACTTAGTTCAAGTTGGTGATAAATGTGACACAGTTCTAACAAAATCTATTGCACTCTATATCTTGATGTGTAAAGTACCACATAAGTTGGTGTTTAATGTCGAAGTTGTTGTATAAGTATAAGTGTGTCAATACTTTCAATGTTCTGATATGTTACGTTTGCTTCAGATTGTAAAGCGCTCTGATATCCTTCGGGATCAAGTTCGCGCTATATAAAACTTTATAAATAAATAAATAAATAAATCCAGACACCCGCTGACACATTCATTGCAATCTACCCACCACCTCCTCTAAAGAGTACCCATTCCCACTTGGGCCCAATCAGGCTCCTGCCCGATCCATCTGGTCGGCCCTTCCCACTGGGACACTCTGATTCAGGAGATAACCTCTTAAACTCAATTTACATCCAAATTGAAGATGAAGTGGGCATGGATGCACATTTCAACCAAGATGCCTCTGCTATCAGTCAGGGCCAGGGCAACCCTATGTAGCTACAGTGAAAGACATTCTCTGCAGCCTGCTTTTTTAAAAAATGTATTTATTAGCCGTTTTTTTCCCCATTTATGGGTATGAAGCACAGCACAACATAAATTCAATCAAATAGCAAATCACAAATAAAGCAAGCAAAAACAATATATGATACATCCCATTGTGCGTTCACATTTTTTCTACTATGATACAAGTACCTATTCTCACACCTTGAATTAAACATGAAAAGAGGCTAAGCATCATTATTCTCATCCTTCCATCTTGTTATCGGTTTCCAAATTTTTAATCCCAGCTTCCTCCCATTCTTTCCTTTTCTTGCATAAATTGCCTTTTCGAAATTATATATCCTGAGTATTTTGGCTAACCACTGTTGATATGTCGGTGCAAATGGGTCAAACCATGCTGTGGCAATACATAATCTCAATACTGCCATAGCCACAAAAACAAAGTACCCGCCTTCCCTCTGAATGCCATCCGCATTGACACCCAACATTATTATTGGCGGAATTAGGGTAATCGGTATTTCTAATGCCTTTTGTATAAATGTCTCGATCCCCTTCAGTAACGTGCTCAACTGTGGACATGTTGCAAATATGTGCACAATATCAGCCTGTAAACTTCCACATCTTGGGCAGTTAATACCTGTTAAGCCCCCCCATTGCGCTATTTTTGCCAGAGTATAGTACAATCGGTATAATGTTTTATAGTGTTGCGCCTGGAGAGCTGCAGAGCAGAAAATGTTCTGACCCATCTCTAGTGAGATTTTAAAGCAATCTTTTTCTACCTCTAGCTTGTCTGCCCATATGTCCCCCCATTTTTCCAAATCGTCCTGCTTAGTTTCTATTAATTCATAGTAAAACCTCTTGATTGTGCAATTTACTCCACCCTGTGCTACCTCCATTATTGAGTTTTTAACGAACCCTGCGGGCCCGCCTGTTTTATCCGCCAGAAAACTTCTTACTTGTAGGTATTTAAAAAACTGTCTTGCATCCACTCCATATTTTAACTGGATCTCAGAAAATTGCATAATTCCCTGCGTATCACTAATGTCACCAATTTTTGTAATTCCCTTTCTGCTCCACTCTTTAAAAACCTCATCCGCGAAAATATCTTGTGGAAGTACGGAGTTACTGATCATTCTCGTGTACCTATTGTACTTCCCTAACCCATATCTTTTGCAGAAGCCTTCCAGATATTATATGCTGAAATAATCGTTTTAAAGCGTGTTCTCTTAAAGTAGCTCGAATCAGTTTGCTTCAGCAACACATTTTCCGCCTCTCCTCCCAGTGCCAGAGCATATATTGCTATAGTTCCTAAATCATCCCCCCCTTCTGCCTCTGCGCCACCTATCAATCCCGCCATATACTGCAGGGCAGCCGCCCAATATTATAGCTTTAAGTCTGGTAGTGCCCAGCCACCCCGATCTCTTGGGAGTGCCATAAAACGAAGTGCCCTTCTAGTGTTTCCTTTAGACCAGATGAATCTGTTGATCATATTTTCTAACTTCTTAAACCAACTATTTTTGAAGAACAACGGGATTGCCCTGAATATATACAAGAATTTTGGGAGAAACAACATCTGTATAATGTTTGTACGACCTACTATGGATAAGTGCAGATTGTGCAGCCTGTCTAATTCCCTTTTCACTTTGGTGATTATAGGGGTTATATTTAATTCCACCAGAATATCTAGATCTGATGTGACTATAATCCCTAAGTATGTGCCTGATTGCACTACCCGATGATCCTGACACATCACTTATTTATTCTTAATAATTTGTGTCTTAGTGGTATTTAAGGAGTAACCTGACACCCTTCCAAAGTTTCGTGCCTCCAATTCCACATATGGTATGGCCTCCGTGGGGTTTGGTGTAAGAATCGCCACATCATCAGCATATGCAAGTATCTTACATTCCCCCCTATATGTAATTAATGGAGCGATGTTCTCATTTGTTGCCATTCTACGAATCAGAGGGTCCAGATACATAGCGAAAAGCAGGGGGGAGCACAGGCATCCCTGCCTTGTTCCCCGCTTGATTTGTACTGGCGAAATTACTCCTGCATTTACCCTAATACCTGCAACCGGGGCTCTATAGAGTGCTCTTATCGCCTTAACGAAACCCTCCCCAAACCCTGTCCTAGTTAAAACACACCATAGATAGTCCCAGGAGACCCGATCAAATGCTTTCTCAGCATCTAGGAGCATTGCCGCCATCGGGCCCCCTGTGACTTCCATGGTATCAAATAAAGTAATCAACTTTCGTGTATGATGTGTAGTTCCCCTCCCTGGTATAAAAACCATGTTGATTGCTACTAACTAATGTACCTATGACCTTTGCGAATCTTATTGCCAGCGCCTTTGAATAAACCTTTGTGTCGGCATTCATTAACGTTATTGGTCTGTACGAACTGGGTTCATTAGGTGGTTTCCCCTTCTTTAGTATAATAACTATTTCTGCCCCCGCCCATGAGCCTGGTATAGATGCCCCCATCTGTGCTTGCTGTATTGTATTAATTAAATCTTTACCCAGTGCGTTCCAAAATACCTTAAAAAATTCTAATGGTATTTGATCCGGTCCCGATGCCTTTCCAGATGGGAGGCTCATCATTACCTCTTTTATCTCTTCTGGCTCCAGAGGGGAATCCAATATCTGTCGTTCGTGCTCGCCTAAAGTCACCTGGGGGATATTCTGTAAATATACCGCTATTTCCCCAAAATCCTTCCCTTGCTGTTCATCATATAAATCTGAGTAAAATTGCCTAAATACTTCCCTGACCCCTTGGGTGTCCGTAACTAAGTTCCCTGACCTATCCTTAATTTCCCTTACCTCCCCTATCGCAGCCTTTTGTCTTGCCCGTACCACTAAAGTACGCCCCACCGTTTCACTAGCCTCATGACATTTTACTCTATTTGCCGTATATATCTTTGCAGCTTTAACCGCTATGTCCTGTTCAGCATCCATTTTTGCCTTCGCTAATTTAGTGGGAGCCTGCTCCCATGATCTACCTGCTGCAGCGCTTTCACTCAACTCGCCCTCATCTTGTAGCAGGGCGTTGTTTAGGGCCAGGTTTCTCAGCTGTTCCTGCTTTCGTTTATTAACATTGTAACTCAGGGTTTCTCCCCGCACTCCCGCCTTGAGGCTATCTGAGACCATGCCAACTGCTGCACTACCCCTATTTACTTCCAAAAATCCTTCAATCCACTGCTTCATGTGCTGAATGTAGTTCTCATCTTCCAAAAGCCCTCTCTCAAAAGTCCATGCTCTCCCCCCTCTATTAGTTGATACCCAAGGTAAGCTTAGAATTAATGGATTATGGTCAGAGAGAAAACGTGGTACCCTCTCAATTTCAGCTGCAGACAGGAAAGCACTGGAAATCAAAAAATAGTCTAGTCGCACACTCACCCTATGCGGCGCTGAATAATAAGTATATCCCTTTCCCCCCGGCTTCAGGCTATCCCAGACATCCATTAAGGCATTATTTCTTACAAGGGTACGAACTGCTTGAAAAACCCTCCTTTTCCTGCCTTGATAAATAAAACGCGATCCTGCCCCCAAACCTAGTCCACCTGCCCCATTGATATTAAGATCACATGCCAAAACAATACGAGGGGCCCAGGTGGCTAACTCAACATCTAGGAATTCAAAAATCTCCGGGTCATCCCCCGTCGACCCATAAACTGAACCAAGAGTAATCTATTCCCCACCAATCAGGCACTCAACAAGGGCCCACCTACCCCATATACCCTCTAATTTTTTCCTGGTAGCAATACCCCTGCCTCTGGATAATATAACCACACCCCTGTTTCTAGCACCTTGTTTTGAGGAGGCTAGAATGGTAAATCTCAACTGGTCCAATAAATATATTTCTGTTGCCATTATATACGTTTCCTGGAGAAGCAGAAAATCAACCCTCATCTTTTTCAATAAAATGGAGACTTTTTGCCTCATCTGCCTATCATTTAAACCACAAACATTCCATGTAAGGATGCTAATACGCATTAGAATACATCTAGTGCCTGACCTAACCACTTTAACCTACAAATTGTGCTTGAAAAATTCAAAAGAAGGTGTGCATTCATGACTTGCTTTCTAACTGCAAGCCTTTGTTCTTTTTTGTATTTTATGTGTTTTATCCCTGTTCTGTGCCCTTTACCCTCCCCCTTACCCCTCCCCCTCCTGGGATCCCACCCTGTCGATCCCTCCCCCCTACTGTCAAATAGGTCCATACAGACCTATATGTGACAACTGTGACCCCGGATTTGTCGCTCCCCCACCTCTCTCTCTGAACTTATTCCACCCTCTTCATAATGCCGCCACACCTTATTTTTATTACAGGAGTCTTACATTTCCTATTGTTGTGTCTTTCGGTTCCCTTGCGCTACCAATGCCATCGTGCTAGTCTGGGCTCTATTCTCTTTTAACCATGCCAGATATTCTTGAGCCTTAATCTCTGAGTAAAACAACTTAAACTGGCCATTCCTAACCACTTTAAGGCGACTGGGGAACATTAAATATGCCTCAGACCCTACATTGTGAAATGGGGTTATTAGCTCCCTCATTCGCCATCTTCTCTCCACTGTGGTGTGGCAGAAGTCAGGCCTTGCAAAAAACTCTACATCCTTATAGCGACATTTGGCCTGTATCTTAGCTTTTCCCATAATCTCTTCTCTTAGCAAAAAATGTCCTACATACATCAGTATAGCTCTTGGCTTCTCTATAGTGTTGCCTTTTCTTTGAGCGAAAGGGATTCTATGAGCCCGCTGGACTTCAACTTCCCAATCCCACCCCACAATTTCTGGCAATGCTCCTCTAAGTAATTCAATAACATAAGCCCGGACATCCTGCCCTTCCTTCCCTTCTGCCACACCCAAGAGTCTTATATTATTCCTCCTTTGACGATTCTTGAAATCTTCGAGCTTCCAGAGAACATCTGTCATAGTCTTTTCTTGATCCTGCTTGAAGTCCTGCCATTTCGCGGTTTCGTCCTCCAATTTTCCGGTCCTTTCCTCCACTTCTGAGACCCTACTCACCAAATCTGAGTATAACTTATTCATTTTCCGCAGGGACCCCTGTATCTTCTTACTCTCTTGCCTTGCTCTACGGCTCTCAGATCTGGACTCCCCCTGCATCTGCTTCAGAGTCGAAAAAATTCAGTCAAACCCGGAGGCCTGTCCTTGACTCTGCCCTTGACTCTGCGCCAGTCCTTGTGGATTTATCCCTACCCCCACTTGGTATAGCTGTGACGTCGCTGCATAGTCCCAATCTCTTTACCACCTCTGGCTGAGGGGGGCTTACAGTGACTTTCGATCTACTTCGCTGCCTATTCGTGGGGTATCTTGCCTTTCGGCGGGGGGAGGGTTTGTGGACTGTGTCCCCTTCCACTTCCGAAGTGTCTGGGTCTGAACCTGTTGAGCCTGTTAAACCTGTTGACGCCGAGTCACTTTCAGCCCCTGCCGATACTGAGCCTGTTTCAGAGCCCCCTTCTTCCCTTTCATCCTCAGCTTCACCTTCACCTTCACCTTCATTAAGCGAGAAAAAACAGTCATCTCTAGGTGAGCCGGGGGCTATAACATTGTCGTGAGATTCAGATACTCTTTCTGTGGCGTTTCCAGCATTGTTCAACACACTCCGTAAGTCCAAGCTTTCCCCCCCAGCGGCTTGCTCCTTTACATTCAGAGCGTTAATCAAAACAGCAGTTAAATTCTGTGTGTCTATATCGGTCCCCGTTATCCCTGCTGCCCCCGTTGCTCCGTCTCCCCCATTCTCAAATCCTTCTTTATCGGGTATTTTGTGAGGAGCTGGTGTCCCTTCCGAATTCCCCCCCCTGGCTGTTGTGTAGCGAGAGGGTTTTCGACAGGGTTTTCGACTTGCGATGCCTGCTGAGCTTGTACTCTTTCACTTACTTGTGCCAGCGAGGGAGACTCACCCGTAGATGCGGGGGCCTGGATTTCTCCTTCTGTCGTGACCTGCTGCACTGCTTGCACGCATATAGTGTCTGCCTCTGTAGCCTCTGTAACCTGCCACGGGACCTCCGTGATCTGTGGTTCGGCGTCTTCCGCCATCCCCTGCGCTCCCGTCACTCGCTCAGCTGATCCTGAAACTGAGACCCCAGGGGAGTCCGCACACTCGCTGTTGTCAGAGCGGGCGCGGGGGAGAACGCCTCCAGCAAGGTAGGCTGCCTCAGAGCTGCCTGTTCGTTGCTCCGTATGTTTGCCTTCATCTTTTTACTCCCGACGCCTTTCTCCTTTTGATTACCCTTCTTCTCCTTCTCCTTCGTTTTTCCGACGCTGTCCGGACATTTTAGGCTATCGACATCCCTCGAGGTGTCTTTTAATGCAGTTCTCTCCTCCAGTCTACGGGAATGTATTGTAGCCCTCAGGTTGGCTGCTGGGGCGCCCGGATCACTTAACGCTGCTTTCTCCTTCTCCTCTCGTTGCTCTTTCAGGTCCTTAACTGTTTTCTGTATTTTTGGGGCCATTGCGTACCTGAGTTTGTACCAACACTGCTTACTCCGACCACTTATTGCCTCCAGAAGCCTTAGAATACGAGACTGGCTCCCTTCAGCCAAGGCAAATAAACCGGGTGAGATCAGCGATATATCCACCCTGATAAGGCGGGAAATCTGTAGCGTCCTCTCCAGCACATCAATCGCCCATAGCATCGCTCACTGGCTTTTAGTAAAATTAGTAACTCCATTTCGGCTCCACTAGTACTCCAGGCGGGAACTCCACATCAGCCCCCCCCCCCCCCCCCCCCCGAGACCAGCAAGTGAAACCTGGCGTCGTCGATGTGGCAGCAGCAAACTATAATTTCTGTAGGGAGAGATGGGGAATGCAACTTCTCCTTACGGCCGTTCAGCGGCCATCTTGCCTGCTTCAGCGGCCATCTTGCCAGCCTCTGCAGCCTGCTTTCAATGTTGGTCAGGATGTTTGTCTGCTGAGTGAAGCTGAGCAAAACTGAATCAACGCATCAGGTGGAAATGGATACTTTTTAACATTATATGAAATTACAAATTTCTCCAACTATGCCTCAACTTCATCCGCGTAGAACGTTTCTTCATGCTCTCCTGCACTGATGTCCTACTTCCATGAAATTCAGAATATGTCAAACCTGGGCTCTATCTTCCTCTCTCAGTAATTCCTAGCCTATATATTTCTATGATGTCATCATTGCCTTAAATGCAGCTTCTGCTTCTTTGCGTTCTAGCTAGGGCCTTTGAAATGCACTGTAAACCACTAGCACTAGCTTTTGAGTACTTTTATTACTATGAACTTGTACAACAAACAATCTGAGATGTATGCGCTTGATAATAGAATTCATTAACTGTACAGGCTTATCAAAAGATGATAAAGTTATAAAGAAAAGTTCATAGAGAATATGAATTGCCCTCGTTTCATTGAAAGCTGGTGTTATGCTTCTAACCAGTAGATCTGGGTCAAAGCAGTAGTCAGTTCAGCTAGCTCATGTAAAATGCTAGCTGCAGATCTGCCTAATTAGGTAGACAATGGAAAAGTCAGTAATCGACGTGGGAAATCATCACTGTAATTTTTATGGACATCTTCTGATGAAGATGAAGGCATGGGAGAAAACTTTTTTGGGAGACGTACATAGTGGAAAGCAGATTTGTAGATAGCATTTATTTTGGGTGTGATGGAGAGCTCACTGTCAAATGTTAGCCACTGGTTGTGAGGCAAAGCCCAGAGATTCAGACAAGACGGAAGGCAGATGGACTGGATTGACCATCCACTGGGAAGCAGTATTTCAATTTTCTCACCATTCTAGAAACCATGTTTTGAGGAAAGTTTGCTGCCTAATGCAGAGGGCGGCCATGCGGACTTAGGGTCTAAAACTGACATGCACTAGTATGTACTTTTTTTCTTCTTTTTGTTTACAGATCTTTTTAATCAACTGTTTTGTTGCTTTTTGGCCATGGACCCAGTTTTTTGTGCCGATATGGAACCTGGCAGGTTGTATTCAGAACACCGCCGGTATGCTATCTCGGTGAAATGTTGCCTTATACTCTGAAGTCTGTCCACCGTGCTTGGAACCAGGGTGCATGTGTCTTCATATTTCTCCTTAAGCTTGATGTTTGACAGACAATAGTGATATGTTGTAATTTTGAATTGCTGTCTGCATGATTTGCTGTCCTTCCTGGCACATGGGCCTATGCATTATTGATCCTAGCATGATGGTTAATACGTCTTAGTTTATTTGAGGTGCAAATTGTACTTTTGCAGGTGATTCCACCCCCCCCCCCCCCAAGTGTTTCCAGACACTGCTGCTAAGGTTTTGTGGCAGAATGCATTGATTCCTTTGCAACAAAAACTTGCACGGTCCACTATGAATTGTGTGGAGATTTTTCCTTTCTCGGTCGACTGCCTGTCTCCCATGCTATATATGCTTTTTTAATTATAGCTCTTTCCCATAAAGGTCATTTGAAGGACATCGCTATTTTAGTTCTGTTTTCTAAACATTGTATTGACGCATGTTCCTCTTTGGGTCAGGTGAGCGATATGACGATATCATTCACCTTGATTTCTTCTGCTCTTATTCATTTAATTAATTTTTTGGCAATTCCTATTTTTATAGGTTGCTAAAATTCTATCTTGAGGAAGGCTCAGTTAAATAATTTCAAGGGGTCGAAACATCGACTTCAAAGTCTTAACCATATTTGTATTGATTGCCGGACTTTCAGAAACCTAGCCAATTTATTTTTTGTGGCGTTCTAATTTGTAATTGATGTCCTGATGGTTAAGGCATCCCTTTGTTATTTGGTTGTTTTTTTCATTCGCACATTGTTCACTTATTTTCACTTTCGCTGTCACCTCTAGCACCTTTCCACATATTTGAATTGTCTTTCTACTCATGTAATGCACAGAACGATTATATTTAAAAAACATCTACAGATCCGCAGTACATTTATTGTGATAGAAGGGTCATTAAATGGGATAATCCCTGTGAATATATAAAATGTTGTTGAATGATTCCTTTTGGAACCTTGTTGTATATGTATCCTTCATTAACCTCATTCCATTGGACTACAAGGCGCCATGATTTTTCTCTGACGTTCTAGCAAAGTTAGTTTTCCAGCATCCATTTGTAGACTTGTGGAAGGTGGTGTGATATGTCTGACTAGTTGTCAAAGTGGTCTTTATGTATGAGATTGAGCTCTTTGCCACATATTTACATGTGCGACACTAACTCATAGCAGTCAATAATCTTGGTACTAATGGTATTTGTCTAAGATAATGCCGAACCTTAAAGAACATCACACATGATGTTGGGATCTAGAAAATATTTAACCCAATTTAACCTGATAGATATGATTGTGTAAAATAGAGGAAATCCTGCAAAGCACATGGACAGAACTGTTCCACTGATGCCTGTTAAAAATGTCAGACTACTGAGAAGTACTTTGTGATCAATGATGTTGAATTCTACCAAGAAGTACAGGAGCATCAAGGAACAAGGTGCGGCATGGTCTCTGGAGTTAGGTCATTTTCCATAATGTTTAGTATAATTGATTCCATTTCCCTTGGGGGGGTTGAAGCCCCCCATTACCCGCTCGCTGCCGCCATCCAGCTCCGCCTCCCACCCACCCTGGGCTGTTACAGCATGACATTGATTCTGCGGGCTCGGCTCGTGCTTATCCTCTTGGAGCCGAACCGGGTTCCTGATTCGGCTCTTATCAGAAACTCTCTAACTTGCCTAGCTAAAATCCTTTTTACTTCTAGTCAATTTGGAGTGATTGTGGGTCTTCAGTGATGCTTCAATGGATTCTTCTTTCATGGGGTGAGGGAGTCAAGGGTTGTACAGTGCAGTGATTCCATTCTTCTCCAGGTGGGCAGGGACTACAAGTGAAGGTCGTTTGTGTCAAGGAGCACACGAGAAATAATCTGGTTGAAATAAATCCATTCTTCTTGAATGCAATTTGTTCATAGACACACAGGCAATATTTTTTTGCTGTGCCCTATTTTCGACAGTAAAATTAATTTGGTTGGTGATCTGAGGTGCCATTTTGTTGGTGATTGTCTCTGCCAGTTCTTGTACTTAGTACATCTCTCTGTAATGTTGGTTCATGCTACCTGCATCCAACTTTCAAAATGTGTTGTGCACTTTTTGATGACCAAGAGGTAGGCGAGCTTTTGTTCGAAAAGACTCTTTGCTGTTTCCCTTACCAAATAAACAAAAAGAATTGCTCACCTCCATCCAATAAATCAATTTTATGCTCTGTCTGCGTGGTTGACGTGGCAGAGATCAAGTTCTTCTGTATACAGACCTGTTAAACAATGTTATCTGCAGAAGGCTAACGTTTTCACTTCTAAAGTGTGAAGAGTTCACAATGCCCGAAAGCCCAAGGGTACACGACGTGCACAGACACCCAGCAGCCATTGAGGATGTCAGAGAAAACTTCAACACAATGGCAGAGCAAATCTCACAGCTGGAGACTGTAGGACCCAGGAGACGCGGAGATTGCCTAATCGCTGCTGCACTGTTCCGAGGACATGCAAATCACCACGATGAATACCAGAGAACCTAAAAGTGTGCTACTGGGAAATGCTGCTACTTCTGCTTCGCTTTACCGGATGCAGGAAGTGGTGCAAACCGATACTTTCCGACCGTCTCGAGCGAGAGAGGTGTGTGGGCGGGGAGGGGCCCTCGCGAGAGGATGCCCATTCACAATAAACTGATATTATCTTAACTCTGTAGGGAGATATTTTCTGTACCAGATTTTCTGATAACTAGAGAAAGATATTTGGTGTGAGCCAGGGGTGTTCAACGTCGGTACAGGAAACCCGATTCATGCCCGATTTTCAAGATAGCCAATGACTATTTAAATAACTTCCATTTAAATATATTGAATCCAAAGTTATGTTTTGTACATATCTACAGCATCTGTCAGTAAACAGATGTTATGACCAATCGCTTCCCCATTAAATGTGGTTCTCATCATTGTATACATTGGGCTTGCATGCACAAGCACAAAAATAGACCTTTTACTAAAATACTGTAGGGCTGTATTTAGGTCACTGAATTGCTCTGCCCTGTAATATTTGTAGGAAAGCTAACTTAGTGTGTTTGATGAGGAAGCACCATTGCAATGCCACTGACTCTTCTGGACTTAAGCTGGAAACCTGTTTTGTAGGCATTTCAAAAGTTATGGGTTTATTGATTATGGGTCTGATTTAGAGTGCAGTTACTCCATCAGGGCGACAGAGTATTTTACTCCATCGCCCTGATGGAGTAATCACCTTCTACATGTAGGGTTTTGCACTGCCCCATTAAACATCTTTTGCATTGGCAGGATCTGCCATCTGGGTGATTTCTGCCAATAAGTGATAGTGTGATGGACGTCTCTGTCTGATGATGAAGCCATAGGGCAAACTTTCAATGTTTTAATCCAAAAGCGGCATTTTGTTTTTGAAAATAAAAAAAACAATTACCCCCTTGCCATGGGAGTTTTCTCCCATGACGTCGGGGTCATTTTGCAGTTTTCACTGCCCCTTACTGGCAGGTTTCACCTGTCGGCGATGGACAGTGAAAACTTGCCATTTGTTTAACCACAGTACATAGCGCAGGCAGACAAATGGTAAAACCTCAGACGGCCCTTACTCCAGCAGGCCATCAGAAGGGTATGCCAGAGTATCCTTCCTCGTCGACGTACTGGAGGTCCACCGAACTCTAAAAAAGGCGGATGGACATTCAGTTATCAGCAAAAGAAACGGAGTACCATTTCCACCAAATTCACAATTGGGCCCTATGTTGCTTATAACATTCTTCAATTCAACTTAAATACAAAATTCATTTGACAGTACTTGAGAAACATTAGACCCATTAAAGGTAACCTTATGGTGCAAAAGATCTGGGTTCCGACACAACTAGCACATTAGCATACTTAGAAAAATCAGTCTTCCTCACAATCACACCCAAAAAAGCAGGTAAGGCCAATATGCTTGTCAACATTCTCCAAGCATGAGTATTTAGTTCAGCAATACTTTGACTTGGAACCAGACCAGATATTAGGAAGAGCTGCGTCCTCATCTTCCCCTTCCAAATGTGTTCCTAAATCGAACGAACCTCTGGACCCCACTGTTGATAGGGAAGCCTTCTTCTTCTTGTCCTCTGACTCTCAATTTAGCAGCACTTTTTTTCTGCCACATTGCTGGTTCTTCAGCCTCAATTTCCATTTGATGTTACGCAAAAAATAGCATTGTTTTTTTAATACTTTTTTAACGCTTCTGTATATGTGAAATATTCATCCCTAAATAGTATCATATGTGAGACAGGGGAAACCACAAACTGGCTTCTTTTAGTTGTGGACAGAAGGGGGGAGGGTTTCAACAATTCAGTCAGGCAAACAGCCTTAAGGGAAAACACACAATTTTCTTGAAGCTATGGATGTATTATCATATGGACGTTATTATTCCAAGTAATGACATAACGCAGAAGGGAGGAGAGTGTCCTGAGTTTATCAATAGCAAACAGTGTCTCTAGGCTCGCTAACTGCCAACGCTGGTATGCCAACGCTCTAATAGAAGCTTCCTCTAAAGGTTCTAAATGGGACATACCAAGAGAGAGGAAAGGAAAGGGAGGGGAAAGGAAAAGCGGAGGGAAGGATTATAACACATATCCCTTCCTAAAGAACACAGAAAATTAGGGACCAAAACAATATGGAAAAATATGCATACCTACAGGAATAATACTAAGCCTAAAGAAGGGATGAGCAGGGCTCACCAGGTTCAACAGTAAATGTAAGAGGAAAATAATACATTACAGTTTAGATCACAAGAGTCACAATAACATCCTAAAAGGAAGAAAACATAGTTAGCACTTACATAACCTTCTTGCCAAGTGGGAGGAATACCTAACAGTTCAGATCATAAGAGTCCCAATAACATCCTAAAAGGAACATAGTTAGTGCATTACATAATCTTTTTGACAAGTGGAGGACACCTTTTCCTTTTCTTCTCCTCATTGTGTAACAGGATATTGTCACTTCTGGAAAAGAAAAGTTGATCCTTGAGGTATGAACTTAGAGGCAATCGACCAACCTATCCATGCTCCACATGCGGCCACTGTTCAAAATTTCCTAACTTTTATTTACCTGCCTGATCTTCTCATGTTCATAAAACCTGTGGAATTTGGTCTGACTGTTAATATGCCCTTTGACCTTCCTTCCACTCCTTGTTCCTCACACCGCACTTACCGCCACTTCTTGTACGTATCTTGGTGTAAGGTAATTCTCCTTTTGATTCTTCCCTGATGCTACTTCACTCCTATGTCATTGAATAACCATTTAGGGGCCAGCTTAGAACCTGTTTGCGCCCTCTAAGCATCTCAAAAGGAGATAATACAATTGCACTGTTAGCAATGGTGTGGTAGGACCACAACATACCTTTGGTGATCTGTGTAAGTGGTTTCCCTGCAGCAATAGCTAACTGCAAAGATTCTGTCAAATTCTGTTGCAGCGTTCCACTAAGCCTTTAGCTTCAGGGCAATATTGAGGAGTTTTGACACGTTGAATGGATAAATCAGCAATGAAACACTTCATTTCATCAGAACGGAACTGGATCCAATTATCCATGATGAGAGTATTGGTAATCCCTTCTGTGGTAAATGTCTCTGTCAGAAATGCCATTAAGCTTTTAGTATTGAAGTTCTTAACAAATCTCAATAAGATCCAGTGAGAATAGTAATCATCTAATAGAAATATATATTTGTTGTTTACACCCAAAGCATTTATGATACCTACAATATCCAGCCCCAATTTGTTTCACCGACAGGGAGGGAAAAGTAACAGGTTTGGTTTGGAGGGGTGTTTTATGCACACATTTGGACTTATTACTCATAATACATGCATGGCAATCCCTGACCTTGCTCTCGAACCATAAAGTCCATGTAAGGGAAACCGTAATTTGCCCTGATTCTACTCTGGGTCAGGCTTCTCCCTAGGTGACCGTCGGCCAGGTCCACAATATGTTCTCTAAGGCCTAGATGATGTATTAACTTACGGGACCTTAGAATAAGATAGCCATCTACCTATAACTCAAGTCTTATGTTCCAAAAAGGTTGCAACACTGCAGGTAACTTATTTCATTTCTGAGACCAACCATTCACTACTTTCTCTCTCACAGAACCTAAAGTTTTATCTTCTATCACCAAATTGAATCCATTAATTTTTCATTAGGGCTGGAACAGGTATACCTAAGATGGCATTACGTTGAATGAAGGTATCCTCTTACTCCTGTTGTATTGGTATCCAGACAAATAGTCCGCTATCAGGTTCTTCTCCCCAGAAACATATTCCATTTCAAAATGGAAACTCTGCAACCCAAACATTTATTTGAAAATGCATGGGATGGTCTTCTCTATCTTCTTTGTGAAAAAAAACCTGAA
Source organism: Lissotriton vulgaris (assembly GCF_964263255.1). NCBI lineage: Eukaryota > Metazoa > Chordata > Amphibia > Caudata > Salamandridae > Lissotriton > Lissotriton vulgaris. The sequence continues at coordinate 937,542,427 of NC_141699.1, forward strand.
ATTAAAGGTGTATCAGCTGTTCTCAGGCGAAATCTTTTACATATTAGGACATATATTCTGTGAATCCTAAAAAAGATTTGATTTCAACTATGGTAGAGGGAATGGGGCGTTATCGCTTCTAATTAATTGAGTTTACATTTAATACCCTCATTGGATATGGTGTGTCCTAGGTATTTTACAGATGTAACCCCAAATTTGCATTTATCTTTTTTGATATTAAGTCCTGAGTTGCTTAGACATACTGGAACATTACGCAGGTTTGTGTTATGTTCTTCCTCAGTGGACCCATAGATTAGACTGCCATCCTGTCTCTCAGATCAATGCATCGGCATATGCCACTACTTTCATTCTTGGAACTCAGAACTATAGGGGAAAGCCATTCTGTGAAATCAATCACTTCTATGACCCCTTGTTCTACCAGTTTGTCCAATTTTTGTTTAAAGGTACTTTCACCATCAATGGCACTGGCCTAGTTATGTGTACTCTATGACTGGTACGGGAAACATCCATTACAATGCAGTCATTACAATGACCTACCTTTACAACACAACTGTAACAACGAAACTGCCATTACAGCACATGCCATTACAACACATACCATTACAACGCATGACATTACAGCGCATTATAAGGTAATTAATGGATATTCTTTTAGTATTAGGGTGTGTATGGGTTTTGGGGTACATGGTAATAGTAATTTTTACTCCTACACTTTCCCTACTGTTGCACTCACTAGAGTGGGAATATTAATTTTTACCCCTACACTATTCAACACTTAGCAATTTTTACCCCTACACTATCCAACACTTACCCTACTGTTGCACTCACTGAAGTGGGAATAGTAATTTTTACCCCTACGCTAGCCAACACTTACCCTACTGTTGCCCTAAAAGTATTATGCGTTATAATGGTACACAATGTAATGGTATCCGTGGTAATGGAATGCGTTGTAATGGTAGTTTTAAAAAATGCGTTGTAATGGCATGCATTGTAAAATCATGCAATGTAATGTTGGTTGCAATGTAAAGACTGTGCTGTAAAAGCATGTGTTGTAATTGCATGTATTGTAACGTCAAATGTTTGACTGGTAGAGCTGTGTTTTTCAATTTTATTTTGTGAGCAACATCTTTAAGTAAACCTAACTACTCAGTGAATACACCTGGGAAATCCTCACATATCTCTTTCCCTATACCTGTTATATCAAGAGGTAATACTTGTTCCTCATTGGCGGATCCAGTTTCATGCCTAAGTCTTTCTGGTGTTTCTACCCTCACAAGCTAGAACCTTGTTTAGTGAGGTAAACCTTCTCTACTGTGTGTCTTTCTTTAAAAGAAATCCTCCTCTTGAGAATGCCCTCTAACAGTATAGGATCTTTGTTGTACCCTCCTGGTTTGAATCCAGGTGGTTCCAACATGTAGTCCTTTCCTTGCATCCATTCATGGAAGATCTTACTGTCAATAAATGTGTAAGGTGTACATGAGTCAGCAAATACTCTCATCTTTACACCATCCAATAATATATCACATGTGGGATAAATGTTTTTTACATCGGTTTCAGTAGTTTACTTGAAAAATAAATCCTGTATCTTCCGCACAGTCATCATCATCATAATTAGGTCTTTTTGCATTAACGCTCCTTTCCCCTTCCCTATAGACTTTAGCAAAGTGATCCTCGTGTTACATTTCCTACATATGACTACTTGTGCAGGATATCTGGGACTATTAGCTAAATAGTTATTGTTCCCACACCAAAAGCAGTTTAGTTTCCCACCATATTTGTTCTTGTTGTGTTGCAACTGTGAATTTTTTTTTACCTCAAATACTCCTTTAATTTCCTTTAGGATGTTCACATCCCCATTGGTTTTCTGTGGGTCACAGATTCATTTAATCTCCCTTACACACAAAGTAGTATGTTCAATGATTTTGCTTTATTGATAGCTTCGGTTAAATTAGGATTTAACGATAAGAGTTTTTTCCTGAACCTTATGGCTGTTAGTACACCTGACCAATTGGTCTCTTATAAGTGAATCTGTAGGTGCCCCAAATTCACACGTTGCAGAGAGTCCCTTTAGCACTGCTATATATATGGGGCAGCCTTCTCATATTTAGCTTGAGACATATTAAAAAATCTGTGACTCTTCAAAACCACATTACTTTTTTCTTTAAAGTGACTGTCTAACTTTTCCAACATGGTTTGAAAAACATCTGGTGCCTCTTCATGTTTTTTTCTTCCCCACTAGCTTCCTCAGATACATGTTCTATAATGTCCTCATAAACATTCCTTATCTGCACTCCCAGATTATGTAACAAAATATGTTGCTTACAACTGGATGCCAATTTTTCTCCTCCTATGGCGATTAAATAAGAATTACAAATGTTGATCTATCTATGCCACAACAACTCTGGTTCCCCTATAGCATTCAAAAACAGAGGAGGCTGATTTATACTGGCTGAAACCATGGAACGTGGGATCTGGCTCAGAGGCAAGATAAAGGAAATGCAATAGCAGAACGAAGAAGATTCTACCACAGATGTTTCACTATACCAAAAACTGAGAACATCAGAAAAGTAAACACAAATCTGGATGAAAGACTGATGATTAGTACATGGCTTTAAATATATGAGTAGCAAGAATTACTATGTAGATAGACTATGCCAGAATACTCAACACATAAAGAATATGTAAGGTATATATTGAAATTCTCAGCTGATACACCAATTAATACAGTTTCTACTATCAGGATTATATAAGTAGAAAAAGAATCCTGAACCCTCTCAAATTATAAAATCTCAACTGCAGGAAACTTTCTTACAGTCCCAAAATTCCTCAGACTTATGAGGACCATCCAGTAACAAAAAGTCACCTGCAACAGTGCAGTCAAAAAGTCAAAGGTACCACAATTTCTCCTCAGCTGTGGATGAAAATGGCCAGAAACATTGGGCTCCTGACAGGCGTATAGAACTCTCCACACAAGAACAGCAAGACTACCACAGAGTAGAATGTGCCTCTCTTCTCACACTCCACAAGATACACTGGAAAGGTGGCTTCAGCCTGAGAAATAATGGACCAGCTGATGACTGTAGTCTGACGGAAGAGATTTCCTAGAAGGGGGGAGTAGGCAGAACAATACTCGACAACTTTGCCTGTATGCTGATGAACCCAGCAATCGTCTCCGTAGAAGGAGGCCCCAACCACGGAGACCCCCCCCCCCCTGTGGGCAGAAGGCAGGTGCTGAAAAGGCGTAATGGGAAGAGAATCTCTCCTCTGATGACACATCAACCGCCCCTTCATATGCACAGTGGTGTGGTAGACGTTGAAGCACAACCTCAACACGGAGAAGAGCCAGCAAGGAGAGGCAGACCTCAAGGCTCTCACGAAGTGTGAGGGCAAAAGCAAGATCAATTAAGAGGGATCGGGAAAACTCCTGACCGACTCAATGCAAGCAGTTACGGTTGATCATTCAAACTGCAGCACCGTAGGACTCCTCCGGCACAAAGACTGAAACAACCGCAGTCCACTGAAAGGGCAGGCAAGATAACTCTTCAGGGGCAGCGACACTACACTGTCCCCTGTGCTGAATCCTGTCCTCATCGCCAAAAATTGCAAGTAAGGACACAACACAGAGGTGAGATAAGTGTCCTGAGTTTATTAATAGAAAACAGTGTCTCTATGCTCAGTAACTGCCAAAGCTGGTATGCCAACGTTCTAACACAAGCTCCCTCTAAAGATTCTAAATGGGGCACACCAAGGCAGAAGGAAAGGAAATGGAGGGGAAACCAGAAGGGGGAAAAAGCGGAGGGAACGATTGTAACAGTTATCTTACAGGATGTCATAGTGATTTGCATGGGGAAACATTTGTATATCATATTGATAAAATGAGAAGAATAATACATATTCTTAACTTTACATGAGGAGAAAAATTGCAGTCATTGAATATTGTTGTTCCAATGTGTCCATGAGTTAGTTGTACGCCACTGTATTAGATCAATGATGTCGACCTGCACATATATTGACTGCACAATATTGACTACCAATATATTTTCTAGGCCTGAGTGTAAAATTCCGCTCTGCTTGCGCAATTTGTGGAATTCTGGAACTCTGCGGAGAACGCAGAGTTCCCGATAAATTCAGCCTAATAGCGAGATTTGCCGGCCACCTGGGAGCACCAGCGAGATTTGCCAGCCGTCCGCGAGCACCACCGAGACTTGCTGACTGCCGTGCCTGCGACATCCTGCGCCTTTTTCATGAAGACAGCGAGAGATCGCCAGTGACCGCTGCTGCATACGGCTGCACCCTCAATCAGATTTTCTCCTCGAGTGCCATTAGTGTGCGATTACGAGAACACTCATTGCATTGCTGAATGCCAAAAAATAAGCGCAAAGGGGCACATTAAGAAGCTCCGCCCTCTCAGGGATTTCTGCGGAATCTCGTTGAGTTTTTTGGGCCACTCCATGGAATTCCACATAGCAGAACCTGTGAGCTCAGCCCAGGCCTAATATTTTCGAGGAAGCATATACAATTCTCGATTTACTATTCTTATCTCCACATCTACTTACTTTGAAAATATGTTGGTAGTCAATATTATGGAGTTGTTGTAGGTGCATGCCCATAGTTGCACTTCAATAATGTGATCAAAAAGCAATACATCTATTTGTGTGATTTAAGCATCACATACAGTCAAAACAAGAGCGGGTTGAAGTTAAAGAGGAAGTATATCACATTGTCAAGGTACACAATATCACTCTGCTGTAATATTCCACACAGAATATTCACTACTACAATATTGTGAAGGTAGTCTATACACCTTGAATGCATATTTATATTGTGAAAGTAGGTAGATGTGAAGTTATGCTTAGTAAAGCTATACTTACCTATGAATACTTGTGTTAGGCTTGACATCCTTGGTGTGGTCTTCCCCTACCTATTTTTCCTTCTCCCCTCCTGTTTCTGAATTAATTTTGTTGATATTACGACTCTGTGCACTTTACCACTGCTAGCCAGCGCTAAAGCGCTTGTGCTCTCTCGTTTAAACATGGTAAAATGGGCTTACACCCAATTGGCAAATCTAATTTACTTGTACGTCCCTAGCATATGGTACCACGTGTAACCAGGGCCCATAAATAAAATGCTACTAGTGGGACTGCAGCACTGATTCTGCCACTCAGTGTAATAGCTTTTTAAATCATATCTGAGGCCTGCCATTGCAGCCTGTAGTGACGTTTTAAACTGCCATTTTGACCTAGCAATAAAAAACTTTTGCCAGGCCCAAACCTTCCTTTTTAATACATATAAGTCGCCCTAAAATAGGTCCCAAAAAGCTCATAGGGCAGGGTGCATTGTATTTTAAAAGTATGATGTGTTTATAACTTTTACATGTCCTAGTAGCGAACAACTCCTGAATCTGTGTTTCCTCCTGCTCTCATGGGATAACATTGGGTTACCTTATTAAATGTAATAAGTGCTGACTATTGATTGAAAACTGGTAGAACAGTCATATTTGGTCTGCAATGAGCTAGCATTCAAAACTTTCTTTAATGAAAAAGTCAGAATTTAAGTCAAAATTCTGAAAAGGCCACATTTAGAAATTTGGCATTTTCTTGTCTTAATCAATTGGTGGATGCAGCCTGTATCCTGGATCACATGACTAGGTGTAGCTGGCAGGTAGCCTTTGTGTATTCCTCTCAGAAAGTGAGTTAATTGGGTTTAGAGCTATTCAGGATGGTTCATCCTGACAGGAAGGGTGGAGACAGGGCTGTTCCCTGTCTGACTTGGACTTCGATACGGGCTTCCTCCAGCCCACACAAAGAAACCTAACACTAGTTTCTTGTAACATAGGCTTCTTGAAGCCTTGACAGGGGAAGGAAATAACTTTTCAGAATAATTTTTGGGTCTCGATTAGGGTGTTTCCCCTGTTTAAAGGCTGGCACCAGGCATGAATATTGGAGCCTCAGACCAACTCATCAATACACCCCTGGACCTGTAGACAACACAAGAAGGACTGCCTTGTTACCTAGAGGATTGCCATGCTGCTTGAGGCCTGCACTATTACCCAAAGGAATACCCTGCTGATACTAGAGGACTGCCCTGCTGCTTGAGGCCTGCCTTGTTCCCCAAAGAATTGCCCTGCTGCTTGTGACTTCTGCAGCTGTCTGTGAAGGAAGATTGTGACTGCTCCCTTTATCCCAGGCTAACCCGAGTGACTTCAAGAGTTAGTTGACTCTGCCCTTTTTTTCTGAGCTACAGGGACACAAAAAGCTCCAAAGGCCTCCCCGCAAATGCCAAGCAGACTTGCTTCAACTGAACTTGCCTGGACCAGCAACTGGACCTGCTTGAGACCTGCTGGCCTCTGCTAGCGTTAGTCCCTAATCCCCAAATAATGCCTCCCCAGGGCCTGGACCTTTGGCTGACATCAGAGTGCACACCTCTATAAGAAAAGGAGAAATCTAAAGGTTTTGAGCTCTTTGCGATATAGAATGGGCATGTTTGCACCATGTTCCTGCCGCCCACCAACGCACAGCTCCGGTGGACCCGGCTCTTTGCGCTACAGCCACTGCCAGCGGCTATCCACAAAGCGAGATCTGCCACCACACGAAGCTCCAACAATATCCATCTGCTACACCCAATTGAATATTCATGCTACAGCAATGACCATCTGCAACGCCAGGCCTGGTCTTTGTCTACCACAGCAAACACAACATGATAGACTGAGTGCTGAAACTTTTCAATCACTCACCCTCAGTCAAGAGATTTGGGTTTAATCCATTGTTCTTTTTCTAAATATGCCACCCCAGTTTAGATCCAGTCGCATGTTAATCAGTCTTGACCCTGCACCTCATGGGAACAGTGCAGTCTGCACTGCCGGGCCAGGACAGGAAACAAGCATCCTGGGATGGGTTTCTAGGTATCCCCCTCATCAGTCAGGCTAGCTTGAATCCAGTGGCACAGCAAGCAAGGGAACCGTAACTTCACTTAATCAAAGATTAATGTTATTCTACTTACAAGTGGGGGTTACGTTTGCTACAAAACTGTGTGAATTTTCTTGGTGATGTGATTTTCAGTGTAAAAGTCAAAGTTGATAAAACAATCTGAGTCAAATTATATTTGTCGAGAGTTACAGTGGCTATCTGTCCAGCCTCCTATTGTAGAGTTATTCCTGGATCTGCACTTGCATGATGATGCTGACTATGTGAAAATGTGTTTTTGTTACATTTCAACTGCTGTAGTCACTCAATATGTGGGAATGTGCAAGGGTGAAGCAGTCTTTGAGTCAATATATGTCCCCGGTAAAGAAAACATTCAAACAGAGTTGGTTTTAATCAAGAACCCTGTTTCTGAGGTTGCTAATGATTATGTCAAAGAAAGATTAGAGAGACATAGCCTGCTGATAGTTTTGTTCGGTGTTAGGTATTATTGTGTTTGCTTGAAATTAAAGCCATCTATGCATGCCGTATGTGCTTACCCATGTAGTGGCCGGTTAAAATTGCAACACCAGAAAAAATCTATAATTCCCAAGAGGCAAGAATTTAGCTTGCAAATAACGTGGCCCATTATCATTGGTCCAATCAGGAGCTAATACAGGCATTTCTAGTCCTCCAGATATTGCCTCTCCTGTTGAGGCGAGAGATAGGCGAATGCCCACATTCTGTGCACCTTGAAGCAATGAATTGGGATAGACCCTAACTCTGTCATCTGTTGTGCCAAGTATTAAGTACATTTCACCTAGTGCAGTTGAAGAGACATTACACTATGGCTCAAATGGACTTGCTGGATTCTCATCAATGAGGTCATCTTGCACAGCAGCATAAGCAAGACCTAAGCAGACATGACAGGTGTGTTCTGCTTTTTCTTGAGAGCATTAAAAGACAATAGTCCATAGACTATTACTTCTCAATACCACAACTGGTCAATGCTTAGCAGTTAGATAAACATTCAAGAGTTTGAAACATCTACTCTAAATCAATAATTGCATCAATATAGCAAAACGCAACAGCAAAACATATAGTCAAAGGCAATTTATTAAATTGTCGCCACTATTTAAGAATGTACATGACTGACAATACATCAGAGTCATACAGGTTGTCCCGAGGGGAGCGTGCAAAATAGAAAGACGTGAATTAAATAGTGTTGAGTGATGAGGGGAAGAAAAGAATTAAAGAGCTTGGTGGCATATAAATACAGAAGACACTTTTTTTCATTACAAGACGGATCTACAATCATCCATGTTGTAAGACCTGGCCATAAATCAATTAATCCATAGTGTTAATACATTTGAAAAACCCTTATGTTTGGTAAATTGTAATGCACAAAAAATGAAAAATATATGGGTCCAGGTCAAGTATCAGAAAGGCGTCGACGTTTCGACTCGACTTAGGGCCTGACGGTGAGTTAAGCCCTGGCCATGCGAGTCTTCATCAGAACTATCAAACAACGGGCAACCTTAAGTTTATGGATGACCCTATAAGACAAGAAAATATGTCTTATATAAGCTGTTGCTTATAAGAACCAAGTGTGAGCTTAATAAAAAGCCCGGAGCTGGTTGCTTACCCTCACGGCGGAGGTAGTTCTAGTGTATGTCTTTTCTTTTTCAATTAAGGGAAGGTCCTCCTACAAAACAATAAAGTTTTATTGAGGACCTAAGGCTACTAAAACAATCCAAGTAACCTGAGAATTAATAATACATTGAATTAAAAATTACCTTATCTCCTACAAGGTGGTATCGCCCACAAGGAAGAATCAATTTGGATTTTTTTCTCTACCTGACGGTAAGGTCCCTAAAAATAATCAATAAAGACCTCATGTGTAGTGATGCAATTAGCGCTCAACAGAGAGATTCAATCCGGATTATGGTAATAACATTACCTGTTCAGTTGGTAGCAAAGGATTTTAAGTGGGCTTCTCTCTTTTGTCGTTGACGGCGTGCAATTACTTTAGAACGCCGTGTCTCTGAGGTCCCCTCAAAGTTAGACCGCTATAAGGAAACAGGATCAATGGTTAAAATTATTAATGACCCCAAAATCCTCACAAGATCAATGATAAACCTAAGCCCTGTTTCGTAGGCAGAGGAACATCTCAGTTACCTTACCTAGCTAGAGCAACAGAAAGTCAGTCCGATGGGTTCTTTACTTTCCTTGTCAGTCCGCGACAACCGGCAATGCGGAAGCACTGGTCTTGTAAACCGACATAAAAAGGGGACTGAAGTGTAGTGTCCACCTATTGATGTTCGGGAAATTCGAAATTAGCTAATATAGTTATGTCTTGTTTGGTGACCATTGTAGCCCACCACCATTAGTTGCTCACATCGGGGCTCACCGAAGTCTTCCAATAGGGGATAGGTCTGACTGTCTGCCTAAAACTCGTGATCACGTTCGTTCAATGCCCTGCCTAAAACTTACCATCAGGGAACGTGCCCATACCTTTTGGAAAAATTAGCCTTGTCATGGGTAGACCTGAAGCTGGTGGTTTAGGGGAATTTCGAAGATTTCCATAAGTGTTTAGGAGTAAAATAAGGGGTGTGGAGGTAGCGCAGTTGGATCAGCCACATCTTGAAAGAGATTACTATTTCACAGGGAGCTATCCATTTTTGCATTCTGTCAGTCCATGTCCTCCAGGGGGCCAACCCATCCTTCCAATTTGTGTTTAAGGGCAGGCACACCTCTGGCGTTTTGCTCACCAATGTACGGCATATCTAGGACACAGTACCTTTTCCGAGATGGCCCATAAGGAGTGTGGCTTCCAGGGGACTGTGATAAGGCAATTCGGTAGTGACCTGGATGTGACACGATAGTGCATGATAGAGCTGCAGATTCTCACAAACCTGTGTTGCTGAAGATCCCAGAAGGATTGTAGGTGATGTCACATGTCACCTAGAGTGGTAATCTCAATCCTGTCCCAGTTTTTGGAACCGTGAAGGTGAGTAGTTTGCTGTAGTCATCATCCCTCCCACAGTGTGGTCTACTGTGTAAGTATCTTGTTCCATCCCGTAAAATGGGAGGCCGCGTGCCACACCGTAATGACCGTCCCAATCATCTCAGGGAATGGGCTAGGAAGTGGTGTGCCAGAACAGCATCCCGGCCTAAGTATGAGAGCTGCAGGCCGTACTCCGGCTCATCCCTCCATCCGTTTGCCAGTCATTTATTACCATCAGTACAGCCTACTGTCAGCCTACTGCCAGCCATCCCAAGTCCTCCATCATATACTGACTACCTGTACTTGTCCAAGGCTATGTGAACTGGGCGACCTGCGCATAATAGAGTTTGGACCAGAAAGTTAATTTTTTGGAACCAGCTAGTAGGAATGTCAAAGGGGAAATGTTGGAGAGGATACAGAAATCTGGGCATGACCATCATTTTAAATATAGCTGTCTTGCCCAGCAGATTAAGTGGGAGTCACTCCCATCTCTGAAAGTCATGTTTCATGTTACCAATAAGGGATGTGAGATTAAGACTGCAGATGAGATCAGGGTTTGTAGAGATATGAAAACCCAGATATCGAAAGCTGTGTTTCAGGATAGGGATAGCCGAGTGACAGGTAACTACAATTTCATTGCCATGGATGGGGACTGCATTTTTGTCATCTTTTGTTGTTGGAACCGCTACACATAAAACTTGTATGGCATTTCTAAATCCTGTTTAGGCTCAGATCGGCGGGCAGGGCAGGACTACTGCCCATTCTGACAAAGTGGGTTAAATTGCAAGTATTAATACTTTGTCTCACTCATTGGGTATTTGCCAGTCTTAATCATATGTTAAAAACTAGCAGCTAGCTTGTAGTACATATGTAGACCAGTGGTTACTATCACAAACATACATCAAATACATTCATTCATAAAATTGAAAGCGACACAACATATTAATTGTGCACTTATTAATGCACCCTCTACTGTGACTAACACTGTGTATGTGCATGGCATCTGGATTTCTGGTGTGTCAGACTTGTTGTTTCTTACAGAAACAACCTAGTTCTGTGAAGCCTACCAAACCAATAGGGAGCCACCTATTTGTGTACCATATTAAGATGGTGACTCAGGAAGACAGCAATGAGGGTAGCTGTTGTTTTAACAACCACATTAGGAATCCACGGTGCCCCTTTGGTGATATCTGTACAAAAGACAGAGGCTTTATTTGTTAAACCAGGGCAGACGATCAGCCCACCTTTGAGACCTTGGTTATATATAGAATTTCAGGAGAACTTCGTGGATTCATTTGAGAAATTACTTGTTACCTAACTGGGCTATTCTAGAGTCCTATTAAAAATAAACGTGATTAATTAATAAGAAACTTCAATGTCCGAATGCGTTTCTCATCAGATTATGCCGAAATGAAACATTAGGAGATCCATGAAGCCAATAAGGAAACTTTCTTAAGATGCACACTTTCTCATACCAAAGATCTTTGCTTCAATGTTGTTATGTGTTGAAGTAATGAAGATTATGGGATGAAATTACAAACAGTGGAATGGTCAGTTGGTTTCTAATGATCTTTTCAGGTTCACCTTCTTAACTAATCACACCTAAAGGGACCCAGTAAAGTAGATAATGTTAAATTAAAATGGCTTTGTTAGAAAATATGGTAAGTTGGAAACATTAAATTTACAAAATGTTTATGTAGCACGATATTAATGTAATTGACGCCCTGACAAAAAGAAAGCGCCTGTGCAAAGTACTAATAACAAATAATCTAGTTTTCAGGAAAAAATAATATTTCGATGGCTTGTGAACACGAAAGAAAATAATTTCAGTAATTTAAGAATGGAGGATAGGAGGACACAGTATTGGATGAGGCTAAAAAAAACAAAATCATTGTCAAAGTTAAGAGAGTAATTTCTGCAAAGATGTAATGGATACCACTTTTTTAAATTACATTAATTAGCCAATAAATAATAACTTTGTATACAGTTTTAAAATAATCCAACCCTAATGCAAATTTGGAACATAAGCCCTCTTCCTTCAATAGAGTAGTAAAAGACAGTCAGAACCAGAATAATCTTTATTCGCATAAATAAATAAACATACAAGTAAAACATCCACAGTAAAAACATTCTTCAATAAAGATTTAAAACAACAGCCAGATATCAATACATTAAAACAGCAATTATCATACGGTGTCAGATAGCTTAAAGTACAATACGAGTCTAACAACCCGGCAACATTGCACTTTGATCGAGAATCAGAACCTCCCTATCACCTATCTGCTACTACACTCTTCCTTATTTTCATGATCTGCCATATATAAAGCACCACATAATAGCAGATCAAGGGACAGTTCCTGTAAAAAAAAAGCATGACAGGCCTATGCTGTCAAAATTTAAAACCTTTAAACAGAGGTAAAATCAACTTTCTCCTAGAAAGTGTAAAAATACACATACATAAAAATACATAATGTGCAAATTAAACTGGATTGACACAAGGGTACAGGCCTAAATTTGACAACAAGTGACAGCCATTGGGTTAACTGACCATGCAGGGAAGGTAGTTAAACTGAAATTTGGTTAGGACGAAGTGATTCTGCTGGTTTTGGGATAGGCGGAGGTAGGGTTCTAGTCCTTCTTGGAAAGAGACCAATTTATAGAAAGACACCTTAGCCTTAGGTCTATTGGTACATGCTCTCTTTGCCCGAGCATTGGCAACAAACTTAGCTCTCAACTTCACCTTAGAGCAGTCCTTGCAGTAGCCCGGGAAGCGAATAAGTCAATTTCCTCCAAAGTTGCTCTCACATATACATACCAAGGAATGTCATCGGCTGCATGCAGTTCCAGGCAGCCCTCAATGAGGAGTTGATTTAATGAAGTGGACTCCCTCACTCAAATTGTATGCCAGAGCAATAGAGGGGCTAATGTGATTTTACCCATTATATAGGGGATACCAGCTTCATGGGCCATGGAATTTGGGCAACTGTGTGGAACCGCTAAAGCTTTTTAAAGAAGCTGCTTTCTGCTAATTGGATGGCGTGTATGACCATTGTGCCCCATTTGGCCGCCCCTTATGTGGCAATCGCCAAGGCTTTAGCAGCGTAAATGGTTAGGAGCTCCTTGACCGGTTTCAAGACTAGCTTTTTGCAGAATTCCTGTAACTCCATGATAGTTTTCTCTAGCATGGCACTTCTGTTTGAAACCATTGCTTTCCATGAATATTTGCTATCAAATAGCACTCCCAGGTAAGAAAAAGAGGTGGTATCCTTCACTCTGATACTATTCACACAATGTACTGGTTTCTTATTGGCCCTCTTCCCACAAGTCATTGTGAAGGTTTTACTTTCAATTACGTGAAGACCCAAGTCCTGTATAAAAAGGACATAATCGTTGATCAGCCCCTGCAGTGCCCTCCCAATTCTAGCCATTAGGACTGCGTCATCTGCAAAGAGCAGAATAGGTAGGGGGCGAGTTCCCACATAGGGGGAAACTTTAGATCATAGGGTGAGTGTGGCATCAATTCTATTAGTATAGAGCGAAAAAAGAAAGGGGGTGAGGATGCGCCCCTTTCTTACTCCCAGCTGCCTGTCAAACACTGAGGTTGGAGAGGGCTTTGGTGCAGGCTAAGTCAAATCAGCCCTGAGAACGGGATTTAGCTGTGCCCACCTACCATGTCAGTGTTCGTTTTAAACACTCTGGGCCCGATTCACAGAGCTAACTTACAACAAAATCCTAAACTTACTACTCATGGTATTCACAGAATGCACTTACGACTGTCCTAAGTTTATGTCCGCACTCGGGCCTGGAATTTTGCACCCGGAGTGTAAGCTCCACACCCGTAGCGGAATTTTCACCATCGGGCCGGCATATCTGCTTCCAGGTCAGAATACCCACAAGGCATCAAATATAGTCAATTAACACCAGAAAGTGGATATTCCGTCCAGAAGGTGGAAATTCGCTCCGGGTGTGGAGCTTACACTCCAGTTGCGGAGCTTAGACTCCGGGTGTGGAGCTTACACTCTGGGTGCGGAAATTCCGTCCCGAGTGCGAACTGAAACTTAGGACAGTCGTAAGTGCATTCTGTGAATACCATGAGTAGTACGTTTAGGATTTTGTCGTAAGTTAGTTCTGTGAATCAGGCCCAGTGTACTGACTATGTAGGCTACCATACTCGTCTAAACATTTGGGGACTTCAGCCTGTTTGTTATGAAGTACTGTATACAACAAATTTGACTTATCCACCTTGTCCCAGTTAATAGTAAACCTTTCTGGCTAAGATTATCCTAAATCCCACCTTCGAATGTGCTCTGCCTCTGCCTACAACATTAACTAGCAACACATCTGAGCACGGTCACCTATAAGTTCTGTGCAAAGCACATAATCTATTGTGGATGTACAATTTGTGCCCATGTAGGTCGGGGCCACCCCTGTGTGGACTGTCTAGCCTTGTTCATCATCAGGAGGTTAAGCTTTACCAAAATTCTGTTAAGAGCGCTGCTATGGGCATCATGTTAAAAGTGGATTCTGGGCTCCCCTTTGTTGTCTATTAGGCCACATACTGATTTGATGATCATTCGGCAAAAGTGGGTATTAATATCACCTACCGAGAGCTGCCCCATGGGCTTGTGCTGCTCATTCCTGATACCGTTAATCACTTCCTCAATGGCTGTCACCACCTGTGAAGCAGTCCTATCGAAACAATTATTGTAATAATTGATAACCAGCAGTTCCCAATCACTTGAGAAATTGCACAGCATACAATGATAGTGCGCCAAGTCATTATAGAATTGTTTGACCTCCTCCGTGAAGAGCTAATAATAAAAGTGACTAATCTCCCCTTGGCCCTACCGGCATTAGAGAGTGAGGCCGACATGTAGTAAGTGCTGTATTCATTGATGTAGGGCTGGGCCACCTCCTATGCTTTTTGTATGCATATTAATTGGCAGTTAGCAGAAGATCTAGTCATTCTGGATCTCCCACCTTACTTCCAAAACCTGAAACATTCCATGAAGGTATTGATTGAGATCAGGCAGGGGTCATTCGCTTTGGGGTTTTCCCCTTACGGCCACTATATCTATCGTGTTTACCAGTCAATCACAGCCTTCCCATCCTTCCAGGGGGAAATATCTATTACTAACATTACATGTTTTCTCCAATTAGCTCACTGCTTTATGACCTATCCGGGGTTAGAGTCAGAATATGCCGTGATTTAGCGGGGTCACAAGGTTTATAAAAGTAACCCAGAAGGCAGACCTCTATCTGGGCAGGACCTAGAAGCAGGTGTTCTAATTGTCTAAGAATGCTTAGAACTACGGCTGGGTTTGTGAAGCTGATGACTATGAACTCACCTGCTATCGTTTTCTGTAACATGCCGACCCAATTAAACACTTCTTGCCATGTCAATATGGGGGGAGAGAGGGTGAACAGGGCCCAGGGATTTCATTAGCCAGTGGGAGAGTTTTAGGATCAGCTGGTCAGTTGACCCGATCTGAGTGGACCTAGGTACGTTTGCAAATACCACAACGTATGGGCATAATGCCGGCAGGAGATTCAGAACATGAATGTCCCTTCCCCTGCCGCCTCTAGTCCCTTGTGGATTGATCGTATCTGTAGGCCTTTACCATGGAGGTTCTCCTATGTCCCCCTGCCACCTGCCTCTTCAGAAGGAGGCTCACTCGCTCCTCTGGGGGAATGTATAGTAATGGCACTAAGGACTTTATGGGCTTGCGATTGTCCTGGCAATATTTGGCTACTGTTGGAAGCTACAGAGGCAGCCAGCTCCCCTCCCTGTTGAAGTCAAAACTGATTATTTCCTCTCTCCTAAACATCTAGGTCATTTGCACTGATTGCAGGGGCAATATGGCTTAATGGCATTCCCTGTCAAGAGGAGTCAATCTGGTGGCTAAAATGTTTTTACATTTTTGTTTCAAGACCATCAAGACGGTCCTATAATGGTTTTAGATATAAACACATCATAGTTTCCAAACTAGCGCATATTTAATCTATAACACTATGATCCGGGTCAGAACAAACAGACTCCTGCTTGTCTCTAGCCTCCTTGGCCTCCTTAGTTGGTAGGGTGGGCTTCTTGCGGGCACTGCCTCCTTTTTTCTTTTTGACCGGTGGTTCAATAAAGGTGTGTTGGGCCTGGCCCTTTTGCAGGGGTGTTCCCAAACTTTTTGCCTTCCTCCTGTATTTTTTCTGACCTGTTTTTATTGGTTTTATGTATCTGGGCACATTACACTGCTGATCAGTGCTAAAGTGCATGTGATCTCTTCTGTAAACTTGATAAGATTGGTCTACACCTGTTTGGCAAACTT
Organism: Lissotriton vulgaris; assembly: GCF_964263255.1. NCBI lineage: Eukaryota > Metazoa > Chordata > Amphibia > Caudata > Salamandridae > Lissotriton > Lissotriton vulgaris. Next base: position 937,558,653 of record NC_141699.1, read on the forward strand.
AATTTACCTGTAAGTCCGTTGTACAGTGGTATCCTATATACCCAGGGCCTGTAAATTAAATGCTACTAGTGGGCCTGCAGGCAGCTTGTGACACCCACAGAAGTAGCCTTTCAAACCTGTCTCAGGCTTTTGCCACTGTAGGGACTGTGCATGAAGTTTACTGCCACAGCGACTTGCCATTTAAGGTGCTTGCTAAGTCTAAAACTCCCCTTTTTCCACATATAGGTCACCCCTAAGGTACGCCCTAGGTAGCCCTATGGGCTGGGTGCAGTGTAGGTAACAGGTAGGACATCTGCCTTTGTTGTGTGGCATGTCCCTGGTTTCTCACTGCTGTGAGGCTGCTCACCTCATAGGTTTGCATTGGAAATTACCTGATATGTACTTCAGTGGTAATTTCTAATTTGGAATGAGTAGTGTTGCCATGTTTGGCATGTTTGGAATAGTGGTAATAAATCCTGCTTATCAGTGAAAAAAAAAGATTATTACTATTTTAGAAATGCCACTTTTAGAGATGGGCACTTCTGTGTGCTTATGACTCTTCGTGCTTTGCAGCCTGACTCCAATCAATGTCTGGTTTAGATTCACATTGGCCTGTTTTGTGCATTCACTCTAAACAGTCACAATGGGAGCTGAGGTGTGCCCCTCATATCCTGAGGAGTCTTCCTGGGCTAGAGTGGTGGTAGGAGTTGTCACCTACACCTGGACAGGGCTGTGCCTGCCTCTCACAGTGCTGTCTTCCCCCCTGTGGTGTGTCTGGAACAAGGAATGGGGATTGAATGGGGGTGTTGTGCACTTCTAAAGTTTGTATTGATGTTATCTCCATATCAAAGACATTATGAGTATAAGTACAGGGGCTCTGACCCCATGATTTTAGAGACTGCGTGAACTTTTAACCAGACGATGCTGGCTCTACAAACTGCACATTGGCAGAAGGAACTGCTGTGCCAACAGGAGGAACAACCATCTGGACTACATGCTGTTTTTGTGCTGGTCTGCTGCTTACTGCTTGCTGCTTGCTGGGCTGTAGAAGTGACTGCCACCTTGTATCTGCCCAGATTGTGCTGGCATGCCTGCTTGTCCGCTTTCCTGCTCCTTTGTGCCACCCAAGGAGTTTTCCCAGGAGCCCAGCACATGGGGAGTGCTGTGGACTGCTCCTGACTTTAGTCTAGTGATTGCTCTTTTTCGTGGCGAGCACTCCCCTCTTAGTCAGTGCAGGTGAGGGGCTGTGTTTCTGCCCCAAAAATCGGATTGGAAAAGTGTGAGACTTTGTTTTCAGGAGATCACATTCCCAGCGCGTGGACAAGCTCTCTTATTTGCCTTGAGCGCGCTGAGGGTGGCCGCACCTTCTTTCCACTGGTGCTTGAGGTATGCACCCTGCCCCATTCTACAGAGCAGGTACACCACTTTGCAGAAGCGTGATGTTCTGCTTGGGTGCACCAGTGCCACCTTGCCGTACAAAGCCTTTGCCATTCTTCCTGACGCATTGCCCAGCAACAGGGAAGTGCCCGAAGCGGCGGCACCAGTGGGTGGGCCTACCAGCTTGACGACTATAGCCCTCGACCCTGAAGGGAAGCCGGCATCCCTGAAAGAGGATGAGGCCGTCCCAGGCTCCTATGCGGGCTGTGCTGTAATTGCTGAGGAGGTCGCCCCACTGATTTCCACTGTTGTAACCTCCCCCCACTTCCCTTACCTGGTAGCACTTGTACTTCGTCAGTGGCCTTCAATTGGTTCTCCACTACAATTCACAGGGTGAGACCTCGATGGAGGCCCACGCTTCGTGAATTTGGAAACAAACTGTCCGAGGTGACTTCCCTGTGGCCACTCACTGAATAAACCGTTGGTGCTTATTTACTGTATCTAGCATTATAGGAGCACAAGTCTGCCGTGCCTTTTCATTCCCTAACGCTTGAGGTGGTTGTGTTACTAAATTACTGTTACAGTTATGCTTATGGTATTTTGTAGACTACGGCTGATTTATGGTGATTCATGTGCTTTCTCCTAATCTGATTCCTGTTCTCGCACTCATGTGATGATTCATGTGTTCTCTCCATTACCTGCTGCATTACCTGATCTGAATGTGTTGATACAGGTCGTTTTTGCCTTGCTTTGTCTGGATAACAAGTACTATTTCAGGATTTGCAGTTGTAGGCTCAGGAATGGTGTTTTTGTGACATGTGCAACATATAAGCATTTACTGTATTTCACTAACTAGTGTTATGACAATTGCCTTCTTCGCAAAGTGATTTATGGTTTATGTCATCTTTGGTCTATGCGTTAACTACAATACCTGAGATATTTTTGTATAATATTGTGTGGAGTCTCTTTTGTGGTGTATTTGTGTGTCACTGGTGTGTACGTGCGTTGAGCAAAAAATGTACACATTGCCTCTGGTATAAACCTGACTGCTTGTGCCAAGCTACCAAGGGGGTGAGCAGGGTTTATCTTGGGTGTGTAACTCCCATACTCCCATACCTGACTAGAGTGGCAGGATCTGCCTGCCTTTGGTGCATACCCTATCCAACCAGAAGCCCCACTTCTAACAAGGTGGAATTGGAATTATCACCTGGGTCCATACTCAGTTCCTCTAAGATGGCTGGAGGCGAGGGAGGCGGCCCGGAGGCACTTGCTAGCACACCCTGATGCTGAACATCATGGGACACAGGCACTGGCAAGTTGGCCTTTACCTCATCCATAGAGAGACACCTTTCAGTCAGTTCTATCTAATTTGTAAGGACCCCGGCTGCTCCAACCAGAAAGGAGTCAATGGTTGGTATCACACACGTTGTGATTGCTGAGATCTTTCTCTTCCCCATGGTTTCCTTGAGATTGTCCCAACCAATAGACAATAATGAGGCGCAGAACCACGAAGTGGGGGCCCACCTAGCCTCTGTTGGTCACTGACGGGTGCAGGACGGCCCGCTCTTTTTTTTTTGCATATTTATATAGCGTGAACTCGACCCGAAGGTATTGGAGCGTTTTAAATGAGCACCGGTTACTTACACGTTCAGGCACGGGGAGATTACGTGATTTGCCCAGAACAACAGGATGTGGACACGACCCAGAGGCTCGAACCCTGGTTTCCAGCACTAAAGTCGGCAGCTTAGCCGATGGACCACATCCTCTCCCTGGCCCAGGCTTTGCTAGGGCGAGTCCCGGGAAGCGGGACACACATACACGCTATATAGCGCTGCATTGAACACCGGTGTGCTGCATGTCAGGGGCTGCCTCCTTGAGCCCTGGGGCTGCTAGGCCTAGTAGTCCCCTCCAAAGGCTCCAAGAACTCCTATGCAGTAGGACGCACCAACACGCTATATAGAGCTGCACTGGACACAGGTGGGCAGCGTGTCAATGGCCACCTCCTTGCGCTGCTGGGCCTTGTAGTTCCCACCAAAGTCTGCAAGAACTGTAAAAGACAGTCATTATTAGGGGGTGGCACGCAGGTCCCACACTTCTGGGCCTAGTACTAATGCACCAGATGTACTAATGCTAGCTATGACCGCGTCTGTGGACCGATCAATGGTGAATGTTAACCAACGTGACTATTTGTTGTTTCTTTTCTTTCCCTTCTTTTTCTCTTTTTCCTCCCATGTATATATAATGCTCCATGTAAATATATATATATTTTTTCAATAAAAAATTACGGAGAAAAAAAAGAAAAGTATATTTTACCTTTTAAAAAACAATTCATTGTTATTAGTTATTTACGGTTGTATCAATCTCTGATTATTAGCAAACCAGTCTCCATCATTTAATGACGTTGTTTGTGAAAAAAGAAAGTTTATAGTGTCTTTTCATCAGTCTTTGAGGTCTTGTGGTGTCATTTCCTGTAAATTCCTTGGGGTCAATGTAATATGTACTGCTAGAGGAAGAGGGAGTCAGGAGCCAGTTATGCAGAGGAAGTCGCTATATATTAGCCAACTGCATCCAACCACATTCCATGATTTCTAATTTTATTTTTCCAAGAAAGTTTGAGACACAATTCCTAATAGTTTTATAATTACCAGCAAAACACGCATTGCTCAGATTTCACTCTGACACGAAACCTTCTGAGGGAAAAATATTTTCTCTTCGGTAATCCAGATTCAGGAGCAAAGAATAATTTGCGTTTGAATCTGTGATGCGACATGCACAAAATGACGGCATTTTACCCGCACACAAACTTCGCTTATTAAAACTTGGTGAAATTTAAGTGGGAAAAACACTGGAGTGTGTGGCAGCAGGTCAGACCCTGGGAAAACATGCAGTATTACCACGTTATTCCCCATTTCGAGTTGTAGAAATCAAAATGGGGAGGTAATTCCGCGCCTCAGAAAACCACATTCCAAAATATGGATTTACCACCTCTCATACCAGGGCACTCGTCGAGGCCCGAACTCCCGAACTATGAGAATGTGAGGATGATGGAGCAAGGATTCGCACGTATAGGCCTTGCTCGTATGCAAAACCCTTGTCTAAATTGCATAATAATATTAACACCATTGTTCGTCATTTGTAAAGTGTTCTCCCCTACACGCGGGTGTCCCTAGGATGCTTGCTTGTTTGTCTTTTCACGTACTAACGAAGCTTGCACTGAAAATGGCTGCTTTGCCGCAATTCAGTCTGCGCATGCGTCGGTCATACCCATGTGATGTGACGCACTCGCATTCTGGAGGGATTCTGTGCTCATGCGCATTGATGCTAAATATGGCCGCTTGTCTCTCACCACGCTCTCTGCTTACTGCAGCAGCTTTTAGCCTATCTATTCTTTCGCATTGATCCTTAATGCTATAGTTATTATAAAAGTAAGGGTTGGTTATCTCTTATCATGGTATACAGTGCGATCATTTTTATGTATGATTTTAATTTGTTTTCGCTTACTTTTCATGTACCGCGTCTTTGTGGGCTGGGTAATCATGAGCGGAGCCATACTTGAAGCTCTGCTGGGCACCGTCACATGACCGGAGAAAGTTCCAACTGCGCAGAAGCTAAACCTAGCCAGCTGGCTCCTGAAGCACAAAGCGCCTGGGAACCTCGCTGGGAATACGGAGTCTTACCTTGGAAAAAGCAATACTGTTGCTACATATTGTGAACTACCCTGTACTGCTGTATTCTATGCATGGGAACGTGAACCTGGGGGGCGGGTGTTCAAATTTGAATATTAAGCATGTGAAAACTGAATTCTAGGAGGTGGTAAAGACCGCACCACCTCTCCTGACCAATCACAATGTGGGAAACTGTCACTTGCAACATTAATGGGTGGTCTAAGGGTCCCCAAAACTGTATAATTACCCTAGTTTAGCTTAGGAAAATTGTCCGACTTGCCCGAGTAGCAGACCTGTCACTGACCCTACGATCTCAATAGGTGCTCATTCCGAAAGTGCTGCGGAGCACTTTGTCCATACTTTCCACAATCCCCTAAGGGGTGGAAAATCCTAAGTGCTGGCGAAGCACTTTGCTGGGGAATTCGAAAATCCAATCGGGGTTTCTGGCGGATTACTTGCAGGAAGGGGTAACGCAGGCGTTGCTGTCCGAAGCTGTGGGTGTTGGTCGTACCCTGGGAGGCCCAGTCCTTGACCTGAACCTGAGGGGTATCCTGTCCATACTGTCCGTGAGCTGTACCTGCTCGCATTCTGGCATTCCTTTTCTGAGGGTCCCTGTCCCCGTCTTCCCACTGACCCGTGGCCAGGGTTGGTCTTCAATCTGATCTAGGTAAATATAGATTGTGGGTTTACGTCTCTCTCTCTCTCTCTCTCTCTCTCTCTCTTCCTTTTCCTTAATAAAGCACTCTTGCCTGTGATATTGCTCTATCACCTTGAAAGCGAGTTATATGCAATTGTTTATTAGATTGTTCCACTTCTCTCCCCACCTTTAGAAGATTGCCAACTGTCATATTTCATTAGTATGTTCCCGTTTTTCCCTTCCCTTTAGTGGATTGCAGTGAAAGTAGCAAGAATAGCTTAATCACTTAGGTCAAGTACATGTTCTAGGTCCCATCCCATTCCTATGTTCTAGTATAAAATTGCAGTGAATAGTATGTGCTAAAACTTCTCCCTGTAGTTTCCCATATATTCTAAATGGTCATATTTTTTGTGCAAAGTTACCTATTGGTACTGATTTTGATGTTTGATATATTACTCTGTGTATCGCTTATTATCTTGGCTTCTTCACTTTGACTTCTTATATAAAATTTTGAACTTATTCAGGTGTCTGTGGTCATTACACAAAACTGTGGAAAGTATTTTACTGGTTTTAAGTATATTGAATGTTAGGCCTGTCTACTTTTTCCTTAAATAGCTCCAGGTCCGTCAAGGAGTTGCGCCTGTGGTAAGTCGGGTGCATGGTAAGCAGAGGTAAAACCAAACCTGATTACTCTTAGCAGCGTGCAGGAGGAGAAATCCTCACCCAGTTTCACCCAAACAAATTTAGTGTGTTCTTCACGCCAAGGGCCCAGTGCGTGTTAAAGAATTGGTAACCCGGGTGACCTGGGGAAAACTGCGCGCTCTAGCAGTAATTTCTGGCTAGCAGAGGATGGTTTGGACTAGTTAGATTAGGTAGACAGGATAGGCATAAACAAACCGTGAAAATAAAAACGTGCTGCTGATTTCTACTGTATTTTTCCAAAAAATTTATGAAATGTTTTTTTTTATATATATAAATGTACATGATTTTGCATTGCTGCTATAAATATTGCATGTTGAATTAACCCAGAATTGTTTGTAAATGTTCAGTGTAGTCCGAATCCCCGGGGAAGTATTTTAGCTAACGGTGAGTAGAATCCGGTTAGCTGTTGAAGTCACTAGGTTTGAGGTATTAGTGCAGGGTTAAGGATAACTGGAAGCACTAATTAGGACCTTTGTTTCTGGAGTGAATGATAGCTACGAGTCCATTATAAAACTTTCATTGCGATATCACCTAGTAAGGGTCGCATACGGAAGGAGTAGTAGGGTCTCCGAGGCTTGTCTGGTAAGTAAAATAGTTCGCTGGTGAAATCCTGGCTCAGTACATATCCCCGATCAAGGTGGATGAGTCAGAAGAATAACGGGTTCTAGGTTACTAGTGTGTAGGGACAGGCAAAGAAGTCTATCCAGAGTGAATGAAAAGTAGACAGAAGTGGTTTACTAGTAGCGAAAGAAAAGTCTTTTCTCTTTTTAGAACACTCAGACATAGTGGCAAACGTTGTGTGTTGTTAACTAAAACTTGCACTCGCACTTTAGAGAGAGTAAAAAGTTTCCGTTACCTTGTGAAGGCGGGAGTCAGTCGGAGAGCTGCTCTGACGTCACTCCGTGCCGCGCTGGTATTGGTCAGGACAGCGGGCGTGTAGCGGAGCTGAATTTGTGAAGGAGGGGTGAGTGCCGAAACGGGAGACTCTGTCTTGCGAAAAGGCCGCGCACCCATTGGTTGACCGTAGTTGTATTCTCTGACCTGATTGGGTGGCGCGAAATAAAAGTCGCGCTAGCATTGGAAGCACGAAAGTAAACAAAATTAATCAAGCCGAGTTAGAAGCGAGTCTGGAGAGTTGTATGTGGTATCCAGACTTCATACCGAATCCAAAGTACCTAGGATTTCATAAGGATCAGCTTATACGAGGTAGACCGCACATGATGTATGGAATAAAGAGAAAATTGTCATTCTCGGATAAAGTGAAGAACTTTTTCAAAACTGACAAGCCCATTAGAACGAGAGAAGGCGTACTCATTCCCCCGCCAAATACCCCTGCCTCTTTTATGATGTTTGATAAAGGGTATCACACTTGTATCTGGCTAGAAAATTGGGCAAAGTATACTGTAGATGACGGAGTCCTAGCATTCCCTGTTGAAGGTACATTTAATGGTCGGATCCTGTTTAACTTAAGGACCCGCATGAACGAATTACACCCTAGACCTAGGTTGACCCAGTACGAAGCTTTGGAGGAGTGGGAGATTGAGGCTGCAGAGCGAGATAAACCCCGAATGGATAAAGGAGTGAGTAAGTGGTATCCCAGACTTCCAACGCCAACCAAAGAGCAGAAATTGAAACAGTGGAGGCAGTCTATGTTAACTGAAGGGCTATTCCCCATGATGGGAGTATTAGAGGAGAAAAGAGGAAAATGTAAAGCAAAAACCCATCACCTAGCACCTATGGGGGATGTAGAAGATGAACACCTGGAAGACTTGTTAATGAAGGATCCACCTCCCTATGTAGCGGAATCAGATTCGGTGCATTCTCAAAGTTCTGTTACCAATTACCCCCGGAGTAGGAGGGAAAGTGATACAGACGGGACAGCTACAAGCAGTAAACATAGTGGAAGGGATGAGTTTTGCAGACCTAAGGCCACAGTCCCGAATTATCAGCCATTCGGGGAAAGCCCCCCTCGATTGGTTGCCCCGACTGCCCTGAGTATTTATCCATCCTTAGTACCCCAGGTATTGCATGGCAATTCTGCTGAAAGGGGGTTGCAGGAAAAAGAGAGAGAAGTCCTGACTAGACAGCGAGAGGACTTAGCCAGAACCATTGCACAGATGCATCCCCATCCTGAGGCCTTGACCATTCCGGTAACTATTGGTCCTGCTATCCCAATGTATAAAAATGACTTGATTAGTCCCCTTCCTCCTGTCATCACCCCAATACTGCCTACTCCTAGCTTCCAGACCCCGAGGAAAGAAGTATTCGTGGATGAGGATCAGGAAAGTGAGTGTGAATCTGGAAGTTTAATGGATTTGCCCATAAGGGAGTCAAGGGCCAGTATAGTGGGGGCAAGAAGTCAGATTAGACAAAAGGAAGTGGTGATTGAAAGTGCATCTGGAATTAGGAACGCCTCTTTAGTTTCCCCTGAAGAATTAGACAGATGGACAAAGGAGATAGAGAAGGAGACCACTTCTCAACCTAAAACATTGGAAATATATAAATTAAGAATAGAAATAGAAGAAATGATGGCTGGGAACGTGGGAGTTGAGCGCCTGAGCTCGTATAATGAGGAAGAGTTGCTATTCATCAGTAAAAATCTTACCCGGAATGCTAGGGTGCTCCACGAAAAGATAATGGATGCCGCCGCAGAAATGGGAGTTGATGTTAGTCGCTCCAAAATTCTTCAGAAACCCTACAGAGTGGACTTTTCAGACAAGGATTTAGAAAGTCTGAATGTGATGGGGAAACAGATCCAAGTAAAGGAATTGTTGAAACTCCTGCAGAAATGGGGCGAAGTGGGGAAATGGAGAACTAGGTGGGCAAAGAAAAAGGAAGGCAGCAGGGCTGGGTCCGTAACTTCAGAATTCGTATTGAAGGAAGTAACCCCAACAGAAAAATTGTGCCCCATGAGAGAGGTCCCGGGAGGAAAATATGTCCATGTCCCTTGGTCCAGACAAGACATTGTGTCATTTACAAACGACTTCCCGAAATTACGTGAGAAACCAGTTGACTGGTACAGACAGGTAGAGCGTTTCATAAAAGTTCAGAAATGCCTGCTGAAAGACCTGGATGGGTTTTTCGATATTGTGGTCCCTGTAGATCTATGGACGGAATGTAAAATAGAAATTGATTGGCCTAATGATGAATATCCCAGAGATGAGAGAACGGGAGCCCCTTCACCGGATGTAATGAGGAAATATGACCAGGTCATACAGTATCTTAAGAAAAAGGTGCCAGCCAAAGAGACAGATTGGACCCGAATAGATAGAACAACCCAAGAACGTGATGAGACAGTGCATTCATTTTACGAAAGGTTACTACAGGTATTCAAAACTTACAGTGGTATTGATAATGTGGACATGAAAGACATGACCCATTTCAGTTACAGATTTGTGCTAGGATTAAGGCCTGAAATATCACAATGGATTCGAGATAACAAAATCAGTTGGCAGGGAAAGCCCATAGATGATGTCCTGAAATATGCGAAATACTGCGAAGATGAAATTGAAAATAAAAAGAAAGCCCTCAAGGAGAAAGTGATGTGGGCACAGGTAAAATTAGCCGAACAGCAAGAAAAACAGTTAAGTAAAATGACTTCTGATAATAATGTTCCGAATACCAATTCTGGGGGGGGGGGAAAGCCCAGACCTAAAATGAGTCGTGAGGAGGCTATGAAAAAGTTCCCGTGCCATGGGTGCGGCCAGATGGGGCATTGGAGAGACGAGTGTCCACACCTACAGGCTGGTAATGCCCCTGTAAATGGTTTAAATCCACAGGTGCCGAAAGAGGGGACAAGGAAAACCCAGCAACAGGTAAAATTACCTCCAGTACCTCGCGCTCCTAGATAGAATTTTAAGAGTCAGGGTCAGCAGAATGAGAGGGCGGAAGTATGGGAGGTTGAGAGTGAAAGAAATGCAGTCATCCCACAGTACTTGCTAAGTGATACCTTCCTTTGTGAAGATCAAGATTGACGGGGCCTGAGAGGGGAGGATGAGGAGTGCGTGCTTGGCGCCTCCTTGCCGGTAGACCAGACTGGACCATACATTGAAGGAAAGGTTGAAGGAAGAGATGTCACCTTTCTGTTGGACACTGGCGCTACCAGATCTACTGTAAGAACAGTGGATGTTCCTAACCTACCCCTCTCGGGAGAAGCAATCCAAGTAGTGGGAGTCTCAAATCAGATAATAAGTACCCCTGTAACTGAACCAATGGAGATTTCCATAGGAAATTTCAAGGAAATGCACAGGTTTGTGGTCTGTGATTCCAGTCCTGTAAATCTACTGGGACGTGATTTGTTGTGCAAGATGCGTTGTACCATTTACTGCACACCAAATGGCGTTGAAATTCAGACCCCCGATGAAGATGGCCTGTACAAACTGATGTTAGTCAGACAAGATGCCGATATCAAGCCTTTGACAATTGAGGATTTACCTGAGGAACTCCAGCTAAGAGTGGTACCAGAAGTGTGGGATTTCACAGGAAAAGATGTAGGCCTGATGGCAAATGTGGACCCAGTTAAAATAGCAATAAAAACAAATGCTGTATACCCCAAAACCAGACAGTACAAAATGAGTGCAGAAGTGAAGGCAGGAGTAGCGACTGAAATCACGAGGCTGCTAGAAGCAGAAATAATAGAAGAAGTGTTGAGCAGCCCTTGTAATTCGCCTATCATTGGGATCAAAAAGCCTAGTGGGAAGTACCGGGTGGTGCAAGATTTGCGCAAGGTAAACCAAATTGTTGTGCCTTGCTGTCCTATTGTACCCAACCCTGCAGTGATACTCTACCAGATTCCCTGGAACGCAGAATGGTTCACTGTCATCGATCTGTGCCACGCATTCTTTTCCATCCCATTGCACCCAGAAAGCAAATTCCTTTTCAGTTTTGAATTCGACAGCCATATCTATGTCTGGAATCGTGTCCCTCAAGGGTACACCGAAAGTCCATCGATTTTCAACCAGATACTGAAAAAGTGCCTTGAATCCCTGGTGCTGCCGAGAGAGTCTGTTTTGGTGCAGTACATAGATGACCTGTTAGTGGCATCTAAAACCCAGTCTGACTGTGTCACTGACACAATTGCCTTGCTGAATCACCTAGGAAAAGGAGGACATAAAGTGTCGCCTGACAAATTACAATTCTGTAAAAACTCAGTAAAATATCTGGGGCACCAGATAGAAAAAGGAATCAGGAAGGTCACTACCGAAAGGATCAAAATAATTAAAGCAATGGAACTGCCTACCACCCAGAAAGAAGTGAGAATGTTCTTGGGAGTTGTGGGTTACTGCAGACAATGGATTGCAGGGTTTGCGGCTCTAGCCCGACCCCTGATAAATATGACAAAGAAAGGAGTGGAAGACCCCGTCCACTGGGACAGTGAGAGCATGAATGCTTGGGTAACTCTGAGAAACTGTCTATGTACCGCACCTGCATTGGGTATGCCTGAGTACACTAAACCCTTTGAACTGTTCTGTGACACCAGAGAAAATTGTGCTCTTTCAGTCCTGACCCAGGAGCACGGATCAGTCAGACGACCAGTAGCCTACTTTTCGGCCACCTTAGACCCAGTGGCCGCTGGATTGCCTGGATGCTTGAAAGCCGTTGCGGCTACTTGCGTCAGTCTGGAACAGAGTGAGAGCATTGTCATGGGACATCCCGTCACTGTCTATGTTCCTCACTCTGTTGTCATCCTACTGACTAGAACTAAGACCCAGTACCTCACACCTAGTCGGCTGACTAAGTATGAGAGAATTTTGATTGGTGCTGAAAATGTAACTATCTCCCGGTGCAATGTCCTAAATCCTGCGACACTGTTACCTGTCCCTCTGGATGCAGAATCGGATGAGGGTGGGGAACATAATTGCATCGATCTGACTGAATATAGCACCAAGCCCCGTCCTGACATTCGTGAAATAGCACTACGGGACGGGGATAAAACAATGTTTGTGGATGGCTCGTGTTTGAGACATGAGAGTGGGAGTCTGAGTGCTGCCTATGCTGTGGTTACTCTGACAGGAGTCGTCGAGGCATCTTACATGCGCGAGGTGAAATCTGCACAAGTGGCGGAGCTTATAGCGTTAACTCGAGCATGCAAGAGGGGAAAAAACAAAAGAATTACTGTTTACACAGACAGTCAGTACTGTTTCGGGGTTGTTCATGACTTCGGCCAATTGTGGTTGCAAAGAGAATTCATGACTTCCTCTGGCACACCTATCCGAAATGGGAAAGTAGTGCATAACTTACTGGAAGCCATCCAATTACCCAAAGAATTGGCTGTGGTCAAGTGTGCGGCTCACAGATCTGGAAATGATGATGTGACTGCCGGTAATAGGTACGCTGACCAAATTGCACAGTTTTGTGCCCGACACCAGATGTCCCTACAAATTGCCCGGTGGGATGGAACCAGCTGCCAACTTATGTTGTTTGATAATGTGTCAACGTGGGAAGAATTAAGAGAGATACAGCAAGCCACAGACAGGCAAGAAAAAGGCAGGTGGGCCGCAAAGGAATGCGAGTTGCGAGAAGATGGTGTGGTGGTAAATCCGGATGGGGTGCCTGTACTGCCTGATAGCTTGATCGACCCCATGGTCAGAATGATACATGAGCCAACACATATGGGAAGAGATGCGATGTGTCGGGTGTTTGAACAAGTGTTCTGCAATTCAAAGTTCAGGGACCAGGCGGAAAGGCTTTGCCAGAGGTGCCTAGTGTGTCAGCAATTCAATGCAGGAAAGAAGACAGTAGTGAAACAGAGTACTATTGGAAAGGCAGTAGGTCCCTTCGTTAGAATGCAGGCAGACTTCATAACCATGCCCAGATGCAAAGGATATAGATATGTCTTAGTCGTAGTATGTCTATTCTCCAGGTGGGTGGAAGCGTATCCAGCTAAGAAAAATGACGCTATCACCACAGCCAAATTGTTGCTCAGGGAGTTGATACCTAGGTATGGGATCCCAGAGACGATCGAAACAGACCAAGGTGGGCATTTTGCCAACGATGTCCTATTGGAACTCTGTAGAGCCTTCAAAATGAAGCAAAGATTGCACTGTGCCTACCACCCAGAGGCTTCTGGGGTAGTGGAACAAATAAATGGCACTCTGAAGTCCAGACTGGGAAAAATGTGTGATTCCACAAAAATGAACTGGATAGAAGCTTTACCCCTGGTGCTGATGAGTTTGAGAAGTATCCCGAATCGAAAGACTGGCCTAAGTCCCCATGAAGTGTTGATGGGAAGAGTGATGCGCCAGGCATGGGTACCCGGAAACAAACTGCTAAGCATTTCTGATGATATGGTGCTAGAATACTGCAAGCAGCTGGGTGACCAAGTGCGTTCTCTCTCTCAGCAGATTGGAGAGACAGAAGACGAGTGGCCAAAGACTCCAGCACACAACCTGCAGCCAGGAGACTGGGTGGTGTTAAAGAAACACACCCGGAGCAGCTGCTTGAAGCCAAGGTGGGGAAAGCGACGACAAGTGATCCTCGTCACTACCACTGCTGTGAAGTGCGCTGGTGTACCGAAGTGGATCCACGCCAGCCACACAAAGCGGGTATCTGGAGAAAACGCGACTGGAGCTGAAGGCAGCACAGCTGAAGAGACCTCCGAGGAAGAGAGTCCGGAGCTAGCTGACATCGAACTGCCGAGCACAAGTCGAGACGTTGAATGGTATCCCGCCGACGAACCAGTTCATGATCCAATACGAACAAGGAAATATTCCTACTTAGACAGTGAGTGGGATAGTCCAGGTGAGTCAGGAGTAGAAGAAGAAGGTCAGGTCAATGAAAGCCGTAACATACCTGATCAGGAAATAGGCCAAGTAGGGTCAGATCAGGACATCGACACTCCTCCTGAAACTCCCGAGAGTGGAGAGGGACAGTTAGAAATTAGGGCTGACGTTCATGCAGAAGAAAGCGAAGAGGTCGAAGAGCATGAACAGGAACAGATAGAACTAGATCAAAGTGCTCAGACAACGGAAACAACAGTAACAAGAAGTAAAAAGAAAGTGCGATTTGAATCTGAGCAGGGACAGATTAGCGACCAGGCAGAAGAGATAGACGAAAGACCTGGAACTAGTCAGACAGGCAGGGAATCAGAAGTGCCACAACAAAAAGTGAAAAGAGTGCACGAAGAAGGAGAAGTCTCCTCAACCACTGGGAGGCACGGAGGAAGAAGTACACCTCGATACGTCAAGAGACTAAGGCTCAGACTAAAGACAGTCGAGGAAAACGATAAAGACCGAAAAAGGGCTTTAAGTGAAAGGAATGCAGCCCAAGGCAAATCACTGAGAAAGAGCGACAGAATAAAGAAACAGAACCGACTGTATCGGAGCCCTGAGTGGACGTACTTTGTGTTGGAAGAGATTGACGAGCCTCACCACAGTGGCAACAGTGACAACGAGTCCATTGCTGATCGGAGTTCGGACGAAGACCCTCCTTAAGCGAGCCCTGAAGTGAGCCTTTGGTGCAAAGAAACGAAGAGGGGTAGCAAAGGCCACCTGTAAGCTAAAAATGTCTGATCCGAGTGTCTCTGGGAGATCCCGCTGTGGGTGTCTCAAAACCTGTTGTAAGATATGCTTGTGTAGTGTAGCTATGCTAATAGTAATGTGGATAGGACTAACCGTTTTTTTACCTTTTATGATAAGTAAGAATCCTAACTTGTCCCTTACTGAACCCGAAGCAGTAGATGTAGGGGTTGTACAGACTGCAGAAACACCACGAAGACTAGAAAGACGCGACAAAAGAGTAGGACTGACACACACACGACCTAATTTAGAAGCACCAGATGAGGATGGACTACATTTTCACAAAATGAAGAACAGGACGCATCTAAATGTTTTTGCTAACTTGTTAGTGCATTATGTAGAAGCTATGGAAATAGAGGACTGTTATGTCTGCATGAAGCTACCAACCTCAGTGGCTGAAGGCGTGACATACCACCATCTACCTTTGACCTATGGAATCTCCTGTAGTATATTAGCTAGCTTGTTCTATAGAAGCACCTTGCAGTACTATTATTCAAACGATGACGTAGTATTTTCTGAACTTCCTGTTAGAGGACATTTGAACCGTGTACATACTACAAGTGACGTGACCCGCTATATGGGAGAATATTTCCTGACTATAGGTAACATAGACTTAGATCAAGCAAGAGAAGACAATCTGACCTGTTCACTGCAAGAGCAGGAAAAGATGTTTATAAAGATGGCAGACAGAAGGAGAGAAAAGTTTCAGAAGAAGGCAAATGACGAGAAGGATAGAATCCCTAGGTGGGCTGAGCACATGGATAACACCTCAGAAGGCGAAGCCAGTCCTGCCTTGTTGCTGGATTTTGAAAGAAAGGGGAAACTTTGTATCCATAGGGAAAAGACAGAGTACTATAACAATGTATTCATCGGTTCCAGCGAGTGTGAACATAATTATAAGGTAATTGGAGGCTGGGGATTCAAAAATGGGTCAGAACCTGTGTTTCCCGGAATATATTATATATGTGGGAACAAGGCTTATTTCAAATTGCCAGATCACTGGTATGGAAGCTGCTACTTTGGCATTGTTTTCCCGAAAATATACCATGTGAATAACGCAGCTGGAAGCGATGATGAAACTAATGGCTTAGTGCGTAGTAGACGCGAAAGTGTAGGCGAAATTGTAGGTGATATCTTTAGTGCACTGATACCTGGAATGGGGGTAGTTCTGAACACCCATAGAATCTGCAAACTGTCTACAGTAGTGGACCGGTTATCAACGGACACTGCTGCTGGTTTCCTGCTGGTCAATACTGAAATGGTTGCGATCAGATCAATGGTTTTACAAAACCGTCTTGCCCTTGACACCCTATTAGCAAAAGAGGGCGGAGTCTGTAGAATGCTGAAAGCGCAACATTGTTGCACCTACATTCCTGATAAAAGTATCGAATTAAAACAATATGTGAAGAACATAACTAATTTGGAAAGGGAACTCAAACCATTGGAGGTTGACAGTGCCTGGACGAGACTGACTGGAGGTCTCTCCTCTATAGGTAGTTGGTTTACTAACTTAGGTAGAAATATTTTGTGGAAAATACTGATGCCAATAGTTATAATAGGTGTGGTTGTATTGATCATTTTTATCTGCTGCAAGTGTCAAAAGTGCAAAAAGAAATATACAGTCAATCCGAGGGGGGTGAAAAGAAACATTGATGAATTAGAATTAGAGGAGCTGAAGAGTGCAATTTATAAAAAGGCGAAAAATCACCACTCTCATAGGGAAGCTGAAAGAAAACTAAACAATAAGTTTATTGAAATCGAAATGGACGATATGAATGAATGAGAAAAGTTGGCATCTGTTTCCTTCATGTAGTGATGATAGTAAATATCATCAAAGAGGGGATTGATGGAGCAAGGATTCGCACGTATAGCGCCTTGTTCGTATGCAAAACCCTTGTCTAAATTGCATAATAATATTAACACCATTGTTCGTCATTTGTAAAGTGTTCTCCCCTACACGCGGGTGTCCCTAGGATGCTTGCTTGTTTGTCTTTTCACGTACTAACGAAGCTTGCACTGAAAATGGCTGCTTTGCCGCAATTCAGTCTGCGCATGCGTCGGTCATACCCATGTGATGTGACGCACTCGCATTCTGGAGGGATTCTGTGCTCATGCGCATTGATGCTAAATATGGCCGCTTGTCTCTCACCACGCTCTCTGCTTACTGCAGCAGCTTTTAGCCTATCTATTCTTTCGCATTGATCCTTAATGCTATAGTTATTATAAAAGTAAGGGTTGGTTATCTCTTATCATGGTATACAGTGCGATCATTTTTATGTATGATTTTAATTTGTTTTCGCTTACTTTTCATGTACCGCGTCTTTGTGGGCTGGGTAATCATGAGCGGAGCCATACTTGAAGCTCTGCTGGGCACCGTCACATGACCGGAGAAAGTTCCAACTGCGCAGAAGCTAAACCTAGCCAGCTGGCTCCTGAAGCACAAAGCGCCTGGGAACCTCGCTGGGAATACGGAGTCTTACCTTGGAAAAAGCAATACTGTTGCTACATATTGTGAACTACCCTGTACTGCTGTATTCTATGCATGGGAACGTGAACCTGGGGGGCGGGTGTTCAAATTTGAATATTAAGCATGTGAAAACTGAATTCTAGGAGGTGGTAAAGACCGCACCACCTCTCCTGACCAATCACAATGTGGGAAACTGTCACTTGCAACATTAATGGGTGGTCTAAGGGTCCCCAAAACTGTATAATTACCCTAGTTTAGCTTAGGAAAATTGTCCGACTTGCCCGAGTAGCAGACCTGTCACTGACCCTACGATCTCAATAGGTGCTCATTCCGAAAGTGCTGCGGAGCACTTTGTCCATACTTTCCACAATCCCCTAAGGGGTGGAAAATCCTAAGTGCTGGCGAAGCACTTTGCTGGGGAATTCGAAAATCCAATCGGGGTTTCTGGCGGATTACTTGCAGGAAGGGGTAACGCAGGCGTTGCTGTCCGAAGCTGTGGGTGTTGGTCGTACCCTGGGAGGCCCTGTCCTTGACCTGAACCTGAGGGGTATCCTGTCCATACTGTCCGTGAGCTGTACCTGCTCGCATTCTGGCATTCCTTTTCTGAGGGTCCCTGTCCCCGTCTTCCCACTGACCCGTGGCCAGGGTTGGTCTTCAATCTGATCTAGGTAAATATAGATTGTGGGTTTACGTCTCTCTCTCTCTCTCTCTCTCTCTCTTCCTTTTCCTTAATAAAGCACTCTTGCCTGTGATATTGCTCTATCACCTTGAAAGCGAGTTATATGCAATTGTTTATTAGATTGTTCCACTTCTCTCCCCACCTTTAGAAGATTGCCAACTGTCATATTTCATTAGTATGTTCCCGTTTTTCCCTTCCCTTTAGTGGATTGCAGTGAAAGTAGCAAGAATAGCTTAATCACTTAGGTCAAGTACATGTTCTAGGTCCCATCCCATTCCTATGTTCTAGTATAAAATTGCAGTGAATAGTATGTGCTAAAACTTCTCCCTGTAGTTTCCCATATATTCTAAATGGTCATATTTTTTGTGCAAAGTTACCTATTGGTACTGATTTTGATGTTTGATATATTACTCTGTGTATCGCTTATTATCTTGGCTTCTTCACTTTGACTTCTTATATAAAATTTTGAACTTATTCAGGTGTCTGTGGTCATTACACAAAACTGTGGAAAGTATTTTACTGGTTTTAAGTATATTGAATGTTAGGCCTGTCTACTTTTTCCTTAAATAGCTCCAGGTCCGTCAAGGAGTTGCGCCTGTGGTAAGTCGGGTGCATGGTAAGCAGAGGTAAAACCAAACCTGATTACTCTTAGCAGCGTGCAGGAGGAGAAATCCTCACCCAGTTTCACCCAAACAAATTTAGTGTGTTCTTCACGCCAAGGGCCCAATGCGTGTTAAAGAATTGGTAACCCGGGTGACCTGGGGAAAACTGCGCGCTCTAGCAAGGAAACACCGGTAATATATTCCTCGTCAAGTCTAGTACAGGAAACGGGCCGGATGATTCACTGAAAGATGTACTTTCATGTAGAAACTGCAGCAAGCCTATCCGCTCGGACGGCAATTTCAGAAGTCTGCAGTGTGAATCGTTAGTGATTGAAACAAAAACGCTTGCTCAAAGACCGGAAATGCCATTCATAGTTTTGTCGGACTACGTCAGAGCTTGTGACTGCTGTTATGGTGCAACCTCCCTGTGACCTGCAGGTCATTCCTACGTGCCCAGTCACTGCCAGTCAGGAGGAGCCCCGCTTCGGAGTAAACACGTCAAGACGCCGTAGGCTTAATGTTATCTTATCGCTCACATTAGCAAAAAAAAAAAGTCTACTAATGGGTGTGTTGGGCTCGTGCATGCCTGACGCTTAGTACTGTGTAAAATTCTGCTTTCATCGCACTGAACAGAAACAACCTGCTGTTATGCCTCAGAATGTTTACACCAGTTGGTGCGTTGTGGATTTATATTCTAAGATCTGTGACAAGCTCTAATAAGAGAGAAACACATGTGTTGGGGTTTGCTTTAATTCATTCCAGGTTGGCTTGAATGGGATTTTACCAATGCAAAGCTGTAATACTGTGCCTGCAATGGTAAAATAATTTTGTAATTATTTTTCAGTTTGTAGTGAATGGCACTAGCTAATCCCATGATTAAGACTTTGCTACATAAATGGCAAAAGGCTTTGCACTTTTCTAGCTCAGTGTGGATGGCACTGCGCTAATCCTGTGCTTAAAAATTCTGCTAGACAAGCATTTGCAATGCAATAGGTCTCGCATTCACACGAGTTTGAGCTATTAATCGGCAATTGTAAATGACAATGCCTTTTATTTATGTTTTGGGTTTTAAAACATATATAAAAGGCATTGTCATTTATAATACTAATAGCTTAAACTCTCGCAAATTCGAGACCTATTACATTGCAATAAAGGGCCTTCTCCACTGCTTGTTAGATGCACTGGTGATGACGTCACATATTACATCACTCATGACATGGTCAGTGACATCACTCATGGCATCACTGATAACATCTCAAATGACATCACTCATGATATCACTGATGACATCATCCAGTGAATGTGTGTTTCTGTAAACTTTAAATATTTTTCATATATATCTATGCCAAGGTCTATTTATTTATTTATGTTATTTATTTATACAATTTATATAGCGCGCAAATACCCTGAGGTGTCTCGGCGCTGCTCAAATCATGTGCTGAAGGGGAGCCCTGACTTATTATTGATTAAAAAGCCATGTTTTTCATTGTTTCGAAATGTCATTAAGGAAGGACTGTTTTTTATATATTGGGGGAGAGAGTTCCACAATCTGGAGACAGACACTATAAATCGTCTGTCTCCCCAGTTCACTTTTTTTGTTCGCAGGATTGGGAGCAAGTGGGCTGAGGATGAGCGTAAGGCTCTTTTGGGGGTGTATACACAAAAGGCTTTTTTTAAAATGTCTGGCTCTATGTTATTCATGGCTTTATAAGTGATACACAGCGCCTTAAATTTGGTGCAACTCCTGACCGGGAGCCAGTGAAGTTGGCGTACAATGGGGGTGATGGAAGAGAATTTTGATGTGCAGGTCAGAATTCTAGCAGCGCGTTCTGAATTAGTTGCATCTTGTTAAGGACTTGTTCTTGGGCGTTTAGTAACAGACCATTACAGAAATCGATCTTAGAAAGTACTAAGGTGCACATAAGGGTTTTGCCTGCACTGGGAGGAAGGCAAGGCAGTAGTTTCTTAACCATCCTAAGAGTATAAAAGGATGCAGAAACTACTGCATTAGCATGGCTCAGAAATGACAACTTATTGTCAAATAATACCCCTAAGTTCCTGACTTTGGTGACCGGTGTTGGGGGGGCTCCTAGGTCCGAAGGCCACCATACTGGGGACCAAGACGGGGTCAATTTACCGAAGACCATGACCTCCGTCTTGTCTGAATTTAATTTTAAGTAGTTGTGATCCATCCAGGAGCTGATAGCCATCATGCCTTCCTGAAAATTGGCCGCAACTGCTCCTCCGTTGTTATGGATGGCCAGTACCAACTGGGTGTCGTCGGCATATGATGTCAGCCCTATTCCGTATGATTTAATGACCCTCGCCAAGTACGACACATAGATGTTAAATAGTGTCGGACTTAACGAGGATCCTTGGGGGACACCGCATGGTAAGGTGAAAACAGGAGAGTAGAAGCCACCCAGTTTGACAGACTGTTTACGGCCAGACAGAAAGGAAGCCAGAAGAGATTTGGCTTTACCCTGAATGCCAATGAGGGCTACATGGTCGATCAAGATGTTATGATCGACTGTGTCGAAGGCCGCAGACAAGTCCAATAATATCAGGACTTCTGCACCTCCTTGATCCATAATCAATCTGACTTCATCTGCTGCTTTTATCAGTGCTGTTTCTGTCCCATGCCCTTTCCTAAACCCAAATTGGGTGTCGTCAAGGAGGTTATTCTGATCGATATAGTCGGCCAGCTGACAATTCATTATTTTCTCAAATATTTTAGACGGAAAGGGGAGAGATGCAATCGGTCGATAACTTTTGGGTTCTGAGGGATCCAGATTTGTTTTTTAAGTAAGGGTTTAATGATTACTTTCTTCCAGATCGACGGGTAAGAGCCCGAAAGAAACATGGAGGTACAGATGTTTGTAAGAGTTGGAGCTATCAGGTTAGTCACTGGCTTAAGAATCAAAGGTGGACATGGATCAAGTGGTGACCCTGATTTGATGGTTGTCATAAGTTCAACTATTTGCGTTAGAGAAATTTGATTAAATTCACTAAAAACTGTGGGAAGGGGGGAGTCGCTACTATTGGAGCTAGTAGGTTCGGTGGTCACCTTGGCGGTAAAATTGGAAAAGATGTCATTGACCTTAAGCTTAAAAAAGTCCGCTAGGTCGTTACACAGATTATGGGACGGTTCTGTGGTAGTACATAATGGTGGAATGGACAGCTTCGTGAAGACTTGATAGAGTTGTTTAGTGGAATTTTTAGCTGACTCTATTTGCTCGAGATAACATTTTCGTTTCTCTGTGGTTAGAAGCTTTCTATATGTGGCCAATGCTTTTTTTTATAGATCTCTGTCATTGTTGTCATAATCTCTGCACCAACGCCTTTCTAAGTTTCTGCACCGTTGCCTTTCTAGTCGGAGGGTTTCTGAGAACCAAGGGGCGGAGGTATGTTACGGTTGGGCAGCATTTTTTTGAAAGCGCTAACGTAATAAAGGTGTTGTTAAGCCAAACATTATAATTCTCAGAGGCTATATGTGGATCTGTTGTATCCCTTGGTTGAGGGGAGGCCAAGGTGGACTGTAGAATTGAACCGTCCATGTTCTTCCTATCCCGAAATTGGACATAAGAGCGATTTGTGATATGTAGATTTTTATAGTTTCTGGTTATGATTGTGAACATTACTGCAGCGTGATCTGTCCACGTTAAAGGTTTCACTGAGGATGAAATGATATGAGGGTTATTAGTAAATAGACCATCAAGGGTGTGTCCCGCCTGGTGGGTGGGAGAAGTGATCATTAGTTTGAGACCTGCTGAGGAGTGGTCCGAGATAAGGACTGAAGAATCCCTGTCATTAGTGGTTTCTAGATGAAAATTAAAATCACCAAATATCGTATAATCAGGGTTATCTGCCATAGGTTCTAGTAAGGTATTGATAGATGCCAGGAAGGGAGATCTGAGGGTCGGTGGACGATAGAGAAGAGTTCCTTTGAAGGATTGCGAGGGAGAGAGCAGAATAGAGAAAGTTAATGCTTCAGCAGACTCGCTGTCAATAGGTTCTATCCTTGTTTCAAGATTTTTTCTATATATAATGGCTATACCACCGCCTTTTTCCCTGGGGATCTATTTTGCCTGACCACATGATATCCATCCGGGGTGGCTATACAGAAATCTGGGCCAGATGCTTGATCCGCCCAGGTTTCGGTGATAAAGAGGAGATCTATATTATGACTGGTTATAAATTCATAGATTTCCTCTTTGTGTTTTATAAGAGAACGAGCGTTAATAATCGTACAATAGGTGTGTTTGGCCTTTAAATCTCCTGGGGATGGATTCTGCATTTCTTGATGAAAAGGAAGAGTCAGTTTATACAGACAGTTTAGGCATTGAGAGGATTGTAGGTTAAAAAGAGAGTCTGAGTTAAAATGAGGACAGTGAGAGCCTAAATCTTTTATATGTCCATCAGTTGCACTCTTATTGTCTTGATTTAAACTTCTGTTTAGAATTTTTTAACGTTGTGGGACTCCCTCCTGAAGTGTTTTGTCTAGAAACACTGTCTACGTGCATTTCAAAATAGGTGAGAGCAGAAATTCTACACTCTGTTTGAGGTGTGCACATTTACACTTGGACCTGAGGTGGTCCTATTCTTTAGTTCATCACTGTTCAACAAAAATCCATGAGAAAAAGTTTTTTTGAAGCATCTTCCAATGCAATGTTTTATTCAGTATTTTTCTTCATTAAGCATGTATTTTCAAATATTTACGAGATTCATTGTTTAAAGCATTTCAAATCGACCCAATGCATTTCGGGTACAAACGGACCCTTCCTCGGGGGTCTATATGGAAAAAAACAAAAAAACATTTTTTGAGCCCAAAGCTATGTTTGAAGATATACAAAAACGTAATGGTAACATGATTCAAAGCGCTAAGCAATTTAACCCAAAAACGTGAACATTTGTGTAACGCTAGCATTTTTAAGAGGCAAACGTGATTGCTAGTCGGTTTCTAATGTGGCCCCTCGGTGATTACAAGGCTCTTGGTAATGAGCTAATGCCGACTATATACAGTCAGTTCCGAAAAGTTGTAACACAGTCTAACTATTGCAGTTGTAATAGCAATCCCATCCTGACTCGATCACTGTATCAAATGAAAGACATCACAAATGTTTAAAAAGCCTGTCTGTTAAACATTCTCAGATCGAAACGACTCGCGTTTCATGTCAGTTACTCACGGAAATGCTCATTCACGGTCTGTTTCTAGTTTCCACCAATGTCGGTGTAGCTGAGATAACCAGGATGGATCTTAGCGCTTATTTGAATGCTCATTGGTTGGTTACGCGGTCACGTGACCGCGATAGCGCAAAGCATGAGAAATTATAAACTAAGCGACTTGAAAAATAAACTTAACTCTGTTAGAGTATTACGTTTCACCCAAAAGAATAATCATCACTCGATTATTTGAAAAGTAAAACTTAACACACATTCGAAATCATACAGTGAGTGAACTTGAGGCGAAAATGATTAATTGACAGGTAAACATTATCATGATGATAGCGTGTCGGCCATGTTGGAGTGGAATGTAACCAAGGTTCACAGAGTAGACAAATAAACATTGTCATGATGGTTAACGTGTCTACCATCTTGTAATGAGATATGACCAAGGTTCAGCAGAGTAAACCGGTGTCAGTACAGGAAAAACAAATGACTTCCTGGTGATTTTATAGAAAACATGATAATTCTAGTCTGTCGTTAAGCCCATGTGGCTGGAGACTCCCCATCTTTTTTATCCAGAAATATTCAGCTCTTAGTCTCATTTTATGTGCATCCAAAAAATCAGAAATCAACAGTGGCAGCACACTGGGCAGAAGCAGGACATAATATTTCTCAGTTACGCTTTACTATACTGGAGGTGATTGAAACACGCCCAGATATGGATACACATAAAATGAGACTAAGAGCTGAATATTTCTGGATAAAATAGATGGGGAGTCTCCAGCCACATGGGCTTAACGACAGACTAGAATTATGTTACCATTACGTTTTTGTATATCTTAAAACATAGCTTTGGGCTCAAAAAACTTTTTTTTGTTTTTTTCCATAGAGACCCCCGAGGAAGGGTCCGTTTGTACCCGAAATGCATTGGGTCGATTTGAAATGCTTCAAACAATGAATCTCGTAAATATTTGAAAATACATGCTTAATGAAGAAAAATACTGAATAAAACATTGCATTGGAAGATGCTTCAAAAAAACTTTTTCTCATGGATTTTTGTTGAACAGTGATGAACTAAAGAATAGGACCACCTCAGGTCCAAGTGTAAATGTGCACACCTCAAACAGAGTGTAGAATTTCTGCTCTCACCTATTTTGAAGGACAGTGAGAGCCTCCCATGGTATTCCTTATGTCCCTTAGTTGAGTACTAGTATAGGTAATTGCCTCGTCTCCGTGATGAAGTCTGGGGGGGGTCAAGGGACATTGCGCTAAGCGCGATCTTAGCGCGGATGGGCGCAGACGGGCGCCCCTTTGGCGCGGCTTTGGCGCGCCTGCGGCGCGCCCGCAGCGCACGTCCGCTGCACGTCTGGAAGATCATGTGCAAGATATAGTCTAGCCCCTCCTCCAGCTAGACCGCAACCTCTGGTCCTTCCGGGCTCCGGGACTGACTCAAGATGGCGCCCTGCCCTCCACGCAAACGGCAATGCAGCCGCGATGGACCAGGGCAGGGGTAGCACAATTCACAACAGGTAGGTAACGGAAATGTCAATAGATGTTGCAGCAGCAATTAGATTATTAAAACAGTGGTTTTTAAAATGCGAGTGGAAAATGATAAAAACGAGCAATTTGGCAATCAATAAGCAGAAGAGTACACAGTAATAGTAATCATTACATTAGCGTGCCACCCAGTCTGCCCCTCAGCATTTTAGCAGAGCCGTAGGAGCTGCCACCACCTACCACTACCGCTTTGCGCTTCAGTCTGTCTGCCGAGATATAGTCTAGCCCCTCCTCCAGCTAGACCGCAACCTCTGGTCCTGCCGGGCTCCGGGACTGACTCAAGATGACGCCCTGCCCTCCATGCAAACAGCAATGCAGCCGCGATGGACCGGGGCAGGGGGAGCACAATTCACAACAGGTAGGTAACGGAAATGTCAGTAGATGTTGCAGCAGCAATTAGATTATTAAAACAGTGGTTTTTAAAATGCGAGTGGAAAATGATAAAAACGAGCAATTTGACAATCAATAAGCAGAAGAGTACACAGTAATAGTAATCATTACATTAGCGTGCCTCGCAGTATGCCCCTCAGCGTTTTAGCAGAGCCGCAGGAGCTGCCACCACCTACCACTACCGCTTCGCGCTTAAGTCTGTCTGCCGAGATATAGTCTAGCCCCTCCTCCAGCTAGACCGCAACCTCTGGTCCTGCCGGGCTCCGGGACTGACTCAAGATGGCGCCCTGCCCTCCACGCAAACGGCAATGCAGCCGCGATGGACCGGGGCAGGGGGAGCACAATTCACAACAGGTAGGTAACGGAAATGTCAATAGATGTTGCAGCAGCAATTAGATTATTAAAACAGTGGTTTTTAAAATGTGAGTGGAAAATGATAAAAACAAGCAATTTGGCAATCAATAAGCAGAAGAGTACACAGTAATAGTAATCATTACATTAGCGTGCCTCGCAGTCTGCCCCTCAGCGTTTTAGCAGAGCCGTAGGAGCTGCCACCACCTACCACTATTAAAGAATGAGTGGATTTACAAGTGCCTGAATGGATTATTTAGTAGATGCATGACTGACTGTATAAGTCACTGACTGAACGTATGTTACTGAATGCATGGGTTAATGGCTAAACTGTGTGAATGTCTATATTAGTCTCTCAGTTGGTGTGTAAGCAGGTGCATGGGTTATTGAGTAGCTACATCAGTGTTTATATGGGTTATTGATTGGTTGTATGAGTATCTGTTTGGGTGTCTGAGTGCCTATGTGGGTGGGTGGGGGGTGTCTGACTATGCATACAAATCTCAATGGCTGATTCACTGGCTGTACAGATTCAAAAGTGCATCTCAGAAGAGCTGTATGGGTAGCTGACTGTGTGTAGAGGTGTGTTGATTAGTGAATTGATGTCTCAGTTGTATATATGTGAGTAACTATATATGTTTTTAGACAGTATATGTGAGTGTTTGGGTGTATAATTGACTATACACGAGAGAGAGTGATTGCAAAAGTGTCTACATACATGAACGTGTACTTGTACTAGTGATTGTATAAGAGAGTAAGTATGTGTTAGTATCTATATAAATAAGGGAGGTGGTGTGTGTATAAATAAGTCAGGTGGTGTGTATATTTCTGCACAGGTGAGTACATGGGTGTGTGATTGATTTTTGGCATGACTGAGTAGATGTGTGAGTAACTCTATGGGTCAGTAGCACTGTGTGAATGTATGTTCAGGTATATGAGTGGATTTAATACTGATGTAATGATGTGTGACAGCATGTATGAGTGACTGTATCAGTGAATGTCTGGCTCACAATATATAGATAGGAATCAGTGGATGGGTAACTAGTATCTGGTATTGGTCTGTCTATGGTTCCGAAAATGGTAGTCTCTATTTTAGAGTGCGTATATCAAAGTTTATATTAGAGAGTGAGGCGGTGTGTCAGACTATCACATGGATGATGTCATCAGTGATGTCCTCAGTGATGTCACTGGCCATGTCATAAGTGATGTAATATGTGACATAATCACCAGTGCATTGTGGGCGTGTGAGTTATAGTTAGCTCAGCTCACTATAACGGGCGAATTTCCCAGGTTTTATATGAGTCAAATGTCCAAGTAACAATAACGTCTCTGAAACCTATGGTTTTTTCAGTGAATTTCTAAGGTTTTTAAAATGCTAATTTCTAACTATAACGTCTGTAAAACCTATGTTTTTTTCAGTGAATTCCAAAGGTTTTTAAATATCAAACTACTATTGTACTATTCGTCATTAGTACTGTTTTTTCTAACTTTTCTATTACATAAAAAAACTGCAAAACTTCTATGTAATGTACTATATTTCACAAATTACAGTGAGTTTTTAAATAATACAAAATAATTTAACATTCAGAAAACAAATGTTCTCCCTTTTTTTGCTGTCATCAGCTTCTAGTTAACTTAACTATTCACAGTGATGTCAGTGTAGTTTCATCATAGACGGCAGGGAAAAAACAATCAACTAGATTGTTAAAAAAACAAATCCCTAATTCTCACAAAAATAATACAACATCAACACAAATAACACATCCAATACTATTTCCAATCTTCAAATCTTACCTTTACTTTGTAGTTTCTGTTCACATTTTTCCAATACGCCAAATAATGTATCAAAAATTTTGCTTTGAAATCATCCAGTATGAATTCCTTAAAGTATCTTTACACCTTCCCTCTAGGCCGAATGATGTATCTAAAATCTTTGTTTCAGAAATATCAAATATGAGTTGGGTAATTCATAAAGCAATCTCGGTTTCATTTCCAAGTGTGTATTGTTGCAGTGACTCCAAACATTATTACACTTTAAATAAACTGTATAATGTCCACTTGTGGTAGTACTTCCAGCATGGAAAACAATAGCAACTGTTGCAAAAGTTCTTCTAGAAATAGATACTTGACCAGCAACAACATTTTTAATTTTGGTTTCCACTTTTCTTCCATTTGGTCTACAGCAATGCAGCATTATAATCAAATATTTTCCATATCTTTGTAGGCATACTGTAGATAGCATTGTTGATTTACAACGAGAACAAATCATCTCCTGATCAGCTTCTTTGACTAATTTGGAAAATGGTACAGATTTGCAGTCAGGTATTGTTAAATATAGAATCGATCTCTGTCAACTATAGTGCTTGAAGTTAATGTACTACAAGCATAACCATCAGAAATTCTTGTGCATCTTGTATATTAGCACTGAACGTTAAAGATCCAGTACATATATCCAACAGTTGGCGAATACCAGAAGCAGAATGGATCTTACTTCTATCAGTTCTAAATTCTTGAAATAAAGTATAAAGTGCCGAACATAATCTTTTTTCCTGACTTTCCATAATTTCACCATAAACATCTTCAAGATAAAATATAACGTTTAGAATAAAATTACCATAGCAGTTGACACCAGAAGCATTTTCTAATTGGTATACGACAACATCATCACTTGTTTGTATTTTCTGCTTCTTTACATCTTTTTTTTTCTCTAGATTTTGTTTCTGCTTTTCAACCATAGTTGATTCTTCAACATGTTTGTGTTTTGAACGCACATGTTTCTCTAAAAGAGGATATTCACCTAATCTTGGAGCATAAAGCCTTCTCAAACGATTATATTCTCTTACACAATTAACATCAGCACTAACCTTGTTCTCATCAAAATCAATTAAATACAAACCAGACAACGTTCTAAATCAAGATAATGCAACATATACCATTCCCTCTATAAACACAGTTCTTCCTACATTTACCAAAGCATTATCTACACTTAAATCTTGAGATTTATGAATAGTTATTACATATGCTAAACAGAAGGGAAACTTTTTTCTACGAACAAAGCAAGCAAAAAACGTGCAGCAGAGAGCGCAATCTGTCTTACCTCTGTAATCTGATCAAATTTAACTTTCAAGAATTCAATTCCATTTCGATTTTGATATGTCACAAAATCAACATTTTCCCCATTGCTCCATTCACTAAACCTTCTTCTACATTCAGATTACGCCTCAAAATTACCCGACAGTCTAAACATACATCTAGATTTTTATCTAAGCCAGCAGTTTTTGGTACAGACTTTTCCAAAGAATCCAATTTAGTCTATAGTTTTTCTGAAAGAACAATTGTTATTCCTTGATGCTCGATTTTATCAATAGCTTCAATGTGAACTATTTCTTGATTTTCCAATTTTATAAGCTCTCTATTAAATATATAACACTCTTCCACTGTAGGCATATAGACTTTTTTTCTTTCATTTTCTTGTACATTACTTCTGCTGGTGTGTTTTAATTTGTAAACAAGTTCTTTAGTAGACGACTTTAAAAAGCTTGTTTACCATGTTTGCTTAGAATATCAATTCTTATATCTTTTAGAATATTTGCATAAGCTTCATCTCTTGCTTGTCGCATATTCTGAGTGAGTTCTTTCTATTCAAAATGTAACCACAGATTAACATTTCCAATATTTCCCAAAGATTTCTTAGTGTCTTAATGTAGAAGAGTTTTAGTATTAAATCTTTTTATTGAAAAAGCAGCTCGCATATAGACAATAGTACTTTCTACAGATCAAGAAACATGCAATACAAAGGGAGATGGCTTGAAACACTGTGACAAGTACAGTTAAGTAGCCCAAAAGACCTGCGAGTCCCTCCCCCCTCTCAGAAGAACTGTAGAGCCGAATCTGCAATAAGAAGAAGAAACAAAAACCTGATCCAACCCCCCTACCCCCACCCCGTGCCACCCCCCCACCTACCCACCCACCTCCCCCGTTCCAGGTCAAACGCCCATAAACATCAATACATCCATCTGCTCCAGAGCATCTCAGGAATCGACCTGTGACAGGCATAACAAACGCCAATACCGGGGTCATGTCACTTCTCTGAATTCTGTAGCCAACAGGGACAGGAATGGCTGCCTCAGTTCTGCATACCTGGACCCCTCCCCTGCTTTAATTAGGGATAACTTTTACATGCCCAAAACCGACCAGAGGCGATGCAACCAACCCTGGAATGTGGGGATATGTGGAGTGCGCCAGAAGGCTAGCGCGTTCTGAACTGCAGAGCCCAGGGTAATAGCAATCAGTCTGCCCCTACGCGATTTAAGTGGGTAGGTTAGCGCATTCGGTAAACCCAGCAGGACATAGGCAGGGAACCTAAGAATTTCTGTGTCAAAGTGTGCATCTACCTCGTTCAAGACCAACTTCCAGTACCCCTGGATCTGGGCGCAGTCCCACAACAGATGAACTAACGTACCTTTCTCGCCACATCCCGCCAACAGGTGGCTTCCCTTGTGTGATCCATTTCATGCAACCTCTCGGGCCTATAATACCAATAAGTCGCTAATTTAGTGAAGGTGTCTGTCAATCCCATATGGTAAGCTGAATGCCTTGCCCGATAGTAAATACCCCCCCATTCCTTGTTACTTAGCAACCTTCCTAGGTCCCTCTCCCAGCGAGCTCTACCCGAGTTATACACATGAGAGAACCGGTCTAACAGCATACGGTATAAGTCCAAGATGAGCCGTTTGTCCGCCGTTCACGTAATTAGCCAATACTCATAAGGACTGAGCTTCCGATCCGCCCCGCCCGAACCTGCGCTTTGAGTGCCCAATGACGCACTTGCACATAACCAAGCTGTTCCATCTCTGGCAGGCCATATTCCCATCTCACAGTCTTGAAGGGAGCTCTCCCCTCTCTCGTATACAAGTGGAACAGAAACCTACACTCCGCCGGGTGCCACCGGGCGAAAGCCTGAGTGTCTCGACCCGGTCCGAAATCCGGGTTCTCTTTCAGCGGCGTAAGTGGAGATGGAAATGTGGTCAGGTCGTGCTTCATGTTTGTCTGGTCCCAGACTTCCAGGGGGACTCTTGTGATAGACGAGGCGTACAAATTGGGAGGTCGATGCTGTTTGCGGAGGAAAGGGACCTCCTGCAACGGGCGGCCTGCTACTGCCTGGTCCTGAAAGAGCCAGTGTTTTTCTGAATCCCACCTGCTCCATTCCACCAAGGTTCGGAGTTGGACCGCTTGGTAATATAGCATCAGATCCGGGAGGCCCAAGCCCCCTTTCTCCGGTGGCAACATGGCCAGCCTAAGCTTCATTCTCGGTCGTTTGCCATTCCAAATGAATTGGGCGAGCTCTCACTGTGTTTGTCGGATCCAACCCTCTGGGGGACGGAGCAGAATAGTGTGAAATAGATACAGGATTTGCGGAAGAATGGTCATTTTTATGGCAGCTACTCTGCCCAGCCAAAACCAAGGGACATGCCTCCACCTGCCCAATTCCGCGCAGGGTGTCCGTCTAAGCCTGGCATAATTGATACGCACTGTATCTTGCAGTGTGGTCGCCAACTGAATTCCGAGGTACGGGATAGCCTCTGGTGCCCAACGGAAGGGAAAGTGCTCTTGCAAATAGGCCAGTGTGTGCCCCTCAAGCGAAAGGACTAGTGCCACCTTTTTCGTCATATTAACCTTAAAGCCCGCCGCGCCAGCAAACGTATCTAGGATCTCCGTATATGCCGGCAGGGAAGCTTTGGGGGAGGCTAGGGAGATAAGGACATCGTCGGCATATAAGCTTACCGTGTGTACATATGCACCAAACTTAATCCCCTGCACCCTCCGATCCGTTCTCATTGCCTGCGCCAACGGTTCCATATAAAGCGCGAATAACAGAGGCGATAGCGGGCACCCCTGCCGCGTTCCCCGTTCAATGGGAAAACAGGGCGAGGAGCACCCGTTGACTCTAACTGTCGCCGTGGGGAAGGTATAACAATTCAGGACCCAGGTTCTAAATGTCACTCCTATCCCTGCCTTTATCAGGACCTGTTCCAGATATGGCCAGTGAACCCGGTCTAACGCCTTTTCGGCATCAATCCCAAGCATCATGTATTCCCATGTTGTCCGTGTGGCCTTCTCTATCAGATGTAGAGCCCTCTTAGTGTTGTCGACCGTTTGTCGCTACGGGATAAACCCCACCTGATCTGGCTCGATCAACCCCTGCATGAGCGGTGCCAGTCAAGCTGCCAGGATGCTAGTGTAGATCTTGAGATCGACATTAAGGAGGAATATGGGCTGGTATGCTCCACACTGTGTGCGGTCTTTCCCTGGTTTAGGGATGACCGATATAGTGGCGTCCAATAAGTCCAGCTGGATTGCTCCAGTCTCCTCGAATGAGTTAAATAGGGCGGTCAACAATGGTGCTATCTGAGTGCAGAATGTTTTGTAAAAAATTGCTGTAAAGCCATCTGGTCCCGGAGCCTTGGCTAACTTAAGGCGCGAGATCGCCAAAATCACCTCCTCAGGACGAATCTTACTATCCGGGTGTTCTGCTTGATCTTTCGACAAAACATGGAGAGAAACAGACTCTAGAAAAGCCTCGCTGTCTGCGGGATCGAGCCGCGCCCAGGCATAGAGGGAAGTATAAAAGTCGCTAAAGGCCTTTACTATGTCGCCGTCGTCGGTGACCCGCTCCCCCTCCCGTGTGGCAATCTCTTGCACCATGTGTCGCTGTTGAGTTTCCCGGAGTGCACATCCCAACAGGCGCCCGCACCTATCCCCCCCGGTGTAGTACATGTGCCTTATCCTCAGGGTCGCAAATTCCGCCCTATCCTGATCTAAGGCGGCCAGCTGCTGACATGTTTGGCGAAGCTGCCTCTACACCCGAGGCGCACCTGTCCTTTGGTGCATCTGTTCTAGCTCTCTTGTCTGTAACGTAAGTTCCTCGCGCTTGCGTGTCCTCTCCAAGTTTTCCGCCGCCGAGACCGCGATAAACTCCCCGCATAGCACCGCCTTGAACGCCGCCCAGTGTGTAGCCCGATATGTGTCCGAGGTGTGATTATGTGATAAGTAGTCTTTAATGGCCCCTTTAATTTTCTCTACAATGTCCTTACGGTGCAGTAACGTGTCGCGCAATCTCCAGCAATGCGCAGCTCTAGCCACGGGTGGGAAGGAGAACACTACCGACAACAGTGCATGGTCGGAGAGCGCCGCAGCACCTATCTCTACCTCTGTCGCCAGCGCTTTAAGTGATGTGGAGGATATAAAGCAATCCAGCCTCGCATATGTTTTATGGGCTTTAGAGTAATAGGAATATACCCGGACTCCTGGATGAAAGCTGCGCCAGAGATCATCCATCCCCATCTACTCCATTCTAGCCAACCCCTCTCAGGATAAAGTTCCTGCCTGCGTGGCTCGCTGCCCTGACCTGTCCAATCGGTTGTCAAATACCAAGTTTAGGTCAGCCCCGATTAAAATATGCCTATCTGGTGTCGCAGCAGCCTTACTTAGCGCTTGATGAAAAAACCTCTCCTGTCCCTCATTGGGTGCATACTCTGAGCTGACTGTAAAGGAGGTGTTCCCTAGGGAAACGCTATAGGAGAGCAGTCTCCCTCGTATTTCGGCTACCTTCCGCCCTACTATCCCCCTAAAGTGCTGGGCCACCAAAATTGCAACCCCTGCCGTCTTAGTGGGGCCTCAGGAGAAGATCTGGAGCGGGAAGCTACGCGATTTCATCCGAAAGCAATCCTTGGCCAAAAGGTTTCCTGAAGCAGGCAAATATCAGCCTTTGAGTTCTCCAGGAACGAGAGGATTGCTTTCCGTTTCACTGGATTATTTAGGCCTCGGACATTCAGGGTGAGGAGACGTAGTTCAGACGCTGGCATAACTAATCCTTGACCTCGAACCCTCTATGTCCCCGGGTAGTGATGCGCTCCCACTCCAACAGCCGTACACCCAAAACCTCACCCTTCCACACACATACACATGCCCGTGGACCTGGAACCCCCCCTGCCCCAACAAATCTATCCCCAATAACTCGCAACATAGAAATAATAAATTCTACCCCAACTGGAAAGACAAAAGCAACATCATTGTCCATCATCCTTAGATGATGGGTAGAAAGCAACACTTGTGTAGTCTGTCCAATCGTAGATTACTCTCCCTCCCTCCCGCCGACAGCACACCACATAATGCGTATAAGACCCAGCCAAGTTTATCTATCTCTGAATTCAGCTGGGGTGGGACGCCTTGGCGCCCGATGGCACTGCCTCCACCGCTGCCCTCTGGCCATCTTTGATCTCTGCTGCTGGCGGTTTCCGGACCTGACGTCTTCTAGTCTGTTGTCGCCACCGCGTCTACCATCGTCTGTCTCTGTTGTGGGCCCCTCCACCTCTTCCGTCTCAGCAGGCGGGTCCAGACCCAACAACCGACATGCCTCCCTCAGGGACCTTAGTTGATGCAATTTATTGACCTTTTTGAAGATCAAACGGAAGGGATGGCCCCAGCTGTAGGAGATGTTTTGTTGCTGAAGGAAAGTCGTTACAGGTTTAAAGCAACGTAGTTTCTGCAGGGTAAGGGCGGACAGATCTTGAAATAAGACAGGCTTTTGCCCCTGAAAGGACAGGGGGTGCTTCTGCCGCGCCTTCAACAAGATCTCCTCCTTAGTGCGAAAGTCCTGTACACACGCAAGAATGTCAGGCGGTGGGGCCGAGAGAGGACCCATGGGACCCACTCTATGCACATGGTCTATCCGTATGTCTGTGACTGCTGGACATCCAAGGATGTGGCGAAACAGCGCGCTGGTGAAGCCAAAGAGGTTCCTGGTGTCTTCGGAAATTGTTACGCCTCGGATGCGGACATTATGGCGACGGGAGCGATTCTCCAAGTCTTCCATATGTGATTGGAGGTCCACCTGCTGATCGTGAATCCGGGCTATCTCCTGATGTAGTGCCTCCATTTCCTTATCCCTGGAATCACTCTTTGTCTCCAGGTCCGCCACTCGTTCCCCTATTCCATCCACGTCTTTGCGCACGTCTTTGATCTCCTCCGTGAACTCCTTCTGTAGGGCGTGAATGTCCCCCTCTAGAGAGGCAAAAAGCGACTCCAGGAACGCCTTAGTGATCGGTTCTGAGCCCTTCGCCTGTCCTGCCGTTGTTGGGGACGTATTGGCCGCCATGCCCTTGGCCTGTTGATTCGTTTGGACCTTAGCAAAAATGTCTTTGACCGTTTTCTCTTTCTTTACCCTCGTGGTGGACATCCCTGAGCTCCAATGGGACCGGGCACTGCAAGGGGCCTCCTCGCCGCTCAGGCCAACTAGTTACTGACTCCTTCACCTTATCAGTCGACGTCTCGCCAAGAGGACACCCGCTGCTAATCTCCAAGTGGGCTCCTGAGGTGTACCACCAGGTTCAGATGGGGGCAGGCTCGCTATGAGGCCGCACCACTATTGCTATATAGCGCCCAGTTGTGCGTTCTTAACGTGCACAGATCAGTCTGCCAAGGATTGCACCCTCCGTGCTATTCCACCTCCGTTCCTCTGGGCCCTCTCGCTCACCCATATTAGTCCAGAGCACCCACACATCCTCACACCGCCGCCCCGGTCTAGCAAAGCCCAGTTCTGCCACCACTATCCACCGGCGTACGTAGTCCCTCACGCTTGGGCCCCGCTGTCTGCTCCCTCCACCGCGATTTAGGGGGACTAGCCTCGGCTCACCTCTCTTACACCGGGGCTCCTTCTGTATAGTCGCGCTGCCGTATCCCCTCCCGCGGGTAGCTGCTAGGCGCCTTCCTCCGGCCGTCAGGACACTCACCACTCTCGGTACCTGTCAATTGCTCACTGCTGCGGGGAAACCACAAAACCTGGCCGTCTTGGTCCCACCTACATCCACACCAGCCCTCCCGATGCGGAGGCCGATCCACGCCAAAATCACCGCTGCCCCGGCTACACTCGCTCTGACTCAAAATGGCGGCTCACCTCGGACCTTCCACTGCTTAGCCCGGTCCGTGCCTGATGTCTCCCGCTTTGCAGGGCAACCACCGTCACCCGCCACCAAACAAGCAGCCCTCTCCGCCACTGCCCCGATCTGCTCCAAGGGCGTATGCTCTCGACCCTCAATTTGCGGCCGCTGATACACACAAGATGGCGGACGGCCGGGGTACCGTCTCTTCCGCCACCAAAATCGTGCGGAATGCCACACGCTGCTCCTCTGGTCGCCGCCGGGTGGTTCACTGCTCCCGCTGCCTCTGCTGAGCAGTTTCCCGGGCAATCCCCAGGCCGATCGTCCCCCTCTGCCCTCTGTCCTCCGTGCCTTCCCCTGATCACCGCCTCCGCTCCTTATCGGCTACTGGTCGGAAGCTCCGACCCCCACCAGTTCGGTATCCACCGGCCTCCAGCTGCTCTCTGTGTCCTTGGGGGTATTCCCACCAGTACCGGGCGCTGTCTACCGCTAATTTGGGCCGAGGGCCTGTGCTAAAGCAAGCTATCGGTGGGAGCTTCGGGAAGATGCGTCCGATCACTCCGCCATCTTGGCCACGACCCCCCAGAAGAGTTCTAAACACTGGTTAGTTGTAGAAGATCTCCAAACACAATTACATGTTTTCCTCCAAAGAGAACATCATAATCTGTTTTTAATATCTGTTGCATTGTTAAGTGTACAGAAGCAAGCATTACGTTTGAGACCATGCTCACCTCATCAATAATTAAAAGTTTCATTTTCTTCAGCACTCTTGACACTTCATAAGAAGCTTCTCCAGACA
Organism: Lissotriton vulgaris; assembly: GCF_964263255.1. Taxonomy (NCBI): domain Eukaryota; kingdom Metazoa; phylum Chordata; class Amphibia; order Caudata; family Salamandridae; genus Lissotriton; species Lissotriton vulgaris. Next base: position 937,595,475 of record NC_141699.1, read on the forward strand.
ACTTCTGATATTCTAATTTATGATCATGCTCAACTGGTAACATCAGTAATCTATGCAAAGTAACTCCTTTAACATTGTGTGCTGCTAATCCAGTTGGAGCTGTTACCACACAACATAAATGTGCACCAGTACATTTTTGAAGATAACTGGTCAAAACTTTAATTACATTTTTTTTACCTGTCCCAGCTTGACCACTGATGTACATCAGAAGAGGTTTAAAAAATGAACACACACATTCTTTTTTTTCATGCAACAAACCATGTTCTATCTGTTCTCTCACTTGTACGGTGCAGAGCAAGAATATCGATGGGGAAATGTCGACAAACATAAATATCGAGGTAAGAATGTCATCTGTTTTAAATATCGATGTAATTAATATTAATGTTAGAAATATTGAATTTTTAGTTGTGCAAAAATATTGATATTGCGAAATATCGATCTAGTAAATATAGTTGAAATAAATATCGATTTAAATTATATCGATATTGAGGGGCATGGCCAAGATGGCGGGCTGAGAGGTCGCACTTGCCGAGAGCTCCCGGACCCCTGAAACCATGCACCGCTCGCAGCCGCTGATTCCCCCCCGGATCGGGCGGTGGCTGAGCCTGGTGACCCCCGTGGTGGTGTGGAGCGGTCGTTGAGCCTTGGGTGCCCCGCTGGAGGTGCGATTCCGATCGAGATAGCCTGGGGTGGAGCCCGCTGGTCGGCTTGTGTGCAGCCCGGAGGCCGCGAGACCTTCAGGCTTTGGGCCTCGACGGTGTGACCGGCCGACTGTGAGTGGCCTGCCGAAGTGCCTGCACTGCGGTATTCGAGTGGGTGCCGAGGAGGACTTCGCCGGCGGAGCGGAGCCGAACGGAGGAGGGCGACGGAAGCGGAGCCGGCCTACGACTACTACGCAAGTCCGGGGCTCGAGAACGCTCGCCTCGCGCGGCCGCTCCGGCCCAACCCTGGTCGTGGCGGAGTGGAGTCGCGACTCCGGAGCATTTAATCATCCAGACGGGCCGGCCCCGGCTGCCTTCCCCCCACGAGCCTGCCCTCCGGCTGTGTTTATCGCCACTGGACTCGTGGCGGAGGTAGGCCTCATTCCCTGGGCGGTGGCCCATTGACTGTAACGGGCGGCCATTTTGGGAACCTCGGACCGGCTACCCGGCCTTGCTCGGAGCCTCTGTGTGGCGGTGCTTCCTGGCTGGCGAATAGTTACCCTGATCCTGGTGGCCTCCTCCCTGAGCTGCGGCCATCGGTGGCTCCCACGCCGCCACGATGTCGAATGTCAGAGGTCAAAGGAGGGGGGATCGGACTTTGCCAGACATGTTGGGACGCGGTGCCCTACGCAGCGGAGGTAGCCAGGCCGCCCCGAACTCCCCGGCCCCTGCTAGAGGCGCTGAAGGAGGGGAGCCACCGGTGACGCGATCGTTCCTGGAGTCACTGTTCAGCTCCTTAAGGGAGGATTTTCAGACTTTGAAGCAGGAGGTGGCCGGGGAGGTCCGTGAGGTACGGAGAGAGGTGGACTCCCTGGGGGAGCGAGTCAACACTGTGGAGGAAGCTGGTCATTCCAGGGACGAAGAGATCACCCACCTGCAGCAGGAGGTCATGCGGCTGCGGGAGCAGCAGATTGAACTGCAGGCCCACGCCGAAGACCTCGAAAACCGGTCCAAGCGAAACAACATCAGGGTCCGGGGCGTTCCGTCCGGCGAGGAGGGTGAAGACGTGACCGCCTTCCTAGAGGCCCTCTTCCGTGCAATTTTGGGGGAGTCAGAGGATTTTCAGGTCCGCATCGACAGGGCGCACCGGGTGGGCCGCCCTCGCAGAGCTACGGCGCCCCCCCCCGGACATTTTGGCTTTCCTACCGGACTTCCCCCTGAAGGAGCGGATCCTCCGCGAGGCACGGCGGCAGCAGCCTTTCCGCTTCAGAGACCACCCGGTGGCCCTCTATCAGGACTTATCTACGGTCACACTGCAGAAGAGAAAATCTTTTAAAATCGCTACGGACTTTCTCCGGGAGCAGGGAACGCAGTACTCTTGGGGGCACCCCTTCCGCCTGATTTTCCGATGGAACAGAACTTTGCACCAACTCCGGTCCCTCCAGGATGTCTGCGCAGTATTGGGCATCACGGCATCGGATGCAGACACCCCGGCGCCGCGCCGTAGACGAAGCACCCGAGATGGATGGCAGCAGGCTGGGGAGAGACGCTCCCCGCCACCGGAGCGGCCTGACTCGCCCACGATTTGGGCGGACATGTCGGCCGCCATCCAGGAGGCCTCCAGAGCAACAGCGAACGGCGAAGTGGCCTTGACGGCCTGAAATTACTCCGGGGGGAGTCTACACTAGCCTTTCATTATCGCAGGTGCGGGGGTTCTGGGGGTGGGGAGGGACGGGAAGGCGAGTGCAAGTGGTGGTGGCTGGACGTCCACTAGATTGACTTTCCACGGCCTTGTCCGATAAGGACTGTACTGGGACAATGACTTCTTTGAATGACTTGAGGAGCGGGGAATGGGAATGGGAATTGCAGGGGGGTGTTTTGAGTTTGGGGGTTTGCAGGGAGGCGGGGAGTTGGGAGCGGTGTGGGGTTGGGTGTGTGAAGTTCCAGGGGAAGGGGGGGTCCACTTAGTTGGGGGGTTTTGGGGTTTGGGGACTGTACTGTGCCGAAAGGATGTTTGCGTTTGTTGTGCGCTGAGGTTTCGTGAGGTGGACTCTATGTTTGCCTGCTGGGCTTTGCCCACCATCATGTGCGCGTCAAGGGTTCCCCTCCCTGATGGCTCTTAAAGTGGTTACTTTGAATGTGAAAGGGCTGAATAACCCGGTTAAGAGGAGGGCAGTACTGTCTCTGTTAGAGAACTCTCAGGCTGACATCTGCCTACTGCAGGAGACCCATTTGCTGGCCAAAGATTGTCCCAGACTGCGTACCCCCAAGTTCCCCACACAGCTTTTTTCCTCCAGTGCTTCTAAAACGGCAGGGGTGGCACTTCTGTTCTCCAAGGGGTTCAGGGGGGAGATCTTACAAAAGGTGGCAGAGCAGAAAGGAAGGCTCTTAGCATACAGGATTAGGGTGGGGGCACGGTGATGACTGTAGGCTCTATCTATGGCCCCAATGACCATCACGATCAGTTTTTGCACAGGGCACTGGAAGAAGTGGCGTCCACCTCTGATAGGCACATGGTGTTAGGGGGAGATTTGAATCTGGTTTTCGACGCGGCTCTGGACAGGTCTGTGCAACGGCGCCACCAGTTGGGAGAGCTTTCGGGCTCGGTTCGCACCCGACTTGAGGAGCTGGACATGCATGACATGTGGCGCCGCCTTCACCCTGCGACCCGCGCGTACTCCTATTTCTCACACGCACACAAGTCCTACGCACCATCTCCTTGTGATTGGCCCGATGCTCGCTATGGCCTCGAATGCCGACATGGGGGTCCTCTCTCTCTCCGACCATGCGCCGGTGGAGGGTACCTTCAATTTACCCCCGGCGGCTCGACCGAGAGGGGTCTGGGGACTCCGGGACACACTGTTGCACAGACGGTCGACGGTGCAACAGATTCGCGCGGCCATTGCGGACTTCCAGCGCATAAACGATAATGATGACACCTCCCGCGCAACGCAGTGGGCCGCCCTGAAGGCTGTGCTCCGGGGCGAATTTATCGCTATCTCCTCGGCGGAGAACAAGGATCGCCAGCTCAAGAGGGACGAGCTGACCCGGCAGGTGCGTGAGCTGGAGCAGGTCCATCATAGAACGGGAGCCCCCAGAGTCTGGAGACAACTGAAAGCCGCCAGGAAACTCTTGTCTGCCCTTGACATGGACCGGGTTGAGTATGCGATGCTTCGTCTGAAGCACAAGTACTACACCGGTGGCGACAGGTGTGGACAGCTCTTGGCCAACAAGCTTAGGGTGCAACACCAACAGCACCGGGTGAAGGAGCTGGTTACCCCTGCCGGAGGTTCAGTCACGGAAGACGAGCAAATTGCGGATGTTTTCCGTAGTTTTTACGCTGACCTCTACACTGGCGAGGCCCCCTCCGCCCGGGTGGAGGAGGACTATCTGGACTCAGTACCGCTCCCGTCGTTGACGTCGGATCAGGCCCAGTATCTGGAGCGGGAGATCCGTATCGAGGAGGTGGTCACAGCGATTTCCCGGCTTAAGCCGGGCAAGGCCCCGGGCCCGGATGGCTTCATCCCTCTTTTTTATAAGACCTTCTGTCAGGAGCTGGCGCCTCTGTTGACCCGCCTCTTCAACACTTTCTCGGAGCCGGGCGCCATTCCCCCCGAATTTCTCCAGGCCACGGTCTCCGTGATCCCGAAACTGGGCAAGGACCGGACTACCTGTGGATCCTACCGTCCTATTTCGCTACTGAACACGGACCTGAAAGTGTTCACTAGCATTCTGGCGGCATGTTTAGCACTTCATCTCCCGGGCATGGTCGACTCCGATCAAGCCGGCTTCGTGCCTGGCAGGCAGACGGTGGACAACACGAAGAGGGTGACTCATATTCTTGAGAAGGCCTCCAGGATCCCCGGGGAACGAATGCTCCTCTCTAAGCATGGGCGAATTTTGCGGATCTCGCGTTCGCGAATTTTGCGGATTTGCGAACTCACAATCCGCAAAATCCGCGAATTCCCGCGAATTTGCGGATTTTTTTTTTTTTTGTGTTCGCCCGTGTTTCTGCCAGTTCGCGAGGGTTTTTACAATTTCGCAATTTGCGAACTTACCTGTCGGGTCGCAAGTTTTGCGAACTTGTTGTTTCTACGTGTCCAGCCTGTTTGGGACACTCTTCTTCATCACTGCCACTCTCTGTCACCACTGCCACTCTCTGACTACTCATGCCACCCTCTGGCCCACCCATGCCACCCTCTGTTTCATCACCACACCCTCTGGTTGTCCAGTGTACATTATTTTCGGCAAAGCAAAGCACACCTTCCCTGCCTCAAGTGACCTGAATTAATTTGGGGCTGATTAATGTGTCACAGAATATTTTTTTAGCTGGCACCTGCTTCCTTAGTGCGCCCTGATTAGTGATCTTTTGCACTTGCTAAGTGCTTTCATTGTTGCAAAATTAGTTACAACACCTGCCCTGCCCCAACTGACAATAACGAATATGGGGCTGATTAATGGATTTTAACTTCCAGCCTGGCTCCTGCTTGTCTCCCTTAGCTGTAATTCAGGACCTTTGTGGCATATGTGTAACTATTCTGAGGTTCAGAGCAGGGTCACATAATAGTTGCAACTGGCAACTGAACTCTGGAGGGGCCCCTCAGGAAGCACTACAGGAAATGGCTACTAATGATGAGCCTGAACTTTTGAACCTGGTAAGTAGTTTCAGTTTTGCTAAGATCATATTTCTGCAATTTAGCACTTATTCGCGGGGCGCGAAGTTGTACTGGGAAGCCGCGAACTCACGCGAACAGTGCGAGCAGTGCGAGCAAAATCCGCTGCTCGCGGATTTGCGGATTTTGCGGGAGATTCGCGAATCTCGCGGATTGCGAATTTCCCGAAAATCCGCAAAATCCGCGAGCGGAACGGATTTTCCGCCCATACCTACTCCTCTCTATAGACACGGAGAAGGCCTTTGACAGAGTGCACTGGCCCTACCTAGAGAAGGTCCTGGGCAAGTTCGGGGTAGGCGAAAAGTTCCGGCACCTGATCTTCAACTGCTACCGGTTTCCGTCCGCGGTGGTCCGAGTAAACGGGGGCAGCTCCCGGCCTTTTCCTATAGAACGGGGTACACGGCAGGGATGTCCACTGTCCCCTTTGCTCTTTGCTCTTTATATGGAGCCGTTTGCTCAAAGGGTTCGTCAGAACCTCGATATCATCGGGGTCAAGATGGGAGAATTCCACCACGCGATCAGCCTCTATGCGGATGACGTCATTTTGACGCTCGATGACCCACGGAGGTCGCTGCCGGCTTGTATCGCGGAATTGGACCTCTTCGCCGCAGTGGCGGGCTTCAAGGTGAACCTCAGGAAGTCTGCTGCCCTCGATATTTCGCTAACCGGCGCCACCAGGGTGGAATTGCAGAGGCTTTTCCCTCTTAGCTGGTCCAGGGACCGGATTCCGTATCTGGGGATCCTGTTGGCACCCTCCCTCCCGGCGATGGTCACGGCCAATTATGCGGCTTTGAGTACGTAAATCAGGGAGGAACTGGGTCGGTGGGATAAGGGCACGTTATCGCTGCTGGGTAGGGTGGCCGCAGTGAAGATGACCCTTCTACCTCAGGTAGTCTACCTGTTTAGGGCGCTGCCGCTACAGCCCCCCACAGGGTGGCTCGCGGAGACTCAATCGGCCATTGCACTTTTTGTGTGGCAGGGCCGTAGACCACGGATTAAAAGGAACATAGCTACGCTTGCGCCTGAATCTGGAGGGTTAGGGATACCAGATTTACGGAAATATTTCCAGGCCGCCCAACTGCGCTATCTGGTGGAGTGGAGCCGGTGGGAGTCAGACAAACACTGGCTGTTTCAGGACCAGGCGGTAGCAGGCAGAACGCTGCAGGAGGTGCCTTTCTTGAGACGGGCTCATCGACCCCCTAACCTTTACGCCTCTTTTGTGACGCGTGTCCCACTTCGAGTGTGGGACTCAGTGGCCACTAGGCATGACCTTACTACCTTCCCCTCTCCCTTTACGCCGCTAATTGGCAATCCGGACTTTGGTCCGGGAACGGAGCCTGGCGCTTACGACTGCTGGCGGGCGGCCCGCTGTTGCGCTCTGTATCACCTGTATGGACCGGAGGGTGTCGTCCCCTTCCAGGACTTACGGCAGGATTATGGCCTCCCTGAGACGGAGCGCATGCGGTATATGCAAGCGCGCCATTGGGCGCTACAGTCCCAAGTGCGCGAAAAGGCGGACCGGGAGATCACAGTGTACGAGCGCTGGCTAGTCACTCGCACGTCGGATGCTAAGCTTATCTCCGACTTGTACAAGATGCTGCAGCCCCCCCTTTCACATTCACAACCCGGGTCGGGAGCACTGGGAACGGGAGCTCGGACGTGTGCTGAGTCATACAGAATGGGATCACATCTCCTACCGCTCACGCCACTCTGCCTATCACACGGGGCTCACGAAGACCTTCACCAAAATTTCGACCTATTGGTATCGCACTCCTGAGAAATTACATGAGATGGATAGGTCAATACCTGGGACGTGCTGGCGTAACTGTAGCCAAATTGGCACGCTTACACATATTTTGTGGGATTGTCCCCTTTTGGCTTCTTACTGGGCGGAGGTCCTTGGCGAGGTTGACAAATGTTTTGAAAGAGAGCTGCCTCGGTTCCCTGCCTACGTCCTACTGGGATTGCCGAATGGGTTGATGTACCCCCTCAGGTCTAGAAGGGGCAGACAGATTGCGATAGCTCTGGGGTCAGTGGTGCAAAACATTCTCATACACTGGCGCTCTACCACGCTCCCCACCGTTGTCGGCTGGCTGCATAGATTGTGGCATGTTCTGGGCATGGAAAAAAATGTCCTTGGTGGCAGTGGGGGATGTAGATGCTTTTGAGGAGCTGTGGGCGCCTTTCCATGGTCTGTTGTGTTCTGAGTTCAGGGAGATCACCTGCCCTAGATATCTCAGGCTGTTACGGTTGACACAGCCGCCGGATCCGCCTGTTTGATTGGTCGGAAACGGCGTCTATTAGCGGAGTCCACCGGAGGGTCGCTACGAGGGGAGAGCAGATGAACATTGGCACAGTACAGGGGGTGGGTTGGGGTGCAGGAGTTGGGGGGTTTGTTGGTTGGGTAGGATATGGAGCAGGGTTGTTTCCCCGCCTTTTTCCCCCCCTTTTTTTCCCCTTCCCCCCCTTCCCTCTTCCCCTTCCCCCCCCCCCCCCCCCGTTTTTTGTCTTTAACCACAGGCGCGCAAGCTGTGTTTCCATGCTGGATGGTGCCCTCCGAGGAGACAGGAATGCTTTGATGTATCTAATGTACCGTACGCTTTGATTGTGGGGGACCTGTGGTTTTTCTTTTTCATGTCCTTGTTGTTTCCTTCCTTACCCTGCTTCAATAAAATACTTTAAACCTAAATTATATCGATATTATGTTAATAATGGAATTTGTTTTGTTGTTTAATAGTTATATTATGTTAAATTTTCTAAATTGTTTATGTTTGAATGGAAAGAATAAATGTGAATTAATTTTTTTATAATTTCTACATTAATGTTTAGGAGTGGGATGTTTATTTTATAGGGGATAAGGCTGGTTAGTAATTTAATAATGTTAATATATTTTTTATGTTAAATTTGAAAATGAGTTAATATTTTAGGAGCTGGTTGTTGGGTTTATAGGGGATAAGGGTGGGTAGTATTTTAAAAATGTTGTTTAAAATGTATTACATTTTAAAATTTGTATATTATTTATGAGTGAGATGTTGGGTTTATAGGGGATAAGGGTGGGTAGTAAATTTGAAGTAAATAAACATTTAAATGTAGAAATTCGAAATTTGAAATGTGAAACTTCAAATTTTACGAAAATATGTACTTTAATGTTAAAAGATATTTTGAAATGTTAAAAATTAAATTAGTTCAAAATATATTAATTTTAAACATTAAATTAAAATATTTATAAAAAAACCTGGAAATTAATTACTACATTTGAATTGTACCAGTTTTATTATGATATATATCAAAATAAAATGTTCTAATAAAAGAAAATATATTAATCGAAAGTTTATACATATTTTTATTTTAAAAAGTATGTGTAAATGTATTGTAATATTTAATTTTAAAATTATATAAATTAGATTGTGTTCGATTTCGAATTTATACATATTTTTAATTTATTTAATGAATAATAACACTTTTTAATGTAAATAATTCTATTATTTTTGAAATTTGATTTTAAAAATTATCGATACATAATGTTTTTGTTTTTTAATTCAATTTAAGTACTCCTAAAATGTATAAAGACATTTTGCATTTTTTTTATTATATGTATTTAGAATGAGATATATTTTTTAATAGTATAGATGAAATAGTGTGTATTAAATGTTTTTGGGTTATACTTTATATGGATTTGGAGTTAGAATAGTAATTTATTATGGTTTACTGTCCAGCACTTTCCCTGAGTTATATTGGATTTGGAGTTAGAATGCTAACTTATTATGGTTTACTGTCCAGCACTTTCCCTGAGTTATATTGGACTTGGAGTTAGAATAGTAAATTATTATGGTTTATCCCAGCACTTTCCCTGAGTTAGATTGGATTTGGAGTTAGAATAGTAATTTATCATGATTTACTATCCAGCACTTTCCCTGAGTTATATTGGACTTGGAGTTAGAATAATAAATTATTATGGTTTACTATCCAGCACTTTCCCTGAGTTATATTGGACTTGGAGTTAGAATAGTAAATTATTATGGTTTACTATCCAGCACTTTCCCTGAGTTACATTGGATTTGGAGTTAGAATAGTGAATTATGATATTAGAATTGTTTTTGTTTATTACAATATTTCAAATAAATACACATTGTTATTGTTTTATATATTTATTAGGACATTGTAAAATATATTTAGAAATTGTTAACAAATTATATTTTATAACATTGATGTTCAAATGTATTTGACAGTTTTTTTTAACATTTTACTATTTTCTTGTAATGCATGTATCATAGTAAAGTTAGATAGTATAATTTTGTCATGAATATACAGTATTTAATGTATAGTTTAATATTTATAAATGAAAACATTTCTACAATTTTCATGAACTTTTATTACATTTGTATTTAATAATGTATCCAATTGCAGTAGTTGTAATAAATATACAGTGTACATTTTTTAACATCATGTTTTATTAGATAGCATATTCAATTTTATTTAATTTTAATAACATTTAGTATGTTAAATAATTTACATTTTTTTATATTTGGAAAAGTACATATATACTTTTTTAACATTTGTATAATATTAGAAAATACAGAGTTAATGTTATAAACATATTTTTTAATATACATTAATTATTATAATATACATTTTTAACATTAAATAATTATTGTATATTTTACAATATTCATATGTTTATTTAAAAAATTTTTTTTGAAAATTTACATTTTTTGAAACATTTTTAAAACATTTTTTACTTTTTCTCATTCATTTCTATGGGGAGTTAGTCCTATTTTTGTTTTAATTATGCCGCCATTTTGTTTTCCTTTGTTCACTTTTTAGACTATCTACTTCGTTGTTTGGGTCATTTGTGAAGACAGAAACTCGCGGTTGGGAGCTGCTTCGTCTACTTTACTGTAAGTTTGTTTTTAATTACTTTTAAGTTAGTTTTAAGGTAGTGTTTAGTTAGTGGTATTGTTAATGTGTTAGTAAGAGTGTTAGTTAACTGTTTTTGCGAAGTTACATGTTATTTACGTAAGTTAGTGATTTTGTCATTTATTTACTCTCTAATGTTAATGTAATCCAATGTTTTTTTCATTACTATTTTACTATGCGTGTTTATAATTATTATGGGGCCTATTCCGATGTCGGGTGGACTGAGCCCGTCCGACATCGGTCAGGATCCAAAACCGACCGACCTGCTGTCATTGGTTGTTGCCCTGCTAGTACGATGCGACCGAACAGGTGCAGTCGCTTAGAGGACGGAAAGTTTTAACGGCTCAGGGCAGACCCCTGAAGAAGGGTCCTTTAATTGTGACCCGAAATGCATTGGGTTTATGAAAGATTGGGAAAAAGAATAAACGATGAAAAAAATCACTAAATCATAAGATCAACATTATGAATATGTGAATAATGAAAATAAATACTTGAATTTTCGAAAAAACTGAGTATTATTGTTTAAGACCGACATTAAAAATCTGAAGGAACGATGGTTCCGCATGCTTCAGAGCGCACATCTTTGTGAGGAGTGGTCCTTCTCACTCTACGTTCATGTTGCTTCAAGGCACGGATTGACGACGTGCAACAGATGTAGCGCCAACCATACAGTTTTTGAAAAACCTTTTTTGAAAGTATTATACTCACGAGTGCACCAGGATAACACAGATTGGATTGATTTATATATGAAATTTCATGACATAATTTAACTAATATAAAAAATAAAATCATTTGCTTGTGTGTTTTATATGTTTTTACTGTTTGCTATTTGTATTTAATTAAACAATAGATTTTGCTATTAGGTCCATGTATTCTAGACCTTGGATACTTGGCTACATTCTTGTTTTTTGTTGGAGGTATTTGTACATATTTATTGTTTGTTAGCTCAGTTTTGGTCCTTTTTTTGTTATAGATTGTTCAATTCTTAGATCATGGTAACTTTGTTCTTTTTTATTGATTGTATAAGTTTGTGTAGTGCTGGTTGTCCTCTCCCTATTGTGGCCTGGAAGGCATTATGCCATCCTTCTACCGCGTTATTAGTTTTAGGCTTTTTGTGCAATAGTGCTAGCGTAGACATTCCACCAGAGAATTTGGAATTTTGGTTGTCTACGGTGACCTGAACGATGCAACCTTCCTACCCAGGTGCCCTCAAAATAATCCAACAAGGTAGTTAATTTTTTTTCAATAAAGCAGTAGAAAGGACTGTCAATTAATACATTATAGTATTTTGCCACTTCTGTTGTTGGTATGTATGCTAGTGTAATTAATTTGTTGATTTGGTATGCAAAGTTGCTGTTGGTAGAGTAGTCAATACTTAAGGTAGATGTTTGGAGGTGTCGCCACATACTTTTATTAAAGTGGTAGTAACACCCTTGTATTGCTGTATGTGGGTATATTTTTAGAATAGCTTGTATCATAGCTATTTCAAAATCGATTATGATTCTTTGGGGATAATAATTATCTGTTAATTCTTTTATTGTTGTTAATAGTTCTTACATAGGTGGGATTATTTTTATTTGGCAGCAATGAATAAATGAAGGGAATATTGGTTTCCTGATATTCACAATGAATGGTGTAAAGTTGATCAAATGGTTTTGGACACACTTTAAAAGTTCCGTCCATCATCCATGTCTCACAATTTTTTAATTTTTGCAAGTTGTTATTAGTAGCAAAAATAAGAACTCTTTTATCATTGCTTTAGTTGTCATACATCAAGAATTTGTCTTCTTTATGGCTAATAGTATATTCTGGTAGTATCAATTTCTTGAAAGGTTTGGTGTGGGGGTGGATCGGACGCTCTTTTAGTTTTAACTATTAATCTTTTCAGGTTGGGGATGGAGAGCAATTGTCCTGTCACATGTTCAGGTACTTTTTTTAATACATTTTTCAAAATGTCAGTGCTTGTTTGTTGGGAGCCTGTGCTTGCTTCTCGAATTGTTTCTAAGGCTTCCCTTACTTCTACTTCTGTCACATTGGGTGGATGGTTGTGATCTCTTACATTCAAAATATTGTTATCTACAGTTGTAGCTCGACCAAAACATGCAGTTAAATGGTATTTGCTACATATCCAAGGTGTTTTATTATCTTTTACTTTTTCTTGGTTGTAGGTATAACCCATGTAGCTGAGCATTATTTTTCCTTTTTGTGATGTGATAAAACTTGATCCTTCAGCCATTTCTAGGGTATATCTGTGAAGACATATATATTTGTTTTGAGTAAATATGCTAATGTTATATAAAAATGTGTTTGTTTAATTAGTAATTTAAAAAAATACTTACGATATGTTTCGTTCTGTTTTGCTGATGGCTTTATTTGTTGTTATTGCAGTTTCACTGTTGTAATTTCTGTAGAGGGGGTATTAAATAGTTTTAGTTAATAATATTGCATATTATTTTTAGTTTCTTTGTTTTTAGAAATTATTAAAAGTGAAAGTATACTTACTTTTTGCAGTAGATGAATTTAATTTGGTGGATGTTCTTTGGTAGATGCTGTTTGTTGAAGCTATGATGAAAAATGTTTACATTAGTTTTTTAAAAATATTTATTTATTCCATGTAGTAATAAATAAGGTAATAAATCATGTTTGTATTTTATAGTTTTTGCTGTTGATGATAGGAAGTTTTGTTTTTAATTTAAAGATTTTTCTTACCTGTGTTGTTGTGTAATCTATTATAGTAGTTATTGTATATCTTCCTTCTCTCTCTCTCTCCAGCAAAGTTACAGTCTTCCTCCGTGTTTGGCCGACAAACGGTAATTTTTGTAAGTTAATTAATTGTTTTTAAAGTGGTTAGTTAAGTAGTTCTAAATTTTAATTGGTTTGTGGTCTTGTAGTTTGAATTCATTGGTTGAGAAACGTATTTTTAATTTGGTAGCAGTTACTTTCTAATTAGGTAATTATATTTGTTTGTTAGATTTTGTAAATTAAAGTTGATAATTTTATTTTATAATTTAAAAATTATTGTATATGAAATGTATGTTCCTAAATATGTGTTAGTGAGTATATTTTAATTATTGTGCATGTATATATTTATTTGCGTTTTTTAATTGATTAATATTTATTTTAAGTATATAATAAATGTATATATGTTTGTATAATAAGTTTTGAAAATGTTTAATGTATTAAAATATTAGATAGTTGAAAGGAGTGTTTATTTACTGTTGAATAGTATTGTCATTATATTTTGTATAAGTTATAAGGCTATTTGTAAGTCTAAAATACTGTTTTCTATACTTTTGTAATGTTTCTTTTTAATTTAGATTTTTGGATATTTTTGTATTCGATATGTTTGTAGTCTAAAGATTTGTGAACAATATTTATTAAGGCGATAATTACATATCGAAATTTATGTTAAAACTTGTTTATTTATAGGATGAGGATATTTTGGTACACAATATTTTTGTATTAATGTTTTTTTTGGTCGGTGTTATTGTGATTGATATTTTACCAGTGATCCACTTGTAAATATATTTCTTTCTGTTCAACATTTAGTTGTTCTTCTAAGTTTTTCAACGTAATATTCTCCTCGAGTGCTTGTTGCATTGCAATTTCGACTTCATGCTTAGCAAATGCAGCTTCATTTTCCAGTATTGGTTGTCCAAGAGGATCTTGACTACATGGACCACTACTTTGACTACCCTGAGAACTTTCATTAGCTATTTCAGCTGCAATAGTCTTTTCCTGTTCAACTTCATCATTCAACATTTTTAAATATGTAGGGAAAATTGTATATGCAATGCTATCTGCAACACACCCACAGATCACCCGAGGCAGAGTTAGGCTGATTATATTAGGGTTCACAGGCCAGAGGTTATGCACTATATCAGTAGACAACAAACAGCAGGTTTCCCTTTTCCTCACTTTATCAAGGATAATGATCCTCATGGGTCACTAGATCTTAGTGCGCCCTTCCTACCCAATGTGAGTATGGTCAATGCGAGAGTTACCAAATGTACAAAACTATTTTGGGAACATTCTTCAACAAGAGCACATTCTCACACATGAGTTTAAAATGTCAATGATTTATTGAAAAAATGGTTAAAATATCAGTATTCTATTTGGGTCATGGTGTACATTATTTCCAAATCAGTAATCACAATTAAAAAAACATTTCCATTAAAATCATAAACAAACACAATTTATTGCAAACAATTCTTTTGGTTACTTTATAGTTAAATATAAAACAAACAAATAGTCGACGCGGCGTTTCGGTGACATACACAATCTTGCACCTTCTTCAGGACTTTGTTCATTACATGCACATCTAGAAAAGATATACTGACACTCCATTAGGCCCTGCTCATGGTGGTACTCATTACTTTGCTGTCTTTAAATTTATACATTATCATTCCTCACCCTGTTATTCGGTAACCCCACATGACCACTATTACAATGCTCCGGATATATGATGTTAAAACGCGGACTGTAACAACGCATACCGTTACAACGCATCTTTTACAACGCGGATACTGTTACAACTCATGTTTTTACAACGCATTTTTTTACAACGCAGGTACCTTTACAACGCATACCATTACAACGTAAGTATATATTAACATTAATATTATAATCGTAAAATAATTTTCAAAAATATAATTTAATGTAATTTAATTTAATTTAATTTCAATTAATTAATTTAATTTAAAATTAATTTTACTTTATTTTTTACCCTGTACCCCTGTACCCCAAAAACTCAAAACTGACCCTCAACCCCAAAAATAAATTAAAGTAATTTAATTTATTTAATTCCAATTAATTAATTTAATTAAATATTTTAATAAATTAAAATTAATTTTACTTTATTTTTACCCTGTACCCCTGTACACCAAAAACTCAAAACTAACCCTCAACCCCAAAAATAATTTAATGTAATTTAATTTAATTTAATTTCACTTAATTAATTAAATTTAAAATTAATTTTAATTTATTTTTACCCTGTACCCCTGTACCCCAAAAACTAAAAACTGACCCTGGACCCTAAAAATACCCCTTTACCCAAAAACTAAAAACTGACCCTGAACCCTAAAAAAACCCCTTTACCCAAAAACTGAAAACTGACCCTGAACCCTAAAAATACCCCTTTACCCAAAAACTGAAAACTGACCCTGAACCCTAAAAATACCCCTTTACCCAAAAACTGAAAACTGACCCTGAACCCTAAAAATACCCCTTTACCCAAAAACTGAAAACTGACCCTGAACCCTAAAAATACCCCTTTACCCAAAAACTAAAAACTGACCCTGAACCCTAAAAATACCCCTTTACCCAAAAACTAAAAACTGACCCTGAACCCTAAAAATACCCCTTTACCCAAAAACTGAAAACTGACCCTGAACCCTAAAAATACCCCTTTACCCAAAAACTGAAAACTGACCCTGAACCCTAAAAATACCCCTTTACCCAAAAACTAAAAACTGACCCTGAACCCTAAAAATACCCCTTTACCCAAAAACTAAAAACTGACCCTGAACCCTAAAAATACCCCTTTACCCAAAAACTGAAAACTGACCCTGAACCCTAAAAATACCCCTTTACCCAAAAACTGAAAACTGACCCTGAACCCTAAAAATACCCCTTTACCCAAAAACCCAAAACTGACCCTAAACCCTAAAAATACCCCTTTACCCAAAAACATATAACATTTAAAATATAATTATATACTTACCAATACTTACGTTGTAATGGTATGCGTTGTAAAGGTACCTGCGTTGTAAAAAAATGCGTTGTAAAAACATGAGTTGTAACAGTATCTGCGTTGTAATAGATGCGTTGTAACAGTATCGCGTTGTAAAAAATGCGTTGTAACAGGTGCATACCCAATGCTCCTTATGGGTTTTTTTCTAATACTGTGGCGCGCCCCCTCCCAGAGAGATTTCATTGTGTGCATACCTATTGGCTCCAGATGGAAGCTCAAAAATTCTGTATGGTATAAAAACTCTTCAGGTCCCAAATTTGACAAGCTGAAATCCAGGAAAGAGAGAAAATAATTACTCTGTCCTTTTTTTCCTTTTATCCGCTATGTCAG
The DNA here is from genome assembly GCF_964263255.1 of Lissotriton vulgaris. Taxonomy (NCBI): domain Eukaryota; kingdom Metazoa; phylum Chordata; class Amphibia; order Caudata; family Salamandridae; genus Lissotriton; species Lissotriton vulgaris. The sequence continues at coordinate 937,611,788 of NC_141699.1, forward strand.
CCTCAGCTTTTTTTGTCCTGGGTCTTACCTAGGGGTTATTTCTTTTCCTTACCAGAAATTTGGTGATCCGAGTGTCTATTTTTCTTGTCTTTCAAAAGCTCTAGGGACAAATATCAAAACACAGGGTCTTTATCTTATCCCAATGGGCAAAGGTGGGTGTTACTTATCTTGTATCCCCCATTTAATCAGGGTCAAACGCTCTAGGGACAAGTCTTAAAGCACAGGGTCTTTATCTTATCCCAATGGGCAAGGGTAGGTGTTACTTATCTTACCTCCCCCATTTAATCAAGGTCAACCTTCCTTGTGGCATTCGCCAATATTTACCTTACAAGAGGGGCTTGCTTACTTCTTCTCTGTAAGGTATATGTAAGCGGTGTTGTTTTCTATTAGAAAGAGAGGGTAACTTAGTTTTTAAGTTGGATTTATTAGTTATCTCCTACCCACCTCCTTGCATTATGTTCTTACCACTTAAAGTTTTTTTCTCCTCTTTGGGGTAAGGGGGACGTCTTTTAGTTAAAAAGGTCCAAGCTTCCTGGATATGGATCTGTAATATAGTCAGGGTATTCCATATCACTATTTATTGTATTAATTTCCTAAATATTGATGCTAAGTCAGAGGAGTTCTTACCTTAGTTATATATATTTATTAATTAATTGGTGAGGTTTTCTTTGTCTTCCTGTGTAAGTTTTTCTTGATCTTGTACAATTCAATCAAGACCCACTGTATTGGAAATTTTAACAAATTGTTCCAAACTGGGGAGGAGTTAAAGAGTAATGTTAGTCTTTAAACATTTTAACAGGATGTTCTATCAAGTATCTCTATCCTGTCCTTCCTCTATCCCTAGGGTACTTACTAGTGAATAGGTGGATCGGGCAGGACGTCCTCCCTTGTCAGCTTCCTTTCTGCATATGTGTCTTGGGAGAGTTTGGTCCTTATATATGGAGCTTAATTGGTAACTTGGCTCACCTGATTATTATTGGATTCAATTACCAGGGGGATTCGAGTTTGCAAGGTGAATGTGGCCGCCATCTTGTAATGGGTGCCTATTGTTGGTATTTAAGATATTCCCTTCATTATTAATTTCATCCTTCGTGATTTGCATCTTTTGGGATCATATTTCCTCATTTATTAATATTTGGGAAAGCAGCTGTATTGTTTTACCGTCCGTCGCAGCGCTTCTCAGGACGTGGTTTCGATGCCGATTTTTTATAATTATTAAACCTTCTTTTCTCAGGGTGCTGTGTGAACTATTATTTGGGGCACTGGGCAATTTCTATGAGTCCTTAGCTGATTTTTAAATAATTATTAGGACTATAATTTCGCCGGAACATGCATTATTTACATGCTGTGATCTTCGTCTCCAAGGCGGTGGCCATTTTGTAATGGGTTCCCGTTTCTGTCCATCTCCCCTGATATGAGGTTTTTACCAGCTTGTTGACTATGTCAGGCTATCTTCCTGTCTTGAAACAGTCGGTAGCCCTATTTTTTCAGGGCTTGTGGTCTAAATCGGTTCCTTCGAAACCATTATTTTGTATCTATTTTATTTAAAAACTATGGTCGCCATCTTGTAGTGGTTTCTGGCCATGTTAGATCACGATACAATCTGTTTTGTCTGGTTCCAACCTTCTTTTCTCAGGGTGCTGTGTGAACTATTATTTGGGGCAATGAACAATTTCTATGAGCCCTTAGCTGATTTTTAAATCATTACTAGGGCTATAATTTCTCAGACCGTAACACAATGTTACACTACACAAGCCATCACCCAGCATCCCAAAAAGAATAATATTCCTTTCGGCCAATTTTTAAGGGTGCGACGAAATTGCACATCTAGAAATTAATATGAGAAACATGCCAAGACCCTAACAAGGACATTTCTAGATAGAGGCTACCCGAAACAGATGGTAAGGAAGACGTACAAACACGCAAAATTTTATAATAGATAAAGTTTATTTGAACCCAAAATGGCACAAGAGAAACCGGACAAACCCATAGGGCTCCATTATGATGTCGGGCGGATCGCCTCCGCCATGGTGGCGGTGGCGATCCGCCGGACAGAAATGCCCGCCCGCCACCCTTTTCCCCCCCGCCACATTACAATGGCGGGGGGGACCGCAGCGGAGGCAAACACCGCGACCGGGGCGGAAAACTAGTAACATGCAGGCGGTGTCTGTCAGACACCGCCCGCAATATTACAATGGGCATTTTTCAATGCCTTTCCGTGGCGGCAATGCCGCCACGGAAAGGCATTCGGTGTTCACTCTGGGGGCCCCCTGTGGGCCCCCAGAGTGAAGGCCAAAGGGGGGTGGCACACGGGGGGGTACCTGTGGTACCCCCCTGGCTTTGCATAATCGAAGAGGCAGGCACCGCGCGGTGCCTGCCGCTTCGATTGTGCAAAGGCGTTCTTTTGTTTTTAACATTGTGGCGGGCGGAGCAGTGAGCAACGCCCACCACAATGTTAAATTGAAGAATGCGCCCACCACTGTGGTGGGCGCATCCTAATGGCAATGTCGGGACCCCCGCCCTTTAGGCGGGTGGTCCCAAGTTTTGCTAGGGTGGCGGGTGGGCAAAGCCTGCCCGCCATCCTAATGTGCCTCATAGTGTTTGCAACCAATTTCTCCAACATATCAAATAAAGTTACAAATCTGATTAACAGCAATTGAAAATTAATAAATAACCCAGGAGAATAATAACTGCCGAAACCAATATTTGCATTTAGACGCAACAAAACTTTGAGGAACTGTCTAGTACACACCTACCCAGATAAAAATCAGAGAAATCAAATTAGCACCATAGACGGCACGTCACCGGTGGGAAACTTTCCTTGTGGAACCTGCAAGAATTACAGCTCCATCATGAAAGGACCGACAGTGAAATATGAAAATAGAACTCACACACACAAAGCATTGACCAACTGCAGGACGCAAAATGTGATTTACATGATAAAATGCCCATGTGAGATGGCATATATAGGTGAAACTCAAAGAGAGATAAGATTAAGATTAAATGAACACAGATTTGCGATTCGGACCAAAAAGCCAAATGCGCCCCTAGTAAATCATTGGCTAGAAAAAGGACACCAGGTGGAGGACCTGAAATGGTGTATACTAGAAATAGTGAGTCTCAACAAAAGGGTGGGAGACCTAAGGACAAAAAGAAAGAAAAGAGAACAGTACCATATGTCGCGATTTAATACCTATAGATCAGGTCTGAATAACAAAGGTGGGAAAGGATACTATGATAGATTTTGTACCTACTAGACTATAAATTTAGGCTTACCCATAAAACAGTGATAAACCACCCAGTGTGTAGTTCACATAGAGATAATATAGTATGACAAACAATAACAGTGATGATGTGTCTTTAACTGAATAATGTACAAGAAATTAACTCCATAGCTGCTAATACACATTCCTCCCCAGTGCTGCGCTGTCCATTAGAACTAGTGCTGAATGGACGTTCAATGGTCGTGCGCAGCACTGGGGAGGTAGCGCTGCTGACGACCATTGGTCGTGCGCAGCACTTAAGGGGTTAATCTAAGAGAAGTATGTATAAGAGTGGTATAAAAGTATAACAATTCCATCAGCGAGTACTGAGATTAACACACCCCTGGTTTAAAGCGATGGGTACTAACAATGATTTGAACAGAGATCTGAGTTAAAGGCACCTTTTAAATAGATCATGGAAAAGGAATGTATGCCTGGCCCTAAACATATCAAATAAAGTGGATTTCATAGGGTAGAACCAGACAAAACGGATTGTATCGTGATCTAACACGGCCAGAAACCACTACAAGATGGTGACCAGAGTTTTTAAATAAAATAGATACAAAACAATGGTTCGAAGGAGCCGAACTAGACCACAAGCCCCGAAAAAATAGGGCTACCGACTGTTTTAAGACCGGAAGATAGCCTGACATAGTCAACAAGCTGGTAAAAACCTTATATTAGGGGAGATGGATAGAAACGGAAACCCATTACAAAATGGCGGCCGCCATTGAGACGAAGATCGCAGCATGTAAATCATGCATGTTCCCGCGAAATTATAGTCCTAATAATGATTTAAAAATCAGCTAAGGACTCATAGAAATTGTCCAATGCCCCAAATAATAGTTCACACAGCACCCTGAGAAAAGAAGGTTAGAACCAGACAAAATGGATTGTATTGTGATCTAACATTACCAGAAACCACTACAAGATGGCAACCATAGTTTTTAAATAAAATAGATACAAAATAATGGTTCGAAGGAGCCGATTTAGACCACAAGCCCTGAATAAATAGGGCTACCGACTGTTTTAAGACCTGAAGATAGCCTGACATAGTCAACAAGCTGGTAAAAACCTCATATTAGGGGAGATGGACAGAAACGGGAACCCATTACAAAATGGCGGCCGCCGTGGAGACGAAGATCACAGCATGTAAATCATGCATGTTCTGGTGAAATTATAGTCCTAATAATGATTTCAAAATCAGCTAAGGACTCATAGAAATTGTCCAATGCCCCAAATAATAGTTCACACAGCACCCTGAGAAAAGAAGGTTTAATAATTATAAAAAATCGGCATCGAAACCACGTCCTGAGAAGCGCTGCAACGGACGGTAAAACAATACAGCTGCTTACCCTAATATTAATAAATGAGGAAATATGATCCCAAAAGATGCAAATCACGAAGGATGAAATGAATAATGAATGGAATATCTTAAATAAAAACAATAGGCACCCATTACAAGATGGCGGCCACATTCACCTTACAAACTCGAATCCCCCTGGTAATTGAATCCAATAATAAGCAGGTGAGCCGAGTTGCCAATTAAGCTCAATATATAAGGACCAAACTCTCCCAAGAACACATATGCAGAAAGGAATCTGACAAGGGAGGACGTCGTGCCAGATCCACCTATTCAGTAGTGAGTGCCCTAGGGATAGAGGAAGGACAGGATAGAGATACTTGATAGAACATCCTGTTAAAATGTTTAAAGACTAAAATTACTCTTTAACTCCTCCACAGTTTGGAAAAATTTGTTAAAATTTCCAATACAGTGGGCCTTGATTGAATTGTACAAGATCAAGAAAAACTTACAGAGGAGGACAAAGAAAACCTCACCAATTAATTAATAAATATATATAACTACGGTAAGAACTCCCCTGACTTAGCATCAATATTTAGGAAATTAATACAATAAATAGTGATATGGAATACCCTGACTATATTACAGATCCATATCCAGGAAGCTTGGACCTTTTTAACTAAAAGACGTCCCCCTTACCCCAAAGAGGAGAAAAGAACTTTAAGTGGTAAGAACATAATGCAAGGAGGTGGGTAGGAGATAACTAATAAATCCAACTTAAAAACTAAGTTATACTCTCTTTCTAATAGAAAACAACACTGCTTACATATACTGTACAGAGAAGAAGTAAGCAAGCCCCTCTTGTAAGGTAAATATTGGTGAATGCCACAAGGAAGGTTGACCTTGATTAAATGGGGGAGGTAAGATAAGTAACACCTACCCTTGCCCCTTGGGATAAGATAAAGACCCTGTGCTTTAAGACTTGTCCCTAGAGCATTTGACCCTGATTAAATGGGGGAAGCAAGATAAGTAACACCCACCCTTGCCCATTGAGATAAGATAAAGACCCTGTGTTTTGATATTTGTCCCTAGAGCTTTTGAAAGACAAGAAAAAAAGACACTCGGATCACCAAAGTTCTGGCCAGGAAAGAAAATAACCTCTAGGTAAGACCCAGCACAAAAAAGCTGAGGCTGATAAAGCGGATAAAAGGAAAAAAAAGGACAGAGTAATTATTTTCTCTCTTTCCTGGATTTCAGCTTATCAAATTTGGGACCTGAAGAGTTTTTAACCATTCAGAACTTTGGAGGTTCCATCTGGAGCCAATAGGTATGCGCACAATGAAATCTCTGTGGGAGGGGGCGCTCCACAGTATTAGAAAAAAACCCATAGGGAGCATTGTAATAGTGGTCATGTGGGGTTACCAAATAACAGGGTGATGAATGAGAATGTATACATTTAAAGACAGCAAAGTAATGAGTACCCCCATGAGCAGGGCTTAATGGAGTGTCATTATACATTTTCTAGATGCACATGTAATGAACAAAGTCCTGAAGAAGGTGCAAGATTGTGTATGTCACCGAAACGCTGCGTTGACAATTTCTTTGTTTTATTTTTAACTATAAAGTGACCAAAAGAATTGTTTGCAATAAATGTGTTTGTTTATGATTTTAATGGAAATGTTTTTTTAATTGTGATTACTGATTTGGAAATAATGTACACCATGACCCAAATACAATACTGATATTTTAACAATTTTTTCAATAAATCATTGAAATTTTAAACTCATGTGTGAGAATGTGCTCTTGTTGAAGAATTGTCCCAAAATAGTTTTGTACATTTGGTAACTCTCGCATTGACCATACTCATGTTGGGTAGGAAGGGCGCACTAAGATCTATTGACCCATGAGGATCATTATCCTTGATAAAGTGAGGAAAAGGGAAACCTGCTGTTTTTTGACATTGTAACCCATCCCTTTTACAGTGAAAGGGTAACTCCCTTGTGATTTTGGTATTTTGCTATATCAGTAGTCAGCCTTCTTCGCCTTGATCTGGAGCTCTGAACAATGTCTCGTCTTGTCGGGTGTCTCCTACGCCTGCGTCTTCGTCGTCTGTGGGATCTTTGTCCGACCATCCCCTCGGTAAAAAGACAAGAGGAGTTCAGTACGGTGTTCCCCCTCTTCGGTGACCCTCCCAGCACTTTCACTTCCTTGCGGGTGTCTCCTCCTTGCCCCCCTCTAGTATCCTCCATGGTGAGGGTTTGTGCAGGTCATAAACAATCCCAGGGGCATTAATAATCAGGCAGCCTCCTGTTGGATTCGTTGGGGGGTTTTCCCTCTTGCACATTAACCTGCTCCTGTTTTCTCTTTTCCAGAACGCCTGCTCCTCTCCTCTGTTACCTAAACTTTTCATAAGCCGGAATAACTAGCTTGCACATGTAGCCACCCCACCAGTGTGTGCCCTGTTTTCCCCAGCACTTGCCTGAAGCCGGGACCCGGTGACAGAGTCCCGGCTGTCTCGTCCATAGGGCCTTCCTCGGGCCACGTCTCGGCCTCCCTCGGGTGTCCCTCGTTGACTCTAGGTCCTCGCGCCAATGTCTCCTTGTCCTCGTCTTCTTTGGGTTTCTCGCCACTGTGTGCTTCTCCACTCCACTCCTCACCTCCTCGGCCAGTCACACCACTTGGTTCCGCTTCCGGGATTATCAACCCTGTTAGGTCCCGTTCCTCTGCTGTTGTCACCGTCAGCACTTGTTGGTCTGACTCCGTGCCCCCGGGGCATTCCTGTTAGTCCTCCAGGGGTCTTCCGTCACACTATCTTTACATTCATTAAAAGAATCTTCGTAGCAGTCAAAGTCTCCAAGTAATTCACTTTCACTACGCCATGATTTAAAGAGTTGGAGAAGTGCTAAATAGTAAAATTCTCGCTTATCTGCAGTTTCACAACTGAGTTTCTTGTGGTTTGTAAGATTACCTTTAGAATGTTTTACTAAACAACCATGACATTCAACTACTGCACATTTTCCTTCTTTTAAATTCTGTTTAACATTTCTTTTGAAGCTGTAATGTTGAAGTACTTCATACAGACATAGCTGTTCCAGATGTCGACTCCTTTTCGGATAGTATGTGTCCAACATATTAGTTTTAAGAAATGTCTGTACTGTCTGGTTCATTTGCTGCTAATTCTTCAATTTCTTCAAATGATTTCAACACTCTATTTCGTTTGCAGGCAAGACCTAAACTTACCCAAATGATTCCTCGTGACTTTGAATATAAACTTGAAGAGCACAAGTAGTCTGAACGTTCATAGGATCCAATTTCTCGTTGGGAAAGCATTTTCAAAGTAAAGCTGTACAATTTTTTGCTAAGGCTTTTCTCTTGTGCAATTTCTTTCCACATTTATTTTATCTCTGTTTTTTCTGATTTTGTTATGTACGATGTAACATAACGTGCAACAGCAATTTAGTTATCTGCAACATACTGGATGTCCATGTTCGCATTCCACATTTTTAAAATGACTGGATTGTAGTCATTGATATACTTTGACACTTCTGTTCTTTTTAAGTTGTAGGTATTCTTTGGAGATGTCCGAGTTATTGTGTGCCTTACAGAAGCAAAAACAAGAATTTACTATTCCATTGCAAATGACTAGTCGTGAAAAACCAAACCGACATTTGGTGTAAAATTTTCCTTTAGATTTGTATTTTCTTCTGCAGAACTTTCCACAACGGTGAGTTTGGAAACTTAACATTTGCTGTCTCAAGCTTCTATCTCCTTCTTCTCTTGGAATCTCACATGTCACATACTGTTTGAAGAAAGACAATACTGTTTGATCAGAATCAGTTCCAAATTTAGGTGCATACTTGATCCATAGTAGCATATGTATAAATGGTGCACCTATGGCTTGGTACTCCTTTCTACAAAATAAATCGGTAACTTCTCCAAGAGGTGGATTCTTTTTAATGCTGATAAAACACACCATAGATTGAAACCTAAGATTAAAATATCTGTCAGGATTGCACTCCGCAGGATCCGTATGCAGCAACAATGCTCCACCTCCGGACCCTCCGAACACCCTGAAGTATATACACAGGGTGTTCAGATGATACGGTGAGGGAAAAACCCCAAAAGGGGAAAAACCCAAAAGAATAAAGGGAAGAAGGAAGGGGCAGCAGGGAAAAAGAAGCTGTAAGACAAAACGTCAATGGTTAATACAATTCTTAACCCTACACTCAGTAAATTCTCACTAGGCAACAACCACTTAAATTCACCTGTAGAAACACATGTGCATACACCATACTGCTGTTCTTCTGCCTTCCTTCTATCCTGCATTAACACAAGAAAAAGTGTAAGAACACTGTGGTAATGTAAACCTTGTGCCTAAATCATTAGTTCTCACTAATACCATACCCCATGGCCAGTAAAGGGAAAGCTCTGAAGAATAGGTCAATCCAAGGCTTATAAGAGTACAAAGAATAAATGCTGCAAGCCAGAGTTTAGAGATGACAAAAGAGTTCCCAACAATGAATTGAACAGAAATCCTCTTTTGCTAAAATAGCGCAAATGTATCCTTTACAATGGCCAGGCAAAAATGTAAACCAAACACGGCATGGCGTAGTTCCTTCACTACTGCCATCCGCTTTGGTAATGAATTCCAAACCGACTGTGAAATCAAAACGTCACAATTTCATGCCGGTAGTGCGGAGGTCCTCATCCCCCCCTGCACTCCGTCACTTGCATTCCAATATAGAAATCCCTTCTCTCAGAGAAGCCTTTCCCCGAGTGCATGCCAAAGAATTGTGTACATAGAGTTCAAACAGCTCCTTGCAGCCGCGAGGAACAGGAAAGCTTCAACTGATGAAACAAACCAAAAGTTTGTTGAGACAGACAACAAACGCGCTAGCCAGCGCGATTACAATACCGGGCTGAAGTCTCTTCCTCGGTGAAGGTAGACCACGGAATCAGTGCAGGAATACCGAGACACAGGGGAGCAGCCGCTCCCGCTAGCAAACAGGAATCACGAGCCCCGAAAACCTGTCTCCGCCCTTTGATATCCTGCTGCACCACCGGGAATCATGGGATTTGTAGTTACATTCCCTAGAGCTACTGGGAACTGTAGTTTAGGCAGGGGCGCGCTGTCCTAAACCCTGACAATATCTGCACACATTTATAGGATCCAATGAACACAGTTCACCAGGAGTCTTTATTTCAACATTTTTTATATTGGAATTTGCTTCTCTTACAAACTCAAGCAAATCTTCCCATGCATACACTGCACAGCTAAGTGTGACAAACCATGTTGGTGTACCTAAGTTCCGTAACATATACTTGAGTTCTCCATGACAACGATACCAATACTCATTTCTTCCACGTTGACATGCCATCAAATTGATTACCTGTGCTTCTAAAGTTTCATCTGTTTCTTGAACTTTCTCCACAAATTCTTTCACAAAAAGAAGTGATTGATGAACTCCAGTTTTAAGTATGTGGTTCACTGCATGTGACAGAGAAGACAGATCACTTTCAAACAAAAGGTGAAATATGTATGGAATGCACTGTCAAAATCTAGCATCTTCAGAACATAATCTTGTTGACCGATATTCTGAAGCTGGAATCCGTACAGGTCGGTCATTATATCGTCCAACTTCTCCAGTAGGAAACAGCTGTAGAAAACAACGAGCTTCCAAGCTTTTCTCCCATACACTTATTGGAGTTCCCTGTGCTTTTTTCATCTGAAATAACTCAATGCTGCTTCCTAATACTTTTTTTGAATGCAAAGGACATATTGTGTAATGTTCATAAAGCTCTTCAGACCTTAACTTGTCTACTTTCTCTATTTGACCACTTGAAATTTCAGATTAATCTTCTCAACGTATTACCTGTTCATCCACATTTACAGATTTGTTATAAATATTGTTCTCTACAAGATATAAGGAAGCCTTTTCAAGTTTATTAACATCCACAAAATCTTGCCATATTTTCAGACTCTTTGTTGGTACACCATTTACTAGAATGACTATTGGCTCATTTTCCTCTTTCTCTCCAGCAATAGTTTCAATATTTTTCTTAAAATCCAAAGGTAACCACACCACTCTTCCTTTCAGCCCTCTTTGCAAGTCTGTTGGTGGCAGTTTACCTATTTTAGGCTCCATCCGAATGATAGTTTGAAAAGGATGAACAGATTGAACTAGAACCGACTCATATGTATTCAATTCTGCCAGTTCCTCCGGAATACCTACTAATTCTAAGTTATTATGTACTGCTCTAGCAGGCATTTTGTTCTCTTCTAATTTGTTGTAACAATATTTACATATACGTTGATCACTACCTAACTCAAATCAACCTTCCACCAAGTAAGTTGCACATTCTTCCTACTTATCATTGTTCTCCTTTTCACTTCTCAAATGCAAATCAACATTCCTAGTTTGAGTTTTATAATGAGTACATCGACAACAAACACAGGCATAGGGGCTCATTTGGGTAGCGGGCAAATCGCCACCGCACATATGGTGGTGGCGATCCGCCTGCTAAAAACCACTACCTGCTTCCAAGTTCCCCCGACACATTACCAAGTCACGGGGACCCCGGCGGACGGTAAGACCGTCTTCCGATGTTCCACCCGGGTAACAGATACTGTTTCTTTATCATGTTTTCTTTTCCTGGTATTTGAAATTGAAGTCTGCTACTCTTTACTTGAAAAATTCTTCTTTTTTCTTTGTGTGATGTTATTTTTATTAAATGTTCGTAATATTTTTTTCAGAAATTGTCTAGTGATTTACCAGAAGAAACTGTTTCTGTAGTACTCGCATTTTTTTCTAATTGAAAATCTTTCCTTTTGTTCAAATATATATTTCTTTTCTCTTTCCTTTTTTTTAAAATTCTTCGAGGCATTTTCAAATTTTAATCCAAATGAAAAAAATGTCTGAAAAAAAATAGATGCAATTATTTTTTACATCTGTTCAATATGTTAAAATAATAAAATACAATTACATAAGTTCTACTGTGTTGCAACGTGATGGAGCAGGTAGTGCCATAGAACATACAGCAAGTATTTATTTAATCATGTACATACACATTTACAATTTATATGTAACTGCACTTCCCCATACTTTTCAACTCTCCGCCACACCCCGCCACCCCACAGCTCTCCCTCTGCAACCCACCACAGACAACTTTATAGATAGTATTTGTAAAAATTGTAATCTATGTACTTAGGATGTACTTAGGATGATATTATCAACCAAACGGCACACACTAAAATTACCATTATTAGCCTAACAATTTCATCTAAAACTTCACAAACATAACACTGCACCCAAAGCTTTACGTGGGGAGGGTTGTGGGGGTCTGAGCACCAGCAGTTTATTTTGGGGGGGCCTCAAAACGAGTCTCCATGGGGCTCTAATTTCGGGCCTCGCAAAGGTAGTCCATTGCTTTTTGTTTTATTGGACTGCAGTGAGACTGAGTGCATGAACATTGCTCACTACTGAGAAGTAGAGACATCATGCCAGGTGAGTCGCGTTGTAGGAGAAGGGACATCCTTTAAAGACAGCCATTTTCTCTCAGGATTTCCCTTTTATTTTTCCAGTGCAGGAGCAACATCATCATGGGGTAATTAGCAGAGAGGCCATCAGGCACGCAACGCCCATTGCCCCAGACTCCCTGAGACAGCTTCTCAGGTGCACGCACATAGCTGCACTCAAGTACTTCACAGGTCTTCAAAATACCATTTGCTTGTAAATTAGGCTCTGTTCTTTTTCACCCCTTTTTAGAGCCCCTACACCTCCACTCTGCCTATTGTTGAAAGAATTAGCCTCCCACGAAATTTCGTTCTGGTTGCGCCTCTAGAGACGACCACAGGCAGCCAACTCCAGCACGACCCTTCTCTGACCCTTCACAGTGTCTTGTTTTAGTGCTACGAAAACACACGCTTTGCCTGGCTCACTTAGTTCTCACACCCCCTCTTTAATATGAAGATAGTAGCTTTGGAATTAACTTTATATTCCTATACTGTGCTTCACATGGAAATATAGAAGTGCAGGTTTTCACCACCCCAAATTAGCTGTCTGGTATAATCTCTCAAATGTAAGAACTACAGGTATTCAGTATCTGTCAGTCACTGCCAGTTTAAAGCAGTTTTCCTATATAGAAATGGACAAAACGTTATGGGGTCCATTAGGATGTAGGGCGGTGGCACCACCGCGTTGCTGGCGGGGCGGAAAAACAAATTTTTCTGCCCACGAGCAGCAGGAAACAAGTCTGCCATATTAGCATTGCAAAACATAGGTCACTTCCCATCCGCCGCGGTGAAAAATGCACCGCCATCAAAGTGCGTCCGCCACCACAGCAGTGTAAGCCAATGGAGAGTCACCGCCATGCGCAAAGACGTCCGCCCGCTCCACAAATTAGGATGGCCCAAACAAGCAGACGCACCGCAGCGGAGACACCGCCCAACCAATGATGGAAGAAACACAACAGCGGAGCGTGATACCAGAGGCCTGGTACACACCACCCGGTCATGACGGCCATGGACCCTGCCCTATACGTGTTCCCGGTGCTCTACCTGCTACAGCACTATCAACTCGTGGGCCACCATGGCCGCCTCAGCAGGCACACAACTACACAAATACAACACACAACACACGGGCTGACACAGGGTCCAAATCTACAACAGACACCCTGCTGGGGGCATTGACACATCCACAAGGGCACCCACACATGACCCACCTGCCACCAAGTCACCCCTCTGCATCCTGGACACACATCGACCGCGAACTTGCAGCAATGTCCCGGTCACGTCACCGCAGCGGTGAAAACATGCGCACAATGCAGAAGGCAGGGCCAGTCCAAGGCATGGGCAGGGCACAAAGAGCCCAGGAACACACATCCCCTACCACACATCAGCACACCCCATGAAGGCACAGGCCAGGTGCCCATCCTGTGCACTTCCGTGCACAACAACAAGCCAGGTCAATCCACACCCTGCACCACACAACAACCAGGGAGACAGCCACTTCAGGAGTGGCTGCACAGGAACACACAACACACAGCATAGTGCCAGGGAAACACACACACCACAACACCATCACACACATGGAAACAAACATGAGTACAAGCACCAAATGAACACATACAAGGAACACACATACAAATGGACACACTGCCTGCATAGTCACACATGCATACCACACACTCACACACAGGCACCCAAAATACCAACAGCAATGGAGCACAACAAATCGGCAAGCCAAAGTGGGATCAACACAAATGGAAGGCCATGGAGACACACAACAAGCATGTGCCCATCACATTCAAGACAAGGAACACACAACACCCCCCTCATACCATCAAACCACACATGGCTGCTACAGTCAAAGAAGTAAAACCACAGGCACCACAGTGCAACAACACAGGGAGACAGCAAGGCATACCAGCTAAAGGCACAAGGAAGGAAGGAAGGCTTAGAAGTGTAACTGGAAACAGCCACACATGCATGCAACCACCCCACAGGAGTACACCTGCAGCACAACACACAGGGCCCATATACATACTCCATTACTGACAAACACCAGGGGGAATGTACACACATACCCCCTCACAACAGCAGCACACAAAACCAGTGCCACACACACTGAAGGCTGCTAATACTTGCCAGTACATACACACACAAACAAACACGCACCCTGGGTGTAGCCACAAACATAACACACACACAGGGAAGCCAGAACAGATGTCTGGCTAAAAACAACACACAAACACAAAACACAACCGAAACACACACAGAACCCCAACAGAAACAGACATACCCTGGCAGCCAAACTGTGGAAAGGCAATGGGAGCACAGACACAACAGAAGTGCACAACCTCATCACTATGGAACAAAACACACACAGTATACCTCAAATCACACAAGAAGTGCACCATCACAGAACAACACTGCCACATCAAACCAACTACATATGCACATGAAAAAAAACTGAACAAGCACTGCAGGACATCGGGGGATGCACATCAGGCAATGACAAGGCCGCATACACACAGCACTGTATGCACAACAAGCAGAGTGTGCACACCAAGCATAACAGTCACACACAGACATGAGTGACACAACATCAACCCACAAAACACAAATCAGCACAGCACAAACACAACAGCACACCCAGGAAGTGAAGCAATACCACAGCCAACATACATACATCCAACACAACAACAACAGATGCACAAATCTGGGCTAGAAAGGCAGAACCATCTTGACCAGAGCACTGGACAGCACACAGCTGAAGTGCACATGAGCAACCATGACTGATAAATAGCACAAGAACATCACATATATTCCATTGGGGCAATGTCCAGAGTGGAACAATTCTCTTGGCCCAAGAACTGCACCACAAAGCACAGTGTCACAAATGAAGTGATGGGGAGGCACACACACATGCAAACCAAGGGTACAGCTGGCATCAAAGTGAAGTGTCTTCCATGTTGGTAGTCAACATGTAAGGGGTGTGCCATACACAAATAGAGGGAGTGCAGACTCACAATGGGTAGGCAGAAGAAGCACACATAGGGGATGGATTCAGACCACACACACCATGACACACAGGATGATAAAATGCACCATGTGTCTGCAATGCATGAGAAATACAACCACAATGGCAGTGTGGAGCAGCAGGTCTGCACAGTCTGCACAGACTCAAGACACGTGGATGATCAAACAAACAAATCACTGATGTTCAAGTCACACACTCTGCACACTCACAAGTGACTAAAACAACAAGTAAGAGTCAGACAGAACAGCACGGACACACCAACATACTGCGCAGTGCACAACAGACAACTCACACATGTGCATATAACCACATCCACAGGGCAGAATAATGCAAACAACAGGCACACAACTCCTGGGTGACACATGTGTGTGTTTGACAATCCAGGGGCACATCCCCACCACACCCCCTACAAAGGCGCACCCTTCACTTCACACCTCTTGACCACCCAAGAGCACACATCTCATGTAGGCCATGGGACCAGGATAAGGGGCCATCACAAGATGACCATACACATACACAGCTAGGCACACATAAAGGAATAACACCCATACATGATGGCAATGCCTAGCCTGCATGCAAACCTGTGCACAGTATCACACCCTGTGCTGGCAGTGTCCCCCAACCTGACATGTGAACAATGTAGTCAAAAATAGCAAACCACGAAAAAGAGAACTGCATCACAGGTAAAATTGACACCAAAGATAACACAAGTATCAGTGTCTGAATGGATTGATGTCCCTGTCACCCCTGTGAAAGAATTTGATGAGGGCAAAGAGCTTGGCAATGTTGAAGTGCGACATAGATCATGGGGCACAGTCAACCAAATGCACACACCAAAATAATGTTATTCAGCAAGGATATTGTCAAAACAGACAACAAGAGTAACTGTCTTTATTCACATATTGTACATATGTAACAGTAGAACAACAGAAGAGAAGAGCAAGGCACGAAATGCTGAGCATATGCAAGATAATCTGCACAGGCCAACTCAAAACAGGAAGGCCAGTGGCCAGTTCAGGGTGCACAGCAAGTACATGAGAGGCTGCACATGGTAGAGTCCAAAACAGCAGAGCAACAGGGCCAGTGGCCAGGGCAGGGTGCACATCAAGTACACGAGAGGCTGCACAGGGTAGAGTCCAACACAGCAGAGCAACGGGGCCAGAGTTCAGGGCAGGGTGCACAGCAAGTACATGGGAGGCTGCACAGGGTAGAGTCCAACACAGCAGAGCAACGGGGCCAGTGTCCAGGGCAGGGTGCACAGCAAGTACATGAGAGGTTGTACAGGGTAGAGTCCAACTCAGCAGAGCAACTGGGCCAGTGTCCAGGGCAGGGTGCAGAGCAAGCACATGAGAGGCTGTACAGGGTAGAGTCCAACACTGCAGAGCAACAGGGCCAGGGCAGGGTGCACAGCAAGTACATTAGAGTCTGCACATGGTAGAGTCCAACACAGCATAGCAACAGGGTCTGTGGCCAGGGCAGGGTGCACAGCAAGTGCATGAGAGGCTGCACAGGGTAGAGTCCAACACAGCAGAGCAACAGGGCCAGTGTCCAAGGCAGGGCGCACAGCAAGTGCATGAGCGGCTGCACAGGGTAGAGTCCAACACAGCAGAGCAACAGGGCCAGTGTCCAGGGCGGGGTGCACAGCAAGTACATGAGAGGCGGCCCAGGCAAGGGCAGAAAATGAAGGCCAGTGGGCATGGCAAAGTGCAGTGTCAGGACATGAAAAGCTGCACAGGCAAAGGCAAGGGCAGCAGTGAATGACAAGGCCAGTGGGCATGGCAAAGTGCAGAGCGAGTACATGAGAACCTGCACAGGCAAGGGCAGAACAGGAAGGCCAGTGGGCATGGCAAAGAGCAGAGCGAGTACATGAGAATCTGCACAGGCAAGGGCAGAACACGAAGGCCAGTGGGCATGGCAAAGTGCAGAGTCAGGACATGAGAAGATGCACAGACAAGGGCCGAACAGCAGTGAATGACAAGGCCAGTGGGCATGGCAAAGTGCAAAGCGAGTACATGAGAATCTGCACAGTCAAGGGCAGAACAGGAAGGCCAGTGGGCATGGCAAAGTGCAGAGTCAGGACATGATAAGCTTCACAGGCAAGGGCAGAACAGCAGTGAATGACAAGGTCAGTGGGCATGGCAAAGTGCAGAGTCAGGACAAGAGAAGCTGCACAGACAAGGGCAGAACAGCAGTGAATAACAAGGCCAGTGGGCATGGCAAAGTGCAGAGCGAGTACATGAGAATCTGCACCGGCAAGGGCAAAACATGAAGGCCAATGGGCATGGCAAAGTGCAGAGTCAAGACATGAGAACCTGCACAGGCAAGGGCAGAACAGGAAGGCCAGTGGACATGGCAAAGAGCAGAGCGAGTACATGAGAATCTGCACAGGCAAGGGCAGAACACAAAGGCCAGTGGGCATGGCAAAGTGCAGTCAGGACATGAGAAGCTGCACAGGCAAGGGCAGAACAGCAGTGAATGACAAGGTCAGTGGGCATGGTAAAGTGCAAAGCGAGTACATGAGAATCTGCACAGTCAAGGGCAGAACAGGAAGGCCAGTGGGCATGGCAAAGTGCAGAGTCAGGACATGATAAGCTGCACAGGCAAGGGCAGAACAGCAGTGAATGACAAGGCCATTGGGCATGGCAAAGTGCAGAGTCAGGACATGAGAAGCTGCACAAGCAAGGGCAGAACAGCAGTGAATAACAAGGCCAGTGGGCATGGCAAAGTGCAGAGCGAGCACATGAGAATCTGCACCGGCAAGGGCAGAACAGAAAGGCCAATGGGCTTGGCAAAGTGCAGAGTCAAGACATGAGAAGCTGCACAGGCAAGGGCAGAACAGCAGTGAATGACAAGGCCAGTGGGCATGGCAAAGTGCAGAGTCAGGACATGAGAAGCTGCACAGGCCAGGGCAGAACAGGAAAGCCAGTGGGCATGGCAAAGTGCAGAGTCAGGACATGAGAAGCTGCACAAGGAGTGTGTTTGACTGTACCCTTTCATGGGCAGCAACACACTCAGGGGGTAAACAATGAGCAATACAGGCCCACCTGTATGAGAGACAGGTGTGTGAGGGGGACTACCACTCACACTTGACTGTCAGGCGGACTTGGAGATGGCTGTGTGTAGGGACAGCAAGATCACTTGACTGGGGAGAGAGAGGCCCAGGTGAGGGAGTGCTATCAGTGGCTTGGCAAGCTGGAGGGCTGTTTAGACCAGGTGGTGTAGTGGCAGGTGGAGGTGGAGTCTTGCTGACCTGTGACACAGTGTAGGTGGGAGAAGTGTGAGGGGTGCCTTTCCACTTCTTGGGAATTCGAATTGGCTTCCCTGTCCTGGGGTTAATGGGAACTGGTGATAACACAACAGGCACACACACCAACAGAGCTGCATCAGGGGCAGACACTGGCACTCCCTCTGGTGACGTGCTGTATCCTGTGGAACGCTGCATCTGGCTACCCCAGACTTACCCTATTCGCCAGGTGTACCCCCTACAGTGCCCTCCTTCCCCTGTTTGCCAGGTGTACACCCTACAGTGCCCTCCTTCCCCTGCTTCACTGGGCTTGGAATGGGAGTCGATGTGATGGGGAATGTGGCTCTGAGCCCGTCCTACGTGTACCCTTGCCATACAACACCTCTTCAGTGGACACAGAAACTGCATGCCTAGCTTGGCGGGAAGTTTTAGGGACAGGAGAGTCCTTCACTGGTGATGCCTCTGAGGCATGTGAGCCTGAGGTCTGCTTCTTTACTTTATCGGCCTTGCTGTGGATGACAAAGCCTGGATAGTACGGTGCATCCCACCCATGTCAGAGTATATGCCCTCCATGTAGGCAACCACCTGGCCTAATTTTTTATCATTGTCACTGAAGGCATTGAGGAGGGCTGTCTGGCCCACACAAAGGTGGTGCAGAAGCTCAAGAGACTCAGCACTGAGGGTGGCAGGGGGGACAGGTGCAGGGTCAACAGTGCCAGGGGTGAATGTAACTCGTCTCCTCGTACTGACATGGACACGGGCAGCACCGGAGGAAGTGGATGGGAGGGTGGGCAATGGCCGCTGTGTGGTAGAAGATGATGCAGAGTCCCCATTCCCTGTGCCTGCCAACATGGATGCATCCCCGCTGGCATCAGATGATGTGGTACATTGTGTCTCAGGCAGTGATTCCTCCTGCATACTCCGGTCCCCCTCTGAGGCGATGGTGACCCCCATGTCACTGGGCTCCTGTGCAGCTGTAGTGCTAGTCTCACCACCACTGGCGGCCGGATCCTGTCCCTCCGTGACCACTGGTGAATCTGCATGAGAGAGAGATGTAGGGTCAGGTTAGTGGCACCAACAGGACAAAGCTATGCAATCAATGCAGTACAAAAGTGCCCAAATCTAACTGTTGCACACACACTCTGCAATCACATTGCAGCAACTCACTACATAGACCACAACAGTGCATGTAACCCTGATTATCTGCCATGACTGAGCCATGTTAAGGCCACACAGCACAATACCCTGCCCGTGGTTGAAGTCTACCAGACTCACAACTTGCTCTGCCCACACCTAGGGACATGATGTGGGCACACCACTTGTTGCCGCTGACTGACCTTGAGGGAACAGGAGGGGACAACACAGACATCTATTACTACATGACAGTTCACAATGGCAAATAGCCCATGCCAAACACCTTGTTGTACTCTGGGGCACATTGTTGTCCGATGTGTAGGCCTCAACATTCATGGTGCATGCAATGTACGCATAGATGTAGTCACACTTACATTGTGAACACTGCTGTTCACTCACAAATAGATTCACGGACTATCTAAATGCTGAATAACCATGAAAATCATAATACATACGGCTATGGAAATGCACAGCAGGGAGGAACACCATTGTAAGAACAGTTTGGGATAATGCGTGACACTGGCACCCATCCCAGCAGCCACTTACATGACACAGCACTGCACCACCCCACAAACATCACATAGGCCACCGCTGCCACAGGCCCTGTAAACATGCATCCGCTCCCAGCCAAAGTCGTCCTCCCCAAATACTGACCCCTGCCTTGCTGCCGATGCTCCTTCTGACATGCATCCAGCTCAGGATGAGTCACTGCCAAAATGCGGCCCATCAGTGGTGTCATGCTACGCCGTTCCAAGTGCCC
Organism: Lissotriton vulgaris; assembly: GCF_964263255.1. Lineage (NCBI taxonomy): Eukaryota > Metazoa > Chordata > Amphibia > Caudata > Salamandridae > Lissotriton > Lissotriton vulgaris. Next base: position 937,632,033 of record NC_141699.1, read on the forward strand.
AGTGCGTGGAAGCAGCCCCGAGATCATCTCTGCCACGTTCTTTGTCAACCGGTTGATGTCCTCCCACCTCTTGTGGCAGTGGGTGCATCGTCAGTTAGATACCCCCAGAGCTCGCACCTTTGCTTCAATGGACCTCTACACGGTCATACGCTGGTGTGCCTTGAGCTGCAGGCATGGGAGACAAGAGGGGGAAATGATCAGTGACACAGTGTCATGTACCAATATCTATCAATACAGTAGCAAGACACAGACTCCTTACCAACTGTAATCTCTGTCCACCCCGCCCTGTAGTACATCTCACATAGTCACTCTGCATGGGCTAAGCTGATGTGATTGCATGCATTTATGAGGGCATACAGAGTCCCTGCTAATATCACACACATGCAGGATGACAGCACTGAACCCCCTCTGTGGATTGCACACATCTCCAGTCCTATGCATGTCTGGCCACACCAATCGTCACATATCGACCTATGTCTGTGGGTAGACTCACTGTGTGCATAACTGTGCAGCATTCAATGAGCATTACTGTGAACATATCTGTATGTCATGTGTGTGGCATTGGGGAACATGGACTCACCAACAAAACATGGATCTACACAAGTGTGGTCGTGTGCAATTATACAGGGCTGAGATGGTGCATAGTTGGAAGTACAGTGTTAAGAAACAAGAGTAAGGACACAGTAAAGGCAGTGATGTGATCTTGTCTTGGTGGGCGGGCACTGTGCAGAGCGTCTGGGTTCACACTGAGTCCGACAACAGGGGCACACATAGCCATTTAGCCAAGCAATCACTGTCCTGGCACCTGCATGTCCAACATACTGTGTTTCTGTCTGGCTGACAATGTTACACACTTCACTCAGACATACAACTGCAGGCATGGATATCTGTGATATTGGGAGACACACTCCTTTACCCAGAAGACAGCATGTTGGTCAGTGCATGACACATCCCCACACCATCAGGCATACACCTCACCAGTCCAACTACATGTGTGCCCCCCCTGCCCTACACCTCCATTTTTGATTACTTACCACGACATCTGGGGCACCATACAGCCTTGGGTGCTGTGCGAGCACCTCGTCCACCAGGACCTCCAGCTCCTCGCTTGAGAATGGACTGGCACAGATCTTCTCTGTCCTTGCCATCCCTGTGGACATGGAAAACCTGTGGTGGAAGTGGGCGGTGAGAGGTCTCAGGCAGCAGTCCCTGGAGGCAGCAGCAGATGAGGGTCTCAGGTAGTAGGCTCTGGAGGCAGCAGCAGGTAAGGGTCTCAGGCAGCTGGCTCTGGAGGCAGCAGCAGATGAGGGTCTCAGGCAGCAGTTCCTGGAGGCAGCAGCAGATGAGAGTCTCAGGCAGCAGGCTCTGGAGGCAGCAGCAGATGAGGGTCTCAGGCAGCAGGCTCTGGAGGCAGCAGCAGATGATGGTCTCAGGCAGCAGGCTCTGGAGGCAGCAGCAGATGAGGGTCTCAGGCAGCAGGCTCTGTGAGCAGTGGAAATGTGAGGCTCACTCCCACACATATATAGCCCGCTGGGGTCGTTTCAAAGGTGCCAAGCTGCAACAATTGGTTGTCCAGTTCTGCCTCTTTCAAAAGCATCCAATGTCTGCCTCCGCGGTGGCGGAGCACGCCTGCCGGGATTTTCACAATTGAATCATTTTTTTTTTTTTTTTACATCATTTTTATTGCATCACCAATAGAAATGTACAGACAATATAATCATCAGTAAATATTCAGCATGTACAAGATTAGTATGGTCCAGTCCTTCTCCATCCGGGGGGTCCACCCCGTCCTCGGTGTGGGTGACCTCATCCCTGATCACTTCCCGTAACTCCTTACAACGTCTGACCGCTACATTAGGCAAATATCTCTGGGTTGCTTTTGTGATTTTCATCCCTCCCCCTCCCCAAATTTCGGTACCCCAACACCTCTCCAAACCAGCTTCCTACCCACCCTCCCCCGTGGCCGCTCTGCGTTGAGTGAACAGTGTAAAAGTGTCTGGTGTGTTGCAGGAGGAAGCAGTCATTCGCTAAGGTGTGTTCTCCTGTGTAGTGATAGGGTCTGCCCGGTCCAGTTCGCTCTCGCCCTCCTGCCCCTCATCATCCATATCACGGAGAGCCTGCACCATCACTTCCCATGCAGTTGCCCTCTCCAGAGCTTTCTCGTCATTCATCCTCCAGGCCATCTGGTACCGCAGAGTACTTTCACACGCGGCCCATCTCAGGCACTCCCCATACCATCTTTTATACGTGGGCCCCACTCTGGACTTCCAGTTTCTCGTGATCTCCCGCTTGGCCAGAATAAGCCCTAAATCTATAAATTTACTAGTCGTCTTGTTCCGAGGCGTGTGAGGGAACCAATGAAGGACGCCAACCGCTTTAGTGAACTGGATATCCCTATCCGTCGCGCCGTTAAGGGCCCGCCCAACTTCCTGCCAATAGTCTCCCAGAGAGGGACAATCCCACAGCATATGACTCAGATCCGCCCCAATTGTGTTACACCTGGGGCAAGCAGCTTCGTCCACCCCAAAATACTGTTGGATTTTCCCCGGGGTGAGGTATGCCCTGTGAATGACATAGAAGTGGATTAATTGAAACCTGGCATTTCTCGAGCTCTTCCGTGCCCGCCTTAGCAACTGGCCCCAGGTCGTGTCAGGTATCTCCACTTGAAGGTCCAGCTCCCACTTGGCCTTCAGGGCTGGCAAAGGCTGCAAGGCCTCCCGCTGCATCCTAGAGTACAGGCACGTGACAGCCTTAAAAGTTCCCGCCGCCATCATTGTGTACTGGCAGGCCATCGAGGTGCCCGGTTCCTGCAGCCCTTCCCCCCAGTGGGCTTGCATGGCGCCCGTGACTGCTGCATGCAGCAAGTAGTCGCCCCTCGGAAGGTCAAATCGCTCCTGCAGGTCCTGGAACGGCAGCAACACCCCATCTTCATAGAGATCACCCAGCATCTGTATTCCCGCCTCCTCCCATCCTAGCAAGCGCGACCAGTCGCCTCCATGTGGGAGGGCGGTGACCATCCCCAGCGGAATTTCAGGGGCATACATAAGGCGGACACCCGCCCGCTTACGGGCCCGGTCCCAGCAGAGCCGGAACGTCTGCTCCTCGACCGTCAGGTCTCCCACCCGGAGCTTCTAGTGCAGCGTGATGTACGCCAGAACGTGCCGCGGGGTGCCTTCTACCCTCGCGTCCTCGGGGCCTCTATATACTCTCGCTACCTCCTGAGTAAAAATCTGCAGCTGCGCGGCCAGGTAATACCCTTCAAAATCCGGCACCGCCATACCTCCTTCATCTTTGGGGCGCAACAGAGTGTCGAGCGCTATGCGCCTCCTTCCCGTGCCCCATAAGAACGCTATGACCAAAGACCTCAGGCGTTTGAAAACAGAGCTCGGGATCCATACCGGGAGTGTCCTAAAATAGTACAAAAGCCTGGGCAGGGCTATCATTTTAAGCAGGGAGATCCTACCAGCCAGGGATAACGGCAGAGTCGCCCAGAAGTCCATGGAGCCCCGCAGGGCATTAATACAGCGAGTGATGTTACCGTCCAGTAAGTCGGCCGGGGTATGATAAACATAGACCCCCAAGTAATGCAGACAACGCGGCTCCCACCGGAGTTCCTGTGCGGTGAGTGGGCACGGTTCCCCCGGCCTCAGAGGGAACAGGCAGGATTTAGGCCAGTTGACCCTCAGGCCCGACAACCGGCCGAACTGCCCCAGTAGCTGCCGCGCCCCCTGGAGCTCGGGGCCCGCATCGGCCAGAAACATCAGCAGGTCATCTGCGTACAGGGAGATGAAGTGCGGCCTGCCCCTAAATGATAAACCTGCGTAGTGGCGGCCCAGTCTGGCCTCCGCAGCGAAGGGTTCCATCGCCAAAGCGAATAGGAGCGGGGATAGGGAACAACCCTGTCTAGTGCCACGCCTGATCGGGTACTGTCTCGAGATCAGAGTGCCCACTCGAACCCTCGCTACCGCCTCGGTGTACAGGACCTTGGTCCATTTTATGTATCCGTCCCCCAGTCCGAAGCGTCGCATCACCTCATACAAGTATCCCCATTCAAGGCTGTCAAATGCCTTCTCGATATCAATGGAGAGGACAAATGGGGAGACGGCACCCGGCCAGTCCGCACCCATCAGTCTCGTAAGTCTACGAATGTTATGAGTGGTGTTGCGTGTCGGTATAAAACCACACTGGTCACCGTGAACAAGGCTTGTCATGTGTATCAGCAGTCTGTTGGCAAGAATTTTACTGAGGATCTTGTAGTCCGTCGTCAACATGGACAACGGACGGTACGAGGTCAGAGCCGCACCCTCTCTGCCCGGTTTCAAGAGCGGGATCATGAGGGCCTCGCACATGGAGCCCGGGAGTCGACCCTTCGTTTGTGCCTCATTGTACACCTCGCGCAGCCGTGGGGCAAGGTATTCTAGGTATTTACTATAAAATTCGATCGGTAGCCCGTCAAGTCCCGGGGTCTTATTTCTGGCCATCTGCTTTACTGCACAACCTATCTCTCCAAGAGTGATGGGCCGACCCAGCTCTTCCGCCTCCGAGTCCTCCACCCGTGGTAACTGTAACCCGTCCAAGAACTCTTCAAGCTCCTCCACCCCTCCCGTTCCACCACTCTCATAGAGCCCCTCATAATAAGCACGAAACTTATTCAGGATCCCGGGTTGAGTGTGGCAGGGCTCCTCCCCCGTCTCCTGGATCCCCATGATCGGTACTCCCCTCCGAACTGGGTTAGCAAGCCAACCCAGCATCGACCCCGCCTTATCTCCCTCCGCATGCGCCCTCGTCATGTACGCCTTGTGGTCGAAGCTACGCAGCCGCTCCAGCTCTACCGCCAGCCCCTCCCGTGCCCCGCTAAGCCCCTCCTGCAACTCAGGGTGATTCGGGCGCCTCTTCTCTAAGTCTCTCAGCCGCGCCTCAGCCTTATCTAAGTCATCCAACAGAGTTTTCCGAGCCCCAGCCGTGTGCCCAATACAGTGTCCCCGCACCACCACCTTGAACGCATCCCATTCTACCGCCCTCGTGGAGGCCGAGCCACTGTTCTCCTCAAAGTACCTCTCAATGCGCTCACCCAGGGCCTCCCTGAACAACAAGTCATCTAGGGTGTCGGGTTGCAGGCGCCATGTTGGCACGCAGTTAACAGTCACCATCCAGTCCAGAGAGATCAACAAAGGGTTGTGGTCCGATAGCGTCCTGGCCAAGTATTCCGCCCCCCCCCACCGCGGGGAGCACACACGCCGAACAAAGAAACGCGTCCAGTCTCACGTGCAGGTCATGTAGGTGCGAGTGAAAGGAGTAGTCCCTAGTAGTGGGGTGCAACGCCCTCCATGCATCCGTGAGGGCCCAGCTCTCCTGCCATTCCAACCTACGCTTGGCGACCCTATGCACTGGGGACGCGCGCAGCGGGGGATGGGACCTATCTAGTAACACATCCTCAACCGAGTTGAAGTCCCCCCCCAAGAGGACCGGCCCTGCCAAATAACCCGCCATTTTGCCCGAGATGGTAGACAAGAATGCGGGCAGGTCTACATTAGGAGCATACACATTACAGAGAGCTATCACCCTGCCTCTCAGCCTCCCTTCCACCGCCACATACCTGCCCTCCGGGTCCACCAATGACTTTGTGACCTGGAAGGGGACCCCCGCCCGTATCCAAATCAGTGTCCCCCTTGCAAAAGCTGAGAATGTCGTGTAAAACAGCTGCCCCCTCGAGCGCCTCTGCAGAGCGGCCCCTTCTTGCTTATTAAGATGTGTCTCTTGCAGGAACGCTATATGAACCCCCCTACGCTTGAGGTATGCCTGAACTTTATGTCTGCGCGTCATGGACTGCATACCCCGCACATTCCAGGTCACACATTTCAACGCCCCAGTACTAGCCATCCCCCCCTACACAACCGGACCAGACAACAAAGAACAGTGTCCTTACAAGTCCCGCGACCACGGGCCCACCCACCCACCCTCTCCAAACAGGAAGCCAAACCCCTCCAACAACAACTACCCCCCGAGCAACCCCAACTGCTCGCAACACCCACCCCCCCAGGACAGGCCCCCCCGCAACTGGAAGTACCCCCATCCAAACCAACACTCCCGACCACCCCTCAAGGAAAGGTGGTAATGGTCGCAGTCCCCACTGCGGTGACCTTAGGGGCCAGTAAGGCGTGGCTCGATGCGATAGAACCTCAAAGCAAATCAGCCCTGCGCACTCCACCCCGCAATCCCCACATTACAGCCCCCCAAAACCTCAAGTAATAGCGTTCCACTGCCACGGGCCCAGTGCCCCGGTGTCCAACCAACGAGTTCACTCCACCAGTTCAGTTCAACACGCCTCAAGTATCTCCCCCGAAGTCTGCGGTGTCACAATAGGTCCCCGGGCTCCACCAAATTCCGATTGTCCCGTCTCCGAGCCCGTGCCCGGGTCCTCTGATTCCGTACCCTTCCCGGACTGACTTCTGGAGGCCCTGGATAAGTCCGCTACCGCCTGTAGCGCCGCCTGCCTCTCCGCCTCCGTCTGCGACATCGATGGTTTGCCGGTCCTCCTGCGGTTCCTCCTGATCCGTTGGGATTGCCTGACCGGTTGCGCCACCTTAGCTTCCTCCTTCCTGGCCTTAGCACCGTCCGTTCCTGCTTTATAAGTGTCCCACCAGTCCCAAGCGTCCGCGGAGGACGTGAAGAAGAGTGACTGTTCATCCACCACCACTCTCAGCTTGGCGGGGAACAACAGGGAGTACTGGATGCCTTCCTTGCGGAGCTCCCGCTTGAGGGACAGAAAGTTTGCCCGAAGCCGCTGCGTCTCAAATGTATAATCCGGGAACATAGTGACTCTGCTGTTGTCCACTTGAAAGGGCCCTGCCTCTCTCGCCCTCTGTAAAAGCCAGTCCCTGTCCCGGTAATGGAGCAACTTGAACACCACTGGGCGAGGAGGGAGGCCCAAGGCTGGCGGGCGCGCTGGAACCCTATGTGCCCGTTCCAGGGAGAAGAAGGGGGACAATCCTTCCGGTGCCACCTCCGTCCGCAGCCAGTTATCGAGGTAGCCCACCATGTCGTCGCCTTCGATTTTTTCCGGCAGGCCCACTAGGCGTACGTTGTTGCGCCTGTTCCGGTTTTCCGCATCTTCGGCCCTCCGTTCTAGCACCTTCAAGCGGTCCATCACTTCCGTCATCTGGGCCTTCATCGTTGTTTGGCCCGGGGCTAATTCCTTAACCGTGATCTCCACGGACTTCACCCTGTCCTTAAGTTTATCATGGTCGGCCTTCAGGAGGCCCAAGCCCGTCGCCACCTGAGCTATATCTTGTTGTAGGGCGTCCTTTGTGGTGGCGATGGCCTCTAGGATATGATCTTGCATCCGCTGCAATGCCGCTTGGTCTCGCTCCGCTCCCTCCGCAGCTTTCGTATCGGTCGCACCATCTCCCTTTCCCTTCGTCTTCCCCATCTGGGCCGGCCCGAGCGGTGGCCTCCGAGTATGGTCCTGGTCGTTCTCCGAGCGTCGCCGGGTTTCGCCCTCCGGTAGGGTCCCCGGATCCAATGTTATCTCCAAGAAGCAGGAACACTGAACGACCGTCAGCCCGGCTGGCGCCAGTCGTGCCAAGGGCCCGGGGCTTTCGTCACTGGGTCACTGCCGCACTATCGCCGCCACTACCAGGGGGCGGTTCCCAGCCACCGCCCGAGGGTGCGCCCAAGGTCCACTCCGGCACCTAGGGAGAGGCGCGATACAACCGCCAGCACCTCCGATTAGTCAGGGAGCAGTCCTTAGTGGGTCTCCGGGCAGATGACTCCGTCGTCTCCGAGTCTCATGCCACCGCCGCCATTTTAGGGTCTGCGACTTCTCGCCTGGGTCCAACTTTCAAAGTCGAAATACTGCTGTGGAATGGCTCGGCGTCGTCCTCCGTGGGCACCGGACCCTCCGCAGTACCTTCCAGTACCGGATGATATCGATTACATCGGGGTCCGATCAGATTTTCAGGATATTTTCCGGGATCGGGCACGGAGCTCCGAGCTCACGCTGCCTACCTCCTCGGCATCCAAGCCACGCCCCTCACAATTGAATCATGCCACTGCAATTATCTTTACCATTGGCTCTAGGGCATGCTCCATGGCGATGATGCACCGCCGTGGCAAGGTGGTAGCTACCGCGATTTGCAGAGCATGCCAACCACCATCTTCACATTTCTCTATGGCTATCACTACCGCACTTGTGTGAACGGGGGTTGCTGGTGACACACCGCAGTGGCCAGGCAGTATCTACTGCGATATGGGTGGCGGAGCATGCCAATCCCCATCTTCCCATTTCTCTATGGCTATCACTACAGCACTTGTGTGAATGAGGGGTGCTGGTGACACACCGCCGGGGCCAGGCGGTAGCTACCGCAATTTGGGTGGCGGAGCATGCCAACCGCCATCTTCCCATTTCTCTATGGCTATTACTACTGCACTTGTGTGAATAGGGGTGCTGGTGACACACCGCCGGGGCCAGGCGGTAGCTACCGCGATTTGGGTGGCAGTACATGCCAACCGCCATCTTCCCATTTCTCTCTGGCTATTACTACCGCACTTGTGCGAATAGGGGGTGCTGGTGACACACCGCCGTGGCCAGGCAGTAGCTACCGCGATATGGGTGGCGGAGCATGTCAACCCCCATCTTCCCATTTCTCTAAGGCTATCACTACCGCACTTGTGTGAATGAGGGGTGCTGGTGACACACCGCCGGGGCCAGGCGGTACCTACCGCAATTTGGGTGGCGGAGCATGCCAACCGCCATCTTCCCATTTCTCTATGGCTATTACTACTGCACTTGTGTGAATGGGGGTGCTAGTGACAAAGAGCCGGGGCCAGGCGGTAGCTACCGTGATTTCGGTGGCAGAGCATGTCAACTGCCATCTTCCCATTTCTCTATGGCTATCACTACTGCACTTGTGTGAATGGGGGATGCTGGTGACACACCGCCAGGCGGTAGGTACAGCTATTTGGGGCACATACAATGGCAATGCCCATCGGGAGCACTTCAACAGAACACAGTGGCCACATGGTGAAGGGCACGTCATCGTGCACACAATGTCAATGTCCCATTGACTCCACAGGTGCCTACGCGTGCCATGGTTGTGTATGTGGGACATACATTGGTCTGTAGACCCTACCATGTCATGAATGCATTATAATGGTTGATGAGGCAGGACAGTGTTGTAGTGGACTCGACAATGTGTACATATATCAATGTGTTGTGGGGCAGTGATGACCTCGGCAAGGCTTATCTCACTGTATGATGTTGTTACTTACTTCTGCTTTTCTGTCTGCTCATGCACGCAATTGTCAGTTCACTGCCAACTGTGATCATTGTGTTGTGGGTGTGTGCCAAGTTCGAATGATGCATTAAGGTGTGACAGGTACAGCAGATGAGTATGAGACAGTTGTTTTGATTTGTCGCACAATGGCTGCTTGCCACGCTCCCAGGCGTGCACGTGTGAAATGTGCGCCAGAAAATATGTGCATTCACATTGACCTATGTGGTGTTTGAGGCACTTGTGTATTGTAAATATAGGTGTGCCCTCTGTGTTGCTCAAATTGTCCACCCATATGACCTGGTGTGTCACGCATTCCTCAAGTCAGTCTTTGTTTTCCCTGTGTCATCCTGAACGGGATGTGCTGTGGCCATCTCATGATGGATATCATTGACATGTGTCCACTTTCATCTCAACTAGGAGGAGGCCTAATCTGATCCGTCACTTGACACTGCTAGAGGACATGGAGGATGTGGTGATCATTCGCAAATTCCGTCTCGATAAAGTCACCCTGAAGACCCTTTGTGATCTGTTGAAGCCCCACCTGCTGCCTCACCGCACATACCCAACAGCTTTCACCCCAACTTACAAAGTGATGGCAGCCCTCCATTTTTTTGCCACTGGATCGTTCCAGGAGACCATGGCCAGCGCTGCGGGGATGTGTCAACCCATGTTCAACATGGTGCTGTGGGATGTTCTGTCCCCCATGATTTTCTACAAGGACAGATATATACATTTTCACGGGGGTGCAGAATTGGCAGGTGTGAAGGGAGACTTCTATCCCCTTGGGCACATCCCCCATGTTGTTGGGGCCAAAGATTGCCCACATGTCGGTCTTCTGCCACCACAGGCAAGTGAGCACATTTTTCGAAATAGAAAACATTACCACTCGATCAATGTGCAGGTGGTGTGCCTGGCAGATATGACCATCTTGCATGTGTGTGCCAGATTCCCCGACTCTGCCCATGACTCATACGTCCTGAGGAAAAGCATTGTGCCCCAGGTGATGGCTAATCTACTGCCCGAGCATGCTCAGATTGTGGGTGAGTTTGCCTAGTCGTATGGCGTGCTGGGTGTGTGACCTACTGCCCTATGCCTTTTTTTTTTCTTCTTTTTTCCTTTGTCCTCATCTCCACCATGGTTGTAATCTGCCGAGCTTCTGAACAGGGAAGAAAGACATATAGTGGTGCTGACATGCTGACTCAGTCGAAAACTGGTAAGGGTGCAGCCGGTTCGTGGGATTGCCAAGACCCTGAAGCTATGTCGATCACCCTGCCGATCTTACCCCCAGTTGCTTGTCAGACAGATATTAACCATAAGCCAGTTACCATTATTGCTTATATCAACCTATACGCCAAACGAGGAAGGCGAGTTTGTTTAGCAGAGAAAGTATATCATGGCTTCGTAATCATCAGATGTGGGGGAGGGAAAAAAGAAAAAAACCCACACAACTAGTGAGACCAATTAAGTAAGTGCCAATAAGCAATTTTTTTCTGGTTTCCCCACCCTGGCGAGATCTAATTTTGATATTTGTAGCATTGAAGTGGACCAGTCATATAAAGAGGGAGGAGATGCCTCTTTCCGCCGCTTACAGATTTCTCTGCGGGCCACCAAGATGGAATAAAACAAGAGGTTTTTGGCGGGACTTCGCTTCTGGTCTACAACTCCGAAGATTACTAGCCGAAGATCGATAACCACTGTAAAACCGGTGGAAGATGTAAGTTTATTGCTAATTAGATCCCAAAAAGACCTCAGGTGGGGGCAGTCATAAAACATGTGAGCATCAGAGGCTGCCACTAGACCACATCGCAAACAAAACAGGTGATGGACAGAATGTGGATCAATGCCACACATTCACCCCAGTCCAAAGATCTGGGCCCAAATCCATCGTTTTTTTGCACTCCACACCACCCTGAGTCAAGCTAGCCGGGCTGATGAGAGGTGTTACCTCGAAACCGGTCCGGTCCACGGATGCTTGATTCCGGTCTGGGAAAGATATGGCTGTGTAGTTCGGACTGGACTGTTCCCATGGGGCACAGGGTCAGAGCTGATTTGCATAAAGCCATTATCTAACCCAGGGTAGTGTGGAGTGCAAAAAACGATGGATTTAGGCCCAGATCCTTGTACTGGGGTGAATGTAAGACATTGATCTACATTCTGTCCATCAAATTGTTTTTTGTAACTAGACTACATCGAGCACATGCCACCAAGCCCGCTGTTGAAAATTTGGACAACCTCTGAGGGGAATAGTAAGCCCTATGGAGGGTGAAAAGGTGGTTCCTACGGAACCAGGCTGGTTTAAGTAGGTCCCACAAGACTTTACAAGACATTAATCATAGATTGTTCAAGTTCAGGGATGGCATCAAGGAACCCCACAGTATTTCTTGGAGATGGAATTCCCCATCGATCTCAACCAAGATTAAATCATACCATAGGGAAACTTCCTTAGATACTATTGGTTTGTCGGGCAAGAAGGATTCCAGTTGACTGCCTCCTCCTAAGGGCGTGTTATGACGACGAGGGGGTCTAGCTGACTGCGCTTGGGCCCAACTTGAGATTTGCAGATACTTCAATTTAGAGAAGTTTGGGCCCACCTTGCTCGCTAGATGTTCCCAGGAAAGCGTAGTCCCTTCCACAAACAAGTCACCCCATGTTGAAATTCCGGCGTCTTTTAGTGGAATTACTAGTATATCGGTTGTCCAGCCAGGAGCAGCAGGAAGATCCCATATTGGAGATCTGTTTGAATAATATCCTAGTTTGGTTGCAACTCTGAGATTGTACCAAGTTCTTGCTAGGCCCTGCAGCACCTTTAGTTTGATCTTCTTGAAAAATTTAGGGTCTCCAAACTTAAAAAGAAAACCCGACTGCCTAACTCCTTCGCCCTGTAATAATGCCGTAAACATCAACCCTATGCCTTGGTCTGATGGAATTTTTAACAACATTCGAGCGTATGTCATCTGAAAGGCCCACGCATATATCTGAAGATCAGGACCGGCCAAGCCACCTTTCTCCCTACGCCGCCTTATTTTCTTCCAAGCTATTCTTATACTTTTATTTTTCCAAATAAATAAAGAAATGTCGCTTTGCATCTTCTCCACACATGATGTGTCAAAAAATAATGGTATAGTATTGAAAATAAAAGTCAACTTAGGTAAAATAGACATTTTCACCAAATTTGCACGACCCAGAACTGTCAGGGGGAGATGCTTCCAAGACGCCATTAGCTTCCGGCAATCTTTGGCAACTATTGCAAAGTTGGTAGATGCAATCAGATTGATATCTTTAACAATTCTTAGAGCGAGATATCTCAAGTTACTACTTAGTTGCACATTGAAACCTGTTAAATCGCTGTTCCATGCCATAGTTTTGGTTTTAGAAGCATTTACCTCATACCCTGAGATTTTCTCGAATTCCCGTGCTAGATTTATAGCTGCCGGGAACGTGGTACTAATCTCTGGCGTCATGATCATAATATCGTCTGCATACAGGGACACCTTTTTCCCCCAATCTCTGTACTTAAAAGGCTTGATGTTATTAGCCTCACAAATTTTTTGAGCAAAAGGCTCAATGTAAAGATCAAAAAGCAGAGGAGATAAAGGGCACCCCTGCCGTGTGCCCCTTGTGATGGTAAATGGCTCGGACAGACCTCGGTTAACCAAGACCGATGCAGATGGATTGTGGTATAGGAGTTCCACCGCTCTGCCGAAAGGCCGGCCCACGCTGAATTTTTCCAAGGCCCCCGACAGGTACAACCAATTGACCCTGTCGAAGGCCTTGGTGGCGTCCAACGTGAGGATTGCTAGAGGCATAGAGGAGTTTGTCGTCATGTCGAATGCTCCTATGAGGTCATACGTCAGCTCAAAGAGCTGGCGACCCTTCACGAAGCACTTCTGGTTGGAATGTAGGACTGCGGGAGCAACCCGGCCCAGCCTCTTAGCCAGAGGGATGCAAAGATTTTGTAAACCGCATTGAGAATTGAAATGGGGCGGTATGAACCGCAGTTGTGGCGACCTTACCTGGTTTCAGGATAAGTGTGATGGAAGCATTATTCCAGGAGATAGGAGGTAGAACTCCTTCCTGCAAAATTTGATTAAATATTACAGCAAGGAAGGGAGCAATTTCACCTGCAAGGTGTTTATATACCTCGGCCGGCAAGCCGTCAGGCCCCGCCACCTTACCCCCCTTGCTGTTTTGTATTGCATTCACCACCTCTTCTTCCGTAATCGTCTTGTCTAGAGATGAGCTTTGTTCTGGGGATAGTGATGGTAATAAAATACAATCCAGCCACTCCTTTATATTGTCAGCGGAAATATTCATGTCCTCCTGGTAGATATTCTGGAAAAAATCTTTGAAGGCAGATCTTATCTCTGAGTCCGAAGATACGGTCCCAGCCCTAGTTGTTATGGAATCTACATTATTCCGACTCTGATCGGTTCTGGACTTCCAGGCTAGTAATTTACCTGCCCCTTCCCCAAATTCGAAATGGGCTAATTTACTAGCTTCCCATTTCTGGAGGATACGCTGATTAAGAACAGAAGCTAGTTGACCTTTGAGTTCCAGCAGCTTCTCCTGCTTAGCTGAAGCAGTTGGATTAGAAATATTGCTGCAGGCCTCTAGTTCTGTTTGGATCAGTGACAGGTTGGTTTCTATAGATAGAACTTCTTGGGTGTATTGCCTCCTGCAGAATACAGTTTTGTTCTTGATAATCCCTCGCAGGGAACACTTAAAGGCGTCCCATACAGTACAAGAACTCGCAGAGCCGATGTTAATTCGAAAGAATTCTTGTGCTTCAGCTTTAATGCATGCAAGATCATCTGGGGATGAAGGAAGGGACCGATCAAAAGACCATGTCCTGACTGGAGATCTAGTCAAACCAACAAGCTCTAAAGAAACTGCGGAGTGGTCCGACAGGTGCGATGGTAAATAAGTGATATTTTTTACCGAGTCGAGCAAAGCTCTACTTATTAAAAAAAAATCGATCCTAGATTGATGATGATATTTGAAATTTCGAAAGGAGAAACCGGTTTTCTGGCCTGCTCTTATTCTCCAGATATCTACGATTCCGTATTGACTCATGGACTTGAGTAGAAAAGCTCTGGATTTAGACAACGTTTGTTGTCGACTAGACGGGGTCTTGTCTAGCAGGGGGTCAAGTACGATGTTAAAATCTCCTGCTATTATGACTGGTTCTGGGAAGTGCAAAAGTTCGGAAAATAATGATTCTAAGGCTGACGGGTCGTCCCGATTAGGCCCGTAATATCCTGCTATAGTAAAATGTGAGCCATCTATAACCGCTGTGGCGATAACCCACCTGCCTGCGGAGTCTACCTTCTGCATTATACGTTTTGTAGTGATAGATTGTTTAAACAGAATAGTGACCCCTCTGGTGGTAATTGTTTGCAAGGTAGAAACAGACAGATCTATCCATCTGTTTTTTTTACCAAATCAAGCAGCTCAGCTTCAACCAGGTGTGTCTCCTTGAGTATAATGACCTGCGCATCCAAATCCCGTAAGTATTGTAAAATCCTATTTGATCTGGGTTTGGTGCGCAGGCCATTAATATTCCAGGAGAGAATCCTAAGCGTGCTCATGGCTGGTAAGGCTAATTCGGCTAGACATACAGTCTTTAACCACTATCTGAAATACGATGCCTGTCCATGCTTTAAAAATAGAAATAAGATTGTCAACAACCAAATCGGAAATGAGGAACATTTTATGCTTTTTTCCCAAACCCTCCACAACGAAGTGAACACCACCCACCCACCCTTGAGGAACCCTTGTTCTATCTAACCGGAACATGTCCGGTTTTTGGTACCCCTAACCCTTTTCTGAGCTCCTGCAAAGCGTATTAACTTATAATGACATTGAGGCCTATCTACTTTAGTACCCCTAAGATTTAAATCAATCCCTCAAGGTGCAAGGTAGCTACGGTTGTGTTTTCCACCTCATTATTTTTTAATGTCATTTATTCTTTTGATATTTTTTCCTTTTTTTTCTTCTTTTTTTCCTTTTTTACTCTCTCTATTTTTATTTTTTATTTTCCTCCTGTATTTTTTTTTCCTTTCCTTATTAAACTTCTCCCTCTTCATTTTTCTCCTTTTTTTTCTCTCTTCCTTTTTTTCGCTTTCTCAGTATTCTCATACACTCATATTCACCCTCCCCTTTTTGTTTGTTTGTGAGAAACACCTTCCCTCTTACTAGTCTGTTATGATGTCCTCTACTAGAGGATTATCTTTTACTTTTATATATATAAATATATATGTATATATATATATTTTTTTTATTATTATTTTATTTTTATTTTGCATGTCAGCCTATTAGAGAAAGGGAAGGGGGCTAGAAGGAGAAGAAGACACAGCAACTGGGAAGGTCAGAGAAAAGACAGAAAAAAAATAATCCAGCTCTCATAATTCTCATCCCCAGCTGCTTCGGCCCCCCTTGTACCTCCAAAGGTCATCAATAGGTCATCTGCAGCCTGAACTGAGCGAATATTAAACATTTTATTATTCATCATAATCTTCAGAGCTGCAGGAAACCTCAACTGTACTGTTGCACCTAGATTTCTAAAGGCCTCCATCCTCCTACCCAATTCCAATTGCCTATCTAGGGTGGCCCTTGATAGGTCAGATCTTATTTGGAAGTTGAAGCCATCTCCTGATAAGGATTTTTGTTTAAGAGCTAGATTAAGCACCTCGTCTTTTAGTGAATTAGTGTGAAAGTTTACTAAAACCGTTCGTGGTTTAGTCCTCTGTGAGCTCAGTCTAAAGGGGTCCCTGTGTATTCGCTGAATGTCAACAGCTTGCTCCTCTTCCGTGTGATCTAGATTTAGAGATTTCTTTAGGAGTTGGATGACGTATGCCTTGATGTTTGAACCTTCACTGCCTTCTGGCACGTTCAAAATACAAATATTACAACGCCTCGAGTTGTTTTCCAGAATCTCCAATCTGTCTGCCAGAGTAGTGTCCTCTCTCTTTAATTTATTGATTTCCTCTTTAGCTTTATCCAACTCAAGAGAGATCCCAGCAACTGTTTCTTCCAGCACACCAGTTCTCGAAAATAGACCATCCATCTTGCTGTCTAAAGACTCACAATAAGATCTTCTCTCTTTCTGGATTTTTGACGACTCTTCAAATCCCCCTTTTATGTCTGCTGACACGTTAGAGAACATAGGCAATAATGAAGAGACTGAGAGATCTAGGGGGATGTTAGTAATGGAAAAAGGGGGGCTAGATGATATAGCACAGGTGGAAGAGGGATTATCAACTATTTGCAGCGGGATATTCAGATTCAAATCTAGATTGGAGCCCCCCTCTAGGCTCTGACTCTGATTTTGCCTTTGAACCTCCACCTCAACGAAACTACTCGATGTGGCAGGTATTACAGGTGTCAAAAGAGATTCCGCTTAAGAGCCACCAGCACTGATACTACTTCCAGCATTTAATTTTGCCGATAACTTAGTGGATGGAGTGATGTTCGAGGTGGCATTAGCATTTGTCAAAAGAAGACTAGTAGAAGTGCTTCCCACCCCAGGTTGAGCTCCAATACAGGACATCTCTTTATTATCAGGTGCAAAATCAGCCAAAACCAAACAACCGGACTGAACCGTAGCCGTGGATAGGTCTGGGGAGGCACTCGCTGAGGGGGGGTAACTCTGAGCCAGGTCTAACACTTGAGGGATAGCCTTGAAGTAAGAGCGGAGAGATGGCGCGTTATCTTAGAGCTAGAGTCAAGGACTGTTTTAGCCGACTTAGGTTTTTTTGCTCGTTTAGCTTTCACTTCAGTAGAAAGGTATGAGGATATTTTGGAGGGGGTTGTAGTGTTACTTGTTATTTTAAACGGCTCGTAATCCGCTTTAGCGATTCCCGAGGTGGTGCCCCCAGACTCGAACCTAACTTGCGTCTGTGCTCCAAAAACGGGGGACGCACTCCTGTCCCCCTTCCTGTTATTCGATTTCCCCCTTCTGTTTTGGTATTTACTGCTTTTTTCCCTCTGTGCCCCTTGCTGGATATCTCTAGCTGTATGTTAAAGGGGGTTATAGATGAATTTAGGCAGGAGCTTCTTAGAGTGGATACTCGTGGCGAAGGTAACACACTGGGATTCCCACGTTCTGCTTTGGAATCCAAACCTAACCCCAAGCCAAATGGTCCCTGGGACAGTTTGCCAACAGCTGACCCCCCCCCCCCCCTCCTGGCTTCCCATTCAACTCCTTTATTGAAGTTGCTCGTAGGAAAGAGCCGGCTACTGTGGCTGCTGAAGGCGCTGGGGCAGCTGCTGCTGTTCTGTCTGCTATGTCGATTCCCTCGAGCTTAGCCGCTTCCCCCGCACGCTCACAAGGGCGGAGGTCTCTATGGAGAGACCGCAAGTGTCTCCTGCGACGGAGCTCCAGGGCGGCCTGATGCCACGGCCAGAATCCCTACGGCGGTGGCTGCTGCAGAGACGGGATTCGGAAGGATGCCGAACCAGGCTGGAGCGCGCTCCACTCTCGACACATAGATAAGGAAGAAAGACCACCGTGAAAACAGTCCTGTCCGCTGGAACAATCTTCGTTATTCTGAAGGTCTTGAAAAGTTCGGCGTTTCTTCAACAAAAGACAGAAAATTAGCAGCGGTGGTTACTCAGGGTTCCTGCGCCGGGAAAAAGCCCTCATTGCTCGTAAAAAGAAAGAATGTGCACTGCTCCGCTAGGGCTCAGAGCGGAGTACCGCGGCAGCTATCCTCCTGCCGCCATGTTCCTCCCTCGATCCCCCCCTGCTGCCCTATGCCTGTGCAATATTGCAATGTGTGTTTGTCATTCCTAGGTAACTCTGCATATCACAGCCGTCCATGGCTGCTGAGCCCACTGCGTAATCCCAGGACCCCGGCTGAAATCAGATACAATGAGACCCATGGCAGGACCCGTCGTGTGGTTGAGCGTACTTTTGGCCTGCTCAAGTCACGTTTCCGCTGCCTTGACAAAACTGGAGGTGCACTGTCATACTCGCCTTGGAAGGTGTATAAAATCGTAGTGGCATGCTGCATGCTCCACAACCTGGCCATTCACAAGGATATTCCCCTGCTCCTGGATGATGATGAGGACCCATGGCCACCGCCTGCACAAGAACCTGAGTGATGAGTACAATGGAGAGGAGGAAGGAGGTGACATGTGTCAACAGCTCATCACCCGCTACTTCACTTGAAGGTGGGTGACGAAGTACAAAATGTACATTGTCTGGTGTGGTTGCTGTTGTCGTGAAGGGCGATGTGCGAACGGTAAAGACAGCCAGATGTGAAGTCACCTGTGTGTGGATATGTGACAGTGACATGTCATCTGTGAACGTATACAGGACGTTTGTTGACACCTGTTGCCCATTGTGTTGTCTGCATGTTGGGTTATGTAGATGGTTGGTGTTGGAGTGTCTAGCATATATTGCAGTATTATACCTCTAATTGTACTTTGTTTTCTCTTGTAACCTGCACACTTGTCACTTTGTCCTCCTGTGCTCTTTTTGCTACCTCATGTATTTTGTTTGCTCACAATTGTCACTTTACCTTATGTAACTTAACGTCTGCTTTTGTAATCTGTTCACGTGTAGTTTTCTCCTCATGTATCAGTTCTGTTCCTATTGTGAAGCGCTCTGACGCCTTCGGGTAAAGTCTGCGCTATATAAAAATGGATAAATAAATAAATAATAAATAAATAAAGCTGACACAATGAAAGTGTGTGTGTAAGGTATTTATTTACAAAGTTGACATGTGAGGGGGCGGGCAGATTTACATAAAGGTGGTGATGGAGCAGTGAGTTGACAGTCATGGTAAATTACATGAATGAGTAGACACCACATCGATGTGGTGACCCAGTCCAAGAGACAGGTGCCATTCACAAGGCAGTGTGTGGAAGGACAGTCCAAAGTCCAAACAGTCAATGCAGTGGGGAAGAGGGTTGCAATCAGGGCTGGCTCTTTGACTGGCGTTTGGCTGGTGCTTTGCCCCCAGAGACTCCCAGGCTCTTCTTTGGATGGCTCCTTGGTCGCTTGGCTGGTGGGGCCCTGCTGTGGTGCCAGCGGCATCTGAGGACTCACCCCTCTCTGTGGCCCGGGAGAGGATGGTGAACTGTCATCCTACAGCACAACAGGGGGGGGTGGAGGTGTTGGGTGGGATACAGGCCTGTCTCTCAGTAATGCTACTTGCTTGCCCATGAGATCACCATTAGTCCAATGCGGGTGTCGATGGACCTCATCAGCAGGATAAGCTTGCGTAAAAGTTTGTCAGACGGGCCACTTTGTCCCTGGACCTGTTCGACAGCCCCTATGACTATGATGAAGTGGTCCCGGGATGGGGTTCCAACCTCCTGATGTCTGGGGGTGACCCTGGCCCTCTCACCTGCCCTGCTGCCACGGGCCTGTTGCCTCACCACTGTGGGTTCAAGTACACTCTCCCTGCCATCCATAGTTGTTGGTTTGGGCTGTTTATCCCATGGGACAGGGAGGGTGTTGCAGGTGGCACTGGTGGTGGTGGTGGTGGCGGTGGACGCACAGGCCATAAAAGCAGGGCTCTGCTGTGCAGTTGTTGTTGCAGCAGACGTCGTGGTGGGGAGGATGGGGTCCTGGGACCTGGTGCTGCCTGGCACACCAGATGGGCTAGCCTCAAGCTCACCGTCCTGAGATTCCTGGGAGTCTACATCCGAGAGTCCATGTACCAGGGGGGTAGACTGGTTCTGCTGGTTGTTGATGTTGTCCTCAGCAGTGAACTCTTGGTCACCTGGGAAGGATCGATGTTGTGCGCTTTGCAAGAATTCTGTTAGCTGTGTGTTATCCAGTGTCTGTACACTACACAATTGACTGATCTTCACATTGTTTTCTATGTGCAATGCTGTGCCTCATAACATGATGCAGAGGTACATACATTACTCGTACATGTTGTCAAGTATCAATGCATACCATGCAATCGTGCTGTGATCATGTTCACAGGGACCAGTTGGCATGTAGGGAACAGCACAAATGAGTTTCATGGTTCTCTCATAGTTGATTTGTATGGCCTGACAGACATCACATCTGGCCATGGAGTGGCCATTGTATTGTACTGCATGACTTTGTTCTGTAATGTACATAGTTGGATTTATAAGTAATTTTCAAAGGTCCTTGCTGATTGGGCCACATGGCAATGCACTCATCAGTGTGTGCTGTGCATGGTCGTACACAGCCTTCCTTGTTCATGTGCATTAGTGGGTGATTTTTGAAAGCTGTGATAGTTCCTTTTGCTTACCTGTGTGCAGTGTGCGTGTCAAGCGGGGTCAGTGTGCATATTTGTGCAAGGAGTAGGCTGGTGTTGCCATATGGCACCATTTCTTTGGTGACAAATGTGTGGGTGCACGTACATGCTACCTACCTGTTAGGTGAAGGTGAACAATGCAATGGCTTCCAAGTGCTCCTGCGTGGGGGAGTACTCCATCCTGCTCAGGTGTGGGACAGGGGGCATGGTGGGAGTAGTGGTGCAGGCCCCCTACCCACAAACACCCTCACTGTGAAGATGGCTGCCTACCTGTTAGGTCGTTTGGTGTACTGCAATGGCTTCTAAGTGCTCCTGGGTGAGGGAGTGCTCCACCCTGCTCAGGTGTGGGACAGGGGGCATGGTGGGTGTACAGGCCTCTCTCCCCCAAACAGGCCTCCCAAGCAAGAAGGCTACCTACCTGTTAGGTGAAGGTGAACAATGCAATGGCTTCCAAGTGCTCCTGAGTGGGGGAGTGCTCCATCCTGCTCAGGTGTGAGACAGGGGACATGGTGGGAGTAGTGGTACAGGCCTACCTCCCCCAAACAGGCCTTCCAAGCAAGATGGCTACCTACCTATTAGGTCGTTTGGTGTACTGCAATAGCTTCCAAGTGTTCCTCGGTGGAGGAGTGCTCCATCCTGTTCAGGTGTGGGACAGGGGGCATGGTGGGAGTAGTAGTGCAGGCTTACTGTGCTCATGCTCCCATGGTAATATTGCTAGCTACGTTTTTGGGTACATGGGAGTGAGTGACTGTTGGATCTGTGAGACAGGTTTTTGTAGGTGTGTGGTGCAGATGGATGTGATTTTCCGGGGTGGGGTGTCTTATTGGGTGTGCAAAACAGTACATATCAGTGTGTTGGTTAACATTTGCTTATACTTACCTGCCTCCACTCCCCCGGATACTCCTGTGAAACATTCTGGATGCAGTATGCCAAGCACCTTCTCTTCCCATGGTGTGAATGTTTTCGGTGGGATGGGAGGGCCACTGCCAGTCTGGTTAGCCAGCTCCAGTTCTTGCTCCTCCTCTTTTTTACAACCCTCTTGAGATCATGCCTCCGCTTCATGATCTCCTTCTTGGATCGCAGGGTGATCCCTTCTGCATTGACCCTTTGGACTATCCTTTGCCACATATGAGTTATTGTGGCTAATGGTGTCTGTTAGACCAGTTATGGTTCCACTCTGACTATCTCATTTACCATGACTGTCAACTCACCCTCTGTGAATTTGGGCATTTTCTCTGATGCCATGGTGTGTAGTGTGCAAAGTGTTTGTGGGTGCAAGGGTGTGGGTGGTGGGTGTGGTGTTTGTGTGTGAGGTGTGTTATGTGCTGGGGGACTGTTGGTGCTGGTGTGATAGTGTCAGGATTGAGAGCAGCGCAAGAATACGCAAGCGCCACTAACCTTACTCTGATGGCCAGCAGAGACGATAGACGATAGTCCTTCCAACTCCGCTCCGCACAAACCCCTACAATGGAATATACCCACTGTTTGAGCCTGTACGAATAGGGGCCGGGAGGTAGATTGACATCGGGGAATGGCACGTCAAGTATCGTCTGGTCTTTATACCATGAGGTAACAGGTACAGGGACACTGCAGGCAGGGGAGACAGAGAACAAAAGATTAGTTCTGCAGCAGAACTTACGGGAACCCAGGATCCCCTCCCAGTTCTCCCTACTCACCAGTTTATCCACCCCATGTATCTTTAAAGGAATTCTCAACAAAGAACCAAAGTAATAGTTAAACCAGAAGTACTGAGGAGTTAACGTCACTCCGCTGTCTATCAGGTCGTAACCTCAAATGCTCCTTTGAATTACGAACTACAAAACGTGGAAGCACCACGTTACTAGACCCACAATTCTCCTTGTGGAACCAAGTGTAACAGATATCAGATAAAGTCAGTAGCCACTGACAACGAGCACAATTGTTTTCCCCGGAAAGTAAACAAGAAATGGCGGCGGCTGAGATACCGCTTTAAACAGAAAAGATACAAAAAGAAGAGGAGGCGAGCTCGCACTCCTCTGGGTACTTGCACGACTGAATATGACTGCGGAACAGAGATTCTCCAACAGGGTATCTGACCACGGTGGCTGTTGCTCGGCGTCGTGCTGAACAAGTATCTGACCACGCTGGCTGTTGATCGGCGTCGTGTAGAACAGGATATCCAATGACCACGCTGGCTTTTGATCGGCGTCGTCCTCCTAAATTCTTACTCGAAGCAAGGGAAGGCTCATCCACTATGAGCGAATACAGAACACGATTGACAAGCCCCGTTGTGTTCCGAAGGTGGAGCTTATATAATGTCCTCCCATTGAGCCAACCCCCAGCGCCGGATGGCCTTCTGGGACTTGTAGTGCTTCCGCCAAGGACTGGAAATACGGAATCTTTTACCTTGTGCATTGTTGATGGTAGTGATCGCTACAGAACCCCCTCTCGTGGACCGCCGTCCCGGCGGACGTCCCGGCTTCCCTGGAAACCGCTCATGGAATTGTTCCACCAACTCGGGACAATGCAGATGGTCCAAAGGTTCCCAGGTTCTGTCCTCGGGACCAAACCCTTTCCAATCCACCAGGTATTGTATTCGGGCTCGGACCAAACGAGAGTCCAGAACAGAACTCACTTCATATTCTTCGTGGCCCTCTATTTCCACTGGAAGAGGACGATCAGGTAATCTCACACTCGGAAGGCACGGATGCAGGAGTGACACATGAAAAACAGGATGAATCGTCCAGGATACTGGCAACGAGAGTTTCATGGCCACAGCGTTTATCCTCTCACATATGCCATAGGGACCCACATACTTCGGTTTCAGTTTCGTAAGTCCCTTAAGATGTAGATTACGCGTAGAAAGCCACACCTTGTCCCCCACCTTATATTCAGGTTCAGGAGTACGCCTCTTATCAGCGTAAGTTTTCTGGGTTTCTTGGGCGTTTTCGAGATTGTTCCGAGCCTCAATCAGAATAGCTCGAAGATGAGCATGATGTTCATGAATGGCAGGGACCAAGGATTCAGCAGGCCATTCAAAGGGAAACATGTTTGGATGGAATCCGTAGAGGCAAAAGAACGGGGAACATCCCAAGGTGGTATGTACAGCGTTATTGTAGGCGAACTCAGCCAACCACAAGAGGATGGTCCAATCTGTGGCGTTTTGTAGCGAAAAACAACGCAGGTATTGCTCCAACGTCTGATTTAGACGTTCCGTTTTACCGTCGGTTTGCGGATGATAGCTTGTTGAGAGTCGCGCATCGATCTGTAATATGGCACATAGAGCCTTCCAGAAACGGGAGGTGAATTGTGTCCCCCTATCTGTGATCACCACTCTCGGTAATCCATGTGGACGGACGATGTGTTGGAGGAAGACCTTGGCTAATTCACTGGAGGAAGGCAGTCCAGGCAAGGAAATGAAGTGTCCCATTTTCGTAAGATGGTCCACTACCACCAGCACCACAGTTTGTTTCTCACACGGGGGCATCTCTACTATAATGTCCATGGACAGCGTGTGCCACGGTTTGGGTGGAATTGGTAAAGGTTGTAACAGTCCCGGTGGTTTGATGTGACTGGCTTTCCCCTGGGCACAGACCGCACAGTTCTTCACGTATTCTTTGGTATCCGCTCTGACACCAGGCCACCAGAAGGATCGCTCCACGTTAGCGATTGTCTTGTAGATGCCCATGTGTCCCCCTAGAACAGAATCATGAGACCATTCCAGGACTTTGCGTTGCAATGCAGGGTTGGGGACATATAAGGCATGGAAATGATTGGCCAATTGATCCTTTTCACATCGTTTGTCGGGATCTTTCTGTACCCAAGCAGTAATATCCTGATCCGTTAGGGCAACTCGAACGTCATCCAGAAAATCTTCAGAGGTGATCAAGGCGATAGCTATTTCTGGTGGTTCGGTTCCCTTTAAAATGAAAGGGGGTTCTGTAGAGGTTGCCGCTTCTTCCTCACCCAACCTGGAGAGCGCATCTGCTTTTCCGTTACGAGTTCCCGGTCTATATTTGATCACGAAATCAAAGTCTGAAAAGCAGAGGGTCCACCTCAGTTGTCGAGGAGTCAAGGCCTTCGCCGTCTTTAAGAATAGTAGATTGCGGTGGTCTGCGATGATTTCCACCGTATGTAACTCTCCCAGAAGGTAATGCCTCCATTCTTCGCATGCTCTTTTGATGGCTAAAAGCTCTTTGTCGGTGATTGTGTAGTTTATTTCACACGGGGTGAGCTTCTTAGAGTAGTATGCCACCGGGTGGAGTTGACCAGAGGTAGGATGGCGTTGAGACAGGACTCCCCCTAGAGCAAACTGAGAAGAGTCAGTTTCCAGCACAAACAGAATCTTGGGGTCTGGATGTCGAAGGATGGGGGCTTGTGTGAATTTCTCTTTTAGGAGTTGGAAGGAGGCTTCAGCCTCCTCTCCCCATTTGAAAGGAACATTCTTTCTCAAGAGGGCTGTGATGGGATGGATGATTTTGGAGAAATCCTGTATAAAACGCCGATAGTAATTGGCAAAACCGAGAAAGCTTTGTACAGATTTAACATTCCGTGGCGTTTTCCAGGTGATGATGGCATTCACCTTACTCATGTCCATACGAAATCCGTGAGCGTCAATAACATACCCCAAGAAGGCTACCTGTTGGACATGAAAAAGGCATTTCTCCAGTTTGGCGTACAGGGAGTTCTGTTGGAGCCTTTCCAGTACGGTTTTCACATGGGTGATGTGATCTGATAGAGACACTGAATAAATTAGAATATCATCTATATAGACCACACAAAATGTCTCCAAACACCCCCTTAACACTTCATCCATAAAGAACTGGAAGGCGGCTGGGGCGTTGCAGAGGCCAAAGGGCATCACTCGATATTCGTAGAGACCGAACTTAGTTCTGAAAGCAGTCTTCCACTCATCTCCTTTCATCACGCGGACCAAATGATAGGCCCCTCGGAGATCAAGTTTTGTAAAATAGCGCACACCTTTCAGCTGATCCATCAACACCGGAATTAAGGGGAGAGGATAGCGATTCTTTATGGTCACTAACCCTGGGCGGAGTTCGCGGAGTGGGGCTTCGCGGAGCTACGCGAAGTGGGCGAGAAACTACGCCCACCTCCGCACTCCGCGTAGCCCCACTCCGCAAACACCACTGGCCGCCAGCCCCGCCACCCGCCTCCCTCCCGCCCTCCCTAACTACTTTGAAATAAAAGAATCAAATAATTTAAAAAGCACTCACCTTGTCGCCGCTGCCCGCCGCGTCCCCGGGGCTCACTATCTTCCGTCATCTATACTAATGCGCATGCGCGGGCGGCCGCGCATGCGCATTTTCTCGTGAAAATGCGCATGCGCGGCCGCCCGCGCATGCGCATTAGTATAGATGACGGAAGATAGTGAGCCCCGGGGACGCGGCGGGCAGCGGCGGCAAGGTAAGTGCTTTTTAAATTATTTGATTCTTTTATTTCAAAGTATTTAGGGAGGGCGGGAGGGAGGCGGGTGGCGGCCAGCTACGCTCCGTCTGCGGAGCGTGCGTAGTGCCGCCTGGCTCCGCCAGCTCCGCAAAATGCAGAGTAGGCGGCACTATGCACACTCCGCAGACGGAGCGTAGCTGGCCGCCCACCGTTAATGGTCACCCTGTTAATGGCTCGGTAGTCTATACATGGTCTCAATTCCTCGCAATCCTTCTTCTGTATGAAGAACATGGGCGACGAGGCCGGGGAGGTGGAGTGTCTGATGAACCCAGACGCTATATTGTCCTCGAGATAGGTTTTGAGGTACAATGTTTCTTTCTCAGTTAGGGCATACACCCTACTACACGGGATATCTGCGCCCGGAACGAGGTCAATCCGACAATCGTATGTGCGATGCGGAGGTAATTGGGTAGCAGTCTGTTTGTCGAACAAAGCATGAAAGGACATGTATTCTTCAGGGAGAGTGGTGGCACAACAAAAAGAATCAACTACGCATTCGCTTGCTAAGAAGGTAGCGAGCGAGGGAACAAGGGGAAAGTCTTGATGGATGCCTTCTCGACAATGTTCCTTACAATACTCGGATGTCATACTCACGGTACGGGAAGCCCAGCTCACCAACGGATTATGTAGTGTCAACCAAGGCATGCCTAGAATGAGCCGGAACTGAGGGGCATCGATTAGGTCGAACTGGATGTATTCACAGTGATCCTCACCGAATCTCATTAAGAGTGCCAACGTATGGTAGGTGACCGGGCCTGAAGTTAATACTGTACCATCCACCGTTTTCACTGTTTCAGGTATCAATTTCTTTTCACAGGGGATACCCATGCGAAAGGCATAGGTCTGATCTATTTAATTTCCTGTAGCCCCCGAATCTAACAATGCATCTACCCTTACAGATTTCTGCTTGGTAACCCATAGAGCAACATTCACATTCATATGGGCGACTGCAGGGTGTAAGGTGTTGGCTACAAAAGGGGAGACCGTATCATGAGGTCGTCTCGAATCAGAGGTCTCTATCTGATTCAAGACCGTCAGTTTTCCGCCGGTTCACTAGAACTAAGAGCAGCCTGCCCTCGGGGAAGGGGGTTTTTCCCTGGGACGTAATTCCTAGCTCGACAGTCATTGATGAAATGCCCTCCTTTACCACAGTATAGGCAGAGTTTCAGCCTCCGTCTCCTGTCTCTTTCTTCCCGGGTAAGAGGCCCACGTATTCCCCCTATTTGCATGGGTTCTGGTCCTTCTGGTGTTTTAGCTTTTTCTTCTACACCCTGTCGGGATTTAAATAAGGGATATGAGTATCGATAATCCCCCCCTTTTCTATCTCCCTTTCGTTCCAGCAGCCGGTGATCTAGTTGGACTGTCAGATCTATTAATTCCTCACAGGTAGTAGGTAATTGCACCACCTGAGCTAAAACATCCTTTAGTTCACCCCTGAGTCCTTGGTAAAACAAGGAGATTCGTTTCTGGGCCGGCCAATCTGTTTCCACGATAAGACGGTTAAAGGTAGTGATGTAGGACAACAGATCTTGGGACCCTTGTCTCAAGGTCATTAATTCATGATCTAATGACAACATGTGAGACTTCCTATCAAACAATTTCCTGAGTTCTATGCAAAAGGCAGAGAAATCATGTAAAACAGGATCATCTTTTTCCAATAAAGGGATAGTCCAGCTGGACGCGTTCCCCCCCATATAGGACATCAGAAACGCCGTTTTGGATGCTTCGTCCTGAAAGACCATAGGTTTGCATAAAAAATGCAGACGGCATTGGTTCAGAAAGGTTTCAAATTTCCATGGATCCCCATAAAACCTTTCGGGAGGAGCTAGGGGTATCCCATGATTTTGGATTATATGGACAGTTGGGGTGGCATCAGCAGATGTGGAAGGGGCTGCTAGTGAACCCCCGGTTTGGAAGGAAGGAGGCGGCTGCAGAGTGGCCGGTCTAATCAATGGTTTCACCACAGGCTCCCTCATGGCCAGATCTGACACGTCTTTACGTAAATCAGAGATCTCTTTATACAATGCCTGGTTCTCTATCCGGGAATTCTGGACCTCCTGTTGAAGGCCTGTAAAGCTCTCCAACAGGGCGGTGAGAGTGGCATTCGTATCCATCGTCTAGGCTGGGCTGTATTCTTAGGCTTGTCAATCTGTCAGGATTGAGAGCAGCGCAAGAATACGCAAGCGCCACTAACCTTACTCTGATGGCCAGCAGAGACGATAGACAATAGTCCTTCCAACTCCGCTCCGCACAAACCCCTACAATGGAATATACCCACTGTTTGAGCCTGTACGAATAGGGGCTGGGAGGTAGATTGACATCGGGGAATGGCACGTCAAGTATCGTCTGGTCTTTATACCATGAGGTAACAGGTACAGGGACACTGCAGGCAGGGGAGACAGAGAACAAAAGATTAGTTCTGCAGCAGAACTTACGGGAACCCAGGATCCCCTCCCAGTTCTCCCTACTCACCAGTTTATCCACCCCATGTATCTTTAAAGGAATTCTCAACAAAGAACCAAAGTAATAGTTAAACCAGAAGTACTGAGGAGTTAACGTCACTCCGCTGTCTATCAGGTCGTAACCTCAAATGCTCCTTTGAATTACAAACTACAAAACGTGGAAGCACCACGTTACTAGACCCACAATTCTCCTTGTGGAACCAAGTGTAACAGATATCAGATAAAGTCAGTAGCCACTGACAACGAGCACAATTGTTTTCCCCGGAAAGTAAACAAGAAATGGCGGCGGCTGAGATACCGCTTTAAACAGAAAAGATACAAAAAGAAGAGGAGGCGAGCTCGCACTCCTCTGGGTACTTGCACGACTGAATATGACTGCGGAACAGAGATTCTCCAACAGGGTATCTGACCACGCTGGCTGTTGCTCGGCGTCGTGCTGAACAAGTATCTGACCACGCTGGCTGTTGATCGGCGTCGTGTAGAACAGGATATCCAATGACCACGCTGGCTTTTGATCGGCGTCGTCCTCCTAAATTCTTACTCGAAGCAAGGGAAGGCTCATCCACTATGAGCGAATACAGAACACGATTGACAAGCCCGGTTGTGTTCCGAAGGTGGAGCTTATATAATGTCCTCCCATTGAGCCAACCCCCAGCGCCGGATGGCCTTCTGGGACTTGTAGTGCTTCCGCCAAGGACTGGAAATACGGAATCTTTTACCTTGTGCCTTGTTGATGGTAGCGATCGCTACAGATAGTGGTGGCGGGGTGGTGTTTAGTGTGTTGTGTTCTCTTGCCTCTCCTGTCAGGTCTGGTGTATGCCCTTCTTTTCTGGAGTGTTGCAAAGGATTGTGGTCAGTAAAGGGGCTGGTTTTATTCTCAGCTATGTGGGTGTGTCCAAATGGGGGTTTGTTGTCAGGTGTGTTGTGGGAGTTGTCCGGGGAATTGTATGTTTCTGTTTGGCATTTATTTGTTTCATTGGGATGTCTTTTGTGTATATGGGGGGCACGGCTACTTTGATTTGTCGAATGTTTAGCATTGTTGTGGTGTTTTTGCATCGTCCGCCATGTTATGTATGGATCGTCCACTGCGGTGGCTATGCTGCAGCTCGTCTGCTGGCTCTCCCATTCACTCTAGTGTGCAACCGCGGCAGTCGGAAACGGTGGATCGTACTGCGGGACCATCGGGGATATTCTAATTTCCCATGCTGTGTCTCCGCTATGCTTGCAGCGGGTTGTGGCTTTTCCGCTGCGTTTCCGACCGCCGCAGTCGGTTTTTGGTGGTTGTTCCTAATTTGGCTGCCGGTTTATCCACAGTCCTGGTGGACGGTTGTTTTCCGTGTCCATGGCTGTCAGGTTTGTTTTCCGACCATCATCCTAATGGGCCCCTATGTTTCTAAATTAAAGTCTTACATTGAAAATCTGATTTATATTTCTTTCGCTGGATCAACCTTTGTTTAAAACACCACCAGAGAAGGGTGGTGAACTATGGTCCACAAAGAACAGCTCAAAGCTTTCTTGTTCTTTATCAGAAACATCTGCCTGGCAATGCTTATCGCCAGACTTTTCAGCCCCTTAAGAGGCTGGGTAGATGAGTATAATACGCGGTATGTAGGATCTGGGGCGCAGGGTGCACGGAAATAAGGACGGATAGTTGAATAAAGGGCGAGTGGATGGATGGCCAGATGGATGAATGGATAGCTAGATGGTTGGATGTATGGATGTATGGAAGGAAAGAAGGATGAATGGATGCATGGACCAGTACTTAGGATAGACGGGTCCGCTGATAGATGCTTAGGATTGGTTCTGGGACAGATGTATGTATGGATATATGGGCGTATGGCTGAATGGACGGCACAGTGCTTACCATAGGCGAGTGTGGTAATACATTCTTACGATAAGTGCAGGGACAGATGTATGTATGTATGTAGGTAGGAATGTGTGGATGAGTTGAAAGATAGTTGGATGGCGCAGTCCTTATGATGAATGGATGCAGAGCTTTAAGTGGGACAGGTCTGAGCACCGGCAGTTATTTTCAGGGGGCCTCGAAACGGGTCTCTATTGGGCTCTATTTTCGGCCTTCGCAAAGTTTTCTTTTTTTTTTTTGCACTGCAGTGCGAGAATGCACAGCGATGTGCGCATGCTCATTTTGCTCACTACTGAGAAGTTTAGACATCATACTAGGTGAGCCACGTTGTAGGAGGAAGGGAAATCCTTTACAGGGTGTGTTTTCCGAAGGTAGAATAATTGGAGGGATTTTCTTAAGTACACAATGCTAGTTATCTTGATTTACACCACACCCCTACTTGAATAGCCCACACCCCTTTAAGATGTTTGCCTGCCCCTTTTAGAGCACCCCCAGTTTTTCCCACTTAAAGCTCTGACTGCACCATAGTAACAAAGAAATGTTTCAAGCTTCCATTTCAATCTACAATGGCACCAAGTTTCTGAATTAGCCATCAACGCTGGCAGCCTTCTACCACAGTGCAAGAGTGTCTATCAGCACGAAGATTTGTTATCCACAGAAATTTTGTGTGATTTGCGCAGCTGTCTGCTGGAACACTCGTCACTAAAAGGTATTAAAACATGCAAATTTGTGTGTAAAACATATACCATACCATAAAGTGGTTCATAAATGGACCCACTGCCACTACACCACCCTCATCCCCATCCTTGCTTAACCTTACGAAATCAAAGAAAGAGCCCCAGCAAACCTGGTAGAGCCACTATAGCAATACAGGGACGTAACCACTTAAGTGCTGCCGTCGGCCAACGGTCGTCGCGAGCACTACCTTGTCAGTGCTGCGCACGACCGTTGGCCGACGGGCCAGCATTCGTTCTTCGAACGTTCAGCACTGTGCACTGAACATTCGACGCTTCTATGAGGTTAATTTCAACAAGTGTCTGCCGCAACGCTCAGCAACAATAGGTATTAAAACATGCAAATTTCCGGATATAACATATACCATGCCATAGAGTGCTTTAGAAATGGACCCAGTGGCACTACATTACCTTTACTACCTACAAATGTGCACTTTAAAAATGTCCATCTTATAATCAGCAACATACCCACTTCCCCTACCTCCACCCCTGTCCTTGCTTAACCATATGAAATCAAACAACGAGCCCCAGCACTCCCGTTAGCGCCACTATAGCCATATATATACTTAATTTCAACAGGTGTCTGCCACAACACTCATCAGCAAAAGGTATAAAAACCTACAATTGTGCAAGTAAAACATACACCATACGATAAGGCGGTTTATAAATAGTCCCAGTACCACTACACCCCCTCGACCCCGCCCTTGCGTAACTTTACCTAATAAGACAAACCTGGAAGCACCACTACAGCCATATAAAGGCTTAATTTCAACAGATGCCTCCCGAAACGCTCATCAGCAAAACGTATTAAAACATGCAAATTTGCAGGTAAAACATATAGCATCCCATAGGGTGCTTTATAAATGGTTCCAGTGGTACTACATCCCCTGTAGCAGCTAGACATCTGCACGTTACTAAAGTCTGTGTTTTAATCACCAACATACCCACCTCCCCCACCCCCACCCCTGCCCTTGCTTAACTTAACTGTAAGAAGTCAGAAACAACCTTCACCATTCCTAGTAGCGCCACTGTACCCATACACGGGGTTCATTTTAACAGGTGTCTGCCGGAACGCTTATCAGCAAAAAGTATTCAAACATGCAAAATGGCAGGTAAAACATAAATCATCCTATAGCACGGTTCATAAATGGGCCCAGTGGCACTACATCACCTTTACTAGCTAGACATCTGTATGTTACTAAAGTCGTTTAAACACTCTGTACAGCAGGGGATGGGGAGAGTAAATAAAGTTGTAACTCCTAAACTTTTCATATACTGTCCCTTTACTGTATGTATATTAAGGACATTAAATGGAATGAAAAAATTGATGAATGTCTCAAAAGGGATAGTGAACCTGAGCATCGGTAAAACCCAGACCACTTAAACACCTATGTATATTCAGCACAGAGACACAGCCTGACAATTAGTATCACATATAATCACATGTACTTTACTAATGACAAGAAACTCATACAGAAAATATACCAAACATTTTAATTTCTTTTTTATCTCTCACACATTTATAAAACATCTCTTCTAAAGAAAAACTCCCCAACCACTTCTATTTCATAAGAACACATAATCGTTAATACGTTTACTACCATATATTTTAGTATATCTACCTTTTTATTATTCACTAGTCAGAAACTACTAAAACTATTAACTATACCCAAATGCAAACCAGAAACCATGTTCATATTATATTTCAACCTATGATCAAATATTTTGAGCTATGCGTACATATAAAAGGAACGTATCACTTTTACAATCTCCATCTCCTCTCCATTTAATCTCCAAACACTGCAAACGGCCTCACAGTACAACAACCTACCTCAATTTACCTCTCAGTGTCAAAAATGAGACCACAACCTGTCCACATAACATTTCTGGGTTTGTATCGTTTTAAACTTAATAACACATACAATTCCTACCCCCCCTCTTTCCCGTTATTTCCACAAAAAGTATAATTTGCAAATGTGGGACATTTTGTTTATCTCGCCTGACTACATTAACAAACCCAAATAAATGCGGTACCTCATTTTCAAAACCACACAGTCCTTTACAGATCACAAACTAAACTTATTCTTTGTAAATAAATCCTAAACTTATATAAAGTACTTATTTAACAACAAGTCAAACTTTATGCATATTTTATAACCAATATGAAACACCACACTTTACTAACAGTATATTATTTTGAAATAACAAATATTTTCAAACTTAAAAATATCAACTCAAATACTTAATCACCACTCCAGAACACATAACACACCTTGTTCATTTCTACCTCACCTTTGTAGTTGGTATGCAGATTTCAAACGTCACAAACGCATGTAGTTGTTTCTTTGTCACACATTACATGTAATGCAACGCTTTCATCAAGAATGAAACCAGTAATGGCACAATTTCTCTGTCACTCCACATATAAATACATGTAAAGAACAGATCAGAAGACGTCATTCCAAAACTTATCTCCATTGGTTATTTGTTAGTTTTCCATATGGAAAGCTTCTTCATATTCCGTGCCACATACAGGTCAGAAGTGCAACCTGTTTTAGCCCCACATTTTCTGGAACATTCTACGAAACCTACAGGTTAAAAGTTCATAATTTTTTTAAACCTAACAATATTTTTTTGCAACATTTTATCGACCACTTAACGGCATGTACAAGTTAAAAGTTCACAATTGTTTTAAGTTCGAACAATGTCTTCCAAATGTAAGTAGCAGGTGTGGTTGGGATGAGCAAATTGTATCCTATGATATGTACTCCAATTGAAACTGCTTTTTCTTAACCAATCACAAAGATGCTTTTCCACAAAACGAATGTGCACCCTACTTTTAAGAAACAATGCTTTTCATCTCCCAATCAGGTATCGTTTTGTATGGCAAAAAAAGTAGTTCCCCATCTTTAAACATATCTCTTGTTCTACGAACGAACTGCATGAGCTACAGACATCTTTACATACCTTCCAGACATACCTTCAAAGTACTAGTGTGGATCGTAGGACATTACTATGTTTTCTGGTGCAAGAGGTATGCAGAACAGAGACGTATTGACTTAGACCTAGGTTTACAAAATGTGGACATTAAATGGTTTGCACAGAGAGGATTGAAGTGGCACCAATTGCTACCTTTGGTTAAAACCTCTTTGTATCTTCCACACCCTGACCTCATGATTGTGCATTGTGGTGGAAATGGCCTAGGCACATTGACTGGGATAGGTTTGGAAATGCTTATAAAGGACACCTTTGGACAATTGATGTTACTTTTGCCTCAAACTGTCTTTGTATATTCCAGTACATGCCAAAGAAAGAAGTGGAAATGGTCAAAACAATTTTGTCCTCAGATTAAAAAACACAGTTTGGGCTCACACTTTAATCCCCGAGTCCCGCAGCAGCTCACCTTAGCAGCATCAGACTCTAGGCAATACCTCACTTAATTTCTGTAGCCCAGCACTTTCAGACCAGTAGGTATGGGTAGTTCGCTTCGCATCCCCTCTATAGCACACCCTAAACACCCCACAGAGGTTACAGTGCTCCTACCCTCCTCTTTCCTACTTTTTTCACCCTTTTTTCCCCTTACTCGCTTCAACGGAATCACAAAATGGCTGCCAACACTTCCTAGTTGCAACCGCTCACACAGCTCGCAGTCAATAAGCAGCAAGCTCGTGTTCGTAATGCCTCAGACAATCAGATGGCACAATTCCCAAATATCGATATCTGTAAATTTAGATATTTCTCCAAAACTACTGAACGGATTTACACTGAATAAACAAAAGTGTGCTTTCTAGGCCAAGACCCTTCTCCCTGCCAAATATGGGGTAATTCTGTTGTCTAACAATTCACAAAGTGAAATGGGAGGTTCGTATTTAAAGATTTTGTTGAAGCAATTAAGGGGAAAAATAAGAAAAAAGTAGGAGAGAGGAGGGTAGGAGCACTGTAACCCTTCTCCCTGCCACGTCAGCCTTGTGGCTGTGTATACTGCGCTGACCTGGCAGACATTCCGGAAGAGAAACACACCCAGAGAAACATGCCATTTATTCATACCCCTACGCTAGCCTTGAGTACGCCGAGCCAGCCCACTACGCTAAAGATTTGAAAAATCTAGGAAGACTGTCAACAAAGCAGTGTTTGCATACCTCTGAGCCCATAGAATGGGGTTGATCTACAACAGCAACATATGTTTTGATATGACTGATATCTACAGAAGTGATGGAGTACACTTCACAGATCAAGGAAACAGTTTCATCTAAATAACCTGAAGTTGTGCATTCGCACCTACATGTAGCCCCAACTAATGAACATAAGGGCTCTTTTTAGAGCCACCCTATAACTGACAACTGAGGCCCGCTATGGTACGGCCAGGTAACGGCAACTCCCAGACCCTCACTAAAATGTATTCTCCACACAGCTGTGGCGCAGCGGCCAGACCATCTAATTTTGCAGCACAGAGCTCTCGCTTTGATCACTGGCTCCAGGGACAGCTTAGGATAGCACAATTTGACTCTGGGCACTAGCTCACTTAATTTCCACGCCGGCCTCCAGCGCCTGCTATCCCATACGAGTGAGTAGTTTGCACTTTACAAATACCGGATTGATTCGAAATGGCAGAATTGAACTTCATACTCCCTCTGTAGCACCCCCAATCACCCTACAGATGTCACACTGTTTAAAACAGTACTTCTTCATAGTACATATGCACACATGCTGACACTACTTGGATAGGTGTGCCGCAGCGGTCAAAAAGCATGAGTTCAGAGCACAGGGCTTACGGTTTAATCCTCTGTTCCAGCAGCAGCTCAGCTCAGCACCATGTAACTCTGGGCAATAGCTCACTTAATAGCTCACATAATTTTCACGCCAGCCTCCAAGGCCTTCAGACCCATATGGGTGAGTAGTTTGCACTTTACAAATACCGTATTGATTTATCTTCGCACTCCTTGCAGTTACCGTGTTCCAAACAAAACTTCCTCCTACTACATATAAAATATTGCTGACACTACTTGGACAGGTGTGGCACAGCGCCCAGAGCACATGAATGCACAGCATAGGACTCATAGTTTGCACTCACGGTTCATCCCAGAGTCCGGCAGCAGCTCAGCTTAGCAGAATGAGACTCTAGACAATACCTCACTTAATTTCCGTACCCTGCACTTTCAGACCGGTAGGTGTCAGTAGTCTGGCAGCAACTCAGCTTACGCCCCCAGCGACATCAGATCCGCAGGAGTGAGTAGATTGCACTTTACCAATACCAAATTGATTTGATATGTGCAAATTAACTTCGCACTCCCTGTATAACACCCCTAAGCACCATACACAAGTTACAATGTTCGAAACAAAAGTTCCTCCGAGTACATGCTGACACTACTTGGACAGATGTGGCACAGCAGCTAGAGCACATGACTTCACAGCATATGACACACAGTTTGGACTCAAGCTTTCATCCCCGAGTCCTGCAGCAGCTCAGTTTAGCAGCATGAGACTCTAGGCAATACCTCACATATTTTCAGTAGCCCTGGATTTTCACACCAATAGGGGGCAGTAGTTTGTCACAGAGATCGCAATTCAAATTGTTTTGATTTATTTATTGCAGAGTTTTTTGTAATTTATGTTGTTGTATTTTGTGACGAGGAAGTGAGAAAAAGTATTCATGGATGCCTGTGCTGACTACTGCCTTCAATTTACACTGCAGACAGCAGTGTTCACAATTCAGATCGATTCGCTATTGTAGATGACGCAGTCCTGTAGGCAAAAGATATTGCTCCAGTGAGTTCTGTCTACACCACGCATACGCATCATGGTAGGCACCGCACACGCTTTTTGTTGCTTTGTGTATTACAAACTGGGCAGCTCAAGTCAATGCCACGTGGCTGTGGGCCCTTGCTGACCCCTCTCTCTGGCCTACACTGCAGGCAGCAGTGTCCACAAATCAGATCGAGTCGCTATTGCAGATGATGCAGTCCTGTAGGCAACAGACATTGCTCCTAGTATGACCCGCCCGCAGCACGCATCATCGCTGGCTGTGCACATGCTGAATGCTTTTGATGTGGCTATTTGAGTGCACTAGAACTGATGGACACTTTATGATACAACCTTTTTGTGTATTATTTCAGATCTACTGCCTGTATCTCAGTGTACCACAAGTTATGGTTCTTTTACAATAGAATCTTTTGTGTATTATTTCACATCTACTATCCCTACCTTACTGCAGCACAAACTATTGACCCTTTTATTATTGAATCTGTGTGTGTGATCCAATGATTACTGTTGTAGTTGATGCTAGCAGCAACTATTCCCTGAGGGCTGGTTTACACTCACCCCACACGCATCCAACACAGACGTCACTGAATATGTGACCCTGTTAATAAAAAGGAGTCAAGCGCACATGCGCGTACCCACTTCCGCTATCTATCTGTGTCCGTGTGTTCATTATCTATGCATGATACTCCATGGTACTGCCCCTGGGCTGTACCACATTGCATTGTGCTGTGGACAGCGTATGCAACCATGTTGCCTCTGGCAGAGGGGAAAACTTCGGTTATGTAACTTTTAGGTGCATGGCTATCACAGGTGGAAGGCTACTTTACAGACCATGAATATTGATGAAGATGATGGTTGCATGTTGTGTGTAGTGTAAGATATGTGTACATAGCAAAAAGTTTTCAAAAAAGCTCTCTAAGCAGAAGAGGTGTGTCTTATCAAATGCTGTAGAGAGAATGACTAAAATGGGTGGTGTTCTCCAACTGCTACAATAGGAAATGTTCTGAACTGATCAAATGCTTTTTTTAAGGTCACATGACGATCACGCACCCAGCCGCAAGGAGACCGCACCCGACAAGATTTTGAGAACATATATTTACAATAATATAAGTTTATTACTGTTAGAAATATATAAATGTTTAAAATATTTTAGATTATCTCTTACTCTCATATACACTTTAAATCTATTTAGATATAGTTTTGAGACATAAAAAGCTAGCACACTGTCAGCGTTTAGGACGTATTTCTTAAAAGAAAGGCAAAACTGATTTCAACTGCATTAGGAGCGTGTTTACAGCAGTCAATAAATGGTTGACCGGCCGTATTTAAATGTGCGTCGAACTGCGCTTTGAAGCCCCGCTGGGTGGACTTAATGCTACATACGATATTACATAAATAAATATAAGGGAGATGGGAGATCTTAACTTTGTTATTCAGTTTAGAGGTGGGGTTCTGACCTTTAACTGAAGGCCCGATAAGAGATGGCAGCTAATACTTGTTTGAAGAGGCGACCCCTTTTCCTGGACCTATTTACCTCTCTTACCCGCTGTTCCCAAACTTACCCCTCCAGCCACCTTTTCAGATCTCTTATTCGTCACCAGCAGCCTACGCCTATGTGAGAGACATGAAACATCTGTTTGCATAGTCGGGCCGAGTGTCTGGTGTCAAAGAACGGCTGGTTATACAGAGGCTCATTCACTGGGCCTCGGCACCCGCTCTGAAGAGAAGTGAGGCTAACACGCCTGTATCCTGCAGCCAGCCAGCCGAGCCTGGTTAGAGTCACTGTGTGCCGAGCCGGTGGCAGCAGCTGCACTACAGAGTAACACTTTTGGTCCGCATGCGCACAATGTAAAGCATCGCATGCATGCGAGAGTCTGGACAGGTCAGGCAAGAGAAAGTGTGAATCAGGCAGGTAATCGTATGAAAAAAAGAATTTACAAATGCAATAGGACTCATATTTACGCGAGTCCTATTGCATTGTAAACAAAAAGAAGGCAGGAACGGGAGTGGGGGGGGGTTTGGTGGTCAAAAAAGTCACAGACTTTGGGAGGGAACAGCGGAACAGAAGAGTTGCTGAAGTAAAGGGGCTGATAGCCATGGAAGGATAAAAATAACGTCATGACAGTAAGGAGGCGGGACTACTTTGAAGTCCTGAAAAATTATTTGCCACCTCCCAATTAGAGTTATCTTCACAACCAATCCCATTCCCATTACCAATAATCAGTCAGTTGGCAGTGCAGAA
Source organism: Lissotriton vulgaris (assembly GCF_964263255.1). Lineage (NCBI taxonomy): Eukaryota > Metazoa > Chordata > Amphibia > Caudata > Salamandridae > Lissotriton > Lissotriton vulgaris. The sequence continues at coordinate 937,671,058 of NC_141699.1, forward strand.
GGTCCAATCGTTTATTATAACAAACAAACTCTGCCAGAGGAGCTCCTTGCGACCTAACCCCACGAGGTCCGCCAAGAAGACTTCTGGCACATTGTCAGAACATCACATATATACAGTTGCATTCTCGAAACCGTTACCCAAGATGGAAAAATACAAGTTGGTACAGGATGGTGCAGAAGGAAAGACTATATATGGGAGACAAAGCGCTCTTGGTTTAGCTCATCCTAGATTAGCAAGGTCGTACGGGTGACTCCCTTCTGCTAACTCCGAGACGGTCCGCCCCGCACCCCTCCCGGAATGTGCCTATCAGGCCTCCTCCTGCTACCTATAACCTTGACAGGCCTAACTAGCTGAAACAGCAGTTTTGCAACAGTTGGGCTATTTCTCAGGAGAACGACTTTGAAAAAGAATTGAATGGGGTCTGTTAATGTAGGGCATCGAGCGAGGCCACAAAATGGCGTCGGTCAAGTCAAGCAAGTGTAAAACGTGCAAAGCGGTGCAGGTTAGAAATCTGAAATACTGCAATACGAATTTGTGCTAGTGTTAGCGTATGTGTGCTAAGTAATTTAGATACATCATGCTAATTCTAAAACATTGATTATATGCCTTGCATAACCGGAAATCAATTCCGGTTCCTCAAACCCTCCTTTTAGCATGGTGTAGCTAAATACAAAGGCGGGCATTAATCTCTGAAAACCTCCTCGTTAATGGCCATTAATTCATGAATCTCCTGTTGTAACATCTGAATCTTGGCGGGAACTGGGGCAGGGACGCACAGAGTCGTTACTGTGGAAGCACAATAGGAGCAACAAGCCGAACCACATTGTATCAGGACGCAACAGGTAAAAATGACACCAGCTGCTCCACCCAAGATCAACAATAATTTCCATCCCCAGGTGGACAAGAGCCCCCAGAACCAGCCGGATAGTGACCAGGACCGGTATGCATTTCGGGTGCTATACGATACAGCTTTTGAATGGCCAAATGAACAGTGGGGGCGGAGTCTGGAATATACACACAGCAAGAGCTGCCAATCACTCGGCATGCTCTGCCTCGATCAGCCAAGATAACGTCCAAAACCATACGGTTTTGGAGCGCAACAAGCCTGGTCGCCTGAAGCTCAACCGTAAGATTGGCCAAGATGTCAGTGGTGATGTTAATGACGTTTTCCACTATTCTGGACAACCTTCTTATTTCTCTGCTATTTAATATAGGTCCCCAGAATGGGACCAAACCTTTGCTAAAATCCGTGAACTGCTGCAAGGAGGTGCCGGTCTGATCGACTTCTGTTGCGATAAGCTATCTACGTTGCCTATTGGGTACTGCACTTGCTGGGTGTAGCTCGTGTGTTCTGTGATAGTCAGACGGTGCTATGTATACAGGCGGGTACAAGAAGGACAAATAGCAGTGCCCAGCCCAATCACGTGGTAACCAAGTATAAGCATTTTCCCCACATACAAAATACACATTGGGTGGCGTTAACAATGGTGGACTGCTAACTTTCTTCATACGATAGGTATAATTGCAGACACTGTCACCAACCTGTACATGCCCTATCCCCTGTACACAGAAATCAGAGGAAGTATTTAAAATAGGAATGGGTACAAATGCGGTCACTTGTAACATTTCGTTCAACAAAAAGCTGGAAATATTGGGAAGCATTGAAATACCTAAAATCATAGAGTTCATCCTGCAACCAGGTATTGTTCCTAACCTCCATGTACCTATTCATACACGCCTGAGGGTCTATCGATCCCCGTCCCCCGTTACCTTGTGGGTCAAATCCCCGATGTTCCTCGACATATGCTAAAATCATGTTATAATCATTCACATCTTAATGCCTGCGATTGTCTATATAGTGATGGTACATGGCGGAAAACAGCTTGAACCATGCTTCACAGCTCCCTAGATAGGACAGGGGTAGTGAGAGGAACAGATCGTGATTATGCACAACAGAAGGCAGGAGCCCACAAACCCAGCAGTCAGAAGTGTTCGTAACACTGTGCGTCTGATGAAGCATTTCAACAAATACATTTTTCGCAGAGGTCTGGCGATGTTGTTCCTTGTGGGGTGCTAGGGTGAACAACAAATGCTCGGGTGGTGCAACAGTAGAAGGTAAAAATTTTTGCAAAGGGTATTTATGCTCTAGATATACAAATAAGCCCATAAAAACAGCTATTATAACAGTCATAACCATCCCAAAGGCTACCTTGACCCTCGTGGTCCAGGTTGAGAACATTGGTTCATAGAATGGTACGTGTCGGGGTGCAATGGGAAACTCTTCGTCAAGTACAATACGACCGAAAGGGTACATTCCTAGCTAAAAGTCCAAAAATAAACTCGGGCCTAGCAGTCCGTTCTGCCAGAGGGTTCTTCTCCCTGTGTCCGTCAGAGTCTCACAGGTAGAATCCTATCGTTCATCTCAAGCAAACAAAGAGTGGTGGTCAGAATGATTCCGTTGCACAACCTGGCCGTTCACAATAGCTGGTCTTCTTTCTGAACAGAGCACAGTGATCAAAGTTCCAGCTCTCAACAGGTTCAGTCCAGTGTCTCGCTCAGTACCTCAGACCAGCAAACTAGCAAACCCTATCTATTCAATCGAGTCTTTCCCTATCTCCTAGTGGTGGGGTCTGAGGCACCGTGATGTTTTCTTGGCCGCAGGTTGTATCGCACATGACCCGGAACTTCCTGATCAGAAAATAGCACTGCAGGTATCTCTCTCTCATTAGAACTTTCGCTTGCCGGGGTACTCAAAACAGGTTTAAAAGCAATTGCAGATTCAACAGAGACCGGTTCACCTGATCTCGTCACTCCCTCCTCTTGCCTTTGTTTAATCTCGCAGGCGTCGGAGAAGGGTACGAATGCAGCAGCTCTCTCAGTTTCCTGTGTCAGAATTCCCCCTGGGCGTTGCTGATCATATGGAAGTGGAAGCGGCAGCTTTTTCAGATGGGAGACATGAATCCAATGTTTCCTCCCATCCACTTTGACAGCCGTCCGGGTGGCTAGTAGGATCTGTCGTGGCTCAGACCACCTCGGAGCCAGGCTGGTGTCTCGTTCAAACTTCTTGACTAGAACCCACTGACCGGGTTGTAGGCGATGTCCGGGGCCCTCTGGCAGAGGCTGCAGCACAGATGCTACCTGCTGATGAATAGAGCGGAGATCTTTAGTCAGGGCATACAGATAATCAATCAACATAGGATATTCAATATCAGAAAAGGATCGTGGTCTGGGTACCCCCCATACATTAGCGGGCCTACCAAAGGTGATCTCATACGGAGAAAGGCCGGAGCGAGAATGTGGGGTGAAATGAAATGAAATGAAAATTGCACTTATATAGCGTGTAACTACCCGGAGGCCTCGCAGCGCTTTAGACTGAATACTGGTGGAGGGCTCAGGGGAGATCAGCACATCTTTGCAAACAAGTGCGTTTTTAAAGCCTTTCTGAAGGACAGGAGGTTGTTGATTTCTCGAAGGGAGAGGGGGAGGGAGTTCAAAAGCCTAGCCGCGGTATGAGAAAAGGATCGCCCACCCCAACGGGCTTTGTTGATTTTGGTGGTGGTTACCAGTTGCAAGGAACTAGAACGTAAGGCTCTGGACGGTGCATAAGGTGTAGCTAAAGGGTGCAGGATTGCTGGGCCAGTGCGGTGAAAAGATTTGTGCACAATGCACATGGCCTTGAACTGCACTCTGGCCGCTACTGGGAGCCAATGAAGCTCTTTCAGAGCTTTCTTAGCTGACTGCCAGCGGGGGATGTTGTACAGTAAGCGGGCAGCACAGTTTTGTGTGACCTGAAGCCTGTTGGTCACTGATGCTGGGCTCCCATGTAATTGGCATTCCCATAATCCAGGCGAGAGAGGATCAGGGCCTGGACCATGATCCTCCTAGCCTGGAATGGGAGCAGGGGAAGCACCTTACGAAGCATTTTCATCATCCCGGTGCAAGTGGAGGCAGTTTTTGTAGCTCAGACTGAAAAATCAAGCGCCTTGTCCAGCCAGACTCCCATGCTCTTAATCTGGGGTTTGGGAGGAGGAGGCGGGCCGAGAGATGGAGGCCAGATGGATGCTAGGGCAGATGGAGGGGGATTGCCCAGCAGCATAATATCTGTTTTTTCCCCAATAAGCTTGAGGTATGAGGATTGCATCCATCTGGCTACAGCCTCTAGACAGGGACCTAAGGTGGAAGATGATCCCGCAGAGTGGTCAAGAGAGACCACCAGTTGGGTGTCATCTGCGTAGGTAACAATACGCACACCAAAGGGACGGACTATCCTCTCTAGAGGCTCCATATAGGCATTAAAAAGAGTAGGGCTCAGGGAGGAGCCCTGGGGTACTCCACAGCTGAGAGGATGTTTAGGGGAGACCGACTCACCCTCAAACACCTGGAAGAATCTATTGTCCAGAAAGGAGGTAAGTCATTCCAGCGCCGCGCCCGACACGCCCAAACCACTCAGCCGATGTAATAGTGTGGAGTGGTTGACCGTGTCGAATGCGGCACTGAGGTCAAGTAGTATGATGGCAACCTTGCCTCCCTGGTCCAACACAGCTCTAGCTTCTTCCATTACCGCCAGAAGAGCGGTTTCAGTTCCGTGCTGAGAGCGGAACCCGGTCTGAGAGGCACTGAGCAGGCTATTGGACTCGAAATAGTCCACTAAGATGTTGTTAACGTGCCTCTCAAGTAGCTTGCTCATCCATGGAAGTAAGGAGATGGGTCAGAAGTTGGCCAGGTTGTTCTGGTCCAAAGTAGGCTTTTTCAACAAAGCTTTGACCATCGCACACTTCCAAGAGGGCGGAACGGTTTTGGAAGCGATGGAGGCATTAAGAACATCTAAGATGACCGGACGAATAACGTCTAAGACCTTAATGAGAGCCTGGGGGGGTGCATGGTCATTAGGAGATCCCGAGGTGATCTTAGGGATCAGCCTATCTAATGAGGAGGGGTCAAGTAGTGGGAATTTTTCGAGCATACAAGGGGTGAGGGAATCAGGGACCGGGGGGGAGATGGGTTCTGTGTTACCATCACCAGTGGTGAATAAAGAGTAGATAGCCTGGATTTTCTGGGAGAAAAAGGTGGCAAGATTGTTGCAGCGGATTTGTGCGCCGTCGGATGATGGACGCTCCGGGGGTGGGGAAATTAAAGATTTAGCTATTTTAAAATTTTCCTTAGGCGCATTAGCAGCCATATTAATTTTTACATCGTAGAAGCGGGATTGTGTGCCATAGATTTCCTTTTTATAGAGTTTTATGGCAGCTCTGTAGTCGGCCCTCCTCTGTTGAGAATGGTCCTGCCTCCAAGCTCTCTCGAGTTTGCGACATGTTTGCTTCATGGTTCTAAGGGAGGGTGTGTACCATGGAGCGACCTTAGATCTTGTTATTGATTTTAGTGGGGTGAAAGGGAGAACTTGGTCGAGGGTACTGGAAATCCAGTTGTCAAAGTTGGTTGTGGCAATAGTGGGGTTAGTGGACCTCTGAGGAGGATGTTCAGTGAGGGCCAGTTCCCACTCAGGGAACGGAAGAGAAGACCATTTCCTTCCCAGGTGCTTATTAGGATTATGAGAAATAGGGGGAGGACTTATGGACCAAGTAAAAGGTATTAAGAAATGGTCTGTCCACGGAAGTGGAATGGGGGTCTCAGCTTTTAGATTGTCTAGATTGCTATAGATGTGGTCCAGAAAGTGTTTCTTGTTGTGTGTCACAAGGAAACCCTTTTGGCAAACATCCATAGCCTGGAGGTTGGACCTGAGGTTGTTGGCTGAGGTGTCACATGGGTCGTCCAGATGAAGATTGAGATCACCCAGCAAAGTAAAATTTGCTGAGGAAACCAGGGCGCTAGCGGCAATATCTATCAAGTCAGAAACAAAGTTGCTAAGGGCGCCAGGAGGGCGATAGGCCAACATGCCGGAGAATGAGGTGGTGGGCGAGAACTGTAAGGTAAAAAGAAAGCTCTCACACGTCGGTATAGTGGAAGGGGTGATGCGGCATTTATAGATGTCTCTATAAATGATGGCGAGTCCGCTGCCTCTGCCAGTCTGGCGGTCAAGGCGTTTCATGGTGTAGCCTTGAGGGGTGGCCCACACAGTAGATGGATCGCTTTCAAGTTGAAGCCACGTTTCTGTCAAGAAGAGAGCCTCGGGATTGAGCTCTTCTATCAACATGGAAAGCTCTGTGTGGTGTTTTGGTAATGACCGATAGTTAAGGAGAAGCATTCTCCATTTATGAGAGGGTTGGGGTTTATCGGTGTATGCGGGAGATAAACTCCAGTCACATGATGTACAATGAGACCCAATATTGGACGGGAGGATAGAGATAAAGCACAGAGAGTTGGCGGGGGGACGTAACGAATGCAGGGTAGAAGAACTATAGAAGAGGCGATTTCCTACCATGGTGACAGGCCAAGTGTAGTGCAGGAAGCTGGAGGCGTCTGGACGCGGACTGGCGCAGACTGGCTTCTCTTTGGCGCCTCTTCGGCGCGTCAATGGTGCTTCCGCTGCGCGTCACCGCTGCGCGAGAAGACAGGGGTTTAGTAGATTGGGAGGGTTGGGAGACTAGACCGACACCCTAACAAGATGGCCGCCCGTCGTGGAACGACCAAGAAGTGCCAGCCCTATTCCTCCCTCCACATCAAACAGCAATGAAAGCTGCGGTGGACCGGGGAGTCAGCGCGCCTAATAGTTAAGTGCAAAAAGCAAACTGTTATTAAAATCAACGGTGACCCGTAGTGACATGAGGGCCAAGGGCAAGGTGTCAGGCCATTTCAACCCTGTGCTTTCCTGAATTTTAGCCATCTTGAGCTTAAGAATCCTATTGTACTTTTCCACGAGCCCTGCTGATTGTGGATGTCGGGCTGCGTGGAATTTCTGTTTTATCTGTAAACCATCACAAATATGCTTAACAAGGGCCCCATGGAAGTGCCCCCCATTGTCTGACCATATCAATCGGGGGAAACCGAAGCGTGGCACAAATTCCTTGAGAAGGGCTTTCGCTGTGGCCAGAGCAGTATTCTCCTTGGTAGGGTAGGCCTCGACCCATTTGCTAAAAGCACACACCACCACTAGAACGTATTTTAAGTTATTAACACGCTCCATGTGGATCTAATCCATCTGGAGTACTTCAAAAGGCAGCGTTGGGGGTGCAAAGTTCCGATTCAGGACATTTTCTCCCTTTCCCGGGTTGTGTTGCAAACAGACCATGCAGTATTGGACTAACCGGACAGCCGTCCTTTGTATATTAGAGTTGTTCCAAACTGGGTCCAGGAGCCCGCAAATACCTTTTGCTCCTACGTGGGCAGGGCCGTGAGCCATAGTCACAGCGGCCTGTACTAATGCATTGGGCAGTAACCACCTCTGTTTTTCTGTCAGGTCAACCCAACAATTGTTTTCATCGAGACTTCCTACTTCCTTTTCCCATTTCTCTAATTCTGCGGGGGTAGCTTCCTTCTGTAATTCTCTCACACTCTCCATAGTATTATCAAACAATTCAGATTCCTCCACCCATCTCGCGGAGGAGGTCACAAACATAGCTGACATTGGGGATTGAGCTGTCTGTTTGGCCACCTGATCTGCGAAAGCATTCCCTTCCCCCACTTCGTCCACTATTGCTTTGTGTGCACTGCATTTGATGATGGCTAATTTCTTGGGCAGAGTGAGGGCATCTAACAATCGTAAAACCAGGGGGCCATTCTGTATTTTCTGACCATGGGAAGTAAGGAAACCCCGCTCACTCTACATGCGGCCAAATACTATGGGCCACGCCAAAGGCGTATTGGCTGTCTGTGTAGATGTTAATTTCGAGTCCCTCACTCAATTCACAGGCTCGTAGTAAAGCCATCAGTTCAGCAGCTTGGGCTGACCGGTGGGGTACTCAGAATGTTTCGACGACTGTTTTCAAGGTCGTAATTGCATATGCAGCTGTTGTAGTTCCATCTGCTAGTTTAAAACAGGACCCATCCACATATAACTCCCCCTGAGGGTCAGATAGAGGAATGTCAGTAAGGTCAATTCTTCCTTTGGTTTCTTCTTCAGTACGGTAAATGCAATCATGTGGGTCATTGGTAATTTCACTCGGAGGGAGTGGTAACAGTGTAGCTGGATTTAGTGTTGCACATCGTGTGATCGTGATGTGTGGCGCAAACAATGTCAATTCATATCCAGTGAGGCGTGCGCTTGTGAGATGCTGTGTTTTTGTTTTATTTAGCAATGTGTCCACAGCATGCGGCACCATCACCGTCAAATTGGAATTTCGAACGAGTCCTTCCGACTGCTGGATAGCCACTGCAACAGCTGCTGTGGCCCTCAGACAGCTAGGAAGAGCTCTGGCGACATTATCCAATGTGGCTGACAAATAAGCGCAAGGTCTTTGCTTACCACCAAAGTCCTGCGTTAACACTGAAAGTGAGCAACCGTCGTCCTCATGCACGTATAGTACAAAAGGTTTACGGTAGTCAGGAGTGCCCAAGACAGGAGCAGAACACAAAGCCGTTTTTAAAGAGTCAAAAGAGTGCTGACATTCATCCGTCCAGGGGAAGGGTTCATGCACGTCCTTAGTAGTCAGATGCATCAGAGGTTTAGCGAGCAATGAGAAGTTAGGTATCCATTGGCGACAGTAAGAAGTGATGCCAAGAAAAGCACGAACTTTGCGCTGCGTGCAAGGAACAGACATATTAGAAATGGTAGTAATACGTTCAGGGGTTAGTCGCCTACCCTCCTTCGACAGTAGATGACCTAGGTAGGTTACCTCCTGTCGACAGTATTGGAATTTAGACAAGGACACCCTATTCCCCTTGTCAGCCAAATGTTGTAGCAATTTAACAGTGGCAGCTTTGCAGCCATCTTCTGTGTCTGAAGCAATTAGCAGGTCATCCACATATTGCAGCAATACGTTGCCTTCCGGCAAGTCTAGGTCGTCCAGCAAAGCCTTAGGGGTTTGGCTATATATGCTCGGACTTTCAGTATAGCCTTGAGGTGCGCGACAGAAGCGGAAGCTTCGGCCAGATAACGAGAATCCGAAAATCTGTTTGCTATCGGGATGGATAGGGATGCTGAAGAAGGCATTTTTCAGGTCTATGACCGAAAAATACTGGGCAGTTGGTGGAATCATTGTGAGGATCGTAGTGATGTCTGTCACCACAGGATACTGTGGCACTACAATCTTATTAACGGCTCTAAGGTGGAGAAGTGTGGCTCACTGTTTAGAGCAGGCAGACCCTGAAGCAGAGGTCAGACCCGGGACCAGGGTTCGATTCCCGACGCGGCAGGGTGTTGAGCTCAAATGTCCACGGACTCAATAATTCTCGCTTCGGTGCCTGACCTAATCATGGGTTCACACTCTGCAACTCTGGGCATTAAGCTTGCTTAATCTCCACAACGCCCCCCCCCCGCGGCGGGATGCCTGGCTTTCACCTTGGGGATGCCCTGTAGGGGCTATCTCACAGGGAAAAACCAGGACGGGTTCCCAAGGCAAGTGCGGAGATACCCCTTCGGGGGTCGATTCTGGCGCTATATAAGAAATGTAATAATAATAATAATAATAAGGTCAATACCAAAACGGTAAGCATCACCATGTCCCTGAGAACCGGAATTAGAATTCTTTTTCAAAATCGTGAGGATCGGGCTATTGCAAATATTAGCAGCCATTTCTTCCACCACCCCTTTTTTGATGAGATCTTGAATAATGGACAGCAGAGCCCGTTCACCGGCTGGTGCTATTTCATACTGCGGGATGCATGGTAATTTTGCGCCAGTTTTCTATGTAATATGAACAGGGGGAATATCCAACTTACCCACGTCCGCATCCCCGGTGGCCCATAGGGTTGCGGAAATGCCATCAAACTCAGGGGGAAGAGGTTCGCTTTTAGCAAAACATTGTTTCATGCAGTCAGCTTAGGGTTGTATTGTTAAATAAACCCCATCAGTGGAGCAATGTATTGTGGCATTTAATTTTTTCAGCATATCCAAGCCCAGCAAATTTTCCCCACAGTGTGAAGTTAACAGAAAAGGCGTGTCGACGGTGGCAGGACCAATTGTTAAGGGGAGAGGTTTTGATTGAAATGGGACTGACAACTGAGACTCCTGAGAATCCCACTGAAACATTATTTTGCCCAGACAGAGCCGCCCCTGGAACCAATGATCGAGCAACTGAACTATTCATTGCCCCCGTGTCAATTATGAAATTCTCAGAAGTCCCCATCACTTCCCCTTTTACATAAGGTCCCTGTTGATTGACCGGGATCGACACTTGGCCCCTACTCTGTCCCTGGCTGTCCTATGCATGGACATACGAATCCTGATCCTCACATGCATAATCCTCATGATAGTACTGCCTGCGTTGGTGACCATCGAAATGATTTCATTCAGACTTGCCTGATCCTTCCTCCCTGCGCATATCACTCCGATCGGGGCCGCCTCGTCCTCATCCCCGGACTGCACCTTTCTGGGCAAGCAACAACGGACACTGTGCCTTCCAATGTCCTTCCTCTCTACAATATGAACATTAGTTTAACCCCACTGTCGGAGCCCCGCCTGTGCCTCGGCCTGCGCCCGCCCCTCTGGACATGGGCCCTCTGGCCCCTCTCCCCCTCCTTGTCCCCGTACAACTTGCTGAAGCAGCACCTGAGTTTTGAGGTCTTTGGCCTTTTTCTCTACCATATCCTTGCTTTCGTTTTCTCTGTGCTCGTAATACTGAGCCATGCTCAAAATTACGGAAGGGGTGGAGGTAGTCCAGGTGCTTTCTGCAGCCTGAAATTTCCGGAGCCAAGTTTGTAACAAACCTGTTCACGAACAGCCTAGTTCCATCCTCCGTAGCCAAATCCTGCCCACTAAAGTCAATGAAGACTCCTTTGAACCTGGTGAAGAAGTCGGATACACTTTCATCCTTCTTCTGTCTGCAAGCCGTCAGTTTATGCCAGTCAACCTTTCGCGGAGGTATCAAAGTGTGCATAAATGCTATTATTTTCGCCAGCAGAGAGGTTATTTCATTCCTAGGCTTATCTCCTGGTTTGCGATCTCGGTCCCAACCCCTCAAGTCTTCCCAGGTCCCCCCTAATTCAGCATGGTCAGTGTTGTGTCCCTGCCGCCATATGTCAACGGGAACTAGTAACCCAAAGAACAACTCAACATCTGCCAGGGTCATTACAGCAGAGGCCGCAGCCTCGGTCAGTTCCTCATAATAGGCGGTGGGATTCTCACGGGGGTCGGGCAGTTGGGATTTCAGTGCAAGAACTTTGCTTCTTTTCCACGGAGTGTATACCCATTGCTCCTGAAACCGGGCGTCCACCCGAGCCCGTACTACCTGCTGGGCATTATCGAGTATTTCGGGGATTTCGGGATGATAAATAAGGTGCACCTCTCGCATGGGATGTTGAGAAGTCCAAATGGGGCTCTTTAAAAAAAACCTGTCTCGATATTTAACCAAGGTGTCTACTTTCTTATACACATCCCGTGGATCCATGTTGAATTTATGGGTCCAATCTCGAATGTTATATAGAATTTGAGGGGCACTCCCATTATCGAAGCTGACCTCCCAAGCTCCGATGAGGGAATTGGACATTTGGAACAACACCTGTTGCTGCATTACCGGCTGTAGATCTTTCAGGGTACTCCATATGTCTGCTACAGTATATACATCGTTCCGTATCCATTTAACAGCCTGATCTGCTAATGCTTCCTTCTCGCCATATTCCATAGATGATCTAGTGAAAAGTCGTTTACCGTCCAACCCTCCGGGTCCCCCTTTAGGTGTCTGCCCCCATTCTCCGGGCGTCGTGCTGGCTGATTGGGACGTCCATACGGGACCCGGGACGCTTAACAGAGTACGGGGTGATTCTAGAGCATGCCTAGGGTCAGGGACGAGGGTGGCCAGGTCTCTCACTGAGGTAGATGGGGCACTGGCATCCCCCTGGGGTGTGAGAGACACGCGTTCCTCCGGTGCGGAGGCTTGGGGCGCAGCTACCACTTGAACGGGTACTGCAGGGTATATGCGTTGCGGAGCATATGGTGGCGGAGGTCTTTTATCTAACAGATCTTCTATCTCATCTTCGGTCTCATTTCGTGTCACATAGCTCTTATCCACCTGTAACCTAAATTGTCTATCTGCATACTCAATTTTTTTCTCTGTCCTGTTCTTGTCATGTGCAGTGGCCTTCTGAGTAACAGTTTGCCCTTGCTGTATCTTTAGGAGTTTCTCAGACCGAATGCGTCTCCTCTTTGCCTCTTTCTGCCATTTGTTAAGGGTGTCAAACATGGCCTGTCTGCTGCGTTTAGCAAAAAGACGCTCTTGTAAATACTGAATCTTTTTCTCGTCAAAAGACCCAGTTTTCGGCCACTGTAGTTCCACATTATCCTTTGTGTACTTGTGCAACAAAGTATTGAAAATAAGGGGACCTATACCATGCTTGCAATACATATCATGGCTGGGTGTTCCTTCCGGAGGGGCTGGCCGGCTTTCGTCCATCCTTGTGCCCCTTGATAAACGCAGCCAAAGCATAATTTACTAAAACACGGCATTGCCCTTTCTACCTAATTCGAGCTGAAAAGAAATCAAGGATTATTATTCATCGATGATCATTAATCACATCACTCTCATACACATGGCCATGTTTTCAGTCAAAGTCACTCTTTCATTACAAAACAAACCTTCAATTCGACAATAAAACGAAAACACAGATATTTGTAAACGTAAAAACGAAAACACAGATATTTGCAAACAAGAGGTGGAGCCCGTCGACTCCCACCTGTGGAGAACCCTTTTTCAAATCTTCAAAGCTGCAAAAAACGTCTTCTGACAATAGTTTTGTCCTTAGACTGCCTAGAGATAGCTACACAGGTTTTTAAACCACAGACCAACCTACAGGCCATCCGACAGCATTCATGGTTCACCTCCCGAACTATGCTGGCTAAGCTCGCTTTTTCAAGCGCCGCTCCAGATCTGTTCGAGTGCTACCCAATCTCAACTGCCGGCGTTCCCGAGAGCAGTCCGGCCTAGTGAGAACCGCAACTCCCACAAAGGCGTCTAGTCTCTATCTCTAGTTATTCCACACAAACCAAACAAGAGCCATCTGCACGTGCAATTTCAATGTTGCTTCGTCAGACCCCCATTCAGAGTTTCTCCATGACCATAGGTCACCAAATGCCAAGTACCAGTCCAAAATTACAGAAACCTTATCCAACCCAAAACGAGACTAGACACTCACCTGGTGCACGCAGGTCAGATTGCACGTTCTTCACTGCCAACTCTTGTTAAGGCTAACGTGGCTGGTTCTCGGGTTACACCCGAAGGATTCCGGCGTGGGGCCACTAGCAGCTGGGGTTCTCGGGAATGGGAGAGCAGAGCAAACCCCGAATTCTCGTCGGTCTATTCTTCAACCCCCCCGATCGAGATCACCCCTTTCAATGTCCCGTTTCTCGTCTGAATACAGAGGGACAACCCCAACGCGGCGTCCCGGCAGAGTCGTCAACTGAAGTACCGAAAAATTATTTACCACCTCCCAATTAGAGTTATATTCACAACCAATCCCATTCCCATTACCAATAATCAGTCAGTTGGCAGTGCAGAAGGTATAATTGTTTATTATAACAAACAAACTCTGCCAGAGGAGCTCCTTGCGACCTAACCCCACGAGGTCTGCCAAGAAGACTGCTGGCACATTGTCAGAACATCACATATATATAGTTGCATTCTCGAAACCGTTACCCAATATGGAAAAATACAAGTTGGTACAGGCTGGTGCAGAAGGAAAGACCATATATGGGAGACAAAGCGCTCTTGGTTTAGCTCATCCTAGATTAGCAAGGTCGTACGGGTGACTCCCTTCTGCTAACTCCGAGACAGTCCGCCCCGCACCCCTCCCGGAATGCGCCTATCAGGCCTCCTCCTGCTACCTATAACCTTGACAGGCCTAACTAGCTGAAACAGCAGTTTTGCAACAGTTGGGCTATTTCTCAGGAGAACGACTTTTAAAAAGAATTGAACGGGGTCTGTTAATGTAGGGCATCGAGCGAAGCCACAAAATGGCGTCGGTCAAGTCAAGCAAGTGTAAAACGTGCAAAGCGGTGCAGGTTAGAAATCTGAAATACTGCAATACGAATTCGTGCTAGTGTTTGCGTATGTGTGCTAAGTAATTTAGATACATCATGCTAATTCTAAAACATTGATTATATGCCTTGCATAACCGGAAATCAATTCCGGTTCCTCAACTTCGCCGGCAACCAATGAGAATGCAGCCTTTCAGATTTGAGCCAATCAAAATCATGGGCAGCAAGTGGGCGGAGCTTATCCCACAATACTATTTATAGCATCTCTCGCTGACACACCGCATGAGCTGCATAGGCAAAACCTAAAAATGAGGGAATGGTGTACCTGGCGCGACACCATACGTCTATTGTCAGATTACCACCCAACTGTGCCCAATGCTGCAGAAGCAAGGGTATGCCCAATCCACCCCCAATGCCCCGACAGCAGCCACTGAACAACAACAATGAGCTTGCCGTCCGAACAACGGAAGAGGGTGGGAAAATTGGGAATGGGAAGGGAAACACACTCCACGCCTGAACTCCGCTTGTTCGATCCTTACAAGCGATTGGCAGCCTCTATACCTGTAATGATAAATAGACAGCAATACATCAGGTCTACAAGGTATATAAGTCTATCTCCCCCTGAGCATTCAACAACAGGTTTATTGTGTAGGAATAGCACCAGAAGCCTCCTTACCGGTCTTCACCGTGTACTTGCCGCTGTTCAGCCATAATTGAAGGCTGTGAGTGCTGCTCACAGAAAAACGGATTTGGGACTCACTAATAATCGTTTCTTCCCAAAAATCAAAAACTCATAGAACGAGCACAAGGGGGAAAAAGTCAAATGACATAAAAAAAAACACCACTAACATAGCTCCATGCTTGCCACGGATCCTCAGTAATCAAAAACACAAAAAATCTGTGGCCACAACAAAACAAAATGCTACAGAAGAGTCAGTATCCTAAAATACGCCAAATCTCCACATAACAACCTGAGTGGGTTAAAATAATCCAGCACACAGCCGCGTACTAAAAAAAATGTTATTGTCCCACAATTCCACACAAACGCCAAAAGGAACAAAGAAGGCTATCCCACTGGGCGGGGTACGATCCACAAGTATTTTTCAAAAAAGAAAATGATGCCCGCAGTCCTGCAGACACCGCAAAGCTACCAGGGAAATCCAAGGGTCCCAGCACCAGACAAGAAAATCGCCAGAAGGAACAAACCCAGCCCGTCCAGGTAATAAGACCGGGTGTAGAAACCAAGCAAGGGAAATCGGAAACAGGTTTCTTTTTTAAAGGCAAGCCGATTCTTAAATACTGACCAGCTGACCAGTGGATGCATGCTCAGAGAGAGAGGACTGAAGCAAGGAATAAGGTACAACCAGCTAAATCCTAACATCTATGACGTAACACAGGCCATGGCAGCGTGCACTCGTCACATACGCAACGCGCAGCGGGTGCCGCCCCATATGTACATGACATAACGCGCGGCTTGGTACTGCATACCCGTCGCATACCAAAGTAGGAGCTGGCGTAACCTCATACGTATATGATGTTACGCGGGAGGCGCTGCCACGAACCTGTCTGATACGAAATGCGCATTCTTTATGAGTTTAGCAATATGGCGGATAGGATTTGCTTGCTGATGGACCTTGGTACACTACCGGTACGGGACTCCAGATTTAAAAAAAAAATA
The DNA here is from genome assembly GCF_964263255.1 of Lissotriton vulgaris. NCBI lineage: Eukaryota > Metazoa > Chordata > Amphibia > Caudata > Salamandridae > Lissotriton > Lissotriton vulgaris. The sequence goes on from NC_141699.1 coordinate 937,686,759, forward strand.
AAAAAGAAGATATACATTTTTTGGGGAAGATATAAAACATTACATAATTTTTAAAGTAAAAAAAGTATAATAGAGTTCCAAAATATTACAAAAAAATAGAAAAAATATAGGTTTTATAAATATTAAAATATGAATTTAATATTTTAAAAAACATTGAAATTCACTGAAAAAACCATAGGTTTTACAGACGTTATTATTAGGAATTAGCATTTAAAAAACCTTTGAAATTCACAAAAAAACATAGGTTTCAGGGACATTATATTTACTTGGACATTTGACTCATATAGAACCTGAGAAATTCGCCAGTTATAGTTAGTTGAGCTAACTATAACTAATGCGCCCGCAATGCACTGGTGATAACGTCACATATTACATCATTCATGACATGGTCAGTGACATTACTGATGACATCTCAAATGACATCACTGATACCATCATCCATGTGAAAATCTGATGCATCTCCTCACACCCTAAAATACCTTTGATACACACACTGTAAAATACAGACTACCATTTTCGAAACCATTGAGACACCAATACCAGTTACTACATACGCACACACTGATTCCTAGGTGTTCACACACATCCACTCATTCACCCATACAATCACTCATACATGCAGTCACTCATCAATACAACACTATCATATGCACTCAGACACCTATACAGACACTCACACACCGCCACTCATCCATGGAGTTACTCACACACTTAGTCAGTCATGCAAAGAATCAATCACAGTTCCATTTACTCACCTATACAGCTATATACACACTACCTCACTTATTCATACAGATACTAACACATACTTACTCTCTTATATAATCACTGATACAAGCACACCCTCATACAATCAGCCACTCTCACAATCACTGACTTTCACGTATAGTCATTCATATACTCCAACTCTCACATACACAGCCTTTTACATATGTAGTAACTTGGACATGTACCATTGAGACATCCATTCACTCCCCAACACATCCACATGCACTCTTGAACCCATAGACCCAGTGAATCAACCACTCAGACATCTATGCTTAGAGTCACACACCTCCCACCCACCCACACACACACTCAGTCTCCCATACAAATACTCGGGCAACCAATCAATAACCTATATAGATACTCATATAGCTACTGACCAACCCATGCAGCAGCTTACACAACAACAATGGACTGATACAGACATTCAAACAGTTTAGTCACTAACCCATGCATTCCGTAAGACACATGTAATCACTCACTTATACGGTCAGTCATGCACCTACTAAATCCTCAATCCAGACACGTATACACCCACTTATTCTTCAATACACAATGGAATATATATAAAACATATTTAAACTTTAAATAAACACACAGTCACTGGATGATGTCATCAGTGATGTAATTTCAGATGTCATCAGTGATGTCACTGACCATGTCTTGAATGATGTAATATGTGACGTCATCAGCAGTGTTTTGCGGGGGCGTGAGTTATAGTTAGCTGAACTAACTATAACGGCTGCATTTCTCTGGTTTTGTACGAGTGAAATGTCCCACAAACTACAACGTCAACAAAACCAATGTTTTTTTCACTGAATATATATTTGTATGTGTGTGAATGTGTGTGTGTATATCTATATATATGTATATATATAAATAGCAATATATATATATATGTGTATATATATATATATATATATATATATATATATATATATATATATATATATATATATATATATAAATAGCTATATATGTATATATATATATATATATATATATATATATATATATATATATATATATATATATATATATATAGTATATATATATATATATATATATATATTGATATATATATTAATTGGATGCTGTGAGCATGAAAGTGAGTAACATTAGGTAGTGTGTTAAATGCCTTAGGAAGAAGTCTTATTATTAGGTGTTGTTTAAGAAAATAAATTAATTACAGACATGGATATGTTTTTAAATCTATGGAGTAAAGCACACCTGCTGTATCTCCACCCGAATACAGGCTACCAAATGTTGCGTTAATTTCACCGAGGCGCGATTTCCTCCGCCCGGGCTCCGATTCTGACAGCCTATTCGAGTTACATAACTCACGGCTCCCCAGACCACCTTCCTGGCTACGCGGGCATCAAATGCTCCCCTCCCATTGTTTCCAGTTCCACTGCGGATCCAACCATCCATGCAGCTGGCATATAACTCAGTCACGTAACTCTATGTCCTGATGATGATTTCGTTATTCCATGCATGGGATCGAAACTTCGTCGACTCCTTGACACCTTAACACAATCATATTTAACATTTCAATGTGCTATGGTGTTTTTCTTCATTTATGCTTGCCAATTTCATGATTCCTTTACAAGCATTAAGCTGTGCCTGAGCCTTTCTGTTTTTTCGTGCTCTTGTTGTTGAAGAGTTTGTGTTTCCAATTTATTGATTTGTCTAAATTAAAAAAATATTTAAAGTATTCTTTTCTAGACGATGCAATATAGATTTCATTGTATTTCTATATTTATTGCTTCTCTGTCATCCTTTCTGTGAAGTATCACTGTGTTTGTAACGTATCTTATGTAGAAGCAGCATGTTCCTTCTAGAATGTGCTGTGAACTTTTGACCTATTGGTTCCACTGGGTTTCAAGCTACACTGAGCTAAGACTGTATTAGGGGGAAAGGGTGCTACAGAGACAGAAATATTTTTTTTAAAGTTGAGGAGTGATGACACAATGTAAGTAATGGTAAGTTTTAATTTCCAACTCAGGACTATGTAATAAACTGTTGTGTGTTGTGTAGTATTTAAGTTTCAGGAAAATGAAGCTAGATTACAGTTTCAATCTTGTTTATGCTTTATAAATTCTCTGCAATGATCGCAAAAACATTGCAAAAACACAGCACCTCGTTTCGAAAGAGAGGGAACGGGTTAACAGATGCTAACCATTCACAAGTGGAGATTCAGTAGTCTAAAATGAAAGACATGATTTCACTTGCTGCCTCGCTCATGAAGAGAGAGTGGAATGTTGAAGAAGTTCCCATTTTAGACTTGCTTTGTATGAGAGTGGTGTACCATTCTTGTGCTTAGTTTTTACAAATCTTAACAGTGTCAAAACTATGCAGAAAGAGCTAAAACAACAATACAATCTGCAAACTGAATTCAGTGGTATGTATATAACTGAAAATATTTTAAAAATGTACATTAGAAATGAAGATGTATATAGGAGTTTGATTAAAAGGAGTATCACAGTGATGAGAAAAAATATATGAGATGAACTGTTTCTATTAGAGGGTATGTGTTTAAGACGTTAGTGGTGAATGTTCTGGGAAGTAAGAGAAAAATTAATTAGTGCCTGTTTATTTTATTGTGTATTTTATTGAAAAATAACAGTATAGTCTAGTTGAAAGGTGCAAAGAGGAACTAAAAATGCTTTAAATATCTAGACATCATGTGCAGAATAAATCCAGCTGTCATTTGCATTCTGGGAGTTGCAGTACTTTTAGTAACATTATTACAGGAATAGTGTAGTGAGAAACAAAAGATTAGCACATGTTTTCTGTCTGTATATGAATTTGAAGGAAGTAAAACTTTTTAGGTATGTATTGGGATCTGTTTGTCGATGTGTTTTTACCTTAGATGGAGAGAAATGGTTTTCTGTGCTTGCACATAGCTATATATACGGTGGGACTTTTGAGTTTGCTTAAAGATACAGGGAGGTATATATTTTGGGAAATTATGAACAAAAGAACTGGGGAAAGGGGTATAACAACAACTGCACCTATCCTAAGTATTGCCTTGTTTAGTTTTGTTGGTGCCACGGATTGGAGATTCAATATCCACTAAACCTCCCAGGACACAAGTTGTCCTAACTTTCAATTTAAACAAATTTTGATCCAGCGCACACATTTCTTTTACAATTATGCAACAATAACCATAGTTTATCAAGCGCAATGGTGAAACATTTGATAGCAGAATCAGTGATGTTGTTTTGAAGTTCAATCTTTATTCAATCTTCATAAAACACTGTAGCCAACGCGTTTCGTCCGCCACGGACTTCTTCAGGGCTACAAATAACACATATACATAAATCAATTATTATATATGCAATATATACACCTTTTTACAATTTTAAAACAAATATTCTTTATAGCTAATACTGTACACTTTATACAATTTAAATTTTTTTACATTGAGAGTAGCATCCTTACAATAAAAATGGTTATCAGAGAATGAACCACTATTACGTCATAGTACTGATTCTGCTTTCTTTCTCGGTTGCAACACCACATCTAAGAAAAGGTGGCTGGTAGTGATGAAAGATTGACAAAACTGGGGCCTTTAGAATCAATTCACTACACAGATTGGGGTGGTCTCATACAGTTTTTTATTAAAGTTATTAGTTATTTCAGGAAAGTTAGCTTACCAAATGAGAGAGCTCTTCTTCTAATATTAACATGTGGAAATGTAGCCTTCTGTCCAATATATAATGGATATCTAATAAAGAAAGCATGTCCTTAATGTGGATCTATTTAAACTCTAGTATATCAATGTAAATATCAAATTCAGACATGTTTCTTCCTTCATATTAAAAACAAACCTTAACGAGAATCTCCCTTTTGTCTCCTTAAGTTTTATTTTCATATAGTAGAAAGAGCACCGTATTTTCAGTATCGACTCGCTTAGGTTTGATGGCCTAGCAATTGGTGAAATCCTAAATGGGAACAGGGAAATAACGCAAATTATGCTGTAGCTATTCAGAGGGATGTTATTCTTATGATATAATGGTCAGTAGGGGAAGATTCTAAGTTTCTCGACCATAGACTCAATTAATGTATATGTGGGGTATTATCTTTAAAGATAAGATATAATTGTACCCACATATTTCAGTCTTTTTTTATTTAAAAATCTTATTGTGCAAGTATTTAAAAAAACAAAAAAACATAGAGAATAGTTTGTGCCGTTATTGTCGATAAGATCTTGTTTTAAAGCTAATACAATTTGTGAATAACATTCCAAACATAAGACTTCCAAACATTCATTAAATGTGGCCACCATATTGTGAAGCTGTTGTCTCCTATACAACTGATGTAAAATGATTAGATTCTACATTAGATAAAAGATACATCTATTATTAAATCAAGGTTCTCCCATTAAAGACTTTCTAAAGCGACTTGGGATTTTTGGGATCTAAAATGCCATAGTCAGGCGAAGCACTCCAACCCACATTGAGGTGATAATCATTTTAGCAGAGTAGCGCGGTACTTACTAGTCAGTGTGTCTCGGCCGGATCCATCGCGTGGCGTCTTCGGTAGTGGCATGTATTGCGAAAAACAGAGCCGCTTTTTATACCTAAATTAATTGTTTAATGCTATTCACCTGTGTTTAATTAGTCATGCCAGAGTATCTCTCCTTGGTTAATATTGTACCATCTTGAAAGTCCTTAATCGTGACTTGTATCCCCATATAATTTATAGTTTTACCTTATGTTTCTGCTATTACATTAATTAGGTTCAACACAAGTTAATTTGTGAATGATTGCCAACAGCTCTTGCAATATATTCTCGTGTTCGTAGAGATATTTTATTTTTCAAGTATACTCTGGCATGACTAATTAAACACAGGTGAATAGCATTAAAGAATTAATTATAAATTGCATAAAGATTCTAAATGCGAATTGTACATGACTCACTCCTCACTTACTTCTCAGTGAGGCATCTGTAACAAACGCTATCAATATATGCCACAAGCATAACACATATCATGCCTTGGCGATGTATAACCCAGAAACAGACATGGACAACATAATGGACAAACAAAATGATAGCAAATATATGTCTGATGATAGACGCGCACATGAGGTATATACACCTTTTGGTACCAAGGTACTGCGCTCGGTCCGATATTGGAAATTCTTCAAGGAAGAACAAGAGTATTAGTCTTTTACTCCCCTTCGCATGAATTCACACAACGTGAATTCACCAATTAATAGGGAGCTGACAAGTTACAGAGGTTGGCCCGTATAGGAACCTACTCCTAGCACGGGTAAATTGTAAATTCCACAAATAGTCAAGAACAGCATTAAAATACGCAGGTATCCCTACCACCTGCATGAGACGACATACATGTGTCTCACCAACAGGGAGGGACACAGCGCTCTAGACATAAATGAGGAAAGTTGTATTGCAAGTAGTTTCCGCTTCAGCGGAGCCGACTCCACACTGCGGGTGACTGATGCCCAAATCAAGAATTCCAAGTAGGATATGGTGGTGTATATGCACCCTTACCAAACCCCCAAGTAGTACTCTCAAGCGTCTTCCGTATTGTCCATAACGCGTCCTGAATGCCCACAGAATAATCGGCAGTGCTGCGGGGAGCGGATGTGCTTTTGAGCATTCCCGCTCTCCCCAACGGCAATTTGCACAGACTCACGGGTAAATTGTAGTTTGCTGAGTCTTGATGCCAGAAGCAAGTCACAGCAACAGGAGGGAAAGTTTTGGATAGAGAAGGAGTAAAATTTTCTGTTCCCACTCCAGGCAGTGTAACAGTAGCGAAAGCGTTGGACTCACGAGGGCTGAAATTGACTATTCCCACTACAGTCTGTACAACAACTGGTCAGACAACACAAAAGCAGCTTTCTGTCTGTCAACAATCAACATATATTCATTTAAAATCATAATATCCTAGAGAGAGCTTTCCTGGCCACTGACCAACTTGTGGAGGATTTCAGGACACAATTTAAAAAATAACTATGTCACTATGATCTGGGCTTCCGGGCCCTGGGCTGATTACATCATGAGGTACAACATTTTTCAATCAAGTTAGTTCCACTGGTCTGCGAGACTAAATGCAGGGCCTGGGTAAGTGTTGTGCACCAAAAGAGAGAGTGGCCTCTCTATATATAAGTGAGTTAAAGTTTTCAGTGGAGACATTGAAATCTTTAACTGAGACAGCTGTCTGCTTGCTAGGAATAGAGACATACAGGCAAGGTAACAAAACAGATTAGGTTTTTACATACTGATTAACTAGAGTAGGGAGCATATACCTCTATTTTAAGCCGGACTACAGACAAATGTGTCAGACTGAAGGCTGTCGTAGTTCCTGGATTGAAGTCATTGAAATTACTAACTGCAGGTGGTGGAGCTCAGCAGGCCATCACATCCAGACTGTTAGGACCTTTGTAAGGAGAATTGGCATGTCCCCTGAAACAAAGCCACAGTTTCATCTCCTTGGTTTTCATCTTAATAGGGAGACACAGGACCAATTTTAATTTGACCCATCTATCTTTCACTATTCCAAATAGATATCGCTGAACATTCTACATCGATGAACATGTTATCTCCAATACTTTGTTCTGTGTAGCTTACTGAGTACGTTCTCTTTGACATGCCATGATGTGATTTGCATATGGAATACAAACTATCCTGCAGGTTACATCCAAAACTATTCGTTTACTCCTGTGTCTGATGCTACAACAAAAGGCCCACCATGTCCCTGGTGGATAAATGGTACATTTTAGAACAGTAAGCGGGTATCCTGCAGGTGTGCCTCAGGGCACTAAGGGTCTTATTTACAAGCCCCTTGCGCCGCTGGTGCGCCACATGTTTCTATATTAAAAGTGATGCACCGGTAGCGCAAGGGGCATGTAAACAAGCCCCTAGGTGTCTCAGTATATCATCAAAAATGGTAGTAGTATGATCAGATGTTGGTCAAAAACTTACTATGGCTATGAATTGAAAAATCTAACTTACCAGTGAGATTTCCAAATTTCCAAATTAATTTGTGAGTTTTTGTGTGTTGTTTTTCGTAGGAGACAGGGCATTGCACTTTTGGCACGGCATCTTCTTTTGTGTAAGGGCTTCCCTGATTTGCAGATGGATTGGCCTTTTCATTAAGGCCACAAATTAACTAATCAACAATGTAATTTATTGAAAATAAACAGAGAAAAAATCATTACTTAAGGATATTGGGCCAAATGTACGACTGTTTTTAGCAGTCGCAAACAACCTCCGTGAAGGACGTGGTAACCCATTCGCAAATGGGAAGGGTTCCCCAAGAGACCTCTTCTCCTTTGTGAATGTGGGCTGCAACATTTTTTGAAGAGCAGGCAGTGGTCCTGCCTCTTAAAAAATGAAAAGGAAACTTTTATTTTTTATTTTTTAAATGCATTTTGTTTTCTTTTAAGGAAAATGGGATGCATTAAAAAAAAACTTTATTTTAAACAAAAATCACAGACATGGTGGTCTCCTGTCCCCAGCAGGCCACCATCCCTGTAGTCACAGGCCATTTTTTTTAAATGTACATTTATATAGCGCAAACTCGACCCGAAGGTATTGGAGCGCTTTACATAAGCACCAGTCATGTTACACAAGGACACATTCACGCAAGGGAAGGTTAAGTGATTTGCCCCGAGGGTCGAAGCTTGGTTTCCAACACCAAAGTCGGCAGCCTAGCCGTCAGACCAAATCCTCTCCCCCATTCCCAATGGGTCGCAAATTGCGACCTACCTCATGAATATTAATGAGATAGGTCAGTTGCGACCCCACTGGTAATCGCTAAATATGTCTGAGACAAGTAGTAAATTTCTTTAGTTGCAAGTCGCAAAAAAATCGCAATTAGAGACTCTTGAAATGAAATGGTCGTACAAGTGGCCCCATGTCCTTAATCATTTCCATCTATCACTTTGTTTACAGAAAAAAATGCACGATGGTCATCTTTGAATGTTTTTTAGTAATACATTTTTAAATGATAGCCACGCATGCACACGCATGGGAGGCCATCTTTGAATGGTTTTGTTATACTAAAAACCATTGAAAGGAAACGCGCATTGAGAAACCCAACAGTTTCGCAAACAAAGCTAGACATATTTACTTTGCTGATGCTTGTTTCTGGTTCTAATTAAAGAGCCTGTCAGACGGTTGGGTTGGTACTATGAGTGCCACCTGTCATTGGGGGCTGGGAGCTCAAATGCACTCTTAAATAGTTTATCCCTGCTCCCTAGACTAAAGATCTGTTTTGATAACATGCCAAAATTTGACGGTTAAAGGAACATTTGCCCTTCTTCGCGCAGTCATACCATGTGCACATCACCCAGTACAGTAGTGTTCAAAATAGAAGGCTGGACGCATACCAGATTTTGTGTATATGCAGATAATATACAATTACTCACAATGAGTCAAAGCAAAACTCTGGTGTGTTGCAAGTGGTTATCCTGACATTCTGCCACCGACCCAGCACTTTTGGACTAAATTAAACACCCCTGAAGTCCTGCAGGTAGTAGTATTTTAAGCATAACTGGATTTACACCATCCTTTTAGAACACAACTACAATCTCCCTCTACCCACAGAATAAAAAATGTTTTAGAGCGAAATGACCACATGTGAGCCTCTTTCCTGTAACAAGCATTTGACTGAAAAAGCAGTAATAAAATGCCTGGCTCTGAAATTCCTTTGCCTTCACTAGAGCCTGCATGATATGGAGAGAAAATGTTGCTCTTTATCTATGAACTTGGCAGTTTTTTTTTTAAATAAATATTTTTATTTTATTTTTGAAAAATAAAACAAACTTCAAACAAAGCATGAATACACAATGCAGCATTTGTTTTTTTAAACCAGTATAGAGTCAGATAAATCCAAACACTTAAAAAGGAGAAAGAAAGTCTAAGCCCTGGCTCAGGGAAGAGTGATCTTACAACTACTTCCACATTTGATTTCTCTTAGTTATCAAAATAAAAATAAGAGTTTGAACTTTGCGCTGTGTAAACCTTCCTGTTTCAGGATAAATAATGTCTTACTTTCATAAAATGTATTTGTTGCTTTAGTCAGATGTCCATTTGAAATGTTTGAAATTGTGGAAACCAAAAAAGGGAAGGAAGTCTTGGCAAAGGAAATGGTTCCTGTCTTGTACTGGTGCAGCGTGATGAACATGTTTATTTTTGGCTGATGAGTTGAAGTTGGCACTTGACACCGTACATGGGCATGTGATTATGCAATGCAGGACACTGCATGTTACTGTTCATTTATTGCGAGGTCACTGTTGGTTTTCGGTTCGAAGTCTGCGAAAGACTCATTGGAGACATGTCCATAGCTGACCTGAAAAGCAACTTCACCCATTGATTTCCATTGTATTTTTGTTTTGACATTATTTTTTTATTTGGGGGGGTGTTCTGTTTGATGGTTCTATTTGTTTTAGCCCGCCCATCTAACCTTTGTCCCTTTTATGTGGGGCATATCCTCTTTACCATCTCTCTAACTGGCTCCTTTTAGTTTTCCTTGAGTGCTTGCTTTTTAGGCACTTTTTTTCTTTTCTGATAGCACTTCATGACAGAGTGCATGCATTTTAAAAATTCTTTGTATTTTACCACATTTCTGAACACATTTCTTTTCATAACAATTTAAAAATACAATTTTCCACATTCTTGATCATGGGCCGTTCTTACACCTGCTTTCATTTTTATACAGCTTTGTCCTTTAGGCCACTCTCTTGCATTTGCATGCTTTAACTTCACATTGTGCTCTCTTTTTATAATTTGTATCCACCCACCTCCTTGTTGTTCCCATTTGCTTCCCTCCTAATGCTCTTTGTGTTGCTTACCCTCACCTACCACGTCTGTGTTTCTTCCCCCGCACATATGTGTTGCTTCCACCCACAGTCCTGTTATTTCCCTGACCTCCTTGATTCTGCCCTTGTATTGCTTCCACACCTGGGTTTTTTCCTCCACTTATGTTCTTTGACCCAACCTGTTCGCATTCCTTTTTTTGTTTACTAATCTGACTCAGATAGGTAAGCAAAAAGGAGAAAACGCTTGCATTATATTGCATGCGTGCACATGCTTGGTGTGCATGACTGCAAAATGATGCAGCCGGCTCTGTTGGGTTTTCAGGTCGAGCCTAGGCAGCACATGCGCTGCTCTGCGAGGCATGCTGTATTTAGGTAGGGACTTGAAGCTCCGCCTATATTTTTTATTGGCTTGTTTTGTTGTCCACTATAAACTGTGAGTGTTCATTCGTCAATAGGCTTAGTAGTCCTTCCTTAGTACCATCTTGTCTTATTTTGTAACCTCCCATGGCGACACCCCCTGTTACATGTGTTGTTACTCGTTAGTCTTTAATTACAGACTCCGAGCACTATTTTCTCAAATATCTTTGTCATTTACAATGCCAATAGGTCAGACTCTCATAAATGCAAGACCTATTGCATTGCAAATGCTTGTTTTCATGTTTACTAGCCATGCCACACAGCATCAGGGATGGTGGGCAGCATTGCTAAAGCCAATCGGTCTCAAAGTTGGGACAAATTGAATTTGCCAATACCTGCTAATATTTTATAGGCTCAATCAATCAATCAATCAATCATAGCATTTGTATAGCGCGCTACTCACCCTGAGGGACTCAAGGCGCTGAGGAAGGGGGGTCCGCTACTGCTCGAAGAGCCAGGTCTTGAGTTGCTTCCTGAAGGAGAGGTGGTCTTGGGTCAGTCGGAGGTGGATGGGGAGGGAGTTCCATGTCTTGGCTGCCAGATAGGAGAAGGATCTTCCTCCGGTGGTGGCTCTGCGGATGCGTGCAATGGGGGCGAGGGCGAGGCTGGTCGATCGTAGCTGGCGGGTGGGAGTGTAGAAGGTCAGGCGATTGTTGAGGTACCTGGGGCTCAGGTCATGGAGGGCCTTGTGTGCGTGGGTGAGGAGTCTGAACGTGATCCTCTGGCTGACGGGGAGCCAGTGCAGGTCTCCCAGGTGTCCGGAGATGTGGCTGTGTCGGGGGATGTCCAGGATGAGTCGTGTGGAGGCGTTCTGGATGCGTTGGAGTCTTTTCTGAAGTTTGGCTGTGGTTCCGGCGTAGAGGGTGTTTCCGTAGTCTAGTTGGCTGGTGACGAGTGCTTGGGTGACCGTCTTCCTGGTTTCGGTGGGGATCCACCGGAAGATCTTTCGGAGCATGCGCAGGGTGTTGAAGCACGAGGATGAGACGGTGTTGAATTGTCTGTTCATCGAGAGGGAGGAGTCCAGGATGAAGCCCAGGTTGCGTGCGTGGTCCGTTGGTTTGGGGGCGCTGCCCAGGGCAGGGGGCCACCAGGAGTCGTCCAAGGCGGAGGGCGATGAACCCAGGATGAGGACTTCCATCTTGTCTGAGTTCAGTTTCAGGCGGCTGTTCCTCATCCACTCGGCCACGTCTTTCATCCCTTCGTGTAGGTTTGTTCTGGCGGTGGCGGGGTTGTTGGTGAGGGAGAGGATCAGCTGGGTGTCGTCGGCATAGGAGATGATGTTGAGGTTGTGTTGGCGTACGATGGCTGCGAGGGGGCTCATGTAGACGTTGAAGAGGTTGGGGCTGAGTGATGATCCTTGTGGTACGCCGCAGATGACTTCGGTGCCCTCGGATCTGAACGGGGGGAGGCAGACTCTCTGGGTTCTTCCGGCTGGTTCTTCTAGGCTGTGAGCATGAAAGGCAGTCTAAGCTCCAGTTTTTTTTTATTTCACAGGCTAGTGTATTCTGATTCATGAGTGTCAAGAGGGTCTTTTGTTTTTTCTTTCATTTGTTGCTGGAGCACTATTGTTTTACACTGCGAAGCTTGTGATTTCTTATTTTTCAAAACTTGGCAAGCTTCTCAATATACAACAATACTCAAAATCCCAGAAATATTTCTATCTGCTCAATATAGATTATAAGATCTTTTCAAAAATATTGGCAGAGAGATTGAATGGGGTGGCAGAGAACTTATTACATCAAGATCAGAAGGGATTTGTTAGAGGCAGGGGGATAAAAGACCTCACCTATAACTTGGTTGGAGCAATAGACTTTACATAAAATTCCCTTGGCAGTAATAACAATAGATGCTATGAAGGCATTTGATAGAGTGAATTGGACCTATTTAAAATTCATATTAAAAGACAGCACCTTAGGTAAAAACTTGTGCAGGTCAATTTTGTTGATTTATAAATCGCGTTCAGCTAGAATTTTAGTAAACAGCAATCTGTTAAAACCCAGAGAGGCACCCGCCTGGGTTGTCCGTTATTTCAATGCTTTTTAATCTGTATATAGAACAGCTGGCTGAAAAGCTTAGAACACACTCTAAAATACCTGCTTTTAAATTCAGAGAATAGGGGGAAAAAGTGGCATTATATGCCGAGGATCTCATGATATACACAACAAATCTAAATACTACACTCCCTTTAATATATCAAGAAGCACAGAAATTTGGACAGAGTCTGGATATGAAATAACGGAAGCTAAAACTGAATGCATGGTCTGGAACTTGAGAGACTGTATCTATCCAACAAAAAAAACAGTAAGATATTTAGGAATATTGATCAATCAAGACACTGATAAAATTACAGAAATAAATCTTCATAAAGTTGGAAAGAATTACAGAACTCCATAACAGGATGGGCCTACCTTCCTTTGACCCTGATTGGTAGAATAAACCTAATAAAAATGGTGTTGCCATAAATAATCTTTCTACTACAAAATATTCTGCTAGCATTTAATGAGAAAACCTTGAAGACTTATCAGGCAAAACTAAATACCTTTATTTGGGCCTCGAAAGGAATTCGAATTTTGTGGAAGAAGCTACAAAGGAAAAAGAACAAAGGAGGGTTATGTCTCCCAGATCTAGTTTCATATGCAAGGGTATTCTCTTTGAGGGCAGGAAAAATGCTTATGGACATACCAGATGGCTCTGACATTGGTGTAATGTTCAAAGAGATGCTCCTGGATGTGGAGAGTGGAAGTCAGGGCTTCTTATACAATTTTGGAGATCCAAGATTTTTTTTAAAAGTCCGCCTAAAAATACTAAACAGCTTAGTAAGTACCTAGGCCAAGATCAATAAAAATTTAAGAATTAGCTATTTTAGCACCCTCGCCCCCATATGGAACGCACCAGGTTCACCAGGATGGACTAGAGACGTTTTATCAACTCCTTTAGTCAAAGCAGGAATTCAGCGATGGGGTCAGTTAGCCCCGAATGGAGCTTTGCTATTTTGGGAGGAGATGAACTCATTGGTGGGTAAAGGATTATCTAAATTGAAATACTGGCAAATAAGAAGCTGGCATCAGACTGTTGGGATGGATGTGGGCATATCCAATGAATTGGAAACAACACCGTCTAAGAATGTTGTAAAGAAAAATAGGTGGCAACTCTAGATTGGTTACTTCTTGACCTGGAAGAGGGTGGATTTAAATTACCAGCGGAGCTGTGGGGAGCGAACTTGCGTGGCTGCAACATTGAGGGTAAATAGAGGTATGGAGAGTATTTTTGGTATAACTATGCGGGTAAGCATAAATTTAATTTTCTTTGGGTTGTTTCCACATTACGAGTCTATGTCAAGAGGGGAGAATAGATTATGTTTATACTTGATTTTAATAGCACAAAGAGAAATTTGCAAAAAATGGGTCAAAGATATTTTTCCAACTCTTTTAGATTGGGTGATCTCTATTAAATATATAATAAAGTTGGACAGAGCTAGATTCGATAAAAGTAATAACAACAGGAACGTTTTTTGGGGCCCATGCGAAGAATGGTTCGACAGCTTGGATCATTAAAATAAAAGCAGCTTATATCAGTCCAATGTTTAAGCCTTTACACTAATTTACTAATTCTTTCTGGTTTCTGTGAGGTGCCCCGAGAGATACAGAATCAATCTGTAGAGAAGCTCTTTGTAAAGCATATCCATCTAGATATAGAGCTCTCCAGTTGGTGCCAGTTGGAAGGGGGGACGCATGAGGAAATTGATTGAACAAGCTCTAATTTCTCTGATGGCGAATGAGAACAAAAAAAAAATCCCAGAAATATTCTGTGGAAGTATGCTAAGTAAAAATCCCTCAAATGTTATTTAGTTAAAGTAAACTCAGCTAAACTGCTGTGCATAATAACGATGGACTAGGATGTGGCCCGAGTAATTACGAGTGACTGAGAATAATTCAAACATTTCATCCATCACTCTTTTGTATACATCACTGTACAGGTGAAGACACCTGTAAGAAGAACTCTGATCCCATCTAATCTATAATTCACCAGAGCTCCTCATGTCCTGGCTCATGGCAAGCCTTCCATCCTCTTTTGTGATTAAGTCTATCTACCAAGTCCTTACAGCTTTCTTCACTGAGCCACAGAGAAAATACTTCTTGCCTACCTGCTGATGAAACTATACAGTGGCAGAATAGGTAGACCTCTCCATTCACTTCAAACCAATCCTTCAGTGGAGGCCGCTCCTGGCCCAGAAACAAGAACAAGTACTCTGATGCCTTATTCCAAGTGTTCCAAAATATAATTCTCCCTCCTGTTACTGGCCAACAATGATCTTTAAGCACCAGATTAAGGGGTCGAAAAGAGTTTGCCATCCTCCCTTGAACCACTGAATCCAGATATTTCTGTGAGCTTGCTGAATTGGCAAATGCCTTTTCTTAAGGTTTAACTCTTTATGGGTACGGAAATCAAACAGTCAGTCTGATGATTGGTTGTGAGGTAGAGCAGTAGTTTCCACTAGAACATGCACCTTAAATTAATTTCTTTTGACACAGTATTATATCTTTTATCATATAGAAATAAGACTACTTCTATTAAATAACAAAATCAGTGAGTAGAGGCCCGATTGTAATAAAGCTATTACTAGTGTGCAAAGGTTCTCTGTAGCACCATCTGTTGTGTTAGTGACTGTGCTATATGATTGCTTTACTTGCCAATGTGAGGAAAAGTAGATAATGCACAGTCACTTGTTTTTGAAACAGATACCATTATTTGCTGAGCTGTATTACATATATGGTGCACTTTCCTTGTTTGCGCCAAGATGCACCTTTAAATAAGCACTCCAGGCGCAAACAAGGAAAGTGGGCCATATTACCATGAATGCACTGCTCCCCAGGACAGTTGCAAACGTCCGGGGCAGCACGCTAAAGTGAAATACAGAGCGGCTGCTTCAAAGCTGCTCCATGTTTCACTGTGCATGCGGCAGCAGGCCTGCACTTTAAAGAGGGGCGAGTGATCCCCTTGCAGGCGGGTGCAGCGAGTGACTGCACCTGACAGCAAGGGAACGTCTGAGGGAGTCCCTGAGACCCCCTTCCTCTCCTCCAGGAGCCTGCTTTAGAATGTGCACTGAAAGTGTGCCATAATAATAATAATAAACAAATTTATAAAGTGCATAGCTAAACTAACTAGTGTGCCCCCGTGCTGCGGCATCAAAGACCTCGTTAGGAGCAAAGCAGTGATACAGATTAGAAGGGAAGGTGTAAGGATGGAAAAAGCCAAGTCTTGAGTTTTTTCTGAAAGAGTGTCTCCGTAGACTCCATCCGGAGACCCGGGGAAGTTTATTCCAGTGTTTCGCCGCCAGGAAAAGGAAGGATTGGTCACACATTCTTTCTCTTCTGATGGCCGGGATACTAACCTGTCCCGTCCCACTTGATCTCAACCGGCGGGATCTCACCTGGCGCATTTCAGTGCAGCTCTTAAAGGCATATTTGCCCCTGCTCCTGCATCCATAATACGGCATGGGCGCAGAGGCAAAGGGATTTCCTCACACGCATTGGGCCATGCCTTCATGCAAATGAGGGAACACCCTAAAATGATAGTTCTTGTGCTACCAGTGCGCAAGCAATATCTGTATTCTGTATACCTGTATTACAGAAGGGGCCGCACAAGCGTCTGCGGCCTCTTTTGTAATAGCAAAGCGCCCTGGGGTGCAAGAAGTGGATGCACACACCTGTTGTCACCCCAGGGGCACTTTCTGGAATATGGCCTCGGGTTTTAGTTATACTAAATCTTGGCAGGCGCACTTTCAAAGTAAATCTACAGAGTTGGCAGTACATCGGCACCTGAAATTACAGATGCTTGGTCTTGCAATGTTGACAAACCACTAGTAGAGGGCTCTTAAGAGTCTACCTTTTCACTTATCTTGTCTTAAGGCCCCACTCACAGAGCTGTGGTCACAATGCAAGTTATTGAGTCAGTGGTCTTCCCAGATTATCCTCAGCATCTTTGGCGAGAAGAAACCTGCACTGGCTGCCCATCCAGTCTAGGATCTCTTTTAAGATTTTATGTCTTGCACATCGGGCTGTGTATGGGACTGGTCCAGATGATATTAGGTCCCTGCTCCACTCTTACATCCCCACGAGATCTCTACGCTCATCTAATAAAAATCTTCTTCTAGTCCCCAGATTTACAAAAGCTACATGGGGAGGTAGAGCTTTCTCCATCATAACTCCCAGATTATGGAATTCTCTTCCCCCTCAATTTACAGGACAATCCTCATCTGTGCTTTTTCGTAAAGCTTTGAAGACCTGGTTTTTTACTGAGGCATACCACTAATGGTGCATTAAGGGAATTACATCTTGGTGATCTGCTTTGCGCCTTGATGCCCTTGGGCTAAGTTTGAGCGGTAAAAGTCGCCTTTCATTCATTCATTCATTCAATGGTCTCCGGGCTCATGTTGATAGTTGGGTTCTCTGTGTGATGCTAATGGCTCCTTGCGGGGTGCTGGAACATAAATGTGCAGTGGGGTTGTGGTCGGCTGGAGTCTGCACAGCGGCATTTGTCAAAGGCAGTCACGTGCCTTAAGAGAATTCTACCACCAGCATGCTAACTCTCAGTAGTGCACACAGCTTCAGGGTATACACTTAAGGGTAAAGATACTTTGAGCAACATACATTCTTACGGCATTGGGTTCCAACGGGTTCTTGACTCTTTCTACACTTTTCAATGGCGCTCAGTTACAGTCTTGGTGAAGGCTTGGTAGCAATTTTATTCCTTATTAATTTTAGTCCTTCTTAATAAAAAGGATTTCTCATGGTAGCATGTGGCACAGCTAGACTTGCATCACTGGCCTAAATTAAGACA
Organism: Lissotriton vulgaris; assembly: GCF_964263255.1. Taxonomy (NCBI): domain Eukaryota; kingdom Metazoa; phylum Chordata; class Amphibia; order Caudata; family Salamandridae; genus Lissotriton; species Lissotriton vulgaris. The sequence continues at coordinate 937,704,575 of NC_141699.1, forward strand.
GGGGACACACGCACACACACATTTCTATAATCCAGCTAATTGTTAAATTGTTATTGTTATTGTTATTGTTAACTTAGGTTTCTATAGCGCCAACTCACCTACAGGTCTCTAGGCGCTCAAGACCGATAACAAACAGCCATGATTGAGTACGTAAGAGAGGCAGAAAAGGCCTATAATGCAACTTATTTGGATGGGCCAAGTGCCTCCCTAAATAAAAGAGTTTTTAACAGCTTCCTAAAGCGCAGGAGATTCGCTTCTCTCCGAAGTGATTCTGGTAATTTATTCCATATCTGTGGACCCAGAACCGAAAAAGATCTCCCTCCTTTGGTTTTTAGCTTGTAACGTGGGCAGACCAGTACCTGGGAATCAGCATACCTCAAGACTCGTTTGGGGGTATAAACCTCCAAGCGTTATTTGATATAGGCAGGGGCTTGCCCATAGATAGCCTTATGGGCCGTGCACAAGCTCTTGAACTCCACCCTCTGCTCGATAGGGAGCCAGTGTAGCTTGAGCAGTAGAGGAGAGGCATGGGATCTTCTAGGTAGCCTGAAGGTCAGACACGCCGTATCATTCAGGACCACCTGCAATCTGTTAGTCAAGATTTTAGGCACCCCTAGATAGAGGGCGTTCCCATAATCCAGCCTCGAGACGATGGTAGCAGAAACAACCATACGGAGTGCGGAAAAGGAGAGAAGAGGGGCCAACTTACGCAGCTGTCTGATCAAACCAGTACACATCCCTACTACTGAGGAAATCTGACTGGCCATTGACAACTCATTGTCAATCTTAATACCGAGACTTTTTACTTTATCACACGGTATCGGTGAGGGACCTAGTTCCTGGGGCCAATATAGGTCACTCACCAGAAGTGGATTTAAGAATAGTAAATTCATACTTACTTATATTGGTAGTTTAAATTCTGTTGACAATGTTTTTGTGGTTTAATATTTTTGTGCTTGCTGGCATAAACCCCCCCTCGCCCCCCGCCCTTACACGCCGCACAGTATTCACGCATATGCTCTGCACCAGCTGTACCTAGCTTTTTCCACATTAGCCAAACTACCAACAACACCTTTTCAATCATACATCTGAATGGTGCCCAGGGCCAGATACAAATCCAAGCGCTCTGCGACCACTTGAGGATTATAAAGCACTATATAAATGATAAATACGGAGCAGCTACATTTGCAGTAATTGAAAAAGTAAGGTAGGCCTAAAAAGGGTTATGGAACGTGTTATGCAAATACCATATACAAAACAACGTTCCACTACTTTTCCTGTCTCATGTGTCTTCACATTTTGTTTCATAGTTGCACACGTCTGAATTGAAAGTGTCTTCGACTTAGAGACTAATCCATAGAACAAATATTCATAAAATATCTTTGCTGTGATATAGCAGATTTATTTGAGGTTACTTTTTTATGAAAGTGAGCTCCACTCCTTTATTTTTTCTGTCCTGTTGTTTATTTGCAGAGGCTCAATTTATTTCTGTCTTTCACTTGCTAGAGTAAAACCATTTTGTCCTTTTTTTGCACAAAATACAACTTTGTAGCTTCCTCACGCTGTTCACTTCTCAGTTTTTCTTTTTTTTCTTTTTTCTTTTTCTTTTTTCAAAATATTTTATTGAAAATAAATTTTACATATACAAAAACAAAACAGTTGTCTTACTTTGGGCAGCTCTTACGATGTGTACTTTGGCACAGTGGAGCCAAAGAGAGAGAGAAGAGTTGGTTTGCCATTTTTCTGTAAGTCTGGCTGTTGCCACCTCTGAGTCAATTACTAATTTTCCTTCCTAGTGGAATGGATTTGTTGAATGATGCTTCGATATCCTGCTATAAAACACAGCGGCCATCGCCTTTTCCCATTCCATTACGAACACTGTGCCACGGGGCATTTCCTATAGATGGCCCCAACGTGTCAGATTCAGTTTTTCATGGAATCTATTACTGTTCTTTGTGCCTGCTACGGCTGCACGTGTTTTGTGAAGGTCTGTTTAATTAACTCATTAACTTCAGCCCTAATAGACACATCATTGATGCAGGATGAGTTTCAAATGAATATCGCCTCTTGCACCATTCTCCGCCTCTTGATGGAACACATTTCTCCAACAATCAATAAAGGCTTTATACGCCATGCATTTAGCTGAATATGCATTTCATACAGAATCCGTGTAGCCCAGAAACCTGGTGAGTTCATTGTATGGAACAGAGCACTATTGGGTCCTTTGCTTCAAGTGTGTCTAGGGTTCGATGTCCCACTGGTATGGACTCATAACCTATGTTCCTTTTGTGTAAAAGGATAGGCACACACATAGGGTTTAATTCACAATGAAAAGACATACATTTACACCTATAGCCGTGCTTCTACATACAGGTTTGAAAGTACAACTTTGGGGAATTTATAAGCATCGTCAAGTCTCCACCAGTTGCAGTTTCCAGGGGTGATAGTGGCTCTATGAAGTGCCTTCTGCTATCTGCCTAATTCAGAGTTTAGTATTACAGGGTCTAGGTCTACCTTGGGGAATTCCTACAATACCAATCCACCTTTCTTTCTTTTTTTTCACCCGCAAAAAACATTTGTCCCCATGGTTGAACCCCTTACTCTACATGCCCAATAAGTCTGGGGGTGTTTTTTTCCCGTTCTCTTCCTGGAATTTAATTTATTCCAATTCTTTGCTGGAGTTCTGACCATTTTCAGGGTATGAGGATTTGGGGATGAGTTTGTTGAATGCAACAAACACACAAGTGGGTGGAAATTCTAAACTCTCAAAGCAAACTGCGACTTGATCCTACCGCCCACCATTCTTTACCAGGGTTCTTACTAATTCATATTTGTTCACAGTAATGGCATACAATTAAGCAACAGTGAATCAACTTCAAGCTCATAGATATGCTTTTGTGGATAGATCTCAAGTGTAAAAGGAGCCATTTTCAGCAGTAGATGTAGGTTAATAGTCGTAGATAGCTTAAGGAATTGTTCCATAAATGTCAATAGCGCATCCGAAGTATCATAAATACACAAATGGATGTGTCTTGCATAAAGTACATTCGACCCACACCTCCACCCACCAACACATGGAACAAGAATATAGTGATGTCAAATAAAGCCGACACACAACTCTATTTGAAGATGTCACTGTACCAATAGGAAATGTATGACACGGATAAATGTAGTCGTAATCGCACTCGGGTATGCTACGATCGATGTTTGTTCGGAAATGTGAGTGGTGCTATCGAAGTATAGCCCACTGTGCTCTGGGCTGACAAGTAGTCCCAAAAAGCGGCACTTCCCTCAGGAGTGATGTCCCTTCGATGCACTCATGGATTAATGTTCATCTCATTCATTCAACAAAGTTTCTTCAACAAGTGTAATGAATGCTTTAGTTCTGTTTTATTTCATATTTTCTTTGTTGCGCGTTATTCATTCATAAAACGTTTCAAAGGATTTATTGCAGTTGTGCCCAATGCATTTCGGGCGGGCGGTTTTGATCGTTTCACCACAATCGAAACCGGACATACGCTCGCTTTCACGGCATAAAACGAAAGAACCTTTACCGAACATCACAACTTTGCGTACGGAGACTATGCATATTGCAGGACTAATAAGACCCCTGATGAAGGGCACATGCCCGAAATGCATTGGGCACAACCGCAATAAATCCTTTGAAACGTTTTATGAATGAATACCGCGCAACAAAGAAAATATGAAATAAAACAGAACTAAAGCATTCATTACACTTGTTGAAGAAACTTTGTTGAATGAATGAGATGAACATTAATCCATGAGTGCATCCAATAGGAAATGTGCCATCATCTCCAGTAACTCAATCATGTCCCTGCCTCTATGGCAATACAGCAAACACATTTCTAAGTTCATTCTAGGTGTCTTGGAGGAGGGTAAGGGATATGCAGATAACAAGAGTGCTTCAGATGAAGCGTCTTCTGGCACCCACATTGGTCTACACACACCCCTGGAACACCCGTTGTACTATGGCACAAGAAGGTGTAACTAACGTATGTGCCTGGTTTCCTTCATCTGCCCTGGCCACTGGCTCAGCAGCACCAGCCACAGTGATACACGCCTCTGCATAAGCTATAGGCATTGTGTCAATATGACCAGACAGTGTTGGATAGCACTCTGCATCGACCATTGGTGCCCCATCTATTCAAGTATCCATGGGCAGTTGGCAAGCACTTCCAGCCAGGATGTCACCACCCTCGTCATCTACTGGGGGCAGTTGGTGAATAAAGCAGGTCATACTGCCAGAATGAAGAGCCTGTCAAACTTCTACTAACGCAAAGTATGATATATGACACACATCGCTGTACACAGGATGGGCATGAAATATTTCTACTACCAGAAACTCCACATGACACAGACACACCCATTATCCATTTCCAAAGCCTGCATTATGAAGCGCTGTGCTGGCTGAGTGCAGAGCGCCTGTTTTATGCACTTACCTTTTCTAAAGTGCATTTAACCCAATATCTCACTGAGTTTGACTTTCAGATGGTGCTGCTCATACTTCTGTTTCAGAGCAAAGCTGTCTGAATTCGTGTGCTAACTCTGAGAAATATCAAGTTAACTCAATGGGCCTGTAGTAGAAGCGCATAAAACCAGGTATTCGACTGATCTGGGCCAGCGCTATGTTCATGATATGGCCAGAAGTGCTCAGAGACCTACCGCTGTAACACAAGAGGAAACTGCATCCAGTGCAAAAGCTGAAAGGGATCTTGAGGTAATATTTAGAGGACAAAAGAAGCTTGAGAGAAGCAGCCAAGGATACATTGCAGCAATACAGAGCATCAAGTATGTGTTATGAGACTTATACCACGCAGGTATGAGCATGGAAACTGGCAGCTTTGACCAGAAGATAAAGCACTAACCACTGCTAGTGACAGGCATCTCCAACAAAGATCCTCTCTATCCGATGTGGGCAACATCATAAGGAAGAAAGTGACCAAGGCAGACTGTGCAGAGGTCAGCATATTGCAGAGCTGACCGAAAAACAGCATCAGCAGCAGGAGAAAACTGACCACAGACCGTAGGTGGATGAAAAGTCCATCTCACCAAGCGGTTCGACTGATGCAAACACAAACACAAATTTGACTTCGTCAATCAAACATCACAACCACTTACACCCAGAAGCACTCGGAATAGTAGATGTTGCCATTAAATATAGACATTCTGGCCATGAGGGTAAACATGCAAAGAATGATTGCCTTTTTGAAAACCTCCCTGTGTGTGTGAGAATCAGCAAACCCAGGCACAGTCCTTATCTTATGCAACTGACCACCACTTCTCGCATCTGTGTGTCAACACACAAGGCTGGACCCATTACAGTACATACATCCACTCTGTATGCCATTGAGATCCCTATGTAACAACATCACTCAACATTGTGGCGTGCACTTCAAATGGCTGTGCATTTTTGTGTAATATTTTAGCATTGGCAACAAAAGTGTGCACGCGTTGCTTAGTGTTGTATATCATCTCTGTTAATTAACCATTAGATGTGCAATATTGCTTGTTTAGCTGCTCATGATGGTTTGGGGATTCTGTTGCACAGGTAGATAAACATGGGGTGTAACGATCAGATTGCACCACTCAGGTGCGAATGCTACAAATTGACAAATGTGTCTGCTGCTGCAATTGTTATTTAGTTGTGGGTGACTGATTTTCAATGTCTTGTTCATACGTCATGAGATGGCTGTGGCAATCAAGTAGATGAATGGCCTGTGCCTTTCTTCTGTGTATCACACTTGTGTTATGTGCCCACTGGAGCTGATAATCCACGTTGTCATCATCATCAACGTCTATTTATGTGTTGACTTCTTTCATGCCCTGGGTTGTGAAGCGAAACAAAAGGGGATGATGGACGGAGCGTTTGAGCAAATCAAACACTCACCCCCAGTCAACTGAAATGGGTTTAATCCATCACCATTCTTTAGCTCACTCAGGCACCCCAGTTCAGACATGGCCATATGCAAATCAGTCTGACCCCGTGCCTCATGGGAACAGCTCAGACCGAACTGCCAAGCCATGCCTTCCCTGGACCGGAAACAAGCATCCTGGGGCCGGTTTCGGATTCATAATCCTCATCAGCCAGGCTATCCAAATTGCAGACACCTAGGGCCATATTTATCATGTAGCTGCGTCACACTTGCACCACGCAATGGGGTGCATGTGACGCATGCTACTAAGTGTGATTTATCAAGCCAACCACGCAATGCCACCTTGCGCGGCCCTGAGTGACTTGATAAATCCAGAGTAATGCAATGCTTTACTCTGCCTCAGGGAGGCGTTCCATGGGTGGTGCGTGGGTGTTCCCAAGCATACAGCTATGGATTCTGAGACATTCCTCGATTTACCTTAAATGGTGGACCTAGGAATGCGCCCAAACTGCTATGCCTCCCAAGGTGAGGTGTAACAATGAGAAATATGTTTTTCTATGTGTGATACATTCTGCAGTACATATAGAAAAAGGAAAATGCAACAGGGGGTAGTTTGTGTGTGGGAAGTTGCCCCTTCCCACAAAAAACAATCCTGTGTTAGTGCTAGGCAGCGCATTGTGTGCAGACACAGTAAAAATCCAAGAATGCGCCATATAATGTTGAATACTGCGTATTCCTGACCTTTCCCTGTCACGCAGCGTAGCACGGTGGCCTGCTGCACAGCGTGACTTTTTTTATAAACAGGCTCCCTAATTTGAACAGGTACTTCTCCCACCAAGGTCCTTTCTGAAAAGAATATTATTTAGATTAAGTAGTGCACTTCCTTGTAGTTTGAGCACTGCTCACATCGTGTACTTTTAGACTGAGTAATGTTCTGAGAAATGAGTCGGCGTGCATTCCTACATACTTGGATTGTCCAAATGTTTGTGAGTCGTGCCTACATTTAATCGCCATGGTCTATTTTCTGGCACTTCCTTGAGCATGCCCACTATCCCAGACTAACTGTAGGTGCATGCATGCATGCTGTGTATTTCACATATGTGCTGGCCCTTTATTTTGTTGTCTGCTTCCTCACTGCAGTCCGGACATTTTGAAGAGAGGCCTCTGCCTGGAAACAAAACAAAAACATTTTTAAATCCCTGGGGGGCCCTGAGAGAGTGAGCTTCTTTCCAGCATTTCCTGTTTTTCTATCCTTGTCTTAAGGCACCACACTGTGCTGTCCGAGCATAAATAAGTGAGAAGTGAGCAAGTGTGGATACCTTACCGTAAGTAGTTGAAGGAGGGTCTACTAGTAACATGGTGGCTTCTTTAGATGAAGTGAGTCTGCCGTAGGGACATTTACTATCAGAACTGCACCTCAGATATTTACCTATCTTTTTGGTATTGCTCTTGGATGAACATCCTCTGATGTTGTGGGGTTGCAGTTTTAGTTGCAGTGCCTGGCTAAATTTCTGTATGCTGTAAATAAACAACACGTGTTGCAGTCATCAGTTGCCTGATCCTTTATGTAAAGCTTGTGAAATTCACAACATTTAGAACTGTGAGGAAGGAAATTGACAAGGGGCTGATGGCTCAAGTACTGATATTTCTTGTTAAGGCCTGTGTAACAGTTTCTGGTCACGGAGGTGTTCCACTCCTGCACCTTGACCTCTGGCTACCTATTACTGGGTATGATAGGTAAGTGGAAAGGGGAGATTACCCCTTAGGGGCTGGTTTTAATTACCCTTTTATTGTGCTTATACAAGTGAAATTGCCAACTTTTTAGCCGTATGAACTCATTCAAAATGGGCCTGATTCATAAACCAAAATCAGAAATGTTCTTAGAATAATCACACAACTCATTGAAGTACCGAAAAATAAATTACAACCCACCTAGAGCCATACTTACAAAGAGCCCAATACCAATTACCAATAATCAGTCAGTTGGCAGTGTAGAAGGTCCAATCGTTTATTATAACAAACAAACTCTGCCAGAAGAGCTCCTTGCGACCTAACCCCACGTGGTCCGCCAAGAAGACTACTGGCACATTTTCAACCCATCACATATATACTGTTACATTTCGAAACCGTTACCTAAGAAGGAAAAGTACAAGTTTGTAGAGGTTGGTGCAGTGGAAAGACCATATATGGGAGACAAAGCGCTCTTGGTTTAGCTCATCTCATTATAGCAAGGTCATGAGGGTAACTCCCTTCTGATAACTCCAAGAGAGTCCGCACAGCACCCCTCAGAATGCGCTTATCCAGCCTACCCCCACCTACAACCTTGATAGGCCTAACGTGCAGAAGCAGCAGGTTGCTACAGTGGTACTGTTTCTCAGGAGAACGGCTTGAGCTAAATGCAATGTCAGGTTTTCCCTAATCCCTTGAGTGAACTAGGCCACAAAATGGCGCTGGTTAAGCGAAACAGTACAGATTATAATTAGGTGCGGAACGTGTAATACAGTGTATACTAGTCCCTATGTTATTACATATAGCGTGCGCATTGGTGTTTGTGTCTCTGCATTGGCCTGCTAGGTACATCACGCTAATTACTAAAAGTAGCTACATGTTCTACTAGGCCTAAATCGAATTCTGGTTCCTCATCATAATTCCAATCCCTGGATCCCTGCGCAAACACATTTTTTCACAGGTATCAGAATTTAGGCCTGAATTCATAATAAGGGCCTAGAAGTGTAGTTTGTGACCAGTAATGGACTTAGGGCCTAATTACGAGTTTGGCGGTCCATAGGACCGCCAAACTTGTGGTGAAGGTGCACTGGTGGTCAGGGACCGCCGCAGTAGCGGTCCGACTGCCAAATTATGAGTACAGCGGTCAGACCGCCATTGGGCAACCACAACAGCCAGGGATCCACAATCATGGACATTGGTGCAGTGGTCTTGAGGCCGCAATATGCTTGGTGGTGCCGCAACGGCACGCAAATTATGAGTTTTTCATCACCGGAAGTCTCATTGCGGTTCTCATGTCATGAAACTGCTGGCGGTGAGGAAACAAAGGAAGGGCCTACAGGACCCCCTCTTGTCCCTGTGCATGTGGGTGCATTTTGTTTCCCCATGTGTGTATGCGCCCCTGTTCCTGCATGGCATGGACTGCACAGAATATGCCATGCAGGAGCGTGCATTGGCAGTCGCACAGCGGTGCAGTTCTGAGGCTCACATGTGAGCCTTTCTACTGCACCACCATGGGACCACCACGCCTGCTGCCCGCCAGACCACAAAATAACTTGAAATCTGCTGGGCGGGCGGTTGTTGACTTGGGCGGTTTTGAAGTACGGCGCTGGCATGGCGGCCTGCTCCAAGACTGCCAAAGGTGTAATTCGGCCCTTACTCTTTTGTGGGTGGGTATTTGCCTTTATATAGCCCTCCTTAAACCCCTCCTTACTCCTCTCTAAACTCCCTTCCTTTTACCAGCCAGTCCCCCTGGCCCCATACTACTAAAATGTATATCTACATATACGTATATCTCTGCATGTAGGTTTGTGAATTGAATTTTGCAGTATGTGAATAGTTCTACAACTTACTGTTTGTGAATTGGGCCTTGAATATATATCTCTGACCAATAGACATACGGACTAATCCAGTTTTAATGGAGATGTTCTATACCTCTGCTGTCATTCTGAGATATTTCTCTGCTGCGAGTTTGTAATAGATGCTCAAGTAGGCGTGCCATTTTCTTCATCTACCATGGCACTGCCCTGGTATTCTGGAAAGAAATAATCAAAAAGATAGCCAAGATCACACAGCCTGTGTAGAATCATCTGCATTTCTAGCCCTACTGGACTAGTTGGCTGACATCTCTAAACAAAAATGTGTTAGTATCCCCACTAACATTACTTGCAAAATGCTGAATAGTGATGGGTTGGCTGCGGAGGCCTGTCCCAAGGGTGTTGTCTTTTGGATCTACACACTTGGTGCCTACCGCTCCCTCTACCACACCACAGCATGTCCACTAGATCTTTGGCATCCATCATGCATTTAACTCTCTAGCATTGAGCAAAATGCACACAATATGACTAATCAAGTTCACACAGCTGTTGTCATTGAGATATTTTATACAGAATGCTGTGGCCACCATTGGGTGGAGAGAAGACTCTGACTTGTTGATAAAGGGAGGGAATGTAGAATACAGAACTGCTGTGTTGTTCTTTTGATTAATAAATGTTGCTGGTAGGACCATGTCTTTGATACTTCTATCAAGCAGCTGGCATAATGTTCTCTGAAACGGTCTGGTATTTTAAATCAATAATTGAAGTATTAATAAAAACAGTATTTCATTTAGAAAAACACGAGCCCAGTATGTGTAGATTTTAAATGATTAACTTTAATACTGTGAAATGCTTGTAAACAATATTTAGAACACATATTTAGTCTATGATATTTGGTACAAAAATCACTAATAATGAGGCTATTTGGTGTTATGTAGCTCTATTTGGGCATAGCTGCTTAGAAGCTGCCTCTGGTATATTCTCTATAACACATATTTCATTGGGAAATGTGTCTGACTTTGAAAAATAATACCGATTAAATAATTGTCACTGAAAAGATTTATAAGAGCCTCATTTATAAGTGGATCTAATTTCATATTCACTTTTCATGGGTTGAACGGCAGAAAGGCATGGAAAATATTTCCTTTTCTAAGAATTTCAAACCCCGATGTCTATCTAAATGCTAATTCTCGGTTAATCGCTTCACTGGGAGATGTTTCAATGCAAATCTAGAAGATCAAATATTTGTCCAAGGAGACTGTTCAAACTGGTTATAGATTTTTAATAGGTTCTGTTTTAATTTGATTTAATTGGTTGACTATCCTAAATGTTTAGATTGAAGGTAAATTCAGAATTCAAATTCTTTCCACTTTGCTTTCTCTCAGTCGGGGGTCGGATGAATGTATTATTTCACTGCATGAGATCTTTCCTAGAATGTAAAGTTGTACTTCCGTATAAAAAGAAAAAAATGTACAACATGTCAATAAGAGGGTAATGCACGCATTATGATCTTCCTTTCTCCTAGGAGCTCATTATTTCATTTATTAACTGAAGGACCGTGGACGAGTTTTTAACGTTTCACAGTTAACACATTTCACCAGCCCTCCACACCTCCTGCAATTCATTATGGCCAACACAGTTCACACAGTTCCTTTTGCTCATAGTTCATTCGACTCATATTTCAATTATTTTAGCAAATAAGCTTTGCTCGTCCATGAAATGAGTTTACATTTTTTCTTGGTACTTGCCCTTCATTATAGAGTTGCTAAGGAAAGCCTGGGTGTAAGAGGATGCCTCTTTTTTACATAATCATCAATGCTGGTTTTGTCTCTGTGCACTGGGAGTCTGCTAGCCAAGTCCCTGTGTATGTGCTCTAACCCCTAAAAGATGTCCACATTTTATGCAGTCCGACCTTTCAACATACCCCTTTTGAAAAGTCTTAAACTCACCCTATAAATATGAATAAGTCACCCCTAAGTTAGCCTTAAGTGCCTATAAGACAGGACAGGTAAAAGGTTTAATGTTAATCCTAACAGTGAAAAGGCCTACAAACTATTTTCACTGTAGCAGGGTTAGCTCTTCCTTAAGAAAGAATTGGAATACTTTCATAAAGTTAATAAAGATATATCTGCTTAAGAACCAGATAAAAAGTTAATTGTTGGACTTTTAAAAATATTTATTACAAACCCAATTAATTGATAACTTCGGATTTGTAACAAATATTTCACGAAAGGTACTTTCAAAATGTTACCTTTAGCCTGCGTAAAGCTTTGAGAAACCCATTTGCCTGAGCTTACAACTCTCATCCAAGAGCTAGATAGCGCCTTGATTAGGTGTGAGTTGGTTCCCAGAGCTGAGACAAAATACCTTGGGTGTGGAAAAGTGTTTTGTTCCTCTGGCAGAATGACCATCTAGGCTGTGACCAGGAACTTATTTATCTTGAAAGGGGCCTCCACTGCCAAAAGCAGATGTATCTCACATCTGGGCCTGCCCCCTCTATTGTCCTCCTAGTCAACCTGGCACCAATGCCAGTGGGGGACGAACTGCCCATGAACCAGTTTTGAGTGACCACACGTGAGGCTTTGCTCATTTTCCTGGCCACACCACTAAGGTGAGCACAGGAGCTCTGAACAAGGGAGGAAAGGCTCTGGCATCTTGCTTTTAGATAGGGAAGAATACTGTGGGATTGTTTGTAGTAAGGCACACAGGAACTGCTACGAAAGTGTATAGGTGTGAGAAAATGAGTTTCTGATGCAGTACCCCCCCACTTTTTGCCTGATACCTGATGCACTTTTCCTTAGTGTGCCCTGGGTCCCTGCCAATCAGGTACCCAAGACCCGTGTTACTTCCCTAAAAACTATACTAAAGTCTAAACCCAATTGGCATCTCTGGCCACATGTCAGCCCCTTGCAAATGGTACCCTAGGTACCCAGGGCCTTGTGACCAGAGAAGAACCCTAAGTGCTGCAGCACTTATTGTGGCACCCTTAGGGATCCTGTAGCTTTACACCCACACACTGCCTTTGCAGGCTGAGTGTCTAGGTGCAGAACAAAGCAAAGAGTCGACATTGCACACATCCCTGTGTGCCATGCCCACAAACCCACTGCCCTGGCATACATCAGCCACCCCTCTAGCTGGATGCCCTAAGCCAGTGGTGTGGGCACAGGTGCATGAGCCCTGTGTCCCTACAGTACACAGGGCCATTCCTGGGCAGTGATGCCATTAAGAGTATATGGTGCTGGGAGGTTGTCATTACGAACTCCACAGCACCATAATGGCTACACTGAACACTGACAAGTTTGATATCAAACTTCTCAGCACATTAAACCCACACTTATGCCAGTGTGGGATTTAATGTAAAATGCACTACAGAGGGAATCTTAGAGATGCCCGCTGAATCCTAACCTACAATCCACGTCTTGTCTGAGAGGCTGCCTAGACTGCCACACAGCAGACATGTTGGTGGACCCCTGGGTAGAGAGCTACCCGCTCTCCTGGGCCTGCAACCATGCACATCCTGGGACGAGGTGCCAAACCTCCTCCCCGAGGATGGGCAGGGGAAGCTTCAAAGGCATTCCACCTTTGTGAGCTTCTCCAGACCACTTCCTATACTCAGCGACTGGCCCCCACCAGTTCTGACCCCCACTCTAGCGGGAAGACTGGCGGGAAAACCTACGTCAGAAAGGGGTGTGTTTTTCAGCCCGTGCCAACTCCACCCCTCAGTGGGAGAGGCGAGGTGATGCACGACCCCGGGCTCCAGCCATCTTGAAGATGGGGAGCCCTGCCCAATCACAGCTAGGCTCCTGCCCCCTCCGACAGGAGAGGGGCAGGCTAGGGGGTGTACCCATCCCAGGACAGGGACCCATTGGTCCCTGCCCTTGCCCTACCTGTAATGCCCCTAAATTTTGTATTTAGTGGCACCCTGAACCTTTTCCCACAGATCCGGATTACGAAACAAGAAAGAAGATCAAGGAACACGAGGACCTGCTGTGCAGCTGCTAAAAAGAGGAACACATCAACTGATTTGGCCCCAGCCCTACCGGCCTGTCGACACTCGAACCTGCTCCTGTTAAACCCTGGCATCTCCAGTGGTCAGCAACCTCAAAAACTCAGGAGGACCTGACTGCCTTGTGACTCTGACTACCTGGGTCTCCCACGAGCAGTGGTACTGCTCAAAGCAAGTGACAAGCCCTGGCATCAGCCTGGAACCGCAAACCCTGCACACTCTGCACCCAACAAGCCTGGCCTGTGCCGGAGTGAATCAAGACCCTGAGGACATCCCCCCGGCGATTCTGACCTGAAATCCAGTGCCCAAGGACCCTCCTCGACAACCCCGACGATGCCTGCAGCCTCAGGACAAAGGACTCCTCCAACCGCGACCAGCAGGGGGTAAGATTTCCCAACCTCAAAAGACACCCCTGCACCCAGTGCCCCACGGCCCCCTGTGCCCAACTCCTGGGTGGCTACCTATCCTCCCAGATCCCAACTTACCCCTCGAAGTATTGGTTGCTCCAGAAGATCCTCCGTCCCCGAGCCTGCAGCCTTTGTTCCCTTTTCAAGATCTCAATTGAATAACATTGAGCACCCGACGGCTCAAAAGCACCCTGCACCCAGCCGCCCGAGTGCCCCTGGCAGTGCAACCTGTACCTCATTCTAATTCCCCATTTGCCCTGAGCAAGTGACCAGGAGCCTAGCTCCCACAGCCGCGTGGCCTGCTAGCCAGCAGCCATCAACTGAAGGCCCCCTGCCTCTCATTGGATAACATTGGGCCTAACTGCCTCTGCACCCGGCTGCCCCTGTGCCGCTGAGGGTGCACCAACTGTACCTACCTGACCCTGGGGGATCCCTGAGTCTATGCCCGGAACCTTAACTTCACCAGTCAAGTGCTCACCTGACAACCGATGACTCACTTTACTGCCATAGGGTAACATTGACTGGTTTGACTCGAAAAATCTTCTGTGTGAAGTTTTTAAACTTTAAAATATTCATCTAAAATCAGCCGAATAACGAATTTCGAATTACTCACCTGTGATCAGGAGAGAAGCCAGTACTGTACCTTGTAGCCCAGTACTGAAGCGCAAAAGTAATCACAACAGTGTTTGCTAGTAATCTAAATTTCTGCCATAGGAAACCATTGACTTTTTTTCTGTGAAATTTCTTCTGTGTAAAGTTTTGAAATGTTAAAATATTCATCTAAAATCAGCTGAATATCAAAATCCGTAGTACTCACCTGTAATCAGGAGAGAAGCCAGTGCTGTATCTTTTAGCCCAGTACTGAACCGCAAAAGTAATCTCAACCGTGGTTACTAGTAATCTAAATTTCGTCCATAGGAAACCATTGACTGTTTTTCTGTGAAATTTCTTCCGTGTCTACCTTTGAAAATTACAAATATTCCTTAGAAATCGTGCCAACTACTAAAACGTAAATACTTACCTGTTTTAGGTAGAGACCCCAGTGCTGAACCTAGCAGTCCAGTACTGGATTACAAAAGTAACGAGAACCTACTTTATCTGTGCTTTGACTTTCCTTCCATTGGATAACATTGCTGGTTTTTCACTGAAAAGATTCTGTCAACTTTTAAAATACCTTTATATTCCTTAAAAATCATTGCAATAACTAAAACGTTTTTACTAAACTGTTTTCAGCTTAGACCCCAGGACTGAATTTAGGATCTAGTCCTGAAGTTACAAAAGTAATCTATAAAGTAATCAGCTGCATTTATGTAGAAAAAAAACATTGAGCTCAATGTTAAATTGTGTTTAGAATTGTGTTGCCTACTGCAACCATTGTACCTATTGTGTTTACAAAGTTCATTGACTATTTGCAAAGTAATTACATGAGAGTACTCATATCGAGAAAAGTATTTTTTGATACCTGTTGGTTCTAAAAATAAAACAACTATATCTTTGGATATAAAAACAATTGGCCCAAAGTTCAGTTCTTGAGTGTGTGAAACCTTTTGCTGACTGAGCGTGTACAACAAATGCTTTACACTGTCCTCTGGTACTGCCTTACTGCTCGACCAAGCTACCACTTTAGAGAGTAAGGTCAGACCTGACTTTAACCTCTGTTATACTTCTGGGGATTGTGGACTCTATACACACTGTACCTTACTTTGGTTCAGTACATATAGAGCCCCTTTCTCACAATAGGGTTATCCTTGGAAACTTTTTTTTCCTTAGTGGTTTTGGGAGGGGTTCGGAGTCACCCCCACCCTCAGGCTAGTTTCAGGCATAAATGTTCTTCAGAACACTGCTTGACCAGTGGAAGACAAAAGAAGGATTGGATTTGCTGTTGTGACCTGTAAGAGGAACCTAAGGGCTGGATCTATTCCCAGGACAAAGAAGTGGACTCCAAGAGCCAGTTGGCTGACCTCCTACTAAGCTATAGGGACACAACATCACCCTTAATCTGTGATGCCAAATGATTTCACATAGCAACCTGCAGATGGAGAAATAACACAGTCCAGTGGTCTGCCAACAGCAGGAGAACACACGGACACAGACCACAGCAGCAGTTGAATGAAGAGTTTATTTACAGCATAAACAGGTCCACATAACGCGATTCGGCCGCCAACCTGCGGCCTTGATCACATCTATATATATATACAAACAATGAAGTTAAAAAAACAGAGGGCGCACAAATTAGCTGGTGCTTGTGGCAAGTAAGGATGGCTCAATAAACTTAACAAACTAAACACTTGGGAGAGTGCTATGTGATATCTTTGGTGATTTATTTATTTTTATTTATGCAATTTATAAAGCGTGCAGCTACCCATGGGTGTCTCGGCGCTGAGGACTAGAGCCAAGGAAGATAGACATGACGCGTTATTGATTAAAAAGCCATGTCTTTATCTGTTTCCGGAAGGTGAGATGGGTAGGACTGGTCTTGATGTGAAGGGGAAGTTCGTTCCAAAATTTGGTGGTGGCGCACAGAAACGATCTGTCTCCCCAGGATGCTTTTTTTGTCCAAAGAAAAATGAGAAGATTGGCAGTGGAGGAGCATAGTCGTCTGGGGGAGTTGTAAGGGCGGAGGGATTGTTTGAGAGAGTCAGGTCCAAAGGAGTGAATGGCCTTGTATGCAATGCAAAGAGCCTTAAACTTAGATCTGCTTCTGACAGGTAGCCAGTGGAGTTGGCTGACCATTTTAGAAATGGATTTGAATTTGGGAGTACCTGGCAGCAGCCTGGATGCTGTATTTTGAACTAGTTGGAGTTCGTTAAGGACTCTTTCTTTCATGTTGATGAATAGGCTGTTGCAGTAATCTACTTTGGACATGACAAGTGTGCTGATTAATGTTTTAGCTGCTGTGGATGGGATGCAAGGGAGAAGTTTCTTTATAATTTTAATGCTGTAGAAGGCCGAGGAGACTACTGAATTAGCATGGTGCATGAACGACAGCTTGGTGTCGAAAATGACTCCAAGATTTCTGATTTTTGTGACTGGTGAGGGAGGTGTTCCTAAGTCGGCTGGCCACCATAGAGAGGACCAGGAGGGTGTAAGATTACCAAAGATCACCACTTCCGTCTTGCTGGAGTTCAGTCTGAGGGAGTTGTTTGCCATCCAAGTGCTTATGGCATGCATTCCCTGCTGGAAGCTGGCTGCAACCTGAGCACCATCATTGTGTATTGCCAACACTAGTTGGGTGCCGTCGGCGTAGGATGTGATATAGATATATATATATATATATATATATATATATATCCACACACTCCTGGCAGTCAAAAGCTAATAAATCAGCAATACACCAGAGCCGGTACCCAAATGTTCGTTCAAGTGCTAAGCAAGAGCAAGTGAGCAAGAGGCGCGAGCCTCGAAACGCGTAGGGTTTTGTCCGTGTGCCAATAAATATTTAGCACTTGAACGAACATTTGGGCCCCGGCTCTGGTGTATTGCTGATTTATTAGCTTTTGACTGCCAGGAGTGTGTGGATAATAAGGGGAGTGGCGATCCCGCCGGGAAGCCCGCTGCGGAGTGAGGCTGGAGCAAACGCTAAACGAGTGTTTGATATATACATATATATATATATATATATATATATATATATATCAATCCACGCAGGTAAGCTCCAATTGGAACGAAGCCACAGGAAGTTGAATAGCACGATATTTTAATGACAGCTTGCAAGCAGGTGACAACAGGTAACAGGCATCAAACTAAATTCATTTGCCATAGGTGTTTCAGGAGCATCCATCTCCCTTCTTCAGTAGCTGAGTTCAAGAGAAACAAGCACAGTTCTCTGCGCTCAATGTCAATTTAAATCACCTGCCAGAATGGGCGTGGTTAGTAACACAGATTTCTGGGCATTGTAGTGCGCTTCAGTATTACCCATGTGGGCTGCTTGTTGTTCCTCCAAATACCAGCTCCAACCTGAAACCGGCGCGGACCCGCTTCAACGCGGTGGGCCTCAATCCGCGACCAAGCAAACAGCCGCTAAACATCAATCCACACAGGTAAGCTCCAATTGGAATGAAGCCACAGGAAGTTGAATAGCACGATATATATATACACACACAAACACACACACACACACACGCACACACATATATATATATATGTATATATATATATATATATATATATATATATATATATATATATATATTTTTCACACACACACACGCACACACATATATATATATATATATATATATATATATATATATATATTACCTACTGGCGGTCGCCAGTAGGTAGTTATAGTTAGGATTTTTTTCAATGTTAAATCTCAAAATTCTATTTGGAATAACTTTGGCACCGGTTGACGAATCTGCCTGAAAATTTCCTGAAAATGGCCTCGTCGAGCTCCGGTCCTTCCCTGAAAGTTTGGGGGGGATACGTCAAGCGGGGGCCGAGATAAAAGGGGGGTCCCAAAACGCATTTTCCCCATGTTAATTTCCATAGGGCGGTCAATTTCACTTTTAGCCCGAACGGCTGAATGGATTTACACCAAACTTGGCAAAATTGTAGGGACTGGTAGCCCGATGTGCCTTTGCTATGTCTCAAGATATGTGCTGCAGTGGATTTTGAGTAATTTAGGTTCAAAAAAATATATATATCTATAGGCGCTCTCCGGTGCGCGCACCGGAGTGCGCTCCAGGCGCGACACGCGACTTGCGCGCAGAAAGCTGATTGGCTCTTGGGTGTCTGTAAACATTCTAAACAGTCTGGAGCGGCCGCCATCTTGTGTCTCGGTAAAATCGAGACACAAGGGGTTTGAAAAAAAAAGGGGCAAATGACCATAAGGGGGAAGAGTAGACCCCCTCTGACCCCCTAGGTTTGATGTAGGGACTAAAATAGGGTCCTGCAGGGCATTAAAAAAAATTTTTCGTTTTGCGCGGGGGAAGCGCATGGTACGCGCACCGGCGAAGCACGGGGAAAATCCAGGACCATATTTATGAAGGCCTTGCGCTGTTAGTTTTGCGCCTCCTGTGCGTCAATTTTTGTGACGCACCAGCGGTGTAAAAAAATGCGCATTGTTATGCAATATTTAAAAAGTGACGCATCTATCTAGATGCGTCACTTTTTAAATATAGTGCAACGAGGCACATTTTATTACACTGCTGGTGTTATGCGTCACTTTTCTGTGCGCACTCCTTATGACATTCCAGATGTGTCATATTTAATGTATGACGAATCATGTTGCAAGGAGTTACAGATACGTCAGTATTTCTGACATATCTGTAAACATAAAAGTGATGCGAGGCAGGTGCAAGATTTTGACGCAACAGCATCCTAAAAGTGACGCAGAGAAATCTTATAGATTTCAGTATGTCGTTATTACCAAGCTTTTTGCGGGGGAATGCCCCCTTTGCATACATTATACCTGACGCAGATATAATGTGGCGCAGAGTTTTAAAAAGTGACCCATGTACCTAGATGCGTCACTTTTTAAAAATAGCGTCAGGTATAATGCATGCAGAGGGGGTGTTCTCCCGCAAAAAGCTTTGTAATAGCGACGCAGTGAAATCTTTGAGATTTCACTGCGTCAGTTTTAGGATGCTGTTGCGTCAAAATCTTGTGCCTGCTTTACAGCAGGTGTTAGACTGAGGCAAGACCTTTCACATGCTGGAGTTGCGTCACTTTTGTGACGCACTCCAGCAATGCGTTACTTGGAATGTCATAAGGAGTGCGCACAGAAAAGTGTCGCATCGCACCAGTGGTGTAAAAAAATGTGCCTCGTTGCGTTATATTTAAAAAGTGACGTATCTAGGTAGATGGGTCACTTTTTAAAATCAAGCGCCACATTATATCTGCGTGAGGTATAATGCATGCAGAGGGGGTGTTCCCCCACAAAAAGCTTTGTAATAGCGACGCAGTGAAATGTTTGAGATTTCACTGCGTCACTTTTAGGATGCTGTTGCATCCTTTAAATATAGTGCAACGAGGCACATTTTATTACACTGCTGGTGTGATGCGTCACTTTTCTGTCCACAGTCCTTATGACATTCCAGATGTGTCATATTTAATGTATGACGAATCATGTTGCAAGGAGTTACAGATACCTCAGTATTTCTCACATATCTGTAAACATGAAAGTGACGCGAGGCAGGCGCAAGATTTTGACGCAACAGCATCCTAAAAGTGACGCAGAGAAATCTCATAGATTTCAGTACGTCGTTATTACCAAGCTTTTTGCGAGGGATTGCCCCCTCTGCATACATTATACCTGATGCAGATACAATGTGGCGCAGAGTTTTAAAAAGTGACCCATGTACCTAGATGCGTCACTTTTTAAAAAATAGTGTCAGGTATAATGCATGCAGAGGGGGTGTTCCTTGCAAAAAGCTTGGTAATAATGACGCAGTGCGTCACTTTTAGGATGCTGTTGCGCCAAAATCTTGCGCCTGCTTCACAGCAAACCTTTCACATGGTGCTTTTTCCATGTGAAAGGACACATTACTGGAGTTGCGTCACTTTTGTGACGCACTCCTGCAATGCGTTACTTTTGTGTTTACAGATATGTCAGAAATACTGACATATCTGTAACTCCTTGCGAATTGATTAGTCATATATTAAATATGACATATCTGGAATGTCATAAGGAGTGCGTCCAGAAAAGTGACGCATCGCTGTTTTCACGTAGCGATGCGTCACTTTTCAGAAATGAGGCCTCCAGTTTATTCACTGTGTCATAACTTTCTTTTCTAACACTCACCTTCTTTCATTCCTCCTACTTCACTTCCTTTCACCTCTCATACCTTTCTGTTCTTTCTTACTCATTCTCCTTTCAATTATCAATGCACTATATTTCACTTACTCTTCATTTTTTAAGAATATAGCTCTTTGATGAGAATTGGAGGTAGTTCTGAAAAGAACTTTTGGTTTTCTTCTTTTAACTGAACAGGAACAAAAACAGGGAATGGAAACTGCTCAACAGGAGCAAAAAGAAAAGAAAAAAATTAGGGGTGGGAAGGGCAGCGATGGTTCTCCAATGCTCGAACCATGAGCAGGACACTTTGCTCCCCATAGGTGAGGAGTTGATTGCAGTATCTGCATTTGACGACCCCATGGTTAAATGCAGGTTGTATGTTTGCTACCTGCTCCTGTGATTGTTCTCTTCCAGAAGAAGTTGCTCCTCCTGTTGATGTAGAGGCCCCATCTCTGGGAACCTCTTGTGCCAGAGCCCTGACACTTTCCCGGGCAAAATTCTGGGGGTGCCTCCTCTCCACATGGCGAATCATGGTGAAGTTGCCAAAAGAGTATTTTTTTGGGGGGTTACCCCGTGACAGGACCTGTTTGCAGATCCTGCACTCTACTTTTGGTGCATTCACCTTCTTCTGGTCTGCTGGAAACTTAAAAAATTTCCAGATGAAATGTTCTTTGACCTTCGGCTGAGGAGGCTCTTCATCAATGAAATCATTGGAGTCATCTTCACTGCTGGATGGTCTGGCAGCCATGATTAATCAAGGAATATGGAACAGCAAAAAAGGCAGGTCTTTCAGTCACAAAAGTGAAAGAAGAAGTGAAGGAAATGGGTGGGGATTTCATTCATTGTAAAAAAAAACTGTTAGCAACAAATGAAAAGTGTTATTTTAGGGTCACATGACCCGACGCGTTTACGCTGCGCGCTCCAGAGCACTTCCGGTGCGTTTACGCAGCGCGATCGTAGGCGCTTCCGGGGCGCAAACGTGGCGCGATCGTAGGCGCTTTTGCGTGCGTTTATGCGCCGCGAACGTAGGCGCTTCCGAGGGCACTTACGTTGCGCGCCGAAGTGACGTCATCAATCTTTTATAGAAATGCATAATCATTTTCCTTATTAAAAAAAACTAATTTTATTTGTATGGTACGAAATGTTTTGCATTATTATTAACTTTTCATTCATATTTTTTTTCACGAACGACAGTTGTGCTCTGGGTGCGCTTTCAGATGAGCTCTCGGAAAAGCTTACCGGAGAGCTTAGCTGAAAGCTTCCCGGAGCGCGCACCCAGAGCGCAAAAGAAAAAAATTATATAAAAAAAATGAATACTTAAAAAAAACAGCAAATTGTAAAAAAAAAAAAAGGTTAGAAACTCGATATACAAAGGAATTAGCATTTAAAAAACCTATGAAATTCACTGAAAAAACCATAGGTTTCACACCAGTTATAGTTAGGAATTAGCATTTAAAAAACCTATTAAATTCACTGAAAAAACCATAGGTTTCACACCAGTTATAGTTAGCTGGAAATGTTACTGATATAAAACCATTGAAATTCCCACGTTATAGTTAGATGGACTCACTATAACTTGCGCGTGCAATGCACTGCTGATGATGTCTTATTAAGCCAGTTAACCAATCAATTTTTAAAAACCATCCATTTAGACACTTATTTAAACATTTATTCTTCCATCAACTTTTACATATACATATATAAAATATATTTATTTTTCAGAAAGACACACATTCACTGGATGGTGTCATCAGTGATGTCATGAGTGATGTCACTGACCATGTCATGAGTGATGTAATATGTGATGTCATCAGCAATGCATTGCACGCGCAAGTTATAGTGAGTCCATCTAACTATAACGTGGGAATTTCAATGGTTTTATATCAGTAAAATTTCCAGCTAACTATAACTGGTGTGAAACCTATGGTTTTTTCAGTGAATATATATATATATATATATATATATATATATATATATATATATATATATATATATATATATATATATATATATATATATATATATATATATATATATATATATATATTTTTTTTTTTTTTTACTGACTGCAGGTCGCCAGTAGTTATAGTTAGGACCTCATTTCTATTCAAAAAGCGTTTTTTCTTTGTGCATATGATGTCCACTATTCTAGTTGCACAAATACAGTTTTACCCTAGGGACCTCACAAACCGTATACAAAAATAGTGGTATGAGAGCCACTTCAGAAAGAGTGAATAGGCCTAGAGCCTAGGGAATCGCTGGGGCTACACTAAAAGACCAAAGGTTAGGAAGTAGGAGACCCACGGGAGACGCGTGCAGTGTCTAAACACAGTCGCGAGTTACCATTGACTTATAATGGGAACGTAAACGTTACAAAGTTATAGATTTAGGGCACTTCCGGATGGACTACAACAAAACCACTTTAGACTAGGACACTTGGATAGTCAATACCCATGGGAGCACCTGAGTACTCGAGTTACCTCACCCAGGGAAGCCGGGTGCATAGGTGTCTTTTGGTGTCGGGTTTCGTCAATGGTTTCTATGGAGATATGCAAACAAGTGCTCCAGGCGACCAGAGGAAAAGTGTCCGGGTGGAACTGAAGAACCTGAAAGCAGAGAGGTCACTAGCCAGTGACCAGGAAGGAACCAGGAAGGAACCAGGCGATGTTGAGGAGATTTCAGGTGAAGAGGTGAAGCTTGTCTCTCCAGCCACGAGGACCAGGAGGCATCGACGACAACCAGGAGCTGGATTCCAGCTGTCCCACAAAGGATCTAGTTGACTGCGGCGTTGGTATCCGGATTGGACTCAACAAGCCTAGGCAAACGCAACCCACGCAGGAAGTGAAGATTGGCTTTGAGTCAGACCTGCAAGGTCTGGGGAGCTTCTCCCTTAGAGGGAAGCTGGAGCAAGCCTGGAGCAACCAGGCCAGCAGTGTAAATTCAAAAAGAAGTCTTCAGAGGGCTAACTAGCCAGCAGGCTAGCAACCGGGAAGACGCATCAAGCTGAAATGCAGGAGCAGGCCCCACGCGGCACTCGTGGAGTGGAAAGGCTGAGCTTTGGTGCAAATAGCGCTCAGTCTGGGGCTTCTCATACCCCAATGCACAACTGTGAGGGTACCTCGGGAGTTGAGCAGTTAGCAAAATGCAGGAAGTCCAGGGTGTCCGGTCCCACGTATCTTGTGTCTGCCACGGGTCTCAGCTTTGCTTGGATGTGGATCGGAGTCAGAGAAGTCTGGAAGTCCAGTTCGTGAGTCGCTGAGTCTTCGGGTTCCGGCAGGAGTGTCGACAAAGCAAATTGGCAAGTTATTGGTTGTGCCTGTTTGCACAGGGTGGTCACTCCTTGACCACAAGGAAGATGTCTTCAGTCTTCTAGTCGGTATAGAACGTCGAAGGTCCAAGAGTTTTGTATCAGAGTTTCATTCCAGGATAATCTAAAGTCTGTAGACACAGCTCCTATCTTTATACTGATTTTAGGGGCTGGATTACCTGCCAGGTCCCTCCTATGGGTGGACTTGGGAAGGGGGTGGTTACACCCCTTTCCCTTTGCCCAGTTTTGCGCCAGAGCGGGGCTGGAGTGCTCCAGCAATTCTGTAACAGCTACAGCCCGAACTGCTGAACGGAATTACACCAAATTTGGCACCTTAATCCCCTAATAATAGTGTTTGAATGTAGTCCTTCTCCTCTAGCTCCTTTTTTAATTGGAATGTTTTTATTTATTATTGTCACGTCCTGTGTATGTTTCCCAATTTTTAATTAACATGATTTATGTCAATAAATTGTATTAATGTTTTGATCCTATTACAGTGTTTTCACGTTTTTGAATTTTCATTTTTCATTGCTTCTTTGTCATGTTTATGTATTAGTGAGGTCATTTATTGTAAGTACTGTGGTATTTATGTTCATCTGCCCAAAGGGAATTGACTTTTTCTGACCTTAATCCCCTAGACCTGCCCAGCGGTTCCCACAAGGACCACAGGCCCAGAAAATGCATTTTAAAAAAATCATTTCAGTCGAATTCGCGTTGGTTGCGCAAATCCGTCCAAAATTATTATTTTTTAAATGAAGAGGGGTCTCCCGCGCTTCGTTTGTTAAAAATCCCCCGGGTGGGCTAGGTCTGGGGGCAATTCTTAATTAAGGCCCCCACCGTCCCTGGGACCTCCCATAATTTATTTGCAGGGGGCACACCCCCCAAGCCCCGGGGACTGCCACCTCCCCAGGGCTTTAATCAAATAAGAGCAGGGGGGCCTCTTGGGCCCCCAAGAGCCGGGGACTGCCACCTCCCCGGGGCTATGTTAAAATTGGGGTACCGCCACGTCCCAGAGCTAGCTCCCACAATGTCCCAGGGTATCCACCCCAGGACATTGCTGTTTGCTATGACAGGGCGACGAGGTCCTCTTGTGTCCTGAGGATCTCAGGACACAAGTGGTCTTCATCCCCCGAGCAGTAGTGCACCAAGAGGTGCGTTTGCAGAGTGGTATAAAAAGGGGGCGTGGCCTCGGACCACCTCTCTGCAGTCCAGCTGTGTGGCTCCTACTGGAGGTACCTGGTGGGCTAAGTGGCCCCCAGGGACCCTCATTATTCAAGGGGACTAAATCCCCCAACGTAGAATGTGCCAGGGGGTGCCTTTGCAGAGTGGTGGAGAAAGGGGGTGTGGACTGTGAACAACTCTCAGATAATCCCACTGTGTGGGGCTTACTGGAGGTAAGAGGAAGGCTAGTTGGCCCCTAAAGGACCCCCAGCAGCGAAGGGGACCAATCCTCAACCGAGAGTGCACCAGGGAGCATGTTTGCAGAGTGGTGGGCAAAAGGGGCGTGGCCTGTTATGAAAACTTAGCAATCCTGCTGTGTGGTACTTACTGGAGGTAATAGGAGGGGTTGTTGAGCACCCCTCTTGTTACCTCCAGTAAGTCCCACACAGTAGGATTGCTAAGACGTCTTTGGAGGCCATGCAACCTATCTCCACCACTGTGCAAACATGCCTCCTGGCAGACGACAAGTTGGGGGATTAAGTCAACTTTACTCCTGAGGGACTTTGGGTACTAAGAAGCCCTTCTGGTACCTCCTGTAGATCCTACTCACTGGAATTCCTGAGCACAGGTTAGAGGCCCAGCACCCTTACACCACCACTCTACAAACGAGACTACTAGTTAAAGAAGTGTTTGCAATGTAATAGGTTTTACATTTGCGAGAGTTTGAGCTATTGGCGTTGTAAATGTATACGTTTTTTACTAATGTTTTTTTGGAGTGGAGTGCATGTACATTGTGTGTAGTGGAATTATGTGGATAGAAAGTATGTGGTATGTAGTGTATAGGAATTATGAAGAGTGGGATTATGTGTTATGGATAGTAATTATGTGGTATGGTAGTCTGTTCATAATCTGCTCCCTAAACTGCAGATTTGAACAAAAAAATGCCTTGTTTCTAGCTCAAACAACTCAAATGTTACCAAAAATGCAGCAACAAGTGTTACAGCATGCACTTTTCTTGCCTTGCAAATCTGTTCTACTTTCTGCACCTCTCTTCCCTCTTTCTGCAAATCTGTGGACTTTTTCTGCACTTTATTTGCTTTTTTTGTCTCTTTCCTCTTTCTGCACCCTTTTTGCCTCTTTCTGCACCTCTGTTACTTCTTTCTGTACTTCTCTTCCTTTTTTTGCACCTGTTGATTTTTTTCTGTAGATCTCTTGCCTCTTTCTGCACCTCACTTGCCTCTTTCAGCACCTCTGTTGGTTCTTTCTGCACTGCTCTTGCTTTTTTCTGCACCTCATTTGCCTCTTTCTGCACTTCTCCTGCTTCTTTCACCACCTCTGTTGCTTCTTTAAGCAATTCTCTTGCCTCTTTGTGCACGTGTCTTTCTTCTTTCTGCACCCCTCCTGCCTCCTTCTGTACCTCTCTTGCCTCTTTGTGCACCCCTCCTAGCTTTTTCTGCACTTCTCTTGCTTCTTTTTAAACCTCAGTTGGTTCTTTCTGCACTGCTCTTGCATCTTACTGCACTTCACTTGCATCTTTCTGCACTTCTCTTGCTTCGTTCTAGACCTCTGCTGTTTCTTTCAGCAATTCTCATGCCTCTTTCTGCACGTCTCATCCTTCTTCCTGCACCTCTCTTGCTTCTTTCTGCACCCCACTTGCCTCTTTCAGCTCATCTGTTGCTTTTTTTCTGTAGATCTCTTGCCTCTTTTTGCACCTCTATTGGTTCTTTCTGGACTGCTCTTGCTTCTTTCTGTACCTGTCTTGCCACTTTGTGCATCTCCTACCTCTTTCTGTACCCCTTTTGCCTCTTTTTGCACCGCTGTTAGTTCTTTCAGCACTGATCTTGCTTTTTTCTGCACCTCACTTGTCTCTTTCTGCACTTCTCTTGCTTCTTTCTAAACCTCTGTTGCTTCTTTCAGCAATTTTCTTGCCTCTTTCTGCATTTGTCTTTCTTCTTTCTGCACCATTCCTGCCTCCTTCTGTACCTTTCTTGCCTCTTTGTGCAACCCTTCTAGTGTTTTCTGCACCCCTCTTGCCTCTTTTTACACCTCTGTTTGTTCTTTCTGCACTGCTCTTCTATCTTTCTGCACTTCACTTGCCTCTCTCTGCACTTCTCTTGCTTCTCTCGAAACCTCTGCTGTTTCTTTCAGCGATTCTCGTACCTCTTTCTGCACTTCTCTTGCTTCATTCTCCACCGCACTTGCCTGTTTCAGCTCCTCTGTTGCTTTTTTCTGTAGATCCCTTGCCTCTGTTTGCACCTCTATTGGTTCTTTCTGCACTGCTCTTGCTTCTTTCTGCACCTCACTTGACTCTTTCTGCACTTCTCTTCTTGCTTCTTTCTAAACCTCTGTTGATTATTTCAGCAATTCTCTTGCCTCTTACTTGACTTCTATCTTGCTTGTTTCTGCACCTCTCCTGAGTCTTTCTGCACCTCTGTTGCCTCTTTCTGCACTTCATTTGCTTCTTTTTGCACTTCTCTTGCCTCTTTCAGCACCACTGTTATTTCTTTCTGCACCCCTTCTGCCTCTTTTTGCACCCCTCTTCCCTAATTGAGCAACTCTCTTGCCACTTTCTACACCTATCCTGTCTCTATCTGTACCCTTCTTGCCTCTTTCAGCACCTCTGTTGCTTCTTTCTGCACTTCTCTTCCTTCTTTCTGCGCCCCTCGTGACCCTCCAGCACCTCTGTTGCTTCTTTCTGCACTCCTCTTCCTTCTTTCTCCATCTCTCGTGCCTCCTTGTACACCTCTGTTATCTCTTTCAGCAAGTCTGTTGGTTCTTTCTGCACTGCTCTTGCTTCTTTCTGTACCTCACTTGCCTCTTTCTGCATTTCGCTTGCTTCTTTCTACACCTCTGTTGCTTCTCTCAGCAATTCTCTTGCCTCTTTCTGCAGTTCTCTTCCTTCTTTTTGCACCCCTCCTGTCTCTTTCTGTTCCTCTATTGCCTCACTGTGCACCTCTCCTACCTCTTTATACACTCCTCTTGCCTCTTTTTGCACCTCTATTAGTTCTTTCTGCACTGCTCTTGCATCTTTCTGCACCTCACTTGCCTCTTTCTACACTTCTTATGTTTCTTTCTACACTTCTGTTGCTTCTTTCAGCAATTCTCTTGCCTCTTTCTGCACATCTCTTCCTTCTTTTTGCACCCCTCTTGTCTCTTTCTGTTCCTTTCTTGCCTCTTTGTGCACCTCTTCTACCTCTTTCTGCACACGTCTTGCCTATTTTTTGCACCTCTGTTGGTTCTTTCTGCACTGCTCTCGCTTCTTTCTGCACCTCACTTTCTTCTTTTTTACTATGTTCTTGCTTCTTTCTAAACCTCTGCTGTTTCTTTCAGCAATTCTCCAGCATCCTTCTGTACTTCCCTTCCTTCTTTCTGCACCTCTCTTGCTTCTTTCTGCACCCCACTTGCCAATTTCAGCACCTCTGTTGCTTTTTTTCTGCAGATCTCTTGCCTGTTTCTGCACCTCACGTGCCTCTTTCGGCACCTCTGTTGGTTCTTTCTGCACCGCTCTTGCTTCTTTCTGCACCTCCCTTGCCTCTTTCTGCACTTATCTTTCTTCTTTCGACACCTCTGTCGCGTCTTTCCGCAATTCTCTTGCCTATTTCTGCACTTGTGTTTCTATTTTCTGCACCCCTCCTTTTGTACCTCTCTTGCCTCTTTGTGCACCATCCTAGCTTTTTCAGCACCCCTCTTGCCTCTTTTTGCACCGCTGTTGGTTCTTTCTGCACTGCACTTGCATCTTTCTGCACTTCACTTGCCTCTTTCTGTACTTCTCTTCTTGCTTCTTTCTAAACCTCTGTTGATTCTTTTAGCAATTCTCTTGCCTCTTTCCGGACTTCTCTTGCTTGTTTCTGCACCTCTCTTTCGTCTTTCTGCACCTCTGTTGCCTCTTACTGCACTACATTTGCTTCTTTATGCAGTTCTCTTGCCTCTTTCAGTACCTCTGTTATTTCTTTCTGCACCCCTCCTGCCTCTTTTTGCACCCCTCTTCCCTATTTGTACAACTCTCTTGCCTCTTTCTACACCTATCCTCCCTCTTTCTCCACCACTCTTGCCTCTTTCTGTATCTCTGTTGCATCTTTTTGCACATCTGTGGCCTCTCTCTGCACCCTTCGTGCCTCTTTCAGCACATCTATTGCCTCTTTCTGCACTTCTCTTCCTTCTTTCTGCACCCCTTGTGACCCTCCAGCACCTCTGTTGCTTCTTTCTGCACTCCTCTTCCTTCTTTCTGCACCTCTCATGCCTCCTTGTGCACCTCTGTTGTCTCTTTCAGCACGTCTGTTGGTTCTTTCTGCACTGCTCTTGCTTCTATCTGTACTGCTCTTGCCTCTTTCTACATTTCTCCTGCTTCTTTCTATACCTCTGTTGTTTCTTTCAGCAATTCTCTTGCCTCTTTCTGCAGTTTTCTTCCTACTTTTTGCACCCCTTATGTCTCTTTCTGTTCCTCTCTTGCCTCTTTGTGCCTCTCTCCTACCTCTTTCTATACCCCCTTGCTTCTTTTTGCACCGCTGTTAGTTCTTTCTGCTCTGCTCTTGCTTCCTTCTGCACCTCACTTGCCTCTTTCTGCACTTCTCTTGTTTCTTTCTACACTTCTGTAGCTTCTTTCAGCAATTCTGTTGCCTCTTTCTGCACATCTCTTGCTTCTCTTTGCAACCCTCCTGTCTCTTTCTGTTCCTCTCTTGCCTCTTTGTGCACCTCTTCTTCCTCGTTCTGAATACGTCTTGCCTCTGTTTGCACCTCTATTGGTTCTTTTTGCACTGCTCTTGCTTCTTTCTGCACCTCACTTGCTTCTTTCTACACTTATCTTGCTTCTTTCTAAACCTCAGCTGTTTCTTTCAGCAATTCTCCTGCCTCCTTCTGCACTTCTCTTTCTTTTTTCTGCAACTAACTTGCTTCTTTCTGCACCTCACTTGCCTCTTTCTGCCCTTCTCTTTCTTCTTACTACACTTCTTTTGCCTCTTTCTGCACTTCTCCTGCTTTTTTCTATACCTCTGTTGCTTCTTTCAGCAATTCTCTTGCCTCTTTCTGTACTTTCTTCCTTCTTTCTGTGCCCTCCTGCCTCTTTCTGTACCTCTCTTGCCTCTTTGTGAACCCCTTTTACCTTTTTCTGTACCCCTCTTGCCTCTTTTCACCTCTGTTGGTTCTTTCTGCATTTCTCTGGCTTCTTGCTGTACCTCACTTGCCTCTTTCTAGACTTCTCTTGCTTCTTTTTACACCTCTGTTGCTTCTTTCACCAATTCCCTGCCTCTTTCTTCCTTTCTCTTCCTTCTTTTTGTACCACTCTTGCCTCTTTCTGTACCTTTCTTGCCTCTTTGTGCACCTCTCCTGCCTCTTTCTGTACCCCTTTGCCTCTTTTTGTACCTCTGTTGGTTCTTTCTGCACTGCTCTTGCTACTTTCTGTGCCTCAGTTGCCTCTTTCTGGACATCTGTTGCATCTTTCTAAACCTCTGTTGCTTCTTTCATCAAGTCTCTTGCCTTTTTTTGCACTTTTTCTGCTTGTTTCTGCACCTCTCTGGCGTCTTTCTCCACCTCAGCTGCCTCTTTCTTCCTTTCTCTTCCTTCTTTTTGTACCACTCTTGCCTCTTTCTGTACCTTTCTTGCCTCTTTGTGCCCCTCTCCTGCCTCTTTCTGTACCCCTTTGCCTCTTTTTGTACCGCTGTTGGTTCTTTCTGCACTGCTCTTGCTACTTTCTGCGCCTCAGTTGCCTCTTCTGGACATCTGTTGCATCTTTCTAAACCTCTGTTTCTTCTTTCATCAAGTCTCTTGCCTTTTTCTGCACTTTTTCTGCTTGTTTCTGCACCTCTCTGGCGTCTTTCTCCACCTCAGTTGCCTCTTTCTGCACTTCACTTGCTTTTTTCTGCACCTCTCTTGCCTCTTTTGGCACCTCTGTTGCTTCTTTCTGTACCCCCCCTGCCTCTTTCTGTACCACTCTTCCCTACTTGTCCAACTCTTTAGCCGCTTTCTATATCTCTCTTCCCTCTTTCAGCAGGACCTGTGCCTTCTTTTATACCTCTGTTGCTTCTTTCTGCACTTCTCTTGGTACTTTCCACACTGCTCTTGCATCCCTCTTGCCTCCTTTTGCACCTCTGTTACTTTTTACTGTACCTCTGTTGCTTCTTTCTGCACGTCTCTTGCCTCTTTCTGTACACTTCGTGCCTCTTTCAGCACCTCTATTGCTTCTTTCTGCACTTCTCTTCCTTCTTTCTGCACCCCTTGTGCCTCCTTATGCATCTCTGTTGCTTCTTTCTGCACTCCTCTTGGTTCTTTCTGCACTGCTCTTGCCTCTTTCTGCTTCCCTCTTGCCTCTTTGAGCACCTCTTTTGCTTCTTTCCGTACTTCTCTCTCCTCTTTCTGTACCTCTCTTGCCTCTTTCTGCACATCTGTTGCTTCTTTCTGCACTTCTATTGCCTCTTTCTGCACCTCTCTTCTGTTTTTTTTTCTGTAGATCTCTTGCCTCTTTCTGCACCTCACTTGCGTCTTTAAGCACCTCTGTTGCTTTTTTCTGCAGATCTCTTTCACCTTTCTGTACCCCTTCTTTTCTCTTTCTGCACCTCTCTTGCCTCTTTCTGCAACTCTGTTCCCTGTTTCTGCAGCTTTTCTGGCTGTTACTGCATCTCACTTGTCTCTTTCTACCTCTGTTGCTTTTTTCTGCAGATCTCTTGCCTGTTTCTGCACCTCACTTGCCTCTTTCGGCACCTCTGTTGCTTTTTTCTGCAGATCTCTTGCACCTTTCTGCGCCCCTCTTTTCTCTTTCTGTTCCTCTCTTGCACCTTTCTGAACCCCTCTTTTCTCTTTCTACACATCTCTTGCCTCTTTCTGCACCCCTGTTCCCTGTTTCTGTACCTTTCCTGCCTGTTTCTATACTTCTCTTGCCTCGTTATGTATCTATGTCTTTTTGTACCCTTTTTGCATCTTTCTGCACCTCTGTTTCTTCTTTCTGAACTTCCCTTCTTTCTTTCTGCACCACTTTTGCTTCTTTCTGCACCTCACTTGCCTCTTTCAACACCTCCGTTGCTTTTTTCTGCAGATATCTTGCCTTTTTCTGCACCTTACTTGTCTCTTTCAGTTCCTCAGTTGGTTCTGTCTGCACTGCTCTTTCTTCTTTCTGCACCTCACTAGCCACTTTCTACCCTTCTCTTGCTTCTTTCTACACCTCTGTTGCTTCTTTCAGCAATTCTCTTGCCTCTTTCTGCACTTCACTTCCTTCTTTTAGCACCCATTCTACCTCTTTCTGAAACACTCTTGCCTCTTTGTGCACCCCTTTTATCTTTTTCTGCGGGTCTTTCGGCACTGCTCTTACTTCTTTCTGCACCTCACTTGCCTCTTTCTGTCCCCTGTTCCCCGTTTCTGCACATTTCCTGCCTGTTTCTGCACCTGTCTTGCCTCTTTATTCACTTCCTAGTTACAGGTAATTTTAATCCCCCTGCCATAATATGTACTAGGACCTCACAGAGGAGGTCATGCCAATCACAGGGATACCCCACCCATAGTGTACCCTAGTGTATGTAGGTGTTTTCACTGTATTCTAAGTGTCTTTCAGCATAGCACTGGCTCTGGGCCTGGTTAGTCAGAGTCAAGTACCACCAGTACCAGTCAGTAAAAAGTTGGGGTCACAGGATGACTTTGAAACAAAGCCTCTTTTTGCACCTCTGTTGGTTATCTCTTACTTCTTTCTGCACTTTTCTTCGTCTTTCTGGATTTCTGTTGCCTCTTTCTGAATTTCTCTTGCTTCTTTCTGTGCCGTTCTTCCTCTTTCTTCACATGTCCTACCTCTGTAGGTATAGTTAGAAATTACCATTTGAAAAACCTTAGAAATTTACTGAAAAACCATAGGTTTCAGGGATGTTATAGTTAGAAATATCATTTAAAAAAACCTTTGAAATTCACTTAAAAGAAAATAGGTTTCAGGGACGTTATAGTTAGAAATTATCTTTAAAAAAAAAACTTTGAAACTCACTGAAAAAACATAGTTTCAGGGACGTTACAGTTAGAAATTAGCCTTTAAAAAAATATAGAAATTTACTGAAAAAACCATAGGTTTCATGGACGTTATAGTTTATTGGACAGTTCACTCGTACAAAACCTGGGAAATTCGGCCATTATAGTTAGTTGAGCTAACTATAACTTGCGCCCCCGCAATGCACTGCTGATGACGTCACATATTACATCGTTCATGACATGGTCAGTGACATCACTGATGACATCACAAATGACATCACTGATGATATCATCCAGTGACTGTGTGTTTATGTAAAGTAATTTTTTTAATATATATATTAATATATATATATATATGTATATATATATATTTATATATATATATATATATATATATATATATATATATATATATATATATATATATATATATATATATATGCAAAAAAGAAGGAGAGAACTCTGGGTAGTTCTCAAGTTTAGGTGGAAAGCAGCTCTCAACACCAGCGACACTCTAGATCTGCTCACCTCAAATGTCTGTTTTTCTATCAAAGTTTTTAAGCATAGGATTAGCACAGTGCTATCCACGCCGAAATAGAAAAGGACAACGTCTTTTGCCATTTATACAGCAAAGTCTTTAAGCTTAGGACTAGTACAGTGCTGTCCTTGTCGAGCTGTAAATCAAAAAGCCATTTATCACTCCAGGCACAATATTACAGCTTTGAATTGGTAAAAAAAAACCTTAGAAATTCACTGAAAAAAACATAGGTTTCACACATGTTATAGTTAGCTGGACATTTCACTCATACAAAACCATTGAAATTCCCCCGTTATAGTTAGTTCAGCTAAATATAACTCGCGCGCCCGCAATGCACTGTTGATGACGTCACATATTACATCACTCATGACATGGTCAGTGACATCACTCATGATATATGTGACGTCATCAACAGTGCATTGCGGGCGCGCTAGTTATAGTTAGCTGAACTAAATATAACAGGGGAATTTCAATGGTTTTGTGTGAGTAATATGTCCAGCTAACTATAACATGTGTGAAACCTATGTTTTTTTCAGTGAACTTCTAAGGTTTTTTTAGGTTTAAAGCATTTTATGAAGGCATAACATAAGAAAAAGGACAAGGAGGGCATAGGGTTTGCGAAATACAGGAGAATACAAGGCATAAGTAGTCGAAGCGTGGTGATAGACAATGGCAGTAGCATATAAAGTTCCTTTGAAGAGAGTCTTGGCGTGTCCGCCATTGTCAATAAAGCTGGAAGTCAAAAAAAAAGCAAACAAAAGTTTGAACCTCCCTCCCTCCTTGATCTCCTCCCCTCTAACTCCCTCAACTCCTCCCCAAACTCCCCCCCAACTTCCCCTGTCCAGTGCTTGGGTTGTTCTTACGCCCTGCCCCCCTCCCACACCCCACCCCTCGTGAGCTCCCCTCTCATTGTCTGTTTAAGCAATCGGGTCTATGGGAGGAGTTAGTCTCAGGGGTATAAGGTATCTCGGACAGGTAAGTTCTCTAAATTCTGTGGTTAATAGCGCATGAAAGGGTTGCCACAACTCATCAAATTGTTCCACGTCCCCGCCACCATAAGCGATAGTTTTTCCATGCCCAGGACATGCCAAAGTCTGTGGAGCCAACCTGTGATGGAGGGGACCGTGGTGGTGCACCAGTGTATCAGTATATTTTGGACCACCGAACCCAGTGCTATCGCTATTTGCCGACCCCTACGGGACTTCAACGGGTACATTATCCGATTCGGGAGGCCCAACAGAACGTACGCCGGGAAGCGCAGCAATTCTATGTCAAAGTGAGCGTCCACCTCATCTATAATCTCCTTCCAGTAACCCTTCAACAACGGGCAATCCCAAAGCACATGCGTGAGAGTCCCTGTCTGCCCACAGTCCCTCCAACACACCTTCCCAATGTTCCTATTCATTTCATGCAATCTCTCTGGGGTATAATACCAATATGTAGACATCTTTGTAAGTGTTTCGGTGAGCCCCGTGTTGTATGCCGAGTGTCTCGCGCGGTATGCAATCTGATCCCATTCCTTACGGCTAAGCGTCCTCCCCAGCTCTCTACTCCAGCGCTCCCTGCCAGGATTATAAAAGTGAAATGGGGGAGGTTGCAGCAACTTATAATTATATAGGTCCGAGATCAGCTTAGCGTCTGTAATGGCAGAGTTTTTGGCTTTATTTAGCAGTGATATAGATCATTAGTCTTGCTCGCATCCAGTATAGGTATTCTTAGCCTGTGTTGGCCCTTTTAAGCCTTTTTTCCAGATCTAGAAGAGGATAGCTGCTTAATATGCCTTTATTCTTGACTTTAACCTGTCTATTGCCTATTGGCTTTGACATATTAGACATTTTGGTATGGTTTATGTAGGTATTCTGACAGAGCTAAGGAGCATTTCACCCCTTTCAGGCCTACAGGCCTAGAGCTAGAGGGACTCCATTTTGATGAAGCTGGGAGACTTTTCAGGGCAAAGGTAAAGTTTATAGTTATAACTGTTGTTCGCCCTAAGCGGACCGGAGAGAACCGGCCAGAGCTGAATCTAATCAGGAATTGTTCCCGGGCTCAGGTCTCTAGACGAAACAAGCAGACTGGTCACTGTGGGAGCGTCTAGCGCAAGGAGCCTGGTGCATGGGATTGGTGGGAGGAAGCTGCTGGCTGGAACTTTCCATGAGGAAACAGCATTCTATATCAGTGAAGTGCAGAGGCGGAGTCAGTCAGTCGAGGAGAGAGTCCAGCAGAGAGTCGAGCAGTGGAGTGGAGTTGGCAGAGAGAGAGAGAGGGTTCAAGCTGGAGAAGAGCTGAGTTGAATAGTGAGCTGGAACTGAAGGAAGCAGTCAGAAGCAGTTGCTTATCAGGAGGAGGTGTGAATAGCTGGAGTCTGAAGTAATGCCTTTTAGAAGAGATAGAGGAAAGATCGTGGACTAACCTATGGGAGCAGATGGAGTTAATTGGACATTGGCGCAGAGACAGAGTGAATAAGCTAGTGGAATGAACGGTGATCAGAGCGGCAGGAACCATTAAGATTGAAGACGGAAGGTGGAGAGACAGTTCGTGTGGGGGAGAGGAGTCCAGAGACAGAGTGATCAGCGCAGAGGTGTACCCAAGAGTGCAGGAGAGAGAGAGAGTCTGAGATGAGCCAAGGCACAGACGAGAGAGGAACCCAGATGACAGCTAGAACAAGACTTCACACTAATCAGGTGATATTGTTTTCATCACATTAGTTACACTTACACTTTATGTCTAATCTTTTCCCTTTCAGCGGAGTGTTCCTGTTATGTGTAATCCTTCTCTTTCAAGCGGTGTGTTCTACCTATAGCCTTTGTTGATCTGTGTAAATGTTTATATTGTTATAATAAAACAACCCCCAGTTTATAACAAACTGGTGTGTAGCCCCTATTCTTGTTCACTGAAGGTAAATGTACCTCCTAGGTAATTACTAGGTATGTGAATGGATGAGTAATCCCAATCAGGTAAGTGGTGATCACATAAATAGGGAGTGAGTGGACCTTTGATGCCAAGAGCAGGGAGTACACTATAATCTGGAACTATATTCAAAGTTATTATTGTAGTTTCATCCCGAGTAGACAGCTGAGATAATATCCCAATATATATATATATATATGTATAGGTGTTCATAGGAATGTGGTCGTCGTTGATATGCGGCGTTAATGAGAGCGTTGGGAGGGAGACCAACGTGTATACCCACTGGATTGTGGCTTGAATAAGTGAGAACGCCAGGGAGGATACTGGCGCTTAGTTTCGCAGGATTGCGAACAGTTTGGAAAAGGGAGCATTGGGTTCTGCAGGCCCATGTGTAGTCGCACCGGATTGTGCGCAATATCTGCCCTAGGGTAGAACGGTCTGGGTCAGGGTGGCCGCGAGACCAACTGATGTGAATAAGTGTGGTGTAGGGTATGGATATCCCTAGTAATCAGTGAGTATTCTTAGTATCCCTATAGATTTAGTGGTGTTCTTAATAATATGAGCTTGTATATTGCGAGTTCCCCATCCTCAGGTAGGTACCAGGTGCCTGGATAGAGGAGTCCTGAGGAGGGAAGGTGAGTACGTTCTGGCTGGGTTGGAGGGGCCCCTGGGGGCTGATCCCACCTACTCAGAAAATCCAGCCATTACATCTGGCGTAGTCGGACAGTTTATGAAGCCTGTGTGCCTGGCCATGTGCTTAGATTGTTTCCCATGTGTTGTGTGGGAGTGCCCTGAGCGCCAGACATTACATCTGGCGTAGTCGGACAGTTTATGAAGCCTGTGTGCCTGGCCATGTGCTTAGATTGTTTCCCATGTGTTGTGTGGGAGTGCCCTGAGCGCCAGACATTACATCTGGCGTCACAAACTGTTTACCTATCCTGTGTGTCCTGGCCATGTGCTTAGAGAGTTTCCCATGTGTTCTGAGGGAGTGCCCTGAACGCCGGTTCCATCTGGCGTAATGTTGCAGTTTATGTAGCCTGTTAGACCTATGGGCTTGAACAGTTGCAGCGTGAGGAGAGTGCATTACATCATGGCATTTGGTTTATTCAGGGTGGAAGGAATGGTT
This sequence comes from Lissotriton vulgaris, assembly GCF_964263255.1. Lineage (NCBI taxonomy): Eukaryota > Metazoa > Chordata > Amphibia > Caudata > Salamandridae > Lissotriton > Lissotriton vulgaris. The sequence goes on from NC_141699.1 coordinate 937,742,137, forward strand.
TTCATCTTGGTGTTTAAACTGTCAGAGTTGAAGGATGGCATTACATGAGGAAGCCAGTTACATCTTTGTGATGGTCCAATTGTATAAATGTGTGTAAAAAATGCTTTTAAATTGCCCATTAAATTGCTTGCTGCATCTGCTTATGCTGTGCAATGTGAAATGTGTTCATTGTATTATGATTTGTGAAGTTCTTTGAATATAGCTCCTTGTAAATATGACTTGTGAATAGCGCCATATTATTGTGACTTGTGAGGTGCATGTTCTCATGTTGATCTATTGTGTTCCTTGTGCATTGCGCCTTGGAAATGTTGTTTGTGAAAGGCTTGTCTTGTAAATATGGCTTGTGAATAGCGCCATGTGGTCATGGCTTGGACAGGGCATGTTATCATTACGTTTGGCAGGAGAGAGCTGGATCTCTCTCGGGTGCTTGGGGATAACGTTTTTGAAAATATGTGTACGTGTCATCTGTAAACGTGAAGAAATGTGCTAATGATTTTCCCATGTATAAATGGACGTTGGGAAATGATTCTGCTTGAGCTGCCAAAGGGTTAATATCTTGAGTTGAGATGGCAGTCTTTATTTTTTACATGCTGTCAACATGCATGGTTATCTGACCTGACTATAAAAGTCAGTGGATTATTTGATGGTTTGATTTTGACTTTTTTTTTTGATTCCTTGGTCTGCCTATGTGCTTTGTCAGTTTCTTGACGGAAAGGTAACATCTTGTGTTTTGCGAAGGGTTTTGTTCATTTCACATTCCTTTTGAAATGCGTCTACGAATTTTTGTGTGGGTTTGCCTTGGAACTGATGTGGTTATAAATCAACCAGTCTGATTACGGGGAAAGCTGTGTTCTTTTAAAATGAGTGAAATGTTAAAAAGATGGCCCGTTAGAATGCATGCTACGAGCTGTTTTCATTAATTATTTCTGTGAGGGGTTTCCATCTAGACAGGAATGTGCTGGTTGCAATAATGATAGGTTCAGTATAATGAATCTTGCCCGGTAGTGCATGATAACATGTGCTTTTAATTAGTGGACGGCAACCATGTGCCTTTGAAAGAAAAAAAATGTTAAAATGTAACATTATTATTTTCCTAAATGTGATTTAAAATGTATGCTTTTATAAATGTGTCAGCAAAACCTTAAATTAAATCCAATGTTGAAATGTATCTGCATTTTATGTTTTCTTTTCAGCAGCTGACTATGGACCATGTTAATTCGTTTTTTCTCAAATGCAGAATGTATAATCTTGTGTGCAAAAGGTAGTTGCCCCTTTCTAAATAAGTGCCCATATTTTAAGTGTCTTGCCTTTAGCTGAATTAGTTGGACTAAAGTCTTTTTAAAAACTGGAGCTTTTTTAATTGGCAGTACACTGTAACAGAATTGTTTTTTGTTAAATTCTAGCTTCCGTTAGTTAGAAAATAAGGCATGAGAAATTTGTTTTTCGACCTTGGCAGACCAGCTGGTCTGTGCAGACGAGTTTTTTCCTTCATTCTGCAAGTTTCGATCACGTCCCAGTTCGTTATGATTGGCTACAATCCAATTTTCTTCCGCGGATGGCTTGTTTATGTAAGGGAGGGGCTGGCTTAGAGAGGCTCATCACTTGGCAGTGTTTCAAAGTAGCTTCCACTGTAGCATGGCTCCTGCTCTGAAGGGAGGGGCTGGCTTCATGAGGATTAGGGTATGTTAGGCCCTGCTAATATTATTAAAAGTTAAATTTTGAATGTTTTTAATTAATTAGGATATTTTCTTTTCAATAATGAAAGGCACCCGGGGTGCTTTTTAAATGGAAAATTTTATTTTGCAAGAATAATGATACTTGTTCTCTTGTTCTTAGGTTGCTGGGTTGTGGTGTTGGTGTGTGCGTCGGCCCACCCCCCTCCCACTCCCTTTATTGTTTTAGCTTTTTACTTTCATGTTTTTATTTTAGTTTATTATTTTTGGATGATGGAACCAGACCAGACCAGACCAGACCGGGTGATGGATGGCCGCATTGGAGGAAATGTCCGGATACCGAGGATGCAGGGTGGTGGCCTACACTGAAGAATTTGGACATTGAATAATCCCTTGGACAAGCAGGCCCCACTTTTAAAGCAAAAAAACATGTCACCTATTATAGTTTTTCTGTTTTCTTCAAAACAGTTTTTGCCAATGACTAAGTTATTTAATTCCTTGGCCTGCAATTTTTTCTTGACATCACTACGAGCAGGCCCCACTTTTAAAAAACAAAAACTAAAACATGTTTTATTTGTAACAGTATTATAAAAGAATTTGATGCATGATCCCTTGGACAAGCAGGCCCCACTTTTAAAGCAAAAAAACGTGTCACCTATTATAGTTTTTCTGTTTTCTTCAAAACAGTTTTTGCCAATGAAGGACTTTTTTGAATGGCGGTGCCCACATGTGTTCTTAATGTTACACCAGCTATCCTGTAGAAATGGGGTTGTCTAACTGTTCTTACATTTTCACCTTGATTGATCAAAGGGTGGTTACCTTAAAATTTGGATTGTTCTGGGTGGTGTGTCTTTTAGTATGATTATGTATTAATGTTTGCCCGAACCTTGACACAGTTTGTCATGTTTATTTCTCAGATTTCACTTTAAATTGACAAATGTCAGCAAGTAGGCCTCATTTAGGCCTATTGTTATTTTCATCCCACAAACAAGCCCCTACACCAATAGTTTCATGAGTCATCATTAGCTTAAGTTGCCTATAGTACGTAGGGCTCATTTAGGCCCTTTCTTATTTTCTCATTAGGAGTTGAAACACATTTAGTTCTTAAGTTGACAATAGTAGGTAGGCCTCATTTAGTCTTAAGTTGTCCGAAGTAGGCCCATTTAGGCCCCTTGCTGTTTTCATTCAACACATAAGTCCCTACATCACTAGATTTCACCAGTTATCATTAGAAGTTGAGGCACATTTAGTTTGAGGATGCTTTGGTTAGTTTCTGTTGTTATCAGATATGTTTCAGCATTCAAGTCAAGGGTGCTTTGATTTGTTTTTAGGTTTCTATTCCCTACAATTGAGTTTCAGGTGGAATTTCCTTGAGTTGTCATTGTTTTTAGGGAGTTTTTTAGGTTTTGATTTGTTGATAGATTGTGTTGATGTTTGTTTATTTAGATGTTATTGTTTATAAGATGTTCGCAAGATAAGGATCTAAGGGTGGATGGCAGAGATATTTAGCAGTGATATAGATCTTAATCTTGCTCACATCTAGGATAGGTATTTTTAGCCTATGTTGGATAGATTATGTTGATGTTTGTTTAGATGGGTGTTGTTGTTTACTGATGCTCGCAAGATAAGGATCTAGGGGTGCAATGTAATGGCAGAGTTTTTGGCTTTATTTAGCAGTGATATAGATCATTAGTCTTGCTCGCATCCAGTATAGGTATTCTTAGCCTGTGTTGGCCCTTTTAAGCCTTTTTTCCAGATCTAGAAGAGGATAGCTGCTTAATATGCCTTTATTCTTGACTTTAACCTGTCTATTGCCTATTGGCTTTGACATATTAGACATTTTGGTATGGTTTATGTAGGTATTCTGACAGAGCTAAGGAGCATTTCACCCCTTTCAGGCCTACAGGCCTAGAGCTAGAGGGACTCCATTTTGATGAAGCTGGGAGACTTTTCAGGGCAAAGGTAAAGTTTATAGTTATAACTGTTGTTCGCCCTAAGCGGACCGGAGAGAACCGGCCAGAGCTGAATCTAATCAGGAATTGTTCCCGGGCTCAGGTCTCTAGACGAAACAAGCAGACTGGTCACTGTGGGAGCGTCTAGCGCAAGGAGCCTGGTGCATGGGATTGGTGGGAGGAAGCTGCTGGCTGGAACTTTCCATGAGGAAACAGCATTCTATATCAGTGAAGTGCAGAGGCGGAGTCAGTCAGTCGAGGAGAGAGTCCAGCAGAGAGTCGAGCAGTGGAGTGGAGTTGGCAGAGAGAGAGAGAGGGTTCAAGCTGGAGAAGAGCTGAGTTGAATAGTGAGCTGGAACTGAAGGAAGCAGTCAGAAGCAGTTGCTTATCAGGAGGAGGTGTGAATAGCTGGAGTCTGAAGTAATGCCTTTTAGAAGAGATAGAGGAAAGATCGTGGACTAACCTATGGGAGCAGATGGAGTTAATTGGACATTGGCGCAGAGACAGAGTGAATAAGCTAGTGGAATGAACGGTGATCAGAGCGGCAGGAACCATTAAGATTGAAGACGGAAGGTGGAGAGACAGTTCGTGTGGGGGAGAGGAGTCCAGAGACAGAGTGATCAGCGCAGAGGTGTACCCAAGAGTGCAGGAGAGAGAGAGAGTCTGAGATGAGCCAAGGCACAGACGAGAGAGGAACCCAGATGACAGCTAGAACAAGACTTCACACTAATCAGGTGATATTGTTTTCATCACATTAGTTACACTTACACTTTATGTCTAATCTTTTCCCTTTCAGCGGAGTGTTCCTGTTATGTGTAATCCTTCTCTTTCAAGCGGTGTGTTCTACCTATAGCCTTTGTTGATCTGTGTAAATGTTTATATTGTTATAATAAAACAACCCCCAGTTTATAACAAACTGGTGTGTAGCCCCTATTCTTGTTCACTGAAGGTAAATGTACCTCCTAGGTAATTACTAGGTATGTGAATGGATGAGTAATCCCAATCAGGTAAGTGGTGATCACATAAATAGGGAGTGAGTGGACCTTTGATGCCAAGAGCAGGGAGTACACTATAATCTGGAACTATATTCAAAGTTATTATTGTAGTTTCATCCCGAGTAGACAGCTGAGATAATATCCCAATATATATATATATATATGTATAGGTGTTCATAGGAATGTGGTCGTCGTTGATATGCGGCGTTAATGAGAGCGTTGGGAGGGAGACCAACGTGTATACCCACTGGATTGTGGCTTGAATAAGTGAGAACGCCAGGGAGGATACTGGCGCTTAGTTTCGCAGGATTGCGAACAGTTTGGAAAAGGGAGCATTGGGTTCTGCAGGCCCATGTGTAGTCGCACCGGATTGTGCGCAATATCTGCCCTAGGGTAGAACGGTCTGGGTCAGGGTGGCCGCGAGACCAACTGATGTGAATAAGTGTGGTGTAGGGTATGGATATCCCTAGTAATCAGTGAGTATTCTTAGTATCCCTATAGATTTAGTGGTGTTCTTAATAATATGAGCTTGTATATTGCGAGTTCCCCATCCTCAGGTAGGTACCAGGTGCCTGGATAGAGGAGTCCTGAGGAGGGAAGGTGAGTACGTTCTGGCTGGGTTGGAGGGGCCCCTGGGGGCTGATCCCACCTACTCAGAAAATCCAGCCATTACATCTGGCGTAGTCGGACAGTTTATGAAGCCTGTGTGCCTGGCCATGTGCTTAGATTGTTTCCCATGTGTTGTGTGGGAGTGCCCTGAGCGCCAGACATTACATCTGGCGTAGTCGGACAGTTTATGAAGCCTGTGTGCCTGGCCATGTGCTTAGATTGTTTCCCATGTGTTGTGTGGGAGTGCCCTGAGCGCCAGACATTACATCTGGCGTCACGAACTGTTTACCTATCCTGTGTGTCCTGGCCATGTGCTTAGAGAGTTTCCCATGTGTTCTGAGGGAGTGCCCTGAACGCCGGTTCCATCTGGCGTAATGTTGCAGTTTATGTAGCCTGTTAGACCTATGGGCTTGAACAGTTGCAGCGTGAGGAGAGTGCATTACATCATGGCATTTGGTTTATTCAGGGTGGAAGGAATGGTTTTCATCTTGGTGTTTAAACTGTCAGAGTTGAAGGATGGCATTACATGAGGAAGCCAGTTACATCTTTGTGATGGTCCAATTGTATAAATGTGTGTAAAAAATGCTTTTAAATTGCCCATTAAATTGCTTGCTGCATCTGCTTATGCTGTGCAATGTGAAATGTGTTCATTGTATTATGATTTGTGAAGTTCTTTGAATATAGCTCCTTGTAAATATGACTTGTGAATAGCGCCATATTATTGTGACTTGTGAGGTGCATGTTCTCATGTTGATCTATTGTGTTCCTTGTGCATTGCGCCTTGGAAATGTTGTTTGTGAAAGGCTTGTCTTGTAAATATGGCTTGTGAATAGCGCCATGTGGTCATGGCTTGGACAGGGCATGTTATCATTACGTTTGGCAGGAGAGAGCTGGATCTCTCTCGGGTGCTTGGGGATAACGTTTTTGAAAATATGTGTACGTGTCATCTGTAAACGTGAAGAAATGTGCTAATGATTTTCCCATGTATAAATGGACGTTGGGAAATGATTCTGCTTGAGCTGCCAAAGGGTTAATATCTTGAGTTGAGATGGCAGTCTTTATTTTTTACATGCTGTCAACATGCATGGTTATCTGACCTGACTATAAAAGTCAGTGGATTATTTGATGGTTTGATTTTGACTTTTTTTTTTGATTCCTTGGTCTGCCTATGTGCTTTGTCAGTTTCTTGACGGAAAGGTAACATCTTGTGTTTTGCGAAGGGTTTTGTTCATTTCACATTCCTTTTGAAATGCGTCTACGAATTTTTGTGTGGGTTTGCCTTGGAACTGATGTGGTTATAAATCAACCAGTCTGATTACGGGGAAAGCTGTGTTCTTTTAAAATGAGTGAAATGTTAAAAAGATGGCCCGTTAGAATGCATGCTACGAGCTGTTTTCATTAATTATTTCTGTGAGGGGTTTCCATCTAGACAGGAATGTGCTGGTTGCAATAATGATAGGTTCAGTATAATGAATCTTGCCCGATAGTGCATGATAACATGTGCTTTTAATTAGTGGACGGCAACCATGTGCCTTTGAAAGAAAAAAAATGTTAAAATGTAACATTATTATTTTCCTAAATGTGATTTAAAATGTATGCTTTTATAAATGTGTCAGCAAAACCTTAAATTAAATCCAATGTTGAAATGTATCTGCATTTTATGTTTTCTTTTCAGCAGCTGACTATGGACCATGTTAATTCGTTTTTTCTCAAATGCAGAATGTATAATCTTGTGTGCAAAAGGTAGTTGCCCCTTTCTAAATAAGTGCCCATATTTTAAGTGTCTTGCCTTTAGCTGAATTAGTTGGACTAAAGTCTTTTTAAAAACTGGAGCTTTTTTAATTGGCAGTACACTGTAACAGAATTGTTTTTTGTTAAATTCTAGCTTCCGTTAGTTAGAAAATAAGGCATGAGAAATTTGTTTTTCGACCTTGGCAGACCAGCTGGTCTGTGCAGACGAGTTTTTTCCTTCATTCTGCAAGTTTCGATCACGTCCCAGTTCGTTATGATTGGCTACAATCCAATTTTCTTCCGCGGATGGCTTGTTTATGTAAGGGAGGGGCTGGCTTAGAGAGGCTCATCACTTGGCAGTGTTTCAAAGTAGCTTCCTACTGTAGCATGGCTCCTGCTCTGAAGGGAGGGGCTGGCTTCATGAGGATTAGGGTATGTTAGGCCCTGCTAATATTATTAAAAGTTAAATTTTGAATGTTTTTAATTAATTAGGATATTTTCTTTTCAATAATGAAAGGCACCCGGGGTGCTTTTTAAATGGAAAATTTTATTTTGCAAGAATAATGATACTTGTTCTCTTGTTCCTAGGTTGCTGGGTTGTGGTGTTGGTGTGTGCGTCGGCCCACCCCCCTCCCACTCCCTTTATTGTTTTAGCTTTTTACTTTCATGTTTTTATTTTAGTTTATTATTTTTGGATGATGGAACCAGACCAGACCAGACCAGACCGGGTGATGGATGGCCGCATTGGAGGAAATGTCCGGATACCGAGGATGCAGGGTGGTGGCCTACACTGAAGAATTTGGACATTGAATAATCCCTTGGACAAGCAGGCCCCACTTTTAAAGCAAAAAAACATGTCACCTATTATAGTTTTTCTGTTTTCTTCAAAACAGTTTTTGCCAATGACTAAGTTATTTAATTCCTTGGCCTGCAATTTTTTCTTGACATCACTACGAGCAGGCCCCACTTTTAAAAAACAAAAAACTAAAACATGTTTTATTTGTAACAGTATTATAAAAGAATTTGATGCATGATCCCTTGGACAAGCAGGCCCCACTTTTAAAGCAAAAAAACGTGTCACCTATTATAGTTTTTCTGTTTTCTTCAAAACAGTTTTTGCCAATGAAGGACTTTTTTGAATGGCGGTGCCCACATGTGTTCTTAATGTTACACCAGCTATCCTGTAGAAATGGGGTTGTCTAACTGTTCTTACATTTTCACCTTGATTGATCAAAGGGTGGTTACCTTAAAATTTGGATTGTTCTGGGTGGTGTGTCTTTTAGTATGATTATGTATTAATGTTTGCCCGAACCTTGACACAGTTTGTCATGTTTATTTCTCAGATTTCACTTTAAATTGACAAATGTCAGCAAGTAGGCCTCATTTAGGCCTATTGTTATTTTCATCCCACAAACAAGCCCCTACACCAATAGTTTCATGAGTCATCATTAGCTTAAGTTGCCTATAGTACGTAGGGCTCATTTAGGCCCTTTCTTATTTTCTCATTAGGAGTTGAAACACATTTAGTTCTTAAGTTGACAATAGTGGGTAGGCCTCATTTAGTCTTAAGTTGTCCGAAGTAGGCCCATTTAGGCCCCTTGCTGTTTTCATTCAACACATAAGTCCCTACATCACTAGATTTCACCAGTTATCATTAGAAGTTGAGGCACATTTAGTTTGAGGATGCTTTGGTTAGTTTCTGTTGTTATCAGATATGTTTCAGCATTCAAGTCAAGGGTGCTTTGATTTGTTTTTAGGTTTCTATTCCCTACAATTGAGTTTCAGGTGGAATTTCCTTGAGTTGTCATTGTTTTTAGGGAGTTTTTTAGGTTTTGATTTGTTGATAGATTGTGTTGATGTTTGTTTATTTAGATGTTATTGTTTATAAGATGTTCGCAAGATAAGGATCTAAGGGTGGATGGCAGAGATATTTAGCAGTGATATAGATCTTAATCTTGCTCACATCTAGGATAGGTATTTTTAGCCTATGTTGGATAGATTATGTTGATGTTTGTTTAGATGGGTGTTGTTGTTTACTGATGCTCGCAAGATAAGGATCTAGGGGTGCAATGTAATGGCAGAGTTTTTGGCTTTATTTAGCAGTGATATAGATCATTAGTCTTGCTCGCATCCAGTATAGGTATTCTTAGCCTGTGTTGGCCCTTTTAAGCCTTTTTTCCAGATCTAGAAGAGGATAGCTGCTTAATATGCCTTTATTCTTGACTTTAACCTGTCTATTGCCTATTGGCTTTGACATATTAGACATTTTGGTATGGTTTATGTAGGTATTCTGACAGAGCTAAGGAGCATTTCACCCCTTTCAGGCCTACAGGCCTAGAGCTAGAGGGACTCCATTTTGATGAAGCTGGGAGACTTTTCAGGGCAAAGGTAAAGTTTATAGTTATAACTGTTGTTCGCCCTAAGCGGACCGGAGAGAACCGGCCAGAGCTGAATCTAATCAGGAATTGTTCCCGGGCTCAGGTCTCTAGACGAAACAAGCAGACTGGTCACTGTGGGAGCGTCTAGCGCAAGGAGCCTGGTGCATGGGATTGGTGGGAGGAAGCTGCTGGCTGGAACTTTCCATGAGGAAACAGCATTCTATATCAGTGAAGTGCAGAGGCGGAGTCAGTCAGTCGAGGAGAGAGTCCAGCAGAGAGTCGAGCAGTGGAGTGGAGTTGGCAGAGAGAGAGAGAGGGTTCAAGCTGGAGAAGAGCTGAGTTGAATAGTGAGCTGGAACTGAAGGAAGCAGTCAGAAGCAGTTGCTTATCAGGAGGAGGTGTGAATAGCTGGAGTCTGAAGTAATGCCTTTTAGAAGAGATAGAGGAAAGATCGTGGACTAACCTATGGGAGCAGATGGAGTTAATTGGACATTGGCGCAGAGACAGAGTGAATAAGCTAGTGGAATGAACGGTGATCAGAGCGGCAGGAACCATTAAGATTGAAGACGGAAGGTGGAGAGACAGTTCGTGTGGGGGAGAGGAGTCCAGAGACAGAGTGATCAGCGCAGAGGTGTACCCAAGAGTGCAGGAGAGAGAGAGAGTCTGAGATGAGCCAAGGCACAGACGAGAGAGGAACCCAGATGACAGCTAGAACAAGACTTCACACTAATCAGGTGATATTGTTTTCATCACATTAGTTACACTTACACTTTATGTCTAATCTTTTCCCTTTCAGCGGAGTGTTCCTGTTATGTGTAATCCTTCTCTTTCAAGCGGTGTGTTCTACCTATAGCCTTTGTTGATCTGTGTAAATGTTTATATTGTTATAATAAAACAACCCCCAGTTTATAACAAACTGGTGTGTAGCCCCTATTCTTGTTCACTGAAGGTAAATGTACCTCCTAGGTAATTACTAGGTATGTGAATGGATGAGTAATCCCAATCAGGTAAGTGGTGATCACATAAATAGGGAGTGAGTGGACCTTTGATGCCAAGAGCAGGGAGTACACTATAATCTGGAACTATATTCAAAGTTATTATTGTAGTTTCATCCCGAGTAGACAGCTGAGATAATATCCCAATATATATATATATATGTATAGGTGTTCATAGGAATGTGGTCGTCGTTGATATGCGGCGTTAATGAGAGCGTTGGGAGGGAGACCAACGTGTATACCCACTGGATTGTGGCTTGAATAAGTGAGAACGCCAGGGAGGATACTGGCGCTTAGTTTCGCAGGATTGCGAACAGTTTGGAAAAGGGAGCATTGGGTTCTGCAGGCCCATGTGTAGTCGCACCGGATTGTGCGCAATATCTGCCCTAGGGTAGAACGGTCTGGGTCAGGGTGGCCGCGAGACCAACTGATGTGAATAAGTGTGGTGTAGGGTATGGATATCCCTAGTAATCAGTGAGTATTCTTAGTATCCCTATAGATTTAGTGGTGTTCTTAATAATATGAGCTTGTATATTGCGAGTTCCCCATCCTCAGGTAGGTACCAGGTGCCTGGATAGAGGAGTCCTGAGGAGGGAAGGTGAGTACGTTCTGGCTGGGTTGGAGGGGCCCCTGGGGGCTGATCCCACCTACTCAGAAAATCCAGCCATTACAGCGTCTGAGGTGCGAGTCACCAACCACCTCTCATACGGCTTCAACTGACGGTCTGCTGTCTCGCGTACCTGCGGTTGAAGCGCCCAATGTCTAACCTGCATGTACCTCATCCTCTCTGTTTCGGCCAGGTGGTATTCCTGTCTAAGGTGCTGAAAGGGGACCACCCCTCCGTGTCATACATCTGGAAGAGCGCACGGCAGCCCGCTGCTCTCCAGTGCGTGAATGCGCCCGGTTCTAGACCCGGGGTGAAATCAGGGTTCCCTGCTATCGGCGTAAATGGCGAGGGGAACGTGGTGAGATCGTGAACCTCATTAACAGCGTCCCACACTCTCATGGGAACTCGCGTAACAAAGGACGTGTACAGATTGGGGGGACGGTGGATCCGTCGCATGAACGGTATCTCCTGTAAGGGACGCCCCGCCACCGCTTGGTCTTGAAAGAGCCAATGCTTGTCAGATTCCCATCTGCTCCATTCCACCAGGTAGCGCAACTGCGCCGCCTGAAAATATTTTCGGAGATCCGGGATGCTGAAGCCTCCCGCCTCCGGAGCTAGTGTAGAGAGAACCTTCTTCATTTTCGGCTTGCGGCCCTGCCAGACGAAGCGTGCAATATCTGCTTGCGTCTGTCTGATCCATCCCGTGGGCGGCTGAAGTGGCAAGGCCCGAAAGAGATACAAAATCTGGGGCGAGACCGTCATCTTGACCGCAGCTATTCTGCCGAGCCAAGACAGCATCCCTTTACCCCAGCGGCCCAACTCCTCCTTGATTTTCCTGCCCAGGGCTGCGTAATTGGCCGTCACCATTGCCGGTAGCGTCAGTGCTATGAGAATCCCCAGATAAGGTACCAGGGTCGATGACCACTGCATAGAAAAAAGCCTCTGCAGGTCTCTTCTCGTATCAGCCGCCAGGGACACATCCAGGGCCGCTGACTTGCCCATGTTCATCTTGAAGCCCGCCACTTTCGAGAAGTCATCCAGCTCCTTAATGCATGCAGGGAGGGCCCTCATCGGGTCATCCAGGGTCAATAGGACATCGTCCGCATAGAGACTAACCGTGTGGACATATTGTCCCATCTTCACCCCTATCGCATCGGGTTCTGGTGAATCCTCTGGGCAAACGGCTCCATGTAAAGGGCAAAGAGAAGTGGGGAGAGCGGGCACCCTTGTCTAGTGCCCCTTTCTATCTCGAAGCTGCGAGAGCTACAGCCATTCACTCTAACCGTCGCCAATGGGGACTTATAGCAGTTAAAAATCATCAAGCAGAACTTCTCTCCGATACCCATCTTCCCCAGCACCTGTTCAAGATAAGGCCAATGAACGCGGTCAAATGCTTTATCCGCATCCACCGCTAGCAGCATTCTCTCTCCGGGGATCCATGAGGCTTTCTCCAAGACGTGCACCACCCTCTTGGTGTTATCCACTGTTTGCCTTCCTGGGACAAAACCAGCCTGGTCAGCCTCCACCAGGCCTGGCAGGTGCAGAGCCATTCTGGACACCAAAATCCCCGTGTATAGCTTGAAGTCAATGTTCAGGAGGGAGATTGGCCTGTACGAGCCACATTGGGTCCGGTCCTTCCCTGGTTTAGGAATGACCGATACCATAGCTCTCAGTAGGTCCGTTGGGATAGCCCCCAGTGCAGAGAAAGAGTTGAAGAGGCGGGCAAGGATAGGCGCCACAACCGGGCAAAAGGTCTTATAAAACAGGGACGTGTAACCGTCCGGGCCCGGGGCCTTCCCATGCTTGAGCCTGGAGATGGCGGCGATCACCTCCTCTACGTGAATATTACGTTCCAGGTGCTCCGCTTGTGCCGGGGTCAGGACCGGAAAGGCCACTGACTCCAGGTAGTCCGCGGTGTCCTGCGGCAAAGGGGGCTCCCCTGCGTAGAGGTCCGCATAGAACTTACGGAACACCTCCGCTACAGCTGCGTCCTCAGAGACAGCCACCCCATCAGAGTCCAACAGTTCCCTGACCGAGTTCCGCTGATTCGCCACTCGAAGCTTATTTGCCAGGAGTTTGAGGCATCTGTCCCCCCGTGTAGAACGCATGTTTCAGGCGTAGCACCGCATATTCTGCTCTATCCATATCTAACGCTGACAGGAGTTTCCTAGCAGCCTTCAGTTGTTTCCATATCCTAGGGGCTCCTGCACGGCGGTGTACGTGCTCCAGTTCTCTAACTTTGGAAGTCAACTCCTCCCTCTTGCGCTGTCTCTCCCTATTCTCAGCCGAGGAGATAGAGATAAACTCCCCTCTCAGGACCGCTTTCAACGCCGCCCACTGTGTCGCTAACGATGTGTCCGGATTTCCGTTATGTGTTTGATACTCCCGGATCGACTCCTCAATGTGTTTCACTACAGATTTCTTGTGTAACAGGGTGTCCCTGAGACGCCAAACACCACGAGAGGGGGAGACCGGCAGCAACGTAAATGTGCCCGAAACCGGCGCGTGATCTGACAATGACAGGACCCCTATATCCGCCGCCGTGGCCAAGGCACACTTTGGTCCGCTGACCAGCAGATGGTCTAGTCTCGCATGCGTCCGGTGCGCATGCGAATAATAAGAATAGTCCCTATCCATGAGGTGCAGTGTGCGCCAGAGGTCATGCAGGTCCAGATCAGCGAGCTGAGCCTTCCCTGCCTGTGAGAGTTCCCCAGTTTGCGGGTGTCTCTGCGCGGACCTATCCAGTGTGGAATCAAAAACCATGTTCAGGTCCCCCCCTAAAATGATGTGTCTGTCCGGGGAGGCCGTCATGCCCACCAGCGCCGAGTCTAAAAAACGCTCCTGGTGTTCGTTCGGGCTGTACAAGGAGCCAATGGAGAACGTCACACCCCCCAGCTTAAGGCGGTAAGCCAACAGCCTCCCTTTCTGTTCTGCGAGTTTGTACAGCACCTCTCCCCTGAAGGAACTCGATACCAATATGGCTACCCCCGCCTTCTTAGAAGTGGTGGAGGAGAAGAACTCCGTGGTAAACTTGCGAGAGCGCAGCCTGTGACAGTCTTGTGCTAACAAGTGGGTCTCCTGAAGGAGACAAATGTCCGCCTGTGTTCCCTCCAACAGAGACAGAACTGCCCTTCTTTCAACCCGATTGTTTAAGCCCTTAACATTAAGGGTCACCACCTTAAGCGTCGCCATGTTCGTGAAGGCCAGTGTGCGTAAGCAGCGGGAACCCACTCGGGCAGGACAGGTCACGGGGTGGCAGCGCAAAGGTGCTCTAGTGAGAAAATGCAAAAATGTGTAAGGCACTAGACGGTATCCCCCCTTCCCCCCAACTCTACCCGAACCAACCCCCTGACAACTGGCAAACAATCCCACCTCCCCTCCCCAACTTGTGCAACCAAATGTCCCAGTCATGACCCAAAACGGTCAAGTCAGTGGAAAGTACCTAAAGTGGACGTCCGGCCACTCGTTCTTCCCGCCTCCCCTCCACCCTCCCTTCGGCCCCAAACCTTCTGTCTTCAGATGCTATGTCCTTCTCCCCCCGCAGCGTTTCTACGCCGTCAGGGCCACGCCGTTCGTGGCAGCAGAGTCCCTGGCCGCCTCCCTCAATGCGTTGGCCATTTCGGCCCTGATGGTGGGTGAATCCGGCCTCCCGGCGCTAGCCACCGATAGCCTTCTCGCTGTCCTCCGTCGTCCACCTCTGTCTGAGCGCCTCTGGTTTGGCGTCGCGCCGTCCTCCTCCGTCGCTGTGAGTCCCAGGACCCCACATATCTCCTGCAGGGAGCGCAGTTGGTGCATCGTGCCGTTCCAACGAAAGATGAGGCGGAAGGGATGCCCCCAAGTATACGGTGTTTCATGCTCCCTCAGGAAGTCTGTCGCAATCTTGAAGGCCCTACGTTTTTGCAGCGTGATGGCAGACAAGTCCTGAAACAGCGTGACAGAGCGTCCTCGGAAGCTTAGTGGTTGTTTTTTGCGCGCCTCCGCCATTATGCGCTCCTTCACGGGGAAATCAGGTAGGTAGGCCAAAATGTCCGGTGGAGGTGCCGTCGATTGTCGCTGACGGCCAACCCTGTGGGCCCTATCGATGCGGATTGGGAAGTCCGCTGGCTCACTCAGGATTTCCCTGAACATGTTCCTCAGATAGCCGGCAATATCAGCCCCCTCTTCGGCAGACAGGACCCCCCAAACCCGTATGTTGTTCCCCCTCGACCTGTTCTCCAGGTCCTCGTTATGTGCTTGGAGGTCCACGTGCTGTTCCCTGAGGTGGAATACCTCCTGATGTAGGTGGACAATCTCCTCGTCCCTCCGGTGGGCCGCCGTCTCCACCGTTTCCATGCGCTCACCCAGGCCCTCCACTTCTCTGCGTACCTCGTGCACCTCGCTGGCCACCTCCTGTTTCAACGTCTGGAAGTCCTCCTTGAGCGAGCTAAAAAGGGTCTCCATTAAAGATCTCGTGACTGGGTGCTCCCCCCCAGCCGGGTCTCCTGAGCCTCTGGAGGAGCTCGGTGACGGCTGTGTCTTATCCCGTTGTTGCTGGGCCCTGCTGAGCATGTCTGGGAGCGTACGGTCCCCCTTCTTTCCTCCCCGGCCACTCGCCATCTGCCCTCTGTGGGTCGTAGCTCACCGCTCGATGTAAAGAGGGATTCAAGACCTCCAATAGCAGGTCCCGGTGTCGCTGGGTCCCCACGTGTGGGGCCGATGCGGCTAAGGTGAGGCTCCGATACCACAGGGCCTTCGTCCGTCCTGTCCCCTCGAGGACAAAATGGCGGCCGGGCGCCGCCGTGTAGACCCTCCTTCTCCAATATCCAATGTCCAAACTACTACACCGTCCCAGGGCTTCAGCAGTGAATCCGCTTGGAGACCTCCCGGTCCATATTAGTGCCAACCATGCTGTATCCTTGATTCGCACTCCTTCTTGAGCGTCATTCAGGGCTGGGGGGTGCGTAGCAGGCTAGGCCGCGACCTCGGGGCTTTGTCTCCTTCGTCCCCTCGGGGGACAAAATGGCGGCCGGGCGTCTCCAAGAAGACCCTCCTTCTCCAATGTCCACTGTTCAAGCTTCCGCACAGTCCCAGGGCTCCGGCAATGAATCCTCTTCGAGACCTCCCAGTTCTTAGTAGAGCCAACCGCGCTACCCCCTCGGTCCGCACTTCTTCTCGAGTTTCAGTCGGGACCGGGAGGCGCGTGGCACCCCAGGCCGCAGCCGCTGTCCCGAGTGTCACTACCCCCAGTCAGCGACTATCTCTCTCCGCTGCGTCCCCCACGGGCTTCTCGTCCATCTCATCGGATTGAAAGTCACAGAACCGCTGCAGAGTGGCAAACAGACGTGTCGCTGTCCAGCCGAGGCCTCCGTGCCAGGGCTAGCTGTAGGGCTCCGTCCTCGGGTCCCCGCCTCCAGCTGCTCACACCTGCCTCGACTCAGTGGCACTTCGCGGTCAATCCTCTATCGCCCAAATGGCCTCTTACATCGGCACCCGGGGCCAAATTTTGTCACCCGTGCATGCACCAAGGCCTCCGCCACCCGTCCCTCGGCCGCTGTGCTCCAGCGGGGGGGAGAGAAGCTGCCGAAAAAGGGCTCAGGCCTAGTCGGGCCGGAGGAGCTGCGGGAAGAAGCGTCTGCTCACTCCGCCATCTTGGCCACAACCCCCTCTAAGGTTTTTTAAATGCTAATTCCTAACTATAACGTGTGTGAAACCTCTGTTTTTTTCAGTGAATTTCAAAGGTTTTGTAAATGATAATTTTTAAATGTATTAATTATTATATTTCTTTCTTTTTATACTAATTTCCTACATTTTTTGTATAAGTATTTATGTTTTTTAAAGTTATATTTCATATTCTTAATGTAAAATAATACAACTAAATTCAATTTTTTTTGTTTATTAATTACATTTTTCTGTCAAAAATATTAAAAATAAATTCTATATAACTTCTTTTTCATAGTTTTTTTCGGGGGGATAATCTTACCATACGCGTACGTGATCGCACTACACTTTGTACAGTAATTTATACTCTGCGCATACACGTCACAAATGCGCTTTGACGTTATGCTTCGCATCTACGTTTCCTTGTGACGTCATGTATGGTGTCCCGTACGCGTACGGCACAAAATATTTTAATTGTTCAAAAACACATTTATGTATTTAATGTACATATTAAGGGAAGACATTATCTGGGATAATCATGAAACTAGTTTTTTTAACTTATAATAAGTGTATATTACTTTTAAAAACAATTACGTAAATTGCGGAAGTACGTCATTCACACTCGCATTGTAAGAGCACCGTAAACACACCGTAAGTGTATGCAAAGCCATCTGACTTAAAAAGAAGAGATTAGATTGCTTCATAACACTTCCTATTCCAACTCTTGAAAGACCCCTCCCATTTAAATCATTCTACTTCGACTCTCTAAATAGAAGTATCTCTTCTCTGAAGCCTGTCAAATTCGAACAGTGACAACACCCATGGACTCATCTTTCAGCCACTCCTCTGATGGAGAATTTACTGAAGGGGGAAAAAAAGGTCAATGCACCTCTTGTGACCTGTAAAATTTGCCAAACTACACTTTCCAGGGGCAATCCTGCAAAAAAATATTCATTTGGCACTGCAAGTATGGTGCGGCATGTGAAGACCTTGCACCCCAACAATTTTGCAAGAGCTGCAACACGGAGGTTGCAAGAGGACCCACCTGCTGCTGTAGCAAGTACATCAAGTGCACCACCTGTGGAAAGCAGTCCACAACCACAGATCGAACATGATTTTAGTGAAGTTAAAATCCTCTGCATTTATTGTGACAAACTTTTATGTTACGGGGAACAGTCCATCGACCTCATAAAACGCAGGAAGTGTGAGCATCGCTGTCATCGTCATTACTTTTTTTTCACATTCCATTTTGTTCCTGTTGGACACTTTTTGGGTTCCTGTTCTATTTTTTTAGTTTTCAAAAAAAAAAACTTGTTCAAAAAAGACAAAAAAAATAGAAAACTAAAAACACAAAAAACAGTTCTTTTTAGAACTACCTACACTGCTCAAAGAAGGAACTATATTTCTATGTTAGTCTGTAAAACTTTATCAGAATGAATGTGTAGTTCATAAATGAATGAATGAATACATTACTACTGTATGGTAACTGTGAAACTGCAGAACTATAAGGAAGTGCTACAGCATAAATCTATAAGGTATTTATAGTATAGTGTAGTACCTCCGTAGCACTTGAATGTAACATATCCATATAAATATGTTACAAGTCTATGCTTCAATTTGCACTGCTAGTGAAACTACCTGGGTGAATTTGTATGTGTTAGGAACAGATTTACAACGCCCTTGTGCCTCTTTCCACATCTGTTACATCACTTTCGTGATGCAGTGGTGGTGCAAAAGATGTGTCATAGTGTGTGGTATTCACAATGACTTGCATTTGGAAGGTGCATCACATTGTAAAGCCCTGAGCCAGAAGGAGGCTTTCCTGCGCAGAGGAAGAGGGTGGAGGTGTTCTGGTGCAGGAACACCTCCTAAAGATAAGATTTAATTCAGTCACTTTTATGCTTATGCTGCATCAAAACCCTGCATCTGCTTGAAACAGGTGTAAGGATTGACACATCATTGTAAGCATAGGGCCCCAAGAGCATTGCTGGAGCTGCATTATGTTTCCAACGCAAGTCAAGCAATGTGCCACCTTCACAACAAAAATACATCCCATATCTTTACCGTTTTTGCCCCATAATACACCACATTGTAAATACAGTGCATCCATGATGGTGATGTCACAGTGCACAATAACTGCCATATCTCTGGGGATGTACCACTTATTGTACATCTGCTGATTACTGTTTGAATGTAGTGAATGGATTACTACACACTGATTAATGAGTCACTACAAAACTATAAACAGGAATGACAGAGTGTTTTGTGCAAGTGTAAGGATAAAGACTTAGGAATTGAACATATAAAAGGTAAATTTGCAGGTGCATAGAACAGTGCATGCATAGTCTATAGGAGATTCAAGCAGTCCATGCCCTAAGGTCCACTTTGCACCAAGAGTACTTAGGTACTGACTGAATTATTACAATTCTGCAAGCAGAGTGTGTGGCTGAATGCATAGCAGCTTTACTTTTACAACAATGTATAGATAAACACATACTAGTATATGGTTCACTACAATACTGAAACAGTAGTATGATAGTGTTTGCTGGAAGTGTAAGGATACACATTGAGGAATTGAATGTATAAAAGATAGGTTTGCTGGTGCATAGAACAGTGCATGCACAGTCTATAGGGGTTTGAAACAGTCTATGGGCTAAGGCCTGTTTTAATCCATGAGTATCTAGATAGTGAGTGGATCATTACAGTTCTGCAAAGAAAGTTCCTCACTAAGGGGCAGATTTATGAAGGGCTTGCTCCACGTTTACGCCGCCGTTGCGTGACGCAACGGCGCGGAAACGTGGCGCATCCCTGCGTCCTATTTGCAATGTGACGCATCTAGGAGATGCGTCACGTTGTACAGCACTGCGCCATGAGGAGGCGTTCCTGCGCAGGGGGGGGGGGGGGCGTTCCTGCGCAGGAACGCCTCTTGAAAGTGGCTGAGTGAAATCTATGAGATTTCACTCAGTCACTTTCAGGGCAATTCTGCGTCAAAACCCTGCGCCTGCTTGGAGCAGGCGTAAGGCTTGAGGCAGCATTGAAAGAATAGGCCCCCCCAGAGCATTGCTGGAGCTGTGTCGCGCTTGCGACGCAACTCCAGCAATGCGCCACATTTCCGGCACAGATGCGTCACGCATCTGTGCCGTTTTTGCCCCATGGTGCGCCGCATCATAAATGCTTACAACAAGGAGTGGTGAGGGACAGAGTCTCTGAATTAAACAGAATACTCTCACCCAGTCAAGAGATCAGGGCTAGATCCAACACCGTTTTTTAGCTCACTGCACCATCCCAGTTTCAGAACCTGGCTGTATGCAAATTAGTCTGTTCCTGTCCCAGTGCATGATGGGAACAGGGCAAACCAAACTACAAAAGCCAATTCTTACACTGGGAAGGAAACAAGCTACCGGGGACCGGTTTCTGGCATTTCAGCCTCTTCGGCCCGGCTTGCTTGAATCCTGATGGTGCAATGAGCAAGGGACTCACATCTGAGTATACCCTTCCACGCTTAGGGTGGACAAAAATATTTACAACAAGGGGTGGTGAGGGACAGAGTCTCTGAATTAAACAGAATACTCTCACCCAGTCAAGAGATCAGGGCTAGATCCAACACCGTTTTTTAGCTCACTGCACCATCCCAGTTTCAGAACCTGGCTGTATGCAAATTAGTCTGTTCCTGTCCCAGTGCATGATGGGAACAGGGCAAACCAAACTACAAAAGCCAATTCTTACACTGGGAAGGAAACAAGCTACCGGGGACCGGTTTCTGGCATTTCAGCCTCTTCGGCCCGGCTTGCTTGAATCCTGATGGTGCAATGAGCAAGGGACTCACATCTGAGTATACCCTTCCACGCTTAGGGTGGACAAAAATATTTACAACAAGGGGTGGTGAGGGACAGAGTCTCTGAATTAAACAGAATACTCTCACCCAGTCAAGAGATCAGGGCTAGATCCAACACCGTTTTTTAGCTCACTGCACCATCCCAGTTTCAGAACCTGGCTGTATGCAAATTAGTCTGTTCCTGTCCCAGTGCATGATGGGAACAGGGCAAACCAAACTACAAAAGCCTTTTGTAAATCGATTTTGGCCACTATAGGTGTGGCAGGGTATACTCAGACATGAGTCCCTTTCTCACTGCTCCATCAGGATTCAAGCAAGCCGGGCCGAAGAGGCTGAAATGCCAGAAACCGGTCCCCGGTAGCTTGTCTCCTTTCTGGTAAAGAATTGGCTTGGTAGTTCAGTCTGCCCTGTTCCCATGATGCACTGGGCCAGGGACAGACTGATTTGCATATAGCCAGGTTCTGAGCTGGGATGGGGCAGTGAGATAAATAACGGTGATGGATCAAGCCCTGATCTTTGGACTGGGTAAGAGTGGTCTGCTCAATTCAGACACTCTGTTCATCACCACCCCCTTTTGTAAATCGATTTTGGCCACTATAGGTGTGGCAGGGTATACTCAGACATGAGTCCCTTTCTCACTGCTCCATCAGGATTCAAGCAAGCCGGGCCGAAGAGGCTGAAATGCCAGAAACCGGTCCCCGGTAGCTTGTCTCCTTTCTGGTAAAGAATTGGCTTGGTAGTTCAGTCTGCCCTGTTCCCATGATGCACTGGGCCAGGGACAGACTGATTTGCATATAGCCAGGTTCTGAGCTGGGATGGGGCAGTGAGATAAATAACGGTGATGGATCAAGCCCTGATCTTTGGACTGGGTAAGAGTGGTCTGCTCAATTCAGACACTCTGTTCATCACCACCCCCTTTTGTAAATCGATTTTGGCCACTATAGGTGTGGCAGGGTATACTCAGACATGAGTCCCTTTCTCACTGCTCCATCAGGATTCAAGCAAGCCGGGCCGAAGAGGCTGAAATGCCAGAAACCGGTCCCCGGTAGCTTGTCTCCTTTCTGGTAAAGAATTGGCTTGGTAGTTCAGTCTGCCCTGTTCCCATGATGCACTGGGCCAGGGACAGACTGATTTGCATATAGCCAGGTTCTGAGCTGGGATGGGGCAGTGAGATAAATAACGGTGATGGATCAAGCCCTGATCTTTGGACTGGGTAAGAGTGGTCTGCTCAATTCAGACACTCTGTTCATCACCACCCCCTTTTGTAAATCGCATCATAAATGCGGCGCACCATGGGTGGCGTAGCTGTGGCGCACTGTGGCGCATGTTAACTGGCGCATCCCTCGGGATGCGCCAGTTAACATAAATCTGCCCCCACATTTATTACAGCATCAGTTTTACCATGGTACAATGGAAAAGAACATTCTGCTGACTGGCTCACTACAATACTAAAACAGCAGTGTCAAAGTTTTTGGTGGAAGTCTAAAGATACAGACAGGGGAATTGAAGGTATAAAACACAAGTTTGCAGGTGCATAGAAGACTGCATGTATACTCCATAGGGAGTTTAAGCAATCCATACCCTCAGACCCACTTTGCATATTTTAAATCAATACAAAAATGTAAAGAATGTATAACTGAATCTATACGTGCTTCACTTTTAGTACAATGAATACATCAGTAGATAGTGCTCAAACCTTTATTATTTTTAAACAATAAGGGCTCAATTTGGATCCGGTAAAAAGTGCTCCGAATTGCTGTTCGGAGCGTTTTTCCCCGTACGAATCATACCTGAAGGAGTCCCCGTACGAATGTGCAAGTACGATCACAACCTAATGCGTCACTCCGTACGCCACGTAAAAAACGCCGTACAAATCGAAAGTCCATACGAATAGCAGTCGGCTGACACTCGACGCTACATCCGAACGTAAATAGACCGCGTCTCCCGAACCACAAAGTACGATCCGTGTTCTACACACTCCGTACGACTCTTTTCCTACGAGAGCTCAAAACTACCGTAAAACCACACTCCGGCACGACCCGCACCCCGGTACGCGACAAGCAGGACATGGACGCCATCGTCCGTGTAATCCCTATCTTGTACGCCCACTAAGCATGGGCGAATTTTGCGAATCTGGCGTTCGCAAATTTTGCGAATTTGCGAACTCGCAATCCGCAATATCCGCGAATTCTTGCGAATTTGCGGATTTTTTTTTGTGTTCGCAAGGATTTCTGCCAGTTTGCAAGGATTTCTGACAGTTCGCGAGGGTTTTGTACCAGTTCGCAATTGCAAACTTACATGTCGGCTCGCAACGGTCATGATTATGTTGTTTCTACGTCTGGTTCATCATCACAGATTCCCAGCACCCTCTGTTTCACCCCTGCCACCCTCTGTTTCACCCATGCCACCCTCTGGTACATCAATGCCACCCTCTGGTTCATCATCACTGTAGATTATGGGGGAAAAAAGCAAGCACACCTGCCTGCTTCAACTGACATGAATTAATTTGGGGTTGATTTATTAATGTGTCACTGTTTTAAAATTCCAGTCTGGCACCTGCTTCCTTATCTGTAATTTGCTTTCTGTTGCAGTGCAATTTTTTTTTCCAGGACCTTTGTGGCCTACATGTAGCTATTCTATGAGCCTGCTGTGAGGGTCAGAGCAGGGTCATACAATTGTTGCAACTAGCAACTGAACTCTGGAGGGGCCCTTGTCAGGAAGCACTACAGGGAACGGTTAATAATGATGAGTTTGAACTTTTGAACCTGCTTTCACTTTTGCAAAACTCGTTTTTCTGCAGAACAGCATTACAGCAACTGTAATGCCCCACCAAGCTTATATGAGAAAGTTGATTTCTAATCCAAAAGTTATCCAAAGAAAATCAAAAGGCCTCAAATCCAAAAAAGTGCAGGCAAATGTCAACCTGAGGAGTTATTCTGATAAAAATCATCATTTTCAGAAGGTCTATGCTGCTTGCTAGTAGATTTCTTGTGCAGAATTGCAATTTTTGTAATTTTGCGAGTGCGAGATTGTTGATGCCCGCCGCACCTACATGTTCGCAATTGCGAACTTACACCGCACGCCGCAAAATTGTATCACCAAGAAAAAAAAATCCGCTGCGTGCAAATTTGCGGATTTTCGGTAAATTCGCGAGCGTTCGCGGATTGTGAATTTACCGAAAATCCGCAAAATCCGCGAGCGTAACGGATTTTCCGCCCATGCTTAACGCCCACCACCTCGTACTGAGAAACCGACGACGGCGCAGAAGGTGAGTACAACGAAGTTCTTCATACCTGTACGTCTTGCAACATGCGCACATCTCCATTTCACAATTGTAATGTCTGGGCATGTTGCGCCACACACTCCCGCACATCAACAGTGAAAACGGTGACCGGACGCACCTACGTCATCGACCACGGGATACGGCAGGTCACCGCACTACACCAGTGCAATACGGAGACCGGCCACACCTACGTCATCGACCACGGGGTACGGTACGTCACCGCAGTACACCAGTGCAATACGCCGCACCTACGTCATCGTCCACGGGGTACGGCAGGTCACCGCACTACACCAGTGCAATACGGTGACCGGCCGCACCTACGTCATCTAACCACGGGGTACGGTACGTCACCGCACAACACCAGTGAAATACGGAGACCGGCCGCACCTACGTCATCGACCACGGGGTACGGCAGGTCACCGCACTACACCAGTGCAATACGGTGACCGGCCGCACCTACGTCATCGACCACGGGGTACGGTACGTCACCGCACTACACCAGTGAAATACGGAGACCGGCCGCACCTACGTCATCGACCACGGGGTACGGCAGGTCACCGCACTACACCAGTGCAATACGGTGACCTGCCGCACCTACGTCATCGACCACGGGGTACGGTACGTCACCGCAGAACACCAGTGCAATAGACGTGTGGCACATACGCCTGCCATGTGATTGTAAGTGTAAGTGGTGTGCAGAACACCCACCAGTGCCCAGCATCAGAGTGTGTGGCTAACACCCCCCCACCTGTGCCCACCAGTGCCCCGCATCAGAGTGTGCGGCTAACCCCCCACCTGGGCCCACCAGTGCCCACCAGTGTTCAGCATCAGAGTGTGTGGCTAACACCCCCCCACCTGTGCCCACCAGTGCCCAGCATCAGAGTGTGTGGCTAACACCCCCCCAGTGCCCACCAGTGCCCAGCATCAGAGTGTGTGGCTAAACCCCCCCCCAGTGCCCACCAGTGCCCAGAATCAGAGTGTGTGGCTAACACCCCCCCACCAGTGCCCACCAGTGCCCAACATCAGAATGTGAGGCTAACACCCCCTCCCCCCAGTGCCCACCAGTGCCCAGCATCAGAGTGTGTGGCTAACACCCCCCCCCCAACAGTGCCCACCAGTGCCCACCAGTGCCCAGCATCAGAGTGTGAGGCTAACACCCCCCCAGTGCCCACCAGTGCCCAGCATCAGAGTGTGTGGCTAACACCCCCCCCACCAGTGCCCACCAGTGCCCAGCATCAAAGTGTGAGGCTAACACCCCCCCACCTGTGCCCACCATCAGAGTGTGTGGCTAACCCCCCCCCCCCCAGTGCCCACCAGTGCCCAGCATCAGAGTGTGTGGCTAACACTCCCCCACCAGTGCCCACCAGTGCCCAGCATCAGAGTGTGAGGCTAACACCCCCCCCAGTGCCCACCAGTGCCCAGCATCAGAGTGTGTGACTAACACCCCCCCCCACCAGTGCCCACCAGTGCCTACCAGTGCCCAGCATCAGAGTGTGAGGCTAACACCCCCCCACCTGTGCCCACCAGTGCCCAGAATCAGAGTGTGTGGCTAACACCCCCCCACCAGTGCCCACCAGTGCCCAGCATCAGAGTGTGAGGCTAACACCCCCCCCCCCAGTGCCCACCAGTGCCCAGCATCAGAGTATGTGACTAACACCCCCCCACCAGTGCCCACCAGTGCCTACCAGTGCCCAGCATCAGAGTGTGAGGCTAACACCCCCCCACCTGTGCCCACCAGTGCCCAGCATCAGAGTGTGTGGCTAACACCCCCCCACCAGTGCCCACCAGTGCCCACCAGTGCCCAGCATCAGAGTGTGAGGCTAACACCCCCCGTGCCCACCAGTGCCCAGCATCAGAGTGTGTGGCTAACACCCCCCCACCAGTGCCCACCAGTGCCCAGCATCAGAGTGTGAGGCTAACACCCCCCCCCCCACCTGTGCCCACCAGTGCCCAGCATCAGAGTGTGTGGCTAACACCCCCCCACCAGTGCCCAGCATCAGAGTGTGTGGCTAACACCCCCCCACCAGTGCCCACCAGTACCCAGCATCAGAGTGTGAGGCTAACACCCCCCCCCACCTGTGCCCACCAGTGCCCAGCATCAGAGTGTGTGGCTAACACCCCCCCCATGCCCAGCTGTTACACAAAAACACATACCATTGTGAACCGCATTACCACCTGGAGATTGACACATATGAACATACCTAAATTACAACTTGACACCAGCTCCCAGGCACACAGCAGTCACAGACATTATCACACAAAGTCAACTTCAGAAAATAACAAGAATTTCTTTATTCAGCTGCTCCAAACAAAGAAACACAAATAAGAGTCCCTGCTCATTAAAGGCCAATGTCCAGTCCAAAAAAGTCTGAGCAACAGTTTGTACCTCCATGGGTGTGGGCACACCCAAACTTGCCTGCACATGGCGTTTAATCCGCAGTGGAAACGATGTGGCCACCATCTGTGGAATCCTCCGGCACCGCATGGACAGGAGAGGGAAGGACAGGTGGAGTGGGTGCAGGTGTAGTGGATTCAGCCACACTGGCTGGTGTATTGCCAAAAGTAGCTTCGAAAACCTGGCTTCACACCTCAGCCAGTGCGGAAAAACTACCACCTGAACCCGGGGACACATTTGGGGTGGAGGTAGAGGGCTGTGAGTCTGTACTCCTGGGTGTGTGGATGCATGTGTGCGTTGTGTCCCCTCTCCCTGTGGGTGTGCCTACATCCCCTTGAGATTGGGTGCGTGGAGCTTTGAGCTTTTTCTGACGTGTGGGTGTGCTGGGTGTGAGTGACCTGTGGCGTCTGCGTGTATGTTGTGTAGATATGGGAGAGGCAGAGGTGGATGGGTCAGAAGGATGGGGGGGGAGACAGATGCTGCTGGGTGTACATTGCTGCCATCAGTGTTGACTCTATGGCAGCCACACTCCGACGTAGATCAGACATGGCCGATGACATGCCCTCCATGAACGACACCAACTGTGTAATCAGTTGTGTATGTCCATGGAGGACAGTCAGTATGGATGTCTGACCTACTGCAATCTGCCGGAGTAGGTCCACAGTCACTGAGGGCAGCAGGGGACACAGGGGCAGGGGCTGCGGTGCCGGGAACAAAGGAGACACGGGTGCTAGCAAGGACCCTAGGGACACTACCGCCTGGGAGGGTGGAGATGGTACTGGAGGAGGGGACGCCAGCCAAAGATGATAGAGTGACCATTGCTGCATATTCCCCCTCCTCCTGAGAGTCTGACTCAGAGTCGTCGGCATGGTAAGATGTGTCAGTCACATGTCGTCCGGTCTGCAGACTCTCGTCACCCTCCGTGCCACTGCCTCCCTCTGCCTCCTCAAAGCAGGTGGCACTGTCGGTGTGTCCCTCTTCCTGGTCCGCGCCTGTGTCCCCTCCAGATTCAGATGATGATGCTGTGGCCAAGGAGAATAATAAAAACATATCAGTCACCTGTACACATCAGACATGTCAGCTACAATTCATTAGGCTTCATTTCTGAACATGGCATGCATCATGAGTCACATGAGACTGAACACTGCACAATGATAAGTCTAGTTGTGGCCAATTGCGAGAGACCATACGCATAATGTATAGTAGGATACAAGCAACAGTGAAGGGAAAAATCTATCATGAGCGACACAATGATGATTGACTGCCTGACAACAGGATAGCTGATGAAGCATCACAGCTCATTTACACACCCTGCCACCCAAACCCAGACATGCACATGTTGAATTTCCTTACACCTTGTGCCACATGGGAAAAGTCCTTCCTGAACTGACATGTGATGCCATCCTGGGACCTGAACCAAGTGTAACATCACCTCACACTGGCATCACAGCTGTTGACACCCCAAGCCTCATTGTGTGACTGACCATCAATAGTAATTACAAACAACATTCAACTTATTTGGCAACTATGCACAAACGCACTGCCCAGTGTGAGTATGCATAAGCCCAAAATATTGTACATGTACATTGTGCACCTGTAGCCAACACATGACTATTTGAAAGAGTACCATGGACAAAGGCCACTGAGGCTGACTCGTGCAGAAGACACATGTTTAGACTCAAGATCAGTGCCTAAATAGGAAGAACGGCAGACACAGTGCACATGTGGTGCCACATGTAAGGTTCCAACAAGTGTCACAGACCCCCCTCCAACATGATGATGTGCAAAGGAAGATGCATACAGAGACATTGCACCATAGGAGTACATGTGAAAAACAAACATCATCCAAAGCGCAGGTCAAATGTGGATTAGGGCAAGGCATGTAAAGAAGCAGCTGCAGAAACTGGGACATTCTGATGCCAATGCATGGAGTGCCTGTCTGACCACAACACTCAAACTATGGGAGTGTAACCATGCCTTGGAGCACTGCAGGGAGCATGTGACACACATCACAACAAACAGACATAAACCCACTACTACTTGCTGCTGTCCCTCCTGCAACTGCCTATGGAGGTCTGGGAACACCACTTCCAGGATCCGGAGCATGTTGGGGGTGAGGTGGCGGGTGCCGCCATGCCGTCGTGGAGCTCCAGCTTTAGCTGTACTCTGGCGATGCGGCGGGTCCAGCACCGGATGTCCTGCCACCTCTTCTTGATGTTCCGGAGCCTCCTGCGAGGCCCCCCCTCACTCCTGACAGCCCTGGCGATGTCCAGCCAGATTTCACCCTTCTCATAGGCAGATACCTGTCACAAATGTAAAGTAAAACAGCATCAGTACACCTGGTCCATGTTCCAAACACACACTTATGTGCACAAAAAACTTGATGATAACAGGGCATTGTAAGCTAAACACATTAGCATTTTTGGCCACGAGTATGTGGCCTGTGAGCAAACACCACTGCATGAAATGCCATTGAAAGGCTACAGATGACATGACGGGTGCTAAACACTCTTCGAGCATGGCACTCACAGACCTATGTATGCAACATCTGGGTGCACTGCAGCACGTTACACGCTGTCACACACCCCACTGCAACAAAGAACCCTCTAGAAACAACACTGTACACCCTGGCACTCACTCCCAACAACATTGCATCTAGACACTATACATACACAGTGGCTATAATGTCACACACACACCAGGTACACACTCCAAGGTATTGCACACATCACTCACCTGATCCTCTGGTATCCCATAGAGCTTGCTGTAGTTAGGCAGGAGGGCATCCAGCAGGGCCTTGTTCTCCCCATCAGTGAATGCAGGTGCCCTCTCCATGCTAAGCCAATCAGAGTCCAGAGGATTCAGAAACAGCAGCTGTGGTTACCACACCAATGTTGTGCAGGCAAGTGCCCTCCCACAGCCACATGCTGCCTTATATCTGTGCTGCAGAGGGGCTGTGAGTCCAAGGAGTAGTGTTTGATAGGCCACCATAGTTAGCATCCTACGTTCCATCCAATCACATCACACATAAGGAGATGACACACATATGCA
Source organism: Lissotriton vulgaris (assembly GCF_964263255.1). NCBI lineage: Eukaryota > Metazoa > Chordata > Amphibia > Caudata > Salamandridae > Lissotriton > Lissotriton vulgaris. Next base: position 937,771,278 of record NC_141699.1, read on the forward strand.
TGGTTTGAAAACTGAGCCTGAGCTGAACAACAACTTTTGCAACATTGTATACTTTTGCCCAACTGACTTTTCTAGAACACCTGTAGGAGGCTCAAAAAAATCTGTATCCATGACAACCTGGTTGCATTATGATCAGTCCACTGTTCCCCTAGATGTTCCCAATGTATTTAATCAAATATCCACACAAGTAAGGTGACATTGCCGTTGCTAATGCAAACCATTCACACGCACGTACCATTGGGGTACGCTTTGCTCGCGTATGGCTGAAATGCAATAGGGAAACGAGGCGTACACACGCACGTACCATTGGGGTACGCTTTGCTCGCGTATGGCTGAAATGCACTAGGGAAACGAGACGTACACACGCACGTACCATTGGGGTACGCTTTGCTCGCGTATGGCTGAAATGCAATAGGGAAACGAGGCGTATGTACAGTGCGTCAGACATGCTCAAGTGAACGATTGTGTAGGCTGCGTTCCTGACCTCCTTCATGTCACCATTGGGAGAGTGACTCCAGGAAATCACATAGCAGGGATGTAGTCTACCCTCATGTTGACGATGTGGATGCATACATCAGCATGGCATCCTCACATCAGCATGCCCCAGGTGTGGCAGACATTGAAGAAGCACAGGGACTGTGACCTAGTGCCTCAGTTGATGTGTGAAGAGCTGGCAAGACTTGTCATTACTCCTTTAGCACATGTGCATCACATGCATACAACACTTTGCACCGGCGTAACGTCTACAACTTATTGTGATGCACATCAACACTGGACTGGCACACCATTTAGTACAGGGAACTGGCACACGATGACAGCAACATGCCCACTGTGACAGAAGTGTAATAGACGCACAGCATGACCCTGAGTCACCACGTCATGTGTGTGCCATATGTGACATTGTGCCTGCTGTTTGCATATGAAATGTTCAGGACAGTATCATATTACTCTCCTTAGAATATCCCCACGTGTCATCCTGGACAAGGCAATTTCCGCTCAGTAGTACACTTGTGTGTCGGTAGGCATGTCCTGCGGCTCACCGTGTGCTGTTGGCGTTGTGTGTGCCGTGATGACGTTGTCTGGGTACTCATACGTGACCTCAGCGTGCTCACGTCAGGTCCTCTGTATTAACAACACCTGCGCTGGTCCCGTATAAGTGTAACCTAACTCATTTTTGAAACAAGATCATAGTACGATCACTTCTGACCATTTCACTTGGATTGTCTGACTCAGGACGGTGCCAATAGGGATGTCCGTTTCAAAGCCTGTAAGGATTGCAACCCTCTCATGTTGGTGACTGACCCTCACCGTCGGTGTCTCCACAGTGTTCACGTCAAGCAAGACAAGTAGAGCTGCTCTGACTGCCGGGACCAGACATATGAATCCAGGTGTGATTGGTCACACAAGCCGCTCAGACTCCAGCAGTTGTCCCTGCACCACAATGGCTCATGGTCTGGACGTAGGAGGAGTGCCTGGGCGTGGGTGTTGAGACATCATAGCCCCTGGATTTGACATCAGTCCTCCAGGGCCAAGTCGCCAGGTAACCCATATATGTGAAAGAGATGTCATCACACTTCCAAATCACCACAATGCACGTGCAATGCTGCATGGGATTCGGGTGACACCGCCCACGCGGCTCTGTCAGATTTGCAGCCGTCGTAGCCTGCACCACGACCTGTGGTCCTCATGTCCATGATGTCCCTCACACCACCAAAGGCCTACGTGGCGGATTCTGGCCCAGCGGACCCGTCTGGGGGCACTAGCGCGTCTGGTGATTTGCCCCTGACGCCATCACTCGCTTTGTCCCTGACGCAGGCGGCGCATTTGTGCCAGGCCCGCTGGGACAGAAAGGATCTGAATGTTGATCCTGGTCCTCGCTGGTTCACCTCACAACCTCACTGGCAACTGTCCCCCAGGTGCCAGCCTTGGCGCCGTTCTCGGGTGGTGGTGTCCCCGATACCACACCCTGTACGGCACTGGCGTGGGAACAGTGCAGCAGTATACCGCCATTAATGCTGCAGGGGGGGGTTCAACTCCTACGAGCCGGGCACAGCTCATGACAAGCCTGATTATCAGGGAATGGGTGTCAATGAGTATTGGGAGGGTCTTGAAGACCCACTGACACATGAGTGTCGGTCCCAAGGTGACAGGACAGGTGGACTGGGGCATGCAAGTGGTCTGGACACCTAGCCAGACACTGGTGATGTCTCTACTCCAAACATGTTAATGGATGAGCAGCCAACGTACAGTGTAATGTTTATGTGGGCGGCCAGAGCCTTGCCCATTCATTTCCCCGTTGCCGCGGTGAGGACCAACCTCCTCACTGAGGTCCTTCAAGTGCAGTCACGCTCCGCTGAGCCTCTGCAGGCCTATCCTGAGGAATGTACTGTATCTATATTGTTCTGCATGTACAGGCACGCTGCATGTTTGGCTGTAGATAGGCACGTTGTCAGACGACCACACCCCTCCCCGGACTGACCATGTTCCCTGTCCTCCCACCCCACCCCAGAGAGCATGGCCATCCAGCCCGCCAAATCACAGACCACATTCCCCGTAGCTCCGCTGTAGAGGGTATCCAAGAGGTCTGAGCAGTACAGACAGATGCCATCATCCTCCCTGAGTCTGGGACTGAGGTCTTCCAACATCACATGCCTCTTTGTCTGCTTCCCACACTGTCTGTGGGACATGGTTGTGTAACTGCTGGCAGAGTGTGCGTTGTAGGTACGGGCAATACTTGGCCAAGCACTTGTAGGATGCCAGCCAGCGACACCGTATTTCATCCAGTGATGGCTCAATATCACCGACTCACATAGATGGCATCCAGGGAGGCAAATTTGTCTGAAGATTGGTATGTATCCAAAGTCAGGGATATGCTACTTACTACTGTTCCATTATGATATTTTGTTATAAAAGGTAAGTAACCAGTTCATACATTTCAGTACATCTGCTGTAGGAGCATCCATATTGTGTCCGTGCCGTGATTACAGGGTTTCTAATGTACGCACACCATGCCACTTGTGTTAATGAAGGCCTCATATGTGTGATTGCATCACAGACCATTTGTGACTAATCAAACATTAATGCAGTATGATGATGTTCATGTAATAGTTAGGGAAATATCACACCGCAACATGACTATGTCAGAACTGTGCAAATGATGCCACATGTGGTGTGTGTGTATTGCTGTAAGCTGTCTGGATGTGCAGACAACCTCCTACTGACATTCACATGCCGTGTGTCACTGACATGATACATTGTCATGCTCAATAAGACCTTTCCATCAGATATTTTGTTTGCATGTCATATCCATTCCACAGACCACAGGTCTTTTACTGTTCATGGAGGAGTGGCTGGGAGTTGGAACATGTTACAACAGTGTGTCTCCCACGCCACACTCACACTTGTCTAGATTTGTTGAAGCAGTGTTGCTTGTGCCATGTACATTGTTATTGTCTTAGTCAGACAGTTGAACACATTTTCTAATATTTGTGTATTGCAGGGCACCCCCTCTGGAACGGCCGTTACCTGACTTGGAAGCCATGAGGGAACGCAATTGCATCCGTCGTTATCGCTTCACCAGACAGATGATCAAGGACCTGACGGACAGACTGGAGGCTCACCTGCAACCACGACACAGGTATCCAACGGCGCTGACACCCAAGGTAAAGGTGATGGCAGCCCTCCATTTCTTTGCCACAGGTACATTCCAATTGACCATAGCTGATGTGGGAGGGATGTCTCAGACCATGTTCAGCCGTGTATTGACAGATGTTTAAGCAGCGATGTTGCTCCACCTTGATGAATTCATCACATTCCCTACTCCAGAACAGTTGACAGATGTCAAGGGGGAATTCTATGCCCTGGGACGCATGCCACAAGTAATTGGTGCAATTGATGGTGCACATGTTAGTCTGGTGCCACCACAGGCTCAGGAGCAAGCGTATCGCAACATGAAACACTACCACTCAATAAATGCCCTGGTGGTGTGTCTTGCCAGCATGATTATCTCACATGTCTCTGCACGTTTTCCAGGATCGTGCCACGATGCTTTCATCATGAGGCGTAGCAGGGTACCACAGATGATGCTGCAGCTGCACAACCACCGGGCATGTCTTGTTGGTGAGTATACTATGTCAGCTATGTATGTCAGTATGTCACACCTTCTTCTTCTGAATCATATTACACACTCATTTCCATGATGTGGATTTGCAGGAGACGCTGGATATCCAAACATGCCGTGGCTAATGACTCCACTACGCAACCCCACGACAGCTGCAGACCAGCGGTACAACAATGCTCATGGGAAGACCAGGTGGGTGATTGAGCGGACATTTGGAGTCCTGAAGAGCCGGTTCAGGTGCCTGGACAAGACAGGTGGAGCCCACAATACAGCCCACGCAAGGTGTGTGACATCTTCACTGTGTGCTGCATGCTTCACAACATGGCAGTGGAGAAGGCCGTGCCGCTCTACCTTGACCCTGATGAGCTGGAACATCCACCCGTAGAGGATGAAGGCCTTGCCCAGGATACCAGTGATGAGGAGGTAGAAGATGATATCCGGAGTCACCTCATCCGCAACTTCTTCTCTTAATGGTGAGTCATAGCTGCTTTTATGTAATACATGTACTACAGAGTTGCATGGGTAGCATGATGTGTATGCAGCAGACTGTATGCAATGTCACTTGGATGTCTGTAGTGCTGTGTCACACAGGTGCAGATGTAATGCAACACACATACGTGCTATGTGTGTACTTGGAATGTACAGGTGTACTACAACATCTGGATATTCAACAGGACATTGTCTGAATGACATTGTACAGAACTTGACCCCTTGTGTGCCACTCTCATCCACAGCTCACCCTGCCTGTTGTCCGTTTGGGTCATCGTGGTCACCCTGCTATTGCTCATTATGATTGCAACGTCAGCCTAATCAACGGAGCATGCATGGACATGTGGAGAAGTCATTTTGGGTAAGGACTCATACGAGGCTTTTTACCGTTGGTATGTGTTGAAACGTGTGGTACATGTTCATGTGCATGTAGAGCGACCATGAATACATGCAACAACAATATGTTACTTATTACATGTATGCCCACTCCCATGACAGGATAGTCACCCCATCTGACAGTCATCTGTTGTAGTTGTATACTCTGGTGGATGCATCAATGTGTGTAGACATTGACACTGCAACATTGCATATACCATGGTTTGACATTGTGTCAGAGGTCTCAAACACGGACTCTGTGGGGGATTGCAGCATCACTGTGTGCATTTGAATGTGACTGGATCCTCACCTCCACCTTGTGGGACAGTCCAGTTTCGTTGCATTCTACCATGTCGTGTAGGTGTTGCCCACTGTATGTTCCACATGTCCTGAGAACTGTCCTGTGAATCTGTGGACATGGATGCATTGCCCCTTGTTGCACTATTTCATGTCACTGTCATGTCCTTACCTCCGTGCAGGTTGAAAATCGTGCTCCACCAGCCTTCACAGTGAGTAGCACTTCTGTTTTGAATCACATGATGCCATGTATGTTTTGCTTGAGACATGACAATGTTGGGATGATGCATATGTTAATTATTGTGTTGCACCAGTGGAGTGCGGTCATTCACATGATTCTCGAGTCCCGTGCAGCATTTATGTGCAATGGTAGGGTATCATTTTGTGGTTTGGTTCAACTTCACTTGCAGTTGATATTTCTTCCAACAGCATCTCATGTTTAGCTTAGTAATGCTATGTTGATAGATCAAAAGACTGGCTACAGAGTGCCTTCATTGCATGTAGGTCATTGTCAGCTTCCTCATCATATGTGATTCTTACAGCTGTTGTGGGTGAAGTAAATTTTGCCTACATGGCCCTTATGGGTACACATGATCAAAAACAGATATTAAAGTCTGCGTAAGTAGCATTGCCAACTGTTTTCATTTGTTTGTGAGGTCCACCTCATCTGAGCCAGTGAATGATTTTTTAACAACATAGGTCTCATTGCATGGTCGCTCACTTGTGAGCGATTCACAATACTCTAATGGATCACAGACTGTCCTAGGTTTTATGTGTCCGTGTCATAGCATCGGATCTGATGTGATAGCATGATGACTAACGTAATGTTGTCTCCAGTCATTTTACTTCACAGGTGTGACTGGTACAGTGTAACACATGAGGTTTTTGTATTAGCAGTGACATGAGAATGTACTCCTAATGGTTATTTGCCTCTGTTTCAGGTCTCCCTCCCAGCTGTTCCCATCCTCTCCTTCCGTCGCCTGATCACCCGTTTGTGTCTGTCATTTGTACTCAGACCAAGGGGCTATTTGGAGGTGGAACCCTTTGAGCATCACACCACTCTGATGAAGAAAGGTACGGCCAGTCCTTGACAGGCTTGTACCCAATATTACTGCTGCATTACAGGTGACATCATTAATAGTGTCATTTTGAGTCTTTGCCAATGCACATGTATGTTTGACAGTGCTCCATGGGCTCACAATGTAAAAAACTCATGTTGTGCATGACGTGTGTTTTTTTTTAAGATTCTACCGCCTTCATGTCAACTGACATGTCCTTCTAATGTGTATGTTTAGTATTTGGCATGTAGTATGCTTATGCTTGTTATGTGTTGACGTGTCCAGCGGGCACATGCATGGTGTTTGGGAAGGCTGTAATACTATATTTTTTGTAAGGTCGATGGCTTTGTAGCAGCTGTTTAGCTTTCCACACCCTAGCTGTAGTCTACACCTGCTGACGCTGTGTGTCCTGTGCCCCACTTGTCTGTAAGGGCCCTGATACAGTGACTGTGATCTTTGGTCATTACTGTGCCATTTTATTTGGAGTGACCCCGAGTGAGTCAGACACTCCTGCCTTCACATTCACATGTAACTCTGTGGCTTGCAAATGCCCTTGCGGTATGTGCCCATTTGGCAAGTTGTCACACCCCTCCTGCCGTCATGTCTTCACTCATTGCTGCTGCTGCATGCACAGGCACGATGCAGCACACACGATCCGGGTACACAGACACCTACAGGATGACCCTCCTTCCATCCTTTTGTAGAGCATGCTCCTGCCACCCTACACACAGACAACACAGACAATCACCCTCCTGGTATCACAATGCTTCTGACTCAGCCACTGCAGCTTATGTGTCTGTGTGTGCAGCACATACTGGCACAACTATGCAGATTCACATGACATTGGGTCTATGTACCACCAGGTCATGTGCCGTGTACAGCACACACACACCTTCCATAGGCACAATATTGTACGGTGTTACCTTGTCAACACCACAGCAGGAAAAATCATCTTGCTAACAGTCACGTGGCAGTACACAACCTGGTCACACCACTTCGACATAGCTGTCACAGTCAGTCAAGTTGCCACAGGGGACACACACCATGACCACGTCTCTTGGATGTGGTGTGATTTATCCAGTCTGGTGTAGGTATGTGTCAGACGTGGGTAGTTGTTCTGTATGCGTTGCTCCCATAACAGGAGACTAGTACTTCTAGCTACATAGGGGTAGGTCACCTAGTCAGGTGTGCTTGTGTAGAGTGCAACAGCCCATTGCCCACAGTCTGTCCTGCCACCCTTGTCCTGTGCGCCATTCATGACATCCACAGTACTGCATCATGTTGATGATAGTTCACATAACCCTAGGACACAATTGTAGGTACTCCCTACGTGGACAACTAGTTTTGTCACAATGATCTGTACACCTCAATGTGACTCTCCTGGGCCTGGCTGTGATAGCAGTTTGGCATCCAAACCCCCCTCCAGCATTTACTATCCCACACAGGTGTGTCTTGCCATCCATGTATGTAGTTGTTAGTGATTTCTGACCGATGTGTGTCCTCACACGGAATCTGATACAAGTGTGTGGATTGCTGCTGTTTGTTGGATACCCTTGCATTGTATACATTTGCACACACATATCATTTAATGCTGTGGTTCAAAGATAAATCGACAAATGCGTATGAGGTTCAGTGTATTTATTTGGTGATCTTGTGCAGGAAACGTGAATAGGTGCTGTACATAAAGGGGTTGAATCCAAAGTTCAGTGGTGGAGATGAGATGCCTTACAGTTACTGTCAACATAGTCCAGGCCACAGTGCTTGGCATCATCGGGTAGACTGTGACCAGCAAGTCCATGTGGGAGAGTCGCATAGGGGATACTGTTGCACCCAGGGGCAATATGCCAGGTCCTGTGTCGTGGGAGTTGTGCATGGCCCACTGCCCCTCAACGTCTTAGCCGTGGACTACCCACCTTCCTTGGGGGACCCTCAGGTGCAGGCCTGGACGATGCATGGGACACTACATCAGAGAGTTCCTCCTCCTCCTCCTCCCCCCTCCCTGCGGCTGGTGTCACACTTTGCCGTGATGTTGCTGGCCTTATGACACAGGGAGGGTGCTGCATGTTGGCAGCTATCTGACGTAGCGATTGGCTCATTTCCCGATGCACCATCAAGAGCTGAGCCAGACTTTCCTCCACCCGTCCATAATGTTGTTGTTGCCTGCTATTTGCTCTGCCTGCTGTTCTTTCACCTGGTTGAGGACCTCCGCAAGCTGGCCTACCTCCCTGGTGTCCCGCTGGTATGCCTCCAGGATGTTAGTGAGTTCAGGCATACCGGGCCCTGCAGCTGGCTGGCCAGATTCTCGCCTCCGCCTTGCACCTCTCCACCACCATGACCAACATGAGCACCGCCTGCGCTTGTGGGCACATCCGGTCGACGGGCCCCCCGAGTGCTGGCAGAGTGGAGGTTGTCTGCCACCTCAGGGGTGCCCGACAAAGGGTGTCCCTCATCTTCAGACAGGCCCTCTGTTGGATCATGTGCAGGGCTCTGACCTGTCTGCTGTGATGTGTTGGGAATGGTTCCGGTGGTTGGCAGAGATGTAGCTGGTACAGTTGCTGCAGGGGTTTGGGATCCAGAGGTGCCAGGTTGGTTGGGGTCATCCACAGTGCGTTGAGTGGCGTGGCTGTCGGTGGGGTCTGTGTCCGGCTGAGCCTGGGGCTGGGATTCTTCTCCCCCTGGGGGGGGGCTGGGCTCCACACGTTGCCCTGTGTGTGGGAGAGAGAGACACTGTTAAGGCACTATCAAGAGACATCTTGTTTATTTATCCATTATCTGCTTCACAGTTCCACATGCTTTAGATTGTTGTCATTGTTCAGTTGTGCATGTAGTGGTAGTAAATTGACATGTACTCAGGGGTATTTTCATTCTTCCATTCTCTTGACAATGACTGACACAGCCATTGCTGTGTCTTGTCTTGCCGGCACTACACATGTTAAGCATTGCTCAGGTTCACGCAACATCCAGGATACGGTGAAAATCCTTATGTCTGCGTCAAGCATGCACAGAGTTTAGATGCAGCATGTTGATGTAAGAGACAGGGCATCATTATTTTGCATGACATCAACTACTTTGGATTTATTTTGCTGTTCCGTGATGGCCACACAATGCCAACACCCCTGGACCTGTACACACACTTATCGATCATGGCTTTTGAACGTGTCACTTCTCTAAGACGCATCACCTTGTCAATACCCATGTCCATGTTGTTACTTACGTGCATCCACATCAGTCAAGACGAGGCGCAGTCATGACCCCCAAAGGTGGTTCACCGAGGATCTCAGAGCATTAAAACTCAGTCTCCGTCAGGCAGAAAGGCGCTGGCGTCGGGGATACTCCCCCGAGACAAAAGAGATTTTTTCCTCTCGGCTGAGAGAGTATAAGTCAGCAATAACTCTGGCTAAATCTCGTTATTTCTCTAATAAAATCCTGGACTCCTCAAACAAGTCTAAAGACATATTTTCAATTGTTGAAGAATTGTCCAACCCGGCGAGAGTTACCATTGCTCCCCTCCCTTCCCAGTCCTTGTGTGACTCCCTGGACCAATTTTTTGTGGACAAGATCATTAAGATTAAAACGGTATACACCTGTTACAACGCATTTGTTACTCCGCACTACCATTACAACGCGACTTTTACAACGCATACCATTACAACGCATTGCGCTGGGGGCGCTCTAGGATAGGGAATAAGTATAATTTACTATCCAACACCTTCCCTAGGGTCCACGGGGACTGGAGTTAGAATAGTAAATTATACTTACCACTATCCAGCACCTCAAATGGTATGCGTTGTAATGGTCGCGTTGTAATGGTAGGTAGTTGTAACGGTATGCGTTGTAACATGATACATCCGATTAAAACTAGCATTTCTACCCAAGCCTCACCCGTCCCCCCCCCGCCCAGTGCCCCCTGCCACTCCAATACTCACACCTTAACCCAGATCCCCCTTATCTCAAAGGTCAATTTTCTCTCACTTCTGCATAAAGTCTCCCTCTGGCTCCCCTAGCGATTGCTGCCCCCCCTAGGCTCTTCGGGAAGCCTTCACTTCCTGTCCTGAACCCCCCCTAGCCCTCTTAAACAACTCTTTGACTACTGGGGAGGTTCCTGGATCCTTCAAACGGGCCGAGGTGGTTGCCATTCTGAAAAAACCTTCGGCAGACCCGTCCATCATGAGCAACTATCACCCAATTTCCCTTCTCCCTTTCCTCAGCAAAGTTATGGAGTCACATGTCACTCAAACCCTCAGCACCTTTGTGGAAGACTCGTGTGTTTTGGACCCCCAGCAGGCTGGGTTTAGACCTGCGCATTCCACAGAAGCAGTTATCCTCTCTGTGATGAATGAATTGCGCAGGGGGGCCGACTCTAACACCTGTCAAGCCCTGGTCCTTTTGGACCTGTCGGCCGCCTTTGACACGGTCGACCTCGACATCTTGGTCGACAGTGTCAGAGAGGCTGGCATCCAGGGCACCGCCCTGGACTGGGTTCGGTCTTTCTTGACTCAACGCCATCCAGCAGTCAGGCTGTCCCAGTTCTCCGCTACTCAAGTCGAGCTGACTTGCGGTGTCCCAAAGGGCTCTTCCTTATCCCCCCTCCTTTTTAATTTGTACCTGGCCCCGTTAATCCGTTCCCTCCGTAGGTTCAATGTCTCCGCGTTCAATTACGCGGATGACATCCAACTGGTCTTTACCATCGACTCCTCTGATGAATCTATCACCACTTTTCAAAACACCCTCTGTTTTATCAGTAATTGGATGGGCTCAAACCACCTGAAGCTCAACCCCGAAAAGACCGAGCTGGTTCTTGTCGGGGGACTCTCCAATCCCTGGCACCCCTCCTTTTGGCCTGCAAGCCTTGGCAGTCCCCCCTGCCCTGTCAATTCAGCCAAAAGTCTGGGAGTCGTCATTAGCAGTGACCTCTCTATGACGCCCCAGATAAGCGCCGTAGTATCCTCAAGCCACTTCCAACTCAGGAAAATACGTAAAATCTCTCGCCTTCTCACCACCGATGCCCTCATTTTGGCCCTGCTTGCGTTAGTCATGTCTAGGCTTGACTACGTAAATGCACTATATGTAGGCATTCCTGCCTATCAACTCAGGAGACTCCAGTTGATCCAAAATCAGGCCGCCCGCCTGATTCACCACCAACCCAGAGATCAACATGTTCGCCCCCTTTTAAAAAGTCTCCATTGGCTTCCGGTATCTGCCCGCTGCAAATTCAAGCTTGGCTGCATTATCTCTAAATCTCTTGCAGGTCACAGCCCCCTTTTCATCTCTTCCCTGCTTCACCCATATGCCCCTCTTCGAACCCTTCGGTCATCCCAGATGGCCCTGTTATCAGTTCCCAGATTCAAGAGGAAGAAACATGGTGGTCTTAGGTTTTCATTTTTAGCCCCGTCTTTTTGGAACTCCCTACCCCTTCCTCTTAGGTTGCCCTCTCCTTACTCCAAGTTTAGATCCTCCCTTAAAACGTTCCTCTTCACTGAGTCTTATAATTAGTTGCTATTTTATGTCTCTCCTCCCTGCTCCCTCAGCAAAGCGCCAAGGAACCTAATGGTGTTAGTTGCGCTCAAAAAGTTTATTTAACATAACATAACATAACAGTCATGAGATGGGGCACGTGCATTGTTTGAGAGGCACAATGGACTGGAGCTTCTGCAATGTGCATGTATTACTTGTATGCGTATTCATATGAGTGAGTGTTTAGTTGTGATACATGACAATTGTGAGATTGTTGCACTCCTATGCTTGTCCCCAGGGGATGAGTTTCTGTAAGGGGGGTGTATGACAGGCCATGTTAGTAGTTTGCGTGTGATTTGCAAGCGTCCATCATTCATTATTTGGCTGCCCCCTGATGTGGCATGCTGGCATATTTGTGATTTTGGGTTCATGCACAGGATGTGTGACCTTGTCCTGGTGTTTGTGTTTGCAGTGATCACATGAGAGACTTGTGGTGCCTACACCTGTGCCCATTGTGTACTACAGATCATTCCCAAATGTGTGTCCTGACACAGTACATTGTCCACTGCAAATGGTGGGTGTGTTGCAGGCAATTAGTAGATGACTGCTATCCCTGCACATTCAGCTCTATGGTGTTTTGAAGGCTGTGCAGTGCTTGGGTGCAACTGTCTGCGTGCCAAGGGGGCTGAGGTGAGGTGACTGAGGCAGGTAGACAGAGGGATGGAGGGAGACAGAGGGAGGGAGTGCAACAGGGGGAGGGGGCGACAGGGGGAGGGGGCGACAGAGGGAGAGGGCAACAGAGGGAGTGGGCGACAGTGGGAGTGGGAGGGAGAGGGAGACAGGGATGGAGCCAGGTTGTTTGTGCTTGCTTGCTCGCTACACTGCCTTACTGTGCCACAAAATGTTGCTTCTCTGGAATGTGTGTCCAACACATGAAATTGTTTGGCAACTGTAGTATACTATCTTGTGTGATATTTCCCTATCCCTGTGCATTGGGCATGGTGCTTGGGTGTGTCCCTGGGACATATGGGATGTGAGTAGCCTCCTACCCTCCACCTTCCACCCTTTGTGCCTCCCCCTTGCATCAATCCCCATGTTGTTTAGTCATGCTGGGACTCATGGCCACCCACCCCATGCTGCTGGGCACTGTTGTAAGTCCACCCCTGTAACATGTTTTTCTTGTACACTCACCAGGCTCAACGGCTCCTCCTATTCCGTGTACTCCCACCGGTGCCAGCAGCTCCATGACTTTCTGCTCCCAGGGATGGTATACAGGAGGTCTGCGGGGACCACCACCTCCAGTGTAGTGTGCATTGGCGTTGTCCTGGTCCATCTTCTTCTTGGCCATCCTCCGCAGATCATACCACCTGTTCTGGCATTCTCCCCTGGTGCGCCTGATGGGTGCAACAGCGCAACAGCATTGACCTGGTCTACAATCCTCTCCCACAGGCGAGTTTTTTGTGCCATGCTGGTCTGTCTGACCAATGCGCCAAACAGCTGTGGCTCGACTCTGATGATTTAATCTGTAAGGATCTCCATCTCCGGGTTAGTGAACTTTGGATTCTTGTGTGTGGTCATGGTGTGGGGTGTATGTGATTGAGGGGGTGATGGTGTGTATGGATGAGGGTGTGTGGTTCTGATTGTGAAGGGGGTGGTGTGGGTGTAGATGTGATAGGGTGTATGTGTGAAGGTATGTTGCTGCAATTGTTGGTGTGCTCTCAGTTTCTTCGCAATAATAGGTATGTTGCAAAGGATGATGGGTTGTATGTGTGGACCCTTTTATTGGTGAAAAAGTGGGTGTGGTTTATTTTGAATTGGTTGTGTGTGTCATATATGGGGTGGGTGTCAGTGTTGACCTCTGTTTGCCTGTTTAGCTGTGACCAGTACATTCTTACTCAATGGTCTGTACACAGGAGACATGTTTGGTGCTGTTGTGCTGGTTTGGGTGTTGGCGTTGTGTGTGTGCGGTACTTGTGGGTGCGATCGAGTTGTACGGGCCGTTGGCGGGTGGGGGGCTCGTGTACGCTTGTTGGGGGGGGTGCGTGCGGTACTTGTGCGTGCGATCGAGTTGTTCGGGCCATTGGCGGGTGGGGGGCTCGCGTACGCTTGTTGGGGGGTGGTGTGTACGGTACTTGGGCGTGCGATCGAGTTGTACGGGCCGTTGGCGGGTGGGGGGCTCGCGTACGCTTCTTGGGCGGGTGGTGTGTACGGTACTTGGGCGTGCGATCGAGTTGTATGGGCCGTTGGCGGGTGGGGGGCTCGCGTACGCTTGTTGGGGGGGTGGTACGTACGGTACTTGGGCGTGCGATCGAGTTGTACGGGCCGTTGGGGGGGTCTCGCGTACGCTTGTTGGGGGGTGGTGCATACGGTACTTGGGCGTGCGATCGAGTTGTACGGGCCGTTGGCGGGTGGGGGGCTCGCGTACGCTTATTGGGGGGTGCGTGCGGTACTTGTGCGTGCGATCGAGTTGCTTGGGGTGGTGCGTGCGGTACATGTGTGTGCGAGTTGTACGGGCCGTTGGGGGGGGGCTCGCGTACGCTTGCTAGGGGGGTGGTGCGTACAGTACTTGCGCGTGCGATCGAGTTGTATGGGCCGTTGGCGGGTGGGGGGCTCACATACGCTTGTTGGGGGGTGGTGCGTACGGTACTTGGGCGTGCGATCGAGTTGTATGGGCCGTTGAGGGGGGGGCTCGCGTACGCTTGTTGGGGGGGTGGTGCGTACGGTACTTGGGCGTGCGATCGAGTTGTATGGGCCGTTGGCGGGTGGGGGGCTCGTGTACGCTAGTTGGGGGGGGTGCGTGCGGTACTTGTGCGCGCGATCGAGTTGCTTGGGGTGGTGCGTCGTACATGTGCGTGCGATCGAGTTGTACGGGCCGTTGAAGGGGGCTCACGTACGGTTGTTGGGGGGGTGCGTACTTTACTTGTGCATGCGATCGAGTTGTATGGGCCGTTGGCGGGTGGGGGGCTCGCGTACGCTTGTTGGGGGGTGCTGCGTACGGTACTTGGGCATGCGATCGAGTTGTACGGGCCATTGGGGGGGGCTCGCGTACGCTTGTTGGGGGGGTGGTGCGTACTGTACTTGGGTGTGCGATCGAGTTGTATGGGCCGTTGGTGGGTGGGGGGCTCGTGTACGCTTGTTGGGGGGGTGCGTGCGGTACTTGTGCGTGCAATCGAGTTGCTTGGGGTGGTGCGTGCGGTACATGTGCGTGCGATTGAGTTGTACGGGCCATTGGGGGGGCTCGCGTACGCTTGTTGGGGGGGTGATGCGTACGGTACTTGTGCGTGCGATCGAGTTGTATGGGCCGTTGGCGGGTGGGGGGCTCGCGTACACTTGTTGGGGGGGTGGTGCGTACGGTACTTGGGCGTGCGATCGAGTTGCTTGGGGTGGTGCGTGCGGTACATGTGCGTGCGATCGAGTTGTACGGGCCGTTGGGGGGGCTCGCGTAGGCTTGCGCGAGGGGTACACGTGTGGTATGTATTGATTGCGCTTGCTGTGAGGCATGGGATCCCGTACGAATCCATCTTCATGCACGACTACTTTGGCCCGTACGAATCGCGTACTGGGTTCCCCAACTGGATCGTACTTGTGTGGTTGTACGGCAGGTTTACAAATCGTACGGTTTGATTTCCGACGCAGAGTCGTACGGGGCTTCGACTGTTGTTCGTACGGATGGCTGATATTCGTACGGAAATAGGTGCAAATGGATCGTACTACGCAGGTCGGACGTTTTTTTTCTATTCATACGGATTCGGCTACGAATACAAATCGTACGGGGAATTTTTTCACCGGATCGGAATCGGCGCCCAAATCTCATAATTTAACACACCTTCTAAAACAAGTTTCATACACATCAATTCCCTCGTTAGCAGTTTCAGAATTAATTTGTTCTAAAATGTCAACATAATTTAATGCTTCCAGAAAATCTGCATCAAAGCTTTCGTCTTCGAAATCATATCTCATGTCTGCAACACTAATTTCCCCTTCTTCACTCTCATTGCCTATGACAGATACAATTAGTTCTTCAATTACACTCAAGGTAATATCCAAAATCTCCTCCTTATGAGGTTGTTCTCTTACCATATTTTTTCCTTTATGTTGTTACTCCTTGTATAAAAATGTAAAGAGTTCATTTGATCAGTTTTCATAATATATAATACAAAACTAGCGTTTTCACCTATTTTGGCCTACAAAAAATATTATATAAATACCATTGTCTCTTAACATTCCATTAGTAGAGTTTTACTCCTTTAAAGTGTTATATAAATATAATTACTTATAACGATAGCCTGGTTTTAAGTTTTCTTAAATTTTGAAACCAGTCACTCCTTATGACTATAGGAAAAGACTCAGGCTGTTATAGTAGAATACAGTACTAAAAAATTTAGAATATGTCTATTCACCTTACCCATTCCAAAATAGTAAATGTGTTTTAGTAAAATGCAAGAGATACTATTGATTGTCCAGAATAACACTGTGTATCTGTGTATATTTTGATATCATTATCACACTACTTTTTGAATACTTCATGTGTTTTCACACAAAAAAACTCATAAAGACCTATCCAGTACTCACCTTTTAACATAATTAGAAAGTAGTAATTCCTTATATAAGTCAAAAATACTCACAACAGATATAGAACCCCTGTACTGTCAGGAACAGTAAACCCAGAAACTCTTACCGGATACTTGCACAGGAACAGATGACGCTAGTTCCCAACTCCCCCTCCAGGATCCTCCAGAGACCAAACTTTTTAATCTAATCTCTAAAAAAAAACACGAGAGAAGGGGGATGGGAAAAAATAATAAAGAAGAAGAGACTGGCTCGCGACCTCCGGATTTCCTCCTTGACACCTTCTCTCTGGCTGTTTTTTTTTATTCACAGACAATCTCTTGACATGAATACATAACGGAAACTAACAAAGAACAATTATTTAATAACCTACCCTACTCTATCTCTATTCCTTATCTATAATTTAGTCTAACGCTACTAATTACCTACCCCTTGGTCTTTCGAACTAGCCTCTCCTCTAGTGTTTATCTGCAACCTTGTAGCTTGTGGTTCTTTATTTTTCTCACTGCTGATAACCTATAATTACATAACATTCATTAACCTAGGCCTCTCCGTTTATTGTCTAATTTTTATATTATTAATTTCCTTGTGTTCTTCTACCAACCTTTCTTTATGCAGTTGCTTGTTATCTATTCTGTCAATCCTTGAATATCTTGTGTTTTTCACTAATGTTCCTTCTTAATTGAAGAGTCTTTCTGGTATTCCTTACTCAATGTGTTCTTTTCCCTTAAGACCTTGCTTAACACAAATTTTATCGTTTCTTGTTTTAGGTTAGAGAAAATACATCGACTGAGTACATTCAATATTGTCTATAATGTCAGGTAAGTTTAGTCACTCAGTAACTTGTCATACGATTATTTTCCAAGAATATACTTTTGTCAACTATAACGTATCACTTAGCTTTCTTGTATGGTTTCTTGTTCTTTCTGCTCTTCAGGTGCCGAACACGACTGAGCCCTTCTGCCCCGAAGGAGCCGCGATGGGAAAATCAACCAATGTGCAATGTTCGGGCTTCTTCCAACTCGGAAGCTGAATTCTAGTTGCGGGCACGATAACTAAGGTAAGTTTAACCGGGAACCTTCTTTAACTCTCTCAGAAATATTTGTGCTTTCTCTTCAGGAATATCTATGGAGCAATTGAAAACGGGACTGAACCCAGGAACGTCTTAGGTGTAGTGCGCACTCGTTAGGGAGCGCACGCCTCACCAAGGATTCCCCACAGGTGTGTGGTAAATGACTAGACCGCCACCGCGTCTTTCCTTGAGGCGACCATCTTAGAATTCCTCTGTTGCACTAAAGCACTCCAAGTCTGTTTCATTGCGGATTCTTCATCTCTTCTGCGCCAGCTTGGGTTTAGATAAGTCATTATCGTATCCACTGATTGATTAGGGGTTCTGACAGGTACACTCAGTATATCATTTTTTGAAATGTCTTTAAAAGATACAAACCATCTTTACACACTTATGTTCTCCATCCATGTTTTGTTACTTCAGCTCGGTTGAAGCACATTCCATCGACCATTTTTAACAGTTACTTGTACTAACATTAAGCATAATAAATAATAAAAAAAATATATATTATAAAATTACCATCTGTGGAAGACACAAAAAAATACAGTGACAATATATCTTTTAAACACAAAATAATTTGTAAAGTATTACATTTGCCTTTTTTGCTGTTCTCAGAATATATTGAATTTCACTAGAAACAGTGAGTTCAACAGTACTCATCACATAACAGCGGGCAAAAAAAAGACAATCAATAAGATTTTCTTTAAAAAAAAACATTCAACATTCTCAATAACAATCTAGAAAATAGAAATAAAACATATCTTAAATGTTTTTTTCTAAGAGCAATTTTTTACGTAAATATGACACATCTTATACAATCATAAAATAACAAAACATTATGATTAACTTTCATACACTGTAAATAATGTTACTTACAAATATATGCTGACAAAATATACAACAAAAACTCGTTATTGGTTTCACATACTTTTCCGCACGGCCAAACAGTATGCGTCAAATTCTTACTTTGGAAATTGTTCGATAGTAATCCTGAGCATCTGCCTCCCAGCCTTCTGATCCAAAACCACCAACATCATTTGCTCATTCCCCCAGTGCTCATCCCTCAACACGACGCTATTCAACATCTACATGGCCACCCTCACACAAGTAGCCCACCATCACAACCTCAACACCATCTCCTACGTCAACAACACCCAGCTCATCCTCTTCCTCACCAAGAAGCCACATACCACCAAAAGCAACCTCCACGACACAATGAAGGACGTCACCAACTACATAAAGAGCAGCTCTCTAAACATGAACTCGCACAAAATTAAGGTACTCATCCTCAGACCCACTCATCCTCAGACCCCAGACCCAGCCTCGGATGACTCCTGCTAGCTGACTACACTGTGGACAGTACCAACACCTACCAACCATGTCCACAACCTATGATTCATCCTCAACTCCTCCCTCTCCATGTGTAAGCAAGTCTACACCGTCTCCTCATACTGCTATAACACTCTCCACATGCTCCGCAACATTTACAAATGGATCCTAACCAAAGGAAGAAGAACAGTGACACAGGCCCTCATCAGCAGTAGACTACACTGTGGCAAAACACTCTACACAGGAATTCCAGCCAAACACCTACAACAACTACAATAAATCCAAAAGACCTCCACCACAGTGATCATCAATGTCCCCTGCTGGAGCCACATCACCCACCCCCTGATACACCTACATTGCCTCAATATCAACAAGAGGATCACCTTCAAGCTCCTCACCCTCACTTACAAAATACTCTACAACATCAGACTAATCTACCTTAACAACAGTAATCCTGAAATTTTGGCTTTAAAAATATTAGGTAAGAATTTGGTAACTCTTTAGGCAAACGTTGCTTAAAAACTAATTGACTATCATTACAATGTATCCAACCTTTCAGACAATAAACAGTGTAATGTCCAGATGTTGTAGAAGGTCCATCATGAAAAATAATTGCAACAGCTACAAAAGTTCTTCCTGATATTGAAACTTGACCAGCTATAAAAATTTTTATTAAAGTTTCCAATTTTCTTCCGTCAGCTCTACAACGTTGCAGCATTAAAATTACATACTGTCCATATCTTTTTTATAAATAATGTTGATGACATTTCTGATTTACATTGGCTACACTCCATGTTTTGACTTGCAGCTCTAATTAGATTGTTAAAAGACACTGATTCACAGTCAGGTAAAGTCAAATATATGAATCGTTCAGTGTCTATGTTAGTGCTACATGTAAACAAACAATTTTGACAGTTATGTTGCCATTTATAAGAAAGGCCAAAAAGTTTTTCAATATCTATACCTTCATCTTCCAGTACACCAAGCATAAACATAAAAAATTCCTGACAATCTTGCTGAATATTCTGGTTAAATTGACTAGAACCAGAACATATGTCCAAAACATTTCGAATATCAGAAACACTTTGTATTTTACTTTTATCACTCCTACATTTCTTATAAACAGAATACACCAATGAACAGAATCTTTCGTCCCGATTTTCAACAATTTGCTGTTGCAAATTTTCAAGAACAAAAACAACATTATCAACTACATTAGCAAAGCAGTTGACACCACAACAATTTTCAAACCGATACCCAACATTCTCTTCAACACTGTGCAACTTCATCTTGTTTTTTTCTTTCTCTACAGTTTCACTACAGATATTCTCAAATCTTCTTTTTCTACCTACCATACGCTTTCAAATACTGGATATTTACCTAAATTGGGTGCATATTCTCTTCTTAACCTATTATACTCTTTCACACGATTTGCATCTGCACTAACCTTTGTCTCATCAAAATCAATCAAGTACAATCCAGATAAAGTTCTGACTCGAGACAAAGCATCATATGCCATACCCTCTTTAAACACGGTACTTCCAATATTCACTTAAGCACTATCTACACTTAAACCTTGAGATTTATGAATGGTCACTGCATATGCCAAACAAATAGGAAACTGTTCTCTGCGTACATACAAATCTTTTACAAGCAAAAACCGAGATGAACAACGACTAAATTGTTGTACTGCAGCAATTTCATCAAATTTGATTTTCAAAAATTCAATCCCATCTCTATTTACATAATTAACAAAATCAACAATTTTACCCATTGCTCCATTTACTAAACCTTTTTCCTCATTCAAATTACGTTGTAAAATTACCCTACAGTTTACACATGCATACAAATTCTTTTCTAAACCAGCAGTTTTACTTATCGATTTCTCTAAAGAATCCAATTGCCTCTTCAACTTTTCAGTCAAAATAATAGTGATTCCTTCATGTTCTATTTTATCAATAGCTTTCAATTTTATAATTTCTTCATTTTCCAACTTTAACATTTCTTCATTGAATATAGAACATTCATGTAGTGTTGGCATTAAGCAGATTACAGATATGTTTTCTGCAATTATCTTGTGTATTTTCTCTGGGACAATATTTTCATTTGGAAACAAATTGGAAAGTAATCGTCTCTGTAAAGCTTGTTTTCCATGTTCCGTCATTTTTCCAATTCTTATATCTTGAAGAATAGTTACATAATCAGCATCATTTGCCTGTCGCATATTTGTAATAAGTTCCTTATACTCAAAATATGACCAAATGTTTACATTTCCAATGCTCCCCAAAGACTTTCTGTTATCTTCATGCGCCAGTGTTTTAAACACTGGTTGTCCTTTTACAGGAGTAAGTTGTAGAAGATCTTCAAAAACTATGACGTGTTTTCCTCCGAATAATACGTCATACTCTGTTTTAAGAATTTGCTGCATTCTTAAATGCACAAAAGCAAGCATGTACCATGCTTACCTCATCAATAATGAGAAGTTTCATTTTCCTCAAGACTCTTGAAACTTCACAGCAAGCTTCTCCAGATAGCTTGTGGTATTCTAATTTGTGTTCATGCTCTACTGGTAGCATTAATAAACAATGTAAAGTAATTCCTTTAATATTGTGGGCTGCTAATCCAGTTGGAGCAGTGACAACACAAGACAAATGCGACTCAGTTGTTTTCTGTAGAAAAGTTGTGATTACTTTAATTAAAAACATTTGCCTGTTCCAGCTTGTCCACTCACATACATTCGGATAGGTTCAAATAATGAGCAAGAGCACTCTTTCTTCTCATGAAGTAATCCATGGTCAATCTGTTCCCTCACTGCCTCATATATTTCTTTCTCTTTAAGATTTAGTTGTCCTTCCAGGTTTCCTAAGTTTGTTACATCTTCTTGCGCTTGATACATTGTTATTTCCACCTCTCCCACCTCTTCCATAGCAGTTGCTGCTTCATTTTGAACAATTGGTCCGCCTAGTGGGTCCTGACTCAACGGAGCAGAAGTTTGACTCTCTTGAGAACTGTCTCTAGCAATCTCAGCTGTAACTGTAGCTTCTTGCTCAATTTCGTCATTCAACATTTTCACATAATTAGCAAAAACAGGACATTCTATAGTATCTTTAGTTGAATTGAAGGAATCTTCATAGCTCTCGAAATCTCCAAGTTATTCCAATTTTGAACACCATGGCTTGAAAAGTTGCAAAAGAGCCAAATAGTAAAATTCCCTTTTGTCAGGTGTTTCGCAACTCAGTTTACGGTGATTAATCAAATGTCCTTTTCTTTGTTTCACCAGACATCCTTCAGAACTAATCACGGCATATATACCATTATTGATGTTTTCTGTTTCCGTTTAAAAATATAGTTTTGCAGCACTTCATAGAGACAAATGTTCTCAAGATGATGACTTCTATTTGGATAATATGTATCCAACATATTTGTTTTCACAATATCTGTACTTTCTGGCTCTTTTTCAGCTAAATATTCAATTTCTTGTACAGATTTAAGAACTCGGTTTCGTGTTACAGCACGACCTAGACTCACAGAATGGTTCTTCTAGATTTGGAGTATGGACTTGCAGATGATAAGCGATCCGAGCATTCATACGTTCCAATTTCTCGATGAGATAACATCTTCAAACTGTAAGTATATAATTTCTTACTTAGACACTTATCGTGGGAAATCTCTTCCCACATTTACTTCAATTCTGTTTTTTTTATTTTGTTATGTACGATGTTACATATCGAGCAACAGCAATGGAATTGTCTGCAACATATTGAATATCCATATTAGCATTCCACATGGACAAAACGACTGGGTTATAGTCATTTATGTATTTTAACTCTTCATTTCTTCTTAAGTTGTAGGTATTTTTTGGAGACTTTCTTGTGATAGTATGTCGCAAAGATGACATAAAACTGTTCACTCTTCCTTTCTATATTACTGGACGTGGAAATCCAAAACTGCATTTGGTGAGAATTTGTCCTTAGGTTTGTACTTTCTATGACAGTATTTCCTACAACGATGGCTTTGGAATCGTAGACTTGTTGTCTTAAGTCCTTATCTTGTGTCCTTTTGGGTATATCACATGTAGCATATTCTTCAATAAAAGACAACACAGTATCATCTTTGTCTGTTCCAAATTTGGCTGCCTCTTTGATCCATATTAGCATGTGTATGTGAGGAGCACCTCTTGCTTGATACTCCTTTCTCTAAAAGAAGTCCAGAACCTCTCCAAGAGGAGGATTTTTTTATTGGTGATAACAGACATCAAAGCTTCAAATGTATGATTGAAATACCTGCATACATTAACTGGATCCCAAGAGCACAATACTGCAGGTGTCTTGTATTCAATATTTAGTATATTTGGATTTGCCTCTCGAAGAAATTGAAGTAAATCATCCCAAGCATATTCAGCACAGCTTAGAGTAAGGAACCATGTAGGAGTTCCTAAGTTCTGTAGCATACATTTCAGTTCTCCATGACGATGGTACCAGTAATCTTTAGTACCATGCTGACATGAGATTAATTAGCTGAGATTCCAAAACATTGTCTTTCTGCAGTACTTTATCCATAAATTCCTTTGCCGAAACATATTGCAGATATACACCTCGTTTCTATATATATGGTTTACTGCATAAGAAAGTCCAGACAAATCACTCTCAAACAAAAGATGAAACAAATACGGAATTCATTGTCGAAATGTTGGATCTTCTGCATATAATCTTGATGTCCGGTTTTCAGATGCAGGAATCTGCACAGGTCGGTCATCATATCGTCCTTCTTTTCCTGTGGGAAACAACTGAGGGAAACAACAAGCTTAGTTTTTTCCCATACACTAATGGGACTTCCTTTTGCTTCTTTCATTTGGAATAACTCTATAGTACTCCCCATCACTTCGTTAGAATGCAGTGGATTTCTTCAGTTCTGGACACATCCACTTTTTCAATTTGTCCAGATGGCAAGTCACTATCTTCTTCTACAGTTATTTCTTCTTCTCTCACATACACATTTCTATAATATTGATTATTTCTTACCAGATACAACGTTGCCTTTTTCACTTTCCTAACATCCACTAATTCTTGCCAGATTTTCTTACTCTTAGTAGGAACGCCATTAACAAGAATAACTAAAGGTTCATCCTCTACATTTTCTACAGCAATTGTTTAAATATTTTTCTTTAAATCTAGAGGCAAATATACAACTCTTCCCTTTAATCCTCTCTGTAAATCAGAAGGAGGCAATTTTCCTGTCTTAGGCTCCATACAAACAATAGCCTGCAATGGATGCACACATTGAATAAGAATAGACTCATAGGTATTTAAATTCATCAGTTCAGAAGGCATATTTACCAACTCAAGATTATTATGCACAGCTCTAGCAGGCAGTTTGTTCTTGTCTAATTTGTTATAACAATATTTACAAATACCCGGATCAGAACCCAAATTAAAACAATTCTCTACTAACAAATAAGTTGCAAAATCCTTCCACTCATTATTATTTTCATTTTCACTTATTTAAATACAAATAAACAGTCCTGGTCTGATTTTTATAATGAGTTTGTCGACAACATACACACCAATAATTTGGCCTTTCACCTGAAATCACCTTAAACTTTGTAATTTGTTGCTCAAAATTTTCTGTACTACAATGTTGTACATTCTCTTCTTCATTTCCTTCTATTAATATCTCAATTTCTGCACTGTCTTCCTCAGGACAAAAATAACTAACCTCAATTTCATCACAAACGTTCTTTATATTTGATACAGATCCATGCACAAGAGCACTGTTCAACTTTTTAACAGTAGAGCTGGACTTTTTGCATAATACAATCTTCTGACTAATTTCCTCATTTCAGAATGATGTACTGATAACATCCTGAAATGGTGAAAAACACTTTGGCATACTTTTTTAGAAACACAAGCCAGAGAATGACCTTGCAAACCAGTATTTTCTCTCACTCTGCAAGGGTCTAGTCCTTGCAACATCTTAATCTTTTATTTAACACTTTTCTCAGTATAGTTCCGTAAGAAATTGCGTAAAAAATCAATAGATTCTTGCAGTACACTACAAATACTACTATAATTCCAAGTGTACACTGGAGCTTTATGACGTCTCCCTAAAACTTAATCAGCTAACACCTCTTCTGCATTTCTACAACAACAACAACAACAAAGGAGTTTATAAAGCGCCTGGTGACGCCATCTCGGCGTGTCCCCGCGCTGTGGAAAGAAGTCAGGTGCATAGATGGAGTTACAGGGAGAACAGGTGAGTTTTCAAGCTTTTCCTGAAAGCAGTCTCCGAAGCCGCTAGTCTAATCTCCATAGGGAGAGCATTCCATTCTTTGGCGGCCATAACCCGAAAAGAGTGGCCACCCATTCTGGCCTTCCTGATACGGGGTACTGTGAGCAAGCCAGTTCCCCTGGAGCGAAGAGTTCTATTGGGCTCATAGGGAATGGCTAAGTCTTTCATGTAGGAAGGAGCTTTTTGGGAGATGATCCTATAGCATATTAATAATGCTTTAAAAAGAATTCTCTTTTTTATGGGTAGCCAGTGGAGGGTATCTAGAGATGGTTTGGAAGGGGCTCTCTTGGGAAGCCTAAGGACTAGACGTGCTGCTGTGTTCTGCAGGACTTGAAGTCTCCTGATGTTTTTTTGCGATGTTCCGAGCAGAAGCACATTCCCATAGTCTATTCTGGAAGTCACGAGCGCTTGGGTCATGGTGCGCCTTGCTTCAAGAGGGAGGAGATCCAGGGTGCGGTTAAGGGTCTTTAAGACCCCGTAGCATTTACCGACCACCCTGTTCACGTGGCAGTCGTAGGAGAGTTTAGGGTCAACCCAAATCCCCAGATTTTTGGCTGCTTCACAGGGGGTGGGTAGCGGTCCCAGACAAGAAGGCCACCACTCCTTGGTCCAGCTAGAATCCCTACCTCCCATAACAAGCACCTCTGTTTTCGAGCCATTAAGCTTCAGGCAGTGTTGGGTCATCCAAACCGCCAGAGCTTGCATGCAGGATTTAAAGTTGTCTGGAGAAACAGAGGGAGCTTGGGATAGGGAGATGAGAAGTTGGGTATCGTCGGCATATGAGACTAATTCAATGCCGAACGATTGAACAACTTCAGCCAGAGGGGCCATATACAGATTGAAGAGGGTGGGGCTCAGGGCAGAGCCCTGAGGCACCCCCTGTTCCAAGGCAATGCTGTCAGAGAGAGAAGC
The DNA here is from genome assembly GCF_964263255.1 of Lissotriton vulgaris. Classification (NCBI taxonomy): domain Eukaryota; kingdom Metazoa; phylum Chordata; class Amphibia; order Caudata; family Salamandridae; genus Lissotriton; species Lissotriton vulgaris. The sequence continues at coordinate 937,797,238 of NC_141699.1, forward strand.
ACCTCTCTGAACCTGAAAGCAGCGGTAGGTGAGAAATGCCTTTAGCCAACCCAAAGCTTCCTGGGTGACCCCGGCTTTGTTCAGACACTGTAGCAAGATGGAGTGTGCTACAGTGTCGAACGCCGCGCTCAGGTCCAGCATTATAAGTGCCATGGTCTGTCCTGCATCTACACCTGCCCGTAGGGTTTCTGTCGCTCTCAGTAGGGCGGTTTCGTATGAATAGCCTGCCCTGAAACCTGATTGGGAGCTGTGAAACGCACCATTGGATTCTAGATGGGCCATAAGTTGGCTATTAGCTATTTTCTCAGCCACCTTCGCTAAGTAGGGTAACAGCGAGATGGGCCGGAGATTTTCCAGAGTGTCCTGACTGATGTTGGGTTTCTTCTTTATCGGCAGCACAATAGCTTTTTTCCATTCCATAGGGAGGGTAGCCGTAGAGAAAGAGAGTTGGAGGATGTGCCTGAAGTGATACTCGAGGACTTCTAAACTGGCTGTGAGTATCTTGGGGGGAGCAGGGTCCCGGGGCGAGCCAGACTTAATGCTCCTACAGATGCTGGTAAGAGCAGTAGTGTGAGGAACAGAGAAACTGGTCAGACATTTTTTTGTATGGATGAGCTCCAAATTTTCAGTAAAATCAGATCCTGAAGGCAGGTCGGTGGAGAAATTAGAATAGATGGTAGTAATTTTATTAGCAAAGTATTTGGCAATATCATTGCATTTCGCCACCGAATCATTAAGGGCATTGCTCTCGTTGGTGACTACTGAGATTTCCTTAAAAATTTTAAAAAGCTCCTTGGAGGAGTTTTCTGCTTCACCTATACGGATCTTATAGTGTAGAGCTTTAGCGGAACGGATCAATTTATAGTATTTTGCTTGCTCTTTTTTATAATGGGCTTTAGCAGTGGGGCAGAAATTGACACGCCAGTCTCGTTCCAGTTTTTTACAGGCGGTTTTAGCATCTTGAAGTTCAGCTGTAAACCATGGGGAAGGTTTCCTCAATTTCTTGTTGGTCACTGATCTACGGATGGGAGCAGTTTCATCCAGGACCGTGAGGATCGTATTTTTTAGACAAGTATAGGCGGTCTCACAGTCGGAGCCTTTAGGGGGTCCAGCCAGTTCAAGCTTGTCGGTGAACGTTTTGGGATTAAAATTTTTCCATTTGCGACAGCAATAGGTCTGCAGGTTTTCATTTTTGACTGCCGTTTCAGTTGCCGATATATGTAAGGGGACCACAAAATGGTCAGACCAGGGCACTGGAATAGGAGGAAGCACTTTTACTCCGTTCCAGTTGCTAAATACTGGATCGAGCAGGTGACCCTGTCTATGGGTGGGACTTTGATGTTTCAGATCTAGCTGCAGAGACAGTAATTCTGCTAGTATGCTGGTGGCGTCTTTGTCCCCAGCATCATCAAAGTGTATATTCATGTCTCCTAGCACCAAAAGTCTAGATTTCCTTAAAGTAAGATGGGCTGTGGCCTCTATAAGGCTGCATGTAAAATCAAACAGTCTTCCCGGGGGTCTGTATAAAAGAATGCCCGATAGGGAATATTTAGGGCTCACCATAATGGTAAAGGATCCAGCTTCGCAGTGATCAATATTCACCGGCGATAAAGAGCATTCAAAGGGGGCTCTGACGGCAATGGCTATTCCGCCTCCCCTACCATCCTGCCTATCGAGCCTGGCGAGGGAGTATCCTGGAGGCATCGCCTCGATGATGTCGGGATCGGAGTGCTCACCCAGCCAGGTTTCGGTCAGAAATAGGATCTCAAGAGCTTCATCCTCAAGGAGGTGATAAATTTGGGTGTTATGTTTGCTTAGAGATCGACAGTTAAGTAGTGCAGCTTTTAAAACACTTTTATGGGGGGTGTCGGAGGAGCCGGTGCTAGGTGTAAAATGGCACACTGAACAATCATGTACTGATAGCGCCTCCATAGAGTGTAAACAAGATGGCACGTGAGCAGGGCGTAGACTGAGTAGAGTATGTTTGTCATACCGCAATGGAGGAGGCTGGGATTGACCAGGGTTTCTGGCCCCGCGCCCCGTCCGGTCGCGGACGGGCGCAGACGGGCTTGACTTTGGCTCGACTTCGGCGCGCTTCCGGCGCGCCCGCTGCACGCGTCCGCTGCGCGGTCGCTGACCAATACACATTTATAGGCTGTAGGGGCAGCTAGAGCGCTGACCATCCGCCCGAGCCCGGAAGTGCTAGGCTCCTCCTCACCCTCCGCAAACAAACGCCCAGAAATGGACGCGGCGGACCGGGGCGGGAGTCGGCAGATAGGTGAGTGCAATTTCTAGGAACAATTTTCTCTTTCTCAATAGGACAACCATTTCTAACCTCATAGGCACGACCACTAGTGTCAACTGCATGCAACAAATCATTACTCTGAAGATAACTTTCTTCATTAATAAAAGGCTCAGAACTTGAACAATGTTTCCATTCACCCAAAAAAAACTCACGAATATTACTTCTGTTAATTACTCTTACCCTCTTACTTCTGGCCTTAATTAAATGGATTGTCTTATCTAGTGATCGAATTCTATTGATTACTAAAATAAACAATTTTGTTTTCAATTGGAAAGCTTTCACAACTACATTTTCTATACCTTTCTTCTTCTTATAAAATGCTGTTTTTTTACATCACTCAATTTCTTTAATTAAATTTAACACAACTCTATTATAAAAAAAATGTCTTCATTGCCATAAATTGGTTTTTCCTCCTTTTACTATACACAATTTTTTCTGCAGTTGACTTTCCATGATTGTTCTCTTTATTCTTCTTTTTCTTTTTCATTACAGATACACTAATACCATTTTTCACTTTGTGCACACTACTCTTACTCTTTAATATTTTCCTCAGAAAAGTGATACTTCTTTTACCAGGACTTTTTTTTCTTTTTGTTAACACATGGTTCTTCGTGTAAATCTTGTGGATGACTTCTCTTCAAATAAACACCTTTCTTTCGTTGTTTCCTCTTTTGAGATTTTGAAGGTATGATACAGTTTTTTCAGTATTGATAAACAGAATCTATTATCAAAAAATATACATAACATTACAAAAATAAATATATGAAATATTCTATAATAATATTTATAAGAAAAGAGGGAGGATTATGAGGACAAACATGAGGCTATGAAAATAAAAGTACTTACAACAAGAGAGGAAGGAGTATGAAAAAAGTGAAAATATACCGAAAAAGGGGAGTATAAACAGACACTGCAATATAACGGTATAAAGGAAGTATGAATAAACTGGAAAGTATGAATAGGTAAGGGAGAGTATGAAGAGAAAGATGGAAATATGAGGAGAGAAGAAAGAGTATAAGAAGAAAAAAAGAGAGTAAGAGGACAGAGAGGACTCTAAAGAAAAAAGAAGGAATATGTGAAAAGACGCGCAACTATAAGAACAAAAACAGAATACTAACAAAGGACAGTGTGTATAAGAACAGAGAGAACAGTACCAGAAGGGAGCACGGAAAATGTGAGGAAAAGTGGAGCATAAGGAAAAAAGGGGTGTACAAGAACAGAGGATACAGTCTGAGGAGAAAAGAAGGAGTATAAACAGATGGAAGATTATGAAGAGTGAAAAGTGTATGACGGAAGAGGCAGAAGTATGACAAGAGAAACAAATATAAAGAGAGAGGTCAGTATGAAAAGACGGAGAATATGAGGAAAGTGCTGCAGAGTGTATACAGGGAGACAAGGAGGAGTAAGAGAAGAGAGCAAACAATATGAACAGATTTAAGAAGTATAAACAGAGAGGACAGAAAATGAAAATAGAAAAGAAATATGAAGAAAAAGAGGAAAATATGAACCCAGAGAGAAGGAGTATAGGACAAAAGGAAATATAAGAAAAACTCAGTAGTATGAGGAGACATGGAGAAGTAAGAGAAGAGAGAGGAGAATATGAAAACAGGGGGGAATATAAGAACAGGGGGGAATGAGGAGAGGAATATGACAATAAGAAAAGATGGCAATATTAGTAGAGAGTGCAAAGTATAAGAAAAGAGAGGAGAAATGTAAGTGCACGAGAGAAGAGTGTTAGAAGAAAAAGAAAAGTATGAGAAAACAATAGGGAGTACCTGCAAAGAACAGCGAGAATAAGAAGAAACAGAGAATATAAGAACAGAAGAGTATATATGAAGAAAGAGGAAGGAATGTAAAAAGACACAGAGACAAAAATGTGGAGAAAACACAAATATAAAGGAAGACTGATCGTATAAGGAGAGAGGGAGTACTATGAGAAGACAGTAAGAACTATGACAACAGTGGTGAATATAAAGACAAGAGAGAATATAAAGAGGAGGACAAATATGCAAAAAGAGGAGCAAGTATGAAAAAAAAGTATAAAAAGAGAGCAGAGTATAAGAAAAAGAAGATAGTATAATGAGAGAGGAAAGAGTAAGACGAGAGAGGAGGGAGTATGACAAGAGAGTGTAGAAAATATGCAAAAAGGGGCGAATATAATTCCTTAATGTACACAGATGCACAGTGTGATATTACCCAAAACATTATAAGACCATGCATTTTACCAAAACACATTTACTACTGTAAAACGTTTAAAAAGGGGCGAATATAATTCCTTAAAGTACACACATGCAGAGTGTAATATTAGACAAAAAAAAGTGAGACCATGCATTTTATCATTTACTACTGAAAAACGTTTAAGTGACTATACCTATTCCATGTATATAATTACCACATTTCAGTGAACAACACTGACTCATTTTCCAAATACATATGCAATTTACTACATTATTTCTGCCACTATACATCAAAAAAACAAACACAATAAAACAACAAAGACGCACAAGGGGCTTGTAAATCGACCCAGACTATATACATAGGGAGAGAAACGAGAAAGAGGACAGAACAGGGAGTATCAAGAAAAAAATGAAATATGAAGAGAAAGGGAAGAAAATGAGGAGATACAAGGAATAAGAGGAGAAACATAAAGACAAAGAAGGGCAATATGACCACAGAGGACAATATAAGAAAAAGATAGTAGTACAGAGAGAGAGAAAGGAGTAAGAGGAGAGAGAGCGAAGTATAAAAAGAGAGGCTAGAAATTATGGAAAAAGGGACAAATATAGGGCCATATTATCAAGAAAGGGCGACACATTATCACCGCTTTGATCGGCCGGAAACTGCTGCTAAAGCAGCGATAATGGGCTTGATAATATGGTCTTGTGAATTCCCATAGAAGCCCAGGTTAACACCATAACCTAGTATAGGAGAAAAGTCAGCACAATTATGATAGAATAGAAAATAGAAAAAAAATACTTCTACACTCAACAAACTCGTAAGCAGAGTACACAGTTTAATTTAAAAACACCCTACCACAACTAGTTTTTGAAATCATTATACAATAAAATGCATCACAAAATAGGCAACATACATGGTGACTGTATTGTAACGTCACATACAAAAAAGAAAGCCACTCTTACGCTACAAGGAAAACACAACAACAGTACAAATCCCAAATTTTTATTGTAGTGATTTCTTAGTTGCAAGTCTAGTTGTCAGATCGACACACACACTCCCTCATGGCTGGTATACACCCACACCACACTCATTCAGCGTGTCTGTCACTACACACGTGACCCTATGTATTAAAAAGACGGAGCGCACGTGTTGTATGCCATTTTAGAGTTGTTCCCAAAGCACCGAACAAGGGGCCCACTACTACATGTGTGGCCTCTTTGGTCACTGAGTTAGTGGTGACCGAAGCACTGAGCGGGTGAAGAACCTGCGATGATGATGATGGGAGCACGAGTATGTTGTTAGCCATAGAGATATCAAGACTCGGCACCATATATGAGGCTTCTTTGTTGGAGATCGGGACTACATCATGAAGAAGGTGTCTTTTCCATGAAAAGGTGAGCAGTGAGACTTGAGTATGCATCGGAAGGAATCAAAGGGTTATAGCTGACTACATACAAAAATACGACTTAGTATTTCAGACGAACGCACTCCTACATAATGTATTAATTTACATGTTTAATTTTTTTCCCAATAGCAGTAACGATTTTATAATCGCTGAAATGTCCGGAATCCATTCACAATACAAACAGTTCGTAGAAATGTGACAATGAACGTCTATAAAAGCGCAATATTATCTAACTCCAAATTAATATAGCAACAATTACCAATCATAACATCTTTCTTTTAATATCTTTAAGATGTACAGCTTTACGATGGATTAAGTAACAAGGACGACGGCAATAGCACAAGGTGAGCAAAGAAGCTTGTTTCTGAAACAACGACAAGTTATCTGTGAAAGGAGAGAATTTGTAGTATGCAGCAAGCGTGCAAAACACACATTGGGCTAACAGGCTTTAGCTAGGTTGAAATAGCTTCCTGGGCCAATACACAGTCGCACAGGTCTTTTAAAGACATTTTGCTTGTTAATGAGGCTTTGATATCCCCCCGCTTACAGCCCCTGCAGCTCCACTCTTCTTTTTGCTTTAACTTAAGCCCCCCCAGAATTTTTCTAGACCCCCACCGATATTTTTGACTGTGGTTGCGCCTCTGGCTTCAGGTACCCCTGAAGCCAGAGGCGCAACCACACCTCTTTCTTTTTTTAAAGTTTTGGAAGCTGCTATCTCCACTCTGCTGTATACAACCTTATCTGAATTGAAATGATTAACTCTCTTGATTACAGTGAAGGCTTCTTCCACACGTAGAGCACTTAATTTAGTTTCCAAAACAACAACAAATTATCTGTGAAAGGAGAGAGTGGGTAGTGTGCAGCAGCTTGACTGTGCAGCAATGTATAATTACCTCCGAGCAGTGACAACAGATAGGTTACAACAGTCTGAGAAACATATCTACAAGCTTATTGCACCACTTTTGTGTCACTTTTAACATGGGAAAAGTGGTGCAAGCATCTGGTAAATCTGCGTCTCACTTTTCAAGTAAAAATCTCAACTCCAGACTCTGTGAGACAGTTTTAATGTTGTTTTCTCTCTCTTTCTTTCTCTCTCTCACTCTCTGTGACATAATTTCTCTTTCTCTTTTAAAGTTATAGACACTGCTGTCTGCTTTGACGTGTAGAACAACATTTGTACTCAAGTTGTGAATTCCACTGGCCGCAGTGTTTAAAGAAGGGTAAGCACAGAGGCCTAGATATACAATGCCTTCATTACAATGCATTAGAAATAAGTCGGCATATTTACAATCCCGTTGTGCCACTTCAGGTCAGTAACCAGTAGGCACTTCCATATACTCACCACTTGAACGCGGGACTATAACAGAACTAAAATGTACTAGGCACACTGCACACGTAAAACCGTAGTATTACCTTTATTTGTGAAAGGAGAGAGTGGGTAGTGTGCAGCAGCTTCACTTTGTAAAATGTATAATTACCTCAGAGCAGTGACAACAGATAGGTTACAACAGTCTGACAAACAGATCTACAAGCTTATTACACCACTTTTGTGTCACTTTTAACATGGGAAAAGTGACGCAAGGTGCTTGTAAATCTATGTCTGACTTTTCAAGAAAAAATCTCAACTCCAGACTCTGCGAGACAGTTTTAATGTTGTTTTCTCTCTCTTTCTTTCTCTCTCTCACTCTCTGTGACATCATTTCTCTTTCTCTTTTAAACTTATAGACACTGCTGTCTGCTTTGACGTGTAGAACAACAGCAAAAGTGAAGTTGTGAATTCCATTGGCCTCAGTCTTTATACAACGGTAAGCACAGAGGCCTAGATATTCAATGCCTTTGTTGCAATGCATTAGAAATAAGTCGACATATCTACAATCCCGTTGTGCCACTTTTGTATCAGTAACGCAGTAGGCACTTCCATATAGACACCACTTGAACGCGACACTATAACAGAAGTGAAATGTACCAGGCACAGTGCACACGTAAAATCGCAGTGTTACCTTGACTTGTAATGCTTCAGCTCATTTACTCACATCTACATAATTCTAAACTCTAAATTTTGTTTTTGTTAATCGTATGTCTTTTAGGGTCCACTTCACAATTTGTTTATAATATTGTTTTTTAAAGTTATTTTTCTAGTTGTTTATAATATAGGTATCATTAAGTTTAGTTTACAGTTATTGTTTTAATAAATGTTAATAAAAAATTGTCATACTTCTTTTTGTATGTGGGGGGTGACGGTTCACAATAAGAATAATATTTATAATGTTGAAGTACTATAGTAAGATGTTCAAGATTAGGATTGAAAAGTATTGAGTTATATTTTCTCTGGAAAGGCAAAAACATGGTAAAGAAATCAAAGTAATACAAAACAATGTGTACCACATTTACAAACCTCTTGCGATATTTTCCCATGCAAACCTACCCCCCTACAAAATTAAGTGTGTGGGCCTCAATGACGCCCCTCAAACCAAGAAAACAATCACCCCACAAAGATTTCTATATTGTATCAGAGGGGCTGCGTGCCCTCTGCCTGGTGCCCTGGAGTCCGCCACGCCCAGACCAAGGTTGCTCCAGTGTCCTGGGGGAAACAGCCATTACAACGCGGTCATAACCACGCATGATCGTCACCACAAAGACATTAGCACCCATGCTTTGACAACTAGTAAACATTTCCCACGCATGATAAACGTATAATCAGAATAATGTCTTTGTGTTGACGAACACGCGTTGCAATGGCTGTGGCTTACGTGCTTCAAATTAGTTTTTAGGTATACATGTGACCAATTCTGATAACATCAGAGGCCAAGAACAAACACCGTGGTGTCTGTGGCAGGCCTCAACACTACATTTCAAATAAATATAGATACAATATGTTTATTAATATATTACAGAAGCGGATGACACACACGGCCCTGGAAAAGAAAGCAGCAAATTTAATACCTGAAATGAGGAGAGGTTTGCTGGGCGAACTTGAAGAAAAAGAAAAAAACGTGAGCTTGGAAACGAGGCTGCGCATGCGTAGAGAGTACAACTGGTGCACAAAAACAACCCGGACAGTTTTACATACTATCATAGAAATATAGCTCTTTTTTTAACCAGTAAAGTTAGTTCTCAAAAATAATTCTTTTTTAGCCCCAATGCCCCCACGATCCCAGACGGCTTCCCGCGTCCTACGAGAGTCCGCATTGCTTTATCAGAGGCAGCAGCTTACATGCTTCACTCTCTGATGAAAAACAATCTGCTTTCTTACTTGAAAGAGAGAGCAGATTAACTTGCTCTCTTTTTCAAATAGGAAAGTGGTTTGCTATGGTAAAGTGGGAGCGGCGACGGTACCGCCCTACCATAGCAAACAGCAGTGTCCTGGGAGTACGCACCCCGAGACACTGCAAGAGCCGGCCCTTGGAGATGGTGGTCCCCAGGGCCATCAATGGTTCCAGTAAGGGGGCCACGCGACCCCCTCCCAAAATTAAAAAACCCCGGGGAGTGCAGGTACGAGGGGCTGGAAGGTCATTTTACATATTACTGCCCCAGAAAGGTGGAGCTGAAAACATACTTTAAAATTTTTTTTTTTTAAATTAGCCCCGACGGGGTGCCGGTCACCGAGACTGAGGGGAGGAGGACCGTAATCCCCCCACATACTTCAAAGTAAAACCACAGAGGGGTGGTGGTCCCCGGGGCTGCGGGTGGCCTTACAAGCCCCCCATTATGGAAAAAAATTGCCTCCGATATTTGGCCCCCCCGGAGGCTAATTAAGAATAAAACAGACTTCTATTTTTTTTACCTATACGCGTACCCCACGATTTCTTATTAAAAAAAAAATGGGGGGCCTAAAGATCCATGTACGACCCCCTGAGCAAGCCTCGAGGGTCAGGATGTTTCTACCCTGCCCCCTTTCCTTATTTCTCAACTTTGTTTTACTGTTTTCTTTTGACTCGGTTCTAGCGACGAACAAGATGGCTGCCAACCCTTCCTGGTTTGGAGTGTTGACAGACAATTGACAGCCAATCAGCATGCAGCTCGTGCTCGTAATTGTATGGATTTCCGTTCGCGTGCTGTACTTCGTCTCTAGATTACGCTATGATTTTACTTTTAATTTTCTCAGAAACTACTGAACGGATTTACACCATTTAACAAAAAGCACAATCTGCGAACCGAACTCTACCTCTCTGCCACATTTTGTGTAATTCCGTTCAGCCGTTCGGGCTGTAGCCCTGGCTAAAGGTCCCTATGGAAAATTGCATGGGGAAAACACGTTTTGGGATCCCTTTTTTCTCATCCCCCACTTGACGAATCACCCCCAAACTTTCAGGGAAGGAGCGGAACCGAGCAGGCCATTTTCCTTGAGACATTCACGAAGATTCGTCCACCTGCGCCAAAGTTATTCCAAATAGAATGTTGAGGATTTCCTTTGGAAAGTAGGTCCTAACTATAACTACCTACTGGCGACCGCCAGTAGGTAATATATATACAAGGTGTATTGAAGAATGAGTGGGTGTATAAGTGTCTGAATGGATGATTTAGTAGGTGCCTGACTGAATGTATAAGTGAGTGATTAAACGTGTGTTACTGAATGCATGGTTTTGTATGAGTGAAATGTCCAACTAACTATAACGTCCATGAAACCTATGTTTTTTCAGTGAAAATATACATTAGGTACTGGCGGTCGCCAGTAAGTAGTTATAGTTAGGACCACGTTTCCATAGGAAAAGCATTTTTTAATTTGTTTATAACTTTGGCGTAGTTTGACAAATCTTTACGAATTTTTCCAAAATGTTTCTCCTTTTTGATCAGCTGATATCTTGAAAGTTTGGGGTTAATTGGTCAAGGGGGGATTGAGAAAAAAGGGGGGGTCCCAAAACATGTTTTCTCTATGCAGTTTCTTTAGGGAACTTTAGACCAGGCTACAGGTCAAACTGCTGAACGGAATTATGCCAAATTTGGCAGCGAGAAAGGTGTTGTCCAAGAAAGCACGCTTTTGTTTAAATGGTGTAAATTGGTTCAGTAGTTTTTGAGAAATAACAAATTTTACAAATATCAATATTTGGGACTGCTGACATCTGATTGGCTGAGGGGTTACGAGCACGAGCTAGCGGCTGATTGGCTGTGAACAGTTGAAACCAGGTAGTGTTGGCAGCCATTTTGTTATTCAGTCCGTCAGCTCACATCTCTCCATCTACAAGCCATTGAGTCCGTAGTTCTGTGACTCAGTTTAAAGGAATAGGGGGCAAAAAAGAGAAAAATTGTATAAAAGGATATAGTAGGAACACTGTGGTCTTAGTTTAAGCAGTACGGTGTAGAGGCATGGAGTTTGAATGTTGTGTAGGCTCTGGAAATCCCATCGGGAAAACAATGTGCCATATTGCAGCAAGCATTATGGTTATATAGGCTCTGGAAATCCCATAGGGAAAACAATGCACCGTATTGGGGCAAGCAGTAACGTTGCGTAGGCTCTGGAAATCCTGTCGGGAAAACAATGCTATTGCGGCAATGTTCACTAGGCTGTGGAAATCATATCAGAAAAATAACAATGAGCCGTATTACAGCTTTCCTTTAATATAATGCGCATTAATGATTACTTATAATAAGGTGTTCACTTTTATCACGGACAGTGTCACTTTGTTAGACGAAATTTAATATTATGTGGGAGGGCGTGTTCTGTTCCTGTGCGCGGAACAAAATTATTGTTTAATTGGCTGAGGTGTTCCAACAAAGAGCTCAATGTTCATTGGCTGTGAACAATTAAAAGTAGAAATGTTGCCAGCCATTCCCTCCCCCTGTGCGGAGTAGCAAGGACATCTAATTGGCTGACGTGCTCCAAGCAGGACCTTCCCAAGCTTAGTGTTAATTGGCTGCGAACCATTGAAAGCAGAAGTGTTGCCAGCCATTCCCTCCACCTCCGCGGAGCATCAGGGATATCTAATTGGGTAACGTGTGCCAGGCAGGACCTCCCCAAGCTTAATGTTCATTGACTGTGAAGCATTAAAAGTAAAAGTGTTGGGAGCGATTCTCTCCCCCTCTGTGGCACACCATGGACATTTTATTGGCTAAAGTGTTCCGAGTACAAGTTTGCTAATTATTGGCTGGGAACGGTTTACTGCTGTCAGCCATTTTGTGATGCACTTCAGGGGAGTACGGGACAAAAAAGTAGTAGCACAGAGGGTAGGAACACTATTAACTCTGTACAGTGGTCACAAGGTGGTGGACAGGGATTGTGAAGGTAAAAACTGTTTTTTCATATATTTTAAAGGCCATTTATATAATTGGTGTGGGGTGTAAAAATCACGGCGTTGCGGTCTTCTTTTTAGAAAGTTTGCGGGTGGGATAGTTCCCAGGAGCACTATTTAGTTATAATGTGGTGTTTACTTTTCTGACAGGGAGGTTTGGTTGCCCTGCAAAAATTTCAGTCGAGGTTTGAAACAGTTTTTATTAAGTAATTACAAATAAACTTTCTTTGGAAACACACTGTATATATCAAAGTGGTAACAAATAAAAACGCAATTCAAAAAATATCACTTAAGCGTTGTCACACCCTCACTTTTTATTTTGATGTAGTTTGTAAAAGTGTTGCCCCATATTCCTGATAATATAAGAGGGCATGAGTTACTTTTAGATAAAGTAGAAAAGAAATGCTACAAGAAACACGAAACAGCCACATCTCCGGACACCTGAGAGACCTGCATTGGCTCCCCGTCAACAAAAGAATCACCTTCCGTCTCCTCACCCACGCACACAAAGCCCTACACGATCAAGGCCCGAGCTACCTCAACAACCGAATCAACTTCTACGCTCCCAAACGCCACCTCCGATCAGCCAGCCACGCCCTCGCCGCCGTCCCCCGCATCCGAAGAGCGACAACAGGAGGAAGGTCCTTCTCCTACCTGGCCGCCAAGACCTGGAACTCCCTCCCGGCCGACCTGCGCTTGACCCAAGACCACCTCTCCTTCAGGAAGAAGCTCAAGACCTGGCTGTTCGAGCAGTAACGGCACCCCCCCCCCAAGCGCCTTGAGACCCTACGGGTAAGTAGTGCGCTCTATAAATGTCTTTGATTGATTGATTGATAGGTCAGAAGAACAATAACAAGTAAAAAACTGTTAAACTCAAATGACTTTATATTACATAGAAATGTACACTTTATCCTTTTTTACAATTTCTATTCTGTAGAATTCGGGAACGTTCTGTCGTAGTGCTTAGAGGTCGCTCACTGCACCGCTAACAAATCATGTACTCTTTTAAGAATATCTAAGATAGTAGTATAATAATATACACTACTGGTCATATATATTCTATAGTGAAAAGGTGAATTGGAACTGCAACTGAGAAAAATAGAAATTACTAAATATCATTCAGAAATATAGGGTTTATCAAAGGTGTTCACTAAGAAAGTATCTATGCAAAGTATCTTTTTTTAGATTGCAATTTCGAAAAATATTCTCACTGTAAAAATATCTGATCAAGTAAGTTATAACGGTCAGTAAGCTGTGTTTCAGATGGTTTAGTCCTGGCGCCGACAAAGCTCCAATTCCTGTTGTATGACAACATAACACTCTATTACAATATAGAGAGTGTCATTGATGGTACACAAAAAGGAAAATAAAGTTATGAATACAAAACAAGATCAATAATGAGATACTTTCCAAGGGTGAATATGTTCAGAGCTTCTTTTCTGGGACTTCGAAATCTTTCATCTTCGCACCGACGGGTCATGAACTCCTCTGAGATCACCTCACCCTCACTGCTATCATTATGACATACATTTGAAAGTATATGATCTCAAGGGGAAAACACAGTAACAACTAGAAGCAGGTGAAGTTACGTGAAAAATCTTTAGTCTTCTCTCTGACGGGTCACCAACACCTCTGAAGTCAAATCCAGTGTCAATATTATAGTATACAAAGTCACAGTATATGAGCTCAAAGGAGCCAGAAAAGGAGCAATGTTTGCTGGATTCTGTCTGTTTCTGAAAACAAGCTGCTGACGTTACAGAAAAAAGGCAAAAACAACCAATAACACTTTTTTCAAAATACAAATGTTTAAATATTCACAAATAGCTGCGTATTATAAATATATACTATGCCATAATCAAACAACTTTGTTGCCACAAAACATGAATCCGATGCTAGAAAAGGGAACCTGCATCACAAAATGGACAAGGGTAAATAACTCGCAAAAACAAAACTAATCGAACAACAGGTGTGGTTTATATACTTTTTGGTTATTAAGTAGTCTATGGAAGGAATATGCAGCTCCGCCCATTTAGATGTCACGTTTTACAGTTCACATGTGCTCACATTTTAACTGTTTAACTTGTGCAGGTGTTGGCAAAAGTTACAAAATGTGAAGCGGTAAAGGTTTTGATTTCGATCCTAACACGTATAAGGTTCTTAATATGTACATACGTTGAGCAGCTTAAAAACTGTTACCTGGCAAACCGTGTCATTTGCATTCTGATGACTAAAAACATCTATTAATTGCCATAATTCTAAATAGAAGACATAAAAGAAATATTGTTCAAAATAGAAGAAACAAAAAATACGTGCTAATATTTCTCATCACTATGGTTTTAAATTTAAAAAATGCCAGCATTTGTAAAGCATACAGCTGCCCCCGGAAAGCTGTGCCAGCGCTCAGGGGCGTTAGGAAGATTAAGCCAGGTGTTGCCCACAGTGACATTGTGGTTGGCTAACATGCCGCTGGAGCCGGGAATCGAACTGTTAATGTTGTTGTTCGAAGTCAGGTATCATAGCAGCTGCATCACACTTTTTCCACACTTCTATGTTAATTACTGCTAATTAAGTTTTAAACATTGTTAAGTTATAACTTATAACAGATTACTGTTATAGTTAGTTTTTCACCACAGAAAGTATGCACATCTTTTTAAAATGTACTTAAAAACTATGTGGTTCAGGGACATTGTAGTTAGAAATTAGCATTTATAAAACCTTTTAAATTCACTGAAAAAACCATAGGTTTTACAGACGTTATAGTTAGAAATTAGCATTTAAATAACCTTTGAAATTCACTGAAAAAACCATAGGTTTTACAGACGTTATAGTTAGAAATTAGCATTTTAAAAGCCTTTGACATTCACTGAAAAAACCATAGGTTTCAGGGACGCTATAGTTAGCGTAACTTTTCCATCGTACAAAACCATAGAAATTCCACTGTTATAGTTAGTTCAGCTAACCATAACTAGCGCCCCCGCAATGCACTGCTCATGACGTCACATATTACATAATTCATGTCATGGTCAGTGACATCACTGATGACATCACTGATGACATCTCAAATGACATCACTGATCACTGAGAAAACATTAAAACATGCTAAATTGGGGAATAGTCATTATTGAAACTGAAAGCAAAAATATGGAACCAGAATATGGCGATCTAAATATCACCTGCCAAAAATAATCTGTCCTTTGAAGTTAATAATAGAAACTCTGAACACCATGGAGCGATTTTTGCAAATACTATTTAAGCCAAAATATGTGTTCCAAGTTAATTTTCTTATTGATATTCTAACATAGAGCACAAAGGACAGTGTGGGTTTGTGACACATTAAGACAATATCTTGCCAACTGGGCCGGACAGTATGCACTTTAGAAAATGTGTCAACTTCTGGAAAATGTGGTAAGAACAAATGAGTACATAAATAACTAGTACCTTTTTATGGCTATTGGCATTGTGTATATTTTCTGAGGAATAGTAGATAATTACAAAGGGCATGATTACAGCGAGATGAGGTATAATTGCAAATAAAAAATTGCAAATTGTGCTACTTGTAGCACTAACACTGTAAAGTGCACTAGGCATTATCGGAAACTTCAAAGTGTTCATATTGGAGCCTTATGGAAACCAGGACCATATGCTAACCTTGGCAAAGATTGGGCACTGTAGGATATTTACACCAGATAATCTCTGGAGCCTATGTTAATATTTTTTCTACTTCATATAAAATCATTACCATTTCATGGAAAAGGAGTTAAACATACAATTATTTTTCACCATTCCCCATGTATCAAACTGCCAGCATTATTAAAGGCAGAATTGTTATAGATCCCCTGCACTTCCTTCAAATTTCTTGTAAATTGACAATTTGATTTATTTTTCAATTATATTTTATGATGGAGTACAGCATTCCATATGAAATTCCTTTAAAAAAAATTAGATCTTAATTAGAGAAGGAAGGTTTTTAGCAAATGCCGTGCATTGTATGAAGCTTTCCGCCTATAAAATAGTATCTCAAACAGCATGTCTCAAAAAAACCTCAAGACTATATTATGAGGTTGAATGTTCAATATATTCAGATGTTTTCATTAAGCTGAGGACTGAGGGCTCAACTCTTTCACAGGAAGTGACAAGGACTGAATGTTGGACATTAAGTTCATCATGCAGTGATGGGGTACACAACCTAACCCATGCTCTGCTTGTATTTTCAGGCTTGTATAATGCTCTCTGTAAACTATTGCATCTGATGTTTAAAAAGAATAATATAGTTACTGCAAAAGATACTTTATCTCATATAAAAAACAAAAGGAACAAATGATAAACAGAATCCTGTACAATGCAAACATTCACCCCAGTCACAAAGATCTAAGATTAATTCATTGTTCTTTTGCTCTCCACGCCACCCCAGTTTTCACCCAGCCATATGCAAATCACTCTTGACCCTGTTCTTTAAGGGAACAGTCCAGCCCGAACTGCCAAGCCAGGTCCTTCCTGGACCAGGCCCAAGCATTCTGAGACCCGTTTTGGGGCATCGCTCCCTCATCAGTCAGGCTAGCATGAATCCAGTGACGCAGTGAGCACGGGACCCACATTTGGACATACACTTCACACTTAGGGAAACAAAAGCAAAAGGAACAAATGATGGATGGAATGCTTTTTTTTTTTATAGTCCTCATTGTGCAACGTTTAAGTAAGGAGATATCAGGGTCCCACTTTCCCTTTATTCCCTTCCCATCCCACCTTCCTGGTGGATTCCGGAATTTTTCCTTCTGGGAAATTTTGGGGCCCCTTACTTCCAATTACTATTTTGAAGGTTACTCTCCGGGGTTGGTTGAGCTAGCCATTTTGGCTACTCTATTTGGCCTTCAACCAGTTGGATTGTTGCTTGCACTAATCAAAGGACTTAATGAAAAAGAAAAAAAAAATACATATATAACCAAACTAGAGAGGACAACCCCATTTCCATTAGATCTTTAGCCACCAGAATGATGATTCTCCCATAACTCCCAAAATCTATATTTTTTAGAAAAGGGTTTCTTCTTTTTGTCTAAACTATAAATTTTTAGAATTGTCGTAAGCCACTCACCCCTAGTCGGTGGAATTGGGGTGATCCACTTTAAACAAATCTCTCTCCTAGCCAAGAAAATCAAAATAAACACCAGATTTTCTTCATGTTTTTTTAGCTTGACTACTGAGGGAGAGCCAAATACCCCAAATAATACTAAGTCAATACTCACAGTTAGCTGCTTTCCCAGTACCTCTTCAATAGTCTTACCCACTTCCTTCCAGAAACCGTCGAGATGGGGGCACTGCCAGAACATATGCAGGTCATTGGCCTTCGTTAAACCACATTTTGGACAGGACTTCACCGTAGATCCGCTGAATTTGGATAATTTTTCCGGCGTCCAATAGGCTCTGTGAGTGGTATATAAATGGTTTCTTTTTAATGCCGCAGATGTTACTATTGACCAGAATTTGCTCATTGATACTTGCCATAGGTAGGTCGTATCCAGCGTTGGCAGATCTTTCCCCCAAATTCTCTCCGGTATCCGAAATTCCTCCTCCCCTGCAACTATGAGAGCCCAGTACCAGAATGATATTTCCTTTATGAAGGGTTTTTCCAACATTTTCTTTTCCAGGAGTATATTGCCAGTCTTGGTTTCCTTCACGGACTTTGTCCAGCTCGAGAGTTGGTAATACTTGAATTTGGATAATGAGCAATTCATGGTTTTATTCGGAATCTCCCACTCCAGGATTTTGTTCTGATATAACAGTTGTCCCCATGTTGTTATTCCTGCTGTTTTTAGGGGAGTTGAAAGGGAGTCCTTAAGGCACTCAGGTGTAGAAGGTGAGTTCCATATTGGGGCTTTATCACTGTGGAGTGGGATATTCACTGTAGATCTAATACAGTACCAAGATTTAGCGGCCGCCCTCAGAGTCTTCAGTTTAATTTTTTTGAAGAATTTCGGGTGACCGCATTTAAAAAGGAAGTGGCTGGTGTTCTATGTTAACTTCTGTAAATATAATGGGTAGTCTTCATAAGGGCCTAGCATAATTCTTATATTTTTAAATTGAAATGCTCTGCAATATTCCAGGATATCTGGGGTAGCTAGCCCTCCCTGGTTTTTCCTTCTCCTTATTTTAGTCCAAGCGATTTTGGGTTTTTTAGATGACCATATAAAGCTTGGTAACTCTCCCTGGATTTTCTTTATGTGCTTCCTATTGAATTCTAACGGAATTGCACCAAAAATAAAAGTAAACTTAGGCAAGATTGACATTTTTAGGATGTTCGATTTCCCCAGAATCGTCAAGGGTAGGCCTTTTCATACATTCAATAATCTCTTAACTTCCACCTGTATCTTCTGGAGATTAGCCTGTGCTACCTTATCTAGATCTTTGATCAAGTCGATACCCAAGTATCTGATTTTCTCCTTATTATAAGGACTTTGATAGTTCTCGTTCCAAGTCATGGTTTCTGTCTTAGACTTGTTTATTAAGTAGCCCGAGATTTTCCCAAACTTTGTTAATGTTTCCTCAGTAGGTTTGAGGGCCTCCTTAAGATCAGAGGTGAAAATCATGAGGTCATCGGCATAAAGAGACACTTTTTTATGCCAATGTTGATATGAAAAGGGGGCAATATCGGGATGGTTCCTAAGACATTCCGCTGCAGGCTCAATGTACAGGTTGAATAGTAATGGGGATAAGGGACACCCCTGGCGTGTTCCCCTCTTAATCGAGATTTGGTCAGTCAGCTCCCCATTTATTGATATTCTGGCCTTAGGTAAATTATAAATATGTTCTACCATCTTTAAGATATTAATTCCTACATCAAACTTTTTTAACACCTCACTTAGATAGATCCAATTGACTCTGTGGAACGCTTTTGCAGCGTCAACAGTAATTATAGACAGAGGTAGTTTCTCACTCGTAGCTATGTCCACTGCTCCAATAAGCTCATGAGTTAGTTCTTGTAAGTTTCTTCCCGCCACAAACCCTTTTTTATTAGAGTTAATCAGGGTGCCCACTACTCGTCCAAGTCTCTTCGCCATTACTTGGGTGAAGATTTTGTAGTCACAATTTAAAATAGATATAGGGCGATAAGACTCACATTTCTTGGGATTTTTACCTGGTTTTAGGAGGACTGTGATAGTTGCATCGTTCCAAGACTCTGGGAGGCTGCAATTTTCAAGAAAGATTTTATTAAGGAGGGAAGTAAGAGGTGTCACTAAGGTGTCCTTTAATTTGATATATAGCTCGTTTGGAAGGGCATCTGGACCTGCGGCCTTGCCTCTTTTTAGATTTCTTATGATTCCCTTTACTTCTTCCGTAGTGATTTCAGTGTTTAACTCATCTTTCATCTCTTGTGATAAATTAGGAAGATTTTGTGTATCTAGAAATGTATTTATCTCTTCCACTGTTGGGTTACAATCCTCAGAGTAGAGTTCCCAGAAGAAAGCTGTGAATTCTTGCCTTATTATTTCTTCTTCTGCTCCATTATGCGCTGGATTACTAGGGTCTATGTAGGCGATTTTATTTCTGGACCTTTCTGTTCTTGTCTTCCACGCCAGTAGTTTTCCGCAGCCTTCCCCGTATTCATAATGGGCCAACTTACTGCAGTCCCATCTTTCTCTGATTCTATCTTCCAGGATCTCAGAAAGTTTGTCTCTTTGCTTAGTTCTTTCTAATTCTAGTTCCGGCCCCCCAGAGTCTGTTAAAATCTGTTGGTCTATTACGATGACCTTATCTTCTATCTTTTGGATCTCTTTTTTAAGCTCTTTTGATTTATGAGAGGCAAGACCCAAAATCGCTCCTCTAATCACTGCTTTATATGAGTCCCAAACTATATGAGATGGGGCGCTCTCGTTATTTATCTCAAAAAAACTTTTAGTTTCTTGCCTAAGTCTAGTAACAATATCAGGATTTAGGAGAGTCGTGCGATCCAATGTCCACCTTGGGGGTTTCATTACTTCTTTTAGTGATAGTGTCAATTGGACCGCAGAGTGATCTGAGAGATGTGCTGGTAGATGGACCACTTGTTGAGTCTTTTCCAACAGGCCTTGGCCTATTAGAAAAATATCTATTCTAGATTGTATCCCTAACTTTTTGTTCTTGAACGTGAAGTTCTCTATCTTATCTCCCTTTTCTTTCCAAATGTCAATTAGATTTAGATCCCTTTTATACATTTTCAGCCATTCTCTCATTTTTGGCAGGTTTCCTTGTTCCCCCCTTGGATACCGGTCAGCTTTCGGGTCTGGGATGATATTAAAATCCCCTCCCATAATAAGCGAGCCTGGTACAGAGATTAAATGATTAAACAAAGTCTGCAGAGGAGAAGGGTCATCTAGGTTCGGGCCGTAGAAGCCCACCACCAACAGAGATTGACTGAGCACTTTGATGTTAGCTATCGCCCACCTTCCTTTAGGGTCTGTTTCTACGGATTTTAACCTAACTTTCAAGGAATTCTTAAATAAAATAGCAACCTCCTTTTTTGACACAATCTTGATTAGTACATACATATGAGTCCACCCACCTCAAGTTTTTCGTAATCTCCTCCCACTCTTTCTTCAAAAGGTGTGTTTCCTGTAGTATTATTATCTCACTATCTATTGATTTTAAGTATTCGAAGATCTTTCTCCGTCTACTTTTCGTACATAGCCCATTTACGTTCCAGGAGGTTATATTTACTTCTTTCACCTTCTGAATCATTTCTTTTTTCTGTATCGCCACCCCCCGGATTTCTCCTTTTTTTTCTAAAGTTTTTACGAGGACATTTTTTTGTTTTTATTTTTACCCTATCATACTCTCCACCCCCGTGTGTTTCCACCTCTTTTTGTTCCCCCCTCCCTTTCTTTTTTTTTAGAATGTGAATATTAAAACTTAAGTAATAGTGAAAAAAAGGAAACAACAAAAGTGGGGAGACACACCCACCCTCCCTGGGGAAGCCTCCCTTTCCTCCTTTGGGCTCTATTTCTAGCTCCTTTTGAGCTCCTTACCTAAGTGCATATTTCTTGAAGTACGCTACTACTCTTTAGATTACGGAGATAACTATCTGCTCTGCATTTAAATTTGTGTTACAGACTGAATCTTTATCTGGTCACGCATAAGCTCCATGAGTGCTTCCACTTCCTTAGGGTCTTTGATATTATGCATTTTATTCCTCCAAATTATTCTAAGAGAGGCAGGAAATTTCATCTGGACGGTTGCGCCTAATGATTTTAGTTCTGGCATCAACTGTCCTAGTTCCCACTGCCTGTCCTGGGTAACTTTCGCGATGTCAGATCGAATTTTAAACGACCAATTGTCTTTGCTGATATCTCCTCCTTTCAATGCCTCACTCAGGAACCTTTCTTTAAGAGTATATGTCTTAAAATTCACTCGAACTTTCCTCTGGTTCTTTCTCTCTTTTGTTTTGCCAAAGGGGTCTCAGTGTACCCGTTGGATGTCGTCTCCTAGCCCAAGTAATTTACTCCATGGAAAATGTTCTTCCAACAATGCGACCACAAATTTTTTTACATCTGAGCCCTCTTGGCCTTTCGGAACATTAAGAAGTCTGAGGTTGCATCTTCGAGATTGGTTTTCTAAAGCCTACAGCTTCTCCTCAATATTTCTGTCCTTGGCTTTCAGGGACCTAATTTCCTTCTCAGTTGTTTCCATCTTTTTGTTCAGTCCCTCCACCACTACTTCCACTGTAGTGACTCTTTCTCCCAGGGCGTTAAGCTTAACATCCAACCTCTCGAACTTTTCATGCAACTTGTTTTGGTTACTTTCCGAAATCTCAAATCTTGCTCTCATCTCTTCCATCATTTTTTCCAATAGAATCTCTGTGCTGTTACTAGGAGTAGCCTGTGCAGGTTCTAAATCGGTAACCTGGTTCCAGGAAGCAGATTTAGGCAGATTTTTAAAAGAGTTGTTACCAGGACTTTGTGTCGGACTTTGGAGTGGGCTCGAGGTTGGGCTAGGGACCAAATTAGCTTTTGGACTAGTGCCTTTATTATACCCAGGACTGGGAAGCTCTGGACTGGGCGAGGATACCGGACTCGGAGAGTGAGCCCGGACTGGTTCCTGGTGAAACAAATGTCCTGTTCAGTTGTCACCCCTCCCGAGCTTACTAGGTCAGTTACTAAGTCGTTATCTAGGCTGTTTTCCATTTTTATTTCCACTCCCACTTCGCCTTCAGACGCGACAGATGTGTGGTTGCTTTTTTCGCAGCTACTATTTTGGATCTTAAAGTGAGACCTCAGTTACGGGGTAACTTTAACCTTGGGAGCTTTACCCTCTATGCCTACCTCTTTGTTATCCCTTAATTGTCCTTTTTTATTGTTAAATTTATTTACTTGAGGCTTCAGAGCTTTACAAGTGATTCTCCTGGTGATTTTAAGAACCACTGGTTGTTTAGTGACTGACGGGAGGCTTGCCTTAAGGAATTGTCTGTTTCTAAGGCAATAAGAAGACATACCCTTATCGTCAGAATTACCTGGGATTGGGGCCAAACCTAAGTCTTTTTTAATTATAGCCTTTTTCTGGGTCTCCTTAAGCTTTTTTCTCCACATCCCCCGGGGGAGTCAGACCAGACCTTACCCCTTTCTTCTGGGTTAGAGCCACCCCTACCGGTGCCGCAATACAAACACTAGCTGCTGGCAAAGGGAAGACTGCCTCATCAAAACTCAAGTTTAACCCCTCCACTTTTGCTGAGGGGACACTCACTTCACTTTCTTTTCTCTGATAGGAAAACGTATGTAAAGAAAACTGGGCTATTAGCAGGTCTTTTGTTATTTTGTCTAAGGTAAAACAGTTCAAGCCCTTTATTATTTCAAAATTTGAGCCCCTCTGTAATACGTCAGGCAGTACTATTATTTCTCCTGAAACTGTTCCTTTTTCTGTTTCCGAGCAAATACCTTCTCTTCCTACAACTAAGCGTGGAGCAGGGTAGCCTCTTGCAGATCTCCCAGCCTTTCCTCGCAAGTAGACAGCAACGCGGCTCGCAGCCCTCCGACAGCACCAGTGAGCCTCTGAAGCCGCCTCCCACCAGTTAACAGCTGAGTGGGACAAGGTACTGGTTCCGCAGAAACCTTGCTTTGCCGGATTCACTCCCACTCCCTCTCCCTCCTTAGGATATGCCGCCTCCTCCGTTACCACACCGAATGCCACGTCAACATCTAGATCGGTGTCAGCCCACGCCAAGTTTCCAGGCTGCTCCCTGACCACCATCTCATTTCCCGGTAAGCTCCGGTAAGATCCGCCGATTCAAAACACGACTCAAACCCGCCCAGGAGCCGTCGGGAAACCGCCGCAGGTGTGGGCTGTAAGGGTGAATTGCTCGTTCACTGAGTCGGAGGGATGCTGTGAGGTCCGTATCTTTTTTTTTGCTTTGTTTCCCTCGCTGGCTGGCCGATACTTGCAAAGTTCCTTTAATCTTTACTTTAGGCACAATGATGTAGTCGTATATAGTTACATTACAAAATTAAGCCTTAGCATTGCATTGCAGAGACTCAGCTCCGTTCGTAGCAGCTTCCTCCCATGGTCTCTCCGAGAGAAAGGTGCGGAGCTCACGACCGGTGTTAGCGTCCGGCCGCCATCTTCCCGATGGATGGAATGCTTAACAATGCAAACATTCAACCTCAGTCACAAAGATCTGGGTTTAATCCATTGTTCTTTTGTTCAGCACGCCATCCCAGTTTGGACCCAGCCATATGCAAAGAAGTTTTTTTTTGTTGTTTTTTTGATTCCTCATATGACCTCCTTAGCTATAGCAACCATTCGACCTGTTCCACCTCTGGTGCATATAACTTGGTTATTCCATTCTCAGCCGATGTTCTTTACAGGGAGTACCCGTAATGCATAACCTGAGCTGACCAGAGTTGTTAATCATTGGAACTTACCCTGCCCCTTAATTTAACATTACTCATCCAGTTAAAGGATCCTCCCACAAATTCCAAAACATCCCCATATCTGACCTTTCTCTATATGTATTTACCCTCTGATCTAAAGCTCTAAAATATCCTACGGAATTCCACCAAGCATTCCAAGTAGGGAGTTTCGTCTAACGCCACAATTTACAAATCTCTCTCCTGGCCAACAGGATCAAATAAAACACCAATTTATGATGCACCCCCAACGGGCCTATCTCTCCCCCAGTCTAGATATGATACCAAATAATATAAGAGATGCATATTTGGTATCATATGCTAATCAGTCTTGACCCTGATCCTCATGGGAACAGTCTAGCCCACACTGCCAATCCAGGTCCTCCCTGGACCAGAAACAAGTATCATGGGACTGGTTTCGGGCCATCATTTCTCATCAGCGACTCACGTTCCGTTTGCTTTTATCTTATATCAAGGCAGACTGTTATCGCATATTTCATTTTGTAAAACGTTTGTAGATCTCTTATGAAGTCATGAACAAAATAAAATTGAACTGAAACACATATACTCACATGCGAAATTCCATTAAATTAAACTTTGCTTGGGAAAGAAGCAAAAAAATACTAGTTTTGAGGGTACATTTTCCATAGAAAAACCCGTTCTTCTTGTCAAAATCGCTCTAAAAGTTTGAATGTTCAGATACTTTTACCTGTCAACGAATCTGTGCAACTCTAACAACATTCCCAGCGTCACTAAGTTGGACAGTCTGTCTGCTTTGCATACTTTGCAATCAGAATTTGAATTTCACAGACCTCTGTTCACAAGTGCAACAGTCTATTGCTTGATATCATTGTATAAAGAAGTGACAAATAACCGATGTAAGTTCCATTGACAGCCTCAAATACAGTCACCTTGATGGCGATGCATCCTACCAAATGCTCTGGTGACATCTTACAATATTTAACTTTCATTAACAATTCTGTTTACATTAATTGGCCTATTTCATCCAGAAAAACGGTTCTGCGAGCCTTCCTTTTCCTGGATGATTGCCTATCCCCAAGTTTTGATGCTATTGCCCCCTTTCTTACCCAACGACAACAGGCCATACTATGTAAAATTCCAATCCAAAAGAATGTAAAACATTGTGGACATTTATAACTATGTATTTGTTTTTTTAAAAGGCGAAAACCACAGATGCATATTTTGTGAAACGTGGCAGTCGAAAATTACATATATTTGTGTGTGTGATCTGTCTGAATTGAGCTCAAATTCACTGTGACTATGGCCTGAAAGGCTTTGCCGGACACAATCTCCGCATGAAAAAGGCTCTCCTCTCAAGACAGGAACTCTAAACAAACTTACTTGTAACTAACTGAAACTCTCTAGAATGTTTAATTCTGGACTTGGGCTCGTGCAATAGGGAACTCCCACATATACTGTGCACACAGTGACCTTTCATATAAAGTCATTTACATGTTTTTCAGAATAAACCATTAATAGCCAGAATTTCCTCAAAGTTTGGTGGAAAGGGGTAGTAACACAGAACACATCTAAAACAAAAATAAGAAGCTGAGTTAATATAGAACAGTCACTCAGTGAGTATAATGTTTGTTCTTCATTTTTGAGAAACTCAGCAGTATGAGAGAATATTGCTGTTTCTAGCAGAAATGGAGGGTGCGTTGCACAACAGACCAGATTCACTGTGATTTTCCTGTGACTTACTTTTGTAGTACTCCTGGCTTACTCTTGAATTCCGAGCGTGAGCCAGGAGTAACTTAAGAGTGCTTGTGGTTTACTACTGTAATTGAGCAGCAATTGGCAAGTACTACAAGAGTAAGTTACACCTTCTGAGGGCCAATTCTTGGTGACTCAGGTGCAACACTTTTGTTATGAGTACGTGTGACTTATTTGTATAGTATGCGTTTACTTCTAGAAGTCTTCAAGAGTGTATCAGAGCAAAATCATTGTGAATAGAGCTTAACATCTTTGTGTCTCTAACCTGGGAAGTTTTGTCAGAAACCATGAGCCCAAATTCCAAAACAAATGTAAAAGCTCAGAAATAGAGATTTACATCTGCGTCTGATAGTGTTTAAATTATTTTGTTAGGTCACAAATATTCCCAGAAGTCCACCTGGCAAACTGCACTATGTACAGATTTCCAGGCGCACTTCTGGGAATGTAGTCAAACAATTCCTTCAGGCTCCTATGACCCTTATGCGGAAACCAACATCGTGTAGTCTTCAGCACATGAGAACCCAGCCTATTGCAATTTTTTCTCCTGCTTTTAGGTCTGGCCTTTGAGACAGCTTTAGTTGTCTCACCAGACTATTGTTTTAAAAATAAAATTCTGACAGATGCAAATGGGGGGCTTTTGGTCAGCAGGCCTCATCGCATGGTCTGTTAGGTGGTCATTTAAATTTTGCTTCCGCCTACCATAGCTCCCTTCAATTTGAGTGACTGCACATAGCTTGCACAAATTGTTCTCTCATTAAATGAGAGTCAGTTGATAAGTACTAGGGCGAAATTCATAGCCCATCTGCAGCATTGATCCCCCACTCGTGGTATTAACAGCCCTCTTCTGATGTATTTGGATGTCAGTAGATTTTTGACATTGAAATACACACTTCAAGTTCATCCCTCAGGTTTTCTTTACTCTGTGTAAAAACCTGCTTGTGTCACTGCAGCGTTTTACTGCATAAATATGTGTTTGCCACAATCACTACACAAAGAACCATCTGCTGAATAATTTGCAGATTGTAACAAAAGCATTCCTAACTTAAACTCGGGTCAAAGGTTATCAAAAATGCTTCAAACGAGATGTATTCAGCACACCACTTTGGACACTTCCATAGTGTTGTTGACATGCCACTTTAGGTCACCTTCAGCTGTTGGTTGCTGTAAACCAGGACAATAATGCCCAGGTAACGTAAACATCTCTATTTGATAGACTGGGGAAAAAGCTTTTGTCTGGAAATAAAAAACTTACATTTTGAATGCAATTCACATAAGGTAGAACAGCAGTTTCCTTCCTCATCATGGTTTTTGTAATACGTCATCCAGATTTATGTTTATAAAACAACAGTATTTTCAAAGCAGCATCAACCGCAAAAGGAAACTCAGACTTGAGAAGAATCATAAACATATTGAATCTCCTTTTAGGTTCCCTTGTCTTGCAACCAAACAAACCCTCCCAATGAGGCATGCCCATACTAAATATATACTTTATATGAAATGAAGTACATTATGTACAACATTATTCTGCACTGCTCGTTTTTAATGGAAAGGGGTGCATACAGAGGCCCTATAATTCGAATGAAGGTTAAATATGAACCTGAAGACCACCTTGAGAATTTCAGAATTTAAGCTAGAATAAATGAGTCACATGCAATGCAGTAAATATTTCTCACAATCAATTGATTATCTTTGGTTATATCCAGAACGAAATTATTTTTGGTCTCACATAACAGCTTGATGGGATCTGCTGAATGTGTATGGCTTTCTTTTTTTTAGCCGAATGTATATTTTCATGGCTCTGGAATCAATTTTGTATCAGTGTGTTAAAATGTCAAAGCAACCATCCAATAATGTCACAGAATATGCTGCATAATTTTAATTTCATTGCATAATATGTTGCAATATGCTTTACCTTGACACATAATTCCATTAACCCTGCCACATAATTCCGTCCTCAACTGCCATATAATTCAAGTGGCCTCGACTAGATGTCTGTTATGATGATCATGAAGGTCCTTATAATCTAATGGAACCGTCCTCAAATTGGCTCTTATTCCTCTTCCTCCTTGTGTACAGCCCAGATGAAAAATTCAACAAAATGTTTTTAAAAAAATTAATAATAATAAAATAAAGGCATGGAGAGGGCTGCATTGTGCTGTGTTTTGTGAAATTGACGTCATTTTGATCGCTGCTAACTGACCTCCAAAACAAAGCACAAACACAGCTCTCATCTTTTACTCATAATAATAAACCATTCCCAACTGACAGGACTGATCCTGTCCTCTCTACCAGTCTAAAGACAACCTGATGAGGATTTAAGGATGGCTGGCTCAATCGGGCCATCAATGTTGTTGGACTCATGAGGCAGAGATGAGGTTCTGTCTCCACTACTAAAACTTCGATGTTCAGTGCAGCAGGCACACAAGTCCACTTACAAGTCATACACTTGTCATGGTTGGGTTTAATACCATTGGTGAGCTGGCACGTGATGGTGGCAAGTAATGAAAGAAGGGAAAAGTAAGCATTATATGCTGATTTGTGCACCTGTAGTTACTATTGTCCTCTGTTTTAACCCTAACTGAACGTGTATTGTTGAGAGAGGTCTTTTGATGGAAGTGTATTTTCCTTCCTACCCTTGGAATGAATAAATGTTGGATTTATAGAGCGCGTGGTTACCCAGGAGCGTCCAAACGCTGTACCACTGGGGAACCCGTCCTGGCTTTCCCTGTGAGATGGCCCCTTTACGGGGCATGCCCAAGGTGCAGCCAGGCATCCCCGGTGGTGATGGGGCCGGAGTGGAGACTAAGCAAGCTATTGCCCAGAGTTGCAGCGTGGGACCCCATGGTTAGAGTGGCACCGAGGCGAGATTTATCGGGCCGCTGACATTGGTCCTGCACCCGGCCGCGTTATTGAGCTGTTGAGTAAAGGACCCTACCTTTAAAAAATGGCAGTTTTCGGATCTCACTTTGATAAAAAAAAAAGAGCCACTTCTACTTAAAAATAGCTTCAAGCTTTTAATATAAAGGTTTAGATACTACATGCTCAACTTCTGCAGTAATCGAAGCACAGTACATGCCATCTCACTTATGAAAGGGCCATCAAGTGAATGATGTCACAATAGATCCCAAAACCCAAGCTGACATCATCAGATAAACATTCAAGAGTGCTTGATGTTTGTGGTTGTTTGTTGATTGTTAAAAATGCAGGACTGGGCAAAGAGAACAGTTGTTTTCCTCCACACTGGGTTGCCCCTTTAAGGATTGAAATACAGAAAGATCACATTTATTTCTCTGTAAAAATTGGACCATAAACTCGTAAAAACAAAGGCGGACAGGAATAGCTGCAGGTGTTAACAAGGCCAAGTTTTAGGCCCTGATGTTGATTTTCGTGGTCGGGTACTATGTTAAACATGATGGATTTCCCAACTGTCTTATTATAAGTGCATTGGTATATATTGCTCTGGTAATAAGGCGGAGGGGATATCTGTCAAGTTTGTGCACTTATAATAAGGTGGATGATATATCTGTTGTGTTTGTGATGGAGAACCCGTCCGCCAAACTCTAAATTAGGCCCATAGATGAGGTCAAATGGTGATCAATTGAAAGGAAAACAACAGGTTGGGTCAAATGGAATTGCTATGTGAGCCATACAGAGACATAATATCAGATTTATGTTCTCTTGTTCCCTTGGTTTACTAGCAGACTGTAGTAACATTGCCACCAAGGGCTTTCAGTAGGTGAATGCAGTTTTGCCAAAAGCTGGCTCATGGGGTATGTGTAACCAGCATTGCTGCTGCATGATGTGCAAACCTATCTCCAAACCTTCATCACTACCTGTTTCTGAACATGTGAAAGTCTTGAGCATCATCAAGATGTTTGGCCACTTTTCTCGAATATTGGAGTGAGAACCAATGTAAAGTTCGGGTGATTCTGTATCTGCCTGTTACAATAGTGATTGTGAATGCTAGAAACAGCCTACTCAAAAAACTCACTATTGGTCTTATTACAAGTGCCCCGGTATCAGGACTACTATGGCTGAGATACCCGCCACCCCCTCTCGACGCAATCCCCAAGGAAGGGAAACTGGAAACTGTTCTGAACTTTTGGAAGGCGGGAGGGAGTGACCCTCCCGGCCGTATTTATTAAAATATGAAACAAAATTAAAACATTAAAATAACAGTTTCATATTATGTACAATTTCATTTCCACATTACGATGTTTGCCTAACCTTAACAGATCTCTAATACAAAGGTTCTCCTAGCCGAACTAACATCCTACAAAACATTTGACTTGAAATTGTACATCCTAACGTTAAGGGCCAACGGCAAGGTCGTAACCGGTGTCAGATCCCTAAACCAGAAATACCCCCCTCACTTGTGAGGGGGGCGACCGCACAGAGGCGTACCTCAAGTGCATCTACCAATTTCCCTTTGACTTGACGGGGGCCCCAATGAACTCGACGCCATTTAACGGTCGTCCGAGGACTCGTGTGAGGTGTCTAAAAGGTAGCGTAAACCCCCTCCCAAACCCCACACAACTTACCCCATCTGCCGTCGCAGATGTCCTGGCCCCGGGAAATTCCCCAGGAGGGCCCGTAGCCCCTCCTATCCAGGAAGGGGCCTTGACCGCCTTTCCTTTCCTTCCGGCGGCCCATCCTTAGAAGGGACCGCCTCCCCGTTGAGGGGCCAATGGCCACCTCCCCCGAGCGCTCCCATCCGTAATGGGTGACGCCCCCCGATAGGGCTCTTCCAATTACTGCTCACCGATCATGACCTTACCGCCCGACCAAAATAAATACGACAATTTAACTAAAATCACTAAATTACAAAACAACCATAACTATTTCACGTATGATTACTGATCAACACTAGTGCAGAATTACTTTATTTGAAAAAAACATACTGTAAATGGCCATTTTTTATTGCATACTCAAAATAACACGATAATCATCACAACCTGCAAGAAATAGAGTTACCCCATCAAAACTTTATTTAAAACAACTGGCTGTCCTCAGGGGCTGGTGGGTGGGTCAAAACTGGCTCTTCGTTCCGTCTCGAGCTCACGTGCAGCGGGGAGGTGCAGCTTCAGAGCACAGGAACAAGAGGATGCTTTCTTGGCTTGTTGCTCCTTTTATCCGTCTTCGGGCGGGCGTAAACCCGCCTCCGCCTGCCCCCCGGGGGCGTGGCCGGCGGCGTCAGCGTCTAGGACAACCCACTCCAGGGCGGGAAAAGGGGCGCCCCGGCTACGCCGCTTCGGGCATACCAGCCGGGACTCGCCCCCCGCCCAAGATGGCCTCCCGGGGGGATCGGGGTACTCCACCATACGTTCGGGGGGACCGAGTGGTCGCCCCTTTCCATATGGCTGAGATACCCGCCACCCCCTCTCAACGCAATCCCCAAGGATGGGAAACTGGAAACTGTTCTGAACTTTTGGAAGGCGGGAGGGAGTGACCCTCCCGGCCGTATTTATTAAAATATGAAACAAAATTAAAACATTAAAATAACAGTTTCATATTATGTACAATTTCATTTCCACATTACGATGTTTGGCTAACCTTAACAGATCTCTAATACAAAGGTTCTCCTAGCCGAACTAACATCCTACAAAACATTTGACTTGAAATTGTACATCCTAACGTTAAGGGCCAACGGCAAGGTCGTAACCGGTGTCAGATCCCTAAACCAGAAATACCCCCCTCACTTGTGAGGGGGGCGACCGCACAGAGGCGTACCTCAAGTGCATCTACCAATTTCCCTTTGACTTGACGGGGGCCCCAATGAACTCGACGCCATTTAACGGTCGTCCGAGGACTCGTGTGAGGTGTCTAAAAGGTAGCGTAAACCCCCTCCCAAACCCCACACAACTTACCCCATCTGCCGTCGCAGATGTCCTGGCCCCGGGAAATTCCCCAGGAGGGCTCGTAGCCCCTCCTATCCAGGAAGGGGCCTTGACCGCCTTTCCTTTCCTTCCGGCGGCCCATCCTTAGAAGGGACCGCCTCCCCGTTGAGGGGCCAATGGCCACCTCCCCCGAGCGCTCCCATCCGTAATGGGTGACGCCCCCCGATAGGGATCTTCCAATTACTGCTCACCGATCATGACCTTACCGCCACAGGCCGGATAGTTGACCGGCTATCCGGACCCCCCACAACAACTCCTGCCTAAAGGTCATGGTTCAAACTCTTTAGCCAAGCTATGAGGTCACCTATGAGTAACTCATTGCCCACCCGGGACAAATGGACCCCATCCCCCAAATACATACTGTCCCCCTTGATACAACCATGCGGAACAGAATGCAGTGTACTCGAACGAAACAATCTACCCAATTTGTTATTTACCTTCTTTACTGAGTGATTCAGAGCAGAAACCGAAATAGCCCCCCGCCACACTTTCCGTGGAATCATATGGGACCATGCAATTGTGCACCCTGGAACTCTTCTTGCCAACCAACTTACTGTGGAGGGCATTGCCTCAAGAAGAAGTCGTCTACCAGTGGCCACCAAATCGTTGCCCCCAAGATGGACTATGATTATAGACGGCGGTGACCTTGTCCGCCCTAACAAACCCTCGAAAAAGGATTGAAACTGGTCAATACAGAGCCCGCCCCTTCCGTAGAAGGTCACCCTGTACCCGTATTCCCCAGCCATGTGAATCATGTCACCTGCTTTGAATACGTCCGCGGCACGCCTCACATATGAGTGGCCCACGACCCACACCTCCTTTTTCGCAGCCGGTGATGTGTGACCGCTGGTCCCCAGGTGCCGGGTCGACTGCACAGTCCGCCCCGCCTCGTAAGCTTGCGCAACTGAAAACCAAACAAAAACAAGAAGCGTGAGTACATCATTACAGCTTCACAACATGTGCAACCGCACATACCTTTTGTAACAGTTCGAGGACCAACGCCCCAAACGTTTTACTTTTTCAACACTCAGACCCCTGGCTGTAGCCTCAGTAGCAGCCCCTATCCGAAAGGAATGGGTCCCGAACTCGCCGGGGTTCAAGCCTGCGGCCGAAATTGACATCGCAAGCACCCGCTGGAACTGAAACCTCGTCAGTGGGGTGGCGTCAGCGTGTCTCAACAAGGTCCCCCCCCATGATGCCACCCTCTGCGCTAAATATTCCTCTACGCAAACAACAGGGCACATGGAGGACCCGGGAATCCTCTGAATGATTATGCAGTCCCCAATCGCGCCCTGATCGGTTTTGGACCTGACAAATGAGACAGTCATCATCTCCACCTTGACCTGAATGTGCTCACGGCACAGTCCCGCCATCGTATCCTGCTTGTTCTTCGCCACTAGTTCGCTTACCCGCATAGCCCCATGGAATGCTAGCGTAAATGCGGCTCGGAATAACACTGTTTCATACTGGGATGAACACGTTGCAGGGAGCACGGACAATAACAGGGCCAACCTATCCAGACCTATCGGGTGCCTCTCATCTACTCTGCGACCCTCAAGGCGTTGCCACCCACGTAGCGCTTTCTGCACCACGAAAGACGCTGTCGGGTCCTGGATCCCATGAGCCTTTGCCATAAAGGAAATGGCGGCCCGATGCCTCTGGGCCGTAGCTACTGATTTGCCTGCCTGATGTAAAGACAGCAAAAATTTTACGACAAGCTCTTCCTGTCCCCAAAGCTCCCCCCAGCAGGACCCAAAAAGGACCAATAGGAACGGAACGCCCCTTCATATGCCTTCCTTGTCCTGGGTGCTAAACTCTCTCCCACGAGGTTTTGTAGTTTGGGGCACCGAGAGACCAGAGAGCTTCGGGAAAGGGTGCCGCCACCGGGTCCGCTGTGGGCAGAAAACCCCAGAAGGCCGGCATACGGAAACGAGAAAGCGCATCAGCCGCTTGGTTCAGTACCCCCGGGACATGTCTTGCCCTAAAGAGCACATTCAACTGCATACACAATAACACAATGTCCTTGAGCAGTCTCAGAACCCATTTGCAACGTGCTGCCTGACTATTGATACACTCAACCACAGTCATGTTATCAGACCAGAACACCACAGAGTGATCCCGAAACCCCTCCGGCCATGTTTTCAAGGCCACCAAAATTGGGAAGAGTTCAAGAAAAGCAATGTTACTCGTCAGCCCGCACTCGTGCCACCATGACGGCCATTTTTGAGCCGACCATTGTGTACCAAATATGGCACCAAAACCTATACTCCCCGCCGCATCTGTCCAAAGCCCCAGCTCCTCGGAGGACACCGCCGGTTTGTTCCAGACAATTCGACCATTGAAATCCGCCAGAAACGCCAACCAAATGCGCATGTCCTGGCGAACCTCTGCCGAGAGCCTCGTGCGGTGATGTCCTTCCTTCAGGCCGACCATGGCTTGTGCAATCGAGCGGGAAAAGGGGCGGGCCATTGGCATTACTCTCAGGGCAAAATTCAACTGGCCCACCACTTGTTGCAATTGATGCAGGTTTACTTTCGTCGCACGAATACATGTTTCAAGGGATGTCCTGAATTTTAACACTTTTTCCTTGGGTAATCTAAAACAACCTTCTTCCGAGTCAAGCTCGATCCCCAGAAACTCGAGGGAAGTCGAGGGACCCACAGTCTTACCTGGCGCCAATGGCACACCAAATTGGTTCATTAAGACACAAAATTCATTTAAAGCCTGTCCACATTCTGGATCCCCGGCTGCCCCCAGGAACAGAAAGTCATCGAGATAATGCATAACATGTTGAAAACCCGTCTTCTTTGTGAAGACCCATTGCAGAAAACAACTAAACTTTTCAAAATAGGCACAAGATATCGAGCATCCTATTGGCATACATCTATCCATGTAATAGCGACCCTGAAACATGAAACCAAGGAGACGCTGATCGTCTGGGTGTACCGGGAGCAACCGGAACGCTGACTCGATGTCTGATTTTGCCATCAGCGCCCCGGGCCCCAGGCGATTCAACATGGCGACGGCCTCATCGAAAGATGCGTACCGCACCGAACACACTTCCGGGTCTATCGCATCATTCACGGAAAGACCACGTGGGGCTGACAAGTTATGTATTAGCCGAAACTCACCCGGGTCCTTCTTGGGGACCACCCCTAGAGGGGAACAAACAAAGTTAGCAACCGGTGGCAAATCAAATGGACCGGCGACACGACCTCGAGTCACCTCCTTCCCAATCTTTACCTGTACCACCGCCGTATGCTGCAAGACCGACAGTTGGTTCTTACAGTTTGCTACACCCTGGAAATCCCCCACTGGGATGCGGAAACCATATGAAAACCCGTCCCGCAACACCCCAGCGGAAGCATGATCCGGGTATTCGTTGAGCCAAGGAATCATTGCCATGGTATCAATCGGAGTAGGTAAAGGCGCCCCTCGGACTACTTCAGACCTGTTTGGCGCTTCCCCTACCACCGTTATCACCCGTCTTGGCTCTGCACATGGACTCAGGATGGGATGGCTGCCCACACCCTCCACATTCATGTCTGAACTTGCAAGACCCTTGGGGCCTCGTACATTTTCCCCTGTTAAAATTCCAACAAATCCCCCTTTTACCTGCGTTGCCACTCGACTTCGAGTGGTGCTCGTTACCTGCACCCGTCCGAAAGGGTGTCCCAGAGGATTGGCGGGAAGATTCACCCCCGTTACTCCCTGATAATGGCACTTTTAACATTCCTGAACTCTCCATTTTCTGCCACGAGACGGAGTCGAAACAATCCCATGTTAGAACTGGGTCGTGCTCTTTAGCCTTTCTAAAAATATTGTCATAACAGAACCATTGATTGCCCCCATACGCCAGAGAATACTCCATGATACGTGACTGATAAATAGGCAACTCGGTCAACAACTCGGGCCTGCGCTCACCCATGATGGAGGTAAAAATGCCCCACGCTCTGCCCCAAGTACCTATGTTTTCGTCAACCTTAAAAGCGGCCATTTTTGCGCGCCAAACACTCGGATGCATGAGCTCCTTTTGGCTCTTCACATGCTCTATCTCGTAATGGTCGGTAAGCAAAGAAAACATGTTCACATACTTATCCGCCCAAATCTTTTCCTTAATTTCCAGTGGAACATGCTGTGCAACTTTTTCCCTTCGTGAAGGTACAGACCCCTCCCCCGCAATCGGCAATGGCCGCTTACCTGAACTAGGAGCTGCACTTGCCGCCGAACTTGGGCCTGCTGCACTTTCAGCCGCCGGAACCTGTGGGGGAACAGAAGATGGTGCCTTCGCAGCCTCTCTAGATTCCCGCAGTTGTTTCATTACTGCCCGGGCGTCGTCAGCCGTGGCGCCCTCACTGTCTTTTCCCAACCACGCTGCTAATTGCGCCGCCAATTCGGGAGGCATATCTTCCCCGTTCACGGGGGTGACCACCACGGGGATCGGATGCCCCTCCTTCGGAACCGAGGTTGGCTCTTCAAGTGGAGTATCGGGAACCGGGGTTTCCCCCCCAAGTGCCCCCCGTTTGGACCTCTTGCCTCTCCCGCCAGGAACTACTCCCGGCAAAGCTGGTCCGATGACTCGCTTCGGTCCTCCCTCCCCGTTCTTAGCCGCCATCTGCTTCTTCAAATCGGCTACCTCCTTTATGAGCATGCGGAGCATCTGATCGGTCCCGACCCGCTTTCCGACCTTCTTGCCCGGCATTCTCAAGCGAAGATATCTGTAAAACAAAGAGAAAGATTACAACGCTCAAAACTGGCTCTTCGTTCCGTCTCGAGCTCACGTGCAGCGGGGAGGTGCAGCTTCAGAGCACAGGAACAAGAGGATGCTTTCTTGGCTTGTTGCTCCTTTTATCCGTCTTCGGGCGGGCGTAAACCCGCCTCCGCCTGCCCCCCGGGGGCGTGGCCGGCGGCGTCAGCGTCTAGGACAACCCACTCCAGGGCGGGAAAAGGCGCGCCCCGGCTACGCCGCTTCGGGCATACCAGCCGGGACTCGCCCCCCGCCCAAGATGGCCTCCCGGGGGGATCGGGGTACTCCACCATACGTTCGGGGGGACCGAGTGGTCGCCCCTTTCCATATGCGCACCTCATAACCCATGATAATTCCATTCTCATCAGAATTACCTATACCGGGGCATCTGTAATCCTGTGGGGGAGGGAATTATAATGGTTTAGGAGGTGTACCCTGAGACTATCTTCAGAAACCAGGAATTACTGGGGGAGTCAAGAATAATTCACCTGCTTCGTGGCGTTATCTGCAGATGTACAGGTGAAATGCACTATTTCTGCAGAACTATCATGGATCTCAAACCCAATGGGATTAGTAACTACTGAGATTACCACTGGACTTGAAATGAGACCATGCGCCAATAAGGCAGTGCCTAGAAGCTAGTACCGCCTAAAAGCTTGATAAATTTTACAAAGCAATCCAGAATTAAGTTATTAAACAAATAAGTGTTATTCACTGCAGTTTTAAGTAATAACTATTGTATATTGTTTTTGACAAATGTAATATATATGTTTTCTAAAGACTAAAATTATGTATTTATTAAGCCTATAATTGAATGGAGGAGAAGGGAGTCCTAGATTGGGAATGCTTTTAAATTTTGGTTGTAGGTTTATAAAATGTACTTTTGGTAGAGACTAAGCATCTTTTATTCCAATTTGTAACAACCTACACATCAGATATCCCCCACCCACTCACTATACATAAAGCCAAAAGGTACTCAGAGAACACAGTGTTTTTTCAGGGGTCTCAGCGACCAGCTGGGTTTGTAGGAGACATCATTAAAGATAACCAGGCATGTATCAACATATACAGTGAGTATGGAACGCCCACAGCAGCAGCATAACCAGAACTGAAATACAAAACACATAAATGAAAAAAGGAAACAGGAAAATTCTCGTCCCGTGAAGTACTGAAGATCTGGAATGTCGTTTTTACCGAGACTTTCACTCTTCCACTTCTGACAAAAAGATGATGATCAACCTGTTCAAGCAACACCTCATCCTTGTGCAACCTCACAGCTGCTGAACGTCATTGAAGAAAACCAACATGCATCTTTTTGCCCACATCTATTCTATGACCATGTATCTATTGCAAGTGCCCCTTCCCTTATGTCCCATGTCAGGGTCCTACTACGCTGGAGAGCCCCGTTCACCTGTAGCTAGGTTTGTGCAGCGCACGGCCATACATACATATATTATCTCATGAAGGATGTAGATAAGATAATGTTTATTGATTGTCTATTTAAAATCTTTACTAATAGAGAATACACAATATAACATTTCAATTATAATAATACAGTAAAAGGCGATAATTTCATAAGATTAAAAATGTAGAAATGTAAACAGTATAATAGTTAATGTTATAAAAATTCAAGTTTTTTCCATGCACTTGTTAAGAATTTTGAGAAGGCAGAGTTAATCATGAAGGATGTAAACAATTGTATTATGAGCTTTCAATATCTGTTTTAACTTCAAAAACCCAGGCTTAGCCCTCTTTTCTTTTCTCTCTCTCTGGCTCCACTAGGCCAAAAGTACACATTGTAAGAGCAGCCCAAAGTAAGACAACTGTTTGTTTTTGTATATGTAAAATGTATTTTCAATAAAAATATTTTGAACTAAAAAAAAAAAAAGAAGTCAATGTTACAACTTGCTAGATATACTTGAGAAGAGGGTGCAATACTAGTCTACCTGAGTGTTGAGTGCACCCTTTGTACATAACAACTTTTGGCCTTGGCGAGCAAGAAACACTATCTCTGAAAGGTGAAGGTTGCAAAAAGGACTCCAGATTAATCATTTGGTCATATATTAAGCAAATGGTTGTACCCCAGAGATTATGGGAAATGTCCAAGGATGAATGGGTGGGTACAAAACTATTTCATTCATTCATTCATTTGACAGTGCCAGAAGCCTCTTTAATTGGAGAGAATTAGCTTAATTCAGTGACATTTAGCTACAACCAATTGGCTTCCATTTAGGGTTGGGTGAGTGGTTAAGAGCTATTTGCCACTGCTTGGTATCCTCTGGATAATATGACATTCTATAGAGAATTCCTGAGCTACTAATAATATTTGGCAATGCATAAAATATTGTACAAGACAGGTGTCCCCCTTATCATACAGGAAAGACAAGGTGTCAACTAAACTGCACCTGACTGATAAAGTCTGTATTGAACTGCTGCTCTTTGTCTAAGACGCATGATATGTGGCTTATCTCTTGTGCCACTCACAATTTGTGAAACTGGCTTTGTTATAACACAATTTCTGGTTAATCATATTTGCCTTTTACTGTATGTAACTATATGTGTGAAACTTCGACAGACAAACCCAGTAATGGCATATTGCAGTGCAAAGTAGTCTGGCAACTCTCCAAGCCTGGTTGGTCTGTGGAAGCCACAATTTTCAAACATGTAACCATATTATTCTGGTTCTCAGCTTACTTGTGATCTTAACATACCATTGCTCTAAAGGCAAAGATGGCGCAGCGTGGCTGACGCCTTTGTGTACCTCTTTGAGGCCATGATTTGGAAGAAGGAGATCGGAATGTCTCACCCTCTGGAAGGCCAACAAACTAGACCCAGTCTGGTTGTTGGAGCCCATCATCCACAATTGCGCCGTGTGCATAAGGAAAGGGTGGGCAGGGAACTGAGGCAGTCGGTCAAGGGACAGGTGAGGCTGACGTTGACAGTGCTGCATCTTCAACTACGCTGCCGAATAAGTCTAGGCAGCACACTGTGTTGCCTTAGAATCCCAATGAGCCAGGCACATTGCACAAGGGGCCCAAGCAGCAGGAGCATCAATACTATCAAAAAGCTCAAACCTCTGAGACAACTCAGGCAGGAGAGAATCACCAAACTTGAGATAGTTTTAGAAAAGGCGGAGGCCATGTGTAACGTTCTGTACCCCAGTACCCATGTGGGAAGGCAGATTTGTTATCATTGTGGATCCAACACACATGTGGCAACTAGCAAAGAACGTCCTTCGAGGGGCAGGATCTGTCAAGGATGTGGAAAAATTTAACATTTCCTTAAGGTTTGCAGAACTTCACGTTAAAAAAAATCGACACAGTAAACAAGTCAAAGTTCGATGTAGACTGTAGATGAGAGTGAGCTACTGGAGAACCTGGTGCTGCTGGTCGCAATTATCAACAGTGAAGATGCACAAAACCAACCCAGGTGTGATGTTGCTGTGAATGGTGTCTAAGGACACGTACAATGGACTCAAGTGCAAGTCACCATTGGAATCTAGCAGAATCATTCCAGGTGCATATGGCGGATACAAGATACAATTAGAAGGGGTCTTCAAGGTGGATTTGTCGTTTAAAGAAAAGAACACCTCTACGAAAGTCTTTGCAGTGGACTACAATATGAACATTCTGGGTTGGCTGGAACAACAAAAATTAAAAATTATGATTAATCCTTTTCAACCACCATATGTGTTCAGCATTCAAGAGGACGAACTGGAAACCATTCTCAAGGAATTTGAGGGGGTGTTCAAAGAACAATTAGGATGCCTAAAGACCTTTGAACATCAGATTATCCCGAAGAATAAAGCATATCCAGTGAAACAGAAAGTCATGAATGTACCCTTATCTGCTGTGCCGAAGTAAAGACAATCCTGGAAAATTGGTGCAAGGATGGTATTATCGAGCCAATCAATGCATCTGAGTGGTTGTCGCCAAAGGTTATCGCGAGGAAAAGGAACGGGAAGATCCGTTTGTGCATAGACCTTCGCGAGCTGAACCGTCATGTGATATCTGATTGCCAACCTCTGCCTTTGATCAACGAAATGCTGAAGACGTTAGGTCAGCCGAAGATCTTAACCACTCTAGACTTCAGCGCCACCTACCATCAGATACAACTGCAATATGAGTAAAAAAAATACACGGCGTTCGTCACACCAGAAGGAGCGTATCATTTCTGCAGGTTGCCCTTCGGGTTATGTTCAGCGTCAGCTGTAATTCAAGGCATAATGAACCAGTTATTCAAAGGCATGCAAGGAGTCAGATCGTACCAGGACGATGTTCTGATTTACAGCAAAATGAGATAATGAAAGGGAAGGCACTCCTTCTTTTAACGAAAATATAGTTTTAATCCTCTTGTTTTTTCACATGCGTGCTGCAGAGGTGGCACGTTTGTCCTGCTTCCGTGCCTGCTAAACTACCAACCTAACTTGAGTGGATGAACCTCTCAACCCCTGCGCACTGTTGCTGCTAGTGAATCACACTAGAAATATCATCATTTTAATTTTCATTTCACTTCTTTCAAATATGAATTTATCATATAACCAAATTCACCATTCTTCTTTGAAAGTATGATATTTAATCATCAGTTCATTTTCAATAAATTCAAACATATGTTCAAAAAACAAAACATTTCATAATTTCAATATATCAACAGAATCTTTCTTGACAACGTGTAGTTGATGTAGCCCGATGCATTTCGAGTCCTTGTTGGACTCTTCCTCAGGGGCCTGAAAATATGAATATCTCATATCAGCAATTTCATTATAATATCCTATTTTTTTCATCAGATTCAAGTTAAAAAAAACGTAGAATGCTCAAAACAACGAAATATCACTTTGCATTTCATGTACAAAAAATGATGACTGCATCATGCACTTTTGAACCTTTTAAATATAGAAACCACCACCATTTCACCTCAGAAGTGAATGTGTTGAAAAAATGTACTCACAACCAAACCACGAGGTTGTGATACCTGTGAACAAAAAAGTTCTGACTGTAAATGCACGCTGAATTCGTCTACCAATGCCCTAAAACCAAAGAACCACCTCGTGTAACTTCCTCTTACCTCGAGTCTTTTTAAATAGGAAACCACCGCGTCTCCGTACCAATTCAAAATGCCACCTACAACAAAAGTGTAACAATCCTTAGCTCCGTGCTTCGATATTCAAATGTTGCCTCCGCTATCCCCCACGGACGCCCGTTCTTACCTAAACGCTCAGCACCAACTCCTAACTCCACTGCCTGCCGGTTTCAAGCCCAACACCGGGCTCGTCAAGTTTAAAACACGATTGTCTCTCGGGAGACAGTGAAAACGGACTGCTTCCGAACGCTCGGGCGCGCCATTTTGGTGAAGTCTAACAAAACGAAGCCATGGGCACTCGGGGAAGTATACTCAACGGCCAAAAACCGAACAGAATCACTAAATGCCGCCCTGATCAAACCATGAGTTCCTCTAACTCCCATTGATACTCAAAGACAAATAATGAAAAAATTTAAATAATAAGGTGCTCACGAAATAAAATGCATAGAAAAAGTTTCAGAGTGAATATAGTACATTTGGTGTATTTCAACCATTCAAATATACATGTATGGAAAATGTAATCAAATATTCACATGCTAAAGAGAGGCTTGGCCAAAACCTCTACATGTATCTAGCCTAGCATTACAGTATATTTCTTACAGAAAGCATGTATAGTCTATCTTTTCATTTAAACCTTTAGGTTCCTGGGTCCCTAGGTACCGGATCCAAAATATCTCTCTTTGTAGGAGGGATCTAGTGAGATCCACTCCTTCTTGTGATTCAGTTTTCTCCAAAACTGAAAACTGTAGCTGGGAGATGTTGTGCCTGTTTTCTGACCAGTGTTTAGCTAAATTACTCTTGATATTAACATTCCTGATAGTACTTTTGTGTTCGGATATTCTTGTTTTTAATTTTCTTTCAGTTTTCCCCACATACAATTTGCCGCAAGGACATTT
Organism: Lissotriton vulgaris; assembly: GCF_964263255.1. Classification (NCBI taxonomy): domain Eukaryota; kingdom Metazoa; phylum Chordata; class Amphibia; order Caudata; family Salamandridae; genus Lissotriton; species Lissotriton vulgaris. The sequence goes on from NC_141699.1 coordinate 937,839,573, forward strand.
GATGAAATAGATCACACTTTTGGAGTTACAATCACTGTCATGATGTAAGTCAATGGTTTTTCCTGTCTGGGGATGATGCAACGTATTCCCAACAATCACATTGTGGCAATGCACACAATTCATGCATCTTTTCATCCCTTTATAGGTTAGTCTTTTTTTGATTATAGGTGTTTTCAACAGCTCCTTTAGGTTTTTCGATCTTTTATATGCAAACATCGGTTTTTGCAAAAAAATGCCTCCAAAATCTGGTTCGTGTAACAAAAGTTCCCAGTGTCTTGTTATTATGTTTTTTATTTTTGATGAGCTTGTAGAGTATTTTGAAACAAACACCTGTCTGTCCAGAGTCTTCTTTGGTTTCTTTTCCAGGAGATTCTCCCTGCTGAACCTGGCAACCTTGTCCTTGGTTTGCTTTAGTACACTCTCCGGGTAACCTCTAGATGCATATTTTCCTTCTTGTATTTCCAAATGTTTTTCCAAAGTCTCAGGTTCTGAACATATCCGTTTTATTCTCATGTATTGCGACAAGGGCAAATTCATTTTTAGATTCTGAGGATGAAAACTCTGAAACAATAAAGAATTGTTGACATCGGTCTCTTTCCGAAACACTTCAGTTTGTAATGTTCCATTTTTTAATGTCAGTAACACATCCAGGAATGCTATTTCTTGGTCACTAATGGTGTGAGTAAACTTGATTTGATCTACATGAGTGTTTAAAGTCAAGATTTTTTCTTCCAACATTTCTCTGTTGCCTGACCATAATACAAAAATATCATCGATAAATCTTTGATATATCAGGCTGTGATCCTGCCATTCTTTATCCGAGTAAATGTAGTCTGCTTCGAATTTAGCCATGTACGTATTGGCATATGCGGGGGCCCCCGCAAATCCCATTGATGTTCCATTCTGTTGCAAGAACATTTTTTTGTCCCATTGAAAATAGCTGTGGTATAAGCAGAAATGCAACAATTCTAGAATGAAAGATTTTTCTGCTCTAATAGTTTCAAGCCCCAACAACGCCCATTCCACAGCCTCCAGTCCTGCTTGGTGAGGTATCGAAGTATAAAGAGATTTTACATCTATAGTACATAGTAGTAAATCTTGTGTTATGGTGATGTCTTTTAATATCTGCAAGAAATGATTGGTATCTTTTGTATAGGATGGCCACTCTTGAACAAATTGCTGTAAAAAAGTATCTATATACTGCCCCAATGGTTCAAAGATCGTGCCACAACCTGTGACAATGGGCCTCATGGGAGGGTTCACTTTGTCTTTATGAACTTTGGGCAACATGTAAAGGCGGGGTCGCCTGGGATGTTGTACTGAAAGGAATTGTTTCGTAGCCATTGAGATATGACCAAGTTCACACGCTTTATCTAAGATGATTTTTAAGGTTACTTCCAGATCATAAATGGGATCTTTATCCAATTCCAGGTATGTGGATTCGTCAGACACATGTTCGTTGACTTTTGCCACATAGAATTCTTTGTCCATCACAATTATTGCTCCTCCTTTGTCAGCCTTTTGAATGTGAATATTCTCATTCATTTGGAGTTTTTTTAAAATGTTCCTTTCGTGAACTGATAGATTCTTCGTTTTAGATCTGTGAAAACTCAATTTCTCTAAATCATTCCTCACAGCTTTTTCAAATGCATCCAAGATTTTGTGTGAAACTGGTGATTGATATTTAGATTTAACTTTGAATTCCATAAATTCGGTAGGTTCTTTGACTTCTTGTGTGGGAACCACATTAGTGAAAAAATGCCTGAGTCTTAACACTCTCATAAATTTGAACAATGCTATTTCACATTCCAAGATGTTTGTGTCATAGGTCGGGACAAAACCCAGTCCTCTATTCAACACTTGAAGTTCTTCCGATGTTAACTCTGTTTTGGAAATATTCATCACTAAATTTACTTGGTGCTCCTTGTTCTTGCTCCTTCTCTGGCTTCTCCTAGTTTTTGTTTTGGTTTTCCTGGTGGTTGTGTTAAATCCCCTGCCTGGGGAAAAGAAGACGGCTTTGATGTGGTTGCTGTTTGATCTGGTTCTATCTGTTCACTAGGGCCGGATGCCTCTCCAATTTGTGTTTGTGCTGACGGTCTAGAAGCACTTAAGTCGGTGTCTGAAACTAAGCTCTCCTCCGAAGTGGTGGTTGGTTTTTTCCTAGGTTGATAGGCTCTCCTCTGGGCATAGACTTCAGCCCAAGAGTATACTTCGTTGAGCTTGTAATCAAGCGTGTCCCTCTTGAATTTTCTTAGTTTTCCTTCTTGAATTTCCTTGGTGTATTTATCCAACGTGATGTTAATGTCATTTAAAGTTTTGTCCCAATCTTCCTTTTGCATCCTTCCTTCTAAGTTTTGTTTAATCTCATCAATTTCACGGGTCAAGTCTGCAATGACTCTAGCCAATTCCTCAACCAGTAACAATATTAAATCTAGTGAACATTTATTTAATATTCGATACCATTTTTCCATAAAGTCTTTGTTCAAATGGAACCTGTAGAGCATTGGTTTTATAGACATTCGTAATCCTCGTGGGATCCTTTTTTCTTTGTGGTACTGTACCAGGGTCGATGCATGGAGTTTTTGGCTAACTTCTCTTTTGGCTAGAAATTGTAGTTGCTTCAATTGTTGTACTATCGTGTTGCCCTGGGCATCCGAAGTCTTTACTTCTTGAATCAAAGAATAAATATCTGTTGCTTGCTCAGCAGTATATGCCAAAGTTTTTGCTCTCTCGTCTGTGAGGCTTGATATTTGATCAAACGACATCTTTTATTTCAGTGGGTGCTCTTTCCGTTTGGACAACGTGACAAAATGAGATAATGAAAGGGAAGGCACTCTTTCTTTTAACGAAAATAAAGGGATGAAAAGATGCATGAATTGTGTGCATTGCCACAATGTGATTGTTGGGAATACGTTGCATCATCCCCAGACAGGAAAAACCATTGACTTACATCATGACAGTGATTGTAACTCCAAAAGTGTGATCTATTTCATCAAATGTCCTTGCGGCAAATTGTATGTGGGGAAAACTGAAAGAAAATTAAAAACAAGAATATCCGAACACAAAAGTACTATCAGGAATGTTAATATCAAGAGTAATTTAGCTAAACACTGGTCAGAAAACAGGCACAACATCTCCCAGCTACAGTTTTCAGTTTTGGAGAAAACTGAATCACAAGAAGGAGTGGATCTCACTAGATCCCTCCTACAAAGAGAGATATTTTGGATCCGGTACCTAGGGACCCAGGAACCTAAAGGTTTAAATGAAAAGATAGACTATACATGCTTTCTGTAAGAAATATACTGTAATGCTAGGCTAGATACATGTAGAGGTTTTGGCCAAGCCTCTCTTTAGCATGTGAATATTTGATTACATTTTCCATACATGTATATTTGAATGGTTGAAATGCACCAAATGTACTATATTCACTCTGAAACTTTTTCTATGCATTTTATTTCGTGAGCACCTTATTATTTAAATTTTTTCATTATTTGTCTTTGAGTATCAATGGGAGTTAGAGGAACTCATGGTTTGATCAGGGCGGCATTTAGTGATTCTGTTCGGTTTTTGGCCGTTGAGTATACTTCCCCGAGTGCCCATGGCTTCGTTTTGTTAGACTTCACCAAAATGGCGCGCCCGAGCGTTCGGAAGCAGTCCGTTTTCACTGTCTCCCGAGAGACAATCGTGTTTTAAACTTGACGAGCCCGGTGTTGGGCTTGAAACCGGCAGGCAGTGGAGTTAGGAGTTGGTGCTGAGCGTTTAGGTAAGAACGGGCGTCCGTGGGGGATAGCGGAGGCAACATTTGAATATCGAAGCACGGAGCTAAGGATTGTTACACTTTTGTTGTAGGTGGCATTTTGAATTGGTACGGAGACGCGGTGGTTTCCTATTTAAAAAGACTCGAGGTAAGAGGAAGTTACACGAGGTGGTTCTTTGGTTTTAGGGCATTGGTAGACGAATTCAGCGTGCATTTACAGTCAGAACTTTTTTGTTCACAGGTATCACAACCTCGTGGTTTGGTTGTGAGTACATTTTTTCAACACATTCACTTCTGAGGTGAAATGGTGGTGGTTTCTATATTTAAAAGGTTCAAAAGTGCATGATGCAGTCATCATTTTTTGTACATGAAATGCAAAGTGATATTTCGTTGTTTTGAGCATTCTACGGTTTTTTTAACTTGAATCTGATGAAAAAAATAGGATATTATAATGAAATTGCTGATATGAGATATTCATATTTTCAGGCCCCTGAGGAAGAGTCCAACAAGGACTCGAAATGCATCGGGCTACATCAACTACACGTTGTCAAGAAAGATTCTGTTGATATATTGAAATTATGAAATGTTTTGTTTTTTGAACATATGTTTGAATTTATTGAAAATGAACTGATGATTAAATATCATACTTTCAAAGAAGAATGGTGAATTTGGTTATATGATAAATTCATATTTGAAAGAAGTGAAATTAAAATTAAAATGATGATATTTCTAGTGTGATTCACTAGCAGCAACAGTGCGCAGGGGTTGAGAGGTTCATCCACTCAAGTTAGGTTGCTGATTTACAGCAAGACAGAAAAGGAACACCTGGTCATCCTGAGGAGAGTTTTCCAGAGGATTAAGGACAGTGGACTTACTCTGCAAAAAGACAAGTGCAAATCCCTAAAAGAAACGGTTGAGTGCTTGGGACATCTCATCGATGGAAATGGAGTACGACCCAAATCCTCCTTAATTTCTGCAATTTTCTTGTTCACATAATTCAAAAAATAAGGATGAACTGGCATCTTTCTTGGGCATGTGTGAATTCAATTCCAAATTCATACAACATTATGCAGCCAAGGTCGAACCGCTGCGGAAGATGGTAAAGAAGGATGCAGAATTCATCTGGAATGAAAAGTGCGAACGAAGCATAAAAGCCATTAGGATGGAACTTGAGCAAGCACCGTCTCTCTAGTCATTTAATGAGAAGTTGAAAAGCACTGTAACAACAGACGCCAGCCAAATCGGGCTGGGGGATATGCTTAGCCAAATGACTGTGAACGGGGAGAAAATCATCGCATTTGCATCTAGGAAGCTTAGGGGCCCAGAGATCAAGTACTCAGTAATTCAACATGAATTATTGGCTTGTGTTTGGGCCGTTACAAAGTTTCCTGTGGGAAAAGGAATTCACTATCCGTACCGACCACATGCCGTTGGTCAGTGTACTTGAGGGTAAAGGTTCTAGCCAGCCTTTGCCAAGAATTGCGAAGTTGGCATGTAAATTGCAGGAGCATCAAGTGAAGATAGAATACATTCCAGGTCGAGTGAATATATCAGCAGATTATTTGTCACGTGCCCCATGTGAGAATGATTCTGAATGCGAAATGGATGATGATGATGTACTTGTTGCATGCTTGTTTGAAGGTCATGAATCTAACAGTACCATTTCCAAATCAGAATGGTTTACTAGCTATAAAAGATGACACAGTGTTAGAAACAATGAAAAAATATGTGATCAAAGGTTGGTCATGAGAGAAGGCACTTGATGAAGCACTCAGACCTTACTGGAAAATTAAGGATGATATTGGTGTTGTTGAAGATGTCATTCTCAGAGGTGGTACTTTAATAGCACCAATGTCCATGAGAAGCAGGTTGGTGGCTTTATCTCATGAAGGACATGTAGGAATGAAGGGCACTAAACAGAGGTTGAGGGAAGGATACTGATGGCCCTCCATGGATCATGACGTTGATATGTTTGTTACTCACTGCTCAATGAAGCTGACAAAACTTTAACAACACGCCATTGTCCCATGACTTCAGTTGAATTACCGGAAGGTCCATGGATCAAAGTCGGCATTGACTTCATAGGTCCCATGAATGCATTGAGTCTGGAATTACGTTATGCCATAGTGTTGATTGATTATTTCAGCAACTGGGTGGAAGTCATGTTTCTGTCTCAACCCACCACACAAGAGGTAATTAACTTCCTTAAGGAGTTATTTTGTAGAGAAGGTTTTCCCCATCAACTGGTCTCCGACAATGGAGTGCAGGTTGTTAGTCTCATTTGAAAAAGAAAATGGCATAGAACATGTAAAATCCTCGTTATATCATCCACAGAGCAAAGGCCAAGTGGAACGGGACAATAGCCTGATTAAAGAAACCATCCAAATGACCTTGAAGTCTCACATCCCTGTTGAGGCATCACTACACACCAGGTTGTGGTCATACCGAACCCCCCCCCCCCCCCCCCCCCACAGTACCACTGGTAGAATCCCATTTGAACTCATCAGGGGTAGTGCAGCTATCACACGTTTGCAACCACATTGGTCATTGGCTTTGAAATGAAAACCATCAAGTAAATGAGAGTAAGATGAGAAGTCTTGTTGATGAGCGCCAGAAGTGCATGCGCACAAATTATGACACAAGGAATGCTGTACGAAAGATGTCCTGGAAAGAAGGTGACATGGTGAGAGTGAAGTTTCCCAGGAAGGGGGCCAACATGAGCAAGTACAGTGAACCTAGGTGTTTGATCAAAACAAAGGGTACTGCAGTTCTTCTTGACAATGGTCAATAGTGGAATGGGTCGAAAGTTGCTAGAAACAGGACCTCAGAGCCTGTGAGCAGGCCATGTGGCTCGCAGGACGATGGTCCGGTGTCATCTGCTGAGTCACGCATGGGTGGAGCATGTGGGGATAAAATTACTCCTGTATCAAATGATGATATTCCCGGAGTGTCTCTTCCTTGCATGACATCTGGTCCTGTCGATGCCACTCGTGATACGAGAACAATTGTTCCGCTCATAAGATTCAAGGATTATGCTATGTATTGGCCATTCTAGGGAAAGCAAAGCATGTTTTTCCTTTGCTTGATTTGAAACTATGTATTCCAGAGTTGTTTTTGGAAAACGGGAGAAGATGTAACGTTTTATGTCCCTTCCCTATCTTGTCCCTTCCCCGCTCCCGTCCTACCTCATGTGTCCGTGCGCGTGTCTCCCGGCACGTGGTTTAGAACGTTTAGGGAAACCTGTGCGGATACCGTTACTCCAACAGGCATTCCGTATCTGATGAAGAATAAAGCTGGCTGCTTACATTATCTCTCCCGTCGTCCGTCATTACACATGTCTTATAGGGGAACTGGGGTGGAAGCTGGAGTTGTGAAATCCACCGGGGAATCCGTTATGTAAACTACAATACAGGTACTTAAGTTAGGAATTCAGCCAGATTCTTCAGCTGTAATATGTTTTAATGACTCTCTGCAACCTCCTGTGAAACATATTATGATGGATTTTTTGGGCCTTAAGGGTTCGGACTTGCATGCCTCTGCTACCCCCTTGCATGTATCCATTACCTCTACTATGTCTCAGCCAGGCCAACTGGCACCCCCATTAAAGGTCAACACTGACATTAACGGCCATTACATTGCTGGGTCAGATGCAAACTCTACCCACAATACTCGTCGACTGCCATCCTTGCCTGTGCTGGTGGCAGATCTCACTGGGAGGGATGTTTGCCAGCTGACAACTCACTCTGTGGGAATGACATGCTTGCAGACTCACCAAATCAAGAAGTCTCATGAGAATCACGAGGCCATGTTAGCTTTTTATTCACTATTAGACTTTTCTGAGACTGGTAGTTTGGCTACATCTGACTCAGGCTCAAGCGACAAATGTGACCCGACTGAGAGCACAGAAATAGCTACGGCTCAGGTGGCAGGAGAAAGTGAAATGGCAGCCACTGGGAACTCTATAAATTCAATAGACAAGTTAGAGAGTCACCATAATATTGCTGAAGCTTCTGGTGAGATCAGTGAGGATGAGCTATCTGGGATTCCCAAGGGAGTAGAGTAAATCCTACCAATGAAACCTTGCAAGATGCTCAGTCTGCGGTATCTCAGTTCACTGTTGTAAACAATGTAAATATTTCTCTGGGCGATCAACCATTGAATACCAGCAAAGTCTGGGCAGCCATGACCTGTGTCCACTCCTACAGACTCTCCCTTGCTCACACCCATCTACAATTCGCTCCAACTTCACAGAGAGGTATAAAAAAGGACTCTCTGGCGCTGAAGACCTTCCATTTAAAAACACAAGTGGAGATAGGGTGCGGACAAAGTTCGCCTCACAGCACACTTAGTTGAAAAATCACTAGGCTACAATATCCCAGGATGCCTTCTCTAACTCGATGCGGAGAAGGCTTTTGATGGGGTAAACTGGTCCTTCGGTCAGTGCTGGCTGAAATTCAGCTGGGGCTGGGTTTGATCTCCAAGCTAATGGCCTGGTATGTGGTACCCATGGCCAAATATCTGTGTAAATGGACAAACCAAGAGACCTGTAACCATTCTTTGGGGTACGCGTCAAGGGTGTCCACTATCGCCCTTACTATTTCCCCTGGCGGTTGAGCCTCTTGCCATCACAATTTGCAATAAAGACACAGTGAAAGGCATAACTTTCAGTGGCCAAACACACAATCTCTATTTCACTCTTTCTTTTGTGGCAAGTAGAACCTAGTGGGGAAATAGTGGAAAAATATGATTTGCACACACAGGAATGTTCTCCCGGGTGCCTATTTTAGGGACGATGTGCTCTTTATTAGAAGGCAATCAGTTCCATAGTTTAATCTTACACGTTTAATGAAATATTAACTCCCTATCACTAAAGTCCCTGCCACAGGATTACATGCAACATTCTTTCATGAAAGTCCATCAAATTGTACGTTATAGGCTTAAACTGGTTGTGCCATAGCAGGGACCTGTAGTGGCTCAATTGCTAAGAACTGAAAGAGGGCAGCCATGTCCAAGATCACACTGCAGTGGAGAGGCCAAGTTGATACTGAGCTGTTGGGTATGTAATAACCACTGTATTATTCTAGGGCTGAAGTGAAACTGGAATAGCAAAGTGTGCATAACTGTGGTGAAACCAGTTCGTTTTTAATTCATTACCCGGAATGTATACTCTCCGTTGGATCACGCTTGGCATGAGCTCACCGGTTGAGGAATTTGATCCACTGATAATCCCATACATCAGTATATCAAATACTGAAATTTCTGAGCAAGACATTTCTACTCTGACAGATTTACAAGCTGCTGAAAAATGATCTTTTCTAAACTGACACTATTACGATCTCACTTACTGAAGAGGACACGCTGACTGCAAATGAAGTATACATAAAACTAAAAAACAGAAAAGCCACTTTTTTTCTAAATCCCTGGTTCATCGTGGCAGCATTGTATTGTGAGTGCAGAAAGTTTTCAGGTCAGTGGCTTCGCCCCCAAGTGCCTGTGAAAATGTCAAAACTGCGCCTGAAAAGTAGTGAATTATAGTATATAAAGAAGTGGAAGATGAGCACATTTTGAAATGGAACATGCAATAAATGAATAGGAAATACAACAGAAATACCAACATGGAAGAGGGAAATGTTCAGGATTTTGGGGGCCCTGGGCCAAACGTGTTTTGGGGACCCCTGTTCACAACAGCTTTGAATTTATGATCCGGTTTCAAGTCTTTCATGCCCTCTTCGGCCAAGTCACTGACAGTGAAGGGGCACACTGTCCAAATTCTAAATGTGCTTACATCTAATATTCAGGGATAGTGGTGTGTGTTTAGTGGAGTGGAGTGGTGTGGCTCACTGGTTAGAGGCGGCAGACCCGGAAGCAGAAGATGGCCCGGGACCAGGGTTCAATTCTGGACGCGGCAGGGTCGTGAACTAGGGTCAGCGGACTTGATAATTCTCGCCTCGGTGCCTACTCTAACCAGGGATCAAACTCGGCAACTCTGGGCATTAGCTTGCCTCATCTCCACAACGGCCCCCCACAAACGCCGGGGATGCCTGGTTTCACCTTGGAGATATCCAGGAGGGAACATCTCACAGGGAAAGCCAGGACGGGTTCCCCAGTGGTCTATAGCGCCAGGACGCCTCCGGGTAGCGCTTTACAAGACACACACATTTACATTTACATTTAAATATTGTAACACTGCAGCAGCTCACTAATATAACTGCAAATTATCTTAGTGCCCCCCTCCCATTTCTCATATGGAAGGTTCTGCTTTGATCTATATATTTATTATAGATGTTGCATGAAACATAAATACAACATTTCTCTGCAAAATGTCTGTAAATGACGTTCACAAATTAGTCACGGTCATGAGGGCAAGACTCTCAGCAGAACAGAGCTGGCTCAATTAGGGGCTCCCTGAAAGGCTGGGGCCCTGGTCACAGCCCACTTTGCCCATGCCTTAAAACGTCTCTGGCATGGAATTGCAATTTTTAGAAACTGGTGTCAGATTATATCAACATTTGAATACGAATTTCAAAAATAAATAGGTACAGAGACAGTCTTATTTTTCACCATGGTTTTACATAATGTTTGTAGGCTGTTTTGGGGGTGTTGCTGTTTTACAATACCTTTCGGAGGGGCTGTGGGGTTCAATGCTAAGTTGGAAATGCTTAGCCAATGTTTTGTTCTGATAAGTTAGCCACTTACTGCCTTAAGGGTGGGGTGTTTCCCCACTGATACTTTGTTTCGGTCTGCGAGGTGGGGGGCGATGGAGTATATACAAATCACGGCACATCTTACTGTTGCGCTTGGAATATATCTTGCCCCTATTTTCTAAGGTTTCGCTGGGAAGAGGTTGGAGGTTGGAGGTTGGGGGTGGTCTGGGTTGGACTTCATCCTTAATGTGGAAGAAAAAAAGCAATGAGTGTTTCAACCACCATATGCTCTTAGATGTCCTTGTTTTCTCCCAGTTGGTTCAGTAGCTCACAAGCTGATTTTTAATGGTGGTTTGGATAATATCCTGAAATAACAGAGATTTGTGCACAATTAAGCACCATAAAATCTGGAGGGAGTTTTGCAGGACATTGCGGATGTTTTCTACCTCTAGGAAACACATTTAAAACAATGTGACAGGCACCTGATGATTAGCAAGTGTTATTCCACAAAATATGTGACATCATTCAAAACAAAATCTAGTGAAGAAATGATAGTCCTGCACAAGAATTTTTGCTTTGAAGAGTTCAATATATGAAGGGATAAAGGAATTGGAAGATTTCTTTACCTGAAGGGAAAACACCAGGGCCTCTCAATAGCAATTTTAAACACATACCTGCCCAATCAATATCAGGAACATTTTGTACTCCAAATTCCCCCAAAAAGTAGAGACTGGGTGCCGGACAACTTTATCTGAGGCCGTGATCTCAATCTTGTCCCTATTACCAGTATGGATAGGGAACGCCATGCAAACAGCTATGTCTAAGGAAATGCAAAGAAAGAGAAAGATTCTCGCCCTTGTAGACCTATGGCAGACTAGATATTACACCGTGCAGTAATATACTTTTTTCCCTGTGTGCACAGGTCTTATTCACAAATTTGGGGATAAAAGGAGATAGTAGAAGCAAGGACTGCTATTTTTCATGGCTTGATTGCTATCAACGACCATGGAGTGATAACATGGGACCAGGAGTTATCCCACAACAAACGCAAGAGAAATAACAGGAAATTGTATATATCTCCCCTTAAAGACAGGGTAGTGAGGCAAATAATGAAATATGGTATCTGCAATTATTTTCCAGAGAATGATAGGAGGGGGTTCCCAGAATACACTTTGAGGTGCCTTCAAGGTGGTTTTCCAGGGCTTTTGCATGGGTGAAAAGGCAGCCCAACGAAGAAATTGAAGACTCTATAGGGACTCTCTTGAAATGAAGCTCACAACTCTAGTGGATGAACATAGATCCTCAGCTTCTTTAAAAATAATGTGAAGGATTACTTCTCTTAGATGACAAATCAGTCTGTTGGCCATAGAGAAGACTGAAAAAGCATTACTATGTCTTCAGGAACACTATTATGAACAAGTGAATAAAACTGGGCCTCTCTTGGCTACACACCTACACCAGCAGGTGGCCATGAGATGAATCTTTACATTAGTTGATTCTTATGACAAATAGCTTGATAGAACAGAGGACAAAATACACAGCTAAGAACTTTTTCATTACTCTGCATTAGGAGGAGCCAGTTGATGAAGAGGAGGTTATGGGACTTATTCGTGAAGCACAACTGACTAAGTTAAATGCAGCCAATAGGGAACACCTAGAAATCTCTATTAGATTGGATGAGATTGCTAAGCCCATTGAAGAGCTTTGCTCCAATAAAGCCCCAGGACCTGATGGCTTAACCAACAGGTTTTAAAAATACTTTACATCGGATCTATTGCCCAGGCATGTGACGCTCTTTAATTAAATTCTATAATTATACATAGTTACACCATCAATAGCTTCAGCTGATATATTGTTAATTCATAATCCAGGTAAAATAGGTAATAAACGCAGGTCTCATCGACCGACATACCTACTGAACTCTGATGCTAAAATATTCCTAAAAGTACAGGCCAATAGGTTGATTCCCCACATGCCTTCTCTTATTGACCCTGACCAGTTTGGTTTTATACCACAGCGCCAAGCGGTGGATAGTATTAGGAGGGTACTTCACCTAGTGGGGAAGGTTAAGATGAGGGAGGGCCCCGTGTTGATCCTGTCTCTTGATGCTGAAAAAGTGATTGATAGCGTCCACTGGAAATTTCTGTCTGAGATATTGAGGGCAATCGACTTGAACTTCAACATACAGATTTGGATTGAGGCCATTTATAAATTGCCAACGGCCACAGTATTGGCAAATGGAGAAAGCTCAAAAGAAGTTCCTTTGACACATGGGACAAAGCCAGGTTGCCCTCTTTCCCTATCAATGTTTGCACTTTTGGTTGAACCCATGACAGTAATAATTAGGAACTACCTGGGTGTTAAGGGAATGACCTTTGGGGGCGCTTGCCATAACATCCACCCATTTGCCTACAATATCTTGTTACATTTGACAGGCCCTCTATTTTCCCCTAAAAGTGCAATAGAAATGCTGCAACGTTATGGTAGGTTGTCAGGGTTCTGTGTAAACCTGGCCCAATCAGAAATGTTACGTGTGGGTCTTCCTACAGCTCTCATTCAAGAATTTACTGACATGACTCCTTTGTGCTGGGCTCTTAACAAAATAAAGTACCTTGGAGTGCATAAAACATTGAAACTTGTGGTGCTATATGCTGCAACTTTCCTAGGTTGATAAATTCAGTGGTCACAGACTTGCAAAGATGACGGCCTCTATACATACCATGGTCAAGAAGGATAGCTGTGATTAAATTAAATGTGCTGCCTAGCCTGCATTACATATTTCAAGCACTTCCAGTGAAGATCCTAGAGAAAGATTTGCAGACTACAGACCACAACAGAAATGGTCTCAGCCTTACAGGTAAAGAAAAATATCATCAGGGAGCTCAGTCAGCTCAAAGTTTTCTTTGAATGCTCCATATGTGGAACACAATGCCCTTGGGTCCATATGTAAGCTGAGGTGATGGGCCATGTCCCTTGGGCACTTCCTGGGTCACCTAAAACAGCGGATCCAGTCTGCTATTTTTTAAAATGACTACATCCGACGTTTGAGATAAGGGATTCCATCCAGAGGGTTTCCAGTGTAACAGCATGCGAGTGAGGAGGGCTGGTTAGATTCTGTCAGGGTTTATGGGAAATTGGAACAAGATCTGCTTCTATTTTGACTTGGAACACTTGTTATTGGTGTTGTATGATGATCTTTTCTAAATTTTACAATGAAGACCATAATCTAGTAAATCTTCATTATTAGCAACATATTTACACCCCTGGCAATGGTGATGATTGAGGACATTTGCTTTACTTCTTTGATTTGAAGATTGAGGAATGGTGGAATCCTAGCATAGTGGAGAGAGAAGGATATGTGCTGCCAGGTTCAGTGTCAATAAGCTATGCATCCCTTCCCAAGCCAATCAATATTCCAGGTGTGCAATATTTTTGGCTGTTGTTTCTGATAGGCTGACTGACAATTGGGTTGTATAGAAATTATTTTCTGGATGCAGAGTTGTGCAAGGTCACTACACAACTTTATGAAGTCGCAAAGTCTGTGGATTTTGCACAATTTTGCAGGGGAGGGGAAATCAGTATACATACAGTGGGTAAATACTTCTCTCAAGAAATTGTCATCGATTGACTTGCTTGTTTTAGACAATGTACATAATGTGGGAATATGGCCAGCATAACTTAGATGCATTCAACAATCTTGAAAACGTTGGCACTTTTTAGATCTCTTTCGTACATTCTGAACTGCACTGTAGGGACTGTGAGCTCAAGTTAAAATGTTTGAGAACATACATTCATCTTAGCTGTGCAATAAGGTTCATTTAGAGGTAAGAATTACAAAATTCTGCTTCACATAATTAGGATTTCTGGAATTTTACGACTGTGTTTCCAGAATTGGAGAGGTATTCAGCACCAATAATCTAATAAGGGTGATGGGTGGGGTTGTTCAAAAAGAACAAATGTACATGTGCTAATGCATATGTCCTTTACATGGGCTATTTACCAGAGTGAACTATCTACCACAGTAAGCATAGGGCAGTAGGAAAGCAATTTGAAATCTACGATTTGTACAGTCTTTATCAAGATTTTTAGTAATCTCCTAAAAGTTTGGAATGTTGCCAAATCTTTGAAAGAATCCACAATGCATACATGTCATATTTTTAAATAGGCTTTTGCAAAATTTGCATAATTTCCTTTCCGTAAATTACGTGAAATTCACAAAACATTATGTGAAATGACGTTAAATGTTGATTCATTATTCTGCACTATCTTTTTTAGAGGAAGTGCGTCCTCCTCTCCGATTTAAATGCGAGGACATTTTTGTGCTGAAAAAAAAGGCACAAAATCTTAGGTCACGCATTAACAGTTAATCGCGTTTTGTTCATTCGCATTGTTCCCATGCTCCTACAATGTTTTACCAGAACTGCAGCTCACTGATGTGATATGGAGTAATTTTAGAATATTACCCGAGACAGTGCCCTGCCCCATCGGATGTCTTAGGGCCTGATTACACGACCCGTGTTGGATGAGATAATTATTGCACCTGATAAAATCCAACACTGGGGTGTCTGAAATTTATCCGGTCTGATATTTATTGCCTGTTCTGACTTTTTGGGGAATAACATGAGGATTTCAGTGCTTACCACACCAAATACGTGTGTCCTTGCAAAAACCAGACCTTTCCCCAGTTAAATTACTTACAAAAAGGGGTGGTGAGGGACAGAGTCTCTGAATAAAGCAGAAAGCTCTCACCCAGTCAAAAGATCAGGGCTAGATCCAACACCGTTTTTTAGCTCACTGCACCATCCCAGTTTCAGAACCTGGCTGTATGCAAATTAGTCTGTTCCTGTCCCAGTGCATGATGGGAACAGGACAAACCAAACTACAGAAGCCAATTCTTACACTGGGATAACGGTGATGGATCAAGCCCTGATCTTTGGACTGGGTAAGAGTGGTCTGTTTAACTCAGACACTCTGTTCATCACCACCCCCTTTTTGTAAATCCCAGTTAAATTACAGCAGGTTTGACCTGCCGAAATGAAAAGTAAGGTGTTAATATTATCGCCCCCAGTAATTATCAAGTGTGATAACTATCATATCGTTTATAATTACCAAGCCTGCATAAACAAGTCTTTGTACAGGGATCACATTGTAATGGGCCACTTGTAATAAGGCCCTTAAAGTCTGTGGTCAATTTGCCACTTATCAGGTATAAAGGTGCGTCATAAAACGTTATTATACGGTCACGCAAATGCGATATATCTGCACTTCAAAACAGTCCGCACTGTCGATGCTAGTAAACCTTTTACATTCTTTAACCCCATTTGATTCAATAACAAGAAAGCATTACAATTGCAACATAGATAACTGTATAGGCACTTGCAAGGATCAGAATGGCACTATTATTGGTTATTCAGTCCATTTTGGTGTAATCCAAAGGGCCATATGGACTCTATGGAATAGCAGTTACATGTCTGGTTATTGTGCACTTTTGAACATATTACATTGACATGAATCTGAGCCCCATGCAAATATATTTTGTAGGTTGTCCCCACTTTATATTTATCAAATGACTCCTGAATAGCGCTACACTGTCACCCTACATTTAGTTTGGTAGATTAGGAAAATATGTGGAAAATTAATTGAGACATGTAGTTAGATTCCAAACTGGATGAATGAGACACCCATCATCCAATGGTATGCATTCAGCTTCTGCACTTAATTGGATCTGTTCCTTCCTTCCAGGAAGAGTTCAAAGAGTAAGACTGCCACCATTCACAATGGAAATCCAAGAACCTAATTTGCAGAGTCCCGCAGGAATCATCCCTCAGTCCTACTCTGTACAATGTCTTCATGACACAGCTCACCAACACAATCCACTCCCAAGGTATTAAGTTTGAGTTTGAGTTTAAAATATTTGTATAGCGCACTTTCACCGGCGGTTTCATGGCGCTGCAACAGACAGATCTCCAGAGTAGGAGTAAAGGGAAACAGAATAGGAAGGAGCAGAACAACAAGTGGTCTAGTTAAAAACATTTGGCAAATAAGTGGGCTTTAAGTTTCTTCCGAAATTGAGGGTACAGAGTTAGAGATCTGAGCTCCAAAGGAAGGGAATTCCACAGGAGTGGGGCAAGGGTTGCAAACTTTGATCCTCCCCATTTCTTTCTCCGAAAACGGGGGACTGACAACAGGGAATGCGTGGAGGAGCGCAGTTCCCTAGTTGGGACATAGGGAACAATCTCAGATGTTATAAAGGCCGGAGCCGTGCCCAGTCTTGCTTGAAAGGTGATAGAAGCAAGCTTAAACTGGACGCGTTCACGGACAGGAAGCCAGTGTAGGGATTTGAGAAGGGGAGTTACATGGTGGGATTTCGGAAGATTGAACACCAACCGTGCCGCCTGGTTCTGGATCAGCTGCAAACGCCGTAGACTATATGCAGGAATACCCGCATATAGGGCGTTGCCATAATCCAGGCGGGAAATGACCATCGCCAAAATGATCAATTTCAAGGCATCGAAGGAAAAAAAGCGGGATACCTTACGGATGGTGCGTAGTGACAAGAAGGAGGAGGACACCACAGAACTAACCTGGGAGTGAAGAGTGAGCTGAAAATTGAGTTTGATACCTAAAGTTTTAACTGAGGTAGAGAGGACCGGGGGAGAACCTAGGGAAGGGGGCCAAAAAAGTGAAGACCAGGGACTGGAGCAACCACCCGTCAATACCAGCTCGGTCTTATCCGGGTTAAGTTTCAGGTGGTTGTAGTTCATCCAGTCCTGGATAAAAATCATAATAGACTGGAAGTTTGAGATGGAAGCAGGGGAAGAAGACAGATTGAAAACAAGTTGAAGGTCATCCGCATAATTGTATACGCTGACCTCCATTTGCTGTAGTGAAAAAATAAGGGGGGCAATATAAAGGTTAAACAAGAGGGGTGAAAGGGAGGAACCTTGGGGAACCCCGCACTGAACTTTCCAGAGGTCCGCAGAAAAATCACCCAGGCGAACAGCCTGGGTGCGGTCCCTCAGGAAGGAGGATAGCCATACCAGAGCGGTACCCCCGATCCCCGCCGCCTTGACACGGGAGAGTAAGATGGTATGGTCAACCGTGTCTAAGGCGGCTGAGAGATCGAGGAGAACCAAAGCCTGGGCCTGGTTAGTATCCATTCCCTCCCTGAGGTTGTCAAGGACCGAAAGTACTACGGACTCCGTAGAGTGTGCGGGGCGGAAGCCGGCCTGGCGGGGAGCCAAAATCCCGTACTCCTCCACAAAGGTGCTCAAGGACCTGGTGACATGGCGTTCGAGCACCTTAGCCAGAAATGGTAGGAGGGAGATAGGGCGGAAGTTGGCGGGGATCGAAGGGTCTGCGCCAGGTTTTTTTAAGATGGGAACAATAACAGCGGTTTTCAGTGGATTGGCTACAACCCCCTGGGAAAGGGAACTGTTGAGGAAGTGAAGGGGGGGGTCTGGACAGGTTGTAAAGATGTGGCGAAGGATGTGCGCGGGGCAAGTGTCCAGTGGGGAGCTGGATTTAACAAGAGGAATTATCGAGGTCAAGGAATCTTTAGTCAAGGGAGGAAAGGCATCAAGTTGTCCATTAGGTGGAGCACACTGAGGGTCAACAAAAGTCGGGGGGGGTGAGGGGATGTTGGCTTTAATAATAGCAATCTTCTCGATAAAGAAATTATTTAAAGAGTGACAAAGGTCCTGGGACGGGGAGGGCTTGAGAGATGTCCTATCGGAGAATGCCAAATTGTGGACATCAACTCCAATGCAGACAACACCCAATTTATCCTCTACTGATAGACAAGACAACAACCACCAGAACCAACTTCACCAACTGCATATCCATGCTGGCAGAATGGATGAGAACTGTTAGAAATTGGGTTACTGGTTGACTGTGGTCAAGCAGCAACCACACTCCTAGTTAGGACAAGGCACAAGCAAACCCTAAATTAACCTATGTTGAGCACCCCGGTAGCTTGGCACAGAGCAGTCAGGCTTACATTAGATGCACTGTGTAAAGTATTTGTGCAACACTTCAAACAGTAAAACAGTGGAAACATTGCACATTGGACAAAGTAACAGGGAGCAAGGAGAGCGTTGCGGGTGACATTCGGCGTGGTGTGAAGAGCAGGGCGAGCGTCACAGACACACAGGCCAGAGCTTCACTTTGCTGGTCCCCTGTGGGCTGTCAATGCTGCTGTTCAAAGAGAGAGGCTGCCGGCAGCTCATGATGATTTTCAGAATGAGCAGCGGTTCCATTTGCGGTAGTGAAGACTCCAAAAGCTTGAATTCAAGAGCTTGAGAGCAACACCAAGGGTCCAGGACCTGAAAGGCACCACTTGGGAGTTCTGAACTCGCTGAAGACAGGCCCAGGATCTCTTGTGGAGACTTTTATGTCCCTGAGGCTCTGGTCAGGAGGCCAGCAGACTAGCCCCATGAGTCACTCTGGGGTCCTGAGTTCAAGATGAAGTTGCAGATCCAGTTCTTCTTCCTCATGCAAGAGGGCAGCAAGCAGGAGTTCAGCAAAGCAGGGCAGCAGTTCCTTTAAAACAGCAGTCCAGCAGAGTGGCAGTTCTTGTAGCAGCACATCAGTCCTTCTTCCTTGCAGAGTATCCACAGGTCCAAAAGTATACAGAATTGTTGGTGTCTGAGGTCCTTCTTTAATACACAGTTGTGCCTTTGAAGTGGGGAGAAGCTTCCAGAGGCATGCCTTTAAAGTGCACCGATGCCCTGCCTTTCTCGCGCTGGCTCCAGACTAACTACAGGGGGTATGCAACCCTTTATGTGGAGACAGGCCACAGTCTATTCAAGTGTAAGTGGGGCTGTGCAGAGCTCCTCTTTCCATCTGGCCAGTTATGGCCCATACCGTAACAGGTCAGCTCCCATTGTGTGTGGTTGTCTAGGAGGAATACACAAAGCCCAACTAGCAACTACACACAGTCATGTTACCAGAGACAGGCTGTAGCATCACATGGCTAAGTCATGAAAATGCCAAAATTCTAAAAAGGGCATTTTCAGAATTGTAATTTAAAATCCAACTTCACCATAAGTGAGGATTTCAAATTAGGATTCCAGGGACACCAAACATGAACTGGTTATTTCTTCCCAAATGTACTAAGGCAACCTCCATGTTGTTCTATGGGAAAGATAGGGCATTCAGTTGTGAAAAACGAGTTAGGAGTTTTTCACTACCAGGACATGTAATGCTTTAAAATGCATGTCCTAATTTTTAAATACACTGCACCCTGCCTTCAGAGCTGTCTGGGGTCTACAATAGGGTTGACATATTTATTAAAAAGGAAGGTTTGGGCCTGGCAAAAGGATTATTTTGCCAGGTCGAACTGGCAGTTTAAAACTGCACACATAAGCCCTGCAATGGCAGGCCTGATACCTGTTTAAAGGACTACTTAAATGGGTGGCACAGCCAGTGCTGTAGGCCCACTATTAGCATTTAATTTACAGGCCCTGGACACATGTAGTATCGCTGTACTAGGGAATTACGAGGAAAGAAAATATACCAATTGGATATAAGCCAATGCAACCATGTTTTCTGGAACACGCACAAGAACGTTAGTACTGGTTAGCAGCAGGAAAGTATGCAGAGTACTAAGGCCAGCAAAAATGAAGTCAGCAGAAACAGGAGGTCTGAAGGCAAAAAGTTAGGTGGAAATCACACTAAGAATGCCAAGTCTAACACAAACTAACTGCTTGAATCTTAACTCTGACAAGATAGAAGCATTGGTTATTGGAAACAAGAACTCCCTGAAGGACACCACCTGCTGACTGACAGAACTGGGACTAACACCACCAACCAAGCACGAAATCTAGGGACCATCCTGGAAGACAAGCTAAACATGACGACACAAGTCAACAGAGTGAGCACCACCTGCTTCCACATCCTATGAATGCTGATGAAAATCTTGAAGAGCGTGCCATAGAACACCAGACGTACTGCCGTGTAAGCTCTCATCATAAGCAGGCTCGACTATGGCAACACACTCAATGCAGAATCTCCAAGCAACTGCTGCGCAGAATTCAGACCATTCAGAATGCCTCCTCCAGGCTCATCCTTAACCTCCCACATCTCACCTCACCTCAGAGAGCTCCATTGCCTTCCAATTAACGAACGCAGCCAACTAAAACTTCTCACACACTCCTACAAGGCCCTGTACAACACTGGACCAGCATACCTGAACAGACGCATACACTTCCACAATCCTGCCAGACATCTACCCTCAACCTCACTCTCAATTGCACACGCACCCTGCACCCACAAATGCAAAGCAGGAGGTTGCTAGTTCTCCTACATCACACTCAAAACATGGAATGACTTCCCACAAGACATCTGAGCCTCCTCTTCGCTTCTTGAGCTCCTCAAGAAGCTGAAGACCTGGTTTAACCTGCTCAAGTGCGTGGGTACCCTCATGGGTGAAAAGTGCACTCCACAAATTGACATAACATAACACCATCTGCTAAGCAGATAGGTGATTGACTAAATGAGAATTTGAAAACTTCTTTAATAAAGTTTGTTCTGAAATGCAGGAGGTTAGATTCAACCTTCAACTTGGAGTTCAGATTGTTCCATACTCTTGGGTAATGTACTCAATGATCTAGCACAATGCATTGGTTAGTGACATATTAGCCCAGATTTATTAGCACTCTACTCTGTGTTTCAAAAGTGATGCAAACACAGTGCAGTGTTGTGGTGTTATTTACTTTCTAAAGCAAATAATTTATGTTGGAAAGTTGTCTAATGTAATGCAAAGTAATGTGACGTGCAACTCTGTGCTACTTTGTGTAGGGATGGTGTTCCATGGGTATTGCTTGAGCATTCCTACGCAACACTCCATGGGTTTTGATGCAAATATCTGTCTACAAATATTTGTAGAAGAGGATTTGCACCATATAATTATGCCTCCGCAAAGCAGGCGTAACAGTGGAGCAACTTTTAAAAGTCTCCACATTTTCCAACTTTTTCTGTGTGCTGCACTGTACAGCAAACATACAAAGTTGGAAAAGTACTCAAACATTTTATGTGCTAGAAGAGTCTCCTTCCAGTACAAAATGTATGCTTGATAGAACACACACACACCCTTTAAAGTGCATGTGCATTGACACATGGTGGTCTGAAAGTGCGGCAGGTCAGGGGGAGTGGAAAACAGCACCATATCTTTGTAGATGTATGACGCTGTTCTACTCTCTCCCTTTAATGCAATCAAAGTTACTGAACTACATTGGGTGAAAAGATGCAAAATCTACCCCTTTGTTTTTAATAAGGTGTGCAGTGTTTGAAATGAGGTGTTTGGCAGCAGGGTATTGTGGAGCCAGTTTAAGTAAGTAGACTGGCGCTTGCCTTTCACATGGTACAGACAGTGCTTAATTTGAGCTGGTGCTTGCCTGTGGGTGCCACCAGTTCCTATTTTGGTGATCTGCACTTATTTTTCCATATCATAGATTTACCTGTAGCAAGATAGTGAAAACACACAAAATGGAAAGACGGAGGAAGAGAAAGATGAAAAATCATCTCAAAAGAACAAAAAAAATACTAGAATGATATAAAACAGGGAGGGGGTGTATGATAGTGGATTAAAGAGGCCTGAGTTTAATTGAAGACTACACAGCTTTGGTATTTGGCATACTGGCATTTTATTACCCTGGCCGTGGACTTCTGGGCACCAGTACTCATTTATTTACAAACTGTGGGGCCGGTTTACAAAAGTAAAGTTAGACCAAAAGCCTAACTTTAGACCTGAAGTCTAAGTTTGGACCTAAAGTCCAACTTTACTCCTGAGTCTAACTTTTACACTTGAAGTATACTTTACACCTGAAGTTTAAGTTTAGATCAAAAGTCTAGCTTTACTACTTTTTGGTGTTCACAAAGGTAAGTTACTACTAGTGCCTTTACTACTAGTAAGTTTATAAGTCTACTAGTAGTAAACCTACTAGTAGTAACTTACCTTTGTGAATGCTAAAAAGTAGTAAAGTTAGACTTTTGGTCTAGGTTTGACCATAGGTCTAAAGTTAGACTTCAGGTGTAAAGTTAGACTTTAGGTCTAAACTTAGACTTCAGGTCTAAAGTTAAACATTTGATCTAACTTTACCTTTGTGAATTCTAGGCTCTGCAAATAAGTCTGCAGGGACCACACGCCTAAGCACTGGTTACAGACCACCCTGAATCTACACCTTGATTCTACTGGAAGTCAGTGCAGTGCCTTTAAAGCTCATTTAAACATGGTCTGGTTTTCCGAAGATTAGGTCAAGGACTTGCTGCATGATATTGCAATCTTTGCAGTTTTCCAGTCAGTTCTTTTGAAGTCCAGAAAAGAGGATTTTGTAGGATTCAAAGAATGTCATAACATTTCGTAGGGTTCTACCTCATGATTTTGTTGTAGAGGGGAGAGATTTTCTGAAGCATGTGCAGATTAAAATTGACACATTTAACCACTGCCTTGAATTAGGAATAAAGTAAAGAGCTCCACTGAATATGATTCATAGGAATTTGCTTCAGGGTGGTTGCATGAGCTCCTAGGTCAATTAGGAAGTGGAGATCTTGTTTTTTTCTTTCAAACTCATCTCTACTTTATGTACCACATTGAGAATCAGTAGAGTTGGGAAGGGTCCAGCAAGTTTAGAGAGATCACATTTTGTTTTGGAGCACAACATACGATGATCTGGATTAAAGTGAAGAATAACATTCCTGTGAAATAGTCGGCTACCATTTCATTTGACATCAAGAGGAAGAAAATGAGGATCCGTTATGTTGCAACACTTTTATTACACATCAAGGCATTTCAAACCAGCTATTTCTTTCATCAGGGACAATCAGATCATTTTTTAAACACCTTTCAATTATCCGTTTACCACCTGTAACTGGATTAGGTGTAATGAAAGTGTTGAAACATGAATTAACACACAAGGTATGAATATTCCTTGTAGTGAGAATACATGAACTGGAAACTCAAGTTAAATCTTGATAATAAATGGACATTGTATATAGGTTAAAAATATAAGAGCATACTGTTTGGGTCAAATTAGATAAACAATTGACTGAAAAATTATGACTACAGAATTAGACGATCTTCGGGTCCAGCAGAAGTGAAAGACGGTACACAATCCAATGTCTGGGGGTGAGTTGTGCATGATAATAGGGGGCCTCTTAATGGCTAATCCCACCCTTACGAATGCCCCAAACAAAACAAAGGTGATCAGCTTTTTTTAAACGATTGCGAGAGTGAGAGTGCAACCAAAGAGGAACCCTCTTTCATAAATCAAACAGAGAGCAGTGCCCTACTGTTCCTGTTAGTTGAATTCAGGGAATTTTTCACTTTTGTTCATGGTAGTTTAAAAGTGGATCACGCAAAGTGATCTTCACTTAAATACTAGCAATATAAAATAGTTCTGCCAACATCGCAATGTTTGAGTGACGTAGTATTATTGTCTCTCATTGAAAAAATCCCTGTAACACATTGTCATTTTAAAAGGGTGGCGGCAAGTTTGGCTACAAAGAGTGACTAAAAGGGACAACCTGGTCACAACAAGGTTTTGCTGAAAAATTTGTACTGAAATATAAATCCCGGAGTGATGCGATGTTTGAATCCTAGATTTTGTTCATGTGCCTGTGATACGTTTTGGAATTCTATGGTGCTACTGAATGGATAATTTCCTCCTCAGCAATATGTATGTGCTGTGCAGGCATTACACAGTCCTGAGATCTGCTTAGAGAACCAAGAAGCCATTGTCTTGTAGCTGCCTGAGTAAGGACTGCAATGACCCAGGAGATGTCAAAGAAGAGGCTGGAGTTTGAGAAGAGCCTGAGGAACTATTAGAACGTAGTCCGTATTTCACCCGGAACATACAATGAGTCCTGGGTCAACATCTCTGAGAACTGCAACGGAGTCACCAGGCGGAATTCCAGGTTCAAACTTCTTTTTGTGAAAGAACCTCATGTTCCACTATGTACGGAACCCTGACTCAAAAAGATCCAGAGACTGGGAAACACAAAGTAGAACTAAGTGAACTTTAGTAGAAATCCGTGGGAATGAAGGGCATCCCAGACTAGACGTTCATTTTCGACTCTCTTGGATGAAGAAGAGAAACAAATTTACCAATCACCTAGGTAGGAACCAGGAGTGGGCATTAACACTAAATGAGCGAAAGCCTTGGTGAAGACCCTGTGCTGTACATGGATGCTGAACCCAATAAAATAAATACTCACTGATAATTTTGGCCCAGGACCAGTGCTACCTCTGAGAAAACACCTAAATAGCACCATCAATGCTGATGGTATTCCCCTCCTGTGCTGACAACTGATTTTTCCCATTGTTCATGACGAGCTCAGCTCGTCATGAGTGTACGAGAGGTGTACCTCAAGTTCAAGTTCAAGTTTGACATTTGTATAGGGCCCTATATACCCAGAGGGTCTCAAGGCGCTTGAAGAGTGGGGGGTGCTTTATTTATCGAATATCCAAGTTTTAAGTTGTTACTAGCTGTATCTAGATCAACATCAGCTTTGTTGAGTTTCGCAAAACGACTTGGCTCACGACCAATGGAGGCTTAACTGAAAGTTTACAAAACTAAATGTTTATCCATAGCCACTTATGGTGCACCGCTGTGGGGCTACTCCTCAACGGGTGACTTGCAGATTGTGGAAAACCAGTTTCTTAGATCTCTACTAGGTGTTCCACAATCTACACCAGTTTTTTCACTACACTCTGAGTTAGGTTTAGGCTATATTACTGACCTGCTTCTTCTGGCACCATTGATATGTTGGGCCAAAACCTGGCTGAACAATGACATTACACTCAACCATATCATTCTTAGGGACTGTATGGCTCTGGATAACGCTTTAAAGATTCCGTGGCTGGTCTATGTAAAAGACGCGCTGGAAAGTCTTGGCAGGCCCAATCTTTTTAGCCACCCAAACACAATTTGTAGGGGGGATGTGAAATGGATTAAGGAAAACTTTTTGAGGAGGGCAACTCAAATAAGGGAGAGTGAGGAACTGATTAAACCTAGAGCCAGAGCCAACTTCCTCCTCCTGACTACGCCCTCAATTGAACCTTATCTAAAAATTGTAAGCCGCCCATACCATCGACACCTGCTTATTAGATTTAGGTTCAACATTATACAGTACTCCTTAGGTGATTTCCCCGTATGGGGGGTCCCAGACGAGTCAATTCCATGCAGCTGCGATAATTTTTCAGAGCAGTCCCTCATGCATTTTGTAATGTTTTGTGATCATTTTAAGAGGAGCAGAAAGCAGTTCTTGGCCCCTATCCTAAGAGAAGCTGGTTTTGCACAAGTACGCCCAGCCCTATTTTACTTACAGCTGCTAGGAAGCACTAGGATAGTCTTCGGGGTTGCTAGCTTTCTGGTCGCAGCCATGCGTACGAAGGCCAGGAAGCTATCCCCGAGGTACTTGGTAGGGTGACCTCACTAATACTGTAGATTTTGTAAATGTTTTTAAGCTATCTATTCTCTTTTATATTACAATGTGATTGAATCGTTCTTGTATCAATTTTTTAACCATTTGAACGCACTTGATACCGCAACTGGGTTTGATTTAATAATGATTTTAATGTCATGAATTATGTGATATGGAAATTTTTAACATTTGTATTGTTTTGTTGCTTTTATGATTTTAAGTAATCGAATAAAGCTTGCTTTTGACTTTGACTTTGAAGTTGTTTTCTGAAGGAGAGGTGGTTCTGAGTAAGGCGGAGATGGGTGGGGAGAGAATTCCACTTCTTGGCCGCTAGGTATTAGAAGGATCTTCCCCCCATGGTGGATTTGTGGATGCGTGGGATTGCGGCGAGGGCTTGAGTGGATGATCGCAGTTGGCGGGTGGGGGTGTAAAAATACAGGCGAGTGTTGAGGCATTCGGGTCCTAGGTCGTAGAGGGCTTTGTGTGCGTGGGTAAGGAGATGAAATGTTATTCTCTTGTTGACAGGGAGCCAGTGGAGGTCTTTCAGGTGGCCGGAGATGTGGGCTTGGCGGGGGATGTCTAGTATGAGTCTGGCTGAGGCGTTTTGGATGCGTTGGAGTTTTTTCTGTAATTTGGCTGTTGTTCCGGCGTAAAGGGTGTTTCCGTAGTCCAGTTGGCTGGTGACCGGTGCGTGGGTGACCGTTTTTCTTGTTTCGGTGGGGATCCAACTGAAGATTTTTTTGAGCATGCGTAGGATGTTGAAGCATGATGATGAGACGGCGTTGACTTGTCTGGTCATCGAGAGGGAGGAGTCCAGGATGAAGCCCAGGTTACGTGCGTGGTCCGTAGGTATGGGTGCGCTTCCCAGTGCCGGTGGCCACCATGAGTCGTCCCAGGCGGAGGGTGATGAACCTAAGATGAGGACTTCTGTTTTGTCCGAGTTTAGTTTTAGACGGCTGTCCTTCATCCATTCGGCTACTTCTTTCATCCCTTCTTGTAGGTTGGTTTTGGCGGTGTTTGGATCTTTGGTGAGGGAGAGAATTAGCTGGGTGTCGTCTGCGTAGGAGATGATGTTGAGGTTGTGTTGGCGCGCGATGGATGCGAGGGGACTCATGTATACGTTGAAGAGGGTGGGACTGAGTGATGATCCTTGTGGTACGCCGCAGATGACTTCGGAGGCCTCTGATCTAAAAGGGCGGAGGCGGACTCTCTGGGTTCTTCCGGCGAGGAATGAGATGATCCAGTCAAGTGCTTTTCCTTGTATTCCGACGTTGCTTAAGCGTTGAATAAGGGTGTTATGGCAGACAGTATTGAAGGCTGCGGAGAGGTCAAGTAGGATGAGGGCGACAGTCTCTCCTTTGTCCAGTAATGTTCGGATGTCATCTGTTGCTGCGATGAGGGCGGTCTCAGTGCTGTGTTTGGCTCGGAAGCCGGATTGTGAGGGGTCGAGGGAGCCATTGGACTCGAGGAAGGCGGCAAGCTGGCTGTTGACGGCTTTCTCAATGACTTTAGCAGGGAATGGGAGGAGCGAGATGGGGCGGTAGTTCTTGAGTTCAGTGGGGTCTGCTGTGGGTTTCTTCAGAAGGGCACTGAGTTCGGCGTGTTTCCAACTTTCCGGGAAGGTAGCGGAGTTGAGGGAGCAGTTGATGACCTCTCTGAGATGGGGTGCGATAATGGAGTCTCCTTTGTTGAAAATATGGTGAGGACATGGGTCGGTTGGTGATCCTGAGTGGATGGATTTCATCAGGCAGATGGTCTCTTCAGTGGTGATTGGGTTCCAAGCGCAGAGGTTGTTGACGGGGTGTTTTAGTTTGGGGGTGGGTGGGGTGGACTGGGTTCCGGTCTGGTTTATGAAGCTGTTATGTATGTCTGCGATTTTGTTGTGGAAGAATGAGGCTAGGTAGTCGCAGAGGTCTTGGGAGGGAGTGATGTTGTTCGTGCCGGCGGTGGGGTTGGTGAATTCTTTGACAATGTCGAATAGTTCCTTGCTGTTTTGGGCGTTGTTGTCTAGTCTGTCCTTGAGAGCTGATTTCTTGGTGTATCTAATCAGTTGGTGGTGTTTGCGGGTAGCGTTCTTGAAGGCTGTCTGGTTGTCGGTGATTCGGTCTTTTCTCCAGGCTTTCTCGAGGGTGCGGCACATCTTCTTGGATTTCTTGAGGTCCTCATTGAACCAAGGGGCTTTTTTGTTTATCTGTTTGGTTTGATGTTTTTTCAAGGGTGCTATTCATCAGCGCTGTGGGTGATCCATTGTGTGAGGTTGGTGGCTGCGAGGTTTGGGTCCGATGATTTTACAGGGGGGTTTTGGTGCAGTGATGTGAAGAGTTGGTTGGTTGTAATTTTGTTCCAGTTTCTGCGGGGAATTGGTTGTGGCAGGTTGTGGGTCGTAGTCTTATTGTAGCTGATGTGAACGCAGCTGTGGTCTGTCCACTGGAGAGTTGTGGTGTGGTCGAAGGAGATATGTTTGCTGGAGGTGAAGATTGGGTCGAGCGTGTGTCCGGCATAGTGGGTGGGGGTGTTAACAAGTTGTTTGAGTCCGAGATTGGCGAGGTTGTCCAGAAGGGTGGTGGTGTTGCTGTCATTGTTCTTTTCAATGTGGAAGTTGAGGTCTCCCAGTAGAATGTAGCCCTCGGAGGGGAGGGCGTGGGGGGTGACGAAGTCGGTGATGTCTTCGCTGAATTGTGCGCGAGGTCCTGGTGGTCTGTAGATGAGGGTTCCTCTGAGTGTGGTCTTGGGGTCGGTGTGGATCTGGTAGTGGAGGTGTTCAGCGGTAATGAGGTTATCGTCGGAACTGGTCGAGATGCGGATGGTGTTCTTGTGGACGATGGCGATGCCTCCTCCTGTTTGTTTGGCGCGGTCTTTTCGGATGATCTTGTATCCGTCCGGAATGCCTATGGTGATGTAGGGTGCTGAAGAGCTGTTCATCCAGGTTTCTGTGAGAAAGGCGACGTCCGGCGCTGTGATGTCGAGTAGGTTCCATAGTTCGATGGCGTGGCTGTGGACTGAGCGGGTGTTGAGTAGGATGCACTTCAGATGGTTGGGGTTGGAGCTCTGTGTGGATTCTGGGGATATGGTGGGTTTCTTAATGTAGCTGAACTTGCAGGAGTGGCAGGTGAAGGGTCCTTGGGTGTGTCCTGGGGCGCCTTGGTAGCAGTTTGGGAGTCGGCCGGGATTAAGTGCTGAGAGGGTTGCGGCATCGTACGTTATGCGGGTGGAGCGGGTTTTGCGGGGACCAGGGGGTCTGGCGCTGGGCGCGGTCCAGGCGCGGACTGGCGTAGACGGGCTTACCTTTGGCGCACCTTCGGCGCGCATGGGGTGCTTCCGCTGCGCGTGAACGCTGCGAGCAGGTGTGACTGTCATAAGTGGATAGTGGGTGGGGCGGAGCGAGGGAGGGGCAGCTGGGAGGCGGGAGCGGGGTGGAGGGACGGGCTACAAGGCACAACAACAAGATGGCAGCAAAAAGGCAAGCGAAATAGGACAGGGGCCACAGTCAGGCACAAAGTATATTTATCTATCCAAAATAGCGACCAATATAGCGCTATGAAATTTAGGAGGCACAAAATGAATTATGGTCAATGCGAGCACATCACAATGCACAGACAGTCAACAGAGCAGCAGAGCGCCACACTCCCAATGAAGCACAGGACAAGCAAAGTAATCACGAGAAATGCAAAATATGAGGGCAGAGCAGCAGAGCGCTTTGATATGGCAAGAGAAGCAGAGCGCTGCGCTCTTAGTGAAGCGCCGAACAGATTTAAGTTAATGTGAGCAATGCAGAGCGCTACGATACCCCGAGGTCAGGGAAGCGTGGGGAGCGACCGCTGCTGATTGAAGTCAGGGCGGTCACAGCGCTTCCGACTACGTCATGGCCTTTAAATATCAGTGCGAGGGAGGGGCAGCTGGGAGG
Organism: Lissotriton vulgaris; assembly: GCF_964263255.1. NCBI lineage: Eukaryota > Metazoa > Chordata > Amphibia > Caudata > Salamandridae > Lissotriton > Lissotriton vulgaris. The sequence goes on from NC_141699.1 coordinate 937,869,301, forward strand.
CGGGAGCGGGGTGGAGGGACGGGCTACAAGGCACAACAACAACAAGATGGCAGCAAAAAGGTAAGCGAAAATAGGACAGGGGCCACAGTCAGGCACAAAGTATATTTATCTATCCAAAATAGCGACCAATATAGTGCTATGAAATTTAGGAGGCACAAAATGAATTATGGTCAAAGCGAGCACAGCACAATGCACAGACAGTCAACAGAGCAGCAGAGCACCCCGCTCACAATGAAGAACACGACAAGCAAAGTAATCACGAGCAATGCAAAATGTGAGGGCAGAGCAGCAGAGCGCTACGATATGGCAAGAGAAGCAGAGCGCTGCGCTCTTAGTAATCCATCCTGCCTGCATCTCCTCTAACAGGGCCTGGAAATCCCAAAAATAAACTGGTATCCCCTTATTTGGTAATGTAGTTAGCATAAGTATTTGGTGGAATGGTAAAGATAAAGGCAGAGTAGTCCCTCGTTACAGCTGCGTCTTCCTTTATGTCCACAGTATACACAGACAAAGCATCTACAGAGACGATACACCCTTGAGAGAAGGACCTTTCATCACGAAAATCACACTGACCACAGATTCAACTAGAGGGGATTGCTTTGTCAGAAATCTGGGGTAATCTAGATGATAGACCTTTCTCTAACTCCTGGTAAAGACTCCGCATACTGACCCATTCAGTGGAGACTTTCTAGCTCTTTTGTTTGATTTTCCTGGAAGATAAATTATTGCTTGTTCACGGCGATCTCACTGATCCTACCTTTTCTGTTCCCTACCACTGTCACTCAGAAGTCAGCACCGGTGGTGGCCAGCATAACCAGGAAGCCGGAACCTAGGACAGAGGACAATACGACCACTCTGCCACCCGATGGAGAAGTGAGTCACAGACCGCTCAACATATTGTTCCAAAGGAACACAGCACATGCCACAACCTCCACCACCCATCCTGCTCAACAGCACCACATCCCCTTTAAGAACATGAATATGCAACTGCAGGTAAACAGGGTTTCCCTAGGATCAATTAGCTGCAGGTGTGAAAGATCTCAAGTAGGGAAAAACTTAGCATTCTAACCCAAACTTTAAGAAGTGTAACTCCCTGTGCAGGCTGAGGAACAGCTGCAGGGACAACCAAGCAAGAGTCAATTGCATCTCAAACACAAGAAATAGAGAAAAAATGAAAGGGATGGTGTTTGTTTAAGAGTCAGAAAACACATGAGGATCTTAAGGAGAGAGTGGGAGGATCCTAACCTAGGGACCTGGGAAATGCTCCTGAACTAGTAGTTTACTTATAGTTCGGATCTTCAAAATCTACCAGGGAAAGAAAACAAAACCTAGTATGTTAGAACTGTGATGAGGAAGACTAATGAAGCAGTAATGAGTGCTGGCCAGGGCTTTTTAAGTGGGCCAGGTCTGTCTGGGTCCGAGCACTGGTAGTTTTTTTCAGGGGGCCTCCAAACGGGTCTGTATCGGGCTCGATTTTCGGGCCTCGCAGAGATAGTCCGTTTTCTTTATTTTTTCTTGGACTTCAGTGAGAGCATGCACATCGATGTGCGCAAGCTCATTTTGCTCAATACTGAGTAGTGGAGGTCAAGCCATGACGTCATGCCATGTGAACCGCGTTGTAGGAGCAGTCTGTGGCATGTTTTGAAGGGGGTGGTGGCTTTGTTAAAACTCACCCCTGTGAAGCCGCATTGCCTTCTGGGAGCAGTGCTTCTAGTACACTCAGCCTCACATGAAGCCTCTCTATACGGGAGTTCTCTTCCTGGGCATTTCCCGGAATGACGACACCGGTCTTGGGGTATTGGGGAGGGTGTATGGCATTATCCATAGCCTAGCTGTAATAAGGAGGGGAGAGAGCGAGCTTGAGGGGGGAATTCCAAACTCTGATGACCCTCTGAGGAGTCGTAGAGCAGACGGCTTGTCAGAGCATGGGTTACTGCTACACTAGTTACCTTTATTTAGACCATGCCCCTACTCGGATAGGCCACACCCCTTTAAGAGGTTTGCCCTGCCCCTTTTAGAGCACCCCCAGTTTTTTTCCCCACTTAAAGCCCTGGTGCTGGCACCAGCATCTGCACTAATTAACTACAACATGAGGAACTCATCCGATTTCCTGAGGAACTTTGCAAAAGTTTGTGCATTGCATTGTTTTTAAGAAGTGGCTGAATGAGGACCTGGATTGCTTGCATTTCTTTCTTCTGTGAAATAAATCGACAATTTCAACACCCAGTGCTGTCTCCTAAATGTTGAGAACACACAGCACGTGTTCTAGGGTCTGAATTGTACTCCAGCCACCACATTGCATAGCAGGCACACTGTGAATGTAACCTTTTCATCGGATCTAGGAGAGGGCCCCAGTGAGTTAGGCAGGCTGGAATCAAAGACATAAAATGGCCGCCTTCTGTAAGGAAGTAAACAGTGTGGTGCACGTTATTGATTAAAACAAGATGGATTCTTGTACTTTAGAAATTGTGCAGCCGCAAGACACGCAGCTTGGTGAGACAGAGCCTCAGCACTTCTTTAATTGCCGGCAAGGGACATACATTACTTTATATCGCTGCATTTCAGAAGGCAGAGCAAACAGGTTCAGTTGAGAAGAGCCAAAAGTAAGATTAGCTCCTGACTAACATAAACTGTAATTTAAAACTGTTTCATATATTATAAAAGCCTTTACGGAGAGATGAAAGCAAATAAAGCTTTGTAAGTAGCATTCATCAAATGTTTGCTTTGTGAAGGAGTTATAGGGTTAGGATAAAATACAGAGCGGTATGAGCATTAAAAACACATTTATCAAAGAATTCAAGTGTTCCAGATCTGTGTCCCCTCCTCCGCCCATTGAAGAACAATAGATGTTTCCATTTGCAGGAGTAGTACAGCTGTCTCATCGATCTTAGGCGGCGCCCCCAAGATGTAAAAGATGATATGTTAGAAGAGATCCAAATTTTTGAAGTCATTATTAAACAGTGAAATAGACAGTAGACGACCGATCTGCTGTCTCGTGGTCCCAAATTTTTGCCTCCGTTTTGACCCCATCACGGCTGTGTGCCTTGAGGTAGCTTTCAGCCACATGCATCAAAGGAAATTGCATTTGCAAACTGTGCAAATCGCAAAATTCGGCTGTTTGCGAAGGCAATTCCCATTTTTGGGATGCATTAACATTTTTGTAATTTTCGCAATTTAAGAAATCGCAAATAGAGATTCCTTAAATGCAATGCATCAAACTCTAAAAGTTTGCGAATTCGCAAATAAGGGGAGCAAATTACCATGAAGTTGACCTTCATGGTAACTTGCGAAAACTTTGAAAAATGCACTAAAGTGCATTTTTCGAAGTTCCATTTTACACACACACATGCCCTTGGGGCATGTGAGTGTGCAAAATGTACTCCTAAGCAGATTTCAGGGGTGCAACAAGGTGTCTTTTGGATACCCCTGCATCCTTGAAATTGCATTCTTAATTTGCAAATTTTTAATGGTGAATTGCAAATTAAGAATGTCTTTCCATTCATTCCTATGGGCCTCTAGGCCCATAGGAATGGATGGTGAAGTATTCCTTAATTGCGATTCTCAATTAGAGAATCGCAATTAAGGAATTTTAAAAAATTGCTATTTTTATAGCGATTTCTTGATGCATTGCAGTTTGCAATTCCTTAATTGTGATTCCTTATTTTTCGCAATTAAGGAATCGCAAAATGCAATATTGATGCATGTGCCTGAAAATGTCTTATGTACATGCTATGTTACTTTATCAGTATTTATACAGCACACTCCTACGATTTGTATGGCGCCCGGGGGCTTTAGAAATCTGAGTTCACTTTTTGTGAGCTTCTGTGACCTACATTGGTTGGATGGTTGTGTGTGATTGTGTTTAGTTTAATTGGTCAGTAGTGATTTGTTTGTTTAATGTCTACCTTAGTGTCTGTTCATATTTGCCTGGAAGCTACTGAATTAGTTCATGATTGAAATAATGCACATTGTTAAGAGTACGGATGAGTGTGACAAAGGACTTTGCTGCCTTTTTGTTTCTGTGTATTTATGGTTGCCCATTGCCCAGCCAGTGCAGACTGCTTTCTCGATTGGCATCATTAACAAGGTATCTACATTTATGACACGATGATGCGTAGGAGTGATTTGTTTTAACTAACTTTATTGAAAAGTTCCAACATGTACACCAGTTTGATGCAGGGCTGCTCCTTATTGGCTGGCAGTGCTTAGCCAACTATATGGCTTTGCTGCCCTGTTGTGCACTTAAGGGTTACACTGAGTCAGTCTGGCATGTTCTATTTGAGTACAGTGGTATATGTATACCCTGCAGCGGACTGCAGTGCAGTGCAGTGAACAGCCTATGCCCGCAGACCCTGCCACTGGATACAATGTATCCAAATGACTTTAGAAAGTATGATAACGTTTTATTGTGTAACTGTGCTTAGCTGCCATGCTTTAGGATTGTTGCAGCTAAGTTAACACATTGAACACCAATTCACTCTGAACGTTTTTTATACAACTCATAATTTCATTTTGGCTGCCTCAAAATTGTAACAGAAAACCAGCTTTGCTTGGGGGACATTGGGTTGCTCCCTAAAAGAGTTTGCCTGGGCAATGAGTAGAGATCATCATACCTTCTGAGTTGTAGTTACTACCAGTGCTCACTCAAAAGACTTTTGCGTCTTCTTCGCTTTCAGCTTCCAGTCTTATTGGATATACCACCTTCGAATGAAAACCTTGATGGACAATACCATGTTCCTCTTCAGACCTCACATTCTGCTTCATCCGTTGGCGGTGCCTTCTCCCACAAGGAGCTTATTCATCATATCAAGGCTGCTTTCCCAAGAGTACCTTGCTCTCACGTGAGACCATCTAACCAATGGCGGCTACTCGAGGGCGTGCTGTGGGGCGGGGCGGGGGAAGGGGCAGGGTGGGGGGGTAGTAAACTCCGGCATACGGCAGAACGGAGTTAAGTAAATAAATAAATAAAACTAATTACATTGCGCACGCTGCATCGCCGATTAGCGTTGCAGCGCCCGCAATGTAATTCGTTTTAGTTATTTATTTATTTATTTACTTAACTCCGTTCGGCCGTACGCTGGAGTTTACAACCCCCCACCCTGCCCCTCCCCCAGCCTCACGGCCCGCAGCACTCCATCTAGGAGCCGCCACTGCATCTAACCCATTTCATGATCTCAACATCTGCTCCTTCCTGAATGAACTGAGCAACATAGTTCATTCTAAAGCCAGAGGTAATTTTTCCACTTTGCCACCCTCTGAACAGGTGCGCTCACAACCAAACCTGGTACTTAATGCAACGAAGAAGACCTATTAGATTTTTTTATTATTAGGATTTTTTTGTCAATGCAAACTTCAACCTCTTCCGTGCGTCGAAAGGCTCCCGGCCATCTGAGTGGGTGTGTGCGGAGGACGTCCGGGGGCCGTCCGAATCGCTCACACATCAATTTTTTCAGCACTGCGGAGGAATTCCGGCCGCAGCGAAGCGGTTAATGGAGACATACAATAAAGGCTTATCATACAACACAACAGCAAACTTTATTGAACCATTAGATTCATTCTAATCTTGATTGCTCATACTTTTACCCTTGACCTTTTGATGATGTTTAATACATTGAAACTATAGCAGTGCCAGAAGATGAAAAGGCATCCTAGAACTATAAATTTCAAACCAAAATCTGAACGAGTTTAAGGCACATCAGTAGGTCGAAAGCCATCCAGTATCCAGGAACACACATTCTACAGTCATGGCCAAAGCTTCAAAAGTGAAGCCTTCTCCTTTAAGGGCACTTCCCTAATCCCTGCATACCATGGATGGTCACAGAGTCAGTGAATGACATATATCTTATACTAATCACAAATTAGTTCCATCGGAGAGAAAAAGGTAGAGGTCCAAAAGAACCCGGAAGACGCTAGCATATTACAACAAAACATTATAACAAATGAGAGAAATGAAAAAAATCCATCATGGTGCGATTGGACATTCACAGACACTGGTGAACGTTTGTACCACCATGAGATGAAGGCAGGGATAGAAGGAAACCAGCATCCTTCTCTGCTTTGCTCCCATTATCTGTTGTGGCATTGAGAGTGCAGCAGACTATATGCATGCACACACTTTGCATGTGAAAGTATGTTTGCTATCACTCCTAGCTTACATATGCAATATGTATACGAAACAACGGTATGAACAGGGACCTTTCCCTAGCTTTCCAGTTTTAACAGAGCTCAGAGCAAGATACATTATTTCCATTACCTCCTACAGGAATCCAGTCCATCTTTCTAGTCCCCACCTCCCTCAATCATGAATTGCGCCTTCCCTGGAGATATAGGGCCAGATGTATCAAAGGGTTTTACCCATTCTGGGTCTATGGGAAAATGTGTTCATACATATGGCCCATAGAGATAGGGACCTGGGTGAGCACAGAGGCAGCCATTGTTTCCTGTGCCCATGCTCGAGCATTCCCCAGACATATGCCATGTCCTGCACAGCCTGCCTGGGTTCTTGTGCCAAAGCCTCATCAGGTGCAATTTGGAATGAGCTGCAAATCTCTGTCTCCTGAGCCCAGGAAGGCCTAGCTTTGGAGACAACTTTGCACCAACTGGCGCAAGAGATTGCACAACCCACTCTGGGCCCAAAAGACATGCAGCTGGCTGTCAGTACTTCAATGCTAGGTGGAAGCGCTACAAAGTCACAAGCTAATTCCTGAATTTTACTAGTCCATTTTGGGGTAGACCCAATGTATTTGCTGTCATGCATGCATGTTGGTGTGTGTGTGTGCTTGTTTGTGCGTGTACATGATGTTTTTGTACTTCTGCACATGTGTGCTTGCATATTGGTATAAGAGAGTAGTTGCATGTTTGTTAGCCAGTGAGTGATAACAGCCACTCTGATAAAGGTGACCCTGTTTTTTTTTAGGCTGCTTTATATCGACGAACATCACTCAACATAATGGTAGCCCTGCCAAGCATATTGTTCCCGGAATTGGACTACTGATGGCCCTTGCATACAGTCACTTCCCTTGCCACTATGGCTGCCTCTGTGTACCACGGGTGAGTAGTGCGCTTTACAAATGCACGTATTGATTGATTGATTGACATCAGCCATCCATGTCCCACATAGATTCACTAAAGGGATTGAGTGAAAAGTCACTGGCAGATTGAGGAGTCCATGAAGACAGGAAATAGGTAAGTTTGAAAGGTGGAGTTTATTACCAAGTACAGGAGATGCGACCGACCGAGCAGCAGCGCAGGCATGAACTGCGGAACGGTTTATACAGTAACTTTCTCCCCATTCCAGCCGACCATCATTCCACCCATAACATTACATATTCCACCCCAAGAAAGACTAGACCCATCTAGACCCTCTTATAAAATTAACACATCATTAACATAAGAAGTAAAGAAAATGGAAGGCACAACCAAAAACAACCGAAATGCAACTGAACATTTTGTAAAACAAAAATAAACTATATACATATACAACCCATAAGGAGTATGCAGGCATGGAACTGGAAACCTCCAGGAACTAAAATGACATCCAGGGCAGTCACATATCATCACATAGCTTGGCATGACAATTCCTTTTCCCCCTCGTCCTGAAATCATGAGGTCTGGAGGACACTGTGTAATCACCAGCCAGTCACAAATAAACTTTATTTCGGTTCGGAGAACCATAAAAGTGCACAATACAAAAACATTCTCAACACAAAAAAACTTCTTCAGACATACCATACCAATATAAATATCGTAATCAATTGCAAATATAGTGCAACTTGTTAGTAAAATATGGCCCTAATGCTGCGATCAAAACCAGGGAGACAAAAACCTCAGACAGAGGCCCCTAGAAAGGGCTTGTAAGGGGTCCGCCATGTCGACCAGGTTACTATTTTATTTCCAGCCTAGGGCGCTTCTTTTTGGCAAGTCACTAAAATGAATAAAATAAATAGTGCAAATTGACCAATTAAAAGACTTTAAAACCATGGATGCATATCATTCAACTTGACTAGTCAGTGTCTCCCTGACTATCCCTGCAAACACTTTGGGACACAGAGGTTTCAAAAAGATAAGAGTTGTACCCAAAAAGGGATTTATAAATAACTAGGACTAGTTAAATACCTTTTACAGGAAGTATTAAAGATTAAGATTAACGGCCACATGCATCATTGTTGCCGTTTGCGATTTCTTAATTGCGAAAATTAAGGAATCGCAATTAAGAAATCGCAAACGACTATGCACCAAGAAATCGCAATTTTTTTGTGATTTCTTAAATTTCCTTAATTGCGATTCACAATTGGCGAATCGCAATTAAGGAATCCCTTCCCATTGATTCCAATGGGCCTAGAGGCCCATAGGAATGAATGGGAAGTCATTTTCAATTTGCGATTAGCAATTTGAGAATCGCAAATTGAAAATGCAATTTCAAGGGTGCCGGGGGTGTCCAAAGGCCCCCCCCCCTGCACCCCTGAAATTTAACTTTAAGTGCATTTTTCACACACACATGCCCCAAGGGCATGTGTGTGTGTAAAATGAAACTTTCAAAAATGCACTTTTGTGCATTTTTGAAAGTTTTCGCAAATTACCATGAAGGTCAACTTCATGGTAATTCACCTCTCTCTATTTGCGAATTCGCAAATTTAAAATGTTCATGCATTGCATTTAAGAAATCTCAAATTGCGATTTCTTAAATGTAATCGCAATTTTAGAAATCGCAACATGATTGCGATTTCTAAAATTGCAAAAAACATGATGCATCCCAATTTTGTCAATTGCATTCGTAAACGGCCAAAAATTGCGATTCGCACCGTTTGCGAATGCAATTCACAATGATGCATGTGCCCCTAAGGCACCAGGGTCCCTTAGAGTAGGTCCATTACGAATTTATACTGTCATGTTCCCCCTTTAACAAATAAACAACATGGCTTAATTGTTTCTTTGCCTTGGACTGGCAATCTGATGCAGGTTTTACCCGTAGCGCTTTCTGATCACGGCGGTGCCCCTGATGAAATTCGCAACCACAATACAGATATCAGTAGAGGCCAGTGAGTGCAGATAACGGAAACCTTCACCAAGACCTGGAACACCCTCCCACTGAGCCTACGTTAGACCCAAGACCTGCTGACCTTCAGGAGGCTACTCAAGACCTGGCTGTTCGACCAGTAGTGCCCCCCCTTTTTTTCCCTCAGCGCCTTGAGACCCTCACGGGTAAGTAGTGCGCTCTACAAATTCTTGATTGATTGATTGAACTACACCTGTCACTCTCGCTGAAACTTGGCACATTATGGAACATTGGAGAGATAACTTTTGCTTCTTCCACCATTTCCCATCCTCAAGCATGACCACATGATCCTTGAACTGAATGACCTTCTTGGGAGATGAAAACCTGGACAGACATTTGACTGTTATGCCTGGTAGACGAACTCTCACCACATCCCCAGTTTGAATATTGAACACTGTCTGCTTCTAGCCCCTGAATTACCAGCGTGTTCATCTTGTGCCTTTTCCGGCTTAGTTTTCACTGATTCCAACGTCTCTTGAGGTACACATGAACCATCCATCCATGGACATACCAATTTGGTAAATGGCACACACCCTTTCAACAGAGCAAAAGGGACACACCTGTGACTGCACTGGAAGTGGTAAGAATGGCCCACGATAAATTCTTAAGTTCCATATGCCAATGTAAACCATTGGCGATGGACAACTTCATATTATCCTTTTTTAAGTTCAAAAAAGACTTTATTGTTCATAAAATAAGGCATCAATACAGAAAGAAGGAAAATAAATAAGGGAGCTAAGGGAAGGGGAGGATAAAGAAAAAGAGAGAAATAAAAGGAAACAGAGCAAACCTTGAAAGAAAATTAAATAACAGAAGGTGTGTTATGGGCAATAGGAATAAAAGGGAAACAATAATTGTACATCAGAAGCAAATACAAATATTGACATAGTAGATAACAATGCAATGAAAGATAAAGGAATTGAGAAGGGCATCAGGGAGGTTTAGGAACTTCCTGCTGAGCAGGTTGTGGGCGAAATGAACAGGTCACACAACTATCTAAATACATTGTAACAGGAAGCCATAAATCTGCACGTTTGGCTGCCAATTGGGCAGGAAATACAAAAGCTGTGTCAAGCCTATGATTGTGACAAACATTGTACCACCATGCTTTAAATGAAATGTTAGAAGAAGTCTTCCAATTAATAGTAATCTCTTGAAACGCAACAGCTAGTAACAAGTCAACAATGCGAACAGGAAGGTCAGTTCCCTCCCAACAAGAGGAAAGGCTTCCCAAAAAAAGATGAACATGGGAGAGGGGAATACAAGTATGAAAAATTAAATTGATTTGAGCCCAAACCTGTGACCAAAAATCATGCACTGGTTTGCAGAGGAATAACATATGAAACAGAGTAGCATGTGGTAAAGAGCAAGACCAACAAGCGTCTGAAACGGTGGGGAACCGTGTATTAAGGGTAGAGGGAGTGTGAAGTAGTCTGTTGTAGATGAAAAACAAGGATTGCGTCAGGGATGCTGCTCTAGAGGATTTACTGACTTTTGTCCATATCTTGTCCCATAGGGACACCGGCCAAGACATGGCAAGATCCTGTTCCCACTGCGCTCACACCTAAGACTTGGATCTAATAGAAGGATGGGCATGAAGGTGCTTATAGACAGTGGAAGCTTTAGGTGTGTTGCATAGGAGAGAGTGAAGCTGAGGAGCTGGGTCAGGAGAGGTGTAGGGAGATGCCGTTTGCATGAGTCGTGTGTAGGTTTCCATGACCGCTGCTTTAAGTGAAAGATACTTGGGAGCAAAAGACAGGGGTAAAGCAAAGGAAGAACATAAAGTGTGAAAAGGCAGGAAAGTTGAATTGGAGAATAGCTGCGAAATCCATATCAATCCTTTGGCTCTCCAAGATTTCCAATAAAAGGGTCTATTGTGAATTAAAAGATATTTGTTATGCCAAATGGTGGATGAGAGAAAATCAGCAACAGTCGTAGGAGGGGGAGGTTTGGAGGAGAGACAAATTGTACACCAGGCCACTGTGAAAAATAGTCCACACACACAATTTCAAATCTTAAACTTTCCATGATCACATTGATGGTACCAATGACATCTATTCCGAACTTAATCTACGGTTCATCTTGCACTGGCACAGCTTCCCTGTAAAAGAAAATTATTGTCAGAATTATATTTCTTTAAATACAGCCTCCTATGGGCTCAAGCATTAGACAGGACCCCAACCCAAATTATCAGATATAACAAGTTATTAAAAAAATATACTTTTTATTTATAATTTTTTATACATTCAAAATATTGTTCTCTTTTTTTGATTTGCAATAATTTTCTGTGATTTTTGTATTATATCAATATATTTATGGCAAATTATAACAAATATTGTACAATTTATATGTGGGGAAACAATCAACCGCTAACCTAACATAAATACAGGCACAGCTTCCACAGGGGACCAATGATATCCATTCCGAGCTTAATCCAAGGTTCATCTGGCACTGGCACAGCTTCCCTGTAAATGAAAATTCTTGTCAGACCAATATTTCTTTATATACAGCCTCCTATGGGCTTAAGCATTAGGCAGGACCCCAACCCACGTATCAGCCATAACAAATGATTCAAAATATATATATTTTCTTTATAATTTTTTATACATACAAACATATTTTTCTCTTTTTTATTTGCATTAATTGACTGTAATTTTTGTATTATATCAAGTAATTTATGGCAAATTATAACAAATATTGTACAATTCATATGTGGGAAAACAATTAACTGCTAACATAACATAAATACAGGAACAGCTTCCACAGGACAGGGAACAGTAACTTCAGATTTGTCACTAATACCACTCAATACACATTCTCTTACAAAATACTCCACCCCTATCCATTCCAGACCACCAAAACATGTCCAGAATCTTTCTATTCATGGCCGTTATTCCCACGTGGCCTTTAATTGTCAAATCTAAAACTTTGCCACAAATGCCACCTGGCACTACCAGAAGATCACTTCCTCCTAATATGCCACTGCACACAAGCAACTCTGAAAACACATGCTTGAAAGCATTGTGCCTCTGAAACATCACTCTCAGACCAACCTTTGTCAATAAAACAAGAAACGTCATGCAACATGGCATCCCCACTTGCAGCAGATTTCCATTCATTTTCAGAAACACACCCAGAAGTAAGACTAATCATGACACCAACCATAGAGAAATTATCCTCTAACACTTCTTGCACAACTCTAAAATTGCTTAAAGGTAACCTCAAAATATATTTTTCACACCTGGTGTATATTCAATATGATAGTAAAATTCTGGCAATCTATATTGCCATTTGGCAATAAATGTAGTGACTTTACTGGCTCCTTTAGTGGTGAACAAATTGACCAAATGTTTGTTGTCCACATAAATTGTGAATTCCACACCTCAAAGATAGTTCCTAAAATGGTTAACTCCACACCAGCTAGCTAACACCTCACGTTCAATCACATAATATGTCACTTCTGCACTCCTCAAGGTACAAGACGAAAAGGAAATTACCTTATCTCTCTCTTCAGGCATTGGCAGTAGTACAGCACATAGACCGTACTGACTAGCATCAGTAATAACCATACATTCATCACAGGTATTGAATGGTTTTAATGGAATGACATTAGCAAATTCTTGCTTAATCCCTGCAAATTTGTGATTCACATCCTTCCCCCACACAAACTTTAAAGACCGAAAATTGTGCTTCAGCTCCACATATTTCTTTTATAAAATGAGTATACAACTCCAAATTCTAAAAATATAATCACAATTGATCTTTGTTCTCTGGAACAGGATACTCAGCTATGACACTGATTAAATGTCCCTTTAGTTCAATGCCTTTTCCTGAAATGTTATACCTAAGATAGTCAACACATTCCTAGGTAACAATTTGCATTTACTAGCCTTCAATATGAGGCCCCTTTCCTTTTACAAAGATAAAACCATGCCTTAGGACTTGTTAGGAGATGGCACATCCTGCCCAAAACCAGAATGTCATCTTGAAAACATCTGACATTGGTTATATCCTTGCACAAGGTCTCCACAACTCCCTGGAAAACAGTTGATGCAGAAGCTAACGTGAACGTCCTGTGTTTAAACCTGAATGTACCCTCAGGGGTGATGAATTATGTTAAATGCCTAGATTTGGGTCTCACAACTATCTGATATGAAGCAGCTGTCATCCAAAGTCGTGAATACCTTGGCACCTTTGAGTGACAAAAGCATCTCTGTGATGTTGGGTATGGGATATCTATCAAACCAAATACTGTCATTTAGCTCTCTTAGATAAATGCACATTCTCAGTGTTTTATTGGCTTTCCTTACCAACACAATTGGGAAAAGTCTTTCTGTGCTCTCAATGGCTTCAATGATTCCCTGATCACACAGATTCTTCAGTTTCTTTGTCAACTCCTCCCTCATGGAAATAGGCACCGACCAAACCTTGTGTACAACTCGTTTGGCATCAGACTTCAAGATGATTTGATGAGAAAAGCCATTCAATGTTCCCAATCTTTCCTTAAAACTTCAGAAAATGCACTCTCCCAGGAACATCCACCATCATGCAGTCTTTCCTCAACATTACTTGATCAGGGCTGTTAGGATCAAGAATAATTTCCAAATTCCTCTGCTCTAACCATCCCAAAAGACACAATCCTTCCTTTGCCACATAAACTGCAGCACAAGCCTCATTGCCATTATAACTTAACAGGGCATCAAATTTGCTCTCTACTTCAATGGGTCGTCCCCTATAAGCAACTGGGTGCATGGTTGATTTCCTTCTAAGCTGATTATCAAATATTTCCCACTCTTTGATGCCAATCAATGTGAAAAAGGACCCTGAATCCACCATCATAGTGACCGGTACCCCAGATATGTTAATGAGGGGATACAGCCTTTTCACACTGCTTAAACCAATCTGCATGACATCCTCCATATTACCTACACCCTCAGTCTTATCCATGCACAATACTATGCTCTCATCATCAGATTCAGATTTGTTTCCACAGGTTACATCTACCATATTCACATTATTTATAGTAGGCCATTCCACATGACTTGCACACTTTGGAAAAATGCCCTTTCTTTTTTCAATTGATATCACCTGTAGCCTTCTGTGCCAATACTACCGGTTCCACCCACTCTGACACCTCCACCTCTTCAATTATAATTTCCTTAATCTTTTTAACTCATCCTGCATAGGCTGTCTCATGGTAAGATAAACACTCTGCACCTTACTGGTGACCAGTACTATGTGTTTCTTTAAGATAATCTTATGAGTATGCTCTGTCAGACATCCCACCCGATCACAGAAACCTTCAGGGAATTCTTTCTGCCACCAACTCCTTGGTTCATGCTGACTAACTTCTTGTTTCATCCCCACTGTACATAGTTCTGAACCTTCACCATCCTTCCATGAGTCCTTAGGTCCTGCAACTTCCTGCCTTCTTAAAAGGATAGCAGGTAACTATCGATGTCCACTATCACTTCCAATTCAGCCTGCTGATGCTCACTGATTATACTGTCCCCTCTGAAGGACACTTAAACTCTCCCTGCTGTAATCTATCCTTTATATTCAAGTTTACCAACCAAGTAGCCTACTAATTTGATGGGTTGACCACCATAAGCAAACGGCCTGTTGTCTGACTTGAATAGTCCCATCCTTCCAGTCAGTTTCTCATTGTAAAAATCCTTGTGGACCAATGTTATCTTTGCTCCCAAGTCAAACAACATCTTCACACTATAACCATTTACTTACCCTATGTCCTCTGGTCCACGTTCTTTTATTCACTCACCCACCTGAAGGGCAATTTCCCCCACCTGCAAGGCATCATTGTTACATCTATCAGTGTCTTCTCCAGCAACCCCTACTTCTTTTTCTATTGCTCCTACTTTTTGACTTACAACATTTTGCATAATGGCTTTTAACCTTGCATTACTTAGACACCACCCCCAAAGCAGTGCAATTTTTGTTGTTAGACATATGGTCCACCTCCCCACATCTGAAGCACTTTCCTGTTAACTTCTTCCTTTGTGTGTTCTCAATCTTAGCGTTAACAACATTGTGTACCTGTTCCGTTCCAGCGTGCTCATTCTCTTTGTGAAGTTCTCTCTTAATTATGTCCCCACATGCCAACGAATGTTCTATCTTTTTCACTATTAGAACTACTTCATTAAGTTTGGGGTCATCTTTGTGCCTTCTCTCAAACCTTACTCGTTCTATGTTACACCTCAACATGAATTAATCCCTGTTTAGCGTTTCCACACTCCCTTCAAATTTACACGATGATGCTAGCTTTCGTAAATTTGCAACATTGTTCTCCACTGACTCTTGTGCATGCTGCACCCTCCTACCAAAATGATATTGCTATAAAATCGTGCTGACCTTTGGTAAATAATATATGCCTGTTTTTTGAATACATACATCAAACTCATTCAATCCTTCTGCTTCCACATCACATAACTCCGGAAGATGTTCAAAAACCTCCTGTCCCTCTGGACCTAAGCAATGAAGATGCAACAAGGTTTTCCTTTCCACACTCACTGTCACCCCACATACTCTAGCATAGTGTGCAAATTCTTTTTTCCATTTCCATTTAACCCCTAGTTCCCCTGATGAAAATAAAAATGGATGTGAGTTATATTCTACATAATGAACTCTTAAAGCCTTACAGGCTACACTACAGGATAGTTTAATCAAGTTCCAAAAAATAATGCCCAACCAGACACCCAACTACTCCGGTGCCCGATGAAATGTCTGGGATAACTGGTAACCAGTTGCAAACTCTAACCCGGTACCCGAAATGGCACCTGAGCTCAATCATTATCCTTTGATGAGTTATCTCGAGGACATAAATGGGTACAAAGTGTAACCACTAGGGTCCTTTTTTTACAACCACCAAAAGCTGTACGTTTATGGAACCTCCCTTAATATCTTTCCTGTAACTACTGAAGAGGTGGGAATATCAACCAGTGGGCCCCTTTCTTTTGTTGGCTTGACCAGTTTGATCCTCAGAAAATCAACCAATGAGGACTGAAGTAGCCCTCAGGTAGCAGTAACTCTCTCTCAAGACCCAGACGAGGCAAATGGGACTTTTTTACCTTATAGAGAGTAGTGCTGTCACTAACAGGAGGGTGTTGGAGCTCTCCCTTTTCGATGCAATATTTTTCCTATGAATTGATATGCATGAGTATGGCAACTGCTGCTGCGCTCGCGTGCGTTACTCATGGGTACCTTCTTTGAGGTTCTGACTCACATGTGTGGCAAGTTTCCTTGAATTTCCAGCACACACGTGCAATATCGCATGGCAAAATCCTCTGTTCATTTAAAGTTCTACTTGCACCACCATGTGGCAAGGTTCGTTGAAATCCCAGCACACACCACACAACTGTGTGGCAAGATTCTTTGTTTACTTAAAGTTCTACCACATACTCCCCCCGTATTGGGCCTTTAGATCCTTAGTTTTACACCATCACCTCCACGCTGCCAGATACTTTGCTATTCATGACACATTTTCACTTAAATCTGCAGCACCCTTTGAGCTTGTCTTGGGAGAATTCTTTACTCATTGCATTTTGCTTCAGTTGACATATACGCTCTACCGTACAGCGAGTCTTCCCTCTGACATTGGTAGTAACCTTACATTATATCACCCCCTCTGCATAAGACAGTCTTACGCTAAGATGCGGCAGTTACAGTGACACTGCGTCCCGCTGCAATTTTGCTTCAGAGCCGTATCGCTTCTAAATGTCATACACACTCTGCCGCACTGTTGGTAGGCCCACAACTGTTCCGCCTCACCGGCATATTTCTCAAGGGGATCATCTTGGCCTATCTTGTATTTGAGGTAGCATAGTATCACACAGCCAGGAGGTGACTGATCAGGGTTTTGAGGCATTGTCTCCTCAGATCATCCCCAAGGAGATAAAGCACTCTGGAACACTGACGTGCCTCATATGTGTTTATTTAGGTTCAAACACATTAACGCCTCAGCCACTCAACTGCTCTGCTCTTGCTTCAGCTCTCTCAAGTCTCAACCATCTTTTTTAGAGCCCTCTCTACCCACCTGGACCCCACATTCCATATTCCACTCCATCCCTAAGATACTGCACATTTCCTAAGTGATTGTTACTACAACATCTGCAACATTCTTTTTTTTTATTTCAAATCGTTTTTATTGAAGTAAGAAAACAAAGCAAAAGACATTACATTAAATCTTCCATCAAAAGTGAATTATTACAGATGTTGTCAGACTAAT
Source organism: Lissotriton vulgaris (assembly GCF_964263255.1). Taxonomy (NCBI): domain Eukaryota; kingdom Metazoa; phylum Chordata; class Amphibia; order Caudata; family Salamandridae; genus Lissotriton; species Lissotriton vulgaris. The sequence continues at coordinate 937,886,598 of NC_141699.1, forward strand.
ACAGAAACTATAAATGATAAAAAAAAAAAAAAACAAAGAGAAGAATCACTCTTGCTTGTCACGTGGTTATCGATCAAGTTGTTAAACACTTGACGTGCGGATGAATGGGAATAGCTCTGACATATTAACTAGGATCACACCCATATAACCATGATACTATTACAAGGTCGTATTGCTTCAAGGTGGCTCATAATGGAGGGATGAATCGTCTAGCGACTTCCATAATTTCTTATTGGATGGACACCACGTAGAGGACTGTAACGCCTGATTCGTGGCACCTCTCAGGAAAGACAGCCATTCCTGCCAAATTTTAAAATTTACTTCCTTAAAACATTTCCACTTGCATAAAACAACCTTACATGCCAATGTCAACATTAAATCCAAGAGCTGGCGATCATGCTCATTTGCCAATCGCGGTTCCAACCCCCCTAAAATGACATATACAAATTCCTTCATTGGTTTTATCTTAAACACGTGATGAATGCATACAAATACTTTTTCCCAATATTCTCTCAGCAGGGGACAGTTGAATAACATGTGAGAAAGATCACCAGTCCCTGATTGGCAATTCCAGCACTCCGGGGAGTCACGTAGTTTACATTTAAATAGCTTTTCCGGAGTCCAGAACGACCTATTTATGAGCATATACTTCGTCTGGAATAGGATGGGTGATACTTTGTGGGCAAGTGCTGATTTATGAATCAATTCCCAATCCCACTCTATCCCTGTGGAGTTAGGTTCCGCTTCCCATTTCACTTCCACTGCTTTGTGAGATTTGCTGGGCAGCGGTAACAACAATTTATACACCTTGGAAACGAAGTGACCTGAGTGCATAATGCGTGGGAGATGTGTTATCAGCCACGGAGTGTAGGGTGTGAAGTTACGGCTGGTTAATGTCGCCTTGACTTTTAGAAAATGATAGAAGTCTATCGGGGCTAGGCCAAACTTCGTCTGTAGGCTTGAGAACGGGATTGGTTCGCTGTTGTCATACAAGTCTCCGGCCAGGTTAATACCTTTTTCGGACCATGACTCCCAGAAGAGTTCCACACCCGTGTGTTTAAGGTAGGGGTTTTTCCATAATGACATGCATGATGATTTAGAGAATGTCAATTTGGTTTTATGCGTTTGGTCAAGTCTAAGTAGGGCCCTTCTGGTATTTAACAATATGTATCTGGAGTGAGGTAGGTGCGACAGATCCATGGTGATTAAAGACTCAAGCGGAGCCTTGCCTACTATTGATCTCTCAATGTTAATCCACACAGGAGTGTAAGTTGGTGATTTTATTAACCATTGAGCACCTTGCTTACAAAGAAAGGCTGTCTGGTAGTTCCTGAACGATGGCAGACCCAGGCCACCTTTATCTTTTGCCAGTTGCAGTTTCTTTAGAGATATCCTGGCTTTCTTGCCCCGCCACAGGAAGTTACCAAACAGCTGGTCTATTTTTAAGACAAAATTATTAGAGAACGTCATAGGGAGCATACTGGCCAGGTAGTTAACTAAGGGTGTTGACATCATTTTGAGAGTTTCAGCCCTGCCCCACCAAGAGAGAAATTTCGGAGACCAACTTTCTAGAAGAGTAGATATTTTTTTCAAAGTCGATTCTTCATTTATTTTTAGAGTGGAGACCAAATCCTTATCGAAGTCCAACCCCAGGTACTTAAAGCATTTGGGCTGCCATGTAAGACCAGAATCCCCCAAGATCCCCTTGTCCCCTATATTGTTGAGCAGCTTGACCTCCGTCTTGTCTTTATTGAGCTTGTAGCCCGAAACCCTCGAAAATTCTTCAATGTCTGACATGAGTGCAGACACTGCCTCATCCGCCCTTTCAGATAAGACAAGCACATCATCTGCATATGCTGTCAATTTAACCGTGCAGTCTCCAAAGGGTATACCTGCAATTTTAGGATCTTCCCTTATATGATATAAGAACGGTTCAATTGCCAACAAAAATAACGAGGGTGATAACGGGCACCCCTGCCTCGTACCTTGCTTTAAGCAAAAGGAGGATGAGAACGAACCACCCGCCCTTACTCGCGCCGAGGGGCAGCAATAAAGTGACATCACTAGCCGTGTGAATGTTTCCCCCAAATTAAATTTATTGAGGACTGCTTTGAGAAAGACCCAATCAACCTTATCGAAGGCCTTTTCGGCATCTAAGGTTATTGCCACTGTAGGGGTGCCTAGAAGTTTAGATTTCTCTAGCACATGCGCCAAAATCCGTGTGTTATCACTGGACAACCTATGCTTTAGGAAGCCCGCCTGAGATGGATGGACTAGTTGTGGGAGCACCTTTTGAAGACGTGCGGAGAGTATCATTGCTAGAATCTTACAGTCAATATTAATTAGTGAAATTGGCCTGTAGTTTTTTGGGAGCGATGGATCTTTCCCTTCCTTCGGGAGCACTGCAATTGTTGCCTCCGCCAGAGTGCCTTTTACTTCACCAGAGCTATTTATTTCTTGGAATAGGTTTAGCAACGGCCCAGTTAACATAGTTGGAAATGTTTTATAGAATTTTGCTGTAAAGCCATCTGGGCCTGGTGCCTTCCCTGATTTCAGTTTTTTAATCGCACTTTCTACTTCTTCAGCACTAATTGGGCCATTTAGACTAACCTGGTCTTCAGCGGTCAACCTTGGAAGGTCACACTCGTCCAAATAATTCTTAATTTTATCTTCCTCCACCTTTGTATTTTTTGCGTACAGGTCCTCATAGAACACCCTAAATACCTCAGCTATCTTATCTGGATCAGAATGTGAGTTCCCTGAGGCGTCCTTAAGGATGTTAATACAGTTTTTTTGTACTTTAAATTTCAAATATGAAGCTAGACTCTTTCCTGCTTTATTGGATTCACAAATCTTAAACCTCTTCCCTTTGTCCAGCCAAACTCCAGCCCTTTCACTTATTAACTTATTGTGTTCATATTTCTTATTTGCCAGAGCATAAAGAGTCATGTTGTCTCTTAACCTTAGATGTTTACTTTCAAGATCTCCAATTTCACTTTCAAGTGATTCTAGTTTCGCGTTATAATTTTTATTCATGGCAGACCTAATCTTGATACATACACCCCGTATTGTACTTTTCATAGCATCCCACCTAGTAAGATCAGATGTGTCCCCCTCCCTATTAATTTGCAGGTAAGAGACAATGGCAGCTTGTATCGTAGATCTGTGTTGAGCATCGCTTAATATCTCATCATTCAGGCGCCAAGACGTCTGCCGGGGAGATGATTTGGCATTTGTAATGGACAGGGAAATACAAGAATGATCCGACATCACACGAGGCTCTATGCTGGTAGATTCTATTCTGGGTACCCCGTTCTGTGTTATGAGGATGTAGTCAATCCTGGAATATGAATCATGCGGTGTAGAATAAAAGGTATAATCCCTCCCTGTGGGATTCTGGAGCCTCCACGCATCCACTAAATGAAAGCGTTCACACAGATTAATGAAGGCTCTATGGGATTTGTTTGGTTTGAAAGGGCAGTGGGAGTCCCTATCTAGCGTTGCGTCTTTTGGAAGATTAAAGTCACCACCCACTATATGAACAGCGCTATCTGGGATATTTTCCATATGTTTATTTAAGTCCTCCCAAAACTTGAGGTCACTTGTGTTAGGAGCATATATGTTCGTAACATAAAACTCCGTATTTTCTTTGCTTAGTTTTGCCGTAACCCACCTCCCGTCTGAGCTAGCCTCATGAGACAAAACCTCCACCTTTGATCTCTTCGCGACAAGAATCAACACCCCATTCTTTTTGTGTACAGATTCTGCACCCACAACCTCGTTGTAAAACTTGTTCCTCAAGTGGTAAAACAGCTTAGCTTCCAGTTTCGTCTCTTGTAACAATACAATATCGCCTTTCAATCTGCGCACATAATCTAAGATTTTTTGTCTTTTGATAGGCTGGTTCAGACCTTTAACATTGAGTGACAATATCTTCATCTTGTCCATATTACATACTCCCATCGGAGTATTCACAGCGTTATGTGTGAACAGTTAAAGAATGCTTCATATGGAGAAAAACGTACATCACACTTGACCAATTACAAAATGTTGGTCTTCCATCTCCCTGAGACTTCGAGAGGACATATGAGTGAACACAGAGGCTATAACCCACATCACCATCAAGTGTCAGTGCAGTAGTGAAAATGCAAGCAAGAAGAAGAAAAAGAAAGAGAAAAAGAAAAAGAATAAGAATCGAACATAAAAGACAAGTAACACATACCCGAACCCCCAATCCCCTCGACCCCCCACCCTTCCCACCCCACCTGTATTTTGTAGGCATGGCGATTGGAGAGAGAGTGCAGTGCAGCCTCCCCGTGCCTAAACATATCCATATTCTTTGGAGCATTCAAGACTATTAACATTTACTCAAAACTTGTGAGTTGTTCTAACTATCACAACTATCACGACTAACACAACTATAATAAATCATGTACCAAGTAACCTTGCACGTATGAGGAAATGCAAAGACTGCAAGATAAGAGATAAACGAAACAAGGCATTACCTTCATTAGACTGAGTGTCAGGACCCACATTAGTACCATTAATACCAGCTGGTAACATTATAAAACTAAGTTGTGAGGTATGCGAAAACGCATTACACGTATAAGCGAAATAGCTTATGGTCGAAGAGTACAAATGTTTAAACATGGATACCACAGTCAGCACCTTAAACAAAATAGCTCATGGTCGAAGAATACAAATGTTTAAACATGGATATCATATTCAGCACCTTAAACCTGGGCCCTAACCTGGGCCCTCAAAGTATCCTGAAAAATGTATATAAATGTATAGAATGTGTATAATACGGATACATATACGGAAATACAAACTCCGAATCAGAAAGTCTTCAACTTTGGCCATAATCCTTATTTCCAAAGTACCAAATTCGTGTGACATAATAGCTGAACATATTCACTTGCTCTGCTTAACAACTAGGAAATGAAAACCATTGGAGAATGCGTGTAGCAGGATACCCTTCATTTATAACCTGAGGCTGAAGCCTGGTCAGCGGGGCTTTCATGATTATTCGTCTCCATGTCTAAGTCCTCAGGGCCATCCAGCATACGTTTCAATTTCAGTGGATCTGAAAAAATGTGTGGAGAGCCCTGAATAATCACTCGATACCTTGCCGGACCAATGAATCCATATTGGAAGCCCCTTTTCTTCAGTTGCGGTCGAAGCGCCAAGAATGCCTTCCTGACTTCCACCGTCTCTTTACTGTAGTCTTGAGATATATAAACCTTAGCAGACTTCCACAGAATGTGATTGTTTTTACGCATGAAGGTAAGAATCTGTTCTACATGCTGGTACCGGAGTGGTTTGCAAACAATAGCTCTGGGACCCTTTTGATCCTTTGAGATCCTGGCCGGGACTCTGTGGGCTCTATCAAATTCTAGTGGGTGTACAAACGTCATGTTTGTAGCTTGGGTAAACCAGGACTCAAGAAAAGCCACGCAGCTCCCCAGTTGATCCTCTGAACCTTCCGGAATTCCAAAAATGCGTAGGTTCCCCCTTCGATTACGGTCCTCCAATTCAGCGAGTTTCCGTGTTGTTTGATCCGCTGCTATACACAAGCATTTAACTGCGTTGCAGGTCTTCACTTCCATATCCTCAAGTTTGCTAATCCTCGTTTCCGCCTCTAAAAGTTTTGCATTGGTATCGCGGTTATCTTGTCTGATTTCTGCCACTTCTTCTTTTGTCGCCTTCGCCAGATCCCTGACTTCATCAAGTCTGCTAAGTATTAAATCTATTGGATCCGGGTTATCCTTCCTCCCTTTGCCAGGTGAGGGTAGATCAGACTTAAGTCTCTTTAGACTTTTTGCTAGCTCTTTGTCTGACATGTCTATTCGTGATGTAGACTGACTGATGTAGACTGACTGATCGTGGACAGTGATTCACCTGATTTGTGCCTGACCGCCGTGACGCACTTTCTTGTTCAGGCTCCGGAGAATTTTCTATTTGTTCCTATCTGTTCCCCAGATGACCATTGAGAGAGCTGAGATAGCCAGGAACCGGCAATCAATGAAGCTGACCGTTAGTTTTATCAAGTCAAACACTGTGCTGAAGGCGCCATTCTTAACTCAGGATGAAAGTTTGCGTCACCATTTGGAGTATACCATAGCTTAAAATACTCAATATGTGTGGAATGGAACTCTCACTCAATCGCATTACAGTGACACAGCGTGTGGTAGGCGCACTCTCCGATCATACATTCAGAATCTTCACTTTTTTCAGTCTTTACCAGTCTTTACCAGCTTCTGCCCATTATAAAACAACAACTACTAATCATACCTTCATGTTGCGCCTGCACCCAACCATCATAGCATATGAGATTGTGGCAGCCCTGGTGACTTAGCAGTGTCAAGGTAATTGGGATGATTTGGGAACATGCCAGACCTCGCATATAAGATCAATATCAATCCTCAGGGGCCAAAATCATCCCAGAAAGCACATTCTAACACTAAATGTAGTTGACGCTCCCCCTTGCAAAATATACACCAGGGCACTTAAAGACATTTGCTTAATATAGGCAGTGGTGGATTCTATGCTGCTCACTATTTCAATAGCTTTCTCCCAAGTTAAATTGTACATGGTCCGCAATTCTGTTGTTTTTGTTATTAGTAATTTCCACAACTTGATCTCTAATCATTTAATCTTCGAAAGTCTTATAGTTACACAAAGTTGCTAAGATTATCAGGGCCCCCACATAGCAATGAATAGACTCTTTAGGTAGGTTATGTCTCCCAGAAACGTTGTGCCTTTCCATTATTACATTTTTTTCTTCAACAATTGAGTATCTAGCATTTTGATAGCTACAGCATATTCATCTAGCACATCCCTCTTCCCCATCACATTTTCACAGGTAAATGATTTAACACTTTTCTAACTCCTAGACCTAGAGCATGCTTTAAAAATGCCCACTTTTTCTTGTTGATAAAAACTTCACCTTCAATAGCTTCCAAGTAGGCTTCAAATCATTCTTTCCATTGTTCCCAGTTAATTTGTGATGATCCCGGTGTGGTATTAAAGGCCGGAGAACAATTATGTATGGTTGCATTCTGAAAATAATGCATAGCATCCTGACACCTATGAAAGGGAATAATAAATACTGCAAGGTAGATGGGGGAATGAGAACAGAACCTTCATTATGCCTTAGAATGATTGTGCACAGTACTCAACATTACAGTACTGAGACATAAAACGAATGCTTGATGAGAAATTAATTTTGTGCCCATGATATAAATTCAATGTAGAAACTGGTGTGCGTATCACCGAGGTATTTCTTAATACAGTCCATATGCCTTTTGTCTTGTTGGTGTGTGCATCACCAAGTTAAATAACATGCACTGTGTGACTGGATAAAGGTGGTTATTCTTTAAGGGCCACATGCATCAATCTAGGATTTTGCATTTCCTTAATAGCGAAAATTAAGGAATCGCTATTTAGGAATTGCAAAATCCTATGCATCAAGAAATCCTAATTTTTTTTAGGATTTCTTAAATTTCGGAATTTGCGATTCCTTAATTGCGAATCGCAATTAAGGAATGGAATTACATTGATTCCTATGGAATCAATGCCGTTTTGCATTTCTTTTTTTAGGAAATCGCAATTTGTTGATGCATTGCAAGGGTGCAGAGGGGGGTCCAAAGGACCCCCCCTGCACCCCTGAAATGTATTTTAAAGTGCATGTTTCACACACACATGTCCTAAGGACATGTGTGTCTGTAACATGACACTTTTCAAAATGCATTTTTGTGCTTTTTGAAACAATTTCGCAAATTAACACGAGGGTCAACCTCGTGTTAATTTACACTTCCTATTTCAAAATTTGCATTTAAAAAAAAAAAAATGATGCATTGCATTTAAGGAAACGCACAAATGCGATTCCTTAAATGCATTCTCATTTTTAGGAAATGCAAAGAAAACCGATTTTTGAAAAAATGTTTTATGCATCCCAAAAACGTATTTAGGAAGCGCAAACGGCCGAATTTACCGATTCGCACCGTTTGCACTTCCTAAATAGGTTGATGCATGTGCCCCATAATGTATTGATGTTCGGTATGCACATCGCTAAGTTACTTGATTGCCACAATAAGCAACCCAAAATAGTGCGCGAAATGGAGCGCACTTAGGTGGCATACACAAACAAACTCAAATGTGCTCTTGTTTTGTGTGGCGCATCACAGAGTTGCTTGATTTCAGCACTCCCAAACCAAAATGCTGAGTGAAATGAAAAGCACAACTGCTCCGCAGTGCGTGCACTCGAAAACGTTCCAAAACCAAGATGGAAGGGCACACTTCCTACATAACTAAAGGCATGTGGGCAGAGTATTGCTTTTGCAGTGTCTGATGGCTCAAGTCTATGCACAGACCTGCACCAGTCTGCCCCAAACAGCATTCCTCCAGAACTGGAAAGTGCTGAGTCCCTTAAGAGCGGTTAAAAAATGCACCAATTGCTTGCTTCAGACTTGCCACAAAACATCTTGGTAGGAGCCGAAACTACACTACCGAAGTCAGGCTTGGCTGATTGCCTAATTCAGGCTCTGCCGGTCGTCACTCCACAGGACTCTCACTCCACAGGACACCGTAGTCAAAGCCCACTCCTCGTTGCTACTGAGGAGTCCACCAAGATAGGGAACAGGTAAGCTGAAATGTGAAGTTTATTCCCAGTACAGGAGAGGCTACCAACTGTTATGTTTCATATAGGTACCCTAATATAGGCCCGGGTAACATAATACCCTTTCACCTATATCATCTCCCCTACACTACACAGTAACAAGCCTTTTAGGAAAGAACCTTTACCTAGATCTAGTCCGGGGCGCAGCAGGAGGGTTTCCCTGAACAATGGCGTTCTATAACTTCATCTTTAGACTGTCACAGTAGGCATGAATATTCATAAGTATTCTTGGAAACCAGCCTGGCTCTACACCAACTTCCCACACCGCCTTCCTCCCTATATCTACGTACACGGTTCAACCCATATGTCATCCTCAAACCCAACAATGGCTAATACAAGTAACAAGGGACAAAGGGACCTTAGATACCTTCGGTATAAATACAGCACCTCTTGCTAGTATTAGTCAGAGGGAACCAGGACTTCCAGCAAGACACACTGACCAGAGACGCTGAGGCTCCTGCATGCAGACACTCCAGCTGACAGTGGTATGAACATCCCTCGCGGGGTGTCCAACTCGAGACCAAGAAGGGCTCCAACATTCTGACACTTCAGGTAATGGGGTTCGACAAAATCCTAGATCACATGCTAGGTACACTTTTAAGTACATCTACATAGGCATCGTAGGAGTACCCACACTTTAATCATGCATTTTATATTCATGTATTTATCCATGCTAATTGCAAGATGGTAGAACTGTACTATCATTTAATATTCACAGTACTGCTAATCATATATCTCTGCTACTGTCTAATGGTTGTTGCAGCTCATATATTTTACACGAGAATAACAACTGTTCAATAAAGTCTTATTGAAACGCCCGCCTTTTTTTTCCGTGTATCTCTGAGATAAACTAAATTAGCACAATTCTTTCCACAATCTTGAGGGATCAGGGTTGTCATGTTCTAAGGTTGCCAGAAACGAATCTCTCCCCGATAAGAGGAGACACTAGTGGCGCTGTGAGCTAGCTTTAATGCAAATAGGCTAACAATTCTCGGTGGGGGTGTAGGGAACCAGTCTGCCACCAATACCACAGTTTATGTTATCCAAACGCGAAGGTGCTGCATGGGTACTATAGCAATTACACGAAATGGGCCCCAACGTTGGTTGGGTACTTATTTAACAGTAGAATCTGATTAGTTCAGTCTTGCTCATTCACAGAGAACCCTACTCACAAACACCTGAGACGTCTGGAGTGGGTGGGCACAAACTCCACCACAGCTGAGTAGGCGAAATATCCTATTTATTGGCTGCTGGTTAATCAAGCTTGACTGGACATAGTGTTCCTAAATTGTGCATAACACCATGTCTTAGTTCCCTTGAACAAACATCTTCGTTTCAAAATGTCTGAGGCTGAAAATAATGCAGTATTGGAGCGCCGCCTCTCATCAGCTGATGAAGAGGTGGGCGGGATTCTCATTCCACCTAGATTCAGACTTACTATCACCCTGAAACTTCTAGAACATGGTTTATCGTCTAGGGGTGGCTTAGTAGCCTTTGTGATTGAGGCGCACAAATCAAACAAAGCAGGGGTATTCTATTTGTTAGTTACGTTCCCAGAAGCAGCTGCTTAAACACACACATTTCACTCTTACACAGAGGGAGATGCATGATTGGAATATGGTCCTTGCGAAGACATAGAGGTTCTACTCACGTACCAGGAACATTTTTACTGGTTTAAAGGCGTCCTACCCCACTTAATAAACAGTAAGATCAGGCCCACTTGGAGGAGATGGGGCAACATGGCCTGTATTAGCAGGCTACACACCACCACATCCTGACATTGATATGATGCCACAACCAGAATTGCTCATACATCACAAAGATGTAATCAGAATCTACAGAAACCTGACGCAGTACGTCATGAGGACATTTAAAGTCCAGTCAACAACAGTTGCAACAAATGGTACTCAATCCCAGGGTACAGCAACTAAAATAACTCCACAAACATTACACGTGGTAATGGACAAAATTCCCACGAAACATGAACAAATACCATTCTGGGTAGCTCAGAAAATAACTCAGCTCGAGGCTGTATTCCCAAATACTACCACATTTGAAAAACGCAGAATGTTAACAATCTGCTTGCCCATGGGAATAACACCACAGTTAGAGGATTGTACCACTTGGGGTACAGTCTTTGCTGCCTAACCTAGGGTGGTGTGGAGTGCAAAAAAACGATGGATTTAGACCCAGATCTTTGTACTGGGGTGAATGTAAGACATTGTTCTACATTCTGTCCATCAACTGTGTTTTTTGCAATTTTCACCCCGAGTGGGCTGGGTATGCTCAGACGTGAGTCCCAGGCTCTCCACATCACTGGAGTCAAGCTATCCAGGCTGAAGAAGGCAGATAGCCAGAAACCGGTCTTTGGATGCTTGATTCCGGTCTAGGAAAGACATGGCTTGGTAGTTCGGGCTGGACTGTTCCCATGAGGCACAGGGTCAAGGCTGATTTGCATATAGCCATTGTCTAACCTAGGGTGGTGTGGAGAGCAAAACAACGATGGATTTAGGCCCAGATCTTTGTACTGGGGTGAATGTAAGACATTGTTCTGCATTCTGTCCATCAACTGTGTTTTTTGCATACATCTTAAACATGCATATGCACAGGAGTGGGCAGTAGCAATAGCTCCAGCATTGTATAAAAATCATGCAGGGTGGGATGAGGAGTCAATCCACCATGTGATCCCGTTAAAAACTTCACCAAATGCTCAGAGGCAATACCCTGTCAAGCAAGATGCTAAAAAACAGGTCAGGGAGATCTTAGATCAACTTGAATAGCAAAGGGTTATCGAAAATTGCACTTCGCCAATGAACAATCCTTTGTTTCCTGTATCAAAACCGGATAATTCATATTGTCTAGTTTTATATTACAGACATTTAAACACTTACACAAAGACATTTGCTGTCCAAAACGCACACAGTGTTGCATTGATGCATAACATCGTACGGAAAAAAGACAAAACACCACTTGATATCTCAAATGGATTTTTCTGCCAAAGTAGAGCGCCTGAAAGCAGGTATTTGACCGCATTCTCAGCGTTAGGGTCACAGGGACAATTTTGTTGTCTCCCCCAGTGGTATAAGAACAGTGCGATCGTATTCTCAGCAAGAGTAACTGAGTTACTCCGAAATTTTGATGAGGAAGCATTGTCCTATGTGGATGATATTTATCTGACAGACCATGACTTAATGTGGCACTTGACCAGAGTGAGCCCCATTATTATGGAATTCGCTTCTGAGGGCTACAAATGTAACTTAAAAAAATTTAAAATAGCCCATCTTAGTGTCCTGTTTTTAGGATACGGGCTTTCAAGTGAAGGGAAAAGTCTGGCAGCTAACTTTTTAGAAAAGTGTGCGCTGCTCCAACCTCCAAAAACATTAAAAAAAAATGCAATCAACACTGGGATTCCTAATTTCGGCTTGTAAATATGGATCACAAATTCCCCACACTAATAATGTGTGATTTCGTTTACTGTGTACAGTCATACAATGAGTACTTACATCAATGGGTACTAAATGGGTTTAAAGTTATGAAAGGTGGCACAATTAAGCATAAAATGCTATGGGAACAGGTAGTTGAGTTGACAAAATGAACTACCACGGGCTCACGTGATACACACACTGAGTCATCAGCGTGAGGGCGCTCACGTTGAAGGGAATTCATTGGCTGATGAAGTCGCAAAGGGGGCTGTACACACGGCTTCCGTAGCTGCAATCACTCGCTCTAAAACAAGCATAGACGGTGATATTAAGGTGGCTGTCATTGCTTCTCGCAAAGGCAGCTCAGCAGTACCTAATAAATTCCACTCATGTACTCCTAGAAGTTAGATGCACAAAACATTCCACATGCTCCGATTCCTGGAGTGGGGGATAGATTAATACCAAATATGGATCGTAGGCAAGGTTTAATACTAGCAGCACACAAGGGTTTGGGCTCTGTGCACACAGGCATTACAGCGACTATTTCTTTATTGAAACAGCGCTATTGGGGGCCAGGACTAACCAAACAAACTAAAGACTATGTCTTGAAATGTGACATCTGCCAGCAGATGAAGGGTTCCTCCATAACTCGCCCGTCACAGACACCACTATTAAAATCAGAAAACCCCTTGCATGTGTGTATTTGGACCACTGTGGCCCCTTACAATCTGATGGGGCTAAAAAATGCACCATGGTTGCAGTGGATTCATGCTCCGGATTCCTATGGGTATGGCCTCAGCACTCGGCTGATGCTCAAACTGTTATAAAAGATTTGCGACCCTTTATAGGGACATACGCAGTTGGCAAGTTACATTCTGACCATGGCCCGGCATTTAGCTCTCAAGCTTACAAAGAGGCCATGGAAAGTATGGGTGTAGCATTGTGATACTCCTTTCCATACCATCCTCAGGGAAATTTGGTTATGGAGAAGAAAAACTGAGACTTAAAGCAATCTTTAACAGCTTGGGTATTAGGCAAAGACAGTAGTTGGGTCCATCACTTATATGGGGTACAGAGAGCCCTTAATAACCAGACAAGAAGTTCTCTAGAGGGTGTCACTCCATATGAGGTTCTATTTGGGACGAGAATGTTGGTACCTGATCTTGATTGTGAAGGCACAGTGGCGGACGGGAAACCATTTGATATCCATGACCATTTGGCTGTTTTTACAGGATCTAAATGAATCCAGGACAAGACAAAGTAACTTCCTCTCAAAACAGACTGCCACTGGGGAAATCAAGGCAGTCACGCAAGACCTGTCTGGTTTCCAAAAGTCGGGGATCTGGTCAGAGAAGAAATAGTGGCCAAGAAAGATTTTCGGGCCATCCTCCAGAAAACCTGTACCGGTCCTAGCAGTACAAGGAACAATAACTGTACTTCTGCTGCCACTTGCCGGGAAAAAGGAGAAGAGATTGTCTCAATTGACTGAATCAAACCACACCATGTGGCCAATACTAAACAGTAGGCCTCATGGAGTCCACAGTAGCAGACGCCCTCTCTCGCTACAATCCAAAAAGTTCAAACAGAAAGACTCATCACGTTTGAAGAGCCACCTGTACCGAATGATGGACTAGGCAACAATGCTATGGAACTCGTTCCTCTTGAACCCGAACTTCAAAATCAAACTCAAAGCAACACCCAAGTTGCAATTAGACCCAACACAGATGTCTATATCAACATGCCTCGACGAGAGCAAAATACAATTTCAACAAATCCCGATGCAATTCCAACAATTGATCGAACTGCTTCTGGTTACTTCATGAATTTTGATATATTTTCTTTGGATCCAAGTGAACCTGAAATGATGCCAGTCTAAAAATCACTCAAGCAACAAATCAAGAACTTTCTTCAAAAGACATACCTGGTATCGCCTTGGGTAGAACTCTGGATAATTACTGGGATACAGTTTTTTCTTTTCTGGCTAGGCTTAGTTATAACATTTAGCATGCTTATTAATGGATGATACCTTCAGCAAAGCTCTACAGGACAAAAGGTCAACTTGATATTAAAGCCACATCAACCATCACACCGTGAACAAAGTGACTTGTCATCAGTGAACATTACAGCAGTTCCTATACCGGACGGTATAGGTTGGGAGTCGGGACAAGGGTGATTTCGATATATTCTGCCTGACCGAACTTTTAAAAAATTCTCATTTATTTAAAATTTCATTAAGTGATATCATTACATCCAGTACTTTTTCTGATGATTGGGACACTGAAACTGTTAATAACATGTTGTCTGATTTAGAAAAACCTGCTGCATTTCCAAATACTGAAATGTTAGAAGGTAATTCATACTATGACGCATTGTACTGTTATCATCATTATGGTCATCATTTCTTGCACAAATCTATTTCACCTACAAATGTTTTTGAATAACGCCAATGGGAACATTGCCCTAGTTTGCATACCTTTGCACAGAAATGTTCATACTTTTCAGGGTTTAACACCACAGACCCAACCTCATATTATTATAAGGTTGCACCGCCATTGGCACTGAAAATTATGCTAACACCAACAGATTTACTCTGCTTCCTTTAGTTCCCAACTGTATGAACAGGGTTTTGACCTATGGAAGGACACAATTATGTGGTAAATATAATTTACCTATGCGGAATTTCTATGCGGCAAAGTTCAATAAGAATAACTCAATCAAAAATGAGAGGCAGAGTCCGAGGCATCTGAGTTTATAAGGGTTTTATTCCATAAAATGGAATTGGTTCGAACCAGGTATCGTGTTCCATCACCACGAAGGTTCAGGAAGGGATAGACAATGCTTTATTAACAGAGTACAATATATATAGTAAATGCATTTAATGGTGATGGATACAGAAGGCGTAACAGCTGAGAGAAGAGAGATAAGAACACATGTACGTAACAGAAGGCGTGCACGAGGGCGTACACGGAGGTGTGTGCTAGACAACGTCACATGAAAGTGTCACAGGTGGGTGGATCCATAGAGGAATCCTGCAGTGTCAGCAGAAATATATGGCAGAGGTGCGCGCGCAGCAGCATGACGTGTGATTGACGTGGAACTGGAGGGTGAAGGGGACTTGACATTTAGCACCATACGTGGAGACAGAAGTCTGGCATGTCAGAACAACCTAAACCCAAATCATATCTAATATCTTGTGTTTGAGGAACTGTATTATCTAGAGGGAAAGGTCTCTCGGGCAAAGGCTATTCTATACTGACTGCTAGTGCGTGCATATGTGTCTACGTGTCTATGAGTAATACTAGGGGGCCATGGGTCTACCATGGTAACAGGAGCAATGAATTACTTGCACGGAGACAGAAAGGCCGGGCCCTTTGCTCTGCAGCTGGGGAGATGTTTTCCTAAATCACTAGACAGGAATGTATTTTCGAGGAGCGGAGCAGATAACTTGAAGGTAAAATACAGTCTTGGCAGGCAAGCAGGCCGAGCCAGGCACCGCTCGCCGCACAGGGAGTAGGGTAAGGGTCATGGATGCGGATCCAGGCTGCAGCTTTCAGAGACAGAAGGCAGAAAGGAAGATGGCAGAAATCAGGGCCTAGCTCGCCGGAGCCAGGAAAACGTGAAAGTGCACCATGTAAAGACGGTGGCACGGCATACTTAGGAACTGAATATTCGACCCATTCATGGTGGATCTGAAAGAGGACATGTTAACGTTGGACGCAAATGTATTTGCGTCTTCATAGCTGGCTGTGGAGGGAACATACATGTACTTGAAGCACGTACATGGAGCCGTTGGGGTCTACGTTAGGGGACACAATTGACCATAAAAATTCATATTACCTCATTCCCTCCTTGTCCCCTACGGACCCTTCATGATATATCGATCTTCATTAGTCTATCAATTTGTTCATATAACATCATTTGCTCTTCCTTCTTCTGGCGGGATTTCGAACGTGGACTTGAATGGGGAATACATGATGTGGCGCACAAGCCGCAAATCGCTGGCCCACACTGTAAACATAAGCAACAACTGAACACTATGAGAAGAGCTATTCCGAGGAAGGATAGGACTTTCCATCCCCAGGCTGATAACACGCTCCAGAACCAACCGGACCAAGTCCAGGTGCCTGGATTCTGGTGTTTCTGACTTGCAATCTTATGGAGACGAGTTATGGCTCTATATACTGATGGTGCGTTTTCTGGAATGAAAACACAGCAACTCGATCCGATGACTCTACAAGCTCCGCCCCTATCGGCCAGGATGACGTCAAGGACAAGACGATTTTGGAGAACAACAATCCGCATAGCAGACTGCTCCTCTGTTAAGTTGCCTAGGGCGGAAGTAGTTTCATTCACTACTGCTTCGAGGGTTCTGGTTAATTTACGTATCAGTTTACTATTAAAAACAGCACCTAAATAGGGAAAGAAACCTTTATTGAAGTTTGTATACTGCTCCCATGCCGTTTCAGTATAGTCGACAATCGGGAGATCTCTCTGGGGTCTATTGTGTACTAGATGGGAGTCCCTATGATAATCAGGAGGGGCTAGGAAAACAGGTGGCAGTAGGAATGCAATGTAACAAGTACCATCCCAATCTAGAGGTAAGCGTATATATGCTGTATGACCACAAATGAAATAGGAATGACGGGAAGCTTTAAATGTAGACTTGCCTTTATCACTGAATTCGATCACAGTAGTACATCTACTATGACCCAGGTGTACTGAACCATTCTTTCTGACACATAATTCACCTTTGACTGGTAATACTGACATTGCGGGCAAGACTGGTTCGTTTTCGAACTGTACATTCAGAATCATGAGGTTAAGTGTAAAATTACCTAATCCATATACTTCGTTTTCTAGATCTGTCCCTGTCCTTTGGGGAAGACCCTCCTTGTCAGGGAAACATACTTTATGCAGAACTGTGTTCAGATTTCCCCATACCCAATTGCCCTGGTAAACTACGGAATCAGAATCTAAAGAGTTCATTAAACTAAACCATGCACCACGGGAACCATTGTGTGTGAACTGGTACGGAAAGAGGGGCAGAACTCCCTTGTACTTCTGATAGGGAGGGAGTCAGCCACATATCCAACAATTGGTAGCATTGCTGGTCTGATGGGAATGATGTAACATACTGATGAATGTATTGTTGCGCAGCGCAAGTCGGTAAGATAACTCGTACGGGGACATTTGAAGAAGAATGTGCACGTTTGAAAATAGGAAAGTACATGTGTAGCAGTATACTTGCAGCAATAATCATAAAACTCAGAAAAACATAATCAATAATGTCACAATGCAGTGACTACGGAGAGATTTACAATATTCATGTTTCTTGATCTGTTTCTGTCTATCTCTCTCTCTATTGGGGTCTAGCGGATACATGTCAAGAACTTGTCTAACCGATTCACCTAGGGGAGGACTTAAACAATTAAACTGTCTGACTTGCTAGACCTCAACTTCATGCGAAATTCCTGGGAAGGAGTTTTCTCTACCAAAGGGAGTTTAGTATCAGTCTCTGGAAGGGGGCAGGGCTGGGAGTCTAGTTTCGGAGGCAGTCCATAGTGTCTTTTCACGTGACTCGAGTGGAGCCAGCCCTTGCGGCCCTCCACCTTGACTGCTGTCCTTGTTGTTAATAACACGAGCTTCGGCGCCTGCCAACGGGGCTCCAGCGGACTCCTCCTGTCGAAATTCCGTACAAGGACCAGGTCACCAGGGACGATCTCGTGGGGCTTCACCTCGGTGTTGTCGGGAAAGGCTGCAGCCACCTGTGAACGACATGATTGTAGTGCAGACATCAAGGAGGCAAGGTAATCTGTCAGCATATTACAGTCAACATCTGTGATTTTACGAGGCAGAGGCGTCCCCCACATATTCGGTGGCCTACCAAAGACCACCTCATACGGGGATAGCCCTGTTCTTGAATGTGCTATCATTCTCATGTAAAAGAGTGCAACTGGTAAAGCTACTATCCAGTCAACGCCTTTCTCTTTACAGATCTTGGCAAGACGTATTTTCAGGGTCTGATTATGTCGCTCGACGAGACCTGCTGCCTCGGGATGTCGGACACAGTGGAACTTCCACTGATATCCTAGCAGGAATGATACCTGCTTCATAAGCTCGGACAAAAATGGCTGACCGTTATCTGAGTACACGATGCGGGGCAAACCATACCTGGGGAAAAATTCACGTACCAGCTGCTTGGCAGTGGTCGGAGCAGTGTAATCTGGGACTGGATATGCTTCTGTCCAACGGGAAAGTGCACATACAACTACGAGGACATATTTGAATCCTCGACAACGTTCCATCTGGATATAATCCATCTGGAGGACTTCAAAAGGGTGATCGGGAGGATGAAATCCACCTTGCTCTACGGGAATGCTTTTACCTGGGTTGAACTGACAACAGATCATGCAAGTACGCACTTTCTGTTTGGCTGCTGCTCGTAAATGTTTATTGAACCAAAGGTTTTGAATACTGTCTAACATGGCTTTTTCTCCTAAATGTGCAGGACTATGTACTGTGTTAATGATAACCTGAACCATAGAGTCAGGGAGAAACCATGTGGCTTTCCCCTTCGTCATCCATCCCTGTTCTGTCTGGATCCCTCCTAGTTCAATCCATTTCTTGATTTCGTCTGGTGTAGCATGTGTCTGTATGTCAATTACATCTAGGGCGGGATCTCTAACTGTCATGCAATGTGTTGGTGTTGGAACTATTGTCTTTGTCAGGTCAGTTGCGTGAGTCTGAGTCTGAGCTGGCTGCTTGGCTGTTTGATCTGCCAGGTCGTTACCCTGGGAAATGGTATCTGTGACTTTCGTATGTGCCTTACACTTCATGATGGATATCGCTGTAGGCAAATGTATTGCGTCTAACAAAGCTTGGATAAGGGGACCGTGTTGGATTTTGGCTCCGTGAGAGGTCAAGAAACCTCTCTCTCGCCAGAGTACACCGAAGTCGTGTACGACTCCGAAAGCATAACGTGAATCTGTGTATATGTTAACTCTCTTGTTCTTTGCTCGAATACAGGCTTGAGTCAGAGCAATGAGCTCTGCTGCTTGGGCTGACAGGGTGTCAATACAATTCGTTTCTATGACTTCAGTTTCTGTCGTGACTGCATATGCGGCCACTAACTCTCCTGTACTCGTTCTCATACATGACTCATCCACATAAAGTGTCAGGTCTGGATCTGGTAATGCAGTGTCTGTCAAGTCTTGTCTGGGTTTCGTCGTAATGGTAATGACTTCAACACAATCATGTGCCAAAGGGTCTGTCTCACTTAATGGCAGAAGTGTAGCAGGGTTCAATGTATTGCAACGTCTAATTTCTATGTGTGGCTGAAACAATGTCAATTCGTAACCTGTCAATCTTGCTATAGTCAAGTGCTGAGTCTGTGTTCGGTTTAAAAGAACTTCCACGGAATGTGGAACTTGTACTGTCAATTGGTGTCCTAACACTATGGAATCACTTTGTCTGATTGCTAGAGGTGTTGCTGCGACTGATTTTAAGCACGCAGGCAGAGCCTGGGCTACTGGATCTAATGTACTAGAAAAATAAGCACACGGTTTGTGTGAACCTGCTTGATCCTGGGTAAGTACTGACAATGCGGTACCTTCACGTTCTGTGACAAAAAGTGTAAAAGGCTTACTGTAACATGGTGTCGCTAAAACTGGTGCTTGACATAGGGCTTTCTTTAAGTCGTCAAAAGCTTGTGTATGTTCCTGAGTCCAAGGGAGGACAGTCGATGTCGCTGCCTCCTGAGTTGTCAACTGTATGAGTGGCTTTGCTAGAAATGCATACTGAGGAATCCATTGTCTACAGTAAGAAGTGAGGCCTATAAAGGCCCGTACCTCCTTTTTTGTCTTGGGCTGTGACATGTTTACAATTAACTGGATACGGTCAGGTGTTAGCTGTCTCCCCCCTTTGGACAGCAAGTGCCCAAGGTATATCACTTGCTGAACACAGAATTGCAGCTTCGAAGGAGACACCTTGTGTCCCTTGTCAGCCAAGAAATGCAAAACCGTCAGTGATGCTTGTTCACATTCTGGTTCACTTCGGGCGGTGATCAATAGATCATCGACATACTGCAGTAGGGCAGTGATGTCAGGCATATGAATACTGTTAAGTTGTCTTTTCAGTGCTTGGCTATAGATGCTGGGGCTTTCTGTGAATCCTTGAGGTGCGCGTGCAAATTTGAAGATTCGGCCATTTAAACAGAATCCGAAAAGATATTGGCTTTCCGGATCGATTGGGACACTAAAAAAGGCATTCTTCAGATCAATTACAGTAAAGAACGTTGCCTCTGAATCAATAGCTGTCAATAATGAAGAGATGTCTGGAACCACAGGGTACTGTGGTACAATGCATTTATTCAATTCTCGTAAATCGATCACTAATCGATAAACTGGAGGTGCATTTGGATCAGTACGTTTAAGAATTGGAATGATGGGGGAATTACATAGATTCGAGTTTCTACAACCACTCCTTGTGCAATGAGCTCGTCAATGATTTTCAGTAAAGCCACTACAGCATCTGGTGGTAACTTGTATTGTCGGATTCGTGGTAAAACAACACCTTGTTTCAGTGTAACTCGGCATGGTGTAATGTGCATACAACCTACATCAGTGGGGCCTTGTGCCCATAAATGTGCAGGAACATTCTGTAATCTGGGATCAATATCTCTCAACACATAGTGACCCTTAAAGTCACGCAAAAACAATCTTACTCCTTCCGGAGAACAACAGATTACAGCTCCTAGAGCCTTCAGTGTCTTGATGCCTAATAAGTTTTCTGGACATGATTTCGTGAGCAATAAATCTGTAGTGCGAGACAACGGACCAACTAAAAGGGGTACTGGTTTCGATACTTCATTTACAATAGGCTTGCCTGAAAATCCAAGGGAAACATTCTGTGAGCCTGAGAGGGGTGCCCCTGGAACCTCGTCGTGACTGATTGTTGTTCTGCTTGCCCCTGTGTCAATCAAAAACTTTCTATCTTTTCCTAATACTTGACTATGTACATAAGGACCCTCTTGATCTACAGGAACCTCAATAAGAGGCAAGCCAACCTCCCACTCTAGGCTGTTTCATGTATATCGCTGATAATCGGGGTAATCAGTTTGTGCATACTGGTACATCTGTTGAGTTGCATGTTGTGTTGCGGCAATCGGTTGTGGCTGTGGTACCGCTACAGTCTGTTCTGTCTGTTGTGGAGCATGCATAGGCTGTACATTCTGTGGTACGTGTTGTTGGGCCTGGTCTTGTCTAGGTTGACGTGGTCTTTCTTTAGTTTTACCTGTAGACATATTGTGTTTCAAAACTGCACAATCGTTTACATAGTGACCTGGCTGTTTATAATAGTTGCATATCCCTTTAACAGGAGCTGCTGAATTATTGGACTGTGTCATGCCCCTTTTCTGACCGTCAGCTGAAACTGACTGAGCAACTAGCCTTTTCATTTTCGTGTCTTTCATACGTCTTTGTTCGTGATCATGTTCTTCTCTAATCCTGTTCTGGTGGTACTGTAACATTTGTAACATTTGGGAAGGCGTATTTGCTTGCCATGTGCTCTCGACTTTCAGCACACGATTCTTAACTTGGGGCAGAGAGTTCTCGACTAATTTGAATACAAAAAGGTGTGGGTATGACTCGCTACTTGCTTTCAGGCCAATATTAATAATAAAACATTTCTCAAATCGGGAATAAAAATCGCTAGTGTCTTCGTCGGGTTTCTGTTTGCAGGCTGAGATGGCATCCCAGTCCTCCTTTTTAGTTGCTAATAATCGTGGCAAGACCTGTACTAACAATCCTGGTAATGCTTTAGTTTTGTCCCCAAGACCCAACCCTGGGGTTCGGCCATTTTCTTCTGTTTCTAATGCAGCCCAATCAATCTTTTTGTCTCCCACCTCCCATTCTTTTTCTTTGAGTTTCTCGTAAATACCGGCAGGCAATAGTACTTTCAATATCTTCATAATGTCGGGATAGGTATAATCACCCATGAGTAACATGTCCTTTATTTCACGGTGAAAACCTGCAGGGTCTTTATCATGACTAGGCACTAATTTCTTCATTTCCAATAATTCCATTTTAGTTATGGGTGTGTATACAAATACACGTGTAAGGGTGTTATCATTATTCCTGACTGGATGTACTTCTCGCAAGGGATTCTGTCTGTCTATGTAAAACATTTTTCTTTCTGGGGGTGGAGCTGAAACAAACTGTGGATTCAGGAAGGCACTATATCTGTGTCGATGTTCTAAAATTACTTTAATTAAATCGGTACCCAGGCCTCTCCATTTATTCATGAGTAACTCTATTAGTACATCAGGCAAGGGACCTGGATCAGAATGTTGGCTCTTATACAATATAAGGAGGTGCTGTATCATGTACATACCAGCTAATCGCTGTTCGTCTGGGGAAAGATTCAAAAATGTTTGTGCTAATGCGTCATCATTATATTTATCGGAATTGTCAGCCCATTGTACAGCTGACCTGGCTAATTCTTGTTCGTCCATGGAATTGAGTACATGGTACCCCATTCGTTCTTGAAGTATTTTATCGGTAGCCTGAAATAGATGTTCGGGAGTCTTCGGATTTGACATGGCAGCGTGAAAAAGTCTCTTGCTTTCTGGGCGTATCGTTTTATTAAAAGGTCTACCCTTTCCTACATATGCTATTGTTTCTGTATGTTCTTCTTCTAGCTCATCCCCCTCTGAGGATTCATTCTTGTCATTATCTGCTTCATCTTCAGCTTTCTCTTTTTCATGAAATACTGTTATTTCTTTACGAATTTTTCTGTACATGGCCTCTATACATTTCTGTCTATCATGTTTTCCGTCTGCAATATTCTGACCCCATGTAGTTAGTACCTCCATCTCATCCTTATCTACACCAGGCCGGTCTCGTTCTCTTATGAAACAGTTTATGAGGAATCTTAAAATCATACTTTGAATGTCTACTTTCTGGTGTGCCATGGCCTCGTGAATACATTCCTGACCCTCCACAGTCTGAACAAAACAATATATCCTGTCTAGATGATTTTTCATTCCTGGAAATAAAACTAAAAAGTTTGCAGCACGTCTTATACGGATTGAGGCTAATATCATGCAACCGTCCTTGCCTGGTACTGGATCATATCTACAGTCTGTAAGATATTCTTTAAGCTTTTCAATTGGGACTGCTCTCGGGGTACGTTGCATTGCTAGTTCTCTAATAGTTAATCGCTGTACTGGTGGCGGGGTATGGTAACCTCCTGAGGCGCCTCCTGAGGCGGAGGCTTGAGCATCACCTGTCTGTAGGGCCGTGTCAGGCCCAAAAGGATTATGCGGATTAATAGGGGGTGCAGGTAAGGGTGGAGGAAGCCGACCGGGAGGGGTAAGCTGTTGCGGACCTGGGGTCCGACCATCAGGGGGTGGTACAGGTGCAGGTGGGACATTAGTATATTCGGGAGCTACGTCGTCTAAATAGGAAGAAAGGAAAATATCTGCTGCGGTCTTGTGACGTAATTTAGTCGGAACCACTGGAGGGGGCAGATCTTTTGGTACTTCCGGGGTCGCCTTGGGCAGGCCCTCGGCCAGGACTGGATACAATCCTGTCATAATGGCATTACTCCGTCTATCGTGTTGTTCCATTCTAACTCGTTCCCCTTCTTCTAGTAGTTCTTTTTCTTTGGCTTTTTCAGAATCCTCTCTACTTTTCTCTGCTTTTCTGAGTGCTTTCTCTGTCCGTCTGTGTGATTCTTTACGCCATAGTTCTATGGCATCTTTCTGTGACTGTCTAGCTTTCTTTTTCCATAATGCTTCTTCTACTCTCATGATGCAATCGGCATCCCATGTCCCTGTAGCGGGCCATCTCTGATTCTCTGCTAAATCCTTAGTGTAATCCACCCACAAGTCGAGATATAATACAGCGTCTGAGCCGTGTTTGTGGTACATAAAATATCCGGGAGTGTCCCTGGGTGGGATGGGAACAGCTTCCTCGAGTATCCCTTTTCTAGTTCCTATCTGTTTCAGTTTCGAAAGCAGCGGCATTTTGAGCCGTGATACTTGATACTTGATACTTACTCGGACTTGGACACAAATAATACAATAAACACAGTAATGAAAATCAAACAATCACTCATACCACGACATTAAAACACATTAAAACATTTCGGAACGGACAATAACTTGGTAGCTAGATACTTGATATACTGCTAAACAGTACAGATACACTGCTAAACAGTGCAGACCGGGTCTGTGTACCCAAACCCGTCTTGACCGGACACAAATTAATGCACCCGTCTAGATGCGTCCCCAGCAACGGTACTCACCGGGAAGCACGGAACGGAAGGCCTCGGAAACTCGACACTGGACTGGACCGGACTGGACTCGACTCTACTCGTGACGTAGGTACTTCGGAACCTCGGACCTTCGGAACTGGTGGGCCTCTGAACACCTCGGACCTTGCTCTCTCGGCTGGGCTCTGGTCGGAATCCTCCGCACTCCTCACCGCCTCGTCTGGGTGTCGATCGCAGCCTCAGTCACCTCCGTTGGCCTGAGGGAGATACAGGAAATCCTGCGGGTACGCGTAGTTGTCCGTCACGGCTGTGGCAGGGGACCAGGCCTGCAACGCACCGCCGGCGCGTAAGGTGGGGGAGGGGTCCCTATTCGGGCGCCAATTATGTGGTAAATATAATTTACCTATGCGGAATTTCTATGCGGCAAAGTTCAATAAGAATAACTCAATCAAAAATGAGAGGCAGAGTCCGTGGCATCTGAGTTTATAAGAGTTTTATTCCATAAAATGGAATTGGTTCGAACCAGGTATCGTGTTCCATCACCACGAAGGTTCAGGAAGGGATAGACAATGCTTTATTAACAGAGTACAATATATATAGTAAATGCATTTAATGGTGATGGATACAGAAGGCGTAACAGCTGAGAGAAGAGAGATAAGAACACATGTACGTAACAGAAGGCGTGCACGAGGGCGTACACGGAGGTGTGTGCTAGACAACGTCACATGAAAGTGTCACAGGTGGGTGGATCCATAGAGGAATCCTGCAGTGTCAGCAGAAATATATGGCAGAGATGCGCGCGCAGCAGCATGACGTGTGATTGACGTGGAACTGGAGGGTGAAGGGGACTTGACATTTAGCACCATACGTGGAGACAGAAGTCTGGCGTGTCAGAACAACCTAAACCCAAATCATATCTAATATCTTGTGTTTGAGGAACTGTATTATCTAGAGGGAAAGGTCTCTCGGGCAAAGGCTATTCTATACTGACTGCTAGTGCGTGCATATGTGTCTACGTGTCTATGAGTAATACTAGGGGGCCATGGGCCTACCATGGTAACGGGAGCAATGAATTACTTGCACGGAGACAGAAAGGCCGGGCCCTTTGCTCTGCAGCTGGGGAGATGTTTTCCTAAATCACTAGACAGGAATGTATTTTCGAGGAGCGGAGCAGATAACTTGAAGGTAAAATACAGTCTTGGCAGGCAAGCAGGCCGAGCCAGGCACCGCTCGCCGCACAGGGAGTAGGGTAAGGGTCATGGATGCGGATCCAGGCTGCAGCTTTCAGAGACAGAAGGCAGAAAGGCAGATGGCAGAAATCAGGGCCTAGCTCGCCGGAGCCAGGAAAACGTGAAAGTGCACCATGTAAAGACGGTGGCACGGCATACTTAGGAACTGAATATTCGACCCATTCATGGTGGATCTGAAAGAGGACATGTTAACGTTGGACGCAAATGTATTTGCGTCTTCATAGCTGGCTGTGGAGGGAACATACATGTACTTGAAGCACGTACATGGAGCCGTTGGGGTCTACGTTATGGGACACAATTGACCATAAAAATTCATATTACCTCAATAGACTTCCATAGGCAGCAACACATTTTTACAGAGGCGGTTTCTCCATGGGAGCGTAGGAGTGCCGCCCTCCACACTGCTGCAGAAAGCTGGAAAAGTAAAATGGTAATAAAAGGACTTTATTACCATTTTATTTTTCTGGGTTTCTGCAGAATGGAGCAGGGAAGAACAGGGCCTGTGCATCTTTGATGCCCCTTCAGTATGATTTGCACATGTCGGTTTGGCTGTGTACCTTGCTACGGCCAAACTAACAGTCGCAATTCAAACTCTCCCCGGGTTGGAGAGCAGACACCGGCCTTTAGTGCTCTTCAGCGCATTGAGGCAGCCTGCTTCAGCCAATCTAGATTCTTCTCTCATGCAGCATGAGAGCAGTGTCTGAATTGGATAAGGAGCCGTGAGACCTTGTGCTTGAGGAGTCTGCAGCGGGGACCATAGAACCCCGAGGATGTGCTGCAGGCTAAGAAGGTAGGTGAAACATTTGTTTTTTTTATATTTAAATGTAAATGTTTATTTGTATGTTTTTTTATTTTATTTATGTTGACCCACCATGTTTCTGGCTCACCAACCTCCACTGAACGCAGGCATGAACTCCGGCACAGTTTGTACAATAACATTCTCCCCATTCCAGTCGCCCTTAATTTCAACCATAACATTCCACATTCCACTCCAGAAAAGACTAGACCCAACACGGATCAGTTTAAATGGGACAGGGCAGTACACACTCTCCCACCAAGTGTAAGGGGAGAAAAGTGTGCCTGTCAGTATATAATACCTGTTGACATCACTGTTAGCCTATTGCAAATCAGGAAGTTATGATAGCATCTTCTCTCATACAAGGAGGGTTTAACTTAAGGTGCCCAACTGGATCAGAGAGCTGCGGTTTGGGCTACTGCAAACACACATGACTGCCAGGGTCAAGCAGGAACATAAATAGGCCTGGGCACCAAAATGAAAGTGGCCCCCATTATTGATTTAGATAGCTAAAAAAGTTGCCCATGTTTGCAAATCGAGGCAGTGTTGAACTTGTAAAAACACGGGAACATTTATCCAAAATTCACGCAGCAAGCTACCTTGCTGCGCTGAGCTGCATGAAAGAGAAAGGGCAGGAACCCACGTATTTAACATTATACTACACATTACTGCCCTTCCCTTGAGTTGGCGCACAATGTGCTGCCTAGCACCAATGCAGGCACCTTTGCGTCATGTTGCAAGGGTGCCTGTAGTGCAGGCAGGATTGTTTTGTGCAGTAAGGGACAGCTTCCTGCCCCAAAACAATCCTTTGAGACCTTTTCCTCTTTGTATGTGTGCTGCAGAGGAAAAAACGAGGAGAAAGTAAGATATTTCTCCTCGCTACACCTCATCTGGGGAGGCGTAGCATTTTGACACATTTCCGGGTCCACCAGTAATGGTAAATCCAGGAAGGTGCCAAAATCCATGGGTGGATGCCTGGGAACACCCATGCTCAACCCATGGAACGCCTCCCTGGGGCAGAGTAACACAAGGTCGTGATTTGCACTGCCTTGCGTTACTCTAGATTTATCAAGCCACTTCAGGGCCAGGCAGGGCCTTGCGAGGCCGGATAAACATGAAGTAGTAGTTGCGTCGCTCTTGTTTCCCCTTGTGTGGTGCAAGGGCGTCGCAATTCATTGATAAATATCCCCCGCACTGTACAAGTATTTTTCAAGGTGCGGAAGACTACATCCATCGATGCTTCCTGCAGTAAATTTATATTTTCATTTCAGAGGAAATAAACAGAAAAAGCCTGGTCAGCAGACTGTAAGAGGCCCACGAACAGCCCAAAACATCATGGCATCGGACACTGCCAGATTGCCCTACAGGCCTGTCCGACCTTGATAACTGCCATGTGCACTGCAGCAAAAATCTGAATCCACAAAGGTCTGCCTCAATGAGGAAACTATGAGTAGTTGTGCACGCCAGCCATGGGGAAGAACTATCTGTCTCAAACCCTGGGAGAGATAACTATTGCATGCCTGCGATAAACGTTAATAAAATGAAACTATCTGTTGCTTCTAAGCATACTCAAAAATATACTCATTTGCACTGACCGGCAAATCCACCGGGCATATCAACAAGAGTCAGCGTTAATTACCAGTTGACCATGCTTAGCGCCGTTTTTGTTAACGCCGGCTATCGCTGGAATTTATTGCCATGCTTGCGCTGTATTAACAACGCTTAGCGCAATGGCGATATAAATTCCAGCGATAGTGGGGAAATCGCCGTTTTGCAGAGAACATCGCTGGTTTTTCAGGGATGTATGACGTTACAACGCATGCATTTACATCGCGGTACATTACATCGCGGTTTTTACAACGCAAGTCATTACAACAACTTGCGTTGAAAGGTGCAGGACTTAGGAGTAATATAATTTACTATTCCAACTCCAGTCTGCGTACAGTAGGGAAGGTGTTGGATAGTAAATTATACTGTTCCTTGTCCTAGTGTGCCATCCTGCGCAAGTCGCTGTAAGGACTTGCGTTGTAAAAACCGCGATGTAATGGCATTTTGATGTAATCCCTGTGTTGTAAACAATGTTTCCCGTTTTTCAGTGATGTTCCCTGCTAAACGGCGATATGCTTGATGATACGACCTGGTGGTTGTGACACAATAATCCACCTCCCATGTTACACATACATTAGTCAGGATTTTAGCAGACGTTAGATTTTGGCGAACCATTAGAGATGCAGAGCGCCTCGTCGGGGAAAGGGCTGCTAAAATGCGCTAATGTTCGTTAGCATCCCCTTGTAGGTAGGGCGATAATATTTTCACCGCTTATTTGGCTTTTAAAGCCAAAAAAATGGAGATAAGGTCCTTGTTAATATGTCCCACAATTTGGTAATGTGGAAAGTGTTAAAGCTAAACTGGAAGAATATCGTGACAGAAGCAGGAAGGATGACGAATGCATTTGTTTGTCTCATGGAAACTGATGCCAATGTTTCTGCAGAGCCAGTTTGTCAGTATAATGTCTTTGTGAAGCATGTTCATGTTTGCAACCCGGTGAATCAATTTTGGGGACCAGTATGAATAGGAACACCCAAAGTATATGGCCGGTTTCTGCTGTAGGCGCATTCAGCGTGTGGGAACTTTTAAATTAATTTCTCCTTTGTTTTGCAAATTTTAATTGTTGCTGTGTAGTTATGCGTAAAGTGCTTCCTGCTGCCAAGTGGCACTTCAGAAGCTTCCCTTACGAGCTACTGGAGTGATGCATTAGCACATCGGAAATGTGGCTGAGGAACCTTTTAATTTGCCCTGGTTTTCTTAGTGCATTTTCGCAGCACATCTTAATGAGTCACCTGGCCTGCGTTGTTTTGTTCACAGCTGTTATTAGCCTCGGTTCTTGTGCTGCATTGAAGCTGATGACACATACACTCCACAAGGATGCAGCAATTATATGCCTGCCTGTCTGCCTGAGTGTCATGGTTTTTGCGGGTTTTCCACTTTGAGGAAACGGTGTGACCGACTCGTAGTAATTTGCCTATTAACACATTGGCGCATCGTGGCTTTCGAGATAAGTGCTGCCTTACATAAAATATCCGAAAACACACACAGATGCGCCGGGTGTATTTACGGTGGCTCCTGTGTTGGTTACAGTCATGGATGGCACATTTTCAGGTGCAAGGGGCAGGATGGTGGCTATGTCGTGGTTAGAGGTGGGCAAAACTTCCCTTTTTCACATTCACGGTAAGTGAATGGGAAACTGGAGGCAATTTCGCCATTTCTACATCCTTCCGCCCTGGGTGAGAAAAAGGGAGGAACCAGTGCTTAATTTGAGCCGGCAGTTTCCGGTGTTTGGCACTGGAGCAGCTAATTGTCGACACTGCGCTTTTGACAAACCCCATGGTGGCGCTGTTTGTATAATTTAGAGATGAGCAGTACAGCAATTGTTTATACATCATTCAGTATGCATTAAAAACAGCTAATACCTGCCGCTCAAGCTATTTTTATAGCTTGGGGGCCTGGAATAGGCTGAATTCTCCCACTTGTAGCAGTGTGCTGGTTACTAGTTGTGTAGGTACTGTCATTGACAACGCTGGCAGTGACAATGGGTGGTGCAAGCTGCAAATGCCTCCTGACTAGAGCTCTGGCACTTTTTTAATTTTTTTTTTTTTACAAATTTAGCACTGGGAGGAAAGCATAAAAAATGTGCTGCTAACGAAGAGATCATCATTCCGGGAACTGATGAATGAAAGGAAGGAGGAAATCGCATGCCGCCCATCAGCATGAGGAGCTGCCAAATTAAAAGAACTTAATGGTAATTGAAGTAAGTGAACTACAAAGCCTGCTCCTGACAGTGCCCTTTAAGGAAACCTTACCAGCAGAGGAGCATGCATATGGCACCTTCCTACTAGAGTGCCAGGAGGACCCTGTAGGAAGGTGCTGCACACAAAGTTTCCTGCGGGGAATGCTGCTTGGAAGTGCACTGTCACGGATCTGGGCAATGTATTTACCCTAATGCAGTTAGCATTAAAGCAAATACATTGCCCTAACTGCATTAAGGCACATTTAAATGTATTTGTAAATGTATTTGAGCTTGTAAAGCGCACTGCTACCCGTAGGTTTCCTGGCGCTGTATAACTTTGGGGAACCCGTCCTGGCTTTCCCTGTGAGATGGTCCCTATTCCTATTGGGAACCCGCAAGGTGAAGCCAGGCATCCCCGGTGTTGATGGGGCCTTTTGTGGAGATTAAGCAACCTGTTGCCCAGAGTTGCTGAGTGGAACCCATGGTTAGAGTGACACCGAGGCGAGATTTATCGAGCTCGCTGACATTGGCCCAAACACCCTAATACATCTGTTAGCCCCTTACAGTGCTTCAAATTGCACCTGTGTTTCTTGGGATTTTACACCCACAGAGCAGTGTATCAGGTTCCAATTCTGCTCTGCAGGTGGAAAAGAATAAACTTTCAAAATTCCCACGTTTTGATTTCCGCGCTGAAATTTTACCCAACTCTAGTTGTCAAACTCTTGGTTGTATGTGTACTTTGCAGGTGGTGAGAGCTTTCTGTGGCAGCTGTGCCTCAATCTTGGAGGTGTTTCCCACCCTTGTTGCTACTTCTCTAGGTGGGTATGTACTTCCATATATGTAACTGTTTTTGTGTTCGTCGATGGACAATGTTGGGGCAATGTGATAGAATTGAGTGGGGTTTTCGCTCATCCGTCATGAACGAGTGTTCAGAGTGTGGACATGGTGATGTCTCTTGGAGAAAGCCATACACTGGGGAACCTTGAACTGGATTGCATAGACGTAGATGCAGGACGCGGTCTTGCTCCTCCAACAGCTGCAATTGCCGACTCCTCCCACAGCCAGGACACTGTTCACTTTGGCTGTTGGTCCCACCCGTGTCGGCACATACCGCTGCGCTGCCTCGCCGCCTTGCCCCTGTTCCCCTTTGAAGGGGGCTTTTTCACAGTAGGGCGATGGATGTCAGGCGTGGAACCAGAAGCCCAGAAGAAGCCATGAGCTAGGCAGTTGGACACTGGATGCTGTGCCCCTCTTCTGAGGCTCCGAAGGATCTCGAACCACGCAACAAGGTGCTACCCAAGCCTCCCCTTGCACTGCATTCATTGTGCATGAGGTGAGAAGTGCACTGGGTTCCAGAGCACTGATGAATACTGGGCTTATCAGCAAGGCAATGCAGTTGAGCTGGGATCAGGGAGCTGGAAGTTTAGCCCAAAGAAAAACAAAGACAAAAACAAAGCGAAGACAAAGGCAGGATCATGGTAGGAGCAGTACTCCTCTTGAGGGTTCAGCTGGCGGTGAGCAGAATTGGCCCGGCTAGGTCCATAGTGCGGCTTGCTCCCACACTGGTCTTGTAATCTGGGCTACTCCTGCCCTCACAGCTCTGTGGAGACCTCCAAAGGAGGACATTAATTGCTTCTGGAGGAAATATCTTGAAGGAACAACACAATCAAAGCCAAAGTCAAAAACAGTCTTTACCCGACATAAATTTCAATAAACTTGAGCAACCCAGCAAAAATCCCTCTGCAAAGGAGAGGCACCTGGTGGGGCAATACTGTCAACGGGACAGGAGATCATGAGATCAGGGAAGACAAGGGTGGTGCCTTCAATCATTCGGGCAAGTTATGGCTTCAAAATGTGCTCCCTCCATAGCGTATGGAGCAGAAGCACTCGCGGGAGAGCAGACAGAGTAATTGAAAATGCAATCATTGGTACTTCCGGCAGGTGTTTTGCCTTCTACAACATACCTCTCAGCCCAAATAAGGTTATAATTTGGGATACGGCGGCAACACCTGTCTCGTTTGGCTGCCTACTTAAACATTTGCTACAAACTAAAAAGAGCACAGAGAGGCACATTAAACAATGTTTTGTGGCACACAATATCCGACCCACGCAGTATCCAGGCACCTGAATACATGAAAGTGGCCAGGGGCGGCTCTAGGCTCATTGCAGCCCTGGGCAGGGAGCATAGGTAGGGAGCCCCGGAAGAGGGGCTCCCTACCTGGGACAGGAAAAGCCAACGGGGCGGAGCGCGGAGGCCAGTGAAGAGGGGGGGGGGGGTGTCAGGGTGTTTGGAAGTGGACCAGAGCCAGAGGCTACCAAATCCCTGCCAGGGGCTGCCACGCAAATATGTATCGATCCTCAGAGGATTATTATGTTAAGGATATATATTGGCGTGGTGGCACCTGGGGTTTGGTGGCCCTGTGCAGGTGCACAGCTTGCACATGCCTAAGGCCGCCCCTGAAGTGGCTATAAAAACTCTGCAGGCTGAGCCACTCTAGGATCTAACTCTTAGCCAGGGTGCTTTCAATAAAACAACATACTCAGCAGTTAAGAAGATTTCTTCTCTGACAGGGAAAGCCCTGCTGGCAAAAAGATCCCATGCATGGATGACAGTGGGCACATATGATTTCTTGCAGCCACATCCAGATCTAGGAGAACTGTTTGTGCTGAAGTTGAAGCTCAAGTTGCTGATCTACCAAGCGGCCGTTTTAACACCTTCTGCAACCCCCCTGCCTGGTTGAGACAAACCACTGTGACTACATGTCAGCTGTGCCAATACATTAAGGAGGACAAAAGTCATATTGTTTGCACATTCCCTGCTCTGATGGAAGAGAGAAAAATACTACTGAACCACCATTTCATAAGAAAATCTATACGCATGTGTCCTCAGGCAGTAATATTCTGCCTTCAAGGAGGAGACTTGTGCTAAGTGGGAAATTCTAGAAATTGATGTCACTAGCTGAAAAAAACGGGCAAAGCAAAATATGAAGTAATAGGAAAAAAACTTCACTGAACTAAGCCTCTTGATTCCCCACTGAGCACCTCAACGTTGTGTGCCATATAATGTATTGCTTAAATGGCTAATTTGTAGAGAACATCTTTATAGCTGTTTCAGTTGCTGCTATGATACCCAATTAAGACCGAGTAGACACTTATCTATCCTGAGGTAGCATTTGGAACTGAATTGGCTTGCGTGGACTAGCGGGGATATGGCTGATGACTCAATTATTTAGGGTTAGATTGTACTTACTGTGGTCATAATTGATGAATCGGATATAGCTGATTTAGCATCTAGAATCCTGTTTGCGCACCAAGCACTTTAATTTAGTGATCCGTAAAGTTTATGGCCTACATGGCCCATTGCACATCACATGTTTACAATTGGATGCTCTGGCACTTTAACTCGCTGAAAAATATCCATTTGCTTTTTTCCTCCTCCAATATTAAGCTAGGATAATGGTGGGTATTTATTCACACTTGAAGCAGTACCAGTAAGAACAGGCTCATGTGGACTGCCGTGGATGTGGAGATGGACAATGGATCTGTTGATGCAAACTCATAAGATGGATTTTACTGTGGTTTTAATTGAAGAGGTGGTTGGCTTTTATTGCTTTTTAAGTGTACGTTTTAACTAATCAATAAACGTTTCATTCATTCCACCATGAACGAACCCGAAAAGGACTTGTAACTGAGTATTCCTTCTTCCACTGTTGTTTGAAGTTTGACAAATGCAAAAATTCAAAAGAGCATACATTTTGTTACATTTGTTATCTCCTGATTTTAGAATCTTAATACTATTTTAATATATAATATAAGAATCAAAATGTCACTAGAACGAGGCACTTGGCAAAGGAATCTATGCACTCTCTGGGTGCTGCTAAAGTGCCATAGTGTGGACCTGACATCTCACAAGCTCTGACCTGCCCCTTGCCACCTTCCTTTCCATTTCTCTTCTTCCACCACTGTTGCTCCTCCCAGTCGATTCTCACTCTCCATTCTTCCCCACCCTTACACCTTCTGTTTTCACCACTTCTTTATCTCGTTCTTCCTTGATGCCACCATGCTTGTTGAGGTAATGCCTAGCAGCTGCTTCATCTCCATATTAGTTCAGAGTGCAGCATGAATGCATTATTTCGTTTCATTAGTTAGAAATCTCCATCTACAAGCAGTCCTTTGTACACAGTGCTTACATCTGTGAGGGAAGTTGTTCTTAAAAAAAAAAAGTAAAATATATAAACAAATTTAAAATCTCCATTATTATCCATGATTGTGAGGTGTAATTATTATGTATCCTCTTTACTGCCAAGCCTTTTCACTGGGCATGACCAATAATGGTCGCTGCAAGGAAAGACTAATAATTCGACCTGTCCTATAACAGAGAGTACTCTAAATAAGGAGGCCCACCTGCCCAAATACTTCTAGACGTATTCTGAAAGGCAGTCAAAGTGTTAGGGATCAATAGAACTTTAGGTATACTTCCTGTAGAACACCTGCTACTGTTGTTCCACGGACGCCTATTGCTCTTTGTCAGATGCTCCGGTACAATGACCACTGGATCCCACCTCCAACACCAGGACTCTAATCAAGGTTCCCTATGTGGAATTATAACCTAAGGGCACTCATGGATTTTCTTGTCCTCCACAAGCAGCTCTAAGCAACACTTGTACGTTTGCTCTATGGAATATAATGTTTTACAGATCTCAGGAACCTCCATCGCCCAGCAGAATGACAGTCTTTATTATAACTGATTCTGTTGCACTGATACCCTTTTCTCAACTTCCTCACCTGAAGTTATTTAGCCTTTGAATTGAGTTCTTTTTCCTTGATTGTACTTTTATAAAATATGTTGTGAATGTAGTGGAGGCTTCCTGTTTCGCCCTGTTCGCAAATCTAATATTCAAATGGGATCCATGTTAAAATATCGATATTAAAAATATCGATGAAAAAAATATCGATGTGAAAATATCGATAACAAAAATATTGACTCCCTATACTTAAAAAGGTACAGTAATATCGACTCAAAAATATCGATGTAAAAAATGTAGATGTAAAAAATATCGACTTTAAAAAATAGCATCTTAAATTAAAATAATTAAATAATATTGTTAACAAATTAAATTAATTTTAATATATATTTTAACTAATTATAACAAATAAACTAAATGTAATAAATATATACACAGAAAAGTGTACATATACATATATGTACTTTAATACTTTTTATTAACTATTATCTTTATTTAATTTATAAACTTTATTAATTATATAAAAATAAAATAAAACATATATATAATTTAAAATACATAAAAATACTTAATATATTCTATATTTAATTAACACATTAAACTATTTAAAAAAATAATACATACATTTAATAACAAAATAAAAACATTAATAGTTAAAACATTAGATAGCGGGAGGGTAAAAATTACTATTCCCACTCCAGTGAGTGCAACAGTAGGGAATGCACTGGATAACGGAGGGGTAAAATTTACTATTCCCACTCCAGTGAGTGCAACAGTAGATAAAAAAAGAGCTGGATAGCGTAGGGGTAAAATTTACTATTCCCACTCAAGTGAGTGCAACAGTAGGGAAAGCGCTGGATAGCGTAGGGGTAAAAAATACTATTCCCATTCCAGTGAGTGCAACAGTAGGGAAAGTGCTGGATAGCGTAGGGGTAAAAATTACTATTCCCACTCCAGTGAGTGCAACAGTAGGGAAAGCACTGGATAGCGTAG
Organism: Lissotriton vulgaris; assembly: GCF_964263255.1. Taxonomy (NCBI): domain Eukaryota; kingdom Metazoa; phylum Chordata; class Amphibia; order Caudata; family Salamandridae; genus Lissotriton; species Lissotriton vulgaris. Next base: position 937,922,544 of record NC_141699.1, read on the forward strand.
GGGTAAAAATTACTATTCCCACTCCAATGAGTGCAACAGTAGGGAAAGCGCTGGATAGCGTAGGGGTAAAAATTACTATTCTCACTCCAGTGAATGCAACAGTAGGGAAAGCGCGGGATCCCAAAACAATAAAAAACAAAATTATCAACATTTTCATTAAATTTAATTTTCAATTTTAACATAATTAATACATAAATATAAATATAATATTATTAACAAAGATAAAAAAAATAATTAGTTAGCACTATAAAAGCCACAACACACCCCTAAAATTAATTACACAATTACATTTAACATTTACTAATCAATGAATGAAAATAATTTTTTTATTATTTATTAATTAATCAATAAACAATTAATTACTTACTAGCTTTCACACCATTTACACATATAAACAACACAACACACACCTGAAATTAATTACACAATTACAATTAATAATTACTAAATAATTAATGGAAATTAATTTTAAAGTATTTAAAAATTAATCAATACAAAATTAATTACTTACCACCGTTCACACCATTTACACATATAAACACATACCTAAAATAAATTAAACAATTAACAGAATTAATCATTAATTGAAATTAATTATCAACTAATTATTAAACTATTATTAATAAATAAATTAACACATTAAGTAATCAATTAATTTTATATAATCAAATTACGTCCCGCCCTATTCCCCTATAAACCCTCTACAGAACTAATAATGCAAATTTAAATTTAAAATAAATTAATAAGTAGAAACATTCTAAAACATATAATAAAATTACAAACAATTCTTAATAACAACACTAAAATACATTACATTATTAATAAATCGATATTTTTGTAAACAATATTTATTACAACAATATTTTTGTAATCAATATTACTTACCTGTCAGTCAATATTCTTGTCATCTATATTTTTGTTGTCGATATTTCTACCAAACGATATTTCTGAGGCAATATTATTGTCCCACGATATTTTCCCGTCGATATTCCTGCTCTGCACCATGCAAATGGCATAGAAGGCACAGCCCTCACTTTGCAATTCATGTGTTTCTTGAAATAAGATTTTGGACTTTAAGAAGGAAGGTTCTCTCTTCCAATAAACCTGATTGGTTTATGTTTCGATGTGGTAGAGCAAAAAAGTTGAGCATTTCTGTAATCCTTCAACATGAGTTTTGTTGAGATCCATCTACCATTGGCTCACTTGTGGTGTCAATCATTTTATTACAAGACTCTACATATGTTGAGGTGTTTATGATGTTACAGACCTAGTAAAAAGCCTTGTTTTCCTTGTTACATTGTGTTTGTACTTAGTGGTTGGAGCCCACATGTTTCAGTATGTCATAGAAGAAGCTACACGGTGACAATTAACAGATATTGATACCGTAATAGTTTATTTATTTGTATTTATCTATATGCGCTTAAAGGTTACACTGCACAAGAGCAATGTACAATGATTTATAATCAACAATATTTACAATGCAGATGTCGATTGATAATTCATACTAAGAAAGAAGTTATCAGAGAAAATTCACAAATTAACATAACTATGTATGTATCCATGCATGCATTGGATCTTGAAGAGCACAAACTCACATGAAAGGAATACAGCATTCTGCATAGTTAAGGAAGTGAACTCTGCAAGATCATACGCACACTGTGAGAGCAAGTGGGCTCTCTTGTTCAAGGGAGGGGACAGGAACATATATGACATTTCTTCTCAATAACAGATGCTTTGAGTTAATTTCTTAAGTGTGGTCTAACATTGTTCCAGATCCAGGACACATATGTGAAAAAAGACTTGTGGTCTGGAACTTTTCTCTTTGCACTGCTGTTTTCAACACTTGGGATGTCATTCCTTCAAGCAATGCATTGCCCTGCAGTGGTCATCCTTTTTATATAGTGCCACTGGTGGCTTTGTTGCTACTGCTATGAGGATCACACTTTTTAGATGATACTGGCTTTTAGGGAAAGCCGGGATTTTTGTTAGGCCCGGGGGAAGCAATGGAGCTTATTTTTATTGAGTCTGATGGCATTGTGCAAAATGCTCATTGGTGGATCCCAATGGAGTTAGGGATTCAAATGAACAGAGTGTTGCTCACATTCAGGTGAGTGAGGACGAATGTTTGTATTGTGGATCTGAATCCTTCTCCTGGAAGGCAGAATTGTATTCTATGGAATATGGGTAACAGAGAGCAAGCTGTCTGTGTGTGCTTGGCAATGTGGTTTCTTGATTTTTGGTGGAGAAATGAAGAAACAAGGTATGTTGATGGAGCAACGAGTTCTTGAAATAAGCTATGAGGTAAATCAGCCACATTTTATTTTAGTTTAGTCAACCCTGGTCCTGGGGTTGTTTCAAGGAGTTGTTGCCAAAGATCAACTCCAATTTGCCATACAGGCTTGGAAGAGGGTCTGACAGTCTTGAAACAAGTTGATGTGATTGCTTGTTGAGTCTTTCATGTAGAGTTGTTTGCCATAAGCATGCAGGTGAATTTTGCCAGTCAGGTTCAAGGAGATCTTTCTCAGGGGTGGTTTCTGCAGTAGGGCTGTGGGGCTGCACCCTTCTGAAAATCCCTACACATTAACATTAAAAAATATAAAATAGAACTATTTATTTAAAGATACGATTGTATCTCTAAATAAATTGATGTATTTAAGTCTGGGTTGTCTGTGTCAGGCTGCCTGCCCCTCCTCGCTCCGAAGCAGGAGTCGGATGACAGGCAGTAAATCAACTTTCTTAACGTGCCGCATGACGCAGGGCTTTCTGCTTTAAAGCCTTTCATTGCCATTGGGGTCTCTGGTTGTATGCACACTGAAGGCCAGTGACGCAATAAGGTTCACGATTTCGGGCGTAGGAGACGTCATCCCTATGTGATTTCAGACGTCCGTCATTCAAAGACCTAGATCCCACCTTTTTGTCATACGTGAGAGTGGCAGGGGCGGTTTCTCCAGTAGGGCTCTGAAAATTCCTACACATTTACATTAAAAAATATAAAATAGATCGATTTATTTAGAGATACGATTGTATCTCTAAATAAATTGATGTATTTAAGTCTGGGTTGTCTGTTTCAGGCTGCCTGCCCTGCCTTGCTCTGAAGCAGGAGACGAAAGACAGGCAGTAAATCAACTTTCCGAACGTGATGCATGCAGCAGGGCTTTCCGTTTTAAAGCCCTTCATTGCCATTGGGGTCTCGGTTTGTATGCAAACTGAAGGTCAGTGACGCTATAAACGTCACGGTTTCAGGCGTTGGAGAATTCGTCGCTACTTGCTTTCACAGCTCCGTCATTCAAAGACATAGATCCCACCTTTTTGTCATACGTGAGAGTGGATGCAAGCACTTCTGATCCGGTGCCTTGTTCTCTGTAATGGTAAGTCTTTGCAAGCTAATGCTGTGTTAGGTATATCATGCTGAGACGCCACATCACTCTAACCTCCCCCACTGTGACACCCCAGGCCCTTACTACACCTTGCTTGCTCCTTTAGAAGTGGAGCTGCGGCATTTGGTCCCTTGTGAAATGGATCCAAATAAGGAGCAGGGCTCGCTCTTGTTCCCTTGGGAAACGGATCGAAATATCTGAGTCAGGTCCAAAGCGAGAGATATTTGCTTACTGTGTAACGTGTGCTTACAGTGGCCAGTTCTCTGATGTATGGCATTAAAACTGGCTCTTTGTACATGCCCCTAAGTAAACAATGATGCTAAAAACATGGATTGACTGGTAAAAACATGGAGGGAATGCATTTCTGAGATTAGGTCCTCTCTTATTTAACATGCTTTACTTAATCTTGCATTCCCCATGAGTTAGCTATTTTATAATGTTGTTTATCTGTATTTGTTTTCTGTGCATACTTCGAAGCTTAACCCCTTGACTGTGGCGCAAATTCCGCTGCGGTGCTGGGGAATTAATGAGTGGGCGTGTCCGCACACGCCCACTGCGACGTCAGATGGCCCGCAACGATTTAAGCCATGACGGGTGTTTATGGGGGCTTTGGTTAAGCGCACAGGCGCTAAGGCTAAAGCCAAACAAAGTGCCTGTCAGTGGGTTGGCCGCTCTTCAGAGCACTCAGATCCATGTTTGTGTATTACATTTGCAACTGAAAGTCTGTGCATATGTGTGTGAAGGGGGTACACTGATGTCAAAATATTAGCAAGCAAAAGTAAGAGAAATTAAAGTACTTAAATTTGAGGGAGTTCAGTGCATGTTGGGGTTGGGGAAGTGACAGAGATGCGAGGAAGGGAATTCGGGGAAGTGTGAAAAGAGGATGCTGAAGAGGAAAGAGAGGGGATTGAAGATGTTCAGATGGACAAGTTATGCACAGAAAAAGAGGACATAAAGCACACATAATTGAAGGCCAAAACTCCTTCCACAGGCCTCAATGCTATTTAATTCACAGACTCACTATTTCAGAATTTAAACATTTCCAATGTTAATTATTTATAAGAAATCATTGTTATTACTTGTTTAGCTTAAACAGCTAACACCCAGTTACAAAGCCAATCATACTGACAGGCTTTAGGCGTATGTCAGTTGCTGGACCATTTATATGGATAAAATTACATCTCGGGGAGAAACCAAAATACAGGTCTGATGGCACACTATGGGAATCACAGAAATGTATTTGGCATGTTCCTTTATAGCGAGCACCCACTTTTTTCATCTCACTTAAAGACTTGTCTGCACATATTTCTATATGACTGATTACAGCTAGCATCTGTGGGTGCTTCTCGAAGTCTGTTTAGAGCATATATTTCCAAAGTTATTGCTGCATGCAGGGCAAGACACCGGGGAAGCATACATTTTAAAGGGCTAAAGTTGTCATGCAGAACAATTTACACATTGCAGTAACTGTTGAACAAATTAATGCAAGGAGATATGGGACAGTTTTTAATGTGTTTAATATTTCAAGACTATACGTTCCCACTGCTTAATAAGCATTGCTTTATCGCTATACTCATTTGCTTAAAAATGCACAATTTGCTAATCTTTTTTTCAATTCTTTCCCAGAAGAGGGACTCCCCCTCGACCCCAGGTTTGTCCGTAGAACTTGTTCACATCGCTTGCTATATAAAAATCATTCCCAACGTTTATGCCTTACCACTTTCAAATGTCACCAGCTACCACTGATCATTCGACAGGTAGAGTTCACCCTCTAGGTATAAACATCCCATAATGATTTCAGTGTCTCTGATTCCACCATGGAAAATGTAATTCCCCCGACATGAAAAGAAGAAAATAAAGAACACTTAGGATTTTTTTTCTTTTCTATTGAGTTTTCTAGTTTGCCTAGCATTATTTTTTGCATTGAAACTGTTCGGTTCCTCTATGGGCATTTTAACCAAAAACATTTTCTGTGTACACTCCCAAACCTATTAAATAAATCACTACATCTTGTGCTTTTCTGAGAGCTGGTGTTCCAGATTTAGGGGTTCTTCCAGCAGTGTCCAAATGGATTAGTGGTGAATAATTAATACACATTACTGGTGCTGCAACACTTGGAGATTGACTGTAAACTTCTTACAGGGTGGGTACTAAGCCAGAGAAACTTTGGCATACCTCACTATTAAAGCCTATGACAAGGAAGCGGAACGTGAAAGTAATGACCAGATTCCATACTGGTAATCCTCATTACTCATAACCCTACTTTTCTCTTGACTGCACTGATAAATCACCTACCCACTGCCAATGCACATGGTCCATACTGTCCCTCACTGAAAAAATCCAGGATGTATTGAAGGGAGAGTCTGCTGTAGGATAGGAGGGATATGGGAACGTTTTATAATGTTAAAGTAACAGAAGTTCCAATCTGAAAGGTGTTTCTCCTCAATAGTAATGACTGTGGTGAGGAACAGTGGGAGTAGTAATTATAGGGATTATGGGTAAGTAATCTGCCATTATTCTTATCATCACAAATGCACATATAGGACATTTCATTTTGTCTCACTTTATCCAGCTTGTATGCAGGGCTGGACTTGGGGTACCAGAAAAAACCCTGGCCAAAACGCTCATAACTAATGTGTAATTATGCAATATGCATCTTATATTTAAAAAAAGTACCCAAACAGAACTTTCGGGTAAACATTATACTCAAAAGTGTGATTTTGAGTTGATTTCCAGTTGCTTGCGTTTAAAACTGTGACGCTTACATTTAGATTTGCAGTTTTGCGCTAAAAAATTACCCGAACAATCCGCTGGTAAAAAATCTAACTGAAAAGTTTTTTAGGCTGCCCACAGTAAAGGAACTTTCACTTGCATTCATGGCATGTCACTGCCATTCGTATTCAGATTTGTCATTTTGTGCTCAAAGATCACCCACATGGCTCACTTAGGTAAGAAAAAATCGACCTAAAACACTGCTTATGTTAAAAAACAGCCTGAACAGTATATCTTGGGCCTCATTTATGAAAAGTGACACATCGCTGCGAAAAAACACTGATGCGCCACTTTTCATTGCGACCTCCTTGCGACCCCAATGATGCGTCATATTTACAATATGACGTATCATTGCGCAAGGAATAACAGATACGTCAATATTTCTGACGTATCTGTAAGCGCAAAAGTGACGCATTGCTGGAGTGTGTCACAAAAGTGACGCAACTCCAGCAATGCGTCCTTTCACATGGGGAAAGCCCCATGTGAAAGGGCTTGCATCAGTCTTACCCCTGCTGTGAGGCAGGCGCAAAATTTTGACGCAACAGCGTCCTAAAAGTGACGCAGTAAAATCTCATAGATTTCACTGCGTCACTAATACGAGGCTTTTTGCGGGGGAACGCCCCCTCTGCATACATTATACCTGACGCAGGTATAATGTAGCGCAGGGGTTTACAAAGTGACGCATCTGCTTAGATGCGTCACTTTGTAAATAGGAGGCATGTTTTACGCCGCCGATGCGTCACAAAAAGTGACGCACCGGCGGCATAAAAGTGACGCACAGCCTCATAAATGAGGCCCGTGGTGTTAACATTTCTCTAAAAAATTACGCCATGGGGTGTAATGGCATGTTCTCTGCAATTTTCCCCCCGCTCCATTCCTCTTTTCGCGCCCTCACTTTCCATCCAGTCATGCGGCGCAGGGCCCCCTCCTACCTTTCAAGGGCTCCTCAACTCGTATATGGACTTCGAATGAGCACAAGACTAGTAATTATCTGTTAGACATGCAGGGAGAAGGTTTTTGGTACAGTAAATGGGTGCACTGCCTATTCATGCGCATACAGTACAAAGTGGTACAGATTTACAGGTGCTATTCGGCGAGTGGACAAACCTAAACCACTCATGTGAGTAAAGAACTACTACTAACAAGTAAGAGGTTTGCCGAAGCACTCTGGTAAGTAATTACGATTGTACAATGACAATATAACAACACATATAAGAACACCAAATTGACAGAAGTAACCAAAGTTCCACAAGATGAGTAAATCTTGGATTCTTTAATGAAGATTACAGCCAGCCGACACGTGTTTCATCGCCTTCGCGATTCCTCAGGGCTAGATGGCCGTATCGACATCAGAAGGTCGCTTAGCTGGTGATAATTCCGACCCAGCCGGGCCTTCCAGTATGGGCACTGGTTCAAGTGCGTCCAACAGCGGCGAAAGTCTTTATGTAAATATTTATTTGTCATACGAGTATAAAGTGGGCTCGGAAATCACTCGATTTGTATAAATCAGAATTTCGGTCATGCCGTTATTGACATCAAATGCGATTGTTTTTAATAAAACGGAAACCCAGTGCGGTTCCAATTGGTCTGTAAGTAAATGCCGTGTGCGGCTTCTTCTAACGTAACAGGCGAGTGCACCTCTTCCGAGCCTGGTTCCGTGTTCCGGAACCGGGCTCGGAAGAGGTGCACTCGCCTGTTACGTTAGAAGAAGCCGCACACGGCATTTACTTACAGACCAATTGGAACCGCACTGGGTTTCCGTTTTATTAAAAACAATCGCATTTGATGTCAATAACGGCATGACCGAAATTCTGATTCATACATATCGAGTGATTTCCGAGCCCACTTTATACTCGTATGACAAATAAATATTTACATAAAGACTTTCGCCGCTGTTGGACGCACTTGAACCAGTGCCCATACTGGAAGGCCCGGCTGGGTCGGAATTATCACCAGCTAAGCGACCTTCTGATGTCGATACGGCCATCTAGCCCTGAGGAATCGCGAAGGCGATGAAACACGTGTCGGCTGGCTGTAATCTTCATTAAAGAATCCAAGATTTACTCATCTTGTGGAACTTTGGTTACTTCTGTCAATTTGGTGTTCTTATATGTGTTGTTATATTGTCATTGTACAATCGTAATTACTTACCAGAGTGCTTCGGCAAACCTCTTATCTGTTAGACATGGCCACTCAGGGGCTCACTTCACATTCTGCAGGAGACCCTGCGTCCATCCATTCCTCTCTCATTCTCTCTCCATCCCTCTCTCTAGATATATATTGAAGCTCACTGGGCCTCCTGCAATGAACCTCGAGCGGCTGGACAAGAGGCAGGACCAGCCAGCGCCCTGGACTTCACAACCAGCCTCGCATTGCTCCACCCCACTGGCAGGCGCTTGGCCACCAATGGTGCTGCAGGTGCAGTGGCACTGGGGCCCAGATCCCTGAGAGATCCATTGAACCAAGTGCTGCATGTACTACCACATCAGCAGTCAAAGGGGCCATTTTCCACTTTTGCTCCAGGGCTCAAGGCCTACTTGGCTGTCCAATGGAGTAAAAGGACAGTCCGACCCTGCGTGTACTTGGGGGGGCCTTTACTTGCATCTCCCCCGCCCATAAAGTTAATTGTGGAGGGGGCACGGGATTACTTTGCTAAGCAATGCCTTTCCACCGCGTACTGTGAGCAAGGGTCACGCGCAGTGAAATCAGGATGAAAACAAAGGCCTCCTCGATTTTTTTCTACAACCCGGTGTCAAACTGCAGTGAGCTGAGAAAGAGCGAAGGGACAGCTTCCCTTCCCGGGGCTCGCATATTTCAACAGCCAGCCTAGCAACCACCGCACACAAGACAAAAACATACATTCAGCAATTACGTTGTTCCTCCATTTAAATAACTTCGCTCTTTACTCTGACAGAAAAGATACTATCTCCGTCGGGTTCCCACTCCCAGCGAAACAGTATCGGGTTAAACAGACAGCCCCAGCGCTGCGAATGTAAAATAACTTAGGAATTCCTGAGTGTGGCTCGCGCCTTCCCCGCCCTGTACACTCAATTGCTGCTCACGTTGGAACACTTCAGAGCGTGAGTATTTCGAGGTATCCATCACAGCTTTCAAAACGTGACAGAAAACCTGCCGGGCTTCGAGTGCTGCACAGTTCCTGGAAACCATATATTCAAGAATATTACACATTGTCCCTCTGAAAGGCGTGTTCTCAGAGCGGACAGAAAGATTAAAGGTTTTTGTGGCAGGACCCAATGGTAATTATGCCCGTGGGCTGAAGAGAACGTCAGGCAAAGAGAGCTAAAGCACACTATACACACGGGATGTGCATCAAATATTAACCACACAGCGTTTTTTTGTGTGCAGTTTTTATATACCTATGGGATCTTCCTTAAATTGATTTTTGGAAAGGGGTGTACACCATACATTTTTACTTTTGAAATATTCGTAAGCTAGGATTAATTTAATTGAAAGTCAAATGCTTTTGTTTCATAGCCTTTACATTTCTGTTTCACAGCTAACCAGCAAAGTGAGAATCGTCTATGAAATTTTCCTTAATACCCCACACTGAAGGGAAAGGTGGTGGCAAATAATCAAGAACATATAGATTAGAAGTCACAGACCAGACATCCCAAGTGGGATCAAACTGTGGCTGGGCAGACAGGGCCCTGACCTAGCCAGTAAGCCGAAAGGGGATTATGTAGTGGGCTGGCCCCACATGTTCAGGAGTCATAAGTAGACGCTGTAGACGCAGCCTCCGAGCTGCTCGGCCCATCCTCAACTGACAACACTCATATACCAGGCAACCAAGCATTCCACTCACACTAACATTCTAACCGGAACACTCACACTGGCTGAGCAGCTAGATGCAGAGGAGTAAAGGAACATATGTACAACCTGAGGATACTACAGATTATCAAGGTGATGTTGCAGGACATGTCTCTGGGCTCCATATTTATCACAGTCAAGAAATTAGAAACTGACAAAACTGCTCTGGAGTCTATGAGGTTCAGTCCGCATGGACTACTAAGTGGCAAGGAAAGCAAAAGGGAACACTCATGTAGTTGTATATGAGTTGTCACAAAGAAAATAATTTATATGTAACAGTCTCCATACATACTACACAGAGTACAGGCTGCCAAGAGAGACATGAATGACCCCACTTAAAGATTAAAGAAAAAGATTTTACTTATAGTGTCAGCATCCTCTCCGAATGGTCCATGTAAACCGACATGTCAGTGGCCACGACCATGAGTGTCACCATATCATCCCTTAAGAGGGCAAGGGAGAGAGTGACAGAGGAGTTTCTGTGCAATTGGGACATGGCGAAGGAGCGGGATCGAAGGAAGTGTGAGAGAAATGGAATGGGGGCACTTGGGGTGAGTACGAAGGGGAACGATGAAGTGAGTAAAAATGAAGGTTTGCAGTACCCGACAATTGGAGGTGATGTGTTTGCGAATGTGTTTGTGTGTAATGTGTGCATTGGTGTTTGTTTGCCATGTTTGTAATTCTAAGAGGGCAGGAAGGGAAATGCATGGGGATTTTGGTGTGGGGTAAGGGTGGAATGAGGGCCACAGGGGATAAAGCAGGATTTGGCAGTCCATGTAGGCTGGGGTATCTGCCCAAGTGTTAAAGATTTTTCATGTGTATATGCACGTTTCTCCTCACAATGTCTGAATTATGCTTGTTTAGTTCCACTGTTATGGGTTATGCTTCTCTAAATGAACTCTCACCAGCCCAGTCACTAACTAGAACTTTAATTTCAAGGACTTAATGCTGATTCACTGTGCCCTATTCATTCAAATAGCACATTATTTTTCATGTATCGAGTTTGTTCTAGCATCTCTGAATGACATTAGCAAAGAGGGGGAAGAAAATTATTCATTAAGTGGGATTGTGCTTAGGCATTGAGTGTGTATTTTTCATGTGCTGTTTTGCTGATGAAATTATACAGTTGGCCATACCCGAGTGTTGCTTCAGCTTCCGTAATTTCATACGCAAAAATAATGTATAAAATCCTCAGTTATGGTTGACCAAGGAGATTTTTCTATTGTACTAGGAATTCTGTCCATTATCCTTTTGATTTTGATGCCCATATTGGACTTAGGATGATTTTTTCTTTTCCACATCTCTTTATTACCCTTTTATGTGAGAGCAATTCTGGCATTGACTCTGTAGTTTCTTACTTTTGAATTTGGTAATAAAACCCTTTTATTGATTTAGAACTCAGTTACTGAAAAGGCCTGTTTACTTAACCAATTGTATTTATGATTTTCTTTTTACATTGAGAGGTGCCTAAATGGGGGGACATATTGCCCTGTGAAATTGAGGTTTAACACTGTCTCTGATCCAGTGAATGTGAGCATTCTGATTGAGGTATCATTTTGGGGTCTACAATTTAAGGGTGCCCCATGCCTACACCTGTTGAGATTGTTTTGTTTTGGGTGAGTGCTAGGCAACCAGGGATGGAAGCATAGTCCCAGCCCTAACACATTTTTTCTATGTGGGGGTTGTAGTATTAAAGTTTGCATTTGTGAGGGGGGGGGGGGTCATGTTTGCAGGGGAAGTACAAGCAGCAATACCTTGAGCCACCTGCGCCAATGATCCTTTTTGTATCTTTTGGTGGAGCTACCGGGTGGAAGGCCTAATTCGCCTTAGATCGGCAATCGAAGCACAGACCTTCAAATATCTGCTAAACTTTGGCTGCTTTGGGGCATTGTGGCAGAAGCAGGGTGATGGTGGACTGGCTCTCTGCTTTTCCAAATCTGTGCATGCACTATGATTGGTTGATGGCAACTTAAGTAGGCAGATCTTGTCCTTAGAGAGGCTAATGGAAAATAAAGAAAATGTTGCCTAAGGTATTATGACACTGTTTGGCACATGATCTTCAGTTAAAGTGTATTAAAGAAAAGCATGGACACTGTGACCCTGAATGCAATAGAGTCAGTGAGCTTGGCAACAGGGCCAAATACATTGCTGGAAAGAACAAAATATTCTGCTACTAATTTGTTGGACTTTCACCTTCAGGCTATAGCATATAAAATAACACATGCAGTAAATAAAAAAAACAAATACAGATAAAGATACATTAATCCCTGAAATATGGACTGTTTTACGCCGTGATCACTGCGGATCTTTGTGTGTGTAACCAGAAACCACATAAATGAATCCTGGTTGCCGTAGTGGGAATAGTGACTTGTGTGTATTTCCTCTTTGAGGTCCCTGCCTGTGACAGAAAATAGTGTGAATATTTAAGTCATTATTGCAAACCTGAATTACACACAGTACAAGATAAATGGTCACAAAATGCATATAAAAGTAGGTTTAATGGTTTAAAATGAAAAAGTGCTTTCAAAATATATTTTTTAGAAATATGCAGAGGTTTTCAGCTTTATTGTTGATTAGTTTAGTTATCTAATTTGTCGAAGCAATGCCTGTACACTGATACTTTTAATACTGGGTACCATTCTATCCTCCACGGAAAGGCCAACGTCATTGGGTTTGCAGGTGACTGCACTAGCCTGTATGTCTTTGTTTCTTGAAGACCACTCATATCAGGTTTTCTCAGGCAGTGCTAGATGATTAGAACCGCATGCGATTATTAGTGGTGTTCCTATGGGGTTGGCTTTAATCCAGGTGCTTTTTAACATATGCACCTCCTCGCAGAGGTGGTTGAGAGCTGTGGCTTAACTTGGTTGTCCTATGCAGGTGACACACAGGTCATCTTTGTTTGTCATCTTCACAGGGTAACGGCACCATAACCCTAAACCTATGCCTGAGCAGAATTTCCACATAGATGGGTGAAAACTCACTTCAGCTCAACGGCGAAAAGGCTGAGATTATGGTCCTGGGGAAAAATCCCCCAAAATGGGGTCCTCAGCATTGGTTGCTTCACAGACCTTTCACCCAAGGTAAAGAAGTTTGGCTTCTGGTAAGATGAGAAGCTTACTATTAAGCTGCAGATAGCCAAGATACCCTCTACCTGCTTGGTTCTGTGGTGGGTAAAATAGATCATAAGTCTAATGCCACTCCCTGCCCAGAAAACTTCGATTCAACCATTATTCATGTCCAAAATTGACAATGGGAACATCCTATACTTGGGGACCGAGAAGGCAGTATCCAGCACTTACAATTAGTTCAACATGCCATGGCCAGGCTGCTCTGTTGCCTTCCTAAGCATGCGTCGGCATCACATCTTCTCCGCAAGTTTTACTGGCTGACCATAGACAAATGTATACAGTTCAAAGCCTTGTGCTATATGCACATGGCTAGATTTGGCACTACACTTTGTTACATACAAGATCTGGTGGCGCCTTATCGACCCGTATGCATGCTTCGGTCATCTAACCAGTTCTTGTGTAAAGTGCAGAGAATTCATCTAACTCGCATGGGGGGGGGAGGTCATTTTCATACCTTGGTCAGAAGCTCTGGAACGACCTGCTGGAATCTCTGCGAAATTGCTTTTCTCTCACCGTGTTACGCACAGGATTGATGACTTGGCTGTTTTAAACTAGGGGCTGTACTCACTTTACCTGGGTTTAGCGCTGGAAAACCTCCTGGGGTACTCCAGCGCTTTATAAAATAATAATAATAATCATAGAATTTTCTTGAAATAATGATTTTTCCTTTCTAGGAATTTGCATGGTTAATCTAGTTTGATGCCTTATGCTCCTATGTGCAGAGAGTAAGTACATAAATAAATGGTAGACTGCTGCTTAGTGTGAATTGACACTGACAGGTGGCGCAAAGGTGCTAGACTTGTGTCTCTTGATTAGGAGATTTGTCTTATTCTAACATGCTAAATGGCCTCCTATTTATAGTGTGCAGACAAGATTTATTTTGATTTTATTTTAGATACTTGAGAAAGGCTGTACAATTGTTTTCTCATTCACAAAGAAGTTGTATTGTGATTGGTTATTCTGCTCTGGAGTTGCGCTGAGATTGGTGAGACGTCGTTGGCTGGTTGCTAACTGATCTGCAATGTGATTTGTTGATCTTTGGCATAACCCTGCTTGGATTGGTTGTTGTCCACTAGTTAATTTTGTGTGTTTTTTACATTGTTTTGAACGAAAATTATGGGTGTTGTGTTGAAAATCCCTAAAGTCCCTAGTGTACCTGCTACGGAGGGTGTGGAATTACCTGCTGAAGGGAATGTGGGCCTATAAGATGTTTGCCTGGGGCAGGTCCCTGCAGCTTCTGTGGGGCTTGGGTGCCCCAACCCTTTAAGTTGGGCCTGAAACCTTCAGGGGGCCTCTGTTCCGCCCAAGGACAATGAGCATTTCTGAAACATGGGAGACTCAGGGCCCTCATCATATTCTGTAGGGGGCCCCGTAATTTTGCCTTACTCCCCTGATGATGACTGGTATTGAATTCTATACGTGTACCTATATTTCTGAATGGCATGAATATACCTCTTATGGTAAGAACTGCAGTTTCCCTTAAAGGGTACGTTTAACATTAGAAAGCTAGATTTTCTGAGACAAGCTATAAGTGATAAAAAGCCATTACCTAGACCTACACAGTTGGAGGAATTAAACAAATCGGATTGAAAGACCTCGGAGAAATAAAGAAAGAACACGAAGAAGAGGGTGGAGAGGGTGGAGAGAGAGAGAATGATAAAACACAGTAAAGATGCACCACGCAAGAATAAAAAAACAAAAAGATTCCAATTTGAGCACACTTCTTTTTATTCTTGTTTTCTTCTTATGTTCTTGTAATACATATATCACCGATTTTGATTGAAACAGCCTATAAACAGTGGCTTAAAGGCACATGGGACAGACAGGAGAAATGTTGGAGGATGGATATGATAGAGGAAGTGAGAGTTTTCCCTGCAATAGTCAAAGAGATGACAGACAAAAAAGAAAAATAATTCATTTATTCATCCAAAACTTTATTTTGTTTTTTTTCTAAACCATAAAAGTGCATAGTAAAAATACATTACATCACAATTTAAAAATCATCGTCACAGCAAAAGATTTTTGATAACTAACTAGGCCCTATGTCATGGATGGGGGAAAGGTTTACACAATTCATCAGAAATTTCTAAAATTGTTAAAAAAGCATAAAAAGGGGTTTTATGGAGGAAAGATGGCGTCCGGCTGAGGTGTGTCGGAGCCGAGCTCCTCTGAGCATCCCCACATGAAGAAATTCGGTTACTGCCAGAACTAACCTGATAAGATTGTAGTGGCTCACGGACCTTTGAAGAGCCACAGGATGGCGTTGATACTCCTCGCTAGCTCCCGGGATGTGTGGTGGCCGAAGGAGCGTTGGTATTCTCGCCGTAAGGAGCCTCGCATCTCTCTGACATCCCTGATTCCCGACGCCCTGCGCTCCTCCCGCCCGATCCCTGAGCTGGCCTTGCGATTCAGGCGATTCAGGCGAAGCACAGAGAGACCGTTCGGAGCAACATTTCTTCACAGGCTGACATGGAGGGCAAGCGTCAGCTGCAAGATAGCGCTTCTATTTCTCAGCGCTGGGAGAGTTGACCCACTTGTGGGACACCCCCGCGCCGCACGGCCACCAGCTGCTGCGTGTGCCCCTTGCCTGCCTGCCCTCTGCCTCGCTGCATCCTCGTCTGCCGGCTGCCGCCGCTGCGAGTGTTTTTTCCTTTGTTTTTACGGTCATTTGTGCTTGCCTTGTATAACTCTGTGTATCTCTGTTTTTGCCCGCTTTTTGCGTAAATTTGTGCCTGTTATTACTTTCTTACGTGTTTGCTCTCCTTCCTTGTTGTCCGCCTACCGCGCCGCCCCCCGCCCTCCCTTCCCGCCACCGCCGCTTGTCCCCGCCCCTTTTGTCTTCTGTAACCCTCCCCGCTCCCGCCTCCCAGCTGCCCCGCCCGCCCGCGCACTTGGCCTTAAATGGCGACCGTGCGACGCAGGTGAGTGTGACCCACTTGTGGGACACCCCCGCGCCGCACGGCCACCAGCTGCTGCGTGTGCCCCTTGCCTGCCTGCCCTCTGCCTCGCTGCATCCTCGTCTGCCGGCTGCCGCCGCTGCGAGTGTTTTTTCCTTTGTTTTTACGGTCATTTGTGCTTGCCTTGTATAACTCTGTGTATCTCTGTTTTTGCCCGCTTTTTGCGTAAATTTGTGCCTGTTATTACTTTTCTTACGTGTTTGCTCTCCTTCCTTGTTGTCCGCCTACCGCGCCGCCCCCCGCCCTCCCTTCCCGCCACCGCCGCTTGTCCCCGCCCCTTTTGTCTTCTGTAACCCTCCCCGCTCCCGCCTCCCAGCTGCCCCGCCCACCCGCGCACTTCGCCTTAAATGGCGACCGTGCGAACGCGCAGCGGTCACGCGCAGCGGGCGCGCCGAAGGCGCGCCAAAGGTAAGCCCGTCTGCGCCCGTCCGCGACCGGATCGCGACCAGCGCCAGGACCCCTGGCCCCCGAAGAGCCCGACCGACCCGCCTGACGTACTCAGCCGCCACCCTCATCGCTCTCAACACCGGCCGACTCCCAGAATGCCACCAAGCCACTCCAAGACGCACCCACGGACCTTTCAGCTGCCACGCCTGCAAGTTCTCATGCATCCGGACCAGCCCCGCACCAGCACCCGACAAGTCGAACACCAGCAGCACCCACCTCAAGTGCATCCTGCTCAACACCCGCTCCGTCCACAGACACGCCATCGAACTCTGGAACCTCCTAGACGCCACAGCCCCTGACGTTGCCTTCCTCACGGAGACCTGGATGAACGCCTCTTCAGCTCCCGACATCGCCATCGCTATCCCAGAGGGCTACAAGATCGTCCAGAGGGACCGAAACGCCAACCAGATGGGAGGAGGCATCGCCATCATCCACAGGAACACCATCCGTCTCACGACCAGCACCGACAACACCCTGACCAGCGCCGAACACCTGCATTTCCAGATCCACACCAACCCAAACACCACCCTCAGAGGCACCCTGATCTACCGACCCCCTGGACCACGCACGCAATTCAGCGAGGACATCGCCGACTTCGTCAGCCCGCATGCCCTCCCCTCCGCTGACTACATCCTCCTGGGGGACCTCAACTTCCACCTGGAGAACAACAACGACCGCAACACCAGCACCCTGCTCGACAACCTCGCCAACCTGGGACTCAAGCAACTGGTGTCCACCCCCACCCACCTCGCCGGACACACACTCAACGCCGTCTTCTCATCCAGCACAGACATCGACTTCAGCCACGCCACAGAGCTTCAATGGACGGACCACAGCTGCGTCCACTTCACCTTCAAGAGAACGACGACCCACCAACACCAGCAACCCACCGCCCGCAGAAGCTGGAACAAGATCACAGCAGACCAGCTCGCCACCTCCCTGAGCCAACACCCTCCTGCCAGCTCAGCGAACCCCAGCCAGGCCGCCGATAACATCACAAAGTGGATCAGCAACTGCGCGGACGTAGTCGCCCCGCTGAGGACCCCGCCCAGCAGACCCGGCAGCAAGAAGGCCCCATGGTTCACCGACGAACTCAAGAGCTCCAAGAAGAACTGCAGAGCCCTCGAGAAAGTCTGGAAAAGGGACCCGACACCGGACAACAGGACCTCCTACAAACTGGCCACCCGGAAACACCACCAGCTGATCCGCGCCGCCAAGAGAACAGCATTCAAGGACCGGTTGGACAACAACGCACACAACAGCAAGGAACTCTTCAACATCGTGAAAGAGCTTTCCAACCCCAGCGCAGGAAACAACGACATCACCCCATCGCAAGACCTCTGCAACTCCCTCGCCTCATACTTCCACAACAAGATCACGGACATACACAGCAGTTTCAACAACCAACCAACGCACACCACGACCGACCAGCCACCCCCCCCCACAACCACCCTCCACGCCTGGACCCCGATCAGCACAGAAGACACCATCCGCACGATGAACTCCATCCACTCCGGATCACCGACCGACCCCTGCCCTCACCACGTCTTCAACAAGGCCGATGCTGTCATCGCACCCCACCTGCGAGACATCATCAACACATCCCTCGACACCGCCATCTTCCCTGAAAGCTGGAAACACGCCGAACTCAACGCTCTACTCAAGAAACCAACAGCGGACCCCACCGACCTCAAGAACTACCGCCCCATCTCGCTTCTCCCGTTTCCAGCCAAAGTCATCGAGAAGACCGTCAACAAGCAGATGGCCGCCTTCCTCGAGACGAACGGATCCCTCGACCCCTCACAGTCCGGCTTCCGAGCCAAACACAGCACCGAGACTGCCCTCATCGCCGCCACCGATGACATCCGAGCCCTGATGGACAATGGAGAAACAGCGGCCCTCATCCTCCTAGACCTCTCCGCGGCATTCGACACGGTCTGCCACCGCACCCTAATACGGCGCCTCAGCAACATCGGAATCCAGGACAAGGCGCTGGAGTGGGTCATCTCCTTCCTCGACGGAAGAACACAGCGAGTCCGCCTACCACCGTACAAGTCAGAGGCCTCCAAAGTCATCTGTGGCGTCCCCCAAGGATCATCCCTGAGCCCCACCCTCTTCAACGTCTACATGAGCCCCCTCGCGGCCATCGTACGCAAACACCACCTCAGCATCATCTCCTACGCCGACGACACCCAGCTGATCCTCTCCCTGACCAACGACCCCGCCGCCGCCAGAGCCAACCTGCACGAAGGGATGAAAGAGGTAGCCGAGTGGATGACGACCAGCCGCCTGAAACTGAACTCGGACAAGACGGAGGTCCTCATCCTGGGCTCTTCACCCTCCGCCTGGGACGACTCCTGGTGGCCTCCCGCCCTGGGCACCGCACCCAAACCGACAGACCATGCACGAAACCTGGGCTTCATCCTGGACTCCTCCCTCTCCATGACCAGGCAAGTCAACAGCGTCTCCTCGGCGTGCTTCAACATCCTACGCATGCTACGGAAGATCTTCTGGTGGATCCCCACAGAGACCAGGAAGACCGTCACCCAGGCCCTCGTCACCAGCCGACTGGACTACGGCAACGCCCTCTACGCCGGGACCACCGCCAAGCTCCAGAAGAGACTCCAGCGGATCCAGAACGCCTCAGCCAGACTCATCCTCGACATCCCACGATCCAGCCACATCTCCGGACATCTGAGAGACCTTCACTGGCTCCCCATCAACAAGAGAATCACCTTCCGCCTCCTCACCCACGCACACAAAGCCCTACACGACCAAGGCCCGAGCTACCTCAACAGCCGAGTCAACTTCTACGCTCCCAAACGACACCTCCGATCAGCCAACCACGCCCTCGCCGCCGTCCCCCGCATCCGAAGAGCGACTACAGGAGGAAGGTCCTTCTCCTACCTGGCCGCCAAGACCTGGAACTCCCTCCCGTCCGACCTGCGCCTGACCCAAGACCACATCTCCTTCAGGAAGAAGCTGAAGACCTGGCTGTTCGAGCAGTAGCGGCACCCCCCCTCCCCAGCGCCTTGAGACCCTACGGGTATGTAGCGCGCTTTATAAGTGTCACTGATTGATTGATTGATTGACGGATAAGGGGGGGCGTGGAGGGAAGACTAAAGCATATCCCAGCTCTTTCTTGCAGGGAGGCAAAATTACAAACTCATCTTAGGGAAGCCCTTTTACCAATCTGCCATGAGGGAAGAAAACTGAGCCCCTGGGTGCAAGGTCAGAAATGGGAGAGAAAGGGAGAAAAAAAAGAGGAAATTAAAGGCATTGAAGGCCTTGAAGACGTAGAGACCGAGGCTAATAAAACTGTTTCTACTAAAAAGATCAATACACGTCTTACTAAAAATCCTAACAGTATACAGCCATTAATCACCACAAGCTTTGCAGCGCCTAATCAAGTAATGAATGAAGGAAGTGGAGATGACCCCTGGGCAGAGGAAAGCCGCAAGGAAGAGTCTGCGGTGAATACTTTGAGCGGGGGGAACGGAAAGGCCAGTGAAAGCTGGATATCTTCCCCACTGTTATCGCCATCACTAAAGGACACGAGCACGGCGTCCCTCCTCACCAATGACTCAGTGACCAGGGATAACATCCTCTTAAAACAGCAGGCTGGAGGGCTGATTGAGGGGGGGGGGGGAGGGTGAGCCCCAAACCCTCTAACAGCCTGAGCAAAATCCAGAACGGAAGCCTAATCCCTGTGCCTGTGTCTGTACCTCCTGATCCATGCAATCTAGATCATTTGAATTTTATCTGTGAGCCAAAGACACCTGAAACTCTGGATAAAACTCTGGATACATTTTACTCCTTGACAGAGGACTCGGAACCCTCAGATATTAGTGCCTCGGCCTCCAGCGGGGGCGAGGAGGGAGGCAAATGGTATAGTAGTTCCAATACCGATCCCTCAATAAATAGGCGGTCTAACAAGAAAGGCAGGAGAAGTAGTCATCAGAGCCATCGGATGCGGCGTAAGCCCAAGGGAAGCAACTCCTCTAACAGAGATCAACTCGGAATTACCTCATTCTAAGCTGTGGAATTCGGCTAGCAGTGAAAATCCACAACAGAACCCTATCCAAGAGCCTGCTCTGGTGGATATCTTACACACCATCAAGAGCTTCCATGCTGAGGTTAAAAGCGATAGTTGAGGATTCCGCCTAGCCACTAAAAAGCTACAGGGGGCTGTCCGGAAGGTGGGAAAGACTTGTGCTGAAATTGCGGAGCATACGGCTTCTGTTGAGGTGAGGACAGATCAACTTGAGGAAGATGTCCGCGAGCTCAAAAGATCCTGCGAGGAATATGAAGGTACTGTTAAGGTTTTACTGTGGAAAATGGAAGAGCAAGAAAACCGGCAGAGACAGAACAACCTTAGATTTCTGGGGGTCCCCGAGGGAATTGAGAAGGACGACCCGAGGAAGTTCATGATCTCCCTCCTTAAGGAAACTTTTCCTGATTTGAAGCACTGGGACTGGGACAAAGAGGTACAAAGGGTCCATCGATTCCCTCTGGTCCCTAATAAACGAGCACAGGCCTCACAACAACATCCCTGGGCTATGCTGGTATTCTTCAGCAATTTCCTGCTTCGAGAAGCCTTGTTCAACCTAGCAAGACCAAACAGTAAAAAATCTTTTGAAGGGTTCACTTTTTTCACACGTCCAGATTTCGCTCACGCCACGGTTGAGCGAAGGTGGAAATTAAGACAGCTCTTTGATCCCTTGCAGAAATTGGGGGCTATGGTGTACCTGCAGAATCCAGCTAGGCTGAAGGTTATCTTTAATGGTACTACCCGAAGTTTTATCTCTGAGCTACAGGCTAGGGCTTATCTAGAGGAAATCACAGCTCAGGAAAAATGGATAATACTAGTGTGTCGTTAATGTGGGACTATGGCAAATGAAGGGGATACATGAACTCTCACGGTCTCTTTTTTTCCATGCTCTACTCTTAATCGACTCTACTTTTTTCACCCTGCAAGATATAGCATTAAGGCTTTTAAAGGATTTTGAAGCTAGAAATAGTAAATAGGACTACAAGGCTACAGGTAACTAGATGCACTATTACGTTTAGCCCCAAATTTTTATTTTTTTAATTTTTTATATTATTTATTTTTTATTTTTAGGGTTATTTTTTGGGTACATGGACTTTTATGGTCTTGCGGCTTCTTCCCTCTTCAGGAAAATGGACAATACATCGTAATGTAAATATGAGACACTACTTTTTTTCACCCTACGAGGTATACTATTAAGACTCTCAAGGGATTTGAAGTCAGAAATGGTAAATATGATTATAGGGCTATTTGTAACTTGACGCATTAGTACGTATAGCCAATTATGTTTTCTATCAACACATGTGGGGAGGGCTCGGGGGTGCACGGAGGGACACTCTCGGACAGACGCTACACCCCTGGCGATGCAGCCAGGTAACCTCCAATGTAGGTGGGGGGTGGGGGGGTCATGGGTGGGAGGGGAATGGGGTGGACGGACAGGTTAGCAAACTCCATGTCAAAAAGGAATAGGGAAATACATATGCGGATCACAGGAAACCTGAAAGTCTGGGATAAAAATTATGGCACTCTTCTATTAGTAGCATGGCTGGGATAAAAATACTATCTCTGAATATTTGTGGTCTGAACGATCTTAAAAAAAGGCAAACAGTTGCAATTGGCTTACAAAACTGGGGAGCTAATGTTTTATGTATGCAGGAGACGCATATTGAAGGGTCCCAGAGCCAGCTGTTAAATACACTAGGGTATAAACTGGTATGTGCTACTTCACAAGGTGCTAAAATTCGTGGGGTTGCTATTCTGGCTAAAGGGAATCGATTGGTGTTTAGCAATTCTAAAACTGATAAGTTTGGCCGTTGGGCTATCACCGAATGCAGCTACCAAACAGGGCAAAAAATGACAATTTGTGCTATTTATGGGAGCAATACAGATGACCCCGGGGTCTTTGATGAGGTCTCTAACGAACTGTCACACTGGCCTATTCCGATGATGGTCTGTGGGGACTTCAATATAAACCTCCCGACCAACTGGTCCTTGAATGATGACTGGGTCTATAAAGGACGTAAACCCAAAGTATTTCGCTCTCTAAAGGATCTGTGTCTTGTACATGGACTTGTGGATAGCTGGCAGACTTCTAACACCAACACCAGTGACCCTGGCTACACCTTTTATTCAAATCCACACTGCACGCATGCCAGAATTGATTATATTTTACTCTCAAATTCACTAATTAAGAATTGCCAAACTGTTAAATTGCCCCGGGTACTATCTGACCACAATCCCCTTTTTTGCACGTTGACCATTAGACCAGCTAAATCAGAGCCTACTCTCTGGACATTTGAAAAAGCATTACTGAATGACCCTCAGTATTGTCTCCACATGAAAGATTGGATTCCCAAGTTCCTAGCTGAAAACATTGATAGCACGTCAATAGAGGTTGTTTGGGACACTTTGAAAGCTGTGTCATATTTACTTAGGTCAAACAGGCGGGAGAAAGAGGAGATACGGAGGTTGCAGGATGAGCTTATGTTAGCAGAAGTAGGACTCGTTAGTGTCACTGGCAATAGGGACACAACTGGGGATATCTCTAGTACCCAAGTAGCAGTTGCCAAGGCAGCAAGCACTAATATTTTTACAGATAAGGCAATCCGGAAAGCTACGGCACGAAAAGAACTAATTTATGAAGTTAATGAGCATGTGGGCCATCAATTGGCAGTGCGATTGTGAAAACAGGTCAATGCTAATTTAATTAGGGAGATTGTAGACCCAGTGGCAGGGCAGTTAAAAGATCCAGAACTGAATAGGCAAGCATTTTGGAGGTTTTATAATGAACTATATACTGAGAATGGCAATGGGGACACGACCGAAATTGAAAGGTACCTAGAGAATTGTGAAGGTGTAAGCCTCGAGGTAAATACGCAGCAGGTACTAGAGGAAGCTCCTAACATGGAAGAGGTATTGACCACTGTCAAGAGCCTCCCTAATGGGAAGGCAACAGTTCTGGATAGTATCCCTTCGGAGTTCTATGGCACATTTATAGACAAAATAAAACATATCTGAAGGGATCTGATTATCCATATTTTCTCCGGGGGGGGGAACCGCCCAGTTCCTGGTCCAGGGCTAAAATCGTGATTTTCGCTAAAAAGGGGAAGCCCCCAGAACATCTAGGTTTCTATCGCCCCATAACCCTTATAAACGCTGATTCCAAAATATACTCCAAAATCTTGGCAAACCGAATAGCACCTATAATACACAAAGTAATCTCCAAAAGCCAGCACGGTTTTGTTCCTGGAAGGTCAACGATAAATTATATCCAGAGGGTTATCACGCTTTTTGACGGAACAGAAACTACAGGAGACCCTATGGCCCTGATCCTTTTGGATGCAGAGAAGGCCTTTGATAGGGTCTCCTGGCAGTTTCTCTGGAAAGCAATGGCGATGATGGGATTTCGAATCAAGTTTATTCAGGCGATACAAAAAATGTATATTAATCCTAAGGCTGTTGTATCTGTTAATGGAAGCCCAACTAAGGAAATCGCCATCTCCAGGGGAACTCGTCAGGGGTGCCCATGCACGCCATTGCTCTTTACAATATATATAGATTCTTTTATTCGCTATTTGGAGAAAAATAACAACATAACACCCATTATATCACAGGGGTATGCTACAAAAACATTAGCATATGCTGATGATATTGCTATAGTTACCGCAGACCCCACAGTAGCAATGCTGACCATCGAGGCCAGGAAATTTGGGCTGGTTTCTGGCTACGCGCTAAATCAAGGGAAAACACAAATCGTTCTAAATCAAAAAATTGTGATGGATGATCCTAGGGTGGTGAAGGGAGCGACATACTTGGGTGTCACAATTTCCTCAAAGCTGGAGGAAATTGTGGACATAAATGTTAAGCCAATGCTGAACACAATACAAAAGGATCTACGACGGTTAGACAATCTCCACCTGTCCATTATCGGGAGAGCAAATGCAATTAAAATGGTGTATATTCCCAAAATACTATACTTATTCAGGGCAGTTTGCCTAGAATTTTCTAATCAGTGGTTTACAGTAATGGAACGTACCTTTTCTAGATGTATATGGTCATATGCACAACCCCGTCGGGCATATAAATATCTTACCCTTCCTAAGGACAGAGGTGGGCTAGCGCTTCCCAACTTAAGGAGATATTATTGGTCATGTGTATTACTCTACAGTAAGGAATTATTGCAAGGGGGGAAAAACACAGGGGAACATACTGCTTCAATCTTCCAGCTACTGGTGGGGAATTCCTGCTATGGCTATTTATGGAGGCACATACACGACAGCTACCATAAAAAGGTCAAATTTAAGTCTCTTTATAGCTGTTTTAAGGTATGGAAGGTCGTAAAGAAAATATTAGGAAGAGGACAAATCTCACATTATACACCGGTATTGAACAATCCAATTCTTCCACCAATAATCTTTAAGGATAACTGTGTAAACAAATGGTATAATTTAGGAATTACACAATTAGTGGATTTTTATACTACTCAGGGGATTAAATCTTTTGATGCTCTGAAGGAAGAATTTGGCTTAGATTGGCGGGATTTTTTTAAATATCTCCAAATTAGGGATTTCTTAACTCATAACCCTGGGGCAAGGACACTTGGGGAAGAATCTACTGTAGCAGAGACAATTATACACTCTAAGAAACACTCAATAGGCTGGGTTTATGTGTCATTGTTAGACATGTTCCCGGATGATTTAGATAAAACGGCAACAAAGTGGCTAAGTAAACTTGAGATCTCAAAGGAAGGATTTTTATATTCCTATCAGCTAGCCCAAACTATTCTTATTTCTGCCAAACTCCAGACACAATTTTACAAAACCTGTTTTTTTCTCTACTATACACCCAATAAGATCGCAAAATGGAGAACCGGTAAGGGGACTTGCTGCCCGAGATGCAACCTATTTAAAGCAGATTCCATTCATATCTTTGCCTCTTGTCCGGTGTTAATACCTTTGATACAAGGTATAGAGAGGTTTTTAACTTCTGTTCTTCACAGAGAGGTTGCTTTGTCACCTGAGGCAATGGTACTTGGGGCGGAAGACCCAGATAACCTTGAGAGTGGCCACAATTTTATATTTGTTGCTATGGCCGTTTTGCGGTTATGCCTAGCCTCGGCTTGGCTTGAACCGCTACCACCCTCTTTCAAACAGTAGCTAGCCAGGCTTTTAGCAGTGCATATTATCGAGATAGCTATATATAAGCAGAAAGGCAGATGATGACGCGAAAGGGGTATGAAAATCTGGACTCCTCTTACACACTGGCGAGATTTACAAAACTAATTTATTAATAATGCTGTAATGTGTTTATGTTATTGTTTTAGTTTGTTTTCCGTGATGCCTGGAATATATTCTGTAAATTCTCTATAATTAATATGTAAGTATGACAAGCATAATGTAAAGCTCGTGATGTTAATGTGCAGAATGTTTACCTGTCTGGGGTGGAGGGGGGAATATATATGTTAAAAATAATAAAAACATTAAAAAACAAAAAGCATAAAAAGTATACAATATTTACATCAGAAAGAATTAGATAAGCGGGGATATATCACATTTTTAGTTCATACATTCCATTGTGGTTAAAACTATTACTATTCAAACGACATTAAAAAAAAAGAGAAAAATTACTATTCAACAACCAATTGTTCTTACTGCACACCAATTGTATGTTAAAAACCTGTGTCGTCTTGAGATAGTAAGTCAGTCTACATATTATCCACTAACTGCTTACATAATGGTCAACTAAAGTTACAATTTCAGGCCATTTTTGACTCTATAGAACATTACACTCATAAGAAATCTAGACACACAAAATACTATCAGTCGTGCAGTGTCTGATAGGAGAATTCGTTCTGCCTCCCTATATTGTCTTACGTTGAGGGTATGACATAAGGGTTTGATCCATCTTTCCCTCTGGATTTTATATGAAAAATAATGAAGGAGACAGAAAGAACCAACATCATGACTCAATGAGGAGGATAACTTCTTGAATGATCTTTTGAATTCAAGACCTCCTCCATATACAGATGGAATACAGGAGCAGTGGGAGATTACGCATGTGTACAAATACAGAATTCAACTGCTCTTACATTTGTGAATGCATCAGCAAGTACCTCCAAATGATAATGTGATGACAGTTTTACAGAGTACTAGTAGAGATACTAGTAGAGATACTATATTTGTTTCTCCACCTCCAATGGACCCACCTGTTACTACTGCTGTTATTGAAGAATCCCCTAAAGAGAGAGTTATTAATGTTGGGCTTTTAAAAATTGAATTCATTGAAATTTACCAATGAACAACTGACCTGAACCAATTATTGTCGTACAATGTTGATGAAATAAAGTACTTGATTAAAGAAGAAGCAAGATGTGCAGATGAGGCTCATGCTAACTCGAGGAATTGGCTGAGCATGTGAGGAAAACATCAGAAAATGTGAGGAGAAATTACAAAATGAATTTGCAAATGTTGAAATAAAAGAATTAGGTTTAATAACTGTAAGAGATCGCATCAAGAATCTAATTGAAAAGAAAAGGGAGTGGGAGGATTTGAAGAAATACAGAGAATGATGGAAGAAAGGGTTACTAATAAAAAAAGAAAGCTCAAGAGACAGGAATGAAGATGAAGGGGTGAATTAATGATTAAGAAATTACGACAGTTTCAGAATTTCCCTTAAGAGAAGTTTATGGAGGGAATTATCTGCATGTACCTTGGATCACAAAGTGCCCATAATTATGAAAGGAAACAGAAAAGTGGTTCAAATAGATACATAGGTTGACAACAATATTGAAAATGCTTTGGCATGATTCGAACATGCTGTTTGAGATTACATTCCTTAGTGAGTTGCGGTCTGAGCATAAGGTTGTTGTTCATTGGCCAAATGAAGAACCAGCTAGAGTTCATAATTTCATGGGGGTGTCTCTAGCCACCAATTCCTGTCAATGCGTTTTCTGGCCACCAACAATCCCGCCCAAATTAATGTTAGTTTATAACAACTCGAATGAATGCCAATGGCTATGTAAAGTAGTGCCAGGTTCTGGCCTTGTGTGATCTCCATCCCAGAACCTCTTCCAGTGTTGTGTATATCCTTTCTCATAAGTGTTGTATTTTGTTGCAGTACCATGTAGTGCAAAGGAAATATACTATTTCTTGTGTACATCTAAGGTACATCAGTGTGTTGAAATGGACTTAAGCCCATAGTCTTGTACAGGGAGTGAATAACCCGGTGCAGGCAATTTAGTTGAATCAGTCTGAATTGAGAAATTATTCCTGTTTCTTGCTGAGCCATTCATGGCCTGCAGAACTCCTCATCAGTCAGGCCCGTAGTTCATCCCCTCATCTCCACCTCAACTTCTCGAGCGAGTTTGATGTTTTGATCACCAACGATCAATATACCTAACATATTTTTGTATAGTCAATTCTCACATAGGTAATGTAATTTCCCTTCCATAGGGTTGAATTTGGGGAGTTCAGATCGATCCTTTATATATGGCAACAGTGCCAGCTACAATTTGAAATATCATAAAAACTGGCTCGTGTGGCGACGGTATTCCGTCTGCCATTCTCCAGAATAGTTGAGCATTGTGCCCAGTATCAGGTCCCCAATCTTTGCGATGCCAGTGTTGTCCCACCTGTGAAAGCAACATAAAAGTTGATTCATAGGTCAATCTAATTTCCTCCCATAGCGTGGTTTCTCTGCTCAACCTTTTCCCCCATCTGCGATCTTTATTGGTATCATACCACAATCTGAGGACTGTCTGTTTAATGGGGGAAATAGGGGCAATAAGTATACATTCATACAACAGGGGTCATATTATACATACAGGTGCATTTTCCTTTATTGCGCCGGGCGCTCCTTTTAAAATGTGTGCCCGGCTCAATCAAGTAAAATGTACCATAGTAGGGTGAATGCGCTGCCCCCAGGGCATTCACAAACTGGTGTATAACTGGGGTGTTGGTCAGTTGTGAACATTGGTTATGATCATCTATCATGACACCATTTTATAACTATGATTAGGTGAGCTATACTATAGTAATTGAAGACGTCAGCCACTGCAATTCCTCCTTCGCCAGTGGTTTTAAAACATTTCCCCAAGACTTGTCTTGGAACTTTTTGGTTCCAGAGGAAGCTACACAGCAAGGAATTAAGGTGTGTGAGGAAATGGTGTGCAATCTCAAATGGGTAATGTAGGCACGCTAAAGTGACTATTTTGAATCTTGCTGCCTCAGCCATTACATACAATGGAAGAGAGGACCAGAATTTCAACCTCCCCTTTAAGTCTCTCCATCTGAAGTATTATGTTCCTCTGCCACATGACTTCTTAGGTCTCTGACATGAATGTTTCCAGATATGCAAGCCCTTCTTTCAACATCTACAGCCCTCTGCCTCATCACCCGTCTTGTGGTTGAGTGCCCATCAGGTACACCACAGAATCACTATAGTTAATTGTGGGTCCATCAAGAGAGCTTGTGGACCTTTTAGCCATCCTGTCATTGGCAGTGCGTTTTGCAGATGTCTGATCTTTCCCTTGTGTTGCAATCTAGTGTAAAGCCACACTGGTCTGGGTGCACCAGAGGTCAGATCACTTTATTTAATTGATTGGCCAGTACTGTGGCAAGGATTTTCACTTCATTTGTAAGCAGTGAAATAGGGTGATTGGAGGAACAGTCTTTGAGAGGTCTTTTCAATTTATATATTACCAGTATTCGTCCAGCATGATACCAGGCAGAAGTTCATCTGTATTTAGAGAGCCCTCAAGTAATTCCTGATGGGAGATGATTATTTTCGGTGTTTGAAACATTTGTCACGAAACCCATTCATGTCTGTGGTTTTGCTGGATTTTAACTGGCTCAGGGCTGCTGCCAGCTCCTCTTCATCTATGTCCTCCTCTAGGGACTCCCTCTATGCTTATGTTAAGTTTTAAACGGGGATGTGCACCAGCTAATTCCCTGGGGTTACCCCATTATCCTGTGTACAAAGAGTATTATAGAATGCTGTGAACCCCAATGCAACTGCAGAGTTACTACAGGTACTACTTTACTGGGACCTTGATTAACTGCTATATATATGTTATAGGGTTGTGATTGGTTGTTTTTTGGCATAGCCAGTGTAATGTTTTACTGGGTTTACTGCCCATTGGTAGATGCAGCTTTGGATGCAAGCCATATCGCGATGGCTTCATTCAAGACTACCTGTGAGAGCTATGTCTTGTTATGTCCATGGCATCTAGGTATATTCATACTCTGTGACTCAAGGTATTGTACCTCCTGTTCAAAAGGTGCCAACTCCAGTTGAGTCATATCCTCTTATTGTCATCGGGTCCTTCTGGCTTATAATTTCCCCTCTAATTGTCACTTTATAGGACACCCATAGCACGTCAGGCGAGTTGCCCACCCCCTTTTTCTCTACATGAAGTAACTCTCTGTTCTATTAATTATCTGGGACCAACACTCTGAGTAGGCCAGCCACCATGTATTAGGAACCACCCTGTCCCATCTTTCTTGGGACCCAGTTGTATTGCACTGGTACATTAAAGAGTCCGACAATCATTGGCCACAGCGGAGCTCCAGGTGTAGAATGTGGGGGGATTTTGGGTTAAGAAAGTGATGAACTTGTTGTATCAGGAAATTTGAGGTGATCGTGTCTACAGGAAGAAATTGTCCCAAGCCATGTCTTTAGGAGCATCTCAGGGTGCGGGGTCTTTGAACCCCTTCAGAAAGCCTATGTATTACAAAGCACTGCGGCAGGAG
The DNA here is from genome assembly GCF_964263255.1 of Lissotriton vulgaris. Taxonomy (NCBI): domain Eukaryota; kingdom Metazoa; phylum Chordata; class Amphibia; order Caudata; family Salamandridae; genus Lissotriton; species Lissotriton vulgaris. The sequence continues at coordinate 937,952,853 of NC_141699.1, forward strand.
CAGCCTTCCACATCTTCTAATTGTGCTGTTAACTCCACAAAGGTGGCTTTTAGCATTAATATTTTGGATTTGAGGTCTTTCACTGTGCCCTTTAGTTCTGAGAGGCGACTGTACACCTCTGGTACTCGGTCAACGTATTGCATAGTATCTGGCACAGCAGGGTCACATCTTGTCCAAGTGCTAATCTGGATATAGTAATTCCATGAAGAATTACGCTTGTTGATGTGGGTGCATCTCCAACATCCCTACCCCTCTCACAGGGAAAGCTGGATAAGTCAGTCCCTGCAGGGGGAAGGTCCTTAGAAATGTATCAATTTTTGCTTGCTTGTCCCTCGCCATGTGGGGGTTCCTCCTGGTGCCGGGCTCATCTTCGTTCCACCAGAACTCACAAGTCCCTTGGGTGTTGCCATTCAAATCAGATTTTTTTCCCCTCCATTGCCACTGCAGAGCACTATTCTCAACTAGGTGCACGCGAGCGCACCATGGTCAACCGGAGCACGCAGACCAGTCACGGCGCCGCTTTTAAAACACGAGCGGCACAAAATATGGTCATTTCTTGGTTGTGGGAGGCAGGAAGAGACAATGGTGACACGAGGGAGCGGCAGATAAGTGCCTCCCTTACTGCCTGTGGGGTTAGGGAGGGCTGGCATTCACTTGCTGCATTAATTTTCCTAATGGTGCGCGGTTGTGGGGCTGATGTGGGCCTTTGAGAAAGTATTTGTGGTAATTGCAGCGCCATTGTGCTCTGCTATTAACATGAATACTATCTGAAAGACCCACATCAGCCTCACAGCTGCGCAGGAAAATTAATGCAGCAAATCTAAAGCACCACGTGTGCTTTCAGGATTCTGAAAACACATGTCGTGTTGGTTAACTTTCTGCATTTCTTTTCTTAAGAGTGCGCTGTTGTAGGCTGATGTGGGCCTTTGAGGTAGTATTCATGTTAATTGCAGAGCACATATTTTCAGACTAATTATGAGTGACATTTCAATGACTATGAGTGACACTTTCTTGTGAGCTAAATCAAGAAAAGAAGACGAGTGAAATACACAAATATCAGAAACAACATCCATTTGAGTAATGAGAAACTCTATGAATTTAACTGCTACAAAGCAGAAGTAAAATATGCAGCCAGGATAAAAGTATTCTGTGAAATTAAAATACAAACTGCTACTTTGGTTCTTTATTATGTTTGATGGGTGACATCACAACATGTCTTTACTTAAGATTATTATACTGGCTCAGTCTTTTAGGCACTTACTTTGTTGGTTGACGTTCTCAGGCGTGTCGGGTCCGTGGCAACAGAGGGCCCCTGAGTGGCCAGACTGCAGCGATTTGGATTTTGGCGAGTAACCAACGCCATCTACCTGGTCCGGGAGGGTCTGGCTCATGACTGTGAGACCGCCGCCGCTGACGCTGGTGGGGCCGGGGTTCGGCTTAGTCCAGGATACATAATGTTCAATATAATACAGGTGCCGTCGCGGTGGTGAGATCAGCGCATCCAGCTGCCATGCTATTCACAATACTGAGCTGAGTAAATGCCGCTATGCGGTGTTCTTATCGCACATGCTGCTACTTCAGGATCCGAGCCGATCACTGGTCCCCCACCTCTATTTTTGTGTTGCGGTCTGTACTTTGTCTCCGGCCGCTATCAAAGGCTGGCAGTTGTGGCCCGGGCACATTTGGCTTCACCCGCCCAGCACATTCACAAGGCAGGCTCTATCAAGGCATCAGCCTGCGCAGATTCCCTTTTCTCTTTACCTTGAGGGCCCACTCGTGACACGGAGGAGACCCAATAGGAGTGTTATCGCCGTGGGCAATAGAGAATTTTGTGGCTGCCCTGGCATGTAATAGGCTTTGAGGATATTTCAAATGATAAAGCACTGCAGGACGATGAACTTGCAGATGCCTCCTGCTCCGCTCGCACCGCTGACTACCAGCTATCACCAATCGCAAGCAGGTAACAAGAGAAGAGAGTGAGATCATTATTGGTGCTAGGCTCTTGCAGCTTATTGTCATATGTTTGATATAGAGATACCTTAAGGCCTTCCATATTTGAGGACGCAAAGGCACGAGCCATTTGTATAATTTTCCAAAAGGTAAAGGATATTTAAATCTGAACCTTTTGGTCTTCTACATTTCAATCCCAAAACATAGAAAAAATGAAAACGCAACAGTTTTTATTTAAATGCAGTAGTTGTAAAGCGAATGCTGTCTTTATTAGCTTTGCAGGCAGAATGTAGGGGCATATTATCAAGGGGGTTTATCTCCGCTTTTTTGGCTTTAAAAGCCAAGAAAGCGGAGATAAAATTATCTCCCTATTACCTAGCTGTCGCTAACACCAGTTAGAGACAGCTAGTAGGAGATAGCGACCATCTTGGGCCCCACTTTGCATGTCAGTGATATTTATCACTAATGACATGCAAAGTGGGCGTGCCAAGATGTTAGCGACTCGAAACAGTCGCTAACATCGCTATCTCCCATTACCAACTTTTGGAGATATTCGCGCTAAGCGCGAATATCTCCAAAAGCTAACACCTGCCCTGAGCAGTTCTTAGCCATGTTATCCCATGGGAGGTGGATAACATGGTTAAGAGCATTAGCTCGGTAATGCATGAACATCGCTGACTTTTCAGCGATATTCATGCATTGCGGCCGATTTTAATCGCTTTTGCGATAAACCTTGGTAATACCAAGGTTTATCTGCGATAAAAATCGCCGCAGCTCAGCGGTAAATTTTTGTCTCTAACCAAGCAATAGCGATAATTATCGCTATTGCTTGGTAATATGCCCCGTTGTTCAATATATTCATCTAATTTTAAAAAGCATGTATGTTAATTTTTTAACAACAAACAAAATGTGCCTTGAAAAAACTATCACATATTTGTCCTGCAATCTAAAACAGGGCTAAAGACAAACATTACTTGTAGTTTGGATTGGTACCTATAAAATCATCTATGTGAACTGTTTTTCTGTTGTGCCCTAAATCCTGTGCAGCTGGTGGTTTGGATCGTGGTTTGTGCCAACCGCTATACTTTCATAAAGGGGTTGAATGCTGAGGCCAGAGCTCATACCGCAAAGTTCTAACCTGAAACTCAATTAGAGCCCTAGCAGAAGGCAACAGACTGTGTTGCTAGTGCTTAATTTGAGCCAGTGATTGCTGGAGAAGTCTAGGGGTTGAAATGTACTGGAGTGGCTAGAGTTGTCTTTACTAATAAGAATGTATTTCTACCCAAACCAACCATTGTTAGTATAGTGAAAGATAAGGAAAAAAACATAACTCTTTAACCTATACCATGCAGTTTGCAAGCAGCTCTTTGACATTTCATACACATTTTTGTAACAGCCATAATGACCCTCTGTACTACTTTATGATGAGTCAAAACTGCAACCAGACAAACAACTCTCTCTAGCAGAAATATTAAACACGGAAAACCTCCTTTGCCTCGCAATCTCAACAACGACCAGCCTCTGCAAAGCATTCACTACCCCGATTGCGACTTTACCACAAGTTACTTTAACCCAGACGATTTGCTGTAGGGGGCTTGTTTTTGGACTGGTGACAAACTATCTCTGACGGGAAAGCGAGATATTATTCCGTAGCTTGCACATCAAATTGTAAATATGTTATGTAATTTTGTAAATATGTGATATATGTGATCTTGCATAGGCCCCCAACATTTCCCCACCCTATGAACAGTGCTCAAGTTGAGGATTTTTTGTAAAATCGTATTACGGTACCACCATTGGAGTCCTGTGCTTTTCTAAACCCAAAGTGTACTTGCCTGGGTAAGCGATTCATCTCGCTGCGTGTATATCTAAATTGAAAACCTGCCTTAAGACACTTCATGTGGCACTACATGTGTGGAAATGCACTCTCGTTTCACATTTTTAAGTACAAGTTTGGAGTGATATTTGGCGCTACACCCCCATGTGCGGTCTGGTTACCCGCGCACATAGCCTTAGTTGCAGTGCACAGAGACCTTATACGGCCGCACACAGAGGAAATAAATTAGAGGGAACATTGCTGCAGAGTTAGTTACCGAGCTACTTGTGTGTGCCTACCATCACCCAGACTATGCAGCCCCCACAACCCTGCAGGACATATATTCAGGTCTGCAATTAATGTATTTGATTACCACAAGTTACAGATGACCCTTCAGTCCTTGGGTCAGGCCAACAATATATCACTGAGCTCTCCTGTGCTCCAGTACATTCCTCCATATTATCCTCTGACATCCAGCTGTGTCATGCCAGTGTCACCATGTTCATAAATAGCTTGTGGGTTGTGTGGGTTTGTAGCAGAAGACTGGAAAGGAGGCTGACTCCACAGCAGCAAGAGGGGGCCTCCCGGGAAATTTTTTTTTTTATTTCACTACTTAGCTGTTTCCAAGAGGTTTCAGGCCCTGGAGTATCAGACACACTTTCTAGACTGCACCTGCAGTGGGCCTCTCCGCCACACCATGCCAATCAGGGCCTCCACTCTCCCCTCAAATCTCTTTCCCCATGGCCATAAGTCCACCATCTCAGAAGAGAAGAGGGAGCGAAATAGGCAGGGGGTTAAAATTAAAGGCTGTGGGAATTCCTGAGGTGGAGCAGTTGCCGACGTGGCCCACTAAAGGACCAACACCCGCCCAATTCTCTCAGCCGACTGCTACTCCTTCGATGATCAACTCCTTCGCTCAGACCCGGCCTGTTGACCAGAGTCAGGCGTCCATCTACTTCTATCCGGCCTATCCCAACCCAGACCCAACAGGCCCCCGTCATTCACTTGCAGTGAGAGCCACAATTGGCAGGCTCACTAACTTGATTTTCAGGTCTTCCATTCCGATGGAGTTGCTCACCTCTGCCACCAAACTCGGCCTTCTTGCCCCTGGTGGTGGCAGATCACAGTGCAACCCAGTGACAGGATCCGCAGCCCTGGGGAACAACAACAAGACCAGGATTATGGGGTAATATAGGTACTGGTGTGGGAGAGATAGCTAATAGTGCCTACCACGTTGACCTGCAAACCACCACCCGTAAATTATTTTTAACTATCGATTAACAGTTGAATTTGCAATTACTGTGTCAATTAGTTTTGCATTTGGTAGTTTAGTGAAGCTGGGGCGGCTCTAGGCTCATGGTGGCCCTGGGCAGGGAGCGTAGGTAGGGGGCCCCCGGAGGAATGCAGGCGCAGAGGCCAGTGAAGAGGGGGGTCAGGGTGTTTGGAAGTGGAACAGGCCACCAAATCCCTGCCAGGGGCCTCCACGCAAATATGTATCCATCCTCAGAGGATTATTATATTAAGGATTTATATTGGCGTGGTGGCCCTTGGGGTGTTTGGTGGCCCTGTGCAGGTGCACAGCTTGCACATGCCTAAGGCCGCCCCTGAGTGAAGCTCCAGGCAATACATTCAATATTCAAATAGTAATTCGACGTTTAACGAAAGTTTAAACATGTCAGCATCAAAACTTAGCTATTTGATGTTGCTTTTATCTATTACTAACTCAGATGTTATCCTATACTTCTGCCACTGTGAAATATACACGTTTTTCAATGCCTGTTACCGTTGTGAAACTGCAGGTCATGTCTTGATGCGTGTTGTGAAGTGCTACACTGCTGAATATCCACCCCTCCCACCAGCTGCCTTCCAAAACCATCATTTGCGAGTCACTGGAATGTCGTGCACTGTGTTTTTCAAAACAATCCGAGTGCTTAAGGTGATTTGCAAGTTGGTTCATATGCACCACTTACAAAAAATTCCATAGGCCCAAATGCACGGCAAAGTGACAGCAGCGCTATGCATTCTACACGTGTGTTACCTGAACCTATCAGAGCAACAATATACATTAAAAATTTGAATTATTGACACATTGAATCCCCATAAGATGTACTGGAGTTTTATGTAATGCATTTGTACCAACGAGATACTGGGAAGCTTTGTATAGGAACAAACAGATACAATTTCGGAGTATTCAGAGAAAAACAATTTATATTTCTCTATACTAATCCACCACTAATACACTTGGGGTTACAGAGTAGTGTGCTACTCACCCAAACGCGCTTCAACACCTCGTCAGTGGTGGTAAGCATTGTATAAATACAATTACAAAACAAGTACCCCCCTTTTCAAAATTTGTAACAACGTGTGAGAAAGTTGGACCCATTATTATTTTGACTATATACCTGTAAAAGGAAGGCCTGAAATGTGTTCTGAAGGGCGTGAGGAAAGATTTGACCTTTGAATCAACAGGTAAGAAGTTCTACGGTGCTCTTACGACTCTAAAGAAACTTTGAATTTTGACTAGGGCGCCTTAAAATCAAAGAGTAAATGTAAAAAAAAATGTAAATTGATACTTGTATAGCGCACTACTCACCCGCAAGGGTCTCAAGGCGCTTGTATGAATACCCCTGTGGCACCCATCCTGGCTTTCCCTGTGAGGCGTCCACTCCTGGGCACCCCCAAGGTGGAGGCCAGGCATCCTTAGCGTTGTGGGGGCCGTTGTGGAGATTAAGCAAGCTATTGCCCAGAGTTGCAGAGTGGGACTCCATGATTGGAATAGGCACCGAGGCGAGAATTGTCAGGTCCATGGAATTTTAAGCCCAAGGCTCGCCGAGGCGGGAATTGAACCCTAGTCCCAGGCTAGACCTCTGCATCAGGGTCTGCCGCTCTAACCATTGAGCCACACTTCTCAGCAGATTCACAAATATTTTGCTATCAGTGGGTATGACTATCTCATGGTCACCCCCACATTTGTTCCCCAATGCCGATGGTTATGACTCTGAAAGTGCACTGGAGCCTGCTAACCAGGCCAGAGTGCCAGTGCTCTCTCCCTTAATATGATGCATGTGAATTGGTAACCCCAATTGGCAAGGACCTTAACCCCCTTAGAAATCTCTGGTAAGTGGTACCAGTGGTACCCAGGGCATGGTAGTTAAAGGGGTCACCAGGGCCTAAAGCATGGATTGTGCTACCCTGAGTGACCCAAGTAAACCAATGATAATAGTCCTGCCATTGCCGGCTGCATGAGCAGTACAAATTGCTCAAACTTGGCTTTGCCCTCATCATGACAGAACTATTTTTAATATATGTCAGTCACCCCTAAAGTAGGTCTCCTGAGCCCAGGATGCAGGGTGCATTATATTAAAGGTGTGGACATATAAGTGCAAGCTTATATGCCTCTATAGTATCCCCCTTCCATTAGGCACTACCATAAGTATTCAGGGGGCCATAGGATAACATGGTCTGGCACCTGGGCACACTCAGGTTGCCAGCTCCATTATGGTCCCACTGAAAAGTCTCATGTTTATTGTCAAACAATAAGTCTAATCAAATCTGACTTTTACCCAAAGCCATATTTGATGTGGCATGCACTCAGGTGGCTACCTTAGAGGTTGCCCTCCTGGTTGCCCCAGCCTTTCCTTTGCCATGTCTGATGCAAAGACAGGAATCTGACCCCCTGCCAAGAGGTGTGAACACTCCCAGGAGTCAGAAACAAAGGTCTGCCTGGGAAGAAGGTGAACCCTCCTCCCTGACAGGATGGCTAGTGAAGTGGCACATCAAGGTGGTGAGCTTCAAAGCTTCCACCACCTCTGACATGTAACCAGGCCTCCTCCCAAAGGAGGAAAGCCAATCTTCTGCCTCAGGCACATTTGCTTCTGGGAAAGCTGGAAAATTAGGTAGTCAGGAGTTGTACCCCCAGAAAGACTAGCCACACTCCTAGGGTTTCTGCCATTTTTAAAAGTGGAAGAAGAGAGGGTTCTGGGTAGAAAAGGTGACACACACCCCCAGATGTGGTCACTTCAGGGGTGGATTTGCCGCCCGGCTAGTAGCCCATTGGCTACTTGCACCCACACCCCTAACACCCCTAAATCTAGGATTTAAGGTGCACCTCCATTGCCAGGACCTCAGATCTGAATTGATTTGCAACCAACGACAAACAAGAGACCCGAGTCTGCGACTCCAGGACCTGCACAAAGAAAGGCGCTATAACCTGCACCTGTGGCAACCACCCTGCAACTGCATGACTGTGAATTATCCTGAACCGGAGACTAGTTCCAAAGGAAAGAGGAACTCCTCTGAGAGTCAAAAGCAACTCCAGAACTCCCTTGGACTCGAGGTACTAGTCCCCTGGCAGCCCTTAGGTAAAGCACGCTCCAGGGACCAAATAATTACAGCCATCGGGCCCGCCGAGGGATTGCTAAATAGTCAATGGTCTAGTCCATTGTGGAAAATGGAGTCCTGGCCAGCAGCAAATTTCAGGCAGCTACAGTTTTCTCCAGAGCATAGATGCAACCCAAGGCTGAGATTGGTGCTGCCAGGGCTTGTTGGTGGCCTGTCCGGCTACCACTACCTTTGTTCAATGCTGTGCCTCAAGGGAACTCAGCAGCACTTTCAACCCAGCACCTCAGAGGCCCAGATGTTGAGATTTTGCACCTGTTTCCTACACAGCACTGTCTGAGCGGTAACACCAGCATCCTGTGGCTCCCATTTTAGCACCAGGGACAGCCAGGACAACTCTGCACCCAGGCCCTAGGAGCCAAATAAAATTCAACTGATTGTCGTGGTCTGGTCCTGGGAGCTGCATCACCGTAACCCCCAGTGGTTTCCACTGGACTCTACCTGCAAGTGACCAATTGTCTCTAGTGTTTTCTCCATTGACCGCAGCTTTAAAGGTTTGCAGTAGTGAAATGCACTGATTTAATTTTCCTTTTGAAATCAATAACTCCAGTTATACTTATCCGATTCTGTTCATTTTGATGTCCAAATTTACATAAAAATCTGCTTTACTTTTTTTAAATTGGCAGAGGATGTCTTTTGAGTTGAGTCAATTACTAATCGTACATGTTGTTACTCTGAAATGATTAGCACTCGTCCCTCTGGTAAAGCCTAACTGCTCTGTGCCACTCTACCAGCACTGAGTTAGGGATTTATTAGTGTGCATCCAAAGGACCCATGTGGGGTATTGGGAGAGTATTACATAGTAAAACCTAACCAGACTTACTACATAATACTCTCCATCCTACAGTCAGGAGGGTCTTACAAGTCATTTAGTGGCATGGAAGGCGGCTTTCAATGAGTTGAGTGTGGACACCCAGACAGTCCAGTCTTTGATACAATCAGTGTGTGAACAGCAGATTTAAGTTTAGCAGGTGAGTCAGGGCCTGCAGGTGGAAGTTAGGTGCTTTTTTCGTTCTATTTATGTGAGGTATCATTGATGGCGGAGAATCAGGTATGTATCCAGTGAGGTTACAATGGGAGACAGAATAGGGAAAAAAGTATGTTAATGTTAGATCCTTTTTAAGTATAGGATGATTGCTGTTTTTGAATCTGATGGAGCACAGTGAAAACTATGGGCCCGATTCACAAAGGTAAAATGAGACGAAAGTTTATCTTTACGACTTTCGGCATTCACAAAGGGCATTTACGAGTAGTAAAGTTAGAGTTTTGTCTCAGTTTGAATTAAGTTTTGGTCTTAGTTAAACTTAAGACCAAAACTTAAGTTAAACTAAGACAAAGTCTAACGTTACTACTTGTAAATGCCCTTTGTGAATACCGAAAGTCGTAAAGTTAGGTTTTTGTCTCAGTTTAACTTTGTGAATCTAGCCCTCTATTCTATTTTAGGCTAAGTTGTGGATAGTTGTTTCCCATCCATGTTTGCATCTGGTGGAGAACAGAGTACGATCTTGTGAATCAATGAATTTTTTAAAGTAAACCAGTGTGTTGTTGGTTTACTGGTGGACAGAAGCCCATGTACACTCGCACACGGATGCCACTTGTTCTGTGTACGAATTGGATAGTGTGCAGGATGCTAATGAGGATGTTTAGGTGTGGACGCTGACTTTTACTAATCAGGATTGTTTGGAAATGAAGGAGGTGAACTAGTTGAACAGTGTACCACACCTTCATGGGTTGGCTACAAAACTGGCAGTAGGCGCCCATGGTCAACTGGGTAAAATTCTGCTGTAAGGTCTGAAAGTACCAAGAGACAAAAGTCACAAACTGAGAGCAGACTAGACCCCACCCCAGGGAACTCCTCTGCCATACAATTTCACATTGAGCTAGACTTTATGTAGACCATGCCAGGGTAAAACACGGTACTGCCAGCTACTTATGTGGTGTGAATCACTTGGGCGAACCCACGCCTCTCACACGTGGTCAGCCCATTTCCTCCTCAAAACATACCCCCTGAATTTTCTCACACTGAGTCTCTCCCATGAAAGTACCCTCACGCTCGTGGTCAAAAACAAGGAACACACTTTTTACTATTATTTTGGTGTCGATTTAAGTGCTGCCTGCCCATATGAGGAGGCGACTGATGGCTTTATTTTTTTGACTTATGAACTTTATTTTGCAGTTCAATGAATTGCATAAAAGTACACATGTTAAAATGATGACATTAAAAAGAGAGTACATTAAAACAGGCAGGCATCATTTCAAAAAACAATTCTTAAAAAGAGGGAATACAGTGCAAAATTCTCGATAATGACCAGATATACTGAAGGGTTAAGCTAAAAATACAAACACACATATAATAAACAGACAAACTGTGGCATCAGCAAATAGATATTTAAAGTGCTATAGATAAAGTGCAAGGGACCTTACAGGTTCTCAGAGCTGCCAATAAAAAAGAAGCTAGTGCAAAGCAAACCAGTGCGGTATCTAAAGAATAAAATAAAATGAGGGATGCTGCTATTGTTCGTATTGAAAACTTCATTAAAGGCGGGAAAATAAAAACCTTCCCCTCATTTAAATAAATGTGTGCAAAAGGGGAGGAATTGTGACGTCGTTTGGGCTAACTTATTGTCACAGGGACAAAAAGATAGGCTACTAAGGACAAATTGATTGCATGGGAAATCAAGCATTAACGGGATGAGGTTTAATCTGAATCTTGTCATAATGAATCGGTGCTGGTTATTCTCCACTATTTGTAAGTAGGAATGAGAATGATGTAGTATCTGTGATATAGATTCGTAGAACTTTAAGGATGTTTCCCTTGATGATTATTCCGTCTATCCTGTGTACCTTGGTTTAAAAAGATCGCCTTTAGTCCTGGTTTGGGAAAATGTTTGCAGAGAGACGGGGTATTAAACAGGAACCCAAGACCCAAAGAAGTAAAATTGTCTGTAATATAGGTTATCCACTGGATTCTATAGGTATAATCCAAGGTTAAAATATCTTTATTAACTTTTTGATTCAAACCCACCGTTTCTCTTTTCTAGATGGATAACCAAAGAGCAAGTAAAGCTAATTTGATAGCGTTCATAATGTAGGGAATTACATCTTCTTTATGGGCTATGAAATTGCTAGTTGAATGAGGTATTAGAACATTGGAATGTTGGGAGCTCCATTGAAAACAATGGAGTGCCTTGGGCTTATAATGGCTGGTATAAGCCTGAAGCTCCAACATTCCAATGTTTATTTGTTCACAGCTCTGGCTGTGAACAAAGGCTTCAGAGAACCTGAGGGGATTCCAATCCCCTCACGCTCCCAAAAGGCTTTGTTTTTTTTGTTAGAACATTCTGTCCTCTAGTGACAGAATGTTCTAATAGCCTTATAGCCCTTCGTAGATGGGCTATACCGCTATTAAAGTCCCTCTCCCTTGTTAAAGGCTCTCGCCTTCGGCTTGGGGCCTTTAACGCTGGAGAGGGCCTTTAATAGCCGGTATAGCCCTCTACGGCGGGCTATAAGGCTATATTGACAATAATCTTTTAATGATTTTGTCCTCTTGTACTTGAAGGGTAGTTGCATCAGTGATACCTCATAATGCTGCCCATAAGTGGCCATCAAGAGCATTTTTTCCTTGTAAATTGTGAGCATTGCCGATATTGGCTTATGGCCTACTTTTTAGAGAACCTAAATAAAGCTGCGATACTTTGAATCATTGAGTTAGTTCTACTTTTCAGCATCTCCTTCCATGTTAATTTGTTGTCAAAAAACAAGCCCTAAGTAGTTAAAATGAAGTATTTGATCTTTTTTGCCCCCCCTAAATTACATTTATTTTTTTCTTTTTGTCCCAGCTTATTGACATTGCATAATATTTGGCTTTATAAACTTGAAAGTCCAGATTAAGCATAAAACCAGTGTACTGGGAGATGAGATTTTGTAGTACAATTTGAGTCCTTGCTAATAAGACGGCATCATCTACGTATATCAGGATCAGGAGGACAGATGACGAGACTAGCTTTCGTGGTCTCAATCAAAGCTTTATTTATTCTGTTAGTGTAGGGAGCAAACAGGAAGGAGGCCAGGACACAACCTTGCCTGATACCCCTCTTGATTTTAAAGCATTTGGTGCATTCACCATTTCTCTCATATTGTACAATAGCAAGGGCGCCCGCGTAGACCTCCCTAATAAAATTAATAATACCCTTGTCCACTCCCATCTCTTTTAAAATTTCCCATAGCTTACTATGGACCATGCACTCGAAGGCCTTGGATAAGTCCATACATGCCAAATAGAATTCAGTATTTATTTGCTCTTGTATATTTACCTATTATAAGAGTGAAATTTAGACACTGATCCAGTGTTCCCCTACCCTGTCTGAACCCATACTGGACTTCCGACAAAATTACCCTTTCCTCTGCCCAGGTTTCTAATTTTTTTAGCAACACGCAACCCATTAGTTTGTCCAAACTATCGAGCAAAGAAATTGGTTGGTAATTGGCAGGTGCAGAGGTGTCCCATTTTTGGATATCGGGATGATTATTGATTGTTTCCAAGAGTGGGCGGTCTGTTCCCAACTATGGCATTGAAAGCCTCAGTTAAAAGCGGAGCCCAAAATGGGATATTGGCTAGAAAAACAACCATAGGGACTCCATCGGGCACCTGTGATTTGCCAGATGGGGATTGGGTCAGGGCGAGTTTGACTTCTTCCAGGTCAAATTCCAGGGGTGTGGAAGGATCTAAAATAGGGGGATCACGTATACCTGTAGGTGACTCCACCGTATGAAAAATGTCCGTGAAATATTTTACCCATGAATCTTCATCGATATGTGTGTCTAATGAGGGAGCATTATTATCACTCAGGAAGGGCGAATTAACTGTTTTCCCAAAAACAGTATTATCCTGAAGGAGAGATGTTTCTGTAAGGTTCTCCCAAGCCTCTAGTTTTAGCTGTCTTAGCCTATTTGCCCTAGTTGACTTATAGATATTCCTAAGGATCTGAATCTGGTCAATATTTCTGGGTATGATTTTAAGTGCCTTTCACATGTTTTGTGAGACTTCCGTGCAGTTCTTGTCGAACCACAGGTTAGGTGTGGGATCTCGCGCAGAAGGTGGGCATGTCAGCTGTGATCTTAGGTACTTGAATAGCGTATTAAATGCCTCAACTATTCAATTCTGGTATAATGAAGGGTCCAGACAAATATTTATGCTCTCTGGGTTGGCCAAAATAAATTTCGTAAAAAGAGTGCCCACGTCAACCTTCTCCCATTTCAAAATAACTTAATTAGATCTGCTTACGATTGGTTTGGGGAAGTTGGCGCCATTTGGAGCTTGGACACTGGCCATGACAATGCACTGGACAGGTTTGCATGATCGCTAAATTCGGTGAAGTGAGTTTCAGGTATTGAGAGCCTGAAGTTAAAGGACTCGGGTAAAATAATGTAATCTAATGTGGAGAGGTATTTACCTCTATAAAAGGTTACAAAAAAGGACCCCGTATGTGGGTCTACGGCATTATGGATCACAAGTTGCCATTTCATTTATATAGTATTAAGCGGATGTATGACAGTACAACGCGTGGCATTACCACGCGTACCGTTGCCACGCAGGCTTTAAAACGCAAGTCGCTACAACGACTTGCGTTGGGGGTCGCTGGATAGTGGAATAGTTTAATTTACTATTCCAACTCCAGTCCCCGTGGATAGTGGGGAAGGTTTTGGGTAGTAAATTAAACTATTCCCTATCCTACAGCGCCCTCCAGCGCAAGTCGTTGTTACGACTTTCGTTGTAAAAGTTGCGTGGTAACGGTACCGCGTTGTAAAAGTTCAGTTGTAAAGGATGTTCCCCGTATTAAGCGTATTCCAGTGAGAATCATTGTGGAAGTGGGCAATGCACTAATTTTTTGATCCAAAATTCCGCATAGCTCTGTGCAATTTTGAAAACAGGGTTTCAGGTTAAAATCACCAAACTAGATTACATATAAAGTCTTGTGGTGAGACTCCACCAGCTCCTCTAATACTTTATCTAAAGACTGAGGAATCACCGCTAGATCTAAAAAGTTGTTATCATAGTAGTTTATCAATAAAAAGTCCCAAGCAGCAGGTTCTTCAATCACCAATATGTGAAAGTTTGAGGATGTATTTATAAAAGTCAGAATTTTGAATTCCACCACATTGGATTCCGGAAGTTGGCCAGCTATTATCCGGATGTCTATCGCAGGAATCCAAACCTGATAGGGGGGCAAATCTATTAGGGTGCCCAGATTTAATCATGGGGTTCCCATAGTCTTGTGGATGGTAATCTAATGGTATATGCTGGACCACCCTCGAGTGCGAGGTAGATTGCCTATAGAAGAAGCCCAGGGGTACAAGGACAATCCTAGGCGTAGTATTTGGGCTGCCTATAGGTTGTGAAAGTAGATCACTAACTAATTGTTGTTTGTCCAAATTTAGAACCACACAGTCACCCCCATGGGATTTAGGGGAGGAGCCCACCCAAGGGGTTCTCTGTGCCATTAGCAGGTAGTTTTGTATTAGGGTTCTTGGCCTTGTATGCGTAGTTAGCCAATGGCGTGCTTTTGCCATGAGTTGGATAGTAGATTCCTTTTGGGAGGAATTCAGAGCGGGAACATTTATTAAGACTCATATGTATGGGGTAGCTGCAGGCGGAAGATCTAAATTATATTGTTCGGGATGTATCTGCGTAGAATCTGTCCGGGACTGTGTAACATATCTCTGGATAATACTTCCAGACCCCCCAGGAGAAATGGAGATATCCAGGCTGTTCACAGGTTCTGATGGAGGGGTTATTGCAGGTAGTGCGACAGGAGTATGGCTAGGGTCACCTGGTAATGATTGTGTACCCCCCTTTTTGGGATGGCCCTGCTTCGGGGACGCCCCATTGATTGACCATGACAAGGGGTCGTTCCGACTGGGGACGGGCGGTGTTCGTGGTATGTGCTGTGTGTTGTAATTGCAGAATATGAGAAAGAGGAGGAGGTGGCTGTACTGGAGCTTTGCATAGACCTAAAAGGTTCTCAATTTAGTGTTCAATATTCGCCAATTGGGAAAGTATGGGGCTAATTATGGACGAGAATGTTGCGCATAAGTCCACCAAAATGGCCGTCAGTTGTGGGGTTACATAGGGTTCAATGCTCGGCCGGGGTCTTTGAGGCTGGGGAGATTTCCCGGTTTTCTTTGCTTAGGTTGCCGAAAGTTGTTTTGTTTGGCCTTTCTTCCTCTTGGCATTCAAAACCAGAGAGGGGAGCAGCTTGGATATGGTGGGGTTAGTATGTAAAGAAATAGAGTGAATGACAGTTGTGGAGACGTTGGGTAAAGAATTACAGTGTTCAGGGGCGCCCTGAATGAAGTTCTGTGAAAAGTGCTCAGTATAAAGTTCAGCAGCAATGGGTGAGCCAGTTGGGGGTTCCTTGGTCCCAGCATTTGTATCATGTGTGCTGTCCCCCAACTACAGCCTGCACTCTGTAAGGGCTATCTCCCTGGAAATGGTGTTTGTTGGTTTAGGAAGGAATCAATAGTTGAAATAATAATCCCAGAGTTAGAAGTAGGAGCTGATTTTTCCTTAGCCATCTTGAAGCTAGCACTTGCCTGCGTGGATGGCAGGAGTAAGAGGGGTGGGCCAGTCCAGCCTCCTCCTGGTTTTGACGGGTGCCGATGGGCCCGCCCTTTGGCCCAGGCTTTGCCCGGGCAAGCCAGAGCGTCCCGCGCTGCGGGAGTGCGCAGCTGGTTTTAAGTGCT
Source organism: Lissotriton vulgaris (assembly GCF_964263255.1). Taxonomy (NCBI): domain Eukaryota; kingdom Metazoa; phylum Chordata; class Amphibia; order Caudata; family Salamandridae; genus Lissotriton; species Lissotriton vulgaris. Next base: position 937,968,760 of record NC_141699.1, read on the forward strand.
GGGAGGGAAACCTCACCTCCCTCGCCGAGCGCAAGGACTGCTGGGGGACTGTATCCCACCACCGCAATGTACAGGAGAGGCGATGGTTTCTCACATTACAAATTACACATAGCTAGACATGTGCATCTCACATTCTGCGAAGGGTTAACAATCTGGAGGCCTTACGGGATAGACCAATATGGAGATGAACCCTCGTCATTGTGCAAACGCATGCACATGACGTCCTGGCCATTGACGGCCCACAACGATTACATAGACAGGAGACGCCAGCTATTGTACATCTCTGGGATATTGTGTAGGTGTCTGAAACAGGCAGTGGACCTTGAAGAAGTAAGTGGGACTGGGGGGAACACTGAGCACTTTGATATTCAACCTCTTCCGTGCTCGCGTCGGCCAACGGCCGACGAGAGCACTACCTTCGGGGTGCTGAGCATGACCGTTGGACGACACAGCCTCACCCGCTCTGTCGAAAGCCCGCACCGTGGCGGAATTGCCACCGCGGTAAACGGGTTAAAACTTAAGAAGGTAGCTTACCTTGTTAGTACTCTTCTATATCTTCTCCAGAGTGTGACTATAGGCACTGCCCCCTGTCAGGATCCATGTTGCCCAATCTCAGAGCGACACAAGTGAGGCTTAGAATAATTCCAATTTTTCGCAATGTTTCACAAATAACGTCTGAGTAAGCTGGGTGATTGTTTTAGAGATAACCTGGCACAATACAAATCATTATCATTAGCCACCCCTACAATTCTCTCCCTAGAAAGGGCTTTTTGATAACCACATAAGATGATCACATTTCTAGTTTAAGGGGGTTACCGGCTCCAAACTGAGCTACAACCACCAGGTTGCATGTGGTCAAAAGTTAGTAGTTCTTTGGCATATTTTATGACTCAACACACGCTTTCTCGATCACATGCCATACGAGAATCACTTGTATGAAAACAAATGAATGATATGCACTGGCTCAGATAGAAAGTTGTTGCGTTCTCAATAAGATATTTTGAACGCACTGACTGATAAAATTGAGACACAGGTGGCATGCAAGGAGGAATGTTCATTTTGTATGCACCCATCTACAGTATAGATGACATGGCACAGGTGCACAATATCATACCCTGCATCAAAATCAACTGTGTTGTGATTACCGATAATTGTGTCACACTCTTTCCTTACAGGTACGATGAGTTAGGTGAACAACGTTAGTTATAGTTCCACCCAAGGAAAATAGAGAGAATATCTCCACCACTTAGCACACCTTAGTGTGTGTGCTTTCACATCACTTAAAACCTAGCATTTTTGGACCTTTTATTTCTCTTATGGTCCTGAAGAAAGCCTCTTACTAACCACTTTCATTTGGATGAAACATGTTGACTAATGTTAAGGATACAGGAGATCAATTATTTCTCCTAGACATCCGGAGTCCCTTTTGTTAACCCTGCCACAGGACCCCACTATTAAAATACTCCTGGCTAGGACGGGAATCCTAGAGACAGTTTTAATTCACCATCTTCACAATCATCATCATTATTATAATATACTTTATTTGGCTTTTCAAACAAAAACCATAAATGTTTCACATAAAACAGTACAAACATATATAAAAAGAGACGGGGTGCCCCCAATTAGATAATGTAAACAGTCGACATAGGGGATACAATATCTTTCAAATGTTACAAATAAACAGAGTTAGAGAGGATCTAGCAGCAAATAATAATATAGTTCTAATTACAGCTCGATCTGAGCCTGGCTGCTGCCTTTAGAAAACTGAGGACATACCTTAATGTGGATCCTGAAAGTAATGACAAAAATGTAAAAGCGGGACATACCTGATTAAAATTTATGGATTTTAAAAGAAGGATTGTAAAAGTCTTTCTTGGGACCTCACAAAAACTACAAAACATTACAAAATGGAGCATGTCCTCTGGAGACCTATTGTCGCAGCCACATAAAGGCAAAGTCTGGCCTTTATTACATCCTCAAGGGTTGGCGAGGAGAAGTTAAAATAGATAAAATCGGAACCTTGTCCATAAAAATTGATCACACGTTTTAGGAAGCCCAAGGAGGTATGGTTCCGTTGATTGTACTGTTTTTAAAATAATGTATCTCCGTACGCTGGGCTTCATTACTTCTGACTCCTCCCTTTTCACTGCCTGCAAGTTAAAAAATTGCTCCTTGTGGACAACCTTTCTAGCAGGATCTGTCCCAACACTTTGACAGATGAGTCCAAAAGAGATATGGATCTATAACATAACGTACTATCTCTGTTTCCTTTCTTAAAAACAGGCACTATGGTGGATAGGGACCAGGTGCTAGGCAGCTCCTTACTAATAGCAGGATTTATGACTGTCATGATGATTGGAACCCATTGTTGGGATCTAGATAAGAAGAGGTCCAGAGGGATTCCATTTGGGCCAGGAGCTTTGTTTTTAGATAGCCCGCTATTCCTTTACTGACTTCCTCAGCTGTAATAAGGAGGGACGACTTCCCTCCAACACTCGGTTGACAAGTGTCTGCTTGCCGGCAGAACATTCCCTCAAAGTGACAGACCCAGTCCTCTTCAGTGATATGTACATCTAAGGGCTTGGAGTTTTCACCTGACAGAAAGGGGCAATTTACAATGCTCTAAAACTGAGAACTATTTTTATGGCGACAGGCATTGTTAAGTTTGCTCCAAGACTCCTCTTTGAGCTCGTTCTTCCGCCTTGCTAATTCAGTTTTATATATCCCTTGGCTTGCCCTTATCCCAGAGGGGTTCCTTGGATGGATTCTCAATGCCGCCCTCAAATTCCTTGCGGCCCTTGAACAGCCATGGTCAAACCAGCTCCTATCACGTCCTTTCTGGAACGTGGGAGGAGCCTCAAGTAAGAGTCCAATTGAACATGAGATGGGTGAGAATGCCTCCACCACGGCATCTGCCTTCCAACGTCCAGTTGTACAGATGTCGATTTTGCTCTTTCAATTTGCCCTAAGGGCCTCATAAAAGGAGTCCGGAGATCTATGCACCCACCTCAACCTTCTGCCCTGATCAAGTGCCTTTAGTATTCCACTAGGTGCAACACTGGGGGATTTCCCTACCTTGGGCCAGGAAAGTAGAGACGCACAGGGGGTTATGGTCACTATATATACTATCCTCCACCGAAAAATCCGAAAGGAGGTAAAAAAAGGGGCTTCAAACAAAGCTATTATCTATTAGCGTTATACACCCCCTTCCAGTAAAAGTCGGAAGAAAGTACTTCCTACTGTGGGCCACCCTTGTCCGTGACATAATTAAGTCAAACTCGTCTGTAAGTACGTTAAGACTGTCTCCCTGGGCAGTGTGTTCAACATTCACCCTGCCAACCGGGGGCATCCCATCCTGAATTTGGTGCCTACAGCTGGGTCCCCACAGAGGTGAATGTTAAAATCTCCTGCAATCACATGATGTCCTGTCAGGGAACCCTTTGTGTCCAGATTTTTTAGGAAAATACCCAATCTAGTGATGTTACAGAGTGGTTGGCGCCCAACAATAGCGTTATCGAAATTTAACACCACCATATTTATAGACCCTTGAGATAATGAGATGGCCTGCAAACAAACATTATCAGTAGGTATTTCCTTCAATCGGCATGGGATGTCCAAGGAAACATATATTAACAAACCCCCCTTTGATCTACCCAATCTGTGTTGCAGTAGCTGGTGCAAAAAAAGTCTTAAAACCCTCAAGGAAAAAAGTGTTTGTTGTATCCCACGTCTCCTGTAAACAAATAATACTGAAACCTTTAATAAACCTGATCCATCCGGGGTCAGTTTTCTTCTTTGCGAGCCCAGCTGCATTCCAGGAGATAAATTTGCAGATTTTTGCTTGATCTGCCCCAACCGCCCCTACTGGGGGAAGCCCCATGGTATCTTCGTGAGGGGGTACTAGCTCAGCTGACTTATCGTCCTTGCGTCCATCGCAAGCGTGCAAAGATGCCAGGGGAGCAAAGGGATTAAAGGTCGGAATGTCTTGAGGTACTGGCTGTTGAACCTGTGGAGCCTGTTCCGAATGACCTAAATTGATAGGGAATTTCTGAATGCTCACCCCGTTAGGCCTTGAGTTGTCAGGGGTAAGTCTATAGAAGTAGCCTAGGTGGACGTGCATTATAGTTGATGCTTGACCCCCCCCAGTTATTCTGGGCCACCGACTGTAGGATTCTCTCTGCTAGGTGGGGACTATTGAAATTAATGATTACACAGTCCCCTGCCCAGGATTTTGATGACCCGCCCAACCATGAGCCTCTACGCACCCTAATGATGTGTTTCTCCACCCCTAGGCCAAGAGATGTGTTCCGATCCAGCCAATGGTAAACCTTATTCTTAAGCTGGTCGAATTCCTCACCTGCACCACTAGGAAGTACTGGAACGTTACTGAGTACCACCACAAAGGGAAGACATTCCGGGGGAGATGTATCATTGGGAGCAACTGCTGTGTGTTTGCCCCCTTAGAGTCTGATGCAGCCCCTCTTACAGCTGTTCCTGTTGGAGAATTAACACAGCCGGATTGAGATGTAAGGTGCTGTGACATTATCACCCCTACTGCATCCTTTGGGATCTCAATGGGCTGTGTGGAAGAGATGTTGCTGTTGTTCACTGGTACCACCACAGGCTGACGTCCGCTTGGGTCAGGTGACCCCCGCTCGCCAGGTAGGGTGGCAACTACACCATGAGAATCCGAAACCGCTGCTGGCCTACGTCGGCTGGTCTCCTTTAACTCCTGCTCAATAGCCGTTAAACGTATCCTGATGGGGTCTAATTTATTCTCGATTTTAGTTATAAGTGAGCACACCCAGGCATCCATTCGGGATTCCAGGTCCACCTTGGTTAGTGGGGGTTGATTGCTCACAACTTGTCTGTTCGCTTCTTCCCTCGGACGTTTGGCCTTTGCACCAGAAGCTGGACCTTTCATGTTAAGTCCCGTTCTTCCACCAACTTTAGACAACCCTGGTTTAATCAAAGTGCTCTCATCCCGTAAAGTGGTGGGGACCATTGCGGCAGAGCTGGTAGAGCTAGATCTAGGATTGGGTCTGACTACTGCTGGTCCATGCATTCCATATCACTGGTCTCCCTCGATCGCTCCTCCCAGTACCGGAGAGCAATATTGACCTGAAGGAGTTCAAGTTGCTGAATAAATTACTCGGGCACAATGCAGCTTACTACACCCCACACATCAAAGGCTAGGGGCAAGGTGAGGTATAAGCGAGTGGGAAAGCCAAAAGGACACTATTTCAATTTCTTTGTCAATGATCCCCGCTGCCCGCGTTAAAAAAAGCATCCATCTTTGAATGTAAAGAGTCCGTGGGTCCCACAGGAGCCAGCGCCGCACCTTTGCGTCTACCCATCTTCCCAACTCAAGAAAACTTAAAGGACACGACTCACGGTACCAGAAGAGATAATGGGTATGGTTAAGATCAACAGCTAAATGTTCAGTCACAACAGTCACAACAATGCTACTCCGACTTCAATCAATCAATCAATCAGTGACACTTATAGAGCGCGCTACATACCCGTAGGGTCTCAAGGCGCTGGGGAGGGGTGGTGCCGCTACTGCTCGAACAGCCAGGTCTTCAGCTTCTTCCTGAAGGAGAGGTGGTCTTGGGTCAGGCGCAGGTCGGACGGGAGGGAGTTCCAGGTCTTGGCGGCCAGGTAGGAGAAGGATCTTCCTCCTGTAGTCGCTCTTCGGATGCGGGGGACAGCGGCGAGGGCGTGGTTAGCTGATCGGAGGTGGCGTTTGGGAGCGTAGAAGTTGACTCGGCTGTTGAGGTAGCTCGGGCCTTGGTCGTGTAGGGCTTTGTGTGCGTGGGTGAGGAGGCGGAAGGTGATTCTCTTGTTGATGGGGAGCCAGTGAAGGCCTCTCAGATGTCCGGAGATGTGGCTGGATCGTGGGATGTCGAGGATGAGTCTGGCTGAGGCGTTTTGGATCCGCTGGAGTCTCTTCTGGAGCTTGGCGGTGGTCCCGGCGTAGAGGGCGTTGCCGTAGTCCAGTCGGCTGGTGACGAGGGCCTGGGTGACGGTCTTCCTGGTCTCTGTGGGGATCCACCAGAAGATCTTCCGTAGCATGCGTAGGATGTTGAAGCACGCCGAGGAGACGCTGTTGACTTGTCTGGTCATGGAGAGGGAGGAGTCCAGGATGAAGCCCAGGTTTCGTGCATGGTCAGTTGGTTTGGGTGCGGTGCCCAGGGCGGGGGGCCACCAGGAGTCGTCCCAGGCGGAGGGTGAAGGGCCCAGGATGAGGACTTCCGTCTTGTCCGAGTTCAGTTTCAGGCGGCTGGTCGTCATCCACTCGGCTACCTCTTTCATCCCTTCGTGCAGGTTGGCTCTGGCGGCGGCGGGGTCGTTGGTCAGGGAGAGGATCAGCTGTGTGTCGTCGGCGTAGGAGATGATGCTGAGGTGGTGTTTGCGTACGATGGCCGCGAGGGGGCTCATGTAGACGTTGAAGAGGGTGGGGCTCAGGGATGATCCTTGGGGGACGCCGCAGATGACTTCGGAGGCCTCTGACTTGTACGGTGGTAGGCGGACTCGCTGTGTTCTTCCGTTGAGGAAGGAGATGATCCATTCCAGCGCCTTGTCCTGGATTCCGATGTTGCTGAGGCGCCGTATTAGGGTACAGTGCATACAGCGGTACAGTGCATAACGGGTTCTCCTACCTCACAAAGTTCACATCCAATAGCAGTATGGACGAACCATGGGACCCCTTCACAATCCTTGAATATCATTGGGTACCAGTCCTACTCAGAAAACCAGGCTGCCGATTGGGCAGTGGAGTCCCTTGTCAGCGCAAACAGAGCAGGCAGCAAACAGAATCAAAGTGTCCCACAGTTAGCTAAAAAATACTAAAGACTACCACTATCACTAACAAACTCCTGCTCCACTGGAATCAGGCATCGAAGCACACCTAGGATTCACTCGGCACCTAGGTGGGAACCCAATGATAAAGCATGCCACCAACTAAGTTGGTTGGTGAGGGGTCTTTTAAAACCTATAGGTTTTGTCCACACAAATGGTTTTGAATGCAGTAAGCCTTTCTTGAGCCTGTTCTTTTTGTTGTATTGTATTGATTGGGGGAATGGAACAAGCTCCTTTATTCCCCACTCTTTTTTTGTTTAAATACCTGAATATTGTAGCAAAAAATATCGTCTGACAAATATATTGTGCCCTAAAAATAATTTTGCAAACGTATTGATCCATTTGAGTTAATAATTTAAACTGTACGCCCAAAGGATAAATATTGTTGTACCAATATTTAATCCACAATGTTTATGTCAGACGAAAGTTTGCTTTTATGTTCTAACATATAACCCAGAACGCCACATTTGCCAAATAAAACAACTTGTAATTCTTCGTCCTCATTTACTTTTATCATACAAACTTCTCACTGATGAAAGACTCGAAGTGTGGACAAAAAAAGCTGATTTCACACAGCCACTCCCTGCCCCTTTGCAAGCCCCGGCAGATAAATGTGTTCCTTGTTCGCTTAATGTTCTCAAATGACTTTTGAAACACAGTTTTTTGACATCCCTGATATACATATACAAGATAAAGTCACAGAAAGCCTCATTGACTACAAGATATAGCAAAAGAACGTTTGCCTGACAACTAAACAGTAGGTTTTCAGATGTCACATTCACTTAGCAAATATTTTAGCTAATCTGTGTGTAATAATATTTGTGCATTTTTCAGGCCAAGAGAGTCAATATGATACAATATTCTGACCAAGACTACCATGGAAGGAATTGCAAAGAGGGTCAAAATGCAATGACATTTAAAAAGAGGGAGGGAATTTACGGAATAGGAAAACTACTAGTAGGGATGCATTTTAATATTTTCACATTCCCACCAATTTATCACAATGTTCCTGATGTAACTTGGTGAGGGTTCACACAAAAAATGTTTCAATGCTGTAAATACAACTGAAATGATTAAAAAAGAATGTGAAGTGCAGAAAATATATTGTTTGATGTCAAATCTGTTTCAAGGGGAACTTTTCCTTTTTGAATTTTTAATTAATGTGAAAAAAATAGAAAATGAGAGAATATAGATTACCCTGCTAGTCACAGAGCTAGATATCAAGAAACAGATTTTCTTGGAAAACATTGATATATAAACGGTGGGAGGGGGGGGGGGTCTTCATGTTTTCTAAAAATACATATGTATAAGTCCATCCGCCATGGTATCAAGCACTGCATTAAAATATTCCACAGCTAATGTTCCTTCACCAGATGCAATACAAGTAGTGACATGTTCTTTATTTCCAATAATATTGCACTAAATGAATATGGGGGGTATTGTAGTCCAGCATCCAATCAAAAAGCACTAACATTGTGTCACACAAAGCAGATAAGTACTCGGACACTTACATCTTTGTCATATTGATCTATCAGTGCAGTCCTTGCCTCAAATGTTAACCCAGATAAGCTTACATTATGTCCTTAAACATTCATTAACACCACTGTAGTATTACCACATATTTCACTGCCATTTAGTATTACCCTACTTTACATTATAGGTGCATTTATATAGAGCTTTTTTTTATACCTGGCAAGGTGCTGAAGCACATTTATGGAGAAAAAACACGCTTCTCCTTGGTGGGGCTATGGACTGAAGAGTATTCTGTCATGTTGCCTTTATGGGTAGAGCAAACACAAGGAGATGATGGATGGAGCGCTGAAACTTTTCAGGCACTCACCCCCAATCATAGACCCAGGTTTGAACCCATGATTGTTCTTTTGCTCACTTTGCCACCCCAGTTCAGAACATAGCTATATGCAAATCATTCATGTTATGTTATGTTAAGGAATGTTTATATAGCGCCTATCACCACCGGTCTCTAAGCGCTTAACCTCATAGCTGCTATTACACATTCCTCCCCAGTGCTGCGCTGTCCATTAGAACTAGTGCTGAATGGACGTTCAATGGTCATGCGCAGCACTGGGGAGGTAGCGCTGCTGACGACCATTGGCCGTCAGTAGCACTTAAGGGGTTAACAGAAGAACATAACACACTGGTGCCCATAAAACCCTCAGCTGTTCTACCGCCTAGACTGTCATAAAGGCCTTTCTGAAAAGATGGGTTTTTAGTTTCTTTCTGAAGGGTAGAAACTGTGATTCCTCCTTCAAGGTGGACGGGAGCTCATTCCACAGTTGTGGGAGAAGCACAGACAGGGCCCTGCCTCCTTTGGTTTTTAATTTGAACCGAGGTTTAAACAGGATGGAGGTTGTTCCAGAGCGCAAGGGTCTCCCAGGAATGTACCTCTTCAAACGTTATTTAATGTACTCTGGGGCTTTCCCAAAAAGTGCCTTATGGGCAACACAGAGACACTTGAACTGGACTCGAAATTTCACTGGAAGCCAGTGCAGCTTCTGAAGAAGGGGGGTTGCATGTGAGTTTCTAGGCAGAGAATGGATCAGCCTGGCTGCATCATTCTGTATTACCTGCAGCTTCCTCAGCAGCTTCTGTGGCAGGCCAAGATACAAAGCATTGCCATAGTCGATTCTTGAAATAACTGTGGCAGATACAATCGATTGCAGGGTGGAGGCAGACAGGATAGGGACTAATTTTCGTAGTTGCCTCAACACACCGATGGAGGATCCGACGACAGCAGAAACTTGGGGGGCCATTGAGAGATCTGCGTCGATCCTTAGCCCTAAGCTTTTTACTACAGAACCAGGAGACGGGGTGGTTCCCAATTCTGGAGGCCAGTACAGATCACTCCAGGGGTCCTCTTTTTTACTGATCACCAGCACCTCCGTTTTGTCAGCGTTCACTTTCAACAGATTGTTAGTCATCCAGTTGACCGTGAAGCTGAGCATGTTCCTCACGGATTCCTGGGCCTCTTTGGTGTCATCCAGCCGAACTAGTAGCTGGGTATCATCTGCGTAATTGAAAGTTTCGCAATTCATACGCATCAGCTCCTCCACCAGTGGTTGTAAGTAAATGTTAAAAAGCAGGGGGATAAAGCTGACCCCTGGGGCACCCCCCAAGTCACTTCACTGATCTCAGACAGTTGGTCTCCTAGCTGCACTCTCTGGGTTCGACCTGACAGGAAGGATTCTAGCCACTTTAGCACCTGGCCTGAGATCCCCAGTTTCGTGATACGGTCCAGTAAGATGGTGTGGCTGAACGTATCAAAGGCCGCCTATTAGTCTAAGAGAATCAGGGCGCATGGTTGTTTATTATCTGCCCTGACTCTCAGCTCATCGGCGACTGAGGCCATGACATTCATGACCCTGTTGGTCATGGGAACAGTCCAGCACGAACTGCCAAGCCATGTCTTCCCTGGACCAGAAACAAGCATCCTGGGACAGGTTTTGAGGTAACACCCCTCAGCCAGGCTAGTTTGAATCCAGTGGTAAAGCAAGCAAGGGACCCGCATCTGGGCATACCCTGCCAAATTAGAACGAACAGAGCAAAAGCAAGGAGATGATGGATAGAGTGCTGAAACTTTTCAGACACTCACCCCCCATTCACAGATCTGGGTTGAACCCATCATCGTTCTTTAGCTCACTGTGCCTCCCCAGTTCAGACCCAGACATATGCAAATCATTCTTGACCCTGTTCCTCATGGGAACAGTCAAGCCTGAACTGCTAAGCAAGGTCTTCCCTGGAATGGAAACAAACATCCTGGGACAGGTTTTGGAGTAACACCCCTCATCCGCCAGGCTAGCTTGAATCCAGTGGCAAAGTGAGCAAGGGACCCACATCTCGTCATACCCTGCCAACTAAGAACGAACAGAGCAAGCTCAAGAAGATGATTGATGGAGCGCTGAAACTTTTCAGACACTCACCGCCGGTCACAGATCTGGGTTGAACCCATCATCATTCTTTAGCTCACTTCGACACCCCTGTTCAGACTCAGCCATATGCAAATCAGTCTTGACCCTGTTCCTCACTGGAACAGTCCAGCTCGAACTGCCATGCCAGCTCTTCCCGGGACCAGAAACAAGCATCTTGGGTCACGTTTCGGGGTAACACCCATCATCAGCCAGGCTAGCTTGAATCCAATGGCAAAGTGAGCAAGGAACCCACGTCAAGGCATACCCTGCCAACTTAGGGTGGACAGAGCAACCACAAGGAGATGATGTAAGGAGCGCTGAAACTTTTCAGACACTCACCCCCAGTCACAGATCTGGGTTGCAGTAATATTGCAGTGCTGTGGTTTCATCGCAGAGTTTTCACCAGCCTCTCAATGGTTGAGTCAGTGAAAAGTCATACTCAGCTATTCTTCTTTAAGACACGGAGACAAAGAGGTGCTCCGGCATTATAGTCCGCTGGTTAATCCTGGATTCAAATTTCTGTCTTGGTCATTGTGTTATATTAGTCATGGACATGGGTAGTACATGAATATTGTGCTCAGAATATCGCCTAACATGAATATTATGTCTTACATATAATCGACTAAAATGTCACCCAGGTGGCGTTATTAATAGAAAATCAACATCTGAGGGGATGCTATTTTTGTAAACAAATATTTAGGAAATTTTGGATATTTATGTTGGGTGATATTTCTGTATACAACATTCTAAAATCGCTAAATTGGGATTAACTGCATTTCAGGAATCTCCTTTGGACACCCTGGCACCCTTGAAATTGCTTCTTTATTTGCGATTTGCTAATTGCTAATTGCAAATAAGGAATGAATGGGAAAGCCATCCCTTATTTGCGATTAGCAATTAGCGAATCGCAAATAAGAAAGCTTGCGATTTCTACATGCATCCCGTTTTGCGAGTCTTTATTAGCGAATCCTTAAAATTCGCTATTAAGGACTCGCAAAACATGACCATGATGAATCTGGGGGTTAGTGCCTTGCAGAGACCAGAGATGTCAGCAAACTTCATAGACTCTAAAAAAAATATGCGTTCTTGTGGGATGTAGTCAAGTGCCCTAAACAATTTCCAGTATTGAATCAGCCAGAGCAGGGCTTGAGGGGGACATTTGGTGTGTGCAAAATCGAAATTTCGTATCAGCTTTTTAGCAAAGTTGACAAATGGTGCACTTTGTGAAATTTTCAACAGTTGTTAATGTCACAAAACTTTGCGTAGGAATGAAAATTCCAGCAAACAAATGTATTTTGCAGAAACACTGTTGTATAAAGACTTATTTTGTGTGAAGATTCACCCACTACGAATGGGTATTTGCAAGGGGACTTTTGATCACGTAATGATTTTTTAAAACATCACAATCTTATTGAAGATGGGACACTTTTAATGAAACGTCGCACAGTTTGCATGCGACAAACTTTGCAACTTCGCACAACCCTATACTATGAACATTGACACAGAAGCCAGTTATTTAACTGTGGGTTTTTTCTCCTGCTGGAACATGTAGATTGGTGCTAAAACAGTAATCCATAGAGCCTTTTCTAGCTTATTTTAATTAAGCAAGACTGTATTAAGTCATCCCGAGGCAGCTGCCTGCTCGATGTCCGGAGGAAGAGCTTACCACACAGCAGTGTAAGTTCAAGGTTAAAGATACTACACAAGGCCACACGAATTTCCCGAAATGTCTTTTATCTTCTTACGCGCTTCGGCGCTTTACCTTCAAGGCTTTATTTAATTTCAGAAATTGGAAAGAATGTAAATTGGTAGACGTAAATAGTCAACTTAAACCGACTTCTTGTGCCTCTTTGAGTGACAGTAATATTTTTGTGAAAGAGGCTTAATATTTTTGGAAGAAGAAATGGATTCAAATCATCTGCGTTCAGACCTCACATTCCTTAATAGGTTACAACTTTTTATTAAGAGCATACACACTTACTGTGCTCTTCCAGCATATGAGACCAAGAACTTTGATCAGTTGATCTCACTGCTCCCACCCTGCATGTCCCTCTAAAAATGTGTGCCCCTTTTTACAGACAGAAGAGCTGAAGAGGGCACATGACATGTCACTTGAGGGGAGGGACCACTCCTGAATTCATTCAGGCTTATTCACGAAGGCACTAGCCCCCAGATGCATCAACAACCCATTTTGCGACTCCTTAATAGCGAAAAATACCGATTCGCTATTAAGGAATAGCAAAATGGAATGCATCAAGAAATTACTAAAGAAATAGCGATTTCTTAGAATTCCTTAATTGCGACTCGCAAATTGCGACTCGCAATTAGGGAATACCTCCCCATTCATTCCGAGGGGCCTCTATGGGAAGACAATCTCAATTTGCGAATCGCAATTAGCGAATCGCACATTGAGATTGTGATTTCAAGGGTGCAGGGGTGTCCAAAGGACACCCTGTTGCACCCCTGAAATTGATCTGTGCACATATGTTGCGCACACACATGCACTTTGGTCCATTTTTCAAAGTTTTGCAAATTACCATGAAGTTGTACTTCATGGTAATTTGCGTGCCCTATTAGCGAATTCGCTATTTTTAAAACTTTCATGCATTGCATTTAAGGAATCTCAATTTGACATTCCTTAAAAGCAAATAATCGCAATTTAGCGATTTTTTCAATTTGCATTTTTTGCATTTGGGATGATGCATCCCAAATGCAAAAATACCGGTCGCAAAGGGGCAGATTCTGAGAATCTGCCCCTTTGCGGGCGGATTTTTGTTTGATGCATCTAGCTGTATGGAGCAGTAAAGTAGAATTTCTGTAGTACTCTTTAAAGAACTCTTACATGCCTTTGTAAATTGGACCCAAATCATCTAAAATGAGAGTAACATAGGAATATTCATGTGCAACTAGTGCAAACTGAAATGAACATGGCCACTTTTACTGATAGGGAGTTGTAGGTTTTGGCATGTAAGACTACGTGAAGGAGTAGTCCTTTGGTACGTCTTCCTGTACTCATTAATGCTTTTGTCAATCTGCACTATTTTATGTGCAATTGGATGTGCTCTTATGGGGGTGAACGCAGACCTGACAATCAATGCCAGTGGCTACTGAATTGGCATGAAATACAATGGCTTCTTGTTGTTTTGATGTCTAATATAAGCAAGCAGAAAAAGCTAGAGGAGGTAACCCGTAAACCCAGTTGAGACCTGGGTGACCCTAGTGTAACAAACAACAATGTCCCAAGAGGAAATATTTTCCAGGCAAATAGAAAGGATGCAAAATAAATTGCTACAAAACAGAAACAGGGAGGCAATAACAATTATTAAGAAGAAAAAGCAGCCTATATTGGTGGCTACACATTGTAATTGTTATATCAGCATTTTTACATTGGTGTAATCAATTTTACGCCTACTGACATCAGAACACTCTCTGCCAAGCATTTACCTTTACAGAAGGGCTCACTTGACCCAGACTCACCCTGGATCACATTGACAGAGCCCTCAACTGTTGGACCAATTCTTGTGATCTCTCTCCCCATTGGGCTCCCTTACCTCTCACTGATTGTTCGTCTCCTGGTCCAGAGCTCACTTGAAAAAACGGTTTCCGTGTATTGGAGCTAATATTTTGGATTCATCCACAGAGGGGCTGTTTTTGATGGAATGTCTACAATGACATCACTTACCTAAACCTACTAGAACTCCCTGAGATTACCTTGCTGTGGTTACTGCATTGCAGGTGCGCTCCATTACGTACCGTCCCTTCACTATTTTGGAGTTGATCAGGTTCTACCACAGCACCAACAGAATTGGTAGTAATCCGGTCCTGATGATGACCTGAAATGAAATCAGGATTGAAACAAGTCAACCACTCTGTGCAAACTATTACTTGGGAGTGAAAAATGCATGAGTGTGTAGGTGTTGGAATAGTGCAAAACTCCTGAAACAATGTACCCAATAATCACATACACTGTGAGACTACGTTTGCATGATAAAAGCTTCACACACCCCAAGATATGCCACGTAATGCCTCGTTACGTCTGCAAGCCCTTATTCCTGTAACTCCAAAGGGAACACCAAGAACTGAAAACAGTTGACCTGGGGATGAGAAATCCATACATTACTTCAAGGATTGGTGAACGTAAAATGAAATGTCTCACTCACAGGAAAACAACTACTGGCATGGGCTTAGCTGTCTCAAGTGCATCAGGTGCATGGGCACCAGCTACCAGAAGTCTTAGGAGCCCATTGCACCTCAAGTATTGCTGTATTTTATCATACAACAGTAGTTAGAGCCCCATTACCCCTTCTAGCATGAGGCCCTGGGCAGCCTTGCTATGCCACCAGCTACCAGAAGTTCTGTTCTGATCAGTCCTCAAGGAAACACTAACCAGTTAGTGACTTGTAGGGGGAGATGGAATGACTTCACCGTCCTCCCATCCAGCACCTTCAGTATGTCTCAGTCTGATATATGAAAAAAGAAAAAACTCCCAGACTGTAAAAAGCTGGAAAATGAAAGAACTTAGCCTTAATCTCATCCAGGCTAGACAAAGAAAAATGAAAAAAGCATTTCAACAAGTAATTTTCTTACAAGGCAAAATACAACTTGGCCCCCTCTTTCAGTGCCAAGACCACTGTCATTTTCTTAAAGGCACATTTACAGACGCACTCCTGGGGTTAGCATGCTCTGAGTGCAGTCATGCACAATGGATGCTCGGATTTAGGGCCTGATTATGAACTTGACGGTCCGGACACTGCTGTCCCTATTTGACCGCCCGCATACCTGGTGGACTGACATCTGGAATACGACATGGGAAGGGAGACCGCCTCCAGACTGCCACCTCTGCCAGCATTCCTGCTCCCGCGGTGGGTCCTGGGTCCTGCACCGCTGTCCTCATTATGAACTGCCTTTCCGTCAACCTTTTTATGGCTAGGACATCGCCATGAAAAGGTCGGCGGAAAGGCAGGTAGTGGGCCAATAACACATGACTCTATGGCGAAAATAATCTTATGTGATGTGGCTGGTGTGAATGTAAGATGTTACAATGCATACATTTACAAGGCATGCTTCTACAAAACAGTTTTTACATCGTAACATCCTTTACAACGCATTCATTTACATTGCATGCCATTACAACAAATTGTTTAAAACTACATTTACAACGCATTCCATGGCATCCATTATACCTTTATAACGCACACCATTACAACAAATACCATTACATTTTATTTAAGGTATGTGTTGGATAGTATAGGGGTAAAAATTACTATTCTAACTCCAGGGGGTGCAACAGTAGGGTAAGTGTTGGATATTGTAGGGGTAAAAATTACTATTCTAACTCCAGGGTGTGCAACAGTAGGGTAAGTGTTGGCTAGTGTAGGGGTACTATGCGTTGTAATGGTATGCGCTGTAATGACATGTGATGTAATGCCTGCATTGTAGTGACATGCATTGCAGTGTCATGCGTTGTAGTGACATGCAATGTAATGGCTGCGTTGTAGTGACATGCGTTGTAAAGGATGTTGCGATGTCATGACTGCGTTGTAAACGTAGTGTGATGTGATGACTGTGTTTTAAAGGTTGTTTCCTGCTGGTGCTAAGCGGGTGCCCTCCAATGTCATCATGTCGGTGGACGCAGTGTTTTCCTTGCACAACATGGTGCAAGGAAAACGTACACCCAACCGACTGGAGGCACAGCAGTATGGACGGGATTGGCTGCAGGGTCTTTCCTAGGACTGCAGCATGCCACCACCATGACTGCGCCGCCAACACTCTGCCAGCCGCGCGGGAATTTCATAATGAGGCAGTCTGGATGCCGCCGGCTAGGAGGTTTTCTCCCGACTGCCACCGCTGTGGGCTGGCAGTGTGACCACCAAAGTCAAGTTGAAATCAGGCCCTAAGTTAGGATATTTCCTTCAAGTTCACTTCTGGGACAGAAATGCTTTTGACGTTTTTACCATCAAGTCATGGTTCTGATTCAGTATTTTGCCATTTATAGCTATAGGTTTTAGACTAAATGAAAATATCAAGTGAAATCATTCTTCCAGATTCTGTTTCCTCCAGATGAAACACATGCATAACAAAACAGGAAAAGCATATATTTGACATGGGACACAAAAGTAAATAACAAGTTTGCAAGAAGCTACAAAAGATGATTGTAATCCTGCGTTTTGTGGGTGGCATTTCGAGAGGCCACAATATTGGGATCAAAAACAAAATAGGAACAAAGTAAGTGCATATAGGTAAGTATAGATTTACTATTCTTAACTTCACATCTACATACTTTGGCGATATATATTGTCATGGTACATATAAATGGCTAGGTATTTACCTGATCATTTTTTGGTCCTCGATATTTTGAACAAAATATTGTGGCAAGTCAATAATCCTAGGTATTCCTGTTCTACACCAAAACAGATATAATGCATATGATTAATGGCAGGGGTCCGACCTTAGGCAACTCAGCATCCATTTTATTCTACCAACACTTGTAATTCTTCCTGAGGCAATTATTATTATCCTCTATTTGTGGGCATGCTACTTTGAGCACATGTGTAACCGTTTTTAAAACCTTCTCAAAACTGCTGGTGGAGCTCAGAACATTCAAGAACAGATGAAGACAATATTGGACTCCTCAAAAAGTTCTAAACTTTTCTTGGTGTATATCTAATTTTTCATTTTATACGGCTAGAAAAGAACATATATGATGTAGTGATTAATGAAAAATGTTACATTCAGGGATGAACGCCATTGATTAGATCTCCCATTCCACGGTCTGGTCTTTTGCCGATAACATTGACCGGGGATTTATTTGGCCACTATACCGGACAGAAGCATGTAGCGCTATGTCTGGGAAGTCTGTCAGTGTGTTAATTTGAACTCTTGAGGCTTCCACTGACATTCTTCTTGCTTGTTCTCCTCTACGTGAGGCAAGCTGCGATTGACGTTTTTTGTCTTTATTCACTGCTGACAAGAAAATTAGGGCATCGCTTGCTCACTCTATGACATTCTGTTTCCACCCTAAAATCCATAACTTAATCCTTCTATCTCCAATCCAAACACTTTATCTTTTTGAGAATTGTTTTTACATGTCACCATCATTTTGTCATCCCGGCAATACTCTAGGCTAATTTTCATCGCTTAAAGTGATTCGGTTTTTCCTTCTGCACTGATACTGCTTTATTTTAGGCAGTTTTGTTTCCTCAAACAAAATTTTGCAGACATTGGCACAGATTTTTTCTATTTTAAATAGCACAATTTCTTACGCTCTTACCATTTTATTTATTCTACCTTCAATATGGCAGAGAGAGGTGTCCCTTCTCTTAGGAATGGTTCTACCGACAATGTTGCCTGAGGATCACACATGGAGAATCAAGGAGGTGGAGGCAAAAGACGTAAGACAGACACCGCCTCCCCCAGGAAATCCTCCCTCCCAGTTACAATGGAAGATATAATGGACAAGCTTTAAATGTTGAAACCCTTCATGTTGGAAACCACTACTACTCTTCAGTGGCTAGAAAATTAATGGTCTTCCCATGAGTCCAGGGTTTCAGACATAAAACTTAATATGTCAGAGACTCGAGATGTAACTTCCAAATTAGGCGCTATGGCCAAGGAGACTGATATTCTTAAAAGATAAACAGAAGATTTAGAAAATCAAAACAGCATAACAATCTCCTTGCTTGTGGTGTTCTGGAGGGAGCCATGGTTGGGACATTTCTATTTTTTCTATTTCTAGGTTTGGTGAAGCGCAGCAGCTACCCCAGCAATGGGGCATCCCGGCGCTATGAGACAAGCACGCACCAGAAGACAGAAAAAGAAGGAGGGGAGGGGGGAGGGGGGCTTAAGGAGCAGGGAAGAGGTAGGTCTTGATAGCTTTACAGAAGGCTGAGAGGCAATCTAAGGAACGAATGCTGAGGGGGAGATCGTTCCATAGTTTGGGACCAAGGACGCTAAAGGAGCGGCCTCCAGTTCGGCAAAGCCTAATCCTGGGGACGGTCAGAAGGAGTTGATTGGAAGAACGGAGTGCACGACCTGGGACATACGGTCGGGCCAGATTCCGCAACAGAGGGGGATTTCCTTGTTTAACGATCTTAAAGATTGTGGTAAGAGCCTTAAATTTGACTCGGTGTTCCACGGGCAGCCAGTGGAGCTTATGGATGGTGGCTCTAGCAGAGCATCTACGTGGTAGGCCAACCAACGTTCTGGCCGCCGCATTCTGGATACGTTGGAACCTAGCTGTTTCCGCTTTGTTTGCTCCCAGAAGGAGGACGTTAGCGTAATCCAGGCGTGATAAGATGGTAGCCTGGATAATTAGCTGGCGAGCTTTAGAGTTGTATAAAACAAATCATGTGTAGTCGATAAAGAATAACACACTGTTAATATTACTATATTGTATCTACACAGGGTGTTTCCACTGCAATATACAACTGTCCTGATAATGGTCTTATAGACAACTGCAACAAAGACCGAAAGGTCAACTTCTTCATCATCTCCCAAGCAATTTGTGTTCCTAAGAGTAACTTCTATTCATTATTGGTCTCAGTTACTCTTTTTAATTTTAGGAGCTGATGTTTTGTTATGAACTGATCTGTTGATTTGTTTTATACAACTGCTCATGGCTTTTTCCTATGATTAACAACTTGATGTATGCCCTTGAATTGATTTCTGATATATAAAATACAATATATATTCATACAAATAGGATTTCCCATGTGCTTCTTCTCTTTTCTTTGTGATTAATATCAATACATATCACTGTTATCCTATGGATACATTTGAGTTAGATTGCTGATAACGAACTCAATGACCTATGCTAACGAATAAATTGAACTAGTGTACAAACAAAATCCCTTGTAGACAATCCTCACCCTGTACTTGTTACAAGAAACTCATATTTATGAAAAATACATGAATTTGATTGTAAAGTGTTGGGTTGGTTCAAGTTCAAATTCCAAAATTTGTATAGCGCACAATTCACCCAGAGGGTCTCAAGGCGCTTGAGGGAGGGGGGTACTTTACTTATCGAATATCCAAGTTTTTAGTTGTTTTTTGAAGGAGAGGTGGGTCTGTGTAAGGCGGAGGTGGGTGGGGAGAGAATTCCAGGTTTTGGCCGCTAAGTAGGAGATTGATCTTCCCCCCATGGTGGATCTACGGATGCGCGGAATTGCAGCGAGGGCTTGGTTGGACGATCGTAGTTGGCGGGTGGGGGTGTAAAAGGACAGGCGTGTGTTGAGGCATTCGGGTCCTAGGTCGTAGAGTGCTTTGTGTGCATGGGTGAGGAGACGGAACGTTATTCTCTTGTCGACGGGGAGCCAGTGGAGGTCTTTCAGGTGACCGGAAATGTTAGCTTGGCGGGGGATGTCTAGTATGAGTCTGGCTGGGGCGTTTTGGATGCGATGGAGTTTTTTCTGTAGTTTGGCTGTGGTTCCGGCGTAGAGGGTGTTTCCGTAATCTAGTCGGCTTGTGACCAGTGCGTGGGTGACTGTCTTTCTTGTTTCGGTGGGGATCCAACGGAAGATTTTTTTGAGCATGCGTAGGATGTTGAAGCATGATGATGAGACGGCGTTGGCTTGTCTGGTCATCGAGAGGGAGGAGTCCAGGATGAAGCCCAGGTTACGTGCGTGGTCCATAGGTATGGGTGCGGTACCCAGGGCCAGTGGCCACCATGAGTCGTCCCAGGCAGAGGGGGATGAACCTAAGATGAGGACCTCCGTTTTGTCCGAGTTCAGTTTTAAACGACTGTTCTTCATCCACTCGGTGACTTCTTTCATTCCTTCGTGTAAGTTGGTTTTGGCGGTGTTTGGGTCTTTGGTGAGGGAGAGGATCAGCTGGGTGTCGTCTGCGTAGGAGATGATGTTGAGGTTGTGTTGGCGCGCAATGGATGCGAGGGGACTCATGTATACGTTCAAGAGGGTGGGAATGAGTGATGATCCTTGTGGTACGCCGCAGATGACTTCGGTGGCCTCTGATCTAAAAGGGGGGAGGCGGACTCTCTGGGTTCTTCCGGCGAGGAACGAGATGATCCAGTCCAATGCTTTTCCTTGAATTCCGACGTTGCTGAGGCGTTGTATGAGGGTGCTATGACAAACTGTGTCGAAGGCTGCGGAGAGGTCAAGTAGGATGAGGGCAACTGTTTCTCTGTTGTCCAGTAGTGTTCGAATGTCGTCTGTTGCTGCGATGAGGGTGGTTTCGGTGCTGTGTTTGGCTCGGAAGCCAGACTGTGAGGGGTCCAGGGATTTGTTGGATTCGAGGAAGGCGGCGAGCTGACTGTTGACGGCTTTCTCAATGACTTTGGCAGGGAATGGGAGGAGCGAGATGGGGCGGTAGTTCTTAAGTTCAGTGGGATCTGCTGTGGGTTTCTTCAGAAGGGCGCTGAGTTCGGCATGTTTCCAGCTTTCCGCGAAGGTAGCGGAGTTGAGGGAGCAGTTGAGGACGTCTCGGAGATGGGGTGCGATAATGGAGTCTGCTTTGTTGAAAATGTGGTGGGGACATGGGTCGGTTGGCGATCCTGAGTGGATGGAGTTCATCAGGCGGATGGTGTCTTCAGTGGTGATTGGGTTCCAGGCGCAAACGTTGTTAGAGGGGGATTTTGGTTCGGAGGTGGTTGGAGAGGACTGGTCTCCGGACTGGTTTTCAAAGCTGTTATGTATGTCGGCGATTTTGTTGTGGAAGAATGAGGCTAGGGAGTCGCAGAGGTCTTGGGAGGGAGTGATGTCATTGGTGCCGGCGGTGGGGTTGGTGAATTCTTTGACGATGTTGAATAGTTCCTTGCTGTTGTGGGCGTTGTTGTCAAGTCGATCCTTGAATGCTGATTTCTTGGTGGATTGGATCAGTTGGTGGTGTTTGCAGGTGGCGTTCTTGAAGGTGGCCAGGTTGTCAGTGGTAGGGTTTTTTCTCCAGGCTTTCTCGAGGGTGCGACAGAACTTCTTGGATTTCTTAAGGTCATCATTGAACCAGGGGGCTTTTTTGCTACCTTGCTTGATTTTATGGTTTTTCAAGGGTGCTAGTTCATCGGCGCTGTGGGTGATCCATTGTGTGAGGTTGGTGGCTGCTTGGTTTGGGTCCGATGATTTGGCAGGAAGGTTTTGGTGAAGCGATGAGAGGAGTTGATTGGTGGTAATTTTGTTCCAGTTTCTTCGGGGAATTGGTTGTGGGAGGTTGTGGGTCGTGGTCTTTTTGTAGTTGAAGTGAACGCAGCTGTGGTCCGTCCAATGGAGAGCTGTGGTGTGATTGAAGGAGATGTGCTTGCTGGATGTGAATATTGGGTCGAGCGTGTGCCCGGCATAGTGAGTGGGGGTGTCAACAAGTTGTTCGAGTCCGAGGTTGGCCAGGTTGGCCAGAAGGGTGGTGGTGTTGCTGTTGTTTTTCTTTTCCAGGTGGAAGTTGAGGTCTCCCAGTAGAATGTAGTCCTCGGAGGGGAGGGCGTGTGGGCTGATGAAGTCAGCGATGTCTTCGCTGAATTGTGTGCGGGGTCCTGGTGGCCTGTAGATGAGGGTGCCTCTGAGTGTGGTCTTGGGGTCGGTGTGGATCTGGAAGTGAAGGTGTTCGGCGGTAGCGAGGTTATCGTCGGAACTGGTCGTGATGCGGATGGTGTTCTTATGGACGATGGCGATGCCTCCTCCTGTTTGGTTGGTGCGGTCCTTTCGGATGATCTTATAGCCGTCCGGGATGGCTATGGCGATGTCGGGCGCTGATGAGGCGTTCATCCAGGTTTCTGTAAGGAAGGCGACGTCCGGCGATGTGGTGTCGAGTAGGTTCCAAAGGTCAATGGCGTGTTTGTGGATCAAGCGGGTGTTGAGTAGGATGCACTTCAGGTGGTTAACATCGGAGCTCTGTTTGGAGTCTGTGGATTTGGTGTGGGTCCTGATGCAGCCGAATTTGCAGGAGTGGCAGGTGAAGGGTCCATGGGTGTGTCTTGGGGCGGCTTGGTAGCAGTCTGGGAGATGGCCGGGGTTGAGTGCTGAGAGGGTAGCGGAGTTGTACGTTATGCGGGTGGAGAGGATTTTGCGGGGACCAGGGGGTCTGGCGATGGGCGCAGTCCAGGCGCGGACGGGAGTAGACAGGCTTACCTTTGGCGCACCTTCGGCGCGCATAGGGCACGTCCGCTGTGCGCAAAAGCATATGTCATAAGTGGATAGTGGAGGGGGTGGGGCGAGGGAGGAGCAGCTGGGAGGCGGGAGCGGGGCGGAGGGACGGGCTACAAGGCACAACAACAACAAAATGGCTGGGAGCAATGTAAAATTAATGCAGAGCTACGATCTAGCAGACAAGCACAGACAATATTACAAACGGCAATTCCTGCAAAGCGAGCGATGCGCAAATCAGCTGACAGCTGCTATTAGCAGAGGGAGCGTGATAGCGCTACGATACCAGGAGCCAGGAGCAGGGAGTGTGGGGAGCGAACGCCTCTGAGCGAGTCAGGAGGGTCACAGCGCAAGCGAGGACGGCACGAACTACAACTATCTGTGGGAGGGAGGAGCAGCTGCGAGGCGGGAGCGGGGCGGAGGGACGGGCTACAAGGCACAACAACAACAAAATGGCTGGGAGCAATGTAAAATTAATGCAGCGCTATGATCTAGCAGACAAGCACAGACAATATTACAAACGGCAATTCCTTTCAAGCGAGCGATGCGCAAATCAGCTGACAGCAGTAATTAGCAGAGGGAGCGTGATAGCGCTACGATACCAGGAGCCAGGAGCCAGGAGCCAGGGAGCGTGGGGAGCGACCGCCTCGGAGCGTGTCAGGAGGGTCACAGAGCAAGCGAGGACGGCACGAACTACAACTATCTGTGGGAGGGAGGAGCAGCTGGGAGGCGGGAGAGGGGTGGAGGGACGGGCTACGAGGCACAACAACAACAAAATGGCTGGGAGCAATGTAAAATTAATGCAGCGCTACGATCTAGCAGACACGCACAGACAACATTACAAACTGCAATTCCTGCAAAGCGAGCGATGCGCAAATCAGCTGACAGCAGCAATTAGCATAGGGAGCGTGATAGCGCTACGATGCCAGGAGCCAGGGAGCGTGTTGAGCGACCGCCTCTGAGCGAGTCAGGAGGGTCACAGCGCAAGCGAGGACGGCCCGAACTACAACTATCTGTGGGAGGGAGGAGCAGCTGGGAGACGGGAGCGGGGCGGAGGGACGGTCTACGAGGCACAACAACAACAAAATGGCTGGGAGCAATGTAAAATTAATGCAGCGCTACGATCTAGCAGACAAGCACAGACAATATTACAAACGGCAATTCCTGCAAAGCAAGCAATGCGCAAATCAGCTGACAGCAGCAATTAGCAGAGGGAGCGTGATAGCGCTACGATACCAGGAGCCAGGAGCCAGGGAGCGTGTGATTATGTCATTCCACAAAAGTTTATCTGTTAGTGTTTTATAACAAGAAACTGATGTTGATGGTTCTTGGGTTCACCTGGCTGTTTTGCTTAATGGGTGCCCATATTCCTTTCTTAATATATATGGTCCCATTGTGGTTGATGCTCAGTTCTGGGATACACTTTCAGTTAAAGTAATGTCGGTCTTGTATGACAATCTTCTTCTGGGAGGAGACTGGATATATTTGCTTAAAACATTTTTAGATAGAAAATCTGCTTACAAATACATTCCTAATAAAATGCAGAAAGTGTTCCATAGAGCAGTTTCCCAAAGAGGCTTAGTTGAAGCCTGGAATATTGTTAATACAGACCTTTTAGAACATTCTTTTTTCCCCCATCCATCACCCCTCCTCTAGAATTGATTATGTATTTTTAGATAAAAACCTTTCACAAAAATGTATACCCGCTGAATTAGGCACCATGCCTATTTCTGATCATGCCTCAGGGGTAATAGATCTGGAACCTACTCATTCCCTTACCCATTCATGTAGATGGTGTTTTAGTAACTGGTTGCTGCAGGATCTGCAGTTTGTCACAGGATTCAAAAAATGTACTTGTGTTTTACAAATAGTATGAGTCCTGAAATCCAGTCTCACCAATTCTAGGCCTCCTACAATGCAACTGCATGTGGCTATATCATCAACTATGTACTCCATAAAAAAGGCTGCTGCCAAAGAATCTTCATCTCTCTTACAGCATATTTGGAGTCTAGAACATGACTATTACTCTTCATCCAATAAATATATCCTGTATTGGCTCATATAGGCCAAATTTCAATTTAATAGATCATCCATTAACAATGCTAGTGGTGTTCTTTTAAAGATCAGTGCCAAATACTTTGGCAGTTTCAATATGGCTGGCAAATTATTATCTAATTATCTAAAAGTTAATAAACAATAGTAACACATACAGTCATCCAGGATGCTTCTGGTAATCAGTTATTCAAAGGCCAGGAGATTATGACTCTCTATGCTGAATTCTATTCTCAATTATACTCTGAAGCTAAACTTTCAATCAAGGCCCAATAGGCTCTTTCTTTAGTAGAACTCCCAAGTTGCAAGCCCCACAGTTTGACTTTTCCCTGCTGGGGGCAGATATCTCTTGCAAAGAGATCTTTTCAGCCATTTCTAAACTCACAATGGATAAGGCTCCAGGTCTGGACGGCTTCATGGTTGGCTTCTACTCTAACCCCCACATGCATCAAACTCCCGTTTTGCGATTCCAAATTTGCGATTTTTACCGAATCGCAAATATGGAATTGCAAAACGGGATGCATCATTGAAAGTGGATAATATTTGCGATTCGGTAAAAATCACAATTTTTACCGATTCGCAAATATTATGCGAATTCAAATGTGCGATTTCGCAATTCCCATTGATTCCTATGGGCCAAAAGGCCCATAGGAATCAATGGGAATTGCGAATTCGCAAATTGGAATTCGCAAAATGTTGATGCATTTCATGGGTGCAGGGGGGGTCCAAAGGACCCCCCCTTGCACCCCTGAAATGTTTTTTTACATGGATGTTTCACACACACATGTCCTAAGGACATGTGTGTCTGTAACATGAAAGTGTTTAAAATGCAAATTTGAGCATTTTAAACATTTTTCGCAAATTACCACGAGGTACCTCCTCGTGGTAATTTGCACTTGCAATCTTCAAGATCGCAATTTTTTTAAAATGATGCATTGCATTTAAGGAATCGCAAAATTGCGATTCCTTAAATGCAATCGCATTTTCCAAAATCGCAAAATTAGCGATTTTACACAAAAAACAATGATGCATCCCAAAAAGCATTTTTGGAATCGCAAACAGCCGATTTTAAGGAATCGCACCGTTTGCGATTCCAAAAATGCTTGATGCATGTGGGCATAAATTTGCAAACCTCCTGGTGCCCAAGATCTTATTATTAATACAACACCTTCTGAGTTCGGATTCCACGATGGGCTTATGTTTTGAGACTATGATCTGTTAATTTCCCAAGAAAGACTAGCACCCAACTGAGTGCAAAACCTATAGACCAATATGTCTTATCAATACTGACTGTAAAAAAATGTCAACGATGTTGGTGCTCCACGCTAATGAATTAATTCCTCCCTTAGTAGGCTTTGAACAGTCTGGTTTTGTCAAAGGTTGCAATATTTCTGATAACTTCTGCACCTTCTTAAACATTATTCATGGTGCATATAAAAGTAAAATACCTATTGCGGTAGTTACATTGGATGCCGAAAAAGCTTTTGACCATGTAAACTGAGAATTCATGTTCAACACCCTCAAATGGCCCTAGATTCAGCAGTATGTAAAAATTCTTTATACCTCTCCCTCCACTTCAGTATTTGCTAATGGACTACTGTATCAATATTTCCCCCTCACAAGAGGTACCAGGCATGGTTGCCCTTTGTTTTTTCATTCTTGCTTTGGAAGTATTTTTTGAAACTCTACGAAGATCCAAGACTCTTACCGGTTTTTTTCACAGACAATTAAAATTAAGTATCAAGTTCACTGCTTATGGGGACAATATTGTATTATACGTTTCTAATACCAACGCCTCCATCCCAGAATCCTTTAGGTTTTTATGTCAATGCTCTTTGATTTCTGGTTACTGATTGAATAAAGATAAATCCGAGGTTATGTCTCTCAATACATTTTGTCTTAAGGATATGTTCACAGATAGAGGTTTTTTGTGGAACTCATCTAAGATTAAATGTTTAGGTGAAATGTATTTCCCCTCCATGAAGGGAACTATTAAGGCTAACATTGATATTTTAAAACATAGGACCTTTACCCTATCTACTCACTGGTCCCTCTCATATCTTTCATGGTGGGGCATATTGGACACAATTAAAACGATGTTCTTGCCCATTATTAATTTCCTTCTACAAACGCTTCCACTCCGTTTGCCTCAAACATTTTTTCAGATCCAGTGACAGCATGTTATCTACGTTCCTACTGAATAACCTACCAGCACGGATTTCCCGGTCCAAACTAAAGAAGCCAAAAAGACTTGGTGGTGTCAAATATCCTAATTTTACACAGTATCATTCTGCTTTAACTCTGAAACAAAGATAGTCATCTTTAGGAACATCAACCCTTCCTTCTCCCTCACTTTGGTTATCTCTTGAGCTTTCTTTCAACTCCTCCTTTTCATTCCTTCAGTTTTCCCTTATTGCTCAAAAGCCAAAATCTATGGCTTCTCCTCTATTACATCATTCTTGTTTTATTGCTAAAAAGTTTATTTTTCAAGTCTATACACCCTCTGCTCCCAATAGGTACAATCTTTGTATTACTATAGATAGCAAAGTTCTTAAGTGGTCTCTCTGGCTGGCCAATGGTATTACTTCAATTTCCCAGATCATCTCCAATAATCAATGTATTCCTTCTGAGGAATTACATGTTCCCGCCTACATCCCCTATTCATATCGGCCCAAATATGCCCATTTTTTAGGCGCCATCAAACAAAATGTCATAGTATCTTCCTCTATTCCTTCTCAATCTTTGGACGATCCTGTTACATCTTATGATTTCAAAGCCTCCTTTCTGTATAAACAACTTTATTCTTCTGACTCAGATAGGATTAAGTCTAAAATTGAAGACTCTTTGGAACAGGATTGACAGTCTTCTTTCTCCATTTCAACATGGAAAAAGTTATTTTTTTCAAACATATCTTTATTAACATTTAGGTGAATCCACTTCACATATGACAGCTTGTAACTTTACATTTAGTACAATTTATATTAATGTTGCACTGTGCATTACACCAAATGTGTACAGTATATATTTCACCAATTACTACCCCTTTTCAAGTTTTATCGTTTTAGGTGGGAGTGCTATCGTAATGGTAGGACCTTCTGGATATTTTCGGTGAGGTGAGGTGTGGTGCACCAGTGTGTACAGCGGTGCAGAGTTCAGTTTGCTATCTATTAGTGCATGCATCCTATCTTGGATTTTTTGTGAGGGGGAGAGAAAAAGAAAAAGGGGGTAGGGGGAGGCCCGGAGACAGTCCAGGAGGCAGGTGGGTCCTCTGCTCTTTGGCTGTGTATAGTGGCCTACTGTGTAGTACAGGAGCCTATTACTCTCACGTGTGATCAGTTCGGGGGGCAAGTGTTGTGACACGTGGGGGGAAAGGACCTTAGGGAGTCCAGTTACCTAACCACTCAGGCTGATTGTTCATGTTCACTCTCTGATCCTGAGCCTGGTTCATCTACACTAAACTAAGATTAGTATCTTTCAGGATGTTCCCAAAACTCCAGCACCTCATTCCGAGGTCTGCCAAGGGGTGCCTCCAAATACCCTGAGCGTCCTCCCTGGCCAGAGCTCTCCCCTCCGCTCCCGCCCAGTGTGTCATATCACAATTCCAGTCCTCTACTGTGGAACCTGTTGCCAGTTACCAGGTCACGGCTATTCTCCTCTTGGCCAGAACTCAGGCTAGATCCACAAACCGTGTACCCACTTTCCTTTTGGGCAGCCAAGAGAAAAGACCCAATAGGCAGTCTTAATTGTGTGGTCACATGTGCGTCCTACCGCTGCCCCTGTTGACTCCAAGACATTGTTCCAAAATTTCTTTTACTGTGAAATTACTTGGGACTGTGAAATTACTATTTCACAGTCCCAAGTCATGTGAAAGATGTCAGCATCAAGTTTCACTGACAAAATATGGAATGCAAAAATACCAGCTCCCTATACTTAAACAGGTAAGTATAAAAATATCGGAAAACAATTTCGATGTTAAAAAGTTGTTCAAAATATTGATTTAAATATATATATATATATATATATATATATATATATATATATATATATATATATATATATATATATATATGCGCAGGTCCACAACGCGTAGCAGCGCTACGTTAGATGCACTCCCCTCGATAATCCAAGAATCAGAAGTTTTCAACAAAGTGCGCTTTTCCAAAATCCATATTTATTCAAAGTGCAGCATCGTGATAAGCAATGGAACCAAACCCAACGCGTTTCGGCGAGGAAACTGAAAAAACCATAGGTTTCACACCAGTTATAGTTAGGAATTTGCATTTAAAAAACCTAATAAATTCACTGAAAAAACCATAGGTTTCACACCAGTTATAGTTAGCTGGAAATTTTACTGACATAAAACCAATGAAATTCCCACGTTATAGTTAGTTGGACTCACTATAACTTGCACGTGCAATGCACTGCTGATGACGTCACATATTACATCACTCATGACATGGTCAGTGACATCACTCATGACATCACTGATGACACCATCCAGTGAATGTGTGTCTTTCTGAAAAATAAATATTAGTGAGTAATGTTTAATTTTTTTAATATATGTATTAATGTTTCACTTTGTGTATAAGTAGCTGCATGGGTTGGTGAGTAGGTACATGTGTATGTACATGGGTTATTAGATGTTTTATTAGTATCAGTATGAGTGTTTGTATTGTTTAGTGTTGGAATTACTTAGAACATTGAAGCATGAGTGACTGACTCTTTTTTTGTATGTATTTTGAAGACTATATATGTGCAGGACTGTATGGTTGAATAGTGTGTATATGTGTATGTTATTGAGTAAATGACTGTCTCACTAGTGTTTTAAACAGTAACTACTTATGTTTTAATCTAGAATATGTGAATATTGATGCATATAAGTGAGTATATGAGAGAGTAAGAGATTGTAAGAGTTCCTGTTTAAATAAGTATGTGCTTCGAAAAGTGATTGTTTAAGAGAATAAATATGTGTAATTTTCAATAGAAGTAAGGTGATAGTGTGTGTATTGCTCTATATGCAAATAAATGGATGTTCAATAGTTTATTTGCATGTGTGAGTATGTGTGTAAGTAACTTTTGGATGACTGTTGGTGTGTAACAGGATGTATAGGTGTATCACTTCATATGATGAGTGAGTATATGTATGAGTGACTATATAGAACTGTTGGTGAATGAGTGGATGTGTATATAGATAGTGGAATTACTGAATTGGTTGTTGTAACTGATATCGGTTTCTCAATTTTTTATAAAAATGTAGTTTCTATTTTTGAATATGTGTTTCAAGTGTTACATTACAGTGAAAGGAGGTCTGTCACTATGTCACAAGGATGGTGTCATCAGTGATGTCATGAGTGATGTCACTGACCATGTCATGAGTGATGTAATATGTGACGTCATCAGCAGTGCATTGCATGCACAAGTTATAATGAGTCCAACTAACTATAACGTGGGAATTTCATTGGTTTTATGTCAGTAACATTTCCAGCTAACTATAACTGGTGTGAAACCTATGTTTTTTTCAGTGAATTTATTAGGTTTTTTAAATGCAAATTCCTAACTATAACTGGTGTGAAACCTATGGTTTTTCAGTGAATTTCAAAGGTTTTTTTAATGCTAATTCCTAACTATAAATCTCAGTTTATAAGTAAGACTTTTAGCGCACTAGTTGTTCTTTAGAACACTCTGGGACATTCTGTTATTGGGCTATATTTGGGCTACATCTGGCTAATATTTTGGCTACATTTGTTTTTTTTTGTCTCTGGTGGCCATCTTTGGGCTACATTTGGCTAGATTGGGCTACATTGGGCTCTAACATATATATAACCCAATGTAGCCCAATATATATTTTTTCAAAGTTAACTTTCATTAAAACCACTTGAGCATATATCTTGAGACATAGCTAAGGCACATCGGGCTACCAGTCCCTACAACTTTTTCCAATTTTTTTTATATATATATTTTAAAAAAAAATGTTTTGCCTTGGTGCGCTCCCGGTGCGCGCCCCGGGGAGCGCACCGGAAAGCGTAATTATATGAAGCGCCCCGGGGCACGCACCGGGTAGCGTCCCGTTAGCGCCATTATCGTGAACAAAAACATGATCGTGACGTATTGCGTAGCCACGTCTGCGTGAAACGCACGGCGTAAGCGCACCCGGAAGCACTCGTGCGAATACGATCGCGCATCGTAAACTTCCGACCGCTTACGCTACGCGACACAGAGCGTGCCCCAGGGCGCGCCCCGGGGCGCGTAGCGTAAGCGCGTCGGGTGATGTGACCTGATAATAACACTTTTCATTGGTTCATAACAGTTTTGGTTTCATAATAATGAAGCCACTGGTCATGTGACCTGAAAATAACACTTTTCATTGGTTCAAAACATTTTTTTTTTCCTTCTGATGAAAGACCCCACCTTTTTTCCTTCTTCTGACTTTGTCCTTTGACTGAGGAAGACCTGCTTGTACCTCTCTGTACCATTTTGATCTTTATAATGGCTTCAGTAGCCGCAGCAGCTGGTGCATCTGCACCACCACCACCACCACGACAACCAAGAGGACCACCACAAGATTTCATTGGTGGTCAACAAGAGGAGGAAGAGGAGGAGGAGGAGGAAGAAGGGAGGAGAACATTTCTCCAAGAACAAAATACCCCATACCAGCCCAGACCACACATTATTTGGGAGTTTTTTTTCGGTTCCACAGGGGAAGAAAAAGGTAAATGCAGCCAAGGGGACTTGCCTGATCTGTGACATGGAACTTTCTAGGGGGAACCCTAATAAAAAATATTCCTTTGGAAATCACACGATGATCCGCCACATGCAGCGCAAGCATCCTATAAACTATTCTGCTGCAGAGATGAGGGAACTGGCCAGTAACCCTCCCCAATCAACAAGAACCAGCTCAAAAAGGAAGCAACCCACTGCGTCTGCACCAGAGGAAAGTGAGACGATGCCATGCATTCAGCCCCGATTTGCAGATTTCAGAATCACATGTAAATATTGTGGGAAGACCATCTCCTACGGAGAACAGAGCGTAAAGCTCATCGTCCTTGCTGGGGACAACCACAAATGCCCCAATCAACCCTAATTATTTATTTTCTTTTTTTTTCGCTCCAGTTGAGCCATTTTCAATTCCCTGTTTTTTTGTTTCTCCCCTCCAAAAATACAAAAACAATATAAAAGTGTTCTGAAAACCCAAAAGAAGTACAAAATGGTTCAAAAAACATTAAAAAATATAAAACAACAAAAAGAAGAAAAAAAACAGTTCTTTTTAGAACTACCTCCAATTTAAAAAAAAGGCTACATTTTTTAAAAACTCTATTATTCATTTTTCCCCATGGTACGCTCCCCGATCCGCTTCCCGGTGCGCGTACCGGGCGCTCCCCCCGCGCAAATCAAAAAAAAAAATTTGGGGGCCCCGCTGGGCCCTTTTATGGCCCCCACATCAAACCTAGGGGGTCAGGGGGGTCTATCCCTGCCCCCTTATGGTCATTTCCCCCTTTTTTTTTCCACCTCTTGTGTCTCTATCCTACCGAGACACAAGATGGCGGCCGCTCCGCACTGTTTCGAATGTTTACAGACACCCGAGAGCCAATCAGCTTTCTGTGCGCAAGTCGCGTGGCGCGCCCGGAGCGCATACCGGGGTGCTGCCATAGATATATATATTTTTTTGAACCTAAATTACTCAAAATCCATTGGAACACATATCTTGAGACATAGCAAAGGCACATTGGCTACCAGTTCCTACAATTTTGCCAAGTTTGGTGGAAATCCATTCAGCCGTTCGGGCTAAAAGTGAGGTCGACCGCCCTATGGAAATTAACATGGGGAAAACGCGTTTTGGGACCCCCCTTTTATCTCGGCCCCCGCTTGACGCATCCCCCCCAAACTTTCAGGGAAGGACCGGAGCTTGACTAGGCCATTTTGAGGAACCGGCGCCAAAGTTATTCCAAATAGAATTTTGAGATTTAACATTGAAAAAAATCCTAACTATAACTACCTACTGGCGACCGCCAGTAGGTAATATATATATATATATATATATATATATATATATATATATATATATATATATATATATATATATATATATATATATATATATATATATATATATATATATATATATATATAAAATAAAAATAATATATATTAAATATTTTTTTTATTAAGTAGATTTAATAGACATTTAACACCTTGGCTGCTTGAGATATTCCCCTGCTGTGCTGAAGGTCAATAGATACGGGTGTGGTCATGTCGAGCTCAGCTCGTCATCAGCACACGAGCACCGTGCCTCATGACGAGCTCAGCTCGTCATGAGCATGGAAGGAGTTAAGAAAATATAACAAATAAATGTAATAAAAAGATGTAAACACACATACCTAATTTATTTATTTATTTATTTTGAAAGTTTTATATAGCGCGAACAAGATCTTCGCAGATATCAGAGCGCTTTACAGAGGAGGGGAGCATATATACACAGATACATCAATAGTGTTAAAAGTACAGTGTAGTGATATCATAAACAATCAAGTAATTCAATTTCAAAGTCATACAAAAATGTAAAGGGTTCAAACAAGTAGTACAGATCAGTATCGAGTCTTTGAAGTAGATCCCCAGTAGTGGTTCAGGTGTATTTAGCCATGAGGATCGCTTTTACTTCTTTCTTGAAAAGTGTGATAGAGGGGATGAGCCTGGTTTCAGGGGGGAGTGAGTTCCAAATCCTGGGAGCCATTCCTGAGAAAGAGCGTTTATAGGTTTTTTCCTTGCGGAATCTTTTAGGCTTTAGCAAAAGATTGTTTGTGCCTCTAGTGATTCTTGAGCCACCAGAAATCGTCAGCTTCTGAGCGAGGTATCTAGGTGAGCTCAGGTGGACAGCCTTGTGCGTCAAACAAGCGATTTTCAGGTGTATTCTGGCTTCAAAAGGCAGCCAGTTCAGGTATTTGAAGTCAGGGGAAATGTGTGAGTGCTTTTTTGATCCAGTGATGAGTCTCGCTGCGGCGTTTAAGGAGGCTCTTAAGGGTGCCGTAGTAGCTAGGGGTAGACCGCAGAGGGCGGTGCTGCCGTATTCTATTCGAGGTATGACTAGTGATTGTACCGCAGTTTGGAAGTCTTTGGCTGGAAGGAAGGGTTTAAGTTTCCTAAGGGTGTTGATTTGGTAGTTCGCTCCCATAGTTGCTTTGTTGCTGTGTTCCTGCATGCTGAGATTGGTGTCAAGTGTTATGCCCAAAGATTTTGCTGAGTCCACGATGGTGGGTTGAACATTGAGTGCCGTTAGGTGTTTAAGCCACATTTGTGCGGTAGTGATCTTCGCGGGAGGTGAGATCAGAAGGAACTCTGTTTTAAGGGCATTGAGTTTGAGATGATTAGTGGCCAGCCAGGATTGGGTGCTTCTGATTGTTGAGTTCAATAGCGTGATGTCTTTGGGCGATTGTAGTTTGAGATAAAGTTGGGTGTCATCAGCATACATGTGGAAGTGTACATTGGATTCTTGTAGCAAGGTGGTGAGAGGTTCCATAACTAGGTTGAACAAAGTTGGGGATAGGCAGGATCCTTGAGGTACGCCTAGCGATACAGGTCTTGGCGCGGACATCAAGTTGTTGCTCTTGAATTTCTGCGACCTGTTATGCAGAAAGGACGTGAACAATTTGAGCACAGTTTCAGATAGGCCCATTCTTGTGTTTAATAGTTCGAGTAAATTCTCATGTTTGACGGTGTCAAATGCGGAGAAGAGATCAAGGAGGATGAGGAGGCAGGTATCGTTATGATCTAGGATTTGAAGGGCGTCATCAATTATGTGAATCATAGCAGTTTCAGTACTGTGATTTGCTCGGAAGCCTGATTGATGAGAGTTGAGGAGATCAAACTGAGTAATGTGTTTAGTCAATTGTATTTGTGCGCATTTTTCCAACAGTTTGGCAAGAGTCGGAATGTTGGTAATGGGACGGTAGTTGTTTAGGTCCGAGGGGTTGGCTGTAGGTTTCTTTAGCAAAGGTGTGACTTGACCAACTTTGAGGGAGTCGGGAATGGTCCCTTGCTGAAGTGAGCTGTTAATGATTTTAGTCCAGAGTGGAAGGAGCGACGGGGTAAGGACTTTGACAGCGTTAGCAGGAAGGGGGTCCGTGAGGTGATTAGATGGTTTCAGAGTGCTGAGCAGTCTGCCAATTTCTTCTTCCGTGTAGGTGACAAAGGTTGACCAAGTGGCATTGTTTTTTGGTTTAGTGGGTGCTATGCAGTGGGGTTTGGGATAGAGTTTGCGTCCATGAGGAGATCATTCTTTATGTTGTCAGTTTTTTGGTTAAAGAAAGAGGCGAAGTCTTCGCAGGAGGGAGCTTCGCACATAGTGTTGAGAGGTTGGGGTTGTTCTTTGGATTGTGTTCGGATAAGCTCAAACAGCTTTCTCGGACGATTTTTGGCTTGGTCGAGCTGACGGCTGAAGAAGTCTGATTTAGAGTGTTTTATTTTCTGAAGTAGGCATTTTTCTTTTTCTTCAGGGTTTTTAGGTTCAGTGCAGAGGGAGCTGATCTCCAGGTGCGCTCTGCCATTAGCATGGCGCGTCTATCGTCATTGAGACTCCCGTCGTACCAGGGATTGGAAATTTTTGCGGAGGCTTTTTTTAGCTGCAAGGGTGCGACTTCATTGATTATTGCGGTCATAGTGTTAAGATAGTGATCAGACAAGGATTGGACGTCCTTAACACCAATAGGAGGAAGCAGTAAGTTACAGCTGTTGGGGGGCAGAGAGTTTGAGTTTAGTTTTTTCATGTCTCTTTTCCAGACTTTGGGCCTGGTGGATTGAACAGGGTTAAATTTAACTTTTTCATTGATGAAGAATGTGATAATATGATGGTCTGACCAGTCACAGGGTTGGATAGATTCGAGTTGGATAGAGGCCTCTTTGGAGATGATAAGGTCGAGGATAGAGCCTTTCTCGTGTGTTGGACTGTTGCAAATTTGAGTGAGGTCAAGGGCGTTAAGGAAATTCTTCAGACCTTTTACCACCGCATCACTATGATCGTTCCAGTGGAGGTTGAAGTCACCAAGGTATATTTGTGTGAGTTGTCGCCCGGAGTTAGTTGAGATCAAATCCATGATTTGTTGGGAGAAGGTAAGGTTGTTGCCGGGTGGGTGGTAAACGCCGTGAAGAGTGCAGATCTGTTTGCCCTCACTGATAATATCGAGGCAGATGTATTCACAGGAGGTTGGGGAGGGTAGGGAAGGGGAAGTTACTTTCGAGACAGAGAGGTTGCTCCTGTATATACATGCGATTCCGCCACCTTTTTTATTGCCAGACCTGTCAAGTCTAGTGATGTGGTAGTTGGGGGGAACCAGAATGTCCATTATAGGTGTAGAAGAATCTGTTAGCCATGTTTCAGTCATGATGATTAAGTCAAGATCCAATTTTAGGATGAGATCGGCGATAGCGAAGGAGTGTCTAGCGGCTGATCTGCAGTTGAGGAGAGTGCATTTGAGACGGGGTGTGTCGAGGATGGAAGGGGGTTCTAGGGTGAGGGGGACTATACTCAGGTTACTATGGATAGCGATTCTGTTGTTCAGTGTGGGGGTCTGAGGGGATTGGAGTGAATCGTAGGAATGGCAGTGAGAGTGTCGGGTGTGTTGCTATGGGGAGCTGAGTCGTAGGAGCGGAGGAGGGTGATTGTGTCGAGGTCTGAGAGAGGGTTGCAGGAGCGATGGGGGAGGTTTTCGCGGTTGTGAACAGGGATTGAGGTCCAGTGCGGTGGGAGTCGAGTGCGAGAGTTCGCCGCCCGGGTGGAGGACCAGCTGGGAGGGGAGGTGAAGGTGGAGGCGCGTGAGGGATGTCTGGGGTGTGTGCTGAGAAATTGTTTGATGATGTGAATGTCTTGTTTGATCTGGTGGAGGGTGTTGGGTGAGGGGTGACTGGAGTGTGATAGACAGAGTAGTTGTTGTTTGATGATGTGCATGTCTTCTTTGAGCTGGAGGAGGGAGGCTGTAATGTAGTCCAGTGTGGGAAATGTGTTGGAGGTGGGGATGGGAGGGTCGGGCGTGGATGACAAAGGGGAGAGGTTGGTGGTGGGGATGAGAATATTGGTGGTAGGCGGAGAGTGCAGGGTGGAGGATGGGCGCTTATTAGTGGTGAAGGGAGTGGAGGTTGGGTAGTGGGGGGTGAGACTGGGGGGGGAGTGGGATTGTAGATGGTTCTTTTTTGAGGGGGTGGAGTTGAGTTGATGGAGGTGGTATGTTCTGTGTGATTAGTTAATGGGTGGAAGTGGGGGCTGAGAATGGGAGGGGATAAAGGGTGGGGTTTGCCTTTGTGTGTGTCGGTCCGATGCTGATCTAGGTTAGGCGGGTTGCGGGTGGGAGCTGTGGTATCAGGGGAGAGAGGAACGGGGATGAGGGCTGGTGTGTAGGGGGAAGGGGTGAGGTGGTTGGTGTAAGAGGGGGAGTGATCTATGTCCGTGCTTGAGGGGAGTGGGGTAGCTACGGTAGGTGGTTGAATGACTAGGGTGTCGGGAGTAAAGGAGAGGTGCATGTCGTTTTGGGGCTGGGCTAGGCTAGAATGAATGTGGTTTGAGGCTGTGGTGTCATGGGTGACAGGAGTGGGTGTGGTATGAGAGGAGGACAAGGTGAAGTTGGTGGGGGGGGAGAGGGTGCCGCTGGAATGTGTGGGTGAGGGATCCATGTCTGTAAATGAGGAGTGCGAGGTAGCTACATTGGGTGGGTGAATGTCTAAGGTGCCGGGGGTGGAGGAAAGGTGCGTGTCGTTTTGGGGTTGAGCTAGGTTAGAAGGCATGTGTTTGGGGGCTGTGAATTCACGGGTGGTAGGCCTGAGGGTGCTATGAGTGGGGGTCCGATGATTGGCGAGGTGTTGTTTGAACGTGGGGAACAGGTTGTCTAGTAGTTCCAGGTTCTTGTCTGTGGATTGAATTAGGATAATCCCGTTATTGTATATAGTGATGGTGGTTCTGCCCGGGAAGAGTTGGGATGGTGTGATGGAGAGTTTTACGCCATGCGCGAAATTCCTTGAGGTGGAGACGGTGAGTAAGGTGAGGAACGCATTTCTCCATTGGGCTCTGCGTGTGGTGTGGAAGATGATATCAATGTTCAGTGAACCATTGACTGGTGAGGAGTAGGTGTCTGCAATGGGAGTTTCAGGGTGGGACCTCAGGAAGTTGTGTTTAAAGGGCCTCATTTATGAAAAGTGACGCATCGCTGCGTGAAAACAGCGGTGCGTCACTTTTCACTGCGCACTCCTTGCGACCCAAATGATGCGTCATATTTAATGTATGGCGCATCATGTCGCAAGGACTTACAGATACGTCAGTATTTCTGACGCATCTGTAAGCGCAAAAGTGACGCATTGCTGGAGTGTGTCACAAAAGTGACGCATCTCCAGCAATGCGTCCTTTCACATGGGGAAAGCCCCATGTGAAAGGGCTTGCGTCAGTCTTACGCCTGCTGTCAGGCAGGCGCAAGATTTTGACGCAACAGCATCCTAAAAGTGACGCAGTGAAATCTCATAGATTTCACTGCGTCACTATTACGAGGCTTTTTGCGGGGGAACGCCCCCTCTGCATACATTATACCTGACGCAGGTATAATGTGGCGCAGGGGTTTAAAAAGTGACGCATCTACCTAGATGCGTCACTTTTCAAATATGGCGCAACAAAGGCGCATGTTTTACGCCGCAGATGCGTCACAAAAAGTGACGCATCCGCAGCGCAAAACTGACGCAAGGCCTCATAAATGAGGCCCAAAGCGTTTAGCGGCATTTTTAGTGAGTGAGGATGGGTAGTTGATTCTATGTGTGTGCTTGCCGACGGGTTCCATGATGGGAGGACAGTCTAGGTAGGTGTAGTAGGGAGGGTGCACTGTCATAAACAGTTGCGTTGGCCAGAAGTGACACCAGTGAGTGCACAATAATGCTATACGCAGAGTACGGATGCAGACAATAATAGTGAGATAATGGGAAGTGACACTAGTGAGCTGCCAAGGTATTTGAGGTAGCAATCGGTGTATACAAGACTAACACTTGAGATGGGTGCGAGTTGCACAAGTGTAGGGTGCACAATAAAGATATAATGGGGCAGAATACAGCTGTGGACTGTAAGTTACAAGGAGCAGGGTTGAAACCAATGAGCAGCTAGCAAATATGAGGTAGTAATCAGTGTATACGGGAAGGAACAATGAAATGAGTGCAGGTTACATCAATGACAAGTCTATGTGAGATATTCGTCAGTGCATTTTAGGAATAGGAGTGAATTTGACGTAGGATATAAACAAGTGCAGAACAAATAGAAATATAATACTGACAAAATACTGGAATAAAATAACTGTGCAGACCATAAAAATATCTAAGTCGAAGGTGACAATAGTGAGTAGTCAAAAATATGTAAGGTACAGGAGTCAGTGACAGAATACAGTTGCACACACAAATTATATGAAGCAACAACAAGTGGCATTAGTGAGCAGCAAAAGAAAAATATATGAGGTAGCAAACGGTGCATTACCGGTGCCGATAAAGTGGGACGTGCAAGATACAATTAGGAATATAATCAATATCTATATATATATATATGTACATATTTACTATAAAAATTAAAACAATAATAAACTAATCATTTTAATTTATTTTTAATTTTAAAAATATATAAAAATATACATATATATCAATATATATATATATATACACATATATATATACATACCTTTTTTTCGGGGGTGCTGGGGGGTTTGGAAATAAAATAAATAACAAGATCACGACATCGGAGTGCTGGCCGTTTTTCTTTCCTGATATCGACTTTTGGGAACGTGTGACGATATATATATATATATATATATATATATCCGATTCAAACTCCTGCTACGCCTCCCTTTAGGATATAAATTCCGAAGAAGAGAAAACACAGGCACAGACCACTCCACAGCGCTGCGAGTAGGATTATAAGGTTGTTTATTGACCCCTTGTCGCCAGCATGACGCGTTTCGGCTACGTCACAGTAGCCTTGATCACATGCCTAGCGGAATCAATACCAGTGTTTAAATACTGTGCACAATTAACAAACAAGGGGCGTACCCATCATAGACATAGATAAATTACTATGATTGCAACATATCCTGTTTGACAAATAATCCGGGTTTGACTATTATAATTTAAAAAGACAATTTTTTTCTCCTATCTCCTTTATCTGTCTTCACAAAATTGTAAATAAAGTTATGATTACTATTTACAATGGACCACGGATCGTTTTTGTATATTCACTGAAAAAAACATAGGTTTCAGGCCTGATATAGGGGTCAATTATGTTGGCGGTGAATCCGCATCCTCCGGGCCGGTGGAAACCACCGCCGGCCCGGAGGATGCGGATTCACCGCCGCAGACATCGCAAACACCCACCGCGACATTAGGATGCCAGTGGGATCAGCGGCGGTCGGCAAGTCCATCCACGCTGATCCGGGGTGAATGCACACAAATATGGTGGCGGTGTCTGCAAGACACCGCCAGCAATATTAGGTTGCAGGCGGAAACATGCTTTTCCACTGGGGCTTAACCGGTGGGGGGTGCACATGGGGGGTACCTATGGTACCCCCTGCATTTACCTTCACAAAGCGGCAGGCACCGCGCGGTGCCTGCCACTTAGTGCATGTAAATGCAAAGCATGCATTTTTAACCTTGCGGCGGGTGCTGCTTGAAGCAGCACCTGCTGCAAGGTTAAAGATACGGGATGTGACCGCCAGGGTGTCGGTCACATCCTAATTAGGCCGATTGAATCCGTCATGGGGACACCGCTCTGAAAAGGGGCTCTTCAGCAATTTTGGTGGCAGCTTATTATGGTCTGCGCATTTACTGTTCTTTGGATACCAGAAATTTTACACTAATTTTTGGAACTTCTTGGACGAATTGTGTCTTTTAAATATATACCCTTGACGTGGCTAAAATATTATCCGGATATCGAAAGTTCGCCATAGGCTTCTGTACTGTTTGGATCAAACGACTCCATTGACGTTATTTTCGTCGCTTCAAGTTCTGACCAACACACTTGCCCTGACGAAGCTCCCATGGTTGGGGAGCGAAACGCGTTGGCTGTCCTATAATTGAGAAAATAAAAGAATTTATTTTTTGATACTACATGGTCCTGGCTACTTCATCCTTGGTGCTGCCTCTGTTCTGTTTCTTCACATCCTAATTAGTATGGAGGGACCGCCGCTGCCCCTGCGGACGGTCCCTCCACCTCGGCCGCAGGTCCGTCCGCCATCTTAATAGGCCTCATGGTTAGGAATTAGCATTTAAAAAGCCTTAGAAATTCACTGAAAAAACTGTAGGTTTTAGGGGTGTTATATTTAGCTGGACATTTCACTTGTACAAAACCATTGAAATTCCTCCGCTATACTTAGTTGTACTAACTATATCTTGCGCGCCCTCAATCTACTGCTGATGATGTCACATATTACCATTCCCACTCCAACAGTAGGGAAAGTGTTGGATAGTGGCAGGATAACATTCACAATTCCCACTCCAATCAGTGCAACAGTAGGGAAAGTGTTGGATAGTGGCAAGATAACATTTACTATTCCCACTCCAATCAGTGCAACAGTAGGGAAAATGATGGATTTCAAAGGGGTTACAATTAATATTCTCACTCCAGTCTGTTCAAAAGTAAGAAACAAATAAAATATTAACAACAACATTATTTAAAAAACAGAATAAATAAAAACATATAAAAATACATTTAACATTAAAATGCAAATCTATTTAATAATAACATTTTTAAATTATATATCAGATATATATCACCTCTCTATCTCTAGTATCTGGGAGTAGTAAGGACCTATCTATTCACAGAATTGGATTCATCATTAGACTTCACTTCCCTGTATAGTCTATTCTGGTTACAATCTATTTTCGGTTAGTCGGTATCTTTTAAATTCTTGTTAGTTGAGAAGAAATGTATTGTGAGAACCTTGGCGTTTCATCTATGAACAGTAATTGAGTGCATATTCTATCTGTTTTTAGCCCTGATGAAGTCTTTTGGCTGAAAAGCCAGACGAAACACGTGTTGGCAAGGATCAGTTGGCTATTTGTATATGAAGACAATTGGATGATTTGTACCCAGTGACTGGATCTATTTTGAAAAAATAAAGAAGAAACAGAAAACAACATAACTTTGGAAAGCTATTATTGATTGGACTTTTTATATGCTCTAGAGTTGCACAGGTTGAGAGTTGTCGTGAAAAACTTGTTGGCATACTTTGTATACCTATTGCTACAACCCATGGTAGGAGTTATATCTCCACATTAGAGCATATGCTAGATTGACTTATAAGAATATAGATTTTGATGTACACTATTTTTGCACAGCGTTCCCTACTGCCATAAAATTGTATTCAGAATCCCCAGCTAGGCGCATTGCAAAAAAGGGTCAATTTTCACTGAAAAATGTGATGTGCCCAAGTTGCGTTTTTGGCCGTTTCCGGTCACGGGCACTAGGAATACCCACAAAACAGAGGTACCATTTTTATCATAAGACTTGTGGGAATGCTTGGTGCATGGAAGTTTGTGGCTCCCCACAGATTGCAGAACTTTCCATCACAGAAAAGTGAGAAAAATGTTTTCTTTTTTCAATCTTTGAGGTTTGCAAGGGATTGTGGGTAACAGAACTTAGTGAGAGCCACACAGATCATTCCATCCTAGATTCCCTTGGTTGCTTAGTTTTTAAAAATGTACAGGTTTGCTAGGTTTTCCTAGGTGCCGGCTGAGCGAGGTTCAAAAATCCACAGCTAGGCACATTGCGAAAAAAGGGTCAGTTTTTACTGTAAAAATGTAGTGGGCCCATGTTGCGTTTTGGGTCGTTTCTTGTCGCGGGCACTAGGCCTATCCACCAAAGAGAGGTACCATTTTAATCAGGAGACTTAGGGGAACACAGAACAGTTGAACAAGTGTTATTACCAATTGACGTTCTATGTATTTCTGCTTTCCAAATGCAAGACAATGTGTAAAAAGAAGTCATTTTGAAAAATGTCTTCTAATTCATATGCTAGTACTGGTACCTACAATTTTGGAGATGTGTAAATAATCACTGCTTCTAAACTCTATATTTTGTTCCCATTTGGGTGATAGATAAGTTTCCTTGATACCTATTTTACACTCTATTTTTTACCAAATGGATTGCTATATACCCGGTACACAATAAAAAACAATTGCAAGGCGCATCTCAGTTATTGGCTCTGGGTAACTCGGGTTCTTGTTGAACCTACAAGTCATAAATATCCCTGCAACCAGAAGGGTCCAGTAGTCATAAAGGTATATTGATTTTAAAAATCTGCCATACTTACAAGAAGTTACAACTGAAAATATTGCCAAAATTGGCAAATTTTTTCAACTCAATTTCAGTATATTTGTATTTCAACTGTTAGTTCCTATAGGAAAACCTTGAAGTAGCTACACAAATAAGCCCTTGCTGAATTCAGACTGGTATCTACTTTTTGTAATGAATAGTTGTCAGGATCCATTCTTACTTTCATGCCCATTTCTACCACTAACTGGAAGAAGGTTAAAATCACACAAAATAGGAAAAATAGGCTATGTCCCAGCACAATGCCAAAACCGTGTAGAAAATGTTGGATTTCCTTCAACAGTCTGCCTGTTCCTATAAGCTGGAAAGATGTTGAGTTTAGCACCATAAACCGTTTGGTGATACCATTTGCAGGGAAATAAACAGACACTCTCTTCTGCAGCACTTTTTAGCCATTTTTCACCAAAAAAAGAAGATGCAGTTCTGATAAAATAGCTAGAAGAATTTTCTACAGTAGCTGTACATGGT
This sequence comes from Lissotriton vulgaris, assembly GCF_964263255.1. Taxonomy (NCBI): domain Eukaryota; kingdom Metazoa; phylum Chordata; class Amphibia; order Caudata; family Salamandridae; genus Lissotriton; species Lissotriton vulgaris. The sequence continues at coordinate 938,012,475 of NC_141699.1, forward strand.
AAAAGCAGACAGAGGCATGATTTTGACAAGTTCTTAACATTCACAGAGGCCAATTTTCTCATTTGATTGACCAGCTTTGGAGGAGTACCGAGTAGCTGGGGCCAAAACTACTCCAGATCCATATTTTATCCAACTAGATTAATATAAAGATCTGGCTCATCCAAATATAAATGTCTGTAAGGCAATCAGAAAAAAGGCAGAGAGGTCATATTCTCATCTTGATTGATCTTTCATGATGATCTGAGTATTGCCTGATTCTGAAAATTAAGTTTGTAAGAGTGGTGCTTCAATTTCCTATTTTCAGGCCAGATAATTGTTTTCAGTGGCTGATGAAACATTAATAGTCAGAGTCACTGAACATGCATTTAGAAGATCAAACTTATAAAGCACAAATTTCAGACAAGAAGCCTCAGGAAATTGCACATTTAAGAGAAGCCAGCGGTGTAACCTCTACTTCTGATACTAAGGGAAGAAAAGAAACATAGTGCAGCACTCAGCCAGCATTTGTGGTGGAGAAAATACTATCATAATATATTTTTACTTTTCTGTAAGCATAGCGGAAAAAACCCTCCTCAGATATTTAGGAAAAAAATCCAGTTTTGCAGTAAGAACATTAGCATTAGAACAATAGTTGCAAGACTATTTAAAAGAGAGGAGAACATTGCTTTAATCTGTGTATTTTTCTGTCTCATCAGAAGTTCATTCTCTTGTAGTTGCAGTTTACACGCTTTAAAGCCTAAGACAAATATGAGTGTCGCCATCCGTGTTCATATCGATGACTGCACTATTTCTCTACCTTAGGTTTAAGGGCAACCCACCCATTAATTTATTGTCTCTTTCATTGTGTAATAATCTTAGCAGGAACTCTTAGGTCCAAGATACTGGGCATCTGTCAAACTTTGATCTTTAAAGAAATGGTTTTCTTAAGAGATAAGAAACTAACTCCCCCTCTTCAAACCACCATCTAACTATGCTCTCAAACATTATATACAAGAAGTATATCCAGATCAGTGGGTAAAAGGAGGATTGGAGAAGATAAGAAAAAACAAGACACAAGAATCTGCTGTCATTCGGATATTATTTCTGGGGCATAAGTCTGCATTTGAAGTCACCTTTTAAATAAGGTCATTTTAAGCTAATTATCTAAACACATGTAATCATTTAATTAAGAGTGCAGTATCATTTCCTATCACCTGCTGAGTTTCTTCTGTAAATATATTGATGTTCTGGAATGTGTTCTATATCTCGTTTTCCTGTTTCAAAACAAGATCAACTCAGTAAATTATTAGACATTTTGATTTATTGAATATCATGTCAATATTCTTTATAACTGATAACTTTGAGTTGGGGCGTGGCAGGTGCCAATGGAGTAAGGCATGAGCTGTGGCACTCCCGGCCAAACTCCACTATGCGAGGGCATCCTGCAGTTTAATTACCCAATTTGACCAATTTTCACGGGTGGCCCGGCTCCTTGCACAGCTATGACCTAGTGCCATGCTCATTTAACCACTTGGCTGCTAGGCGTTTCCCCCCCCCCCCTGTGCAGGAAATTGCCATTTTAGTGGCACCATGACGAGCTCAGCTCGTCATCAGCACACGACACCCGTGGGTGATGACGAGCTGAGCTCGTCATCAGCATCGAAGGGGTTAAGATCTCTGCTGCACTGATCTGCTGATTATCCCAGGAGACATGAGTAGCCAATTTTCAAGATGGTGGAGCGGTCCGGAGGTGGTGACCGCATACCACCCTGCTGGCCTCACTGACTGCCTCAGACTGCAGTGAGACCCAACTCAGGGACTGAAGGCACCAAAATATCGAGGCCCGAGGATGCAGAATACTTCTCCCACAGTGGCAGCCTTGGCTGTGGCCAGAGCTGCTGGGGTTCATGTGGCCAGCAGCATGTGGAGGTAGCCTTCAGGGGCCCAACTCCAGAGCATGCATTGAGATGCTGCACAAGCGATGAAATCCTGTGAGTGCAGTGCAGTGTGGCTGGGATGCGACCAATCGGGGCATACAACACCCACCCTGTGACTTTTGGTTTGCTGTCCTATGCCGTAGATCGTGGCTGCAGTAGTGCCTCTGGGAGCCTCATCGGTGTGGCCCGTGTGGTTGGACCATGTCCATTTCCTGCTACCAGGATTGCCCTGAACTGCTGCATGGTCCCAGTTGGTGACCGAAACCGTGATTGTGACTTGGATGCACCTTATCCTATGTGACTTGCCCTACTGGGGATGGTGCTGCCGGGGCCCTTGCTGCCTGCAACAAGCTGTGAGGAATTGCAGGTCTGGGGACCTGATGAGGAGCTCCTGCCTACACAACAGTGATATGGGGTACAATAGGACTAGGACGCTGAATAGTGGGAGGAGTGCCCAGCTGCCCAGTGATTTCTGCTCTGATGTTCGGTGCCTAAGACAACAACAACGTGAGCACCTGAGTGTGCTCCTTCACTGCAGCCTACAGAGACGGGTGGCTGGGAACCTGTGGAGAGCCCATGGACATGCTGCAGACACTATCGGCCTATTTGCAATTCAAGTGGTCTGAGGAGTGCCAGGCTCCTGGGGCACGGCGGTGGCGGTCCAGTCACCCCCGCAATGGCCATCTGATCATCCAATTACAACTTTGGCGGTCGGACCCCCACTGCACCGCTGCAATCGCCAGGGAACCGCCATTCCCTGGTTGTGTCGCTGCAGTCAGGATCTCAACAATATGCTGGTGGTGCTGCTCCAGCAGTGCCATGCATATTACAAGTTTCAGGACTGCCAGCGAAGTCATGGTGGTCTTTACTCCATGAAAAGGCTGGTGGCCCTGACACACAAGGGCCCTACAATGCCCCTTGTTGCCTATGTGCATGGGGATGCATGCAGGGAGGCACAAGATGTGCCCCCCTCTGTGCATGCCCCTCAGTTCCTGCATGGCATGGACTTTACAGCCAATGCCATTTAGGAACAGTTTTTAGCGTTCCCATTGCTGTGCCCATTTTCAGAGACACCGACGTGTGACTGTCAAAAAAAAGCCCACCAGACACGAGGAAACACAGGTTTGGCAGTGTGGGAGCAGGCCACCATTGTGGCAGCCCGCTCCTGCACCGCCAAACTCATGATCAGGCCCTATCTGACACCGTGGCCTAAGACTGCATAAACCTTCCCCCAGCTATCTGCCCAGCTGTTGCACTGTGCTGCTACAGGGGGGCCCAGAGTGCCGGATACTATAGATGCTGCCCAGATGAATCAAGCTGCCTGCTTTTACAGATGACTCTATGAACATGCAACGAGCACCTGAGTGAGCTGTCCCAACTTTGGGTATTTGGACACTCCAGGGGAGTCTCCCACATACCCCCTCCCCTCATAGACAACTTGATGTTGGGGTTATCTACCCTCCCCCACCTTTCACCACTGATATTCTATGTGGTGTGGAGCTCTTGATAGGGGGGCATTCCTGCCCTAGTGGGAACACAGGGAGTCATCCACTGGGAGTGTGGAGAGCGGCCCATTATTTATAATAACCCTGATACAAATCCGCTGATGGTGCCCCACTGTCACGGGGGTCCTCTGGGCTAGAGACCTGCCTGGAGAGTTAACTGAGGGTGCTAAGGACTGGGTTTCCCCTCCTGGTTCACCCGTTGAACTTGAGCGGTGAGAGTTCAACTTGGAATACACTGCTACATAGACATTGGAACCTTTGGAAATCTCAATAGGGGAATCGTTAGACTTACACACTGCGCCAGCTTCTGCCCCTCCCTAGAGTTTGAACTTGTGGGCTACAATGAGTAAGTACTCTAAAAGGAAAGAGGCAAGCGGCTCCGCTCCTTTCAGGGGGTGAATCCCACTAACATGTGGGAGATGGCCTTGGACCCAGGACCTCCAACGGGGGGTCATCATAGAGCGACATTGGACGTTTTACTACAGGTCATCGCCTCTCGAGAGGCACTTGAACTGAAAATTGAAACTATGGTGATAGACATGGGGCTTGTGAGATATGACCGACGAAGACTTTTAGATAGGGTCACCACTACAGAACATTCATTAGAGGGCATTACCCCTAAAATTGCCTTCCATTTGCGACCTCCGTTCACTCATGGATGCCACGTTAAGACGTTAGAGATTGAGATTAAGGCTGAAGATGCTGAAAACAGGCCAGAAGGAATACACTTCGGATTATAGGACTACCAGAGTGCATAGAGAGCCCCAATGCAAATATGACTAGCTTTCCAGAACAATGGCTCTGACGAAGTGGTCCTAGAGGATCTCACTTCCTTTTAAGCCCTTAAACGTGCTCACTGTGACCCGGCACAACCACCATTGCCAGGTATAACCCCCAGAACAGTAGTAGCCAAACTCCTACTCTACAAAGATCGTGATCACATCCTAAGCCAGGCCCAGTTTAATGGTGGAAACCCACAAAGTAATGATCTTAGCGGGCTTCACCAGAGAATTTCAAAAACAAAGAGGCTGTTTTATACACACCTAAAAGCGCCCCAGGAAACTGGGGATTTTTATATGCTATGTAATGTTGTACCCTGCCAGACTACAAGTGATTCAGGGGGACAATGTGCACTTTTTTTAGCCTCACCTCCATTGCTGTGGGACTGGATCAATTGCCTCCCTCAAATGGGAGAAATCTTGGCTGCCGACACACGGAGGATGACCCAGAGACCCTCTAAGAGGAAGGTAACCGACGCAGTCCCTTCTCGCTCCCAGGGCTGTGGGACTGGCTCAGTCCCTTCCCGCGCCCAAGCACTACTCGAACATTGGAGAGTGGTGGAGGCAGTGGTGGCTATAAGTGAAGCAGGCTCTAATCCCCCCTCCGTGCTTAGTGATGATGAAACAAGGGACACTGACTCTGACTGTGCCTCTGTCTCCATGCATAATTCTGCCTCAGGTTGACCCCGACACCTCTGATGAAATCATTTGACTATGCTGATCTTGGTTGTGTGGAACTGTGCTCTGTTTGAGGCAAGCCTGTAAATGTGGACAGTGCTGACTCTATTGTAATCTTATCACTCAGTTAAATGTCGGCTTACTTATCCTGTTTGCCTTTCGGATGGTGTGATGTTAATCTGGGAGACATCATGGCTGGTGTATCACCCGTACGGAAGTTCTGCTTATGATGATTGCACTTGTGTTGAATGTTTTTTCATTGGTTTGGATTTGAAGTTGTTTTCTTCTTGTCCTGGGTCTGGGGAGTTGGGTTATTGATTAATGTTTGGTGGGGTTTGTATGTTGAATTACCTCTGCCTGCCCTACATGAATTCTGCCACAGTGGTTCTGGGCCTCTAGCCTAAATGATGAATTGGGTCTCTGTGGCGGGGGTGAAGGGGGAGAAAAAGGGGCACGGAGACTAGATCGTGGAATATAGGGCTTTATTTTTATAAAGGTTTTCTTTCTTCTCAAGGAAGTTCTTTCTCTTGCCAATATCGCAGGGTTGACTCCTTGGCTTCCTGGTCTGGGACGTGGAGTGCTGCTTTCTTCGTCAGGGTCCAGGTCGTCATCGGTTGCTCCACCGAAGTTCATGCGGGACCGTAAAGAAATGAGAAACGAGGTCTAACGTTAGGAATCAGTACTAACACATTCTTCCCATTGGGGTTACCAGGGGGAGTGCAGGGATCACCGTGAAGCAAGACAGGAGTTATAATGTGCAGGGTGCCGGGATATTAACGCTAGAAGAACGTCCTGACTAAGCGTTGTCTCCCCGCCTCCCAAACCACCCAGTAACGCGCTGCCGTACCTGGTGTAGCCACACTCCCTGGTGAGTGTGGCTGGGCGGCTCACGGTGTCGTTGGCCTCCTGGCTTCTCTCCTGTCGCAGTCGCGGGCTGGACCTTCTCTCCGTCTTCCTCCTCGGTGCCGAGTGCACCGCTGCCTTCTTCCGCTTCTTCTCCGCTCGTTCTCACCATCGTCCACTTCCAGCCGGGCTGTCCACCTCTCTCCGACCGGCATTCGGTGACGTCACACGCCGAGTTCGGTACTTCCTCAGTTTTCACCAATCCAGGGGCGAAAACGTCAGACTGGGGCGGGGCCTCTTCCATTACTGTTTCCCAGTTAAAGGAGCCGTCCCTGGTGTTGTCATCTGGCCGGAAACACCGCGATTCATTGTCCTGGTGTGGAGAACAAGAGGGAGGGTCATCGACATCACAAGTCCACCAATCCATTTTACGAGTTCCTTCCAGTGTAGGTAGGGACTCCCCGCTGCAGTCTCCTACCCACAGAACTGATGTGCTACTATGACACTCCCCTCTTTCTGGCGTCCAAATTGACCTATACTTTTATCAGCTGGAATGCTAGGGGTCTTAATAACATGGACAGATGATACAAGGTACACACATACTGAAAGAGAAGGGGAGTGCATATCGCCCTCCTACAGAAGACCCTTTTCACTGCCACTGAGAGGGAAGCAATTCACAAGAGATGGCGGGTCAGATATATGCCAAATCACATTGGGCCTTTGCCAGAAGGGTTTTGCTGTGGCTCCAACCGGGGTGCCATTCTAAAAAAAGAGTGAACTGATAGATCCTGACGGGAGATGCGTGATAGGTACAGGTCAACAAGTGGTTCAAGACTTGACCTTGTTGGTATTTATGCCCCTAACAATGATCAATGTTGGTTCTTAGCTGAGTTGTCCAGAATCCTACTCTGTATATGACTGAGAGCACTCTTTTGGGTGGAGATTGTAATAGTGTTGCCAATCCGATTCTTGACTAGTCCCTTCCACCGCTGGGTTATTCCCCAGTTCTCCATTTAACACGCCTATTCTTGGATTCTGCTCAGCTATGGGGATTAGTGGACTCTTGGAGGCACCTATACCTGGGGTCAGGGATTATCCATTCTGCTCCAGAATGAATGAACTCCATGTACATCTCAATGCTTTTCTGTGTTGCCCTGTTGTCCATGGGGCCGTCCGCAACATAGAATATTTTTGGCGGACGGTTTCAGACCACAACTCAGTATTACTCACCTTGGATTGGCACAGGGAGCGTCCCTGAATATCGCAGACGTGTGTCGAAACCTTGGAGGACCCCATGTTTCGACTCACTGTTGGTGAAGCCTTACTGAACTAGTTTGTAGACAATGTGGCTACCACCACTCCTCATTAAGTAGAATGCTTTCAAAGCAGTCTGTTAGAAAATAGGTTTGTGGTTGGCAAAGGTTTGCCCCCTGTCCAAGCAGAAGCCACAATTCTAGTTAGGGTAAGCTAAGTACACACTAAAAGATAGCCTGTGTTCATCCTCTGGTAGCTTGGTACAGAACAGTCAGGCTTATCTAAAGAGGCACTGTGTAAAGTATTTTTACAACATAAACACAGTAACACAATGAATACACCACAAAAGCACACCACACAGGTTTATAAAAATTGATTATCATATTATAAACAGAACCAAACCAAAATGACAAAAATCCAATGTATAGAAATTGAGATATTGAATTTTAAAAGATTAAATGCAGAAAAGTGCTTAGAACCAAGTAGCGCTAAATGGTTACTTTAGGTCGTGCTGGACCAGGGTAAACTCAGAGTTCTGCCCGACAATGTTGTTGCACAGGCTGGCTACAGGATCCATGCAGGGCCTGGTGAACAAAGTACCTTCCCGGGTTGCAAACAGCGAGATGCATCCATCTTTTCCACACAGTGAAGACGATGAGTCAGGTCTAAAGACGGGTACCGGAATGGAGAGCCATCACGCAATGCGCCGGATCCTCACATGTAGTCGAGGGGATGGGCTGATCTCACCAAGTCGAAGCGGTGGCGATACACTGTCTAATGAGTTGATCTCAGGAGGCAAAGAGCTGGTTCTGATGTGATGCACAGATTTTACTCGTACAACATGGTGGATGCATTGGTTCTGCTAATCGCAGACAGGAGATGCATCGAAATCCATGTTGCAGGTATCTGGGCGCCTTCTAGGCCAGACACAGGAGCAGGGGTAGATACTTTGATTTCCCTAAGTCTCAAGCAACAGGAGGCAAGCCAACAACCCCTGGGAGATCACTTTGGGTGAAGGCAAAGTCCAGCTATCCTTCGGCAGAGTCAGAAAGAGCAGAAGGGCAACACAAGAGAAAAGAAGGCCTTCCAAGTCTGCATTCCAAAGATGAGTCCTTTAAGCAGCACAGTAGTCCTTCTGACAGAGGCTCAACTCAAGATCCAGAAGTGTCTGATTTTAGGGGATCAGAGACCCAGTACTTAAACCCAAAAGTGCCTTTGATGTGAGGGTGATTTCAAAGCAGCTCTCTGAAGTGCACAGCTTCCCCTTTCAGCCCAGTCCTATCTGCCAGGTTATCTATGGGGTAAATCAGCCCTGTCTATGGAGATCTGACACCGCCTATTCAAGTGATGTGTTAGCCCCTCCCTTCCATCCTGCCCAGGCAAGGCCATCAGAACACAGATGTATGTAGATGGGTATTCAGACACATCTATCCTTCCTGTGTTGTGGCTGTCTAGAGGGAATGAACAAAGTGTAGCTGTCACCCACCCCAGACTTGTATTGGAGACAGGCACACAGAGCAGCGAGTGCAGAGAAATACCAACTTTCTAAAACTGGCATTTCTAAAACAGTAATGTTAGATCCAACTTCACCAGAAAGGAGGATTTATCATTAACATTCCAAAGATATGAAACATGAATAAGCTACTTCCCTCTGATCAGGAATTACAGCTTAAAAGTGCATTTAAGGAATTGCCAATACTAACCTATAGGAGTAGGCCTCAAAGTAGTGAAAAACAAAATATGCTGTTTGTCACTACCAGGAAATACCAAGCAGAAAAGTACATGTCCTATCTTTTATTTGCATAGCACCCTGCCCATGGGGCTATTTAGGGTCTACCTTAGGGTTGACTTATATGATATAAAAGGGGAGTTTCAGAGTTGGCAAGTAGCTGTTGTAAATGCCAAGTAAAAGAGGCAGTAACCTGTATACACAGGTACTGCAGTTGCAGCCCTGAGACTGGTTTGAAAGGCTACTTCTGTGGGTGGCACAATCAGCGCTGCAGCCCATTAGTAGCATTTACCTTACAGGCCCAGGTATATGATATATATATGATGTATATGATATACCACCTTACAAGGGACCTGCAAGTCAATTTGAATTTCAATTTTCAAACAACTTTATTCAGTTTTAGCGTTTAAAACCATAAAAGTTACCAATACATAAAAATCCATTACAGGTTTACACAATTCATCACATAATAGTCCTGATTCAAATGGAAGTCTATAAAATACAGAGTTAAATGTACAATTCCTTCAGCCTTTTTATCGAAAAAAGTCCTTGCCTTCACAGCAGATTTCAGAAACTGAGGACAAAAAGAATACAATCTTTGTGCAGCAGTTGTAAATAAATAAGCGCTGGACCTCTTTAATATAGGGGTGATAAATGTTTTCCGGGGGACCTCATCAAATTTACAAAATATCAAAAACTGCAACAAATCCTGTGCAGACTCATGGTCGCAGCCACAGGGTGCTAACAACCATCCTTTACAGCTCTCCCGTGACAATGCCAACAACAAATGAAAGCGGCCCAGACAAAATCTGGTCAATAAAAAATGTTCATATGTACTAAAAAAAACAATAAATATGGCTCAGTCAATGGTGTTGTTTTCAGCATTATAAATTTCCGCACACTAGGTTTCCTCAGTTCTAGTTCTTCCCTCTCTAGTGTCCTTAGATTGATAAACAAAGTTCTTAACCACTCCAAATCCTTTTTAATTACTGATTCAGGATTGGTGTACAATTCTTCTCTTCTTAAATGTCCAAAACGACTCTTGATGTATCTGACCCAGGGTATGTGGTGGGCGTAATCTAAAGTCATGCACTCTTTCAGTATTAACAGGTTCAATGATAATCCTTCACTAAGCCAGATTTTCAACCAGAATATTAAAGGGCGGAGTGCCAACATATCACTCAGATACGGCACCCCCAGTTCTTTGTGTGCCACCATATTAGATGTACCACAGGGCACACCTAATAAACGCTTCAAGAATACATTCTCAGCCACTTGTAAGATGCCTGTGGTAAAATGCCCCCAAATTTCACTACCGTAAGAGACCGTCACAGCACAATTGGCCTGGTATATTTTTAAAAGGGCCGCAATCGGTCTCTTTACCAGTTTGGTGGCAACATTTAAAATGGCTGTATTCACCCGCACCTGGTCTCCCCTCTTTGTTTGTTTAAAGGAGCCTAATTTCATCTGATGATCCAATACAACCCTCAGATACGAGTAGGAGTCAGTGCAGGGAACCTTAGCGGATCCTACCCTAAATTGAAAAATCTTTTTCGTACGGGGGCCCACCTGCATAACATAAGATTTAGAATAATTAATCGAAAGATCCCAATCCACCATAGCGGTAGAAAAGGAGTCAAGCAGGGTTAGTAGGCCCCTCACAGTCCTGGATATAAGGACCCATCATCCGCATATAATAGAACTGGCAACTCACGTCGTCCTCCCTGCGAATAATCAATTCCTGTCATCAGTAGCTCTCTTTCCAACTTGTTAATATACAAATTAAATAGAAAGGGGGAAAGATACAGCCTTGGTGTACTCCTCTCTTTATTTCAAAAATAGGGGAGACTCTTAAATCCTGCGAGAATCTGACATGGGCCTTTTGTTGCTCGATGAAGATCTTCTAGAAAAGCAACAATGTCACTCTCTACCCCTCTAGCCAACATGGATTGCCAAAGTTTGGTTCTGCTCACGCGATCAAATGCGGAAGAAAAATCCATGAATGCTAAGTAGACAGTACCAGGGCGAGTAACCATATATACTGCAAGTCATTTAAACATGTCAATGAGGTATACACCAATTACACACATCTTTAGGAAAGAACCACATGCACTTTAGCATTGATTAGCAGTGGTAAAGTGTTCAGAGTCTGAAGGCCAACGCAATGATTCAGCATAACGTGGAGACAAAAACTAAAAAGACTTTGGAAGATCACCCTAAGGCTGACAGGTCTAACACAGTCATTAGGGGGCAATGTATTGCTGAGATAGTGGGGTTATGGCGCACACTAGTGGGGGACATTGACATGCAAGAGAGAGCATTAAGAGACCTGGATCTAGCCAGACTGGGGCACCTGAAATTGAAGCAACAGCTATTAGAAGCTAAAAAAGAACTGCTGGTGGTTCAAACTGAAAAGCTCTGCTGCTTCAAATACCGCAAATACATGGTTCATGCACACGCTGAGCGTGATAAAGCAGGGACACTACTGGTATGGCTTGTTAACCCTACATCCAGGAGCTTGTTGATCCTGGAGGTAGAATCAGAAGTGGGTGGGTGCCTCTAAAGCCAGGTCAGCATAAATAGTAGATTTTAAGAGTACTATAACCTTGAATTTGAATTTGCACACATTATATGCCCCTCCAACGGTCTTGCCCCCCCAGATTCCTGATGAATTGTTAGACCCAGTGGAACTACTGATGCTTATGCATGTTGAAGCAGATGACTTAGGAGGTGCTATCACTCTCTAGGAAGTGTGCGTTGCAATCAAGGCCATGGCGAGAGGCAAAGTCCCCTGGCGGATGGCTTGCCTGTTGAGTTTTATGTAATGTACACTGAGGATCTGGCACCAAAGTTGGTACCCCTCTATGCTGCAGTCCAAGACACATGCCGCATACCAGACTCTACCAGCGAAGCACTAGTGATCCCGCTACTAAAGCCAAGCTAGGAGGTACCTCCCCTTATCCATGCTTAACATGGACTATAAAATTCTTAGCCGGATAGTGGCCACTTACCTTTTACCTCACAAGCCCAAGTTGATCCATGCTGACTAAGCTGGGCTCATTTTGGTGCTTAATACAAAACTTAATATTTGTAAGCTTCTTTCGAGCCTAGATGCTGAGGTCCTAGACAAACGTAGGGCAGCGATAGTGGCGAGTGACATTGAAAAAGCCTTTGAGAGCTCATGTTGGGATTCCTTATATCTGGTAACTTTACAAAATGGGTCTGGTACCTGGATTTGTTCAGGGGACTATGCTCCTTTATTCTGTGCCTACAGCTTGAGTTTGAACTGGTAAATTTATGTTGAACTCCTACATCATAAGGTGGAGTACTAGAAAGGGGAAACATCCTCAACAATGACTCCAGGACAACAAGTTTCATAGTCACGCAATCCGAACAACTACTGGCCTGAACAACGACTCAGCCTTAACTATGCATGTGCGTGAATAAGGCTAAGTCTGTCTAATGTTCGGGCAGGGCGGAGTTTAGACGAGCATCGGACAGGAACAGGTAAGAGGGCTTCGGGGGTGGAGGGGGGTTTGTGTTAGTTATTTGGGGTTGGGAAGGGTTCATGGGGGTTTGTGTTCGTTTTTAGGGGGTAGGAGGGGTTAGGTTAGTTTTTAGTAGGTAGGGTATTCTAGTTCGTTTTTAGGGGTGGTGGGTTGAGTTAGTTTTAAGGGGCTGGGGGTACAGGTTAGTTTTAAGGGGGGTGGGAGGGGTTTGAGTTAGTTTTTAGGGGGTGGTAGTGGTTCATGGGGGTGTGGGGGTTCGTGTTAGTTCTTAGGGGTGGAAGGGTTTGTGTTCATTTTTAGGGGTTGGGAGAGGTTTGAGTTTGTTTTTAGTGTGTAGGGGTTCAAGTTAGTTTTTAGGGGGTGGGGGTTTGAGTTAGTTTTTAGGGTTGGGAGTTCAAGTTAGTTTTTAAGGGGTGGGGGAGTTTGAGTTAGTTTTTAGGGGTGGGGTGGTTTGAGTTTGATTTTAGGGGTGGGAGGGTTTCGAGTAAGCATGGGCGTAAAATCTGTTCTGTTCACAGAATTTGCGGATTTTCTGCAATTTTGCGGTCCGCGAATCTCGCGAAATTGCAGAAAAATCAGCGAAATTGCATGTGAGACGGATTTTCAAAAACTGAAGTACATGAAGCATTTACAGGGTTACAGCAGGTGCCCAAGTTGAAGCTAATTTCTTTGTAACCATTTACAAAATGGTTACAAAGAAATTAACTTCAACTTGGGCACCTGCTGTAACCCTGTAAGTGCTTCCTGAGCGGCGTCTCCTGAGTTGTTGCCGACTTGCAACTATTCTCTGACCCTGCTCTGACCCTCAAAGCAGGGTCAGAGAATAGTTACAAGTATGGCACAATGCTCCAGGCTGTCACAAAAATTAAACCACAACTGGAAGCACTTACAGATAAGGAAGCAGGTGCCGGACTTGAAGCTCAAATTCAGTAACACATTAACCAGCCCCCGGTTGAGACTGGGCAGGTGTGCTTTCTCCCCATAATCTACAGTGGTGAACCAGAGGGTGCTGTGATGAACCAGAAGGTGCAGTTGAGAACCAGAGGGTGCTGTGATGAACCAGAGGGTGGCAGTGGTGAACCAGAGGGTGGCAGTGGTGAACCAGAGGGTGCTGTGATGAACCAGGAGGTGCAGTTGTGAACCAGAGGGTCCTGTGATGAACCAGAGGGTGGCAGTGGTGAACCAGAGGGTGGCAGTGATAAACCAGAGGGTGGCAATGGTGAACCAGAGGGTGTCAGTGGTGAACCAGAGGGTGGCAACCAGAGGGTGGCAGTGATGAACCAGAGGGTGACAGTGATGAACCAGAGGGTGGCAGTGATGAACCAGAGGGTGGCAGTGGTGAACCAGAGGGTGGCAGTGGTGAACCAGATGGTGACAGTGATGAACCAGAGGGTGGCAGTGATGAAACAGAGGGTGGCAGTTATGAACCACAGGGTGGCAGTGGTGAACCAGGGGATGGCAGTGATGAACCAGAGGGTGGCAGTGATGAACCAGATGGTGGCAGGGGTGAACCAGAGTGTGGCAGTGGTGTACCAGAGGGTGCTGTGATGAACCAGAGGGTGGCAGTGGTGAACCAGAGGGTGGCAGTGGTGAACCAGAGGATGGCAGTGATGAACCAGAGGGTGGCAGTGATGAAACAGAGGGTGGCAGGGGTGAACCAGAGGGTGGCAGTGGTAAACCAGAGAGTGGCAGTGATGAACCAGAGGGTGGCAGTGATGAACCAGAGGGTGTCAGTGATGAACCAGAGGGTGACAGTGGTTAACCAGAGGGTGACAGTGGTGAACCAGAGGGTGCTGTGATGAACCAGATGGTGGCAGGGGTGAACCAGAGGGTGGCAGTGGTGAACCAGAGGGTGGCAGTGGTGAACCAGTGGGTGCTGTGATGAACCAGAGGGTGGCAGTGGTGAACCAGAGGGTAGCAGTGGTGAACAAGAGGGTGGCAGTGATGAACCAACCAGAGGGTGGCAGTGGTGAACTAGAGGGCGGCAGGGGTAAACCAGAGAGTGCTGTGATGAACCAGGGGGTGGCAGTGATGAACCAGAGGGTGGCAGTGGTGAACCAGAGGGTGGCAGTGATGAACCAGAGGGTGACAGTGATGAACCAGAGGGTGACAGTGGTGAACCAGAGAGTGGCATTGGTGAACTAGAGGGTGGCAGTGATGAACCAGAGGGTGGCAGTGGTGTACCAGAGGGTGGCAGTGATGAACCAGAGGGTGGCAGTGATGAACCAGAGTGTGGTAAATATTTGATTTACCGTCCTAATTTCTATGCAGGTAAGTACTTAATCAATAATAACTCAATCGGAAAGAAAGAGGCAGAGTCCGTGGTGTTAGAGTTCTTAGGGGTTTTATTCCTTAAAAAGGAATGGTCAGAACGGATATCATGTTCCTACCACCACTGGGGTGTAGGAAGGGATAGAGCAATATTTTATTGACAATACATAGCTTATATACTTAAGTTACATTATAGAAACCAATACAGTAGGCGTAACAGCTGAGAGAAACAAGATAACAGCATCCACGTGTTAGTAATACGTAATCAGAAGGCGTGAACTAGGCGTGAACATAGAGGTGTGTGCTAGAAACGTCATAGATAGGTGTCACAAGTGGGTGGCAACAAAGCAGAATCTTGTAATGTCAGCAGAAATCTAAGGCCTGGATGCGCGCGCAGCTGCATGACGTGTGATTGACGTGAAACTGGAGGGTGCAGGGGACTTGACATTTACACTGGCGGAAAGAGACAGAAGTCTGGCATGTCAGATCAACTCGTACCTCTATCATATCTGATATCTGATGTTTGGGAACCATATTATCTAGGGGGAAAGGTCTCTGGGGCAGAAGCTATTCTATACTGACTGTGAGTGCGTGTATAAGCGCCTAAGTGTCTGCATGAGATGCGAGGGGGGCATGGGCCTTCCATGGTAACAGAGCTATGAATTACTTGCACGGAGACAGTGAGGCCGGGCCCTTTGCTCTGCAGCTGGGGAGATGTTTACTTAAACTAGTAGGCAGGAATGCATTTTCGAGGAGCGGAACAGATAATTCGAAGGTTGAATTCAGTCTTGGCAGGCAGCAGGCTGAGCTAAGCGCCGTTAGCCGCACAGGAAGTAAGGCAGAGGTCACGGGTACAGAGACAGCCTGGGCTGAGGCTTTCAGAGTCAGAAGACAGGAAAAGGCTCGATGGCAGAATTCAGGGCCTACTTCGCCAGAGCTGAAAAACGTGTAAAGTATACCACAAAAAGACGTTGGCATAGCATACTTAGGAACGGAACATTCAACCCATTCAGGGTGGGTCTGAAAGAGGACATGTTAACGTTAGACGCAAATGTATTTGCGTCTTCATAGCTGGCACAGGAGGGAAGTTACATGCACTTTAAGCTGGTACATGGAGACGGTGGGGTACACGTTAGGGAACATTACTTGACCATAAAATTTATATTTCCTCATTCCCTCCTTGTTCCCTACGGACCCTTCATGATATATCGATCCTCATAAACCGATCAGTCTGTTCTTGTAACATCATTTGCTCTTCTTTCTTCCTCTCACGTTTTGAGAGAAAACTGGAATGTTCAATGCACGATGTGGCACACAGTCCACAGATCGCCGGCCCACACTGTAGGCACAGGCAGCAACTGAATACTATGACAAGGGCAATGCCTAGGAAGGATAGGATCTTCCATTCCCAAGCGGTCAACGTTGTCCAGAACCAACCGGACCAAGTCCAGGTGCCTGGATTCTGATGTATCAGATTTGCAATTTTATGAAGACGTGTAATAGCTTGGTATACTGTTGGCGCGTTTTCTGGGATGAAAACACAGCAACTTGACCCGATGACCTTACAAGCTCCGCCTCTATCTGCCAAGATGACGTCAATAACAAGACGATTCTGAAGAACAACAACCCGCATGGCGGACTGCTCCTCTGTTAAGTTGCCTAGAGCGGAGGCAGTTTCATTCACTACTGCTTCAAGTGTTCTAGTTAATCTGCGGATTAGTTTACTATTTTGGACGGGGCCTGTGAAGAAAAAGAATCCTTTATTGAAATCTGTGTATTGCTCCCATGCCGTTTCAGTATAGTCGACAATCGGGAGATCTCTTCGGAGTCTATTCTTTACTAGATTTGTATTTCTGTGGTAATCAGGAGGGGCTAGAAAAACAGGTGGCAGAAGGAATGCAATGTAACAGGTACCATCCCAATCTGGAGGTAAGCGTATGTATGCGGTATGGCCACAAACAAAGTAGGAATGTCGAGTAGCTCTAAAGGAAGATTTGCCTTGATCACTGAATTCGACCACAGTAGTACATGTGCTATGACCTAAGTGTACTGAACCCTTCTTACTAACACATAATTCACCAGTAACTGGTAATACTGACATAGCCGGGAGAACTGGTGCAGCTTCGGATTCGACAGTAAGAATCATAAGGTTAATTGTATAATTACCTAATCCATATACTTCATTTTCTAGATCAGTTCCTATTCTAATGGGAAGTCCCTTTTTGTCAGGGTAACAGGCGTTAAGCAGAACTAAGTTCAAGTTTCCCCAAACCCAGTTTCCTTTGAAAACAGCAATATCAGGATCTAAGGAATTAATGATTCTAAACCATGCTCCACAGGAGCCATTGTGAGTGAACGGGTACGGAAAGAGGGGCAGAACTCCCTTGTATTTCTGGTAGGGAGGGAGTCGGCCACATATCCAACAGTTTGTAGCATTGTTAGTCTGATGGGAGTGATGTAACATACTAATGAATGTGTTGTTGCGCAGCGCAAGTCTGTAAGATAGTTCGTGGGGAGGTAATTCACTAAAAGAATGTTCAGCAGTGACATTGTAAGCAGATTGTTCACGCTTGAAGATAGGGTAGTATATGGGAAGCAATATACTTGCAACAATAATCAGAAGACTTAGAAAAAACATAATCAATAATGTCACTATACAGTGACTACGGAGTGATTTACAATATGTACGTTTCTTGAGTTGTCTCTCTCTCTCTCTATCTCGATCTAGGGGATACATGTCAGAAACTATTTACCCGATTCACCTAGGGGAGGACTTAAACAATTAAACTGTCTGACTTGCTAGATCGAAGTTTCATGCGGTACTCCTCTTGGGGAGTTTTCTCTTGTTTCGTAACTTTAAAGTCTTTAGTATCGAGGCAGTCCTTGGAGGGGGTGGACGAGTCGGTTTCTGGCAGCAGTTCGTTACATTTTTTAATATGACTCGTATGGATCCACCCCTTTCGTCCTTCCACCTTGATAGCGGTCCGCGTCGTAAGAAGGACGATCTTTGGTTCTTTCCAGCGGGGCTCCAGCTGACTTTTCCTGTCGAAGTTCCTAATTAACACCGCATCGCCGGGACGGACATCATGTGGCTTTACATCTGTGTTGTCAGGAAAGGCTGCGGCAACCTGTGAACGACATGATTGGAGTGCAGACATCAAGGAGGCAAGGTAATCTGTCAGCATATTACAATCTACATCGGTTATTTTCTTAGGCATGGGCGTCCCCCACATATTCGGTGGTCTGCCAAAGACCACTTCATACGGGGATAGTCCTGATCTCGAATGGGCGACCATTCTCATGTAAAACAGTGCAACTGGCAGGGCGACTATCCAGTCGACCCCTTTCTCTTTACATATTTTAGCGAGGCGTGTTTTTAGTGTCTGGTTATGCCTTTCTACAAGGCCAGCGGCTTCGGGATGTCGGACACAATGGAATCTCCACTGATATCCTAGCAGAAGGGAAACCTGCTTCATGAGCTCGGATGAGAATGGCTGTCCCTTATCTGAGTACACGACACGAGGCAAGCCGTATCGTGGGAAGAATTCTCAAACCAGCTGCCTGGCAGTGGTCGGAGCAGTGTAATCTGGGACTGGATATGCTTCGGTCCAACGGGAAAGTGCACAAACAACTACGAGGACATACTTGAATCCTCGACAACGGTCCATCTGGATATAATCCATCTGGAGGACTTCAAAAGGGTGATCGGGAGGATGAAATCCACCTTGCTCTACAGGGACGCTTTTACCTGGATTGAACTGACAACAGATCATGCAAGTACGCACTTTCTGTTTTGCTGCTGCTCGTAAGTGTTTGTTGTACCAGAGATTCTGTAAACTGTCTAACATCGCTTTTTCTCCTAGATGTGCTGGACTATGTGCTGTATTTATTATGACTTGAACCATAGAGTCGGGGAGAAACCATGTAGATTTTCCTTTCGTCATCCAACCTTGATCTGTCTGGATCCCTCCTAGTTCGGTCCATTTCTTTATTTCATCTGTAGTCGCATGTGTCTGAATATCAATTACATCTAGTGTGGGATCCCTGACTGTCATACAATGTGTCGGTACTATTGTCTTTGTCACGTCAGTTGTCTGGGTGTGAGTCAATGCTGTATGTTTTGCTGTCTGGTCTACCAGGTCGTTACCCTGGGAAACAGAATCTGTAACTTTAGTATGTGCTTTACACTTCATGATGGATATGCCTGAAGGCAGATGTATTGCTTCTAACAGTGCTTGAATGAGGGGACCGTGTTGGATCTTGGCACCGTGAGAGGTCAGGAAACCTCGTTCTTGCCATAACACTCCGAAGTCGTGTACGACTCCGAAAGCATAACGGGAATCAGTGTATATGTTAACATTTCTGTTCTTGGCTAGTATACAAGCTCGGGTCAGAGCAATGAGCTCTTCCGCTTGAGCGGACAGTGTATCAATACGATATGTTTCTTTTACTTCAGTTTCAGTGGTCACTGCATACGCGGCCACTAATTCTCCTGTATTTGTTCTCATACATGAACCATCCACGTAAAGTGTCAGGTCTGGATTTGTCAATGGTACATCTGTTAAGTCTCGTCGGGGCTTTGTTACTGCATTAATGATCTCTATACAATCATGCGGGGCTGGATCTGTCATAATCGAAGGTAACAATGTTGCGGGGTTTAGGATACTGCAGCGTCTGATTTCTATGTGTGGCTGGAATAGCGTTAATTCATAACCTGTCAGTCGTGCTATAGTCAAGTGTTGAGTCTGGGTTCGATTTAAAAGAACCTCTACAGAATGTGGAACTTGGACTGTTAATGGATGTCCTAAAACAATTGAGTCGCTCTGTCTGATTGCTAGGGCTGTTGCTGCTACTGACTTTAAGCACGCCGGGAGTGCCTGGGCTACTGAATCCAATGTACTTGAAAAATAAGCGCAAGGCTTATGTGAACCTGCTTGGTCTTGAGTGAGGACAGACAACGCTGTACCATCACGTTCTGTAACAAAAAGTGTAAAAGGTTTGCTGTAACATGGTGTCGCTAAAACTGGTGCTTGGCATAAAGCTTTCTTTAATTCCTCAAAGGCCTGTGTATGTTCCTGAGTCCAAGGAAGGACAGTCGAAGTCGCGGCCTCCTGTGTTGTCAACTGAATGAGTGGTTTAGCTAGAAATGCATACTGAGGAATCCATTGTCTGCAGTACGAGGTGAGGCCTATAAAGGCCCGCACTTCCTTTTGTGTCTGGGGTTTTGGCATGTTTACAATTAACTGAATGCGATCAGGAGTGAGCTGTCTCCCCACTTTGGACACCAAGTGACGCAAGTACACAACTTGCTGAACACAGAATTGTAGCTTCGAAGGAGACACCTTGTGTCCCTTGTCGGCCAGAAAATGTAAAACTGTCAGTGATGCTTGTTCACATTCGGGTTCACTTCGTGCGGTGATCAGCAGATCATCGACGTATTGCAGTAAGGCGGTGTTAACTGGCATTTGAATACAATCGAGTTGTCTTTTCAGTGCTTGACTGTAGATACTGGGGCTTTCTGTGAATCCTTGAGGTGCGCGTGAAAATTTGAAACTTTGTCCATTTAAACTGAATCCGAAGAGATATTGGCTCTCTGGATCAATGGGTACACTAAAGAAGGCGTTCTTGAGATCAATTACAGTAAAGAACGTTGCTTCAGAATCAATAGCAGTCAATAGGGAAGAGATGTCGGGAACCACAGGGTACTGTGGAACGATGCATTTATTCAGTTCTCGTAAATCAATCACCAGCCGATATACTGGCGGTGCATTGGGATCAGTACGTTTAAGAATCGGAATGATAGGGGAATTACAGATATTAGAGTCGGTCTCTACGACCACTCCTTGGGCAATGAGCTCTTCAATGATTTCCAGTAAAGCCACTACAGCATCGGGCGGTAACTTGTATTGTCTAATTCTCGGTAAAACAACACCTTGCTTGAGCGTAACACGGTATGGTGTAATGTGCATACAGCCTACATCGGTTGGGCCTTGTGCCCACAAGTGATCCGGTACATTTTTCAATCTGACATCAAACTCTCGTAATACATAGTGACCCTTAAAATCTCGCAAGAAAAGTCTAACTCCTTCCGGAGAACAACATATCACAGCTCCTAGAGCCTTCAGTGTTTTTATTCCTAACAAGTTTTCTGGACATGATTTCGTGAGTAACAGGTCTGTAACACGTGATAATGGACCCACAGCCAGGGGGACGGGTTTCGATACCTCATTTACAATAGGTTGTCCTGAAAAACCAAGGGAAACATTCTGTGAGCCTGAGAGGGGTGCCCCTGGTACTTCATCATGACTGATTGTTGTGCGACTTGCCCCTGTGTCAATTAAAAACTTTCTGTCTTTTCCCAATACTTGACTGTGTACATAAGGACCCTCTTGATCTACAGGAATCTCAATAAGAGGCAAGTCACCCTCCCTCTCTAGGCTGTTTCATGTGTATCGTGGATAATCGGGGTAATCAGATTGGGCATACTGGTACATCTGTTGTGAGACTTGCTGAGTCGCGGCAATGGGCTGTGGCTGTGGTACCGCTACTGTCTGTGCTGTATGTGGTGAAACATGCATAGGCTGTGTATTCTGCATGGGCTGGATATTCTGTGAAGTCTGTTGCTGGACCTGATCTTGTCTAGGCGGACGCGGTCTTTCTTTAGTTTTACCTGTTGATATATTATGTTTCAGAACTGGGCATTCATGTACATAGTGACCTGGCTGCTTGCAATAGTTGCATGTCCCCTTAACAGGAGCTGCTGAATTCTGGGTCTGGGTCGTACCCTTTCTCTGGCCGTCGGCTGGAACCGACTGGGCCTCTAACATTTTCATTTTCGTGTCTTTCATGCGTTTCTGTTCATGATCCTGTTCTTCTCTGATTCTGTTCTGATGGTATTGTAACATCTGTAACATCTGGGATGGCGTATTTGCTTGCCATGTACTTTCAACTTTATATACACGGGCTTTAACTGCTGCCAGGGAATTCTCGACTAACTTTGATACAAAAAGATGCGGGTACGACTCGCTACTTGGTTTAAGGCCACTATTAATAATGAAACATTTCTCGAATCTTGAATAGAAGTCACTAGTATCTTCATCGTGTTTCTGTTTACAGGCCGAAATTGCATCCCAGTCTTCCTTTCTAGTTGTCAGTAATCTTGGCAGAACCTGTACTATCAAACCTGGTAATGCTTTAGTTTTCTCCCCCAGGCCTAGTCCTGGAGTACGAAGTTTCTCCTCGTCTTCTATTTCTGCCCATATAATCTTTTTGTCTCCCACCTCCCATTCTCTTTCCTTGAGTTTCTCGTAGATGCCTGTGGGCAGCAGTACCTTTAACATTTTCAATATATCTGCATATGTGTAATCTCCCATCAGTAACATGTCTTTAAGTTCTCTGTGAAAACCTGCAGGGTCTTTATCATGACAAGGTACTAGTTTCTTCATTTCCAATAGTTCTAACTTGGTCAGAGGTGTGTGTACATACACACGTTTCAAGTTATTATCGGCACCCATAACTGGATGTACTTCTCGTAAAGGGTTCTGTCTTTCAAGATGCTCCATATGATACATTTTTCTTTCTGGGGGCGGAGCGGGAACGTATTGCGAGCTTAAGAAAGTGTTATATCTGTGACGTTGTTCTAGAATTATTTGTATTAACTTTGTACTTAGGCCTCTCCATCTATCCATGAGTAGTGCTTCTAATGTATCGTGTAAAGGACCTGGATCAGAATGTTGATTTCTGTATAACGTGAGGAGGTGCTGAATCATATAGGTACCTGCTAATTTCTGCTCGTCTGGAGATAGGTTCAGGAATGTCTGCGCTACTGTGTCATCATTGTATATGTTTGGATTGTCAGCCCATAGTACTGCTGATCGTGCTAGTTCTTGTTCATCCATAGAATTGAGTACATGGTACCCCATTCGTTCTCGAAGCATTTTATCAGTCTCTTGGAACTGATGTTCGGGAGAATTCGGTTTTGATATGCCAGAGAGAAAAACTCTCTTGCTTTCTGGACGAATGCCTTTCCTAAGGTAAGTTCCCTTACCTACATATGCTATCGTATCTGTAGTCTTTTCTGGTTCTTCAGGCTCTTCCTCCTCCTCGGAGGAGTCATTCTCTTTCTCTTTTTCGTGTATATCTATTACTGCTTTTCTTATTTTCTTGTACATACTTGCTATACAATTCATTTTATCATGTTTTCCTTCGGATATATTTTGACCCCACTTGTTTAGTGCCTCTAATTCATCCTGTTCTGTCTCAGGCCTGTCTCGTTCTCTTATTAAGCAATTTATGAAAAAACGTAGTATGTATGCTTGAGTGTCAACTTTCTGATGTGCCAGGGCCTCCTTAATACTTTCAGGATCTTCCCCAGTCTGGACAAAATGATATATTCTATCTAGGTGCTCTTTCATTCCTGAGAATAATATTAGGTAATCTGTAGCTTGTCGCAAACGTAGTGATGCTATCAACATTCTATCGTCTTTGCCAGGTACTGGATCATATCGGCAAACTGAAAGCGGTCCTTTGAGTCTGTCGAGACGGGGTGATTGGAGCGTGTTCTGCATGTCCCTAAGGTGTAATCTGTGTGTTGCTGGCGGGGTCTGGTAACCCCCGGTTGCACCTCCTGTGGCGGAGGCTTGGGCATTATCCCTCTGTGGAGTCTGTATGTGTACTTGAACTTGTCTTTTAGTAGGATCAGGTAAAAACGGATTTGGTATATTAATTTTAGATGCGGGAAGTGGTGGCGTGGGGGAACGGCAGGCTGTCGGACGGGGGAACCTTGTTGCGGTAATGGCGGGATATGGTCTGGAGGCGGGTTGCCATCTCCGTCACCGTCAGTAGGCGGGACGTGGGCACGTGGATTGGTGTAAGCGGGTGCTACATCGTTTAGATAGGAATTCAGAAATATGTCCTTAGTAGTCCTGTGATTTACTTTAGTTGGAACCAATGGTGGCGGCAGATTTTTCGGTATTTCTGAAGTGGCTTCAGGCGAACCCTCGGCCACTAAGTACATGCTATTTACAAGATTGTTTCGTGCGCGGTCTACTTGTTCTGATTTTACTCGGATCCCTTCAGTAACTAATTCGTTTTCTCGGGCTTTATCTGACTCTTCTCTATGTCTGTCTTCTCTACGGAGTGGTTTTTCAGCACGTTTATGTGATTCTTTACGCCAAAATTCTATGGCGTCTTTCTGAGATTGTCTAGCTTTCTTTTTCCATAGTGCTTCTTCTACCTTCAGGGTGCACTCAGCATCCCACGTTCCTGTAACGGGCCATCTGTGTCTTTCTTCTAAGTGCTTAGTATAATCGGCCCATAAATCTAGATACAATATGGCATCTATGCCATGCTTATGATACATGAAATTTCCAGGCGTGTCCCTAGGGGGGATAGGAATTTCTTCCTCTAGTATCCCTTTCCTAGTTCCTATCTGTCTTAACTTATTGAAGAACGGCATCTTGTTACTTAGTACTGGATACTCGGTACTTGTTACTTACTTCTGAATACAACTAGTTACACAAAAACACAATAATGTACATCAAACAGTCACTCATACCACGACATTAATCACATGAAAGACATTTGGAACATAGATCTCTACTCTAGATACTGGATGTACTGCTAAACAGCACAGATACACTGTCGACGACAGTGCAAGAACTTGAATAACGGATATACTGCTAAACAGTACAGATACACTGTCTAAAACAGTGCAGACCGCGTTTGTGTACCCAAACCCGTCTTTACCGGATACATAATAATGCACCCGTCTAGATACGTCCCAGCAATGGTACTCACCGGGAAGCACGGAATCGGAAGGCCTCGGAAAACTCGACTGGACTGGACCGGACTGGACTCGACTCGACACGTGGATACTTCGGAAACTGGTGGGCCTCTTGACACCTCGGACCTTGCTTCTTTCGGCTAGGCTCTGGTCGGGATCCTCCGCACTCCTCACCGCCTCGTCTGGGTGCTGATCGCAGTCTTCGTCACCTCCGTGGGCCAGAGGGAGATACAGGAAATCCTGCCAGTACGCGTAGTTCCGTCTAACTGATGGCAGGGGACAGAGCTTGCAACGCACCAACCGGCGCGTGGGGTGGGGGAGGGGTCCCTGTTCGGGCGCCAGAATAATGTAGTAAATATTTGATTTACCGTCCTAATTTCTATGCAGGTAAGTACTTAATCAATAATAACTCAATCGGAAAGAAAGAGGCAGAGTCCGTGGTGTTAGAGTTCTTAGGGGTTTTATTCCTTAAAAAGGAATGGTCAGAACGGATATCATGTTCCTACCACCACTGGGGTGTAGGAAGGGATAGAGCAATATTTTATTGACAATACATAGCTTATATACTTAAGTTACATTATAGAAACCAATACAGTAGGCGTAACAGCTGAGAGAAACAAGATAACAGCATCCACGTGTTAGTAATACGTAATCAGAAGGCGTGAACTAGGCGTGAACATAGAGGTGTGTGCTAGAAACGTCATAGGTAGGTGTCACAAGTGGGTGGCAACAAAGCAGAATCTTGTAATGTCAGCAGAAATCTAAGGCCTGGATGCGCGTGCAGCTGCATGACGTGTGATTGACGTGAAACTGGAGGGTGCAGGGGACTTGACATTTACACTGGCGGAAAGAGACAGAAGTCTGGCATGTCAGATCAACTCGTACCTCTATCATATCTGATATCTGATGTTTGGGAACCATATTATCTAGGGGGAAAGGTCTCTGGGGCAGAAGCTATTCTATACTGACTGTGAGTGCGTGTATAAGCGCCTAAGTGTCTGCATGAGATGCGAGGGGGGCATGGGCCTTCCATGGTAACAGAGCTATGAATTACTTGCACGGAGACAGTGAGGCCGGGCCCTTTGCTCTGCAGCTGGGGAGATGTTTACTTAAACTAGTAGGCAGGAATGCATTTTCGAGGAGCGGAACAGATAATTCGAAGGTTGAATTCAGTCTTGGCAGGCAGCAGGCTGAGCTAAGCGCCGTTAGCCGCACAGGAAGTAAGGCAGAGGTCACGGGTACAGAGACAGCCTGGGCTGAGGCTTTCAGAGTCAGAAGACAGGAAAAGGCTCGATGGCAGAATTCAGGGCCTACTTCGCCAGAGCTGAAAAACGTGTAAAGTATACCACAAAAAGACGTTGGCATAGCATACTTAGGAACGGAACATTCAACCCATTCAGGGTGGGTCTGAAAGAGGACATGTTAACGTTGGACGCAAATGTATTTGCGTCTTCATAGCTGGCACAGGAGGGAAGTTACATGCACTTTAAGCTGGTACATGGAGACGGTGGGGTACACGTTAGGGAACATTACTTGACCATAAAATTTATATTTCCTCAAGAGGGTGGCGCTACTAAACTGCCCGGGAGCCCTGTGGGTGTGAGCCCCCACGGTGCTGAGCTGCCCAGGGTTTGTGAGCCCATGCGCTACTGAACTGCCCCGGGGCCCAGTGGGTGTGAGCCCCCGTGCTGCTGAACTGCCCCGGAGCCCTCTCAGTGTGAAAATCGTTTGTGCTCAATTGCCTGGGAGCCCTCTGGGTGTGAGCACACATTGTGCTAAATGCCCCCTGCCCCAGTACATATATACCCGTACCGCACAGCACCATTATGCTCTTGCACCATGAAGTCTGGTGCCTGGATGCTCCCGATCCGTGTAGGTGGTACCACTGTCTGGTGCAGTCAAAATGTAAAGCCATAACTTGCTGCACAGCACCAATAAACAGGTCCCCCCCCTGGCACCGGTATGCGCATGTACCAGGCGTGGAGCACCCGCATGCCACTGCACCCTACTACCCAGCGCCAGCATATGCCTGTACGGATCAGTTTAGTATGAGATGGGACATTGTCCAGCAGCAGCAGCTGCTGCATGCGCCTGAACCCACTGAGCAGGATCAGAATGGCTTTGTACCAACACGCGCAGCAGAGCTATCTTGGACATCTGGAGGATTCTGGGGTCCTGTGCCAAACATATTTTTGCATCCATGAGTTTCCCGAGGGCCATCCCGTGTAGCTCCTGTGACCAGGAGGCTGCTTTCTCCTCATCTGCTGCTCTGCTCGGTCTCTGACCCTTTATAAACATGATCCATGTGAACTCGCATAGAAACCCCGCCCGTTTGGCCCCGTCCACCACACACTAGCGGTATGAAACGTCTTCCCGCCCGTCCCCACTATAATGGCCAGCTCACTCAAGGGACCCCGGCACCTTTTGGCGCGCTGGCAAAGTTACAGGCACACGTGGTCACATATTTGTGCAAATGGCACAAAAATCCACGAGTTCGTGGGAAAATTCACGAACTCCCAGAATTTTTTTGCCATTTCGCACAAATTTGCGGACGGTGAATTCGCAAATTTCACCCATACTTAGTTTTGAGTTCGTTTTTAGGGGGTGGGGAGCAGGGTCAATCAATAAATCAATCAATCAATACATTTCTAAAGCGAGCTAATACCCGTGAGGGTCTCAAGGCACTAGGGGGGAGCGCTATTGATCAAAGAGCCAGGTCGTGAGGAGTCTTCTGAAGGCCAGTAGGTCCTGAGTCTGTCGTAGGTTGGTTGGGAGAGTGTTCCAGGTCTTGGCGGTGAGGTAGGAGAAGGATCTTCAGCCGGCTGTGGCTTTCCGGATACGAGGGACTGTGGCGAGGGCGAGTTTGGCTGAGCGGAGGCTTCGGGTGGGGGTGTGGAAGCAGAGTCGGTTGTTGAGGTAGGTAAGTCCGTTGTTTTGAAGTGCTTTGTGTGCGTGGATGAGGAGCTTGAATGGGATCCTCTTGTTGACTGGGAGCCAGGGCAGGCCTCTCAGGTGGGGTGTGATGTTGCTGTGGCGGGGAACATCGAGGATTAGCCGAGCTGATGAGTTCTGGACTTGTTGTAGTCGTCTCAGGAGCTTGTTTGTTGTTCCTGAGTAGAGGGCGTTCCCGTAGTTGAGTCGGCTGGTGACGAGGGCCTGGGTGACGGTCTTTCTTGTGTCGATAGGGATCCATTTGAAGATTCTGGGGAGCATTCGGAGGGTGTTGAAGCAGGACGCGGAGACGGTGTTGACTTGCCTGGTCATGGAGAGGGTGGAGTCGAGGATGACTCCCAAGTTGCGTGCGTGGTCCGTGGGTTCTGGGGCTGTGCCTAGTGATGTGGGCCACCAGGAGTCGTCCCAGGCTGATGGGGCGGGTCTGAGGATGAGGACCTCCATCTTGTCTGAGTTCAGCTTCAGTCTGCTGTCCTTCATCCAGTCGGCTACGGCCCTCATTCCTCTGAGGTTGGCTTTGGCGGTGTGGGGGTCTTCGGTGAGGGCTATGATTAGCTGGGTGTCGTCGGCGTAGTAGATGATGTTGAGGTTATGTTGTCGTGTGACATGGGCGAGAGGAGCCATGTAGATATTGAACAGTGTTTTGGCTGAGGAAGGATCCCTGTGGAAGGCCGCAGATGATCTCAGTGGTTTTTGAGCAAAAGGGTGGGAGGCGGACGCTCTGGGTTCTGCCGGAGTGGAAGGATGTGGTCCAGGCCAGGGCCTTCTCTTGAAGGCGTGTTGATAGGGTGCGGTGGCAGACTGTGTCAAAGGCTGCTGATAGGTTCAGGAGGATGAAGGCAGCTGTTTCTCCTTTGTCCATCAAGGTCCTGATGTCGTCAGTGGCGGCCATGAGGGCGGTCTCGGTGCTGTGGTTGCTGCGAAAACCGGATTGGGAGGGGTCCAGGATAATGTTGTCTTCAAGGTAGCGGGTGAGCTGTTTGTTGACGATCTTCTCTGTTACTTTCGCCGGGAACGGGAGCAGCGAGATGGGCCGGAGGTACTTGAGGTCCTTGGGGTCCGCTTTGGGCTTCTTCAGAAGGGCGTTGATCTCGGCATGCTGCCAGATTCCTGGGAAGGTGGCTGTCTCGAAGGAGCAGTTGATGGTTTTCCAGAGGTGGGGCGTGATGGTTGTGCTGGCCTTGTTGAAGACGTGGTGAGGGCAGGGGTCCGATGGGGATCCGGAGGGGATGGAGTTCACGGTTTTGATGGTGTCTTCGTCGCTTATGCTGGACCAAGTGGTCAGCGGTTGGTGCGGGTGGTAGTCGCAGGGGCGGTGGACTTAGTGGTGGGTGCAGGGGGGTCGAAGTTAAAGCTGTCGTGGATGTCGGTGATCTTGTGGTGAAAGAAGATGGCCAGGGAGTCGCACAGGTCTTGTGATGGTGGGATGTCGGTGTTGGAGCTGGGGTTGGAGAGTTCTTTCACGATGCTGAAGAGTTTTTTGGTGTTGTGTGCATTGTTGTCTAGGCGGTCCTTGAAGGCGGTCCTCTTGGGGGTCCTGATGAGATGGTGGTGTCTGCGGGTGGCGCTCTAAAGGGCTGTGTGGCTGTCTGGTGTTCGGTCGTGGAGCCATTTCTTCTCCAGCTTCCGACAGGTGTGCTTGGAGGTCCGGAGGTCTTCGGTGAACCAAGTGGCTTTCTTGTTGGTGTGGTTGGTTGTGGAGGTCTTGAGAGGGGCGAGGGTGTTGGCGCAATCGTCGATCCACTGTGTGAGGTTGGTTGCGGCGGTGTCTGGGTCGGTGGGGTCGGTGGGTGGTCTCCGAGCGAGGGTGGTCGTCAGTTGGTCCTCGGTGACCTTGCACCAGCAGCGGCGTGGCAGCTGTTGGGTGCGGTGGTGTGTGGTGGGTAGTTTTTAGGGGGTGGGAGGGTTTGTGTTCGTTTTAAGGAATGGGAGGGGTTGGAAAGAGTTTTTAGGGGGTGGGGGTTCGAGTTAGTTTTTAGGCATTGGGGGTCAAGTTTGTTTTTAGGGGATAGGGAGTTTGAGTTAGTTTTTAGAGGTGGGGGTTCAAGTTAGTATTTTGGGTGTGGGGGTTTGGGTTAGTGTTTAGGGGTGGGAAGGGTTTGAGTTAGTTTTTAGGGGATGCGGGGTTCAGGGTAGTTTTAACGGGTTAACTGTAGGGGGTTGAAGGGTTCTTGTAAGTTTTTAGGGGTGGGAGGGTTTTGAGTTAAGTTTTTAGTGGGTGGGGTACAGATTAGTTTTAGGGGTGGTAGGGGTTCAGGGTAGTTTTAAGGAGGTTGGGGGTGTATTTAGTGCTCGGGGAGAAGGAGGGGGTGGTAAACTCAGCCACGGGTAACTGTTTACCCTGCATGCCTTTACCATGAAAAATTGTGGTAAAGGAATGCGTGGTAAAGATAGTCATGGTTAAGACCCGGTCGTGATAGAGATCGGGTTGTTTATGTAGGCATGCTAAAGAACTCGTTGCTCCAACATACAACCCTAGAAAGGGATGTTTACTTTCCCAGTTACTGATTGCAATTGAAGTCGAGTCATTTGCTAGCAGCGCACGCTCTGGTGTGTTCTATAGAGGGTTGGAGCTACAGGGCATTTCACATTGCTTCGCCCTGTATGCAGATGAGATACTCTTGTTCCTGGACAATGTGGGTGCGGACCTACTGGGAGCATTTACACTCCTGGGGTGCTTTGGAAATGCATTAGCTCTGAGCATTAATGGGAATCTCATTCCAACTTTGTGGCAACGTGCCCCAACTGCGAAATCTACGCAGACTTACCTGGGAAGGGACTTGCCTTAAATACCTAGGTGTTAAGATTCACCATGGCCCTCATGATCTTCTAGACGGTAACATTGGTGCAGCCCTAGAGCGCTCCTAACGAGTGTAGACTTCTGGAAGTCCTTACTGCTATCTGTGGTGGGAAGAATCGTGGTGGGGAAAATGGTGGCACTCCCAGGCTGCTGTATTTATTTTCCACACTGCCTATCATTACTCCCCGTCGGACATTCTGTGACCTCGATTCATTGATGATAAACTTATCTTAGGGATGGGTAGATACCGAGTGGCAATGTCCAAATTGTGGCGCCTAACAGCAGAGGGGGGACTAGTGGCACCAAACCACAAGGGTTAGAATTTAGGGGCACAGCTCCAGTGGTTAAACCAATGGATTATTTCTTGGATGAACCATAAGGGGATGCCAACTGCTTGTTTCCGGGCCTCACAACCCTATTTTGGGTCCTTCTGGATCCCAATCACTCTGGGAGGGTCCCATGAAATTGCAGGTTCTTCGGCGCTCCTGGAAGCGCTGCCTACAGTACCTGTGCTTTCACACCTTACTCACTGGATCTTACTTTACAGGGGTTAAAGCTAATGGCTAGGTGTGGTGCATTGAAGGGTCTGGCAGAGTGGTCTACATATGGAGTAACCCATGTAGGTGACCTCTACAGAGATGGGGAGCTTCTAGCATTCGAAAACTTATCTACAACCTTTGAAATACCGAGGGGTCAATTCTTGTTACACCGGGCGGTGGTTATGACACTGCATGACCACTGGAGGACTGGTGCCCCTCAAATCCCTATTCATAAGTGCAACCAGATTCTCTGCACCACTACTGCCCATGCCAAAACAGTTACGTGTCTGTATCAGGCATTGCTGGCTGATATTATTACGTCATTAGTAGAGCTGCGTGAGAGGTGAGAGGGGAACATCACACTCCAGAACGCGGAGGCAGAATGGGACAAAATACTTGTCAACACGTATACATCACCTTGAAATGCTAATTTCAAATTGATTGTTTTTTTACTTTTTACATAGGGTATATTCCACCCCTGGTATAATCATTAGGACCTTCTGAGTGGTGGAGGCGTCTTGCCACAGGTGTGAAGAACATGGTGCTGAAATGCTCCATATGGTGTGGTCTTGCCCTACTCTGGTTGAATTTTGGAGAGAGGTAGTAGAATGTTTTAATGAGAATATCAAATAGATCCACTGCACTCGTATGGCCTGCTTGCTAGGGGAATTCCTGGGCCCCAAAAAATTTAAATTACCATGCATTGGAAAGCCACTAGGGATCCTAGGCTGGCCAAATAGAAGGATGACCCCATTAAGTTGGCAGGATTTGAAAGTGCAGTATTATTCCAGGAGGTGGGACTACCTAGGAGATTGTCTTAAAGAACCTGAGCTGGAATCCTTGATGGCTTCCCACTACCTGTAGATGAATTAAAAGAGGAGCAGTTCTAGTCGCATCAGAGTTTTACACAGCATTGGTAATGAGGATATTTGAACATGTGGTTAGTCTTGATGACCACTGAGTAATGTGGTAATTTATGTTTCACAGGACAACTAGGGCAGAGGCAAGGGCTAGGAAGGGGTAGGTTGGGGAGAAACTCTATTATGGTTGTGACGGGAAATCTCGTTATTGCATTATGTACATTATATTGCTATCCTTAGATGTGTGATCTGCATTGTATACCGATAGATGTACAGCAGATATGAACGTGCATGTTCTTAGGATATTGACCTCAGGACCTTGTTGATTGTAATGATGAGAATTACAATAAAAGTTTTGTTTAAAAAAAACTAATACATTTCATTTGAAAATATATCAGATTCTTTGGGTTCTCTAATGCAGTGGATCCCTGAAAGGAAGCGATCTGTACAAACATAAAATAGTTAGCATAGCATTTGGATACTGGGAATAAGAATTGTATGTGCCAGTGTTTGATAATACATAGATACAAACTCAAGGTTCTTCAACGTGAATCCTTGCTCTTTGTACCATAAACCACTCCAGATAATATATCCCTAATTAACTCCAATCAAAGAAGACCAAAAAATCCAGAAAGGGTCCTGATACAGCAGGGATTTTAAGTAATTACTCACTTACTCGGTTCTCTGTGGAAACAGGAAAGAAAATAGGATTCAGGGTTCAAAATTCTGAAACCTAAATATTTCCAAGCATTGAAGGGTAGCCTACTCAAAAACGAGGATTCCACTCAATGTGCGACATTCTGGACTCCAACCATAGAGTTCTAATGACAGGTGTGCGAACACTAAAGCTTGTATCTTTTATTCTGCCTGACTTCCTATTTCTTCTAAGGCCATTTTAGAAACCGAAAGATCAAAGGGCAGTCTTTCTCTTGCAACATAGCGGCACACCCATTTTTTAAGTAGGTATATTCCTCTACATTAGACAATGTAGCCTAACAAAATTTGTGTCAATACAGAGTTTGAAAATGAATTAGGGCCAGATTATGATTCTGGACGTCTGAGGCCTGCCAAAGTCAGGTAGCACTTAAGTCCAGCCACCAGTAGTCCGAACGCCCTATTGAAACTTGGGCAGTCGGACCACCATAGGACGTCTGCCATGGAACCGCTATTCCCTGGTGGTGCCATGGCTGTCCTGAGGCCGCAATATGCTTGGCTGGACCGCCTCGGTCCTGCAAGCATAATAGGAGCTGCCTCTCCACCACGGTTTACATGGCAGTTCCAGCTCCATGAAAATGGTATTGGAGAGGAAAAACCACGTTGGTGCCTCCCGCCATGATGTTGCACACAGGGGGCACAACAGGTGTCCCTGTGTGCCTGCACACCAGTTCCTACACGGCATGAACTTTACAGCCCATGCCATGCCGTGCAGGAACTGTTTTTGGCGTTCCCGTTTGTGGTGCCCGTTTTGTGAGGCACCTCTGTGGGAACGCCAAATGGAGTAAACTCCTAATCTGACGGGCAGCCCGACCACGGCTTTGGTGCAGTGGGTATCAAGTTAGAGTAATAAGGAACCCTGCCTTCTGCTCACCAATGACAGGAGTTGGCTATCTAAAATCAAGCTACAAATGCATGTTGTGGAGTCAAGCTATACTGGCTGAAGACGGCTGATAGCCAGAAACCGGTCCTAGGATGCTTGATTCTGAACCAGGAAAGACATAGTTTGGCAGTTTGGGCTGGACTGTTCCCATGAGGCACAGGGTCAAGGCTGATTTGCATATGGGAATGTCTGAACTGGGGTGGTGTGGAGTGCAAAAAAAAGATGGATTTAGGCCCAGATCTCTGTACTGGGGTGAATGTATGACATTGTTCTGCATTCTGTCCATTAACTGTTTTTTGCGTCTGATTGATGACCTGCCTAGCTAGTGTTTTCCATCCTGAGTGCACATATTTACTTCAACTATTATGGACTTCCCACCTTATAGTTTTCCACTACCCAGTAGCTACTTTCTAGTGCGATGTTGATCAAATGTCCTTCATCATCTTCATTGTACTGTGTGACAGAAGAAATGTCGCTGAGAGACTCTTGAGGTTACCCTAGCCTTTTGTGCCTGCGGGAAGTTTTGTTACCCATCTAGCTCTTATACCAGCTAGTCTTGAGTGGGAGCTCTGTCTGCCCAATGTGCATGCTATGTCACACCCCCAATCTACCACACATCAGGATCCTGCCTGACTGGCTTCACTGAAAAAGTCTGTCCCATCTGTACATGGGGCCATGTACCTGGGACCTAACCCTAACATGGGAGACTTGCAAAAGCTTTCTCAGGTAAAAACTATGAACACAAACACTAAGAACTTTCATATTCATTTGTTCCCTGCAGCTTGTAGCCCTTATGTTGTGATTTTTAGTGGTGTTTTGTTTTCTTAATCCTAGGCAGCTAATGATCGAAAGAGGAGATTCAGTGTTGCTGAATTTTGCTGGTAAAATGGGTAGGCAGATTCCCTCCCACAGATTGGCATTAGTCATTTGTTTTGAAGTAGAGGGGATCAAAGTTCTCATATTGTAATCAGCTGTTTATGATGAACAAAGAGATCACAAACAAAACAGTGGGAGTCACAAATTTAGACTGGAACGTTGGCAGACAGACCCCCTCCTATAGAATAATATTGGTATTGTTTCCAATGAGAGAGAATCACAATACTTCTTGTTAACAGCATATCTCAAGTAGCACTTCACTCATGATCAGTGTAATAATTGCAGACATAATATTTGCATTGCAAATTAGAACCCACTATTGTTAGATTGTAATTACAGTTGATACTTTGTGTGTTTATTGAGCTGTGTGTTTTCAAATTCTCAGTTTTGCTTTTACCTGTACATATTTGGTTTTGGTCCTATTAAAGAGTTTTATTTTAAATAAATAACATATCTGGCTGGACATTCCATCTACTGAAATTTCTACATACTGAGCTACAGTTGCAAGCTATGAATAATGTGGTTGTTTTCCATCAAGAGACAGCAAGTGACATCAGGGCGACAATGTTGTATACTTAGGCGTAAAAGTCCACATTCTTGACAGCTACCCATACACAATTTAAGTTATGCCACCTACAAATCCTGTTTCTCTGTTCTTCTGATCCAATTGGTCAGGTGATCAGGGATATCAGCTCCTGCAGTTCCCCTTCCCCAGCTGTACTTTAAAATAAATATGTCTGGTGTTCTGTCACCCCCTTACCCCACCATCTTCTGGCCATAACACCCTCCAAATAATGGAAAACAACCTTGTCGCCCTGCATACCCCCACACTTTTCAATGCTCTTTCTTCCTCAGAAAGAAAATACCTTGTGTCCAGCCACTGTCCTCAAATCAGTGAAGAAGTGGATTTTAAAACCTGTATTCTAATTGACTGCTTGCTTTGGAGCCAATTAAAACATCTGTTTTCAACTTTTCATCAGTGCATTTAGGGTATTTAGGGCTTAATTTATAAAATAATTAGTGCTGGAACTCAAAGATTTCTCAGCAGCCCACACATGGCGCTTCTGAAGATTGGGTTTGCCAAATACCAAGGCTGTATAGTCTCAATTCCACCTCATGCCTCTTTCAGCCTCAACCAGACACTCCCAGCCAGCCCTTTTATCTCACTCATGGTCGTTCTTTTCCTTTCCTGTTTTCTACCTTTGCATAGATTTTCCATTTTGTTCTTCCTCCTGCTTCCCCCTGTTTGTATTTTACTCTCTCTTGCTCTGGGTCAAAGCAAAAATAAGTGCTGGTCCCAAATAATGAGTGCCGGTTGTCCCCAGCTGCAACACCCAGCTCGAAGTAAGCACTGCCTGGCTGTGAGCTATGCCTTGACATCCAAGCTTCCTAGGACAATCAAAGACACCTTGGAAGGACACATTTCTGCATCAGTACAAGTATCCAGCTTTGCAGCCAATAGGGAACAGACATAATTTAATCTATGCATTTTTTTAAAAAATAAGTACACATTCATAGATACTGGAAAAAGTCTGACAACTTTGAAGACCACAATTTAAAGATTGAGCGTGGATGGTACGAATGATCCATTTGCGTTTACTAATCACAGCGTTCTTTCATGTAGTGAAGTCTTAAGGGAAATATGGACCATGGAGTTGAGTGCCACATTGCTCTTGCAAAGAAATATACAGACTGACTACCATGGGTATTGCCTGCACGTTGGAGCCTTTAGGGTGGGGATGGTGGATACTAATAAGCCTAGGACTGCAAATTTTGTTTTCACCTTTCTTAAACCTCATTCCTATGCAGACAGCTTTTCGCCCTTATGATCACACTGTCAAACATTCAAATCAGTTACAGAATATTGATTGAGTCCTGCTTTCACATAAAATCCCTGTGGTACTTTGGAGACTTTAAGTGCTTGGGCCTGGCACTTAGGTTCTGTTTTTGCCATGCTCATGCATCTCCCTCTAAATAGCTGATACCTCTGAAATCTTTCTGTGGTTCTGTGTCCTGAGTTCAGGTATATGGGACAGAGGAATGAGATTACCCAAAATGTTTCAATGCATTTTGACCTGCCTGGAACCGACTTACTTGCTTCGTCCTGCAGCGGTGTCTTGTTTTGATCTAAATCAGGGCGAGAAGTACCACCCTTAATCTTGTCAATGCTGCTCTTTGGCATCAAGCCACTCCTCACCCCCACTGCTCTACCCATCTAGCCAACCATTCTGGATCCCTGCCCATGGAAATCCCCTCACTGCTTCAATATAGGCTTCTGTGCAGTCTTACAAACTTCTTTGCTTTGATAGGCAATGCTGGTGGGAATAAACATGGGACAAGAAATGTTTGGCAACCATTATAGAGAACCAGATATCAGTGCAGTTCTGATGGATCCACTGAAGACAAGGCAGACAACTCCATGTGAGTGACAAGGAAGCAGTAGCTAGACTCCTTTCAGCGAATGCAGTAGTAGGCAGATGCACCTGTGGATGAGGACATGCTCTACTAAATTGACCAGGATACACCAGGAGAATTGTAAGCTGCGCTAGGGATGCAACCGATGCACGTGCAGACGTGATCACAGCTCCTCCTGCTATTCTCTTTGC
The DNA here is from genome assembly GCF_964263255.1 of Lissotriton vulgaris. Taxonomy (NCBI): domain Eukaryota; kingdom Metazoa; phylum Chordata; class Amphibia; order Caudata; family Salamandridae; genus Lissotriton; species Lissotriton vulgaris. The sequence goes on from NC_141699.1 coordinate 938,048,973, forward strand.
ATGCCTCCAGAAAGTAGTACTATTTGGATTGTAATAAAAGTTCATTGTATTTGTTAGCAAACAAAAACCTTGCAAACACTTGTTATCACATTGTATGTTCTATGTGAATACAATAGACCTTAACTAAACCCATGATGCACTCCATGCCAGTACTGAGGTAATGTGTTTCAAACATATATGGGTGGAATATTTGAGCAGAGACCCTATAAAGGATATCAGTCCTATCACATATCTAACAATGGTGATTTGATTTATAGGAGGAAGCATTCAGTACTATACAAATACAGGGTAACTGAGGTGGGTGGTTGATGCCTGTGTTTCTCTTTATACAGTATGGAGTCTTAGGGAATATGAGCACAGAGGTATGTTTGCTTTAGACCCGTCTTTGATAGGCATAGGAGCGAGCATTGTTTGCCAGGCAGCTAGCAGATTGCAGTAAAGCAAGGCCTCCTACTTGAGAATGGGCTAAATGCCAACTATGTCAGTCTTTGAGAAACTGCACACTTGTAGGGCTCATCAAACGGATCTCCTTCATGAGTGGTGCAGGCAATGAAGAACAAATCCTAACATAGAATACTATGGCCCTGATAAGGGCTGTGAGTTATTCAGTAAAAATCTGAACTCTCACAAGTTTCCCTAAGTAAATTCTGGCAAGTGAAACTTGCTTTCTGTTTCTGACACAGAAGGGCAAATATATATAAATATATCTGAAAAAAAGATACAGTAAACTAACGTTATAATTAGGTGAAATGTTCAGTAAAAATCACAGAAATTCGCATGTTATAGTAATCTAAACTAACTATAACTTGTGCCCTAAAATAACTATAATTCATGACCCGCCATGTACAATTTTCTCGTCAACAATTTCATTCAAGATTTTGCAGTCAAATTATCAATGGTGTCATAGACAAGGTCATATGTGTGTAATGTGCGGGGAAATATCCAGTGAATGGCAAGGGCATCATCTCTTTGTGTTTGCTGAAATATCCGCGACAAGAATATCGATTTTTTAAGGTAAGTAATGTTGATGTCAAAAATATTTCTGTTATTAATATCATTTACAAAAATATTTACGTTGTTAATAACGATGTTAAAATATCCATATTGCTCATATCATTTACAAAAATATTATTACTAATATAATTTTAAAATTCTTTATAAGTTTTTTGTATATGTTTTAATTGTATGTTAAAAATTGTTTGTATAATTATTGTTCATGTTTTTTAATATCATTTGTAATGTTTAGTTGTTTCTAAATTTAATTTAATTGTTTATTGTAATTTTTAGTGTCGTAGAAGTTTGTGGGGTTTGTAGGGGTACAGGGTTGGAGGTAAATTAATTATAATGAATGAATCCATTTTTGCTTCTCATTTAAAAAAATCTTTTTATTGAGTGTGACAGGTCAAAATACAGTGTTCACAAATCATTAATCACATAACAGTTATTTATATATGTTCCATGTTCTCGGGCAAGGGTCCTTTTTCCCTTATTTCCTTCCCACTTGAGTACTTGTCTTCTATCTTCCCTCCCTATTGCTATGGAGAATTTTCCATCTGGTCTTCTCTCCTCAGTAGCCCCCGCTCTGGATTGCACACAGATTACCACAATACATATTCCACATGCCCCAAATCTGTTCCCACTTTTTAGGGCATCTTCTGGCTATATAATCCGTTTTTTCAGCCACCATGCACAAGTCTAAATCCCTCTCGCAGCACGGTGTTACCTACTCCCGCAATCTTGAGCAACATTACACTTTGCAATTATGAGACCCAGTGTGACCCAGATCCTCCCTTTTTCGCTGAGGTCAGTTGGCTTCCATATGTTGAGGAGACACCAGCCTGGGTCAGGGGTCCCTACTACTTCGGACATTTTCCGAAATATGGCAATCCAATATAGTATCTGGGGTCATGCCCACACCATGTATTTTTAGTTGTATCAACCTGAACTTACTCGTTATTGGCCCATTCCTTTGGGGATGACAAGGCATATTGCCAGTTGTCTTCATCTAGTTCTCCGATGTCTGCCTGTCATTTTTCTTTGAGAGTGGTGAGAGGAGCTGGGGAGTTATTTATCAGCTTTTGATATGTTAGGGATATAGCCCTCTTATTCATGTGGTTTATAAGGATTCTGTGTTCTAATGGGGAAGATTCTGGGAGTGCTGTGTCCTTAGTAATTGCTGCCTGTAATGAATGTTTTATTTGCATATAGCGGAACATTTCTCTGGTAAATAGTTGATAACCTTTTAGGAGCAGTTCAAATGGTCACACGCCACCCCTTACCCACAACTCCCCCACCCGGGATATTCCTATGAGGTCCCATTTGTCAAAGCCCTGATATCTGCCCATGGTTCCAAGTATTTCTGCATCCCAGAGTGGCGTATACTGCGTGATCGTATTTTCCCAGACCAACTGTTTCTGGATCATATGCCAGATCTTGGTCGGGCCAGTTAGGGCTAGGCGACGGGGCGAGTGTAAAGGGCTCTCATGAGTCCCTTTTTACCTAAGATGTATCTGTCCATACATGCTGCTGGATCTTCAGGCATTTGATAAACATACTGATTAATGGCTGTTAGTTGCGACGCCAAGTAATGTCGTCGTATGTTGGGCAATGCTGTCCTGCCACCATACCAGCCCCTGACTAATTTTTGATGTGCAATTCTCGCTGGCTTTTCTCCCCATAGTAACCTTCTCTGTTCGTTTTCTATTGCTATTAAATATTTGGTGGTCACCTGATATGGTGCTCTCTGCAGTATGTAGAAGAAGCGGGGAGCCACATCATTTTAAAGAGGACCGCCCTTCCTAGCAGGGAGAGGAGCAGCATCTTCCAATGGTGAACATTATCTTGAAGGCGCCTCGGGGGGCAATCAGTCACGGTTGTAGAAGAGGTCTGAGTCTGTTGTTATGAAAACTCCTAGATAGCGAAAGTCTGCCGTAACTATATCTGTCTCGCATGTCCAGGGAAGCGTCGGGGGTGCCCATGTAGCACCTATAAGATGGATTTGGACCAATTAATGTTGTAACCCGAATATCTCCCGACATTGGTAAATATATTCAACACCCTGCAGATCAAGTTTTTGGGAGAAGCCAAATATAGTAGGATGTCGTCTGCGTTTTCTATCTTCCTATTACTCAGACCATCGCAGACCCTTGATCAGAGGATTTCCATGAACCCAAGATTCCAGTGGTTCCAGCACCAGTGCAAAAATCTGAGACAACAACGGGCATCCATGCCTTGTTCCCCTTCTCAGTGGAAAGCTGCGAGACGTAGTGCTATTGACCACCACCCACGCCATGGGATCGGAATACAGCAGCTTAATCCATGCCCTGAAATTTGGTCCAAACACCATTTTTTCCGAAACTGCAAAGCAATAAAGTTAAGTATTAGATATGGGTTGTGGGGTTTGTAGGAAAACCAGGGGATGCAAATTAATTATATTTAATTAATATTTTAATTTGTAATTATTAATTAATTGATAATGAACTATGCAATATGTGTAAAGTTATGTTTTAGGTTCAGGTTGTGGGGTTTTAGAAGGGTACAGGGTGGAAAGTAAATTAATAATAATTAATGAATAATTGATACTTATTAGTTATCATTTAATTAATAATTAATTATGTATCTTTTGTAGTTAAAATATGTTTTAAGTTATGTATCAAGTGCAGGTTATTAGGTTTGTAAGGGCAAAGGGAGGGAAAGTATTAAATGTAATTAATGTATTACATTATTATCAATTGTTTAATTGATAATTAAATATGTGAATTGTGTGATTGGTATCATTTTTAAAATATATTTTAGGTTTGTGTTGTTGGGGTTTTAGGGGTACTGAGTGGTAAGTTAATTAAGAAATAAAGTATTGATAATTAATTTGTTATTAATTTTTTAATTGATAATTATGTAAGTTGTGAAATTATCATATTTTGTTAGTTATGTTTCAGTTTTAAAATGTTAACTTTGTAGAGCAGGGGTCTTCAAACTGTGGGGCGCAACCCCCAGAGGGGCCGTGGAGTGATGTGAAGGGGGTCGCGCATTTCACAGTCAGACTTCTGCCCTGGCCTACACGACTTCAGCTCCCCTCCTCCCCCTTCCTGTGTCTCAGCACGGGCTGCTGCAGTGCAGCTCGTGATGATGGGGGCTCGGTTGGGCAGTGTCTGGAGTCTTATCTCTGGCAGGCCCGAGTTTTTCACAGGTCTTTAAAGACCATTTGCATATTTACATGCCTTTGTTAACTAGTTACCCCGGCTTAGTTTTTGTTACGGTTCCAGTACCCCCTGGGACCCAACATTGCCTCTTCCTTACATGTGTATTTTTACACTTACTGCTGTAGGGTGAGAATGCATTTAATGAAAAGAAATATAAAGTTGGGTTGCCTGAGGAAAAATGCCTGCTGTGCGTTGTTTAAAGAGCCTGCAGAGACCTGCTCTTGACACTAAATAGAGTTATAAATAAAAAAGTATATATTAATTAGTTATTTGACTTTTCTGTCTTTGTTCTCTTTAATTTTCAGTCATGGATCATTGAGGCAGCCCTAGAACACAATTAAAAGTGACACAATTAAAAGTGCTTTCTATTTATATTTGCTGTTCTAAGTATTCACAGATATGTGCTAAAAAACAGCTTTAGGTGACTGCTTATTTTTGGGCCATTGAAATAATGAGCTGGTAACCCTGATCATAAGACTGGAAGTTTGTTGCAGGGTCAGCACATTATTTATTTCCTCCACCCTCGATGCCTGATTAATGCCATTATAGCAATAGTTTAACTTATATCTGAAATCCTACGCTCCAAGTTTCTGTGAATGCACCCTGCATTCAGACAACGCACTCCTCTTTCTCGCCTTCACTTTCATGCTCACCCTGCACTCACAGCGATCACAATGCACTCACACTGATCACCATGCACTCATAGCGATCACAATGCACTCACACTGATCGCTATGCACTCACAGCGATCACCATGCACTCACAGCGATCACAATGCACTCACAGTGATCAAAATGCACTCACGCTGATCACAATGCACTCACACTGATCACAATGCACTCACACTAATCAACATGCACTCACAACATTATCCCGCTCACCCTGCATTCACAGTGATCACAATGCACTCACACTGATCACAATGCACTCACATCATTCACCCGCTCACCCTCACTCACACTGATCACCATGCACTCACACCATTCACCCGCTCACCCTGCACTCACAGTGATCACAATGCACTCACAGTGATAACAATGCAGTCGCACTGATCACAATGCACTCACACTGATCCCCATAAACTCACAACATACACCCGCTCACCCTGCACTCACAGTGATCACAATGCACTCACACTGATCACCATGCACTCATAGCAATCACAATGCACTCACACTGATCGCCATGCACTCACAGCGATTTCCATGTACTCACAGAGATCATAATGCACTCACACTGATCACAATGCAGTCACACTGATCACAATGTACTCACACCATTCACCCGCTCACCCTGCACTCACAATGATCACAATGCACTCACACTGGTCACCATGCACTCACAACATTCACCCGCTCACCCTGCACCCACAGTGATCACTCTACACTAAAAATACGCTTGCATTGTTCATCCTGTACCTCACTATGCAGTCACACAAGCGCACTACTCACCCTGCACTCATGTGACACTTCACTCACCTGTCCCCCCCTCACTGCTCAATCTGTAACTCACTCAAACAAGGCCATACTAACCATGCATTAATTCGTCCCACTCTGCACTTACAGCCGAACGTGTGGAGTGGGAGGCCCTTCACAAAGGTTGACTAGACATCTTTCTGATGTTAATTGCTGTATTTTGTTTATAAACTGGTACTGATGTGGTAAAATCTTTCCTCAGTGTTACTGTGTTTAAAACATTTCAAAATAATAAAGCAATGCTATCCCAAAATACGTGGCACCCAATTTAGTCAAGCCTGTCGCATAATTTGGTCCTCACCTGCCTCATAATTCCAGTAGCCTTGCCTACAGGTTTAGAAATTTTTGTCAGGAGGGGGTCCTTACACCTGAAAATGTTGACAGGGGGGTCTCGGCATCCAAAAGTTTGAAGACCTCTGTTGTAGAGGTATAGGGTGGGAAGGTATTTAAGTAATAATAAATGTAAAAATATGTCTTCATTTATTGAAAATTGTGTTATTTATTATGCTATATATTAAATGTGTTATGCCTTTTAATTTCAATTACATTTTATTTGTTGGCTGTTATGAATGAGAGAATATATTGTGGAGTTTTAATTACATTTGTATTATTTGTTTTAATTTTTAATAATTATTAAAAATTGTAATAAATAAATAATTTTTTTAATTTGTGTTACAATTTAGTTATATAGTTTTTAAATGTAAATATTTATATTTTTTGTTATTTAAAAGAGTTGTTAAAATACGTTATTAGTTTGACGTGGGCTACTCTCTCTCTACTGATGCACCCAATTAAGTGGGATTAGTCATTTTTACCCCTTCTGAATTCAGCTATTTCTCATCTGTTGCATAGACTAGATTGGGAATAGTAACTTTTACCACTCCTGAGCCCAACGCTTTCAATACTGTTGCAAAGACTGGAGTGGAAATAGGATTTTTACCCCTCCTGAGTCCAACACTTTCCCTACTGTTGCACAGACTGGAGTGAGAATAGTAAATTTGATCTCTTCTGAGTCCAACGCTTTTCCTACTGTTGCACTGACAGGACTGGGAATAGTAATTGTTACCCTTCCTGAGTCCAAACCTTTTCCTACTGTTGCACCGACTCGGTGGAAATAGTCATTTTTACCCCTCCTGAGTCCAACCTTTTACCTACTGTTGCACCGACTGGAGTGGGAATAGTCATTTTACCCCTTCTGAGTCCAACGCTTTCTTTACTGTTGCACTGACTGGAGTGGGAATAGTACATTTTACCCCTCTTCAATCCAACACTTTTCCTTCTGTTGCACAGACTGGAGGGGGAATAGTACATTTTACCCCTCTTGAGTTTGACACTTTCTCTTCTATTGTTTACATTGGAATGGGAATAGTTTACTATTCATAGAGTTTTATTTTTTTATTAATATTGTATAAAACTATATTAAAAGACTCATAGGGTCGATACATTTGAAGAACTAGCTTGATGTTTGTTCTTCTATATTTTGATGGTTATATAGGCTAATAAGGAAAAGTGTCACGTTTTCTAATCCTTCTCTTTGTTCTGTTCTATAGGCACTAACATCTTTGTAACTTGATAAATTAACAAAGCGTCTTATGGCTTATTGTCAGAGAATGTGCTAGTGACTTTGAGCGTTTCTCCGCTATTGGCACTGAGGGAATGGATGACACGCTTGTTACATGCAGGACTTTTTTTCTCTCACCCGTGCTAGGGGCCCGCATTTGAAAGACGCAACAAGATCCAACAGCTTACCTCCGGAAAGGATGACACGCTTGTTACAAACAGGGCTTATTTGTCTCACCCGTAATCAGGGTCCGCATTTAATGGCTTGTTTTAACCCACCTCTTACACATCGCGCGCATCGTTTTTAGCGGGACAGCTGCATCGCCTGGCCCTTACCTGTCCGTCGGTACTCCTAGCAGCCTACCGGGCTGTTTGGGGAGGTACCGCGGCAGGAGCTAGCTACTTCCTTATTTACTTCTACTGGATTCCCATTGGGTGCGGATGACCTCATCCACCCACGACCGAGAATCCTGGGAAATGTAGTCCAACAACTTTGAACGTAGGACAACGCGATGGGTTGGCACTTCGTCAGTAGGGATTATTTAATTGAATAAATTGGACTTGATAATTAAAGGGATTGTCCAGTTGAATAAATTATATCCCTGTATGTTTTATGTAAGGTAACCACTTGAATTCACAACCTTGATAAAAAAAACGGGATTCTTGATTGTTGTGGCACCCTGATTGATTCTGACACCCACCCTAAATTACGTATATATTTAGGAGACAAAGACTAGGGGCCAGATGTAGGTAAATCATATTTACCGACTCTGAAATACCGAATTTTACCGATTCGGTATTTCATAGTCGGTAAATATGAAGGGGGGAGATGTAGGTATTTCCAGATGTGGAAATACCGAATCGTTAGAATTCGGTATTTACCGATTCGGTAATTACCGAATCGGTATTCCCTATTGATTCCTATGGGCTGTGAAGCCCATAGGAATGAATGGGAAATACCGATTCGGTAATTACCGAATCGGTAAATACCGACTTTTGCAAGGGTGCAGGGGGTGTCACTTTGACACCCTCTGGCACCCCAAAAATAGGCATGTGCGCCATGTGGCACACAGACATGCCCTAAGGCCATGTCTGTCTGTCACATAGCTAGGTGTGCATGCACACAAGTGCATGCACACCTGAATTCGGTATTTTAACACCCAATTGGATTGGGTGTTAAAATACCGAATTTGTAGGGCCTTTGGGACTCAGAAGAGTCCCACCTACATCTGAGATTTACCGAATCGGTAAAAATACCGATTCGGTATTTTACAGAATCGGTAAATTTACCGAATCGGTAAATTTACAGATTCTGTAAAATAATGCCCCTACATACCATTTCTGAAATACCGGTCGGTAACGGCCGAAAATACCGATTTTCGGCCGTTACCGACCGACCTACATCTAGCCCTAAATATATAAGGTGTTAGAAATTAACCTACGGTGTCTATCCGTGTATAAGGTGTTAGAAATTGACTCAATGCCTATCCGTATATACCGCATTTTGAAAGAACATTAACAGGGAATTAACAATGACATCCGGCATCGCCCCATGAAGAGATGGTACACAGCTTTAGAGGTGCGTTTTTTTCTGTAAGCAGATATGTGACACAATTTCTATATGATGTATTATGGTCAATCTCCCTTCCAGCAAATTGCGCTCGTGTGGCGAACACAAACAGTTGTTTTCATTTCATTCTGCTGAAGATACGTGCAAAAGGGCTGTTTACTAGGCTCAAGGATTTCATAGTGACATCCAAGGGATGTCTTCATTAAGACCAGCCTTGTCGCAGTTTAGTTTATACACCCACTTTTGCTCTATTTTAAATAGATGTTTGGACACGTCAGTTATGTGTGCTGGAATAGTTGGTTGTTCCAGTACGGTCCATTCGAAGTCAGTTGGTTTGTGACCTACTTCTAAGAAGTGATTTGTTAGTCCGGTCGCCTGCTTTTTGCACCTAATCGTGCTTTTGTGTTCGGAAATCCTTGTTCTTATTTTGCGGGTAGTCATCCCGACATACCAGAGTGAGCAGGGACAGGTGTTGAGATAAATCAGTTGACTACTGTTGCAGTTCGTGAAGCGCCTTTGCTCCCAAGGGCGACCAGTCCCTATGTCGATAGTTGTAGAGCGTTTTGTCTGAGGGCATGCAGCACAGTTCCCGCAGGGATGATGCCCCGTCACTGGTGGCATGTTCCATAATGTGCCTACTTGATGTGCCTCTCTAGTTGGTGGTCTGGTATGTATCAATTGGTCTCTTAAGCTAATGCCTCGTTTAAGGCAAAGAGCGGTTGTTCAAGAGAGTCGGTTCCAGTGTTCAGGATCTTCCAGTGTTTTCGAATTATGCACTGGATTGCATTTGATCTTGTGCTAAAAGTATTGACACAAGTCATTCTTTTATTCTTCTCCTTTGGGACAGATGGTTCCAATAGGGCCTCCCGGTTGTTATTGGCTGCCCTCTTTTTGGAGCGTTTGATGAGTTTTTTGGGGTATTTTCTGTCTCCAAGTTGTTCTTCCAAATCCTTAGAGTGTTTATTGAAACCCTCTTTTGTTGAACAATTCCGCTGTATACGTAGAAACTGCCCATATGGCAGATTGTCACGTAGTGACTTTGAGTGGCAGCTGTTATATTGTAACAAGGAGTTGCGAGCCATAGGCTTCCTATATAGCTCAGATTTGAGACCTTCTGGTGTTACTGTGATTGGCAAATCAAGAAAGGCCAATGAATGTTGGTTATGCTCTACTGTGAAGCGTAGAAAGCCATTGCGGTTGTTCAGCCAGTCATGGAACGACAGAAGGGACTGTACCGTGCCACGCCACACCACCAAAATTTCGTCAATATATCTCTTCCAGACCCACACTGATGTTAGATACGGGTTCCCGGCGTGTAGTACGTGATCTTGTTCGAATTTGTGCATATACAAATTAGCCAGGCTCGGCGCAAAAACGCTGCCCATGCTAGTCCCAGATGTTTGTAGGTAGCATTGGCCTTCAAATCGAAGAAATTTTCCTTCATGGCTATTGTAGCCAGATTCATGATCACGGAGATGGGCGTTATAGAATCCAGATCTTGTTCACCTAATAGGGTTTCAATAACCTCTAGTGTTTCATTCTGGGGGATGGAGGTGTACAGTAACTCCACGTCAAAGGACACTAGAAGGTCTGTTGTAGGATCAAACTCTATCTCAGGTAACAACCTGAGCAGATCTTTGGTATCTTGAAGATAAGTTGGCATGAGTTTGACCGGTGGTCTTAAGAAGGTGTCAACGAAAGTCGATCGCGGTCCCAATAATGATCCAATGCCGGAGATTATCGGCCTGCCTGGAGGAGGTCTCTGCACTTTATGAATTTTAGGCAGTACATAGAAGTATGGTCTTATTGGGTGGGGAGTCTGTAAAAAAGTGGCCTCATGGGTTGTAATCCACCCTTCTGCTAGTGCTTCCTCTACAATGTGTCCAATGATCATTGATAGTCTTGTTGTGGGGTCTTCCGTCAGCGGTTGATAGGATCGTATATCTCCTAGCTGGCGTAAACATTCTTCCCTGTATGTTGTTGTGTCCATGAGCACTGTCGCACCGCCTTTGTCAGCTGGTTTCATTGTAATCGACTGGTCTTTCATCAGTTCTTTCAACGCCTCTTGTTCAGATTTTGGAATGTTCACAAAAGGTTTATGTGTTTGTTGAAACAATTCCTGGACGTCATGCTGCACTGCTTCCTCGAACGTTATTACTTTTTCTGGAACAGTAGCAGCTAGAGGGCTGAATGTAGATGGTCTTTTAAGTCCGGTGTTTTGGTCGTTCATCTCTTTGATGTCAACTTTTGAGAAAAAGAAATGAAGTCTCACCTTCCTGAAAAACTTGGAGATTTCAATCTGGGTTTGGAAAGGGTCTCCAGTATTTGTCCCGACAAAACCAAGGCCCCGATTGAGTACCTTCTCTTCTAATGGTGTTAGGGTACGGTTGATTACGAGGCTGTCCCTGCACTCGTTCTGACTTGATCTTGAGGTATCCGTTTGCCGCTCCGAAGGTCCATTGATTGTGGGGGGGCATTCCAGTGCACTTGGCCTTGTGGAGCCCGCCGTCTCCCGCGTCACCTCCCTCGGCCAAACCCTAAAAAAGGAGGCATGTTTTGGCCTGGTTGGAAATGTCCGGGTCCATAAGGGCCCATGTGTTGAGGAAACTGAAATTGTCCTGGCATCCACGGTTTGGGAGCCCAGCATGGGTTAAACTGGCCCTGATTGTAATTCTGCCCTCTTTGTTGTCTCCAGTTTCCTTTGCCCCTGTTTGTATTTATTGGATTGTTCGGGTTGGAAGAGTCCGAATCACTGGAATTGTCTTCCGATGAAGATGTCCCATAGGTGGAGCCCCCTCTTTTTCCATTACGATTGAATGGTGTAGAGACATAGTTGGCACTCGTGTATGGGTAAATCTTTTCTTTGGAGAATTTGGCTAAGTCTTTTTTGCATTTCTCCAGTTTGGAAAATAAGATATTGTCTTTGAAGTCTTTGTTTGTTTTATTATTTTCATCCTGTTGTTTGGTAAACAGTTTACCAGAGATGGTGGTTCTTATTTGGCCCTCTAACATTTGGTTCTCTACCATGATTTTGTCGGCAGCTTTTTTAGCAGTTTTTATGATTAAGACGAGCCAATCTCGCGTGCACTTCCAGGCAATGAGATACCAGTCTCTTATGAATTCTTCATCGTCCAAAAAGAGTCGTGGGGAATTTGTGACAATCAGTCCCGAGGGGGCACCATTCCCCCAGAGATATTCAGCCATAGAGATCCCATGGATGCATATGCGGGAATGACTTTTCTTTAGTATTAAGATTTTAGGCCATCCATCATCACTTGTGTCCTGAGGTTTCGGTAAGATGTCTAACATACTCGGATTATCGTCAAGAATCGTCTGTATTTCTGCTTCATCGTAGGCTAAACCTAGATTAGACGCCATTGTTTCTCACGAGCCGGCGGGTAAGTTCTTAATCTATAATGACCTCTGAGTGGTGTATTAAAAAGAGCCTGTATCTGTTACCCTAGAGTCACAAACACTGAAGAGCTATCAACAAAAGTCAACACAACTGACTTACCACATCTGTTGTAGACATGGATGGTGAATTTTTTTTTTCACTTTAATAAAAAGGGACCCGCAGCCTCAGCTGCACTAGAACAACAACAAACAAAAAGATAGGTGGAGGGTCCGAGGGAATATTTAACGACCACAACACAGTTACAATCCCCCTAACAAGCTATAGAAAACACAAAAAGTAACTGTGGGTCTTTGACAACGAGAAGGCTATGTGTGTGTAGAGAAGACTATCTGTATGCTTCCAACTTAGAGCAAACAACCGGACATTTACCCTATACGTAAAAAATGTCCTTCAGTTACTTTTCCTGTGCCGCCCAATTCATCATTTGGTCTACTTCACATAGTAGGTGGTCCGTATTCAACCATCTCCAGAGATATTACAGAGAGATGGTTGGTTCTGGTGATGTTAATATCCAGGATGATTGGTGGATGGTGTTTGTTTGTAACTAAAAGCAGTCCATATGTGATTTGTGTAAAGGAAGAAATGTGCTTGTGATAAAATTGGATAGTGTACGCAATATAATTTTATTCTGGAGTCGTGCACTTCCAACAATAAAAACAATAGAGTGCAAAAAAGTCAGAGGGTTCAAACAAATAACTTCTGACTGGGTTATCTGGTCGACATGTTTCTGCGGACATTTAAAGGCCAAAAGTGGTACCTGCCGCTTCTTCAGGACCCATAAACTTGATTGCTACTGCTCTTAAGTGATGAACTAAAAATAAATTGTGAACAACAAAGGTAAATATCACCTGTTCACTTCTGGTAGTCCTCCTTGTTAGATGGAAGAGATCCAGATGTCGTAGTCACCATAGCACACACACATAGACAAACACAAGAACAAAGCAGGATGACAAACCATCATTAGTATGGGTTACCGCTGACGCAACTAAATTATTGCTCTTTTCATATAAGGTCAAGTGACCTTCATTTACAACCTATTTTACAAAGTACCATAGGCTCACCTTAGTTTCAAGGGGAACGTGCTTCACCTCACCTGGCAAGCAGCTCAGGACAATGGGGCACCGCTCTAAAGTATAAAAAATGATATAGTTGTGATAACTTTGTGACCACTCGAATTATATAGTTGCGATAAACTTTGTGACCTCTCAACAGATAAGGACTCATAGGGTCGATACATTTGAAGAACTAGCTTGATGTTTGTTCTTCTATATTTTGATGGTTATATAGGCTAATAAGGAAAAGTGTCACGTTTTCTTATCCTTCTCTTTGTTCTGTTCTATAGGCACTAACATCTTTTTGTGTTTTCTATATATATTTAACACTCATAAACCTTTTAAAAACACTGACAGTCACTGGATGATGTAATCAGTGATGTCATTTTAGATGTCATCAGTGATGCCAGTGACCATGATATGAGTGATCTAATATGTGAGGTCATAAGGAGTGCCTTGTGGGGGCGTGAGTTACAGTTGGCGCAGCTAATTATAACACAAAGGGGCATATTTACAAAAGAAGTGACGGAGCGCGGTGTTAGCCTTGTTGGCGTAACTCTGCACTCCACCACCCCTGAAACACAGGGCTGCACCGTATTTAGGTGCAGTCCTGCATTTCTTCCTTCGCTTGTGCTAAATTTAGCAGCCTATCACCACTGCAGGCACCCATGCAGCATTGTGCAAGGGTGCCTGTGTTGAGGGGAAGGATTGTTTATGTGCAAGAAGGAGTCCCATACTGCTCATAAACAATCTGAAATGGTGTTTTGTAACTTCTATGTATGCTACTTTGTGCAGCACACATGGAAGTTATAACTCATCATTTTTTTTAATGATTATTTATGTACAGGAAGGGACACCTTCATGCATATGAACAATCAATGGCGTTTTGCTATTTCTATGTGTGCTGCACAATGCAGCACACATAGAAGCAGCTAAAATGAGGAGAAATAAAGCATTTCTCCTCCTTTCACTAGGGTAAGACCAGGTTTTTCCTGGTTCTAATTTTGGTGCTGCCCCATTTTAACACCAGCCTTGTAAATATGGAGCAGTGTTAAAATCAATGGGTGTAACGGTGGAACGCCCACCACAACACCCATTGCCTGCCCCTTTCACGCTAGGGTAAATTCCGATTCGGGAAAAAAACCGTCCGTACGATTTGTATCCGGAGCCCTCTCGGTACAAATCGTACCCGCCCGTACGAGTCGCGAAGTACGATCCGTATTCCGTGAATCCATCTGAATCGTCGCGATCCGTACGTATTGCAAGGCTGAAACCGTGAACCGTACGACTCGTACACATACCGTACGACTCGTGCACATGTCGTACGACCCGACGAGTACGATCCGGACTGGGGTATGAGGACGCAATTCGTACGGTCCACGTCAGGTAAGGGCGAGTCATACGGAAAAGCACACAAACACATACACATCGTATGGTCCGTACAACCCATGATCGCAGGGGTATGCACCGTACCCCTGCGATTATGGGGTGTACGAGCCGTACCCCCATTGTACGATCGGTGTACGAGCCGTACCCCCATTGTACGATCGGTGTATGAGCCATACCCCCATTGTACGATCGGTGTACGAGCCGTACCTCATGTACGATCGGTGTACGAGCCATACCCCCATTGTACGATTGGTGTACGATCGGTGTACGAGCCGTACCCCCATCGTACATGGGGTACGGCTCGTACACCGATCATACAATGGGGGTACGGCTCGTACACTGATCGTACAATGGGGGTATGGCTCGTACACCGATCGTACAATGGGGGTACGGCTCGTACACCCCATGATCGCAGGGGTACGGTGCGTACCCCTGCGATCATGGGGGTACGCACCATACCCGGGGGGGCCGTTCCGTACCTGTTTTGTCACAAACTCTGCTTTTACGGCTGTTTTCGGCTCCCGTAGAAAAAGGGTTGTACGGTGCGTACCCGACATGTATTGTACTTGCTGGGTCATAAAAACCAGCCGCAAACCATACAGATGTCGCGTACAGCGGGTTCCGAGGGAGAATCATACAGAGATTAGAGTCCTACGGTGTCTTGTACGACTCGTACGGAGTACGGCTCCTGGTACGAATCGTACTTCGTCGTACGTACGGGGGACGTTGCAGGGTACGATTCGTACGGGAAAAACGCTCCAAACGGCTATTCAGAGCGTTTTTTCTCAAATCGGAATCGACCCCTAAGTGTAGCGTGAAAGGGTGCCTTATTTACAAGGCAGCGTTAAGCCACTGTAAGTGGCTTAACGCTGTCTTGTAAATAAGGCAAGCTCATATAGCCACAGGCACATCACTAAAGGTGACATTGCTGTGTTGATAGGGGCTTGTAAATATGCCCCAAAATATCTTATTCTTTAATTTCAGAACTTTTAGGAGGCTTTTATCCCATCAGATAACATAGCGCCTCCTGTGAACGCATTCAAGACAGCATACTTGCAATACATTTTTAGTGCAAAACCCTGCAGCACAGCATAAATAACACTCTCACCCAATAATCTATGGGACTTTCAGACACCAGTATACCTGCAGCAGCTTGCATCATAGTCCTTCTTTTTAGGTCGGCTAAAACTAGTGGCAAATCCATTAGGTAACAAAGGTGACACCTATTTGCTTAGCCAATGCATGTTGGATGTACCTCTGAACACCTGAGTATTTTGCTCCTGGTATTTTGGCTTTTTATTTCCCTCTTCTTTGTGTCTCTTGGTCTCGTCTGTGGTTATTTATAGAGTTATGGTCAGATGCGGCCAGTACAGGTAAGAGCGGTGGAGTGGCGGGGCAGGGCGGTGGTGCGGGGAAGTCGACAGACGACGGAATTTGAAAAATAAATAAATAAATAAAATCACTTACCTTGCGCTCACCGCATCGTTGAGTCAGCGATGAGGCGAGGGCAAGGTAAGTGGTTTTGTTTATTTATTTATTTATTAATTTTCTCTATCCAGTCATCTGTTGAATCTGCCCTCCCGCCCAACCGCCACCACTCTTACCTGTAGCAGCCACACCTGGTTATGCTTTCCATTTGGCTTTATATTGCTTTTATTTACTCACCCTCTTTTCTGGTTTTCCAGTGAAACTTTAAACCCTCCACCTTCAAAATCTAAGACCCAGCCTTCCACTTTCCTATACGTTTCACTACGTGAGCATTATCCTTCCTAACACTTAAGCTTCCCCTGCACTTTATTTGCCTTCTCGGTCTTTGGCCCTAAGGGCCCTCGCCCATCACAGCACACTGCCAGCTCCTTTCAACGTCAGGACGTGTAATACAAAATGACAGAATTCCCAAAATTCCTATTAAAATAACTTCGCTGTTGTGAATATAAGGGGCCCTAGACCTGACCCAGAGCTCCCCACAATTCTAGAGATATCCTTCGATGATTACGTGTTAGGGCTCCTCGTTGGAAAAACGATTTGCAGCGAGTGTACACAATTGATTAAAAAAATAATTGGCGGCAAAATGCACTTGCATTTCTCACTAAAAACAGAGTAAAGTGCACAAGGCGCCATTTTTACAAACATTGATGGGGCAGGGGCTAATGTCAACATCGTCTTGGCAAAGCCTTAAAGTCATATATACATGCATTGACGTCATAAACGTACACTTAATCAAGGCAAGGCCTTCCTGTCATAGACGTAACTATTACATTGTTATAAGCACGCATTGTTGAATTAAAAATAAGCCTGATTGTGGGAGAGTTCAAGTAGAGAGGTCAGGCAGGTGAAACGCTTTGTTCTGATGACGTATTTAGCAAGTTAAGGAAGTTGTTCTTTAAGGCTAAGGTCGAAGGTTAGGCGGGAGTGACAAATGAGACTTCTGCCAAGGTCACAGGTTACAAATGTCCTTTAAGATATGTTCACACACACGCACAGGCAAAGATATTTCTGCAGGGGTTAGAACAGTGGGAGGAGTCACACAATGTTGGTGAAGTTTGTTTGTGTCCCTCACAATTTTTTTTAGATGTACGTGCAGTGTGACATGCTTCATTATTCCTTTTAGCCGCGTGCGCTCCTTTACAAAGAATACAACTAAACGCTTTTGGTTGTGCTGAAATGTCATATTATAGATTTTGAGTGCTGGCTTTTAGAAAGAATTTGCTCACAATACGTGGCCTTGTCCTTGACGGAGAAGCCAGAAAAGAGCTGTGGAGGTACAAGAGTTTCGCTCCTGGATTCCTCAGTATCTCACTTTAAACCCTCACTCAGGTGGCACCCTTCCTCTTCTAATAGATGGTCTTATTCCCTCTTTGGCCGTGAATTAGGATCTTATCCTGCAGTAGTTTCATGTGTTGTATTTTTCTGCAGACTCATTGGAATGCTCATCTAATATTGGAACAAAACACGTTGACTGTTATATTGATACAAAGTGCTGGTCTTTCAGCTACTGTGGAAATATTAAAAGCTTAAAATGAAAAGAAGCATTTTATTCAATGACTACAAGTCCAAGCGAACTTTACTAACCGCTTGCGAAACCATTTGTGCTAGAATATTCAATAGAGTGAACGCCAATCCCAAGTCTACTTTTGAGAATTCTAGTCTATCTAAAATACAGAAGCCTTGCAGCTGGGTTGCAGAGGATGGCACCCCAAAGATAATGAACTGATAGGGGAAGGAGGTTGGTATGAATGAGTTTTGGTTTAACGCTGCAGTTTTTTGGACTCTGAGAGTGCAGTGATTCCTGTCAAACTTGCCTTAGTCAATCAATCAAACAATCAGATTTGTAGAGTGCGGCTGCATCACCCATGAGGGTCTCGAGGTGCTGAAAGAATGAGCTGCCCGTTCTCCTATTGGTTGAACATCCACGTCTTGCAGTCCTTCCTGAACTGCTGGAGAGAATGGTGAGGATCTGAGATGCAGGTGGAGGTTGTTCCAGGTCTTAGCTGCCAGGTGGAAGAAGGACCGACATCACTATTCATACGGCAGATGCGCCGTGTGGATGCTAGGAAGAGGGATTTGGAGCGGAGCTAGCTGTTAGGTTGGTGGAAGTTCTTTCGCATGTCCTAGGACCGTTCCCAGGGTGGTTGTTTCCTGTTCAGGTTTGAGAAAAACAAGGACCCCCTGGACACTGGTGTAGAAAAACTCCTAGGGCAGGGATAACAACGTGTGAGAAAAAACCCTAGGCAAACAAGTAATATAAAGTGACAGCGAAAAAATCATACATAGAAATATAAATTACAAATAATCATGATTTTAATGAACAAAGATAAAAAGCATACAAGTAACTGGTGTAACCATCACCGTATGATAATAAAAATTAATTAAAAACCTACAATTCATACATTTATTATATCATCATACAAAGAACATTCCTAGAGATTAATATCATTGGTATCAAAAGGTGAGTAACACTGTGGCGAGTGAAAACTCAACGCGCGTTTCGGCGTGGACAACGCCTTCTTCAGGAGACACACAGTGACATCTGAAACATATACAGGAAAGAAAATTATTTTGCAATATGTTCTAATATAATAAAGCAGAACATACAAGAATCACAATAAAAAACATTTTTCCAAATCTAAAAGTGCTTATTTATAAAAAAGAAGACATTTTCGCTGTCAAGTTATTTCATATCTTATCTTGTTTCCAAGGCGCACATGATCAAGCCATTATTTAAACAGATTGTAAAGTACTCAAAACTATACAAAAAACAGCAACTGATTAGATACAATCAATAGTCATTTTGATATTCATCAACAAACAATGTGGTTTACTAAAAAATAGAGATGCTTCCTGTTCAGGCAAGACCTGGCTTGGCAGTTCGGGCTGGACTGTTCCCATGAGGCACAGGGTCAAGACTGAATTGCAGATAGCTGGGTCTGAACTGATGTGGCGAAGGGAGATAGAGAACGATGATGGATTCAACCTAGACCTGTGACTGGGGTGAGTGTCTGAAAAGTTTCAGCGCTCCGACCATCATCTCCTTTTGTTTGCACCACTTTAGAAAGATGCCACTGTGTTGCCTAAAAGTTTCTAGTCATTGTTCATGGTTGTACCAGCATCTTTCCTCATGAAAGCCTGCTGTCCTCCTGGGGAGAAGTATGAATGACTGTGTGAAGGGAAACAAAGGACGTGCTGAAGGAAGAGGTTTGACCTCCACCTGGCAGGTTGGATAGAGTGGATGTGAGCTGAGTGGTGGATTTTGCTTTGGAGGTGAGCTCCAAAGCGGAAGCCACCTTTGAAGGCAGACGGTAGTCACACATGGAAGGGGCTACTCTTTTGTTATAGCAAACAGACTGGAATTTCGGGGAGAGAGGGAAAAGCCTTTGCCAAATTTTTTTTTCAATGGGACTGCAGCCCCCAAGTAGCCAAACCTTTGGGTTACGCTAGGGAATTCCGCACAGCGAGGGAAGGGTTCTACCATGTTGGGAGTGGGTAATGTAGTGTATTCTGGGCTAGCTTGATGCCACACTTCGCGGGAAGTCATCATCAGGTGGGATTGGACCTGGTAGTCCATTGTCTATTTAGTTGCAACATCCTCCTAGTGTCATGAGGGCATAAAAGTGGCACCATTGGCACCCACACATCTGATCAGACCTGTACTGGAGAGAGGATTGAAGAAGGACCATGCTGCTGTTCCCTGGAACCAACAAAGAGAAGCTGGACCAAAGATCATACTATACCTGCTGCACCTTGGACTAGCAAAGAAAGGACTGTGCCTGTGGTGACCCACTTGTGGAGAAGTTGACCACGAGCCCCAGACAGAGAAGGTGACTCTAAGAGTCAGCTGGCTGATTCTCTGTTACAGCCACAAGGCCATAAATGCTCAGAAGCCTTCACTCTTGGGAGCCCAGCAACAAGATGTTTGATTGGTGCTGGATGCCAAGGTCCAGCCTGGAAGACAGATTTGTGACCCTCAAAAGTTGCACCCGAGTCTGCTGGACCCGGAAGAGTTGTCACAGTGAAGGTTGGTCACCCAGCACAGAAGTTAATGCAAAGTAAAGGGAATAGCTGGTTTTAATGTAACCAAAGACCAGTAGACTAGTGGCAACTGGGTTTGTGCTGGACTTCAACTGGACTTCATCGGATGCCGACCCCTGAGGTCAACATCTCCCCCTGTGCTCAAGGACCAAGGCATGGCCACAGGAAGACATCCAACAACGGCATATTAACCTCAACATACTTAAACATCTTCAGCAGCCTGAATCTCTTGCATCAGGATCACTCCATTTATTTCTATGGTGGTTCACTCATTGGAACTGGACTGCATACTGCTAAGCTGGCAAGTAACTAACCAGATGGATCTGACTTGTCCCTATGACTGCTCCCCCTATGAGAGTTGCTCCCCACAAGGTTGCCCTTATATTTTTTACAAGTTGCTTGTTGTGGATAACCCTAAACTGTGAGTTGCAGTAGATTACAAAGATTTATTGGATTTAGTTATAAGCAGTGATTTGTTGTTTCTTAGAAAAATCATATGACCAGACCCCTTTGGACTGCCATTTTCCTCCTGACCTGGACAGGAGCGGTGGGCCCCGATCCGGCGTGCGTCCCCCGGCCTGCTGCCTGCCGCGGGGTGTTTACAACACCCCCTGTGCTCCTGATAGCCCGGGTTGCTGTTGGGGATTCCCTGATTTCACTGCTCTTGGAGGTCGGTTTGCCCTCTGGGGATTGGGCGGGCTGCGCTTTGGGTCCTAGCTCCACCTGCCTCCTGTGCTTACCCGGTAGGTGCTGCTGGCGGTGTGACACTGCGCTGGCTTCCTGGGCTGACTCGGGCCCCGGGTGAGTGCCCCGGACTCCTTAGTGCTGTCTGCTGCTTCTGTGATCCCACCATTGATGTCAGGCACTGCAGCAGTTCCTATGGATGCGGCCGCACGACATTCTCCCTGCTGCCGTCATTGTGAGTGGGGCCTGCCCTTACATTACGTTAGTCTGTGACTCTGCCCGGGGCCTGGGCCGCTGTCACCGGCTTTGGTTGAACCTCAGTCCCCGGTGGGTACATATTTACACTGCAGTCACGCTTCAACAACCTCGTGGAGGGGCCCCGTTCTCCCTTCGTTACACACAAGGTGCTGGATGCGCCTGAAACCCTGAGGGGCCATTCTGTACTCCTTTCTGCATTCTAGACTGTTCACCCGACTTCACAGTAATTTGCTTCTCGGGGTGGACCCTGTGCTGGGTGTTCCCCTTACCTTGCTGCGGCATCTGGCCCATATGCTGTTCTCCCTCTGGGTCCTTGGCTCTGGTGGGGGTGCTGCTTTGGTGGGGGGCTAGCTGCACTTGAAGACACATTGCTTAATTTGTAAAATATTAAGTGACAGGGCTCTGACCAGGAGGCCACTGCAGGTTACACCACCCATTGCCCTTGTCATCTCTGCCAAAACAACTACTAAACATCTCTCTTGCCTGCAAGTGTGACGGTTCCCAAAAATAAAGGAATGGCAGGGGAGGCAAGTATTAGCAATTTTAATCTATATTGTTTCCCTAAACAACCATTGTTCTGCTCATCTCTAAATTAGATGAGCAGTGTCGCCATGTGGGAGACTGTTCTATGTGTGGTGTTGACAATTAGGTGCCGGTGCCGAGCACTGGAAACCAATTAAGTGCAGGTGCTTAGTACCGGAAAGCACCAGCTCAAATTAAGCACTGCGCGGACCCCGCAGCATCTGATATTGGCGGCTTCTCTGCAATTAGTGTCTTAGTGTGCTCGCTGCTCCAGGTGGTAGGCTGTGACCACCGTCATCCATTGTCGCCTCACCTGTCTCTTCTGGCTGCGCTTCGACTGGCTGTGAGGGGGGCCTTGCCCTTCTGACTTCCTTCCACAGCTCATCTTCTTTGCACTTCCTCTCCTCTGCCGCCTGGCGTGGCCTGCTGTCGGGTCATCTCCATCATGGGTCGGACTGATCCCAACCAGACCAAAATTGTATTTGATCAGCGTAATTCCACTCGCCAGGTTGGTGCCGGTTCAAATGACGGTGACTCGGCACCCCTCACGGATACGACTCCTGCTCGTGATGACGACCTGAAGGCAATCATGCTAGACGTGAAATCGACGGTCACCAGCATTGCAACTCAATTGGGCCAACTCTCCGCTTGGACTCGGTTAAGGCCCGGGTTGATTCCAGCGACAACAACCACCTCCTCCACGTCGAGTCCAGGGTATTGAATGCCGAGGATGCTGCTACCCATTGATCACCAGAAGCTGTTGCAGATGGACAAAATCCTAGCTGTGATCTGTGAGAAGAATGAGGATTTGGAGGCTCGCTCGCTCAGGAACAACATCCGCATCACTGGCGTGCCGAAATCCACCAATAACTCCTGCATGGAGGACTTTGTGGAGAAACTTGTCAAGGATATTTTCAATTATGTTCTCACTTCAGTCTTTATTGTTGAACGGGCGCATCATTCCCTTGGCCCTCTGCCGGGTCTCGGGCTGCCGCCTCGTCCCATCATTGCGAAAATCCTGAACTTCAGGGATCGGGATGCAATCCTCCAAGCAGCTCGTGAAAAAGGTAAAATCATTCACCAAGACAACTCATTATTGTTTTACCCGGACTATACAGTCACAGTCCAGGCCGCCCACTGTGAATTCCTTCCCGTGAAGTGAATTCTACAAAAACATGAGGTTTCGTACTTACTGGCCTTCCCGGCAAAGCTGAGAGTCAGGCAGGGTGCAAAAATACTTGTGTTTCCGGATCCCAGAGACGCCTTACACTTTGCCAAAAAACTTGACAAGTCCGAACGCTCTTCCCCTTCCGGCTCTCAGCTTGCCGCAACTGGACACCTTAGCGATAAGGATTAAACTGCTGTGGCATGTAAACTGTTTATTCTTGTACTGATTGTCTGATACTCCTCTAGCTTGGCCACCCTGTTTACTACAGGGGTGTATGCTGAGCCCTGACATGCCTTCACGGGATAATTCCCTTTCACAATGTTGTTTCCTCTTCACCAAGTTGTGGGTTCCCGGGGTGGGTTGGGGTGGTTTCTCAGCCTGATTGGGGGTTGGAGTAAGTGTGGGGTTGAGGGGTCATCTGGGTATCGCTCTTTGGTGTGTTGGAGTTGGTCTTTGGGGTGGTGGTTGGGGAATTGGTTAAGCGTTTGAGAATTTTTTTTGAGTTGCTATTCTGGGTCAGTCTACTTGGGGGGGTTCTGGCACTACATCTAACTGGGTCTGGTTTGTGGGGTGTGGGGGGAGGTCTCTGCAGAGCAGATGGGTTGTGGGAGGGGGGTGTGGTGGATTAGCCCGTTGCTTCACTGGGGTTGGTGCTTTTTTGGTTATTCTTTGCTTGTTCTGTGTGGTCAGATCGCATCACCATATTAAGTTTATTGTTATCTTTTGCTGCGAATTCATGTACGACATCCCCCCCTCCCCAAATGGCACTACTTACCCCCTTCCTTGTATTCCCCTCCTGGTTTCTGCGCATTCGGGGCTCTCTTCATGACTTGGCCGGCTCCTGCTGCATGCTTTCAACTTGCCCAACTCTTAGTTAGGGGCGTCCCTCGTGCCTGCCATGTACAACGACTCGTTTGACAATGGCCTCTTCCCTCAGTCCCTCCGTGAGGTGATGATAATGCTATTATTTAAGCCTGACAAACCAGCTGGCTGTCGCGATTCCTATCGCCCCCTCTTCCTAATTAATATTGACAATAACATTTTTGCTAAATTAATTGCCTTCCGCCTTCTCCCACTCATGCCTCTCATTGCTCTCCCTGACCAGTCTGGCTTCATTCCTGGTCGGGCCACCTCGCACAATCTTAGGACCATTTTTTTTAGTTCTTCATCCAATCAACCCCAGTCTCCCTGATGTTGCTGCCCTTCTTGACGCCACTAAAGCGTTCGACACACGCTCAAATATCCCTTCTTATTTTTCTTCTACCACACCTTGGGTCCGATTCACAGAACTAACTTAAGACAAAATCCTAAACTTACTACCATTTTGTTATTCACAGAAGGCACTTACTCATTTCTGTATTCACAGAAGTTAGAAGTACTAACTTTAGGACTCCTAAATGCCTTCTGTGAATACCGAAAGTCTTAAAGTTAGGATTTTTCTCAATTTAGTAGTAGTAAAGTTAAGACTCCTAACTTTAGGACTCCTAAATAACTTCTGTGAATACCGAAAGTCTTAAAATTAGGATTTTTCTAAATTTAGTAGTAGTAAAGTTAGGACTCCTAACTTTCGGATTCCTAAATGCCTTCTGTGAATACCGAAAGTCTTAAAATTAGGATTTTACTCAGTTTAGTAGTAGTGAAGTTAAGAAGAATCCTAATTTTAAGACTTTCGGTATTCACAGAAGGCATTTAGGAGTCCGAAAGTTAGGAGTCCTAAGTTTACTACTACTAAATTGAAACTGCGGCAATATTAAAAGTTATAACATTCTCCAAAATTACTGTAGTTAAGTGGAAATGCAGGTATTATTGCAAAAATTAGGACAAGAGTCAGATTAGAGACGGAGCCTATAGATAACAATCCGGATTTCACCGGCCAACTGCTCGATACCATCGGCACCATTTTGAAGTGATCTAATTACTATTAAGACGCTATACGGTATTATATACCGATTCAGTTAATAGAGCTATTTATCAGATTATCATACGCAGAATATAAATTGAATAGCTCGGTTTACGTCCTGAGTAATAAAAAAAATTCTAAATATTAAAACCCAAAAAAATTATTTTGGTTAAGACAATCATAATAGGAGGTGAGGAGATAGATAGAACAATGGAGGAACAAGACGAAGATAGCACCATAGACAGAATAAGATCAATGGAATATCAGTGAAGAAAACAGCTAAAGACCTCCTTGCTCGGTTTCATTTTTCAGATATTCGTGATGGTTCCAGAGAACTAAGGCTGATATTGCCTGATCTTACATATAAAGAAAACTACACTAAGGATGACAGTAACTATTGTCATAGTTGAAAGACCATTTGAAGGGTAAGAGAGACTACTATTAAACCGAATGCAGTGATTGTTTTTAGAACAATTTATATGTAATGGCCTATAAACATCAATAATTTAGATTATTTCTAATCTCCCTCCCTTTTTTATAGTGATTTATAAAATATAGGTCTTTGATACGAGCTGGATTGGTTTTGACACTAAGAGTGAGGACAGTTTTAGGGTGAGTTTTACTTTCCCCCTTTTTATGAGCAGTATAGGTTTTTAACACTTGGGTCTCTAATACACGGTTCTAATTCATCTAATCTGCTCATCAGTTATAATTAAAACTTCTGATTGGTATTGCTGATTTTGGGACAGTTTTTACCCTCTCTTGGACTCTCCCTGTATCTCTCTTTGTCACGGTGTGTCTTATATATTGACACGCTTTGGACTTATCTATATACACTGTTGGGCTATCGTGGTTTTCCTCTTCCCACTTATTTTTTCTTTCACTTGACACATCTTGTGAGCGTCTGGTGGAGGTAATTTATGTCCTGACTTGGCTCCCCCTTGTATGGGGGTTATAATTGGGTACAAATTTATTGTTACAGCCCTGAAGGAGTCATTGGGTAATGTCCCTTGACGAAACACTTGTTGGCGTTTGGCTGTTACATACTGTATCAAGACTGTACTGCTGTATCCACAAGTCTTCGTAAACATCTTGGACTGAGAAAATAAAATAAGGACATCTCATAATATGGATGCACAGATATGGACAATGATTTTTTGATTAGACTTTATCTGTAAAACTCACAGATACGTGTACTCTTGTGCTCAGGGAATCCTATATGTTTGTTCTATTGTTTTATTGATATGTTCATACGTAAGATATCGCTGCTCTACACCCTCCCCTCGGCTCGTCTCCGTATTAAGGGGCAGGTATCGGATCCCATCTCGATTGGACGCGGTACTCGGCAGGGGTGCCCTCTATCGCCTATGCTCTTTGCCATTGCGATGGAGCCTCTTGCGGCCAGACTCCGGCAGCATAATACTCAGAGGGATATAGGTTTCTCAGCTCGATCCCTCCTGGTCTCTTTGTATGCTGATGACATCACTTTATATGTCCGTCACCCCCAAAACAATCTTAGTCCCCTAGTGCGTGAGATAATACGCTTCGGGGGATTCCCGAGCATTCAGGTGAACTAGAGCAAGTCTGTGTTGTTGCCCCTTACAGATGCTACCAAACCATTTACGCCGGACTTTCCCTTCGTCTGGTCCTCTGGCCCCACCCGCTCCCTGTGTATCTGGTTAAGTAGGGACTTGGACGGCCTCTGGAGGTCTAACTTCAGGCGTGCGGTGGATTTGCTGGAGTTAAAAATTCCACACTGGAATCGGATTCCGCTATCTCTCGCCGGCCGCATAGCCATTGTCAAGATGGTGGTTCTGCTGAAGTTCCTTTGTCTCTTTTTAAGCATCCCTATCCTCGTTACTGCTCACTTTTTTGGTAGAATTCGTTCCTTGATCATTTCTCTTGTTTGGGCCGGCAAGCGGCCTAGAGTTGTGTATGATATCCTCACTTTGTCGATGTCGGTGGGAGGTATGGGAGCTCCTAATTTTAAGCTCTATGCCCTTAGCGCCCAGGCCAGATTTCTGCACTTCTGTATGCACCCCTCTCCTTACCAGCCACACATGGCTGTGGAGACGGGCATTACAACTCCATGGCCGCTGACCACGGCCCTATTTGCCCCAGCGAGTCGCCCGCGAGCGGAGGTGAATACTGTCAAGACCTTGCGCTGGGCCTGGTCCGGACTGCGCCGGTTGTTTAATCTCCTGATGCTATCAGCTAATGCCAGGCCAATTGAGCAGCATCCTGCTTTTCCCCCTCTCCAACCATCCGGCATGTGCAAACATGCCTCACGCTTGGGCCTGTCGACATTAGCAGATCTGTAGCCCGAGGACACGTTCTATTCTCCTCCCGCCTCTCCTGGTCTTTTGGACACTTTATTGTTTTATCAATTGCGCGCTATATGCCGGAATTTGGATCCCACGTTCCCCCAGCCTCCGCCCATGATGCATGCCCTTGATTTTATATATCCCCTACCTCTCACAAACTAGTCACTAAATTATACGCCCTCACGCTATCGTCAACCTCCATCTCCAATGATCGGGCATGCGTGGCTTGGGGCGAGGACTTGGGTATGGACATTGCCCAAGCTGACTGGCTTTATTGCTGCAATCAGACAAAGAAATTGTCACCAAACTACCGGCTTCGTCTTATACATTTTAAATATTTACATAGGCTATATCGTAGTCCCGTCCAGCTTCACAAATTGGGACTTATACCTAACGATTGTTGCATGCGCTGCGCGGCTCCTGCTGCGGATTTTGCCCATCTAGCGTGGTTATGCCCTAAGGTGTTGGACTTCTGGCAGGCGGTATGCGCCACTATCTCCAATATAACCTCTGCAACGGTACAGCCCGACCCACCGTTGTGTCTGCTTGCCTTTGTAAAATTCTGCCCGGATGCTTCCCGCCGCCTGATTGCAATGCTGCTCATTCTGGCTAGGCGTAGGGTCGCCATGTGCTGGGGTTGCAGAGCAGCACCCCAATTCGCTCATTGACTCGAAGACGCCTCGAGATGTCAGACCTTGCTATCGGAGTTCTGTGATTTACTCTCCGCGAGGTCTCGCCCAGTCCACATATGGGGTCCCTTAGTGACATATCTCCACTCCCGGCCTCATTTGAGCCATGTTGCCTCCCCCGTGCTCCCCGCCGGCACCCCGCCCACGGGGCCACCGGTGTTGGTTCGTAACTCCGCCACTCTATACTCCTAACAGTTGTGCCCCCACTTCCATTGGGAGGGGATGAGGGTGTCACTCTCGATGTCTCTACAGTGCCTCACGGAAATCGTCTCTTGCATGTGGGTAATCTCATTGTCTTTAGGATGCTTGGCTCAAATACACTGTGTATGTTGCTCTGACCTGATGTTGAATGTATTCTGATTATACTGACTTTGTCAATAAATGTTTTGAAAATAACAATTTTTTTTAAAAGTGTGACTGCTCTGAGCCACAGTTACTAAGGACTGAGCTAACGTTTTATGAACGAACCTGAATAGACCTGAAACAAAATTGTGTATGTTGCACAACCAGCAACGCATCCAAAACCTGTGCTCAGATCAGTGTGCATGCTCTACCCTAGGCTGAGTAAGTCTGTCCCAACAGCTCAGCATCTGTACTTCAAAGAAGAGACCTTGTCAGGTTTAAGCTCATCTATTGCCTGAGTAGCTGACACAGCCAGATCATGGATCCAGGAAGCAACTCATTCCCTCAGACTTCCACTTACACCACTGAGTAGTTAGAAAGTCTAATGAATAGCTATATTCAAGTTACTGTAACAATTAGGTGAGTGAATCAACAAGTAAGTCCTGTTGTTTCACTGCCAAGGGGAGGGTGATTACATTGACAAGGCACCCACCAGTGTTGGGAATACATTCTTTCACCTTGTCCACAGCTGATTGGGAGAAGAGGAAAGGCAATGTTTCTCTCAAGAGGGGGTGATTTAAACCTGACTCGATGACATGAACCTAGTTGGAGTCAAAGCTCAACTTTCAACCAATGGCATAACTTGAATTTCAAGGTGCAATAGAAAGTTGCACCTCACCAATGAATAATATCTTATTATCAGTAATGAAATCAGACCATTTTTATTGTTTAGTCTTAGATTACAGACACTTGAACACTGCTACATGCACATTTGCTGTACAAAGTGCTCATAGCGCAGCACTAATGAGCAATAAAGGGCCCAATGCACAATGGTAAACTTAGATCAGAAATCTAAGTTTATAACTTTCAGTATTCACAAAGGTAATCTTTACGTCTGCACTCACGGCGGAATCTCCGCACTCGTGGTGGAATTTCCACCTGAGTGCGGAGAGTACACTTAACACCCAGAGTGGAGTCTCGGCACCCAGAGTGCAGTCTCCACACTCAGGGTAGAGGTGGAGATTCCACTCCGGGTACAAATTGGAATTGTCGCACTTCGGGTGGAGATTCAGCCATAAGTAGGGTGATTCCACCTCGAGTGCAGATGTAAAGATAATAGATAATAGCCACAATAAAATACACTCTGACCATCTCTCCAGAGTGCAGGCTTCACTGGTGCTACTGCAAGTGTACCTTGGAATATTGCATGGGGTCCTGTGCCTCGCTGCCCAGTTCTGACCTTGAAGGATTTTAAACTGCCTAGGTGGTAGTGAAAAAATTACCGGCGCACCATGACTGGGATAAGGAAAATTCCCTTTAAAGGCATTAATTGCACCCAGATCAAGATGCACTAAGTGAGGTTTCACCACGATCAACATTGAAAACCAGTAATGAATTTGGAGCAGCTGTGGAGCATTGTGGGTAATGAAGTCCCAGCATTGAAAATCGAACATTAACCTGAACAAAGTGACAAGGTAACCAGTAAGTCAACCACTATGGGTTGAAGAAATTCATTAGGAATTGGTACTAAAGACTTTGCCATTAGGTTTGAACAAACAAGTGGAAATGAGACGAAGAAAAACTTGAAAATGAACTGCTCCTTTAAGATCTGGGAAGTAATGGACTTGGTCCCTTTTCAATGTCTAAGAGTTCCGTTATATAAAACCTAACGAACCCACCTTTGTGCAGTAATTGGCATTTGATAAAGAGTCTTGTACTCGAAACGCGTCAGGCCCATAAAACCTTTTTTAAATAAAGAAAATTTCTTACGGTATTGCTGGTGTGGCCTGGATTACGTGACAGAAGTTGCACGTGTTGTTGAAGATATATATATATATATATATTACCTACTGGCGGTCGCCAGTAGGTATATATAGTTAGGATTTTTTTGAATAGGGATTTCTTAAAATTCTATGTTGAATAACTTTGGCGTTGATGGACAGAATTGGCTGAAATTTTCAGGAAAATTGCACATTTTGTTTCTGAGCGTCCCCTGAAAGTTTGGGGGGGTTTCCTGAAGCGGGGGCCGAGAAAAAAGGGGGGTCCCAAAACATGTTTTTAACATTGATTTTTCCATAGGGCG
The DNA here is from genome assembly GCF_964263255.1 of Lissotriton vulgaris. NCBI lineage: Eukaryota > Metazoa > Chordata > Amphibia > Caudata > Salamandridae > Lissotriton > Lissotriton vulgaris. The sequence goes on from NC_141699.1 coordinate 938,079,132, forward strand.
GTTGGACTCACTTTTAGCTCGAACGGCTGAATGGATTTCTATGAAACTTGACAAAATTGTAGGGACTGGTAGTCCGATGTGCCTTTGCTAGGTCTCAAGATATGTGCTCCAGTGGATTTTGAGTATTTTAGGTTAAAAAAAATATATATATCTGTGACAGCGTCCCGGTTAGCGCCCCGGTTTGCGTACCAGACGCGTAACGGAACTTCGCGAGGAGAAGCGGATTGGCTCTCCGTTGACTGTGAACATTCTAAACAGTTCGGAGCGGCCGCCATCTTGTCTCTCGGCAGGATCGAGAGACAAGAGGTGGCAATAAACGAAGGGGGAAATGAATAAAAGGGGGCAAGGTAGACCCCTCCTGACCCCCTACGATTGATGTGGAGGCTATTAAAGGGCCCCGCGGGGCAAAAAAAAAAAAAAATGTTTCCGATTTTTCGCGGTGGAAGCACTACCCGGTACGCGAGCCGGGTAGCTTACCGGTAGCGTAACGGGAGTCCGCCATATTGCGTTAAGGTGTAATTTGGACACAAGATGGATGATAAACAATGCTGGGATTGTGTAAAAGGGGGCAAGGGAGACATATCCTGACCCCCTAGGTTTTGTGAGGGTGGATGAGGAGGCCCATATATGCCCCCCCCAAAAAAACCACATTTTCGCGCTGTTAGCGCCCGGTGCGCGAACCGGGTAGCGCTCCGGAAAGCGTAAATTGTGAAAATTAGTTAAAAAAAAAGTTACATTTTAAATTTATTTAGAGTGATCATAGTTAGGGTAGCTCTGAAAAGAGCTTTTGGGTCTGTGGAAGATTTAGGTACTTATAACTAGGTACCAATACACAGTCTTAAATTTTGGATGAAAACTCTGTTCCCCTCATCTGAGAAGTGCACACCATCTCCTCTGTAGATATCCTGCATGTAGTAACGCAAGTTATTGCTGTAGATGGAGCCCATTCCATGGTCTCTCATGTAAGCTGAAACAGACTTATTTACATGCTTCCTCGCTTTCTCAATTTGTGGACAAAATTGATTGGACCACCTCCATTTCTTTCTTTGCATATATTTGAATATACCAAGGCAGTTTGAGGAAAAAGTGCCATCAATTGCTCAAAGGTGTCCTTTAAAAGCATTTCCAGACCTACCCCAGTCAAAGTGCCCAAATCATTTCCTCCACAGTGCACTATCATGAGGTCAGGAAAAAAACGATGTTGTTTTCGAACGCGGCAGTTGCGCTAACGGAACGTTTCCCGGTGCGCTGACCGGGTCGCGGAACCAAATTGAGCTGACGGGAAGCTACCCGGTGCGCGGACCGGTAGCAAAACAAAAAAAAAAAATTATATACATAAAGAAATTATAATAAAAACAAATAAAATATATTTTTCCTTTAAAAGAAGAATAAATTTTACAGCTTTTGATATTTGCTATTAAAAAAACATTGAAATTCACTTAAAAAACCATAGGTTATAGACCATATATAGTTAGGAATTAGCATTTACAAAACCTTGAAAATTCACTGAAAAAACCATAGGTTATAGACCATATATAGTTAGGAATTAGCATTTACAAAACCTTATTTTACTCACACAAAACCATTGAAATTCGCATATATAGTTAGTTGCACTAACTATATATCGCGCACCCGCAATCCACTGCTGATGATGTCACATATTACATCATTCATGACATGGTCAGTCACATCACTGATGACATCACTGATGACATCTCAAATGACATCACTGATGACATCACTGATGACATCTCAATTGACATCACTGATCACATCACTGACGATATCATTCATGTGATAATACGATGCACGTCTTTACACTCTAATATAACCTAAGAAACACCCAGTGTTAAATACAGACTACCATTCTTGAAACCATTGACACACCAATACCAGTTACTACATACGCACACACTAATTCCTAGGTCTACACACTCAGTCACTCATTCACCCATAGAATCACTCATACATACAGTCACTCATCAATACAACACTATCATATGCACTCATACACCTATACAGACACTCACACTCTGCCACTCATCCATGGAGTTACTCACACATCTAGTCAGATATGCAAAGAATTAATCACACTTCCATTTCTTCAACTATACAGTTATACACACAACACCTTACTTATTCAAACATATACTAACACAAACTTACTCTCTTATACAATCACTGATACAAGTACACGTTGATCTGCACAGAGTCACACAACTTTCAAGCACTTACACACACACTCAGTCTCCCATACAAATACTTGGGCAACTAATCAATAACCCATATAGCCACTCATATAGCTAATAAGCAACACATGCAGCAGCTTGCACAACAACAGACATAATGGTGCCAACATTCAGACAGTTTAGTCACTAACCCATGCATTCAGTAAGATGCATTTAATCACTCACTCATACAGTCAGTCACGCACCTACTAAATCCGTCATCCAGACACTTATACATCCACTCATTCTTCAAAATGTAAAACATATTTAAACTTTACAGAAACACAGTCACTGGATGATGTCATCAGTGATGTCATCAGTGATGTCATTTGAGATGTCATCAGTGATGTCATCAGTGATGTCACTGACCATGTCATGAATGATGTAATATGTGACATCATCAGCAGTGGATTGCGGTTGCGCGATATATAGTTAGTGCAACTAACTATATATGCGAATTTCAATGGTTTTGTGTGAGTAAAATAAGGTTTTGTAAATGCTAATTCCTATCTATATATGATCTATAACCTATGGTTTTTTCAGTGAATATATATATATATATATATATATATATATATATATATATTCACTGAAAAAAACATAGGTTTCACACCAGTTATAGTTAGGAATTAGGATTTAAAAAACCTATTAAATTCACTGAAAAAAACATAGGTTTGACACCAGTTATAGTTAGCTGGAAATTTTACTGGCATAAAACCATTGAAATTCCCACGTTATAGTTAGTTGGACTCACTATAACTTGCGCGCCTGCAATGCACTGCTGATGACGTCACATAGTACATCACTCATGACATGGTCAGTGACATCACTCATGACATCACTGATGACACCATCCAGTGAATGTGTGTCTTTCTGAAAAATAAATATGTTTTCTATATGTATATGAAAAAGGTTGATGGAAGAATAAATGTTTAAGTAAGTGTCTAAATGGATGTTTTTAAAAAAAAATTGATTGGTTAACTGGCTTATTAAGTGTATCTTAGTGAATAAATATATTAGCGAGTAATGTTTAAATATTTAAATATATGTATCAGTGTTTCACTTTGTGTATAAGTGGTTGCATGGGTTGGTGAGTAGCTACATGTGTGTGTATATGGGTTATTAGATGTTTTTTTAGTATCAGTATGAGTGTCTGTATGGTTTGGTGGGGGTGTTACTTAGCACATAGATGCATCAATGACCGACTCACTGTTTGTATGTGTTTTGAAGACAGCATATGTGCAGGACTGTATGGGTGGATGAGTGTGTATATGTGTGTGTTAGTGAGTGAATGACTGTCTCACTAGTGTCTTTATCAGTAACTACATATGTTTTAATCTAGTATATGTGAGTATTGATGTATATAAGTGAGTATATGTGAGAGTGAGAGATTGTAAGAGTTCCTGTTTAAATAAGTATGTCTTTCTATAAGTGATTGTTTAAGAGAGAAAGTATGTGTTAGTTTCCTTAGAAGTAAGCTGGTAGTGTGTGTATAGCTGTATATGCAATTAAATGGATGTTCAATAGTTTATTTGCATGTGTGAGTATGTGTGTGAGTAACTTTTGGATGACTGTCGGTGTGTAACAGGATGTATAGGTGTATCACTACATATGATGAGTGAGTATATGTATGAGTGAGTATATAGAACTGTTGGTGAATGAGTGGATGTGTTTATAGATGGTGGACTACTGAATTGGTTGTTGTAACTGGTATGGGTATCTCCTTTTTTTTAAATGTTAGTTTCTATTTTTGAATATGTGTTTCAAGGGTTACATTACACTGAAAGGAGGTCTGTCACTCTGTCACAAGGATGGTGTCATCAGTGATGTCATGAGTGATGTCACTGACCATGTCATGAGTGATGTAATATGTGACGTCATCAGCAGTGCATTGCAGGCGCGCAAGTTATAGTGAGTCCAACTAACTATAACGTGGGAATTTCAATGGTTGTATGTGAGTAAAATTTCCAGCTAACTATAACTGGTGTCAAACCTATGGTTTTTTCAGTGAATTTAATAGGTTTTTTAAATGCTAATTCCTAACTATAACTGGTGTGAAACCTATGTTTTTTTCAGTGAATTGCATAGGTTTTTTAAAGGCTAATTCCTAACTATAACTGATGTGAAACCTATGGTTTTTTCAGTGAATTTCATAGGTTTTTTAAATGCTAATTCCTAACTATAACTGTTGTGAAACTTATGGTTTTATAAGTGAATTTCATAGGTTTTTAATAGCAAATTTCTATTGCTATTAAATATAATATATTTTTTTATGAATCCTATATTGTATATTTATGTAATACTAATTTTTATATGTATATTCTTCATTTTTTATTTTTTTTTGCCCTGGAGCGCTCCCGGTGCACATACCGGTGAGCGCGCTGGTTAGCGCAGTCTTGCGGCGCGCCCCGGTGGTACCGGGGAGCGTCCCGTTAGCACTATTGCCGCGAACGAAAACATCATCGTGACGTATCGCGTAGCCGCGTCCGCGTGATACGCACGGCGTAAGCGCACCCGGAAGCAGCCACGCACAAACGAACGTGCTACGTAAGCGCCCCGGGGCGCGACCCGGGGCGCGCCCCGGGTCGCGTAGCGTAAGCGCGTCGGATCATGTGACCTGAAAATAACACTTTTCATTGGTTCAAAACAGTTTTGGTTTCCAAATGATGAAGGCCCGAGTCATGTGACCTGAAAATAACACTTTTCATTGGTTCAGGACAATTTTGTTTTCCAAATGATGAAAGCCCCCACCTATTTTCCTCATTCTCACTTTGTACTTTGAGTGAGGAAGACCTGTTGAAAGACCTCTCTGTACCTTTTTGGACTGAAAAATGGCTACAGTAGCAGCAGCAGCAGGAGCATCTCAACCACCACCACCACCACAAGGACCACCACAACACCACAGTGGTGGAGATGAAGAAGAGGAGGAGCCAAAGGAGTTTTTTTCAATCCCAAAGGACCAGAAGAAAGTAAATGCGCCAAAGGTGACTTGTTTAATCTGTGGCATTCAACTTTCAACGGGGAACCCTAACAAAAAATATTCTTTTGGCAACAACCCCATGATTCGCCACATGCAACGCTGACACCCTAACAACTATGCTAGGGCAGAGGTCAGGGAACTGGCCAGAAACCCTCCCCAATATTCTCCCAGCACCTCCCAAAGTAAACAACCCTCTCCATCGGGTCCAGAGACAAGGGAGATGATCCCAAACATTCAACCCAAGTTTGGAGAATTTAAAGTCGTTTGCATATTTTGTGGAAGGACAATTAGCTATGGTGAGCAAAGCATTAAACTCATCAACCGTGTTGGTGACAACCACAAGTGCCCAAAAAAACCTTCATTTTTTTCTGGGTTTTTTTGCTCCAGTTGAGCCGTTTACAATTCCCTGTTTTCTGTTTGTCCTAATAAAAATAACAAAAAAATATAAAATTGTTCATAAAAGCCAAAAAAAATAAAAAATGTTCCAAAAAACAATAAAAAAATATAAAACAACAAAAAGAATAAAAAAAACAGTTCTTTTTAGAACTACCTCCAATTTATAAAAAAAGCTTCTTTTTAAAAAAAATCTGTCATTCTTTTTTCCCCATGGTACGCTCCCCGGTACACTCCCCTGTGCGCGTACTGTTGAAAAAGGTAGGGCCAATGACCTTTTTCAGAGTTGCCCGGCGTTAACCGCCTCTATACCCACTCAAGTTACCAAACAAAGAGGCAGGCGCTGGAGACTGGAAGGCAGGAAACAGAAGTTTTATTCCGACGGAGCAGAACACATCAAATCAGACAACAGGGTATCTTCTCGAGGTGCTCTAACCGCATCTCTGAGGCCTGGCCTCTTATACACAGGTTTATGATCTTTATTGCATGTCACACATTCTTGCAATGCTTTGAAGTATGAAAGGACATCCTCGGAATCCCGGCTTTAGGCCCGTTCCCACACACATTTACAGTTGAAGTCCCCACCCCGGTCACAACAGGTGATGATTGTTGCGCAGCTGGACATTCCGCCGATTCACGGAATGTATGTGGTTGATCGGATCTCATGGGGTGGGGGCTTTGATCAACTCGTGGATCCTTTGATGGGAGAAGCTTCCTACTGTATAGGGGGCAATAAACAGTATCCGCTGGGCCAGGTGGCGGCCTGGGAACGAGTAAGACAAACGGGCACAGAGGAAAGGGGGTTTTTATCAAAGGACCCGGGATCATGAAAGGAATGGAGGGAGGTGTTGAGCTGGGAACAGGATGGGGTTCCGAGGCAGAGCTGTGCTGAAGAGGGGTTTATGACCCAAGGCATGTGAGAGCGGGGGCTGTCAGCGTGCGGGGGATGCTTGCGAGGTCAGGAGAGAGAGAGAGATGCGCTGGCTATCGGCGATGGGCAGAGAGGCCATGGCATTTAAAATGACTGCCGCTTACGCGCATGAATGGGCTCGAAAAGGGGGCAAGATGAAGCCGATAATGTTGGCACTGCAGTCTAGGTTTTAACAGTCCTCCCTTTTCAACATATCTAGCCAGCTTGTCTACTCAATGTCAATCTTCATTAAATTCCTAACCTCGGCATCATATAATGCTCCCATGCGTTTCTTTCCAAAGTCCACAGTCTTAGGGCAAATACAATTCGCACATAATGAACACAGAGGCGGCAGGCATTGAATTCCTAAGCATAACCCACATATTACAACTACAGGAATCAGGATAATGGTAAACAGTCTCCCGCCCCAGTACTTAACAGTACTCCAGAACCATCCACCAAGCGACCATTCTTCCTGCTCCTGGTGGACTTCTGAGGAGAGTCTGTGGAGGTGTTCGATGGCCTTGTACACTGAGGGTGAATTGTCCGGTATATATGTACAGCAGCTGGACCCAATAATGCGGCATGCTCCACCACGATCCGCTAGAACCACATCTAGAACAAGGCGGTTCTGGAGAGCCACCAGGCGGACCGCTTGAAGCTCGGCTGTGTTGTTAGCAAGGATACCAGCTGTGATGTTCATTGTTGTCTCGACTGCCTGAGTCAGATGTCGGATGGCACGGCTGTTTGCTATTGGGCCCCTGAGTGGAACAAGTCCCTTCATTGCATCAAGGAACTGTGCTCCTGTAGAGTCGGCTTGTTCAATGTCCTTGGCTCGTTTCTGTCTATGATGATTCGCAGGAGCCACATAGGTCGGAGGAAGGATGAAGGAGATGAAACAAGTGCCCCCCCAGCCTTTGGGGAGCCAGGTGTAAGCCTTTGTGCCGCAAACAAAGTACATGTTTGGAGAGGATACAAAGGAAGGTGGATCGGTAGAGTCGAAAGTCCTGGTGAAACGGCAAGCACTGCGGCCTACCAGCTGTGTCCCAAGCCCTTGTATGCACATATGGCCTGTGACGTTGATGACAGATAGAGCCACAGTCAGAGTGGCAGCGGTTCGTTTCCGTAGGTAGGAGAAGGTGGGTCTGGCTGGATTGTTGAACACCTGCATTTCAATTCGTTCTTTAGCAGGGATGTCCATGTGGATAGAGTCGTTGGAGGTCTGCGGGCAGAAATGTGTCTTTGTTTTGTTTCGCCAGACCTCATGAAAGAAATGCGTCATGGTTTTGCTGGAGGTGGCATTGTCCTTATAGCTCTCTTGCAAGAGGATCAGCCAAGCAAGGCAGGAGCCGTGAATTGAGAAGGGTGAAGGGATGAAAGGTATCGAATGTCCAGTGGCGTGGGGTAGCAACCCACAGATCCAGCAGTTGGTGGCATTGGTGGCAAGATTGTGCTGGTGCAGCAGCTGCACAAAGGAGTTGTTCCAAAACTCCTTTCGCCTTTCTCTGAGTTGAGGAGAGAGCGAGATAAAATAATGTTCCTTCATGGTAGTAGGCTGCGCAGTGGTTAGGATTGTTTCGTGAGCAGGTGCATTTTCTTCCACAATCCAGAGCGTGATTATGAGGAGAAAGCAGAAAAGGATCGTGATGAAAAGTGCAATTGTCTTTGAACTATGGATTCTGTCTGTCTTTGGGTTCCTGTAGTGGATTTTCGGATGTTCGGTTGCTTCCTTCACCTTCTTATCGGGCGCTTCCATCACCTTCTTATCGGGCGCTTCCATCACCTTCAAGGGAGCTCGGTAGCGGGCAGAACCAAAGACCTCGTCTGGCTTTCTCTCCTGACAGCCCTTGTTGTGTTAGGCTACCGATCTGAGAATTATGACTTAGTCAATGGTCTGCTTAGCCGAAACTCTCTCCTTTCGACGCAGGTTATACCCTTCTTTGGATGGCACGGTAGGGTCAGGAATCTTTGCAAGTTCAAGTGTCTCTGTGTCTGGGTAGCAATTCAGCGATGGTCGGTCATTGTTTAGGAGCTCTTCCTGGGTGGTCACGTCTTCGGTTGTCATCAGAGTCGGGGGAATCTTCTTACAATGGTGCGCATGCACCCAGGTCCGCTTTCCTTCCACTCGAAGAGCTGTTCGGGTGGCGAGTAGGACTTGCCAGGGGCCCGTCCACCGGGGTTCCAGACTCTTGGCACGCTGGAAATTCTTTATGAGGACAAAATCCCCGGGTTGCAGGTTGTGTCCGGGACCCCTGGAAGCGTCAGGGATGGCATGCAGCACCTGTTGGTGAATGACAGACAGAGTTTCAGTCAATTTATGCAAGTAATCAGACATTAGGACGACCGGGACGTCATGAATGGAAGTCGGTTTTGGTGCAGACCAGACACTCATGGGTCGGCCGAAAACGACCTCGTAAGGTGTCAAGTGGTGTTTGGTGGGGGTGGAACGCATCGATAGCAATACCAATGGGAGAGCGTCTGGCCATTTTAGTCCTGTGGTAGCCACTATCTTGGCTAACTTTAGTTTTAGTGTGGCATTGTGTCGCTCGACAAGTCCAGCAGACTGGGGGTGGAAGACTGCGTGGAACTTCTGCTTGATACCCAGCCCTTTTAAGATGAGCTGGATGACTTCGGCTACGAAGTGGGGGCCATTGTCGCTCCATAAAATTCGACAAAGGCCGTAGCGAGGGAAGAATTCTTTTAACGGTACTTTTGCAGTGGCCATAGCAGTGTTATCACGGGTTGGGTATGCTTCCACCCATTTGCTAAATGCACACACCACGACAAGTACGTATTTCAGGCCTTGGCATCTGTCTAGTTGGATGTAGTCCATCTGCAGGACTTCAAACGGGTGATTGGGAACCCCAAACCCTCCCCGGGGTACCACAGTTCCTTTCCCGGGGTTATGTTGCAGGCATATCAAGCATTGTTGGACCAGACGTTTGGCGGAGTCTGTGATTTTGTTGTTGTGCCAAACTCTGGAGACAAGTTCAATCATGGGGGCTGATCCTATGTGAGCAGGGGAGTGTGCCATAGTCAGTATGGGAATCAGGTATGAGTCAGGTAGCAACCATTTGTTTGTGTCCTTTGTCCGCCAGCAGCCTTCATCGTCTTTCAATCCCACCCGTGCCCATTCAGTCAATTCGTGTTGTGTGCTAGCCATTTGAATGTCCCTAATAGTGTCCCTAGCGTCGGTCCATTTCTCTGCTTGTGACCTGGTCACGTACATGTTTGTCGTCGTCCTATTTTCAGCGGTGGTTCGAGCAGTGACATCGGCTAGAGCATTTCCCTGTCCAATAATGTCTGTCACTTTCTTGTGTGCTTGGCATTTGATAACCGCAAGTCTTTTGGGGAGAAGGACAGCTTCGATCAGGGCGGAGACTAAATCTCCATGTAAGATAGGGGTGCCGTGCGAGGTCAAGAATCCCCTTTCCTTCCAAAGGAGCCCAAAATGGTGAACCACCCCGAAGGCATACTGGCTGTCGGTGTAAATGTTCGCTGTGGTTCCTGCTGCTAGGATGCATGCTCGTGTCAGGGCAATCAGTTCCGCTGCCTGAGCAGATCGTTGTGTGATGCGGGCTGTCTCGACTACAGTTCGGGCCGTGGTGACTGCATAGGCAGCTGAAGTGGTGCCATCGGGGAGTTTGATGCAAGAGCCGTCCACCCACAGCTCTCCGTCAGGGTCAGGAAAAGCCGTGTCTCTGAGGTCAACCCTACTTCTAGTCTGTTCGTCCGTGAGGGTCACACAGTCATGTACAGGGGGCACATTGGGATCGTTCTCTGGTGGGGTAACAGAGTTGCCGGGTTCAGTGTGGTGCATCTTTTCAGGGTGATGTGGGGTGCGAGCAGAGTCAGTTCGTATCCTGTCAGTCGTGCACTCGTCAGGTGTTGCGTCTTGGTTTGGTTCAGGAGGGTGTCAACTGCATGGGGTACTAATACCGTGAGGGAATTCTAGAGCACGATCCCCTCACTCTGTCGGATAGAGATAGCAGCGGCAGCTACAGCTCGAAGGCAAGCAGGTAAGGCTCTGGCTACGGGGTCAAGAGTGGCAGAGAAGTAAGCGCATGGTCGTTGCTTTGGGCCAATGGACTGGGTCAAGACTGATAAAGCACACCCCTCCCTTTCGTGAGTGTAGAGGGAGAAGGGTTTTGTGTAATCGGGGGTACCTAGGACAGGGGCTGAACAGAGGGCATCTCGTAGCTCTATGAAGGAGGATTGGCATTCAGGGGTCCAAGGGAGCGGGAGGGGGACATCTTAAGCTAGCAGAGAAAGCAGCGGTTTCACAATGAGGCTGAAGTTTGGTAACCACTGTCGGCAGAAGGAGGTGAGGCCTAGTAGGGAGCGGACCTGTTTCTGAGTCTTAGGGACAGGGGTTTCAAGAATGGTTTGGATCCGGTCGGGAGTAAGTTTCCTTCCGTCTTTGGACAGAAGGTGGACTGAGTAAGTGACCTGGGGTTGGCAGAATTGCAACTTCTTTTTGGAGACCTTGTGGCCATTTTCCGCAAGGAATTGCAGGAGTTGAATGGTGGCTGTGACTGCTAGTGGAGTGGTGTCGGCCCCCAAAAGGATGTCATCGACGTATTGTATTAACACCACTCCATCGGGTAATTGGACTTCATCCAGTTGTCTCTTGAGGGCCTGACTGTAGATGCTGGGGCTTTCTGTGTAGCCCTGGGGTGCTCGACAGAATCTATATGAGCGGGCTTTTAGGGTAAAGCCGAAGAGATATCGGCTGTCTGGGTGGATGGGGATAGAAAAAAATGTGTTTTTGAGGTCAATGACAGTGAAGGTGGTGGCAGTAGAAGGAATCAAAGTCAGGATAGTGGTGATGTCTGAGACCACGGGGTACTGGGGTACGACCACTTTGTTGATCTCTCGAAGGTCGATGATGAAGCGGTATGCTTTCTCATCCCCCTCTCCTTGTTTCTTGATGATGGGCAAGATAGGGCTGTTGCAAACGTTGCTAACCACTTCCTCTACCACTCCTGCATCTATCAGTGACTGAATAATCTTTACCAATGCCTTCTCGCCTTCGGGTGATATCCGATATTGTGGAAGTTTTGGGAGTATTGCGTCCGGTCGAACAGTGATGTGCACTGGGTCAATCATCATGCTTCCTACGTCCGAATCTGTCTTGGCCCACAGATACAGAGGCAGAGTGTCAAGCAGAGACATGTCAGCGTCATTGATAGAAAACATGCGCCGGGAAGGGCAATGTCTGAGCAGAATGGGGTTGTCATACAGGAAAACTCGAACTCCGTCTTGGGAACATCTAATAGTCGCTCGGAAGTGCTTCAGTAAATCAAGTCCCATAATGGCGTCAGGAGTATTGGCGGAAAGCAGAAACGTCGTGTCAGTGATATTGTTCTCTAAGTCGAAGAGGATCGGAGTGGACAAAGGGTTAGTGGAGGGCGTTCCATCGAAACCTATCGATGTCACAAGTGAGCCACACAAGGGTGCCCTTGGAATCAGTCGTTTAGATAATGCACTACGTGTTGCGCCAGTGTCTACCAGAAATGGAGACTTTGTACCCAGGACCTTAGCAGTGACATAAGGACCTTGCTGGTCAACATAGAGCTCGACTGGATCCCTCCCTTGCCCTTGGCAGTCCTATGCGAAGTCGTGGGCATCGTCACAGTCGGACTGTTGGTACTGATTCTGTCTGGGTCGGTCAAATGTATTTGGTCTGTTTGATTTATCGTTAGTCGTGTCATTTGCGGGCCCTCATTGCTGTCCTCTATTTCTCGGTCCACCCGCTACGTCCCTGGGGTCCCTATTCCTGATCATCTCCAACAGGACCGGGCACTGGGATTTCCAATGGCCGAATCCTTTACAGAAGGCACACTGGTCCTCGTTAATGTCTGTACGTCCAATGCGGGGTGTCGGGGTGCGGTCTTTAGGAGGTACGTTCCTAGGGGCATTTGTCTGATAGTTTCCTTTGTATTGCTCTCGTCCTATAGTCACCCCTTGCAATTGTGCAATCATCACCCTCTCTTTTAAGTCTTTCTTCTTTTTCTCTGTTGCTCTATCGTTTTCATTTTTCTGGTGTTCGTAATATTGGGCCATCTGAAGGATAGCCGCAGGTTTGGAGGCCGCCCAACTACTCTCGCTGGCCAGCAATTTCTGGGAGACCTCCGGTGACAAACCTTTAACATAATTCTTGACAAACAGATGGTGTCCGGTTGCAGTGGTCATGTCCTGGCCGCTGTAATCGGAGAACACCGTTTCAAACCGGGAGAAGTAGTCCGATACATCCTCCTGGGGTTTCTGACGACAAGCCGTTACTATCGACCAGTCCACTTTCTTTTCTGGAATCAGGGTTTTCAATTTCTGTACGATTTTATCTGGGAGGTCTAAAATGGATTTCAAAGGCTTCTGTCCAGGCTCCCGTTGTCTATCTATGCCATCGAGTTGTGACCAGGTATGTCCAAACAGCTCAAGGTGGTCGACTTTCAGGATTTGCTTCCACACATCAGCCGGTAGACATAACCCGAAAAACAAGTCGATGTCAGCCAGGGTCATAATCGTTGAACCTAGGGCTGTACCTAATTCAGTATAGAAGGCAGTGGGGTTTTTACGTAAATCAGGCAGAGATTTCCGAAATGTCAGAATATCTTGCCGATCCCATGGCTGGTAGACCCAGTTGTACACAACCCTCCCTCTTGCATCTTGGTGGTTGACGTCATCGTGAGTTCCTAGACCTCGTGGAGGAACCCAGTAAGGGGCAGCCTCTCTTATTGGCATCATGGCGCTAGCTCGCTCAGTTTGTGGTTCGGTTGCTACGGGTGAAGTGGGTTTAGCTTCCGATTCCTGTTCAGTGAGGTGGCGGAAAACCTCAAGCGTACGCGTAAAGAGGTCCGTCACATCACACTCGCCCTCATCCCCGATATCGACCTTCCGGTACAGAGTCGTTAGGCTCTCGGGACCTTTGTCTCGATATCGGTCCTCGTACGCATTCAAGACATGATAACACAGTCGTACAGCAAAATGTCGTCTGTGGCTCCCTGTATACGTGTTGAACATATCCGTGACGTGCTCTTCACTTTCCTTTCTTTCTACCAATGTCCTCACTATCTTATCAATCCCTGCTCGCTCATTTTTGCCTAATCTGTTTGTTCTTGCGGAATCAGCCTTTCGGGTCTCAGGGTCATCTAACGCTGCCGCTTGTGCTGTATCTAATACAAGGGGTTCGGCCGGCACAGAGGCCATGGGGGCCGAAGCTCTGGTACTACTCTCGTCTGTGCTTGGGGGTGGTGGGTGCTGTGCTAAGGGTTGGGAAGGGGCATATGGAGGGGGCATGTAGATGATCGGAGGACCTAACAAAAGATCATCGTTGGCTCGCTGTTTCAAGGGCAATTCAGGATAGAGCGTAGAGGGCGTTCTAACCGGACACTGGTTTGATGTTTCTACCTCTAGTTTCTGTTTGGCTTCCTCTCTTTCCTTAATCTCTTCTTCTAATTTCTTAGCAGCTAGGTGGGCTGCCTTTCGCAGCTCTTTTCCCAACCTACTCTCATTTCTCTTTTTACGCTGTTCGGTTTCTTTGCGCCACATGCCGAGACTATCAAGCATAGTGGGCGTTGTCTTGTGCTTCCCAAGGGCTGTTTCTAGCGTGCTTATTTTATACTCATCGAAGGATCCTATCAGTGGCCACTGACTTTCTTGATCCTTTTTCATATATTTATGCCACAGCTTGCTATAAGCTATAGCGATCAATCCATGCTTCATGAACATGTCCTTATTAGGGGTGCCTTCCAGTGGAGCCGGATGGTTCATCTCTAATAAGCGGTCCGGGCTAAACAGGCTACCAATCAGTGGGGAGAAGATAGGCATGACGGATTACAACGGGGACAAAAGTCTGCACTACCTATCTTATCACTGCGTGCAAAGACTAGACAGAATATTTCTATTCTTCGTTGTTTGCAGGCGGTGAATACCTCAAAAGAACCAATATCGAACAGTCAATGTTCGGTCAATCAAACAATCAATGGGGAGAATAAGTAGGCACGACGGGTTACAACGGGGACAAAAGTCTGCGTTACCTACCCTTTCACTACCTGCAAAGAGAGAACCTGTTTTTCCCTGTTTGCAGACAGAGAATCTCCAGAAAACAATCCACGAACAATAGTTCGGGCCAAACAATCAATCAGTCGGGGAGGAAGATAGGCACTACGGATTACAACTGGGACAAAAGTCTGCGTTACCTATCCTTCACTGCTTGCAAAGAGAGAGCCTGTTGTTTCTCCGTTTGCAGACAGTGAATCTCCAAACAAATCAACAAAAGAGTAATACTAGTATTTTCCAAACAATCAAACAATCATTTCGCAATTTGTTGCGACCTTACCCGGACCGCATGGACAGTTTCTTGTCTTCCGAATCCAGCGCCCGATCGTCTTCTATTCTTCGTGATCTTCGCGGCACTCCTGATGGTTCCCAGTCAGGACCGTAGATCACTCGAGAGAGGTCTGTTCGGAACCAGTGAAGTTCGGATGATCGGCTGTCAGACGAGGGTCTATCGGACAGGAGCTCTCCCGATCGTTGCAGTCGTTCACTCTGTCGTCAGGACCTCTCCCACTGGATCCACGAATCGCTGATGGGCCCCACGTTTGGGATGCCAATTGTTTAAAAAGGTAGGGCCGATGACCTTTTTCAGAGTTGCCTGGCGTTAACCGCCTCTATACCCACTCAAGTTACCAAACAAAGAGGCAGGCGCTGGAGACTGGAAGGCAGGAAACAGAAGTTTTATTCCGACGGAGCAGAACACATCAAATCAGACAACAGGGTATCTTCTCGAGGTGCTCTAACCGCATCTCTGAGGCCTGGCCTCTTATACACAGGTTTATGATCTTTATTGCATGTCACACATTCTTGCAAAGCTTTGAAGTATGAAAGGACATCCTCGGAATCCCCGCTTTAGGCCCGTTCCCACACACATTTACAGTTGAAGTCCCCACCCCGGTCACAACAGGTGATGATTGTCGGGCAGCTGGACATTCCGCCGATTCACGGAATGTATGTGGTTGATCGGATCTCATGGGGTGGGGGCTTTGATCAACTCGTGGATCCTTTGATGGGAGAAGCTTCCTACTGTATAGGGGGCAATAAACAGTATCCGCAGGGCCAGGTGGCGGCCTGGGAACGAGTAAGACAAACGGGCACAAAGGAAAGGGGGTTTTTATCAAAGGACCCGGGATCATGAAAGGAATGGAGGGAGGTGTTGAGCTGGGAACAGGATGGGGTTCCGAGGCAGAGCTGTGCTGAAGAGGGGTTTATGACCCAAGGCATGTGAGAGCGGGGGCTGTCAGCATGCGGCGGATGCTTGCGAGGTCAGGAGAGAGAGAGAGACGCGCTGGCTATCGGCGATGGGCAGAGAGGCCATGGCATTTAAAATGGCTGCCGCTTACGCGCATGAATGGGCTCGAAAAGGGGGCAAGATGGCGCCGATAATGTTGACACTGCAGTCTAGGTTTTAACAGTACCGGGCGCTCCCCCGCGCAAATCGAAAAAAAAATTACTTTTTTTTGCCCCGCGGGGCCCTTTTATGGCCCCCACATCAAACCTAGGGGGTCAGGGGAGGTCTAGCCTGCCCCCTTTTGGTCATTTCCCCCTTTGTTTTTGCCACCTCTTGTGTCTCGATCCTACCGAGACACAAGATGGCGGCCGCTCCGGACTGTTTGGAATGTTGACAGACACCCGAGAGCCAATCAGCTTTCCGCTCGCGAACTCGCGTAGCGCGCTGGTTTGCGCCCCGGTGCGCGTACCGGGGCGCGCTTATAGATATATATATTTTTTTGAACTTAAATTACTCAAAATCCTCTGGAGCACATATCTTGAGACATAGCAAAGGCACATCAGGCTACCAGTCCCTATAATTTTGCCAAGTTTGGTGGAAATCCATTCAGCCGTTCGGGCTAAAAGTGAGTCCAACCGCCCTATGGAACTATATATATACAGTGGGGTTGTCCTCTGTCGCTTTCTATGTATTGAATTAGAAACTGCAAATGTCTTATTTAAATCCACCGAGCAATGCAAAACGTTGTTACCACACTGACGAAGGCAGCACGCCGAAACGCGTTTGTGGAGGGTGCCTGCAAGGAACAATAAATCTGCACTTTTCATAAGTAACCCCCGAGTGCTGTCATCTTTCTCGTATTAGAGGAGGAGTTGGAGCGTGATATATATATATATATATATATATTCCAATACAGAGTTGTCTGCAATGAGGGAACCCACAAAAGTCTGTGGTAGCTGTAGTCTAGGTGATTCTCCAGTGAGCCGCCGTGCACAAGTAACATCCCCTGTGGGTTGCGGTAAACACATCTTACAGTCCGCAATGTTTATAACATCCTCCATAAGGCTGACTTTCCCCAATGTCGCAGCATAGTTTGACGCCACAACGGGACCGCATTTGTATGCAGCGGTGCTTCCCTCGCGGCTCAGGTGGTGCCGCACTATATCCCAATACAGAGTTGCCTGCAATGGGGGAGCCCACAAAAGTAATTTTCTTCTGCCAAGGAATTTTAATGGAAAGAAAACAGAACAGGACAGCAGCCGTGCCTCACTGAAATAGACGTCTCGCCCGACGCGTTTCATGCTGAAAAGCACTTTCTCAAGGGCCATGGACATCGTGTAGAGTAATGGTCACGGTAGGTTTCAATGACCACAGTTTTTAAAGAATAATGTCCCCGCCCATCTGGGCGTGGCCCCCCCAGTGGCCTGTGTTAGCTGTAGTCTAGGTGATTCTCCAGTGAGCCGCTGTGCACAAGCTCAAAATTCCACAAGTAACATCCCCAGTGGGTTGCGGTAAACGCATGTTGCAGTCCGCAATGTTTATAACATCCTCCATTAGGATGACTTTCCACAATGTCGCAGCGTAGTTTGATGCCACAACGGGACCGCATTTGCATGCAGCGGTGCTTCCCTCAAGGCTCAGGTGGGGCCGCACTACATCCCAAAACAGAGTTGCCTGCAATGAGGGATCCCACAAAAGTTATTTTCTTCTGCAAATGGAATTTTAATGGAGAGAAAACAGAACAGGACAGCAACCTTGCTTTTTTGAAATAGATGTCTCACCCCTTGTGCACGGCGGCTCACTGGAGAATCACTAGACTACAGCTACCATGATGTCCATGGCCCTTGAGAAAGTGCTTTTCAGCATGAAACGCGTCGGGCGAGACATCTATTTCAGCAAGACACAGCTGCTGTCCTGTTCTGTTTTCTCTCCATTAAAATTCCTTGGAAAGGAGAAAATGACTTTTGTGGGCTCCCTCATTGCAAGCAACTCAGTGTTGGGATATAAATATATATGTATATATATATGTTCTTGCAACAGCGTCCGACGAAGGCTCTACATGCCGAAATGCATCACGCTAAGCAAATGGTCAAATAAATTGTTTTCCTGAAACCTCCCCGTTGGGCCTCTGACTTCTTTGATGAAAGGGGTTATTGTGGCATATTTCGCGCTTGTTGGCGGCGTGAAGGGGCCCACACTCACCAATTGCTCCGTGGTTTGACCAACACTGTGGCAACACATTTTTGAACTTTCCCGAGGGATCGGGCACCACGCAGCAGCCTGGAACACTAGCTCGGGTGAGCGGCTCTGCCTGGAGCAGCGCAACATTGACGGAGCGTGGGGATCACTAAAATCCACGCGTTCAGCCCTACCGAGGACAGAGGTATCCAGGTGGAGTGTTGGGGAGCGAAGGGGAAACAGGACATTAATTCTAGAGGCCACCAAAGACATTACACCTCCTCACTTTGGCAGGGTAATTCAGCGCACAGCAAGCAAGATCCCCGTACTTGCACTTTTCACGCAGGTGCATGATGGAAGCTGTAGTTCACAACTGCAGCTGCTGGTGACCGGACGGGGTCAGCTGACCTTCCTTGAAGAGGGGAGGACCTTAGAAGTACTAAAGGAGGAGTTTGGCGGCATACCAGTTCTTGCAACAGCGTCCGACGAAGGCTCTACATGCCGAAATGCATCACGCTAAGCAAATGGTCAAATAAATTGTTTTCCTGAAACCTCCCCGTTGGGCCTCTGACTTCTTTGATGAAAGGGGTTATTGTGGCATATTTCGCGCTTGTTGGCGGCGTGAAGGGGCCCACACTCACCAATTGCTCCGTGGTTTGACCAACACTGTGGCAACACATTTTTGAACTTTCCCGAGGGATCGGGCACCACGCAGCAGCCTGGAACACTAGCTCGGGTGAGCGGCTCTGCCTGGAGCAGCGCAACATTGACGGAGCGTGGGGATCACTAAAATCCACGCGTTCAGCCCTACCGAGGACAGAGGTATCCAGGTGGAGTGTTGGGGAGCGAAGGGGAAACAGGACATTAATTCTGGAGGCCACCAAAGACATTACACCTCCTCACTTTGGCAGGGTAATTCAGCGCACAGCAAGCAAGATCCCCGTACTTGCACTTTTCACGCAGGTGCATGATGGAAGCTGTAGTTCACAACTGCAGCTGCTGGTGACCGGACGGGGTCAGCTGACCTTCCTTGAAGAGGGGAGGACCTTAGAAGTACTAAAGGAGGAGTTTGGCGGCATACCAGTTCTTGCAACAGCGTCCGACGAAGGCTCTACATGCCGAAATGCATCACGCTAAGCAAATGGTCAAATAAATTGTTTTCCTGAAACCTCCCCGTTGGGCCTCTGACTTCTTTGATGAAAGGGGTTATTGTGGCATATATATATATATATATATATATATATATATATATATATATATATATATAGCATACAACGTCTTCTGTAGTTCGTAGAACAAGACGAGATGAACCCGCAACTGGTACAATTTTTGTTTATTGTTTATTACAAGCCCAACACCAAATCCGCCATAACGTTTCAGCCCGCGAAGGGCCTTGATCATATATATATATGACACTAACGCCTTTGGAATTGAAGACCCTTTCTTTAGGATTGTCATTTTGCCCCCCCAGGAATTTCAACTATGCTGATACACGCATCGATTTGTTTAAATTTACGCGAAAGCTCAAGCTTAGAAAGCATTTTTCAAACAACAAATCTCGCAAGGGGGAAGTGAGAACTGACAAGATCGCAAGCAGCCCAGCCCTTATAGCGAATGATATGCCATTGCTACAAGATCTGGAGGGTCTACGGCTAGAACAGTCCTTGTCTCAGAGTCCTGATACCCAGCCTACTTTGTTCACTGGTGGCCTTACAAGCTTCAAAAAACGCTCAACATACACACCACATATGCTGCATGACAATATAGACATTTTTCATGAGGCCCCTGTTAAGGACATTAAGGGTCTATATGAGCAAACACTCAGGAACAACAAGTACAAACACAGGCATAACCGCAGATATACAGATTTAGTTGCCAAAATACAGAAATGTGGGAATGTCATTGTTCGTCAATCAGCCAAGGGGGGCAACATTGTCTTATGGGCAAGAGACCTCTATCTGGAGGAGGCGTTATTACAACTGAATGACGCCTCATGCTACAGACATTGTGATGTGGGAGCGGTTAAGAAGTCTCAATTAACTTTTTATTCATTGTTGATGGGTGGAGATCATCGGGCCTCATCAGCATGGATGAACTAAAATAGCTGAAAAATTAGCACCCCATCATGCCCGTCCTATACTTGATTCCCAAGGTCCACAAAAACCCAAACAAACCCCCCGGTAGACCCATCATCTCTGCATGTGGGGAGCTTTTCGAAAAAACTACTGTTTATGTGGATTCGTTCCTACAAGAATTTGTGTGTGGACTGCCCTCTTACATCCAGGATTCCAGTGATTTTTTGAGGAAAATCAATGAACTACAATGGGATCCAGAATTTTTGTTAATTACTCTTGACGTCACAGCGTTATATACGAGTATTGTACATGCGGATGGGTTGAGGGCTACTGCATACTACTTGGGACAACGACCGATTGAATATGTAGAACATAACAAGATGTTACTGTCTATGATGAGTTCTGCCTGAACAATAACTTCTTTATGTTTAACAAACAACATTATCAACAGGTCAGGGGAGTAGCCATGGGAGCCTGTTTCTCTCCCAGTTATGCCTGTATTCATATGGGATACTGGGAGAGACAGGTCCTCTATGGTGAGCAATTTGCAGGGATCACATTGTTCGGTGGTATAGATACATCGACGATGTTTTTCTGATCTGGCATGGTACACAAACACAGGCAGAGAATTTCATTATACAGTTAAACACTAACAACTACAATTTGGCATTCACTTCTAACATCAGTGCACATCATGCAACCTTTCTGGATGTCTCAATTGAGATTACCAATGGCCGTCTGGAAACAGCGTTGTTTAGGAAGCCCACCGCGGGGAATACAGTACTGCACGCCCAGAGTCACCACCCTCCGCATTTAATAAGGAGCATCCCTTATGGGGAGATGCTCAGGATTAGAAGGGTTTG
The DNA here is from genome assembly GCF_964263255.1 of Lissotriton vulgaris. Classification (NCBI taxonomy): domain Eukaryota; kingdom Metazoa; phylum Chordata; class Amphibia; order Caudata; family Salamandridae; genus Lissotriton; species Lissotriton vulgaris. Next base: position 938,100,048 of record NC_141699.1, read on the forward strand.
CAGTACCGAATCACAATGCAATGCAGCACAAGAGGCCAGTAAACTTAGGTTTCTGGCCAGAGGATACAGTGAGAACATAGTGGTGGCTGCAATACGCAAAGCCAATGCCCTTCCCTGTGAAACAGCTTTACTGCACAAAAAATCCCAAGGTCCAGCTACTATGCCTATGCAGCAACCTATCAGATTGATATGGTCATTTAATAGCCAACATGGGACACTCAGAAAGATAATGAACAAACACTGGGATCTGGTGAAATGTGATCCCGTGATTGGTGAACTAATGCCAAGAAAACCAGCAATCACTTACTCCTTACAGGATGCTTTGGTCAAATCGAGCCCAGAATTGGATATACCTAAGGATTGGCTGGCCGGTAGTAGATGTTTTAGAAAATGCTCTACATGCAAGGCATGTTCACATGGGGTTAACAGAACGGAATATCTTACCCCTTTCTCAGCAGTCCCATATAAAATAAATAAAAAGCTAACCTGCAAGAGTGAATTTGCAGTATACGTGTTGGAGTGCCCATGTGGCTTGAGATATGTGGGCAGCTCAAAGCTGCAAGTTCACAAACGGGTCCTCCAACATTTGAGGGCTATTAATACCAATGATTCTTCCTATTTAGTGGCTAGACACTTCAAGGAGTATCACAATAACAACAGTACTCTGCTGAAGTACTATGCCATTGACTCAGTAGGACCTCTGAGAAGAGGAGGCGATAGGGATGCTGCACTCAGAAAGTTAGAAACAAGGTATATTTTGATGTTGGATAGTAAGGCACCACAGGGGCTTATTGCCTCGGAAGACTTTTACACCTGTCTCTGAAGTAAACATTATCTCCTAAACATACCATAGAGTTATCTGAATGCTAATTGGTCTGTGTTACCAACATTATCTTGTTAAATCATCTTACACGTAAATGAAATGCAACCCACTGAAATACCAACTGGTTGTTGTAAGATTTTGCTTGTCCTTGTGTTCAAGCCATCTGTTTGTTCGGAAAATTTGCCACTTAGTGTGTTAGGATGACAGACTGGGACCAGTCTGAATAACATCTCATCCATAAGACACAAATAGATGTGAAAATATTTTTTTTAATTTATTGTGTCAACATAGTTTTAATTTGATATATATAAAAAAAACAAGTTACCCTAAAAAAAATGTAACTAGTATTTGGTAGGTGTGTTTCTTTTAAAAATGATGTATTTCATTGATCAAATACCCTACCATTTACTGCACACACTATCAAGCACTTTATAATAAATTTTTTTCATTTATTTATTCATGTGGGTGTCATGACACAGGATATAAATTTGTAAAATTGTACATAGACATAATGAATATTTATAGGTTAACCGTCGCGTGCCACAGTATTGATTTTAATTCATTCTTTTTTTGTATATATAAAGAATTGGATTTTAGGCCAACTTTTATCACATGCTAAGCATTTTTATGTATTTCTTATATATATATTTTATATATATTTATAGCTAAATAACTATTTATTCTGCTATTTTTTGTAATGCATGTGATATTTACCAACATAAACATTTTTGGGCTTGCCTCAGGTTATAAAATGTCATGCTCATTGATTCATGATGTTTTGTTATATGAAATGTTATGGTTAGGGATTTATCCCAATACTGTGTTTAACCATGAAGTACAGCGTGCGCCAGATTACTAGTGCCATGCTTTTTGTTTCATCATGTCGGGTTATGTGTAATATTAAGGCTATAGGGATTCATCCCAATACTGTTTTTGTCCGAGAAGCACAGTGGAAATTAAGGGAAAAAATTGTAGTATTTTTACTATGTTCCCCGTGCTTTCAATTGACACCCAATGAAATTGTTCATTTCACTTGCACTTGCACTTTAAATTTCTGCCGCCGCCCTCTATGGCGCCATGTGACCAAGGCCTCTGGGAGGCCGAAACGTTATGCTGTCCGTTGCGGAAATAAAGTAAATTGCTCACGGAAATCTGGGTCTCCTGTTTCTTGGCGGTGCTGCGGCTGGATTTAGTCCGTCACATTGTTGTGGAAACCGGTGTTGAGATATATATATATATATGAGCACAATCTTCAAACCTCCACAGGCAGCGGCGAAAGAAGAAGCAGGCCCCACGTAGTCCAGGCAAGATGTTATTTATTCCATGTGCCTTCCAAAATGCAACGTTTCGACTACCAGCGTAGTCTTGTTCACACACCACATTTCAAAAAATGGAAACTTCTATTATGTTTGCAGTGCTGACCCGCCCTATTGGGCCACACCTACCAAAACGTGAGTCACATGGTCGTGCCAAAATGCTGGATACAAACATTTTAAAGATACAGTGCACAAAATTCGCTATGTCAATGTAACTTTGTTGCACCAAAGAAATAAAACAGAAACAATACTGCATGCTTGATGATTATTAAAGACAATCCAAATTGTTTTCTGATAACATAAATATTAAACCCACAATTTTGCGGAAAACAAAATACCTGCATGAATGCGCTGGTGTTATTGAGCATCAGTAAATGAGACAAAATGATATGCATGAATGCATAATGTACCTCACAGTGACTCAGAATAAACAATTACGGATAATAAACCAAAATAAAGCATGGAAGATTATTCTGAAGATGCAAATCATAGCTGTACAGTGTAAATTGTTCCATAGCTGGGCACAACCTTGCGAGAAAACAAATTATGTGTAACACCAAAAAACAGCACCTTAATGTGAAAAAACACAGAATCAAGTATCAGTCCCATGTATTTATAAAACTATTTTTTTGTGTATTGAAAAAAAAATTTTTTTTAAATGTCATAAATATATAAGGACTATTTACAAAACCATTGTGTTTGAGGAAAAAGTGCTTGAATAAATATACAGTGTAACAAAACCACCAAAAGAAAACAATTCCAAAAGTGTTCATTAAAAAACTGCACTGTTCGGAAAACCAAGCAGCTGACCCAGATTTAAGAAACAGGACTACAGAATACCTGAAACAGGTGCTTGAATTCAAGATTACATATATTTACAATTTGTACATAATTTTTTGTATTTTCTTGGCTCATCTCACGTTGGAAATCATATAATGTACTGTGTTCAGAGTATATACAATGGATCAATGTTTCTATAGAAAGTTGTGCATGTCCTCTGTCGCGTTTAACCCGTTTGGTTGTTTGCTGTCGAGTTTGATAATGTACTGCGTTTCAAGCCGGCGTAAAAGTTTATCACGGTCACCACCTCGCCTTAGGGGAGCAATATATATATATATATAAATATATATATATTCTGTGGAAAAAAATGGTTATCGAGACATTTCAGTATTATAGTATGGGAGTAGAATTTAAAAAAACTTAGAAATTCACTGAAAGAATCAAAGATTACAGGAACATTATAGGTAGGCCCAGATTTCACTTGTGTAAAACCCGTGAAATTCAGCAGTTATAGTTAGCTGAGTTAACTGTAACTCACACCTCCACATTGCACTGCTTATGACCTTACATATTACATCACTCATGACATGGTCAGTGACATCACTAATGACATCGCTGATGACATCTCAAATGACATCACTGATGACTTCATCCAGTGACTGTGAGTGTTTTAAGTGTATGAGTGTTAAATATATATACCAAGGTGTATTTGTGAATCATTGGGTGTATGAGTGCCTGTATGGATGATTCAGTGGGTGCATGACTGCCTGTATGAGTGAGTGATTAGGTGTCTCAGTGAATATATGGGTGAGTGACTTGTGTGAATTTCTGTATCAGTCTGTCAGTTGGTGTCTAAGTGGTTGCAAGGGTTTGTGAGTGGGTATGTAAGTGGCTGTATTGGTGAGTGATTTATTGCCTGAGTACCTGTTTGGTTGTTTGAGTGTCTGTGTGGGTGGGTGGGTGGGTGAGAGGGTGTGTGTCTGCCTGTAGGCCTGTAGGGATGAATCGGTGGATGAGTCAGTGGCTGTATGATTTAGTGAGTATGTGTTTGAGGGGCTTTATGAGTGAGTTTGTGTATGGTTGTGTGGGTAAGTGGATGTATCCATGGTATATGGGTAAGTAACTGGGTATGTGAAAGGTAGTATAAGTGAGTGATGGGATATATAATTGACTGTATGGGTGAATCAGTGAATGTGAGGGTGACTGTATGAGTGAGTATGGGCTTGTGTTAGTGACTGTATAGGTAAGTGAGTATGTGTTAGTATCTGTATGAGTAAGTGAGTGGATGTATGTGTATCTGTATGGGTAAGTGGCTGTGCGATTAACTGTAATGGCAAGTGACTAGGTGTGTGAGTAGCTGTATGAGTGACTGGCTCAGTGTGTGAATGGCTGTATGGGCGTATGAGTGGATATTTCAGTGGCTGTATTAGTGACTGAGTAGGTGTATGAGTGGCTGTATGGGTGAGTAAGTCGATGTGTGTGTAGATCTAGGAATTAGTTAGTGGGTGTGTAAATAATGGTCTATGAATGTATCTGTGAATGGTTGTGTGAGAGTGGGTGTATGAAAGGTTCGATGGGGTGTGAGTGGGTGCATCAGTGATTCTGTTGATGATACCAACAGTGATGTGTCATCAGTGATGTCACTGACCATGTCATGAGTGATGTAATATGTGAGATCATAAGCAGTGCTTTGCGGGGGGCGTGAGTTATAGTTAGCTTAGCTAACCATAACTGCTAAATTTCACTGCTTTTGAATGAGTGAAATCTGAGCCTAACTATATCATCCCTGTAACCTTTTTTTCAGTTAATTTCTAAGGTTTTTTAAATGGTAATTCCTAACTATAAAGTCCCGATAAACTTTGTTTTTTTCAGTTAATTTTTATGTTTTATTTAGCAGAAGTCGCGTTTCCAGTGTGGTGGAGAAAGGGGGCTGGGCCTCCAGCCAGCTATCAGGAATCCTGCTGTGTCGGACTTACAGGAGGTACCAAAAGGGCTTCTTGGTCCCCAATGTCACTCAAAAGTAAAGTGGACTTTGTACCGATTTTTGCTCTCTCAGAAACTGCCAATCTCCTTCCTGAGAACGCTCTTTCCCTAAAGCTCTTAATTCACTCTTAGTAACTTCTATATGTAATGTCTGCTGGCATAGACTCACCTTCAAACTTTCACATATAAATTCCAATTTTTTTCTGACTCCTTTGGCCCATTTTAAGTAACTGTGCTCGATCTCCTTCATACACCATTGGGGAACTTTCTGTTCCTCATCCCTGCCCAGTTTCTTCCAAAATCGTATTAATGCTGCTTGGGCCTGTATGTTCCACAAGGTCATAACCAACTCCATTCTTATTGCCTGTATCATGGCTGAATCTGCTAGAGACATTAGGGTTTTTAAACATTTCCGTTCCTTAATATCATGCACACTTTTGCCACTTAGGCACAACAATTCTGCTCCATATTGTAATCGAGGGGGTATCATGGCACTATAAGCTTTCATAAGTAAGAAGTCTATGGGACAGATCTCTATAAGCTCCATTGAATTTTTTCAAACCACACACCAATACGTGTGCCCTAGCTTTTAAGGCCTCCATATGGATATTCCCTTTCAGGGACCTTTCAAACCAGACCCGTAAGTACTAATATTCATTTACTATTTCTAGTTTATTGGGGACCAGGTACCAATTGAACCTATGCACCTTTCTCCCAAGACATAAAATGTTGGTCTTACACATGTTGACAAGTAAGTGTTTAGACTTTCAGTAGTTGCTGAAAGCATTCAACTTCCTTTGGAGACCCAGCCCCGTCTGATCTAAAGTTACTAAGTTGTCTGCGTACAGCAAGCACAATATTTGTTTTCCATTCATTCTAAGGCTTGCCCTTCTATTCACCTCTAGTAATGTGGGTACATCTGCTTGGAATATGGCAAAGAATTGGGTGGCCAGCATGCATCCCTGTCTCAAGCCATTATTAATTGCTATTTTTCGAGTCAGAGTCCCCTTCGTGTCCTTGATGACCTGTGCCCAATTCTGTCTGTGTAACTCCTGTATTATGGTAAGTATCCACTTTGGGATGTCTTTTTTTTTCCAAGATATCACAGAGCAGCTCCGGTCTTACCAGATAAAAGGCTGCTTGGAAGTCTATGAAACAGCAGAACCCCTTCCCCCCCTGTTCTACTACTGACTATCAAGCGATCGACCATAGAGCGAAACAGTGGGCGACCGGGGAGTGGCCTTCCTTAAACCCACCCTTTTCCACAGGCACAATGGACCCCTGCTCCACCCAATCCTTCAACATTCCCAATGTTATTTTAGGTAATACTTTTTCTCCCACGTCCAGGAGGAATATCAGCTTATAATTGTTCAGGTCCTTCATGTCTCCTTTCTTATGTAAAGATCGAATTATGGCTCCCTCCAGATATCAGGAATCAGGCTTGGGTCTAGTATTAACAAGACCATTTGAGATAGCACTTCAGCCCACCCCTCCAGCCGTATCTTTATTATGATCGCCGGAAGACTGTCAGGACCTGCTGCGCGAGTTTGGTTTAGCTGTACTATTGTGTGTTTTACATTCTTTACAGTTAAGTGCGCTTTTATATCTTCATCCAACCCCAGCCACAATATTATATCACTCACCGGCGGCTCTCTTCTTTTGCCACACAGGTAACCCAAATACTCCTCCCATGCAGATTCTTCCACCATATAGCTCATTGACCCTTGAATCTTTCCTGAGGTTTCCTGTATGAGCTTCCAAAATGTTCATGCGTTTTGGGATTTTATTGCTACCAGCAGGTTCTCTTAGCACTTCTCTTTATAATTTCGTTTTTGGTTTCTAACTAAGGTTTTTTACACTTTCCTCGATTTAACAAGATTAGTGTAATTATTGGCACCATATCTAGCTTTAAGGCTTCGGCCTTAATTTAAATTTTTTTAACTTTAGCCTTAGACATTGCACCACTTGTCCAATCGTTTCTTAATACCATTCCAATTTACATCCCCTAGCTTTTTCCAATCCTAAATTCTGTTGGAAGTTTGCCAACTTTTCCAGGCATTCCTCACTTAACTTTGTGGTTAAATGTCTTGGGCAATCTAGTTTTAGGGGAATTGCAACATCTTGTGGGCTCATTGTATTTCCAATTAGCTCAAGCTTCGGAGGAGCATGCTCACCATCCTCCTTTTGAGTTACACAAAACCCTTGTTATTTTTTCAAAATCCCAAGCTTGTAGGGATATATAATCAATTGGGCAGTGTTGAGTGCTAACCTTAAGTGTTTGCTTTGCGGGGCAGTCTGTCTCTAACCTACTATTCAAACCAAACAAGCCCTCTGTGCCCAAGTACTTCGCCAATGCCATTTCACGTTGGTGTGGTGAACTGTTGGGAAAATTAGCCATCCTTATGTTACATGCGCGCAATGTTTCTGAGACCAGGGTTCTGTCCTTTTTGGGTTCATTTTACGATTAAAATCTCCCATCAATATAAGCAAATCATTGTCATACTTATCACAAAGACGTCCACATCTTCCTTAAAATTCCAGATCTCTTTCCCATATTCCTTATTGCTCCCCCCCTGCATGTAAGCATTCATGATTACCATATTGTCATGCTTATTTTCTGAGTCCAACAGACAAACTGCAAACCAGTAACCATTTGCATTTTATAGATAAGGGCATCACCCTTTTCGCATATTTATGTTGAAATTAAGGTCATAATCCACCCCGGTGGGCGCCCATATCAATTTTTCTTTTCCGTCCTGCTTAATGGAACGAATAATTCAATTATGGGAGTTTCGTCACACAGCCATGTTTCTTGCAAACACATTATTTCCCAACCTGTGGCTAGCTCTTTAAGGCTTTCTATTTTTACTTTACTTCCCAGCCCATTTATATTCCATGATACAATCCCAAAGCTGTGCGACGACCCATTATCCTAATCAAATTCACTTATTTATTTATTTATTTAGAAAACCCTCCTCCTCCTGACATGGCGAGGCAGGTAGTAGGTTAGTGTATATGTTTAACAATCATTAACTCTTAGAAAATACTAATACTCGGTGGATAATATCATCAGGGATGTCATTTGAGATGTCATCAGTGATGTCCTCGCTTGTCCCATTCCTAGTTGCTGGGACACTGGTTTTATTTTATTTGCTCCGCAATGAATGTTTTGCCACGCTGCCAAATAGGGATGGCACTACCATATGTGCTACTGTGAGAGAATGAAGCAGTCCTTAGGCACGCCCTTCCTTCAAGAACTGAATGACAACTGGTTCTTGTCCTTTCGCTCTGTCTGGCTGCACTGCTTGCAGCCCGTATGCCGCCATCAACTGTGCACTTTTGAGTGTGCCCTAGACATACGCTTGGGGATACAATCAGTCTAATCTATGGACATGAAGCTGCTGGTGTGTCCATTATAGACTTTGTTTTACAGGTGCCCTGAATGACTGTCATTGCTTCAAAACACTTGTTAAGAGCCTCCCTGGCATGCTTCTGCTACTGGTGATTTGGATCCAGGCTTGTCTTCTGCAGATGCACTACTGGCCGTCACTCCTTCAGTGGCTGCTGAAGAGGTTGGATCTGAACATGTTTGCTCCCTGGAACTGGTGAGAGAGGGCCCGCGGAACAATTATCTGTGGTAGCTAAGAATTGCAATGTTTCATCTACTACTCAGAACATTTAAACAAGCTGGCAGTTTCGAGCGGTGAAAAGTTTTTAATTCAGACATTTTTACCCTCTAAATTACTTTTAAATTACCTATTTTTTTTTATTCTCCTTTTTCTATTGACTTTTAATACAATTTGGCTCTCTGTGCTCTTATATTATTAAAGAAGCACAATGCTTTTATGATTTTAGATTCTTATAACTGGTTAAATATATATACTTTTAACATTGTTTTTTGGAAAGCTTTTCGTCACCTCATGACCAAGGAGCAGGTGTCATGTGGTCACATTTGAGCCTGGCAAGAACACAGCCATTTTACATGCCAACGTTTAAAGTTGACATCTTTTTCGAACGTTGACATTTGATTCGCATTTGCTTGCTTGTCAGTATGGTATAATGTTCCATGAAATAACTTTGATTACATTTATACACCTTCATATGTATATTAACAGAGCTTTAAACATTTTATATGAAAGCTATAGTTCACTGAGCAAAATGTTGTTGTTTGTTATTGTTCGCTTGGCGACAGCTTTGTCAGGATAGAATCAATATTGACAGCCTGGCTGGGACTTCGGTATGGCAACTTGGGTAAAGTTTATTCTATAAACAACATCACTACATTGTTTAGTTGGAGGAGCATTTCGCTGACACTATTGAGGTTGTTCCATGCTGGAATTCCAATCCACCTGATTTCAGTTTGCCTCCTGAGAAGGATAATACCCAGCTGTACACCAAGACAGGCTCCCATAATAAACATACCCTTACATATCTACGGAATTAGATCACCCACAGGGATTCTGGCAGATTCAAATACCCTAGGCACACTAGGCTAGGGAGTGCTAGGTAGGAGCATAACTATAAATATACTCATATACAAACATATATTCTATTTAACAGCACCATGATTGAATTGATAATTTTTTGCCATTCTTGTGATGCTGATTATTCAATTTTGTTTCCATCTATTGATAATTGCAGCATATAACTTTTACACAAGATTCTTATTGCTTCAATAAATATTTGAAATGCCAATTTGAGTACTTCTATTTCGAATAGGCTTTAGATCTGTTTCCACAATTTCCTTGGAGCGAGGTTGCACATAACACCTGTTACCTTGCTAGGTAATGGGTGCAGATGGTGCACAGTGAGCTAGTCAGAAATCAGACCAACATATCCTGATGGTGTGTGTGGACTCAGTCTTGTGCAGTTTGAATGTTTATGTTGTACGACAAATGCACAGTTTTACTGAGAAACTATGAACCGTACAACATGATAAAGCAATATTGCTAACAACTAGTAAGGTGCAGAGTTTCTTCATTATCTTTTGATAGTTCATATTCATAATGTGTGATGATAGAACCAGAATTCTGTTTATTTTTCTCCTAAATATTTGAATTCTCTTTCTCAGTTTCATACCTTTTTGGATGAAATGTTTGAACTATATATGGAATAATCAACCAAGATGTTAATCATCTCCAGTGATTGTAATCTAAAACAAATGGACTCTTTTGACCATAGAGAGTCTCCCAAATCTCCAAATCACTTTTTGAGAAATGTCTCATTGATTATTTCAGTGTAACAAAGAGATACTACCAGAGCTCTTTAAGGGTTCTCTCTCAGATGTATGTAGAATATTCTTAAATGGAAAATGTCAGGTGACACCCCCATTCACAATATATATCACTCCTGGTGAAGATCTTTACTTTTAGACTAAACAATTGTATGACCTGCTGATCTCCCCAATTTATTACACTTTACCATTCCACTGAGACTAGAGTGAGTCAGATTATTGATGTCTTCTCTGTTATGACCATATTTTAGAAGCATAAATAGACAATGACTATTAGTCCATTTTGGAACGTAAAGGTTCATCATTAATTCTCTTTTTGGACATGTGACCTCCGTGATTCTTTCTTTTAGAAGCTAATCAAGGAGTTCGAGGAATTTTTTTTCTCCAAATATTAACTATGGCAGATTGCCCTGAGGAAGGTGTTATACATTTTAGCCTCTTGAGCTTGTATTTTGGTTCCTGGTTTAAAAACAACCTATTGGATAAAAACAGATTTTTGTGGAGGAAACTATAGAAGACATATGAAAATCAAGAGTATCATAAACTAAGATCATGATCATTAGATAAAATAATAAAAATGTAATTTGGGCAGAAAAGAAGCAATATGCCAGGGATCATTTCTGTTTGAATTGCCTGGACATCTGCACGTTTGGAAATATAATAAATATTTGAGCAGGGTTACAATAAAAAACTAACATGTACTATATCTCAACTCAAGAGGACTCTGAATACAATATGTCAGTAATGATACTTCAGACAAAACTTTTGTTGCAGCACTATTGTAGTTCTATTTGTTAATTATAAATGAAGAACTGTTTATGAAATATATGCCTACTTCTTAACCAAGTAAGCCACGAGACTCCATTCATTTGTCTATTGTGTTTATTGAAAGCAATCCAAATTCTGGTTGAGATTTTGCACCCCTCTGTACAATAGCATCTTGTATCACAACTCATTAAAAAGCGTCTTTAAAACAGGAGGTGAATGTTACAGCTAGTTTACAAAATGGGGTCCTTCCAGCCATGAAAAATTATTGTTTGTTGGCCCAATCGTACAGGGAAGTTAAGGGCTAATCTCTGAAATAATCTTAAAGGAGCTCAAAGCCTGGGTTAAAGTATCATATTCTTGTGTCTACGCAAAACGGGGTTCAGTAAGGATTATTTTGTCCACAAAAAAGCTAGCTGTCTACCCCCACTCCATTGCTCTCGCTACATCATGGATGCACCATATATTACCGGGAAAGCTAGTTAAGAATAAGGGTTATTTCATTAGACTTGGGTAAAATAAGTGGAATTAAAACCTTTTAAATACGAGGACTGGGGGTTTCCCCTCACAAAACGATGCAATGTTGCATGATCCAGTGGAAGCGTTGAAGAAGTGATGTAGTGACAGGTAATAATGCAATTTGCAACCCCATTAGCAATTTCTAGAACTTCATAAATACATTAAACAGAAATTAACTAAGCTGTTTTTGTGCTTCGTTGATTTTGCTTTTACATTTGATACTTTGCACATAGGCAGATTCTGGGATCCATTAACTAGATGGGAGAGCAATATTGCTTATTACAACTTTTATGTAAGTTCACACCCATTATTGTGTATGTATTATATTCATTGAAGGCAATAAGGTAACGACTATGGATTCCCTACTTTGTGATGTTTGAACAATCGATGTAATTTACCTCTAATCCTATTTAGCCGATAAACTGCTCTCTTGGCACTTAAACTGTATACTGCTAGTGAATTTGTGCACCATATTTTGGGGTACCCGCTTACAAATGTACTGTTTGTCGATAACAGATATTTTTGCCTCGACTTGGATCGCCTTGCAAAATCTCTTGACTTATTTAAGAAAATACACTCAACAAAATGTACTTTCAGTAACCATGCAAAGACAAAATAATGATTCTGGGGACCAGACGCAAACCAAGAAATTTGTATCTGTGCAACTTAGTGAAAAGATTTTGTGCAAAATACAAAAATGTGCCATTGTTTTGATAAGAGTTGGAAATGCTATGTAGTCTCTGTTTAGTCAACAGTAGAGGCCACAAATTATGCAGTGTGTAAACTTTACAAATCTCAAGGTGAACCAACAGCTGGGCCAGGCCTGACATATGTAGATGCAATATTTAGCCCTATCATATTATGTGCTTGCTTAAATTTTAGTGGGGTTTTACACAAATCCTATAACATATTATTTTGTAATTCAATGTACTCCGTTTTTGGCTTAGGCTCAGCTGTGGCCCAATCACAGGTAAGACATGAATTTGGTCTTATAAAGAGCTCCCCTATCTATCATGAAAATAAAATGATCCGTTCAAACTCCCTTGGACATTTACTATGGTACAAGTGTCATGGTTATAAGGTGGAGCGTGATAGCCTATGGACAGATATTATCATGACCCCATGAGGAATTTCAGTCTTGTTAAGCTCTGGTGCAGGTGTGCCTTCACAGTGCGTCAACTGCACTGATACTCAAGAGAAAGAATTAGTGGTGCTACACTTTATTGTCTCTCCAAAGAGAAAGGGAGAAAGGGTGGATGAATGGATAGATGAATGGATGAAAGATGAGAGGATGGATGGGTGAGTGAGTGAATGAGTGAAAGGATGCACGGTGAAAGAAAGGGTCAATAGATAGATGGATGGATTGAAAAGCTGGAGGGAAGGACGAGTTGAAAGGGTGGGTAGACGGATGAATGTATGGACGAGTGAAAGGGAGGGTAGACGGATGGATAATGAAAGGGTGAATAGATGGATGTATTAGTGAGTGGAAGGATGGATAGATGAGTGAAAGGGTAGATGGATGATGCATGGATGGGTATGTGAGTAAAATGGTTGATTGGTGGATGAGTGAAAAGGGGGATGAATAGATGCATTAATTCGTGAGTGAAAGGATGGATATACGGATGGATGAGTAAAAGGGAGGATGGAGGGATGAGTGAAAGGGTGAATGGATGGATGGATGAATGAAACTGTGAAAGGAAGAGTGATAGGATGGATGGATGGCTGAAAGGATGAATGGATGAATGGAAGAAATGAGGATGTATAGGTGAAAGGATGGATGAGTGAGTGAAAGGATGGATAGGTTTGTAGAAAGATGGATAGGTTTGGATATGGATTGGCGAATGGATGGACGGAATTGTGACAGAATTAATGTTGGATGAAAGACTGAATGGACGACAGAATTTAAAGGTGAAATTGTGATTATCAGCAGGTGGATGGAAGGATGAAAGCATTAATGCACAGATGCTTGGATAGAAGAGACAAGCAAGTTCTTCTGTTGAGGGTTGTTATGACTTTCTTTGCTTGCTTGGTGCTGTAAGAGCTTTTGTTCAAAGTGAGGGATATTTTAATTTTCCCTTGTTGGAAAGCATGCAATTGTGTTTGCACACATATGGGATATGCAAACAAAATTGCCAGCAATATAAAAATTAACCAGTGGCCCTGGAACCCAGGCGCTGAGAATCAGTCCTTTTTAGGTGGCTGTTGAGGTGTGATAAGGCGAAACGATGTCACTCACAGTGTAAAACAGACAATGACATGGGCTGATCTTTCGCCCCAAGCTGTGGTGGACGGAAGCGACATGTAATTGACACTTGATCAGATCAATGGATGTAGAGGGCGGACAAAAAGCCCGTTCCTGTATGTAAAACAAGTGTATGTATTGCATTAAGCTAAAGCTGCTTTTAGGCCAGCCCAATACATGTCAAAGCGGTACAAAAGGTGGGGGGCCTGGCTGAAGACGGCTGAAATGCTAGAAACCGGTCCTAGGAAGCTTGTTTCCGGTCCAGGGAAGGCATGGCTTCGCAGTTCGGGCTGGACTGTTCCCATGAGGCACAGGGTCAGACTGATTTGCATATGGCCATGTCTGAACTGGGGTGGCAGAGTGGGCTAAAGAACGGTGATGGATTAAACCCAGATCTGTTGACTGGGTGTAAGTGTTTGATTGGTTCAGATGCTCTGTCCATCACCACCCCCTTTTGTACCGCAATACATGTCAAAAACATGATTTTATTTCAGGCTAAATTTCACGTCTCATATTTAGAAAACGCTGGAGAATGTGTTTGTGCAGTTTCTTGCAAACTGAAAACATTCGTGCAAATCAGTGGTTCCATCGTCTGCCCCATTGTAAGGACCGCCTGCTTTTCCCAATGAGCCGAGTCACGCCAAATGCGCTCTGCATTTTGCACCAGTGAAAAGTTTCAATGTTCTGTCCGCCTGCCTCCCAAACACTCCCATCCATTGATCCGCTTTAATCCTTTAAGGAGTGGGTGGACGTCACAACAAATCTCACATCTGTCTAACAAAAGCAAATCCGGCAATCATTTTAAGGGATTTGACTGTGTCAAAAGTGTTGCTTTAACGGTGATGTCTGTGCTGCAGTCGCGCAGGTTATCCAACGGGTAACTGCTGCGAGTAAAGGCAACAAACGTAGAAAAGGAATTATGAAAATATGAAAAGACACTGTATTCACCCTCTGAAGGATAATCCCCACTTTCAGCCCCCCTCCTTGGCCTCATGTGCTGGGAGGCGGCAACGCTACGGTAATTTAACGCTGTTTTCTGCTTATTTCTGAAGACCACAAGACTAAACAGCAGGCTTCATTTGACGCTTCTCTGGGCACCCTGGCATTTTAAAATACATGGCATGCCATACGAATCCGCACAACCCGCGCCCGCCACCCAAAATAAATAAACATTTATTTTTACTTTATGGTATAAATGGTGTTAATTGTCGGTTTAAGAAAAAAAATATTCCCAAATCGCAACAGCTGGGATTTAATCAAACATTCTACTGTCCACTGGAGTCCTTCTAAAGATTAATTTAAAACTGGTAGCCAAGTATGCATCTCTTTCATGCCATATTTTTGATACAACTCCGAACTAAAAAAATACCTCATTTGATATTGGAATAATTAAATGTGCATCTTCATTTTGATTCAAATTTTTGCATATCACAATTAATGACATGTTTATTGATATCGCTATGCATGGGCATTTGCACACAACATATCTAAAACTATCACAATCTGGTTCGCGAAGGGCACAGTTCCTTTTTGGCTCATTCAATGCTTGCCCAGCCTCTTTACTTTGCATCTAGCTTGATTCGAATATTATAGTTGTAAGAAGTTTTGAAGAACTGACTTTTTTGCTTCCTGTATTGCTATGACAGATACTTTTAAATCACATGATGGTTGGATTAAAGGGGGATCTTTAGTGCAGGGGCAAAGACCATCATGCTCGTTACCCTAAGAGAGCTGCCAATTGACCCGCTTTTTTGGAAATCTGTCAATTTCACGTAACTAGGCTCCGCCACTTACGTTTAGGATGTGCTGTGTGGTTGTAATTGGATGTGCTTGCTGAAGTCCATGTCTGAATTCAGGCCTAATGCTACAAAAAATGAATGATCCTTGAGTTAGGGTTAAGGCGACCTCTCGGGCTTTAGAGCAGACCTTGGGCAAGTGATGTAGAGTCCCTTTAGTGATAAGCCCCTTTGAACCTCCTATGAACTCCCTCATGATAACAATGGGAGGGATGTTGATGTCTCCTAATCCACATCCCTATACCCATTTCTGCACCTTTTTTCTAGTTTGGAAACCATGAGAAGAAGGCTGAAAATATTCAGATATGGATGACAGTCAGAGGAGGCTTCCCAGGACACGCTCATTGCAGAGGCCTCACTGAATTGATGGATGATTTACTCGCCGCTGTCAAAATACCTCATTGCACACCTCGTCCGGCTGCTCCTCGTTTACAGCTAGCTCTATCACGCGTGGTACAAATCAAATGGATTTACTTCCCTTACCTCGATTACTGCTCATTGGTTTCCCCACGGATGTATGGCTTTTAGTGAAAACCCCCTGGTGGACTTTAGGATTCATTCACCCTAGGAGCCCGGCCACTGGAAGGACCTCCAACCTCACGGTGAGGTCTTCTTTCACCCCGAACCCCAGAGTCCGGCACCAAGCAGGTGCGGCCTTAGGCATGTGCAAGCTGTGCACCTGCACAGGGCCACCAAACCTCAGGGGCCACCACGCCAATATATATCCTTAATATAATATTCCTCCGAGGATGGATACATATTTGCGTGGCGGCCCCTGGCAGGGATTTGGTGGCCTTCGGCTCTGTTCCACTTCCAAACACCCTGACCTTCCCCCTCTTCACTGGCCTCGGCGCTTCGCCCCGCACTGACCCCCCCTTCCAGGGCCCCCCACCTACGCTCCCTGCCCAGGGCCACCTTGAGCCTAGAGCCGCCCCTGCACCAAAAAAAACGTGCATGCTTGCAGAAGTGCCCAGCATTAAAAAGTGATTTGTGTAATCTCTGTCCTGATGATGGCCTGATGTAATACAGGTCAAAATGCCGTCAACATAATCCAGCGGACTGACAGCCCTTGGCACTTAACATGCTTCTGTAAAATTATTTTCCCCAGTATTCATGTTTTGTACTATTTTAAGTAATGCCTTCTGGCTGGTGTTTTTTCACTTTGTCACGTGCCTCACATGTGCCGTTCACCCTTCCATGAGCCCTATGGGTGCACTTTTTGTTGATTACACATACTAAAAGTAATTATGGTACTGCTGTCTGAAATAAATCCCTATGCTTATTAATGAGTACAGAACATGATAGTCAACTATTTGGTGTTCTCTCTTTCCTCTTTTGTTCCTATGTAATTGATTTTGCACAAATTATTGTTACAATGCTTCCAGTTGAGCCCTAGAGTTTGAGCTAAGGCATTATGTATTGCCCCTGATAAATAAGGAAACCATTTGGTATATTATTTATTGGGTGCGATAAATAACACCTATTACGAGTTCGTTAGGAATAGCAATGCAGATTTTGGTGTTTGATGCTCCAAAGTATGTATTATACAGTAAATAGCATATGTTTTCCCCTGTTATATTTCAGCAGGTTTGAAATGCCAAACTTTAACGAAGGTTGAGTTATTTAACGCATCCGATAACTATCAGCTGTGTGTAAATACCTTCAAATTCGTAATTCCGACCCATGTGTAAACAGGAGTTTATGTATGGGTCGGAAGAATATGAGTAACTCATAATCAGGCCCTAATTGTTTTACATCTTGATGGTATAAGTCACATTGTATTAGACTAGCCAGACTCAGCGAAGCTTCAAACGTCATTGTTTTATCCCTGGCTTAGTTTTCAAATTGAATCCTTAGAAGAAGGTCTCTCAGAGCCAACATGTGTTTTACTCTGTGCCATAGAAGTTTCTTAAGGCTCACATATAGGAAAGCATTTTTGCATATTTTGCCTGTGAACAAGCGTTGATACTACAAGAGTTAGTAGTTGGTCATGTGTTGGTGCCTTGATCATTACACTCTAGTTCAGAAGTTCAGTGCGTATGGACAATCTCTAGCCCTCTTCCCTTACTACATTTAAGAGCAATATTTTTTTTATTCTTTATAAATATAGCACATATAAAATCTACAAAAAATGTATCTAAAAATGGTTGCAGAATACAAAAAATGCTTCCAGATGGAATAAGAAGATAGAGCCTAATTACAATGCCAGTCGGATTTTCACCCGACCGGCACGTGGCCGAAGCAGGACCACCCAACTAGAAGTTGGCGGTCCCGCTGCCCGCATTATGATTCGACCACCGTTGGTCGCAATGTGTATATTTTGCATTGCGGCATGTGCTGCGGACTGCAGCACACCTCGCAATACAAAATATACACATTTTAAACATCTCTGCACGATGTGGCAGGCACCATGCCGTGCCTGCCACATGGTGCAGGGATGTTTAGGGGGCCCCAGAGTGGAGGACTAGGGGGGAAAGGCCTTTTCATGGCGGGTCACCCGCCATAAAAAGGCAATCAGAAAGGGACATTCTAATCCCTAATGTGGTGCCTGGACACGAGTAGGAATAGGAGTCCAACCGCCGCACTGACAGGATCCTTGATCAGCTGTGGCTGTCTTTCCCCCACCAGCCAAGCTTCGACCGCCTGCACCCTAATGCGGCGGTCGGATCCAATGGGCTGGATGGCGGTGGGACCGCCACTGATGGCCTAACAGTGGTGGTCCCACAGTCATCGTAATCAGGCCCATAGTTACACACTTATCTCACAAATCCCTGAGATGTGAAAATTGGTGTTTATCCCAAAAAAATATTAAATCACAGAACCTGAAAACGTAGAGAGGCGTCAAGGAGTTCAGGGCCTTCTGTATTCATAATCAATGCATTATTTCCAAATACAGCATAGTCAGTTATACAGTCAAACCCAAAGGGAATTCAGTACCTGCAACTATTCCTACCAAGATAAGTTGTTATTTTGGCGATGAGACATAGTTGTACACTGAGCCACGGTTAGGAAAGTGTAATCATCTATGAATTAAGTTTACACATTTTCTTCATCTATTCTGAAGAAAATCTAATATTTATAAATATCAAATAGACATTCGTGAGGGATTAAAAGCATGAAACTTTGACTTATTCTTCCATGGACTATTAGAATCATGTGTCTACCTATATGTTTGTGGGCATAATAAAGTATTTTTTTATTGAGCTGATTAAGAGCAGAATTTGTTTTGTGTAGACATGCTGGAATTGTTTTGTACCATTTATGTCAAACGCAAATTAGTGTTTTTGTTACATATTTAATGTGTGTTATTTTATTTGGACTTTTTATATGTGTATATATGCATTTAATGTAATATCCTTTGTTTTATTTAGAATGATTTCACTTTTCTGGTATTCAATATTTTTGTTTTTCATGATTGTTGTTATGTTTCCTTGGTTTTAATATGTTGGTGATATTTGGTAGTTCTGTAATTTTCTTTAAGATATTGTCATGTTTTAGATTTTTTTTCTGCGATATTTTTCTATCTAGAGTTGTGTCTTTACTGTTTAAGTATAGTGCTTGAGATACTTATGCTTTAGATCTTCTTTGTAAATATCTGTGTATGTCGATATTGTTTTCTCGATATAGTTTAATACAATCCTACCATTCATACTTCAACTGCTGATTCTGCTGCAAGTCATAACATGTTACCATCCACTTCAATTACTTAAACAACTACTAGTTCTGCTAATTAACCATTATTGTTACTGCTGCGTGCACCACTACCTGAAGCCCTATTTCTAGACCTAGTGTACAAGGTGCAATGCTCTCAATGTGACTCATTCCGCAATTTGAGGATAACTTTTTTAAAATAATTTCGATAATGTCTGTTAATCCTCGCAGGACTTCATGATCTTCACGCGGAGGTTTCTTCAATATGATTGTATGACGATGAGCACCAATTAACTAGGTATGCTCTCTCTAATGGTGTGTTTATTCTAAATATACAACTACGGTATATCTTGAATGGGCTAATAATTTGTACCCAATCATTGACATTAATAGGTTGCTAGTCCCCTATTTGTCCTGATGAAGACCCCGCCGCAAGGGTTCCACTGATTCCTGCATCGTCTGTGGGTCGAAACGTCGACAACTCTCCTCCTTGCTCCAGCCCCCCATCCACAATTGTTACATATATTGTTTTACGTGGGGCATGTGTTTGTTTAAGTGATACATTTTGATCTATGACCGTTCTGTACATTTGAATTGATTTACAAATGCGTCAGATACATATCTGATTTTATTGTCACTATTCCCTACCTGCACTACCCTCACTGTATCACTTCTTCTTTACTCCCAGAGGCACTATTCAACCTGTTCAAATGAGTAATGTTGGATACTATATCCTGGTTTGGTCTATAATGTGAATAAAACATTGTAGACTCATTAAGTGTTTCCTAATTTAATTTAAATTGTGTTAATCATTAAATTTCCACTAATTCTGTGTCCTAGCTGTTATTTCTGCTCAAAAAGCAGTGCTTAATTTGAGCCGGTGGTTTCTGGTGCTCGGTACTAGCACTTAATTGTCAACACCAGCACTTCTGATGGTCTGCCACATGGTAGAGCTGTTTGTATGCTTTATAGATGCACACAACAACAGTTGTTCATTAATTCAATATACATTAAAAGTTATTAATACCTTCCGCCCGAACTAATCTTATAGCTTTGGGGTCCTGGAACAGTTTGAATTGTCATACTTGTAGGAGTGTGATAACTAGTAGTTGTATTGGTGCTCTCATTGGCAGTGCTGGAAGGGGCTGTGGATGGTGCAAGTTGCAGTGGCCTCCAGACGAGGTCCCTGGCACTTATTTGTTTTACAAATTATGCACTGCCGAAAAGTGGGACAGCATCACATTGAGGGTGTTGGGAGGGGGGACTTATCGTTTCTTTGGCTAAACTATATCAAATGGCAATTAAAAAAAATTAAGTAATTTGAGCTGTACAAAAACGGAGCATTGCTACATGAGACTGTAAGAAGATAACTAGGTTGTTTTAATTGCTAGAGGTCTAAGACAAATGAAGATAGATTGCAGTTGAAACTGATGATGAGAAAGTGCTCGGACCGAAGAGTAGGCCATGAATAACAGCTGTTGTGATTCACAGTGTGGGGGACAGTGGCAAAGTCTTTCTGGTGATATAATTTT
Source organism: Lissotriton vulgaris (assembly GCF_964263255.1). Lineage (NCBI taxonomy): Eukaryota > Metazoa > Chordata > Amphibia > Caudata > Salamandridae > Lissotriton > Lissotriton vulgaris. Next base: position 938,120,688 of record NC_141699.1, read on the forward strand.
GCTGTGAATACATGTTAATTGTCTGACATTAATGTAATGATAAAACCCTTTTCTGACGTGCATTTCCTTACATCTGGGGTAACATGTCTCAGACCAGTCTTCTCCTAGGCCACCTAGCACAGCGACCCTCTCCTTTTCCAAGCTTTCTTTCCTTGCTGGTTACAGAATTGATTTCCAGTGTGTGTGACATCCATAATCTTCAATACCCTAGGGTGCACTGAGAATATTGCATCTGTGCCCTTCATGAAACAAAGCTTCTTCTCCCCTTGTTTAACGTTATTTGGGATTGTGTTAGATCTCATAGTTGCTGGGGGCACTCCATTTGTCTCACAACTTCTCTGTATAACTATGGTGTACATTTTTGGTTATCTGGTTACACCATATAATTTTAATTAAACTTTGTCTCTTGATTCTTGCTTCAGTGTCATTTGGAGAGTCATGTCAATCCAGTGCAATACTTACCTTAAATGCTACAATGATCTCTGAGTTGTCACTAGGTTTGATTTTGCCAATTATGTGCACTATCATCTGTCAGGTTGATCATATAAATAAACATTACTTTCATTGATGTTCATGCAAGACTTCTTCCCCTTTTTACCATGGGTGTCCTGGGTGCAGAGTGTGTTATTTGAGGCATTCACTTTTGATGCATGTCTGGGTGGTTTGCCCTCTTTATCATCCAGGCCAGACAGATTGCAGCAGTAGTTCTTTGATGACCCCTATAGATTTGTGTTCACTTGTCTATTTACACCACTTGCTGTGTGTTCAGACTTGGTGCTTCTCATAGACGTATTCCACACCACCTTAAGTGTTACTATTTCCTGAAAGTTGTTAAATCACCCAGGTTGAAGGTTGGTTTTGAGGTCCAGGTACAGATTAGTCTTTTCATCCATTATCCTTCAACATGTGGCAGATTTGCCTGTCTTTGGTCATTCTCAGTGTGCAAGTAGACAAGACGCCTTCCTGGGCCTTGCAGGGCCGGCTCTAGGCTCATGGTGGCCCTGGGCAAGGAGCATAGGTAAGGGGCCCGGAAGAGGGGGTCCGGGCGGGGCGGAGCGCGCAGGCACGTTAAGAGGGGAGGGGGTCAGGGTGTTTAGAAGTGGAACAGAGCCGGAGGCCGCCAAATCCCTGCCAGGGGCCACCACGCAAATATGTATCCATCCTCAGAGGATTAATATATTAAGGATATATATTGGCGTGGTGGCCCCTGGGGTTTGGTGGCCCTGTGCAGGTGCACAGCTTGCACATGCCTTGAGCCGGCCCTGGGCCTTGGATTTCATGTGCCACCTTTGAGTTGAGAAGCGTATGTTCTTTATCCTAAAGTGACCAAACTTACATTTTTGTTTCAACCAAAGTAACATTAGCTGTTAGTGTAATTGTTATGTTAGCAGTGTTTGCCCTTGTGGCAATGCCAAGTTCATTAGTCAAGAATACATGAGTATCTATACAGTATCATCTTAAGAATTGTGGGTGCCCTGGGCAATAGTTGGTGGGGTGCCCCTGTAGGGAACACATTTATATGTGATTACACATTTCCTGCTACTTCAAGCTACTACCATGCCAAGCAATATTGAAGTGAACGTTCAACTATAACAGGGTCAAACAAAAACAGGTGAAATAAAGCAGTGTGCTGAGTTGAGTTTTATTGTGTTTAAATGCCACAGCAGGAATGAATCGAATTCCAGAATGACACCATGTTTGCATAATGTTTAGTATTAAATCCCTTCGATTTGCTGCAAGCACTCATTAAAATGCTACCACTTCACCAAATGTAGCTCCCCTTTGGAGTTTGTTTACTTCAGATGTACCTGTAACCGCTCTCTGTTGTCCTGTAAGCTTTCCCTGGTTAGTCCTTTGCACCTTTGCTGAGTGGTACTATTGCTGATGCATCTTTTGGTATTTTATTCCCTTGTTTCCTTATGTGCATAGGACAGAATAATCACTGGGGACAGAGGTCGCTATAAACACACAGCTAGAATTGCAATTTTCTCTTGTATAATTATGTTTGGATTTTAGTCAAACCATTTTTTTCTCTTGAGGTAGGATGGCTCATGTTATTGTAATTACTTTTCTTTCTGTAACTCCAGCTCAGTCGTGATCTCAATGTTTGTTTTGTACTGCAAGCACAATACATATGTACGGTATGGGAAAACTACTTTCTTGAATCTGTTTGTAGAACAGTATTTTGAAATAGGCATTTGATTTTCATAAACTATTTATAAGACTGGCTCTGTCTCTTAATGACAGCCCGTAGTTTAACCTGGTTGTGTTTGTTCTATGCATGCACTAAGGACTTTTGGGGCATATTTACTAGCCCCTATCGCCACTGCAAAGTCACTTTTCAGGATGTTGTGGTGGCGATAGGGGCTTTGCCTTATTTACAAAGCAGCGTTAAGCCACTTAACGTGGCTTAATACTGCCTATTAATAAGGAACCCTTTCACGCTATGCTTAGTGTGAAAGGGGCGGGCAAAGGGTGTTGGGGTGGGCTTTCCACCGCAACACCCATTGATTTTGATGCTGCTCCATTTTTACAAGGGTGGCGTAAATATGGGGCAAAGCCAAAATTAATACCAGGGAAAACCTGGTCTTACACTGGCAAAACGAGGTGAAATGTTCAATTTCTCCATGTTTTTGCTGTTTCAATGTGTTCTGCGTTGTGCAGCACACATGCAATCAGAAAAATTCCAATGATTCCTTATGTGCAGGAAGGTGGCCCTTCTTGCCCATAAATAATACATTAAAAAAAAATACGTTTTGCAACTTCTTATGTGTGCTGCATTGAGCAGCACACATAGAAGTTACAAAATGCCATTTAAATATTGTTTATGTGCAGGAAGGGACACCTTCCTCAACATAAACAATCATTCCCCTCAATGCAGACACCCTTGCACTATGGTGCAAGGGTGCCTGCATTGGCGCTAGGCAGCTAGATGTAGCACCAGTGCAGGGGAAAATGCAGGGCTGCACCATATTCGTGTAAATATGGTGCAGCCCTGCGTTTCTAAAGCGACATAGCGTGTCATTAGCCTTCTAGGCTTAACGACACACTTCCCCACTTTACTAGTAAATATGCCTCTATGTGTGCAAGCCCGTATCTTGAGTTGTCCTTCAATTCCTTTCATCTGTCGGTTGCTGCACTACTCTGTATAAGAATTTGTTTAGTCAATCCTGGTCAACAAGGAATTCCTCAATGTGTTCCTTGCATTTTCCACTATATCTGTATGTTACTTATTTCTTCCGTATCTATTCCTCTGATCAATTTACTTCCCTAGTTGCTTTTATTCTTTTGCTCTTTTGTTGCTCTTTTCTTCTCGTTTGGTCGATGGGTTACCTGTCATGTCTTATATTTTGCATTTGTACTGTGCAAATTAGATAATGGAAGTACAGTCAGGTCTCTGTGTTTTTATAGTGCAATACCACTGTATCTTTTGACCTCGATAAGAAATTATGTAGGGCTATTATTATTACCATTCAGGCCTACAGAGCCGCATTCTTTTGGAATGAAAAATTTGCGGGCACACTGGCGACTGAAAGTTAACTGTGTTTATGCAGTAATTTTCTTGTTTTGACTTCCATTTAATTAATTTCAATTTGTGGTCTGTCTGCTATGCAGAAACTATGTGACAAAAGAGGAATTGTCATTTCCCTTTTGCTCTAGACCCAAATGTTTATACATTCTCATGCAGATCAACTTTGTTAATGTTGCACTCGCCATACAATATGATGATTCATTCTTCCATTTGAAATGGTGGCTTTTGCACATTTTTCAGCTCCATGGTGCACCGTACAGTAACCGGAGAGTTGTTTATTTACTTATAGCTGTTTCTTTAGCTGGACACCGCTTGAACTATGTAAAGATGAAAGACCCCAACTAACTATGGAGTTTCCCGCTCACTTTCTGCCCTTAAACCTAAAGTTTGTATGATTTTATCTTGTTTTGGCCACATTTGGACTTCTGCTCTCCAGGACCCACAGACTTGCAGATGAAGTCTACATTGAAACAATGTTGAATTATTCTTGCATGGTACATCCCTATATAACAAGCCCCAATAACATTGAGGTGATTAGTAGGATCCAGTCCTGATGAAAGTGCCATATTACCATACAGTACTGAAATATGTTGATCTCTCTTACAAAAGGTAGGGACACATTGACTATATAAGGCCAGTTCACATAGGTAAACTCAAATTTAAGTTTTCCTTTGTGAATTGGGCCCTCCGACTTCAGGTTTAAACTTAGACTATAGGTCTAAACTTAGACTCCCATTGTCTAAGCTTAGAGTTCAGGTCTAGACTTAGACTCAGCTCTAAACATAGACTACAGGTCTAAACTTAGACTATAGGTCTAAACTTAGACTATAGCTCTAAACTTAGACTCCATTGTCTAAGCTTAGAGTTCAGATCTAGACTTACGCTTCAGCTCTAAACGTACACTACAGGTCTAGACTTACGCTTCAGCTCTAAACGTACACTACAGGTCTAGACTTAGACTTCAGCTCTAAACGTAGACTACAGGTCTAGACTTAGACTTCAGCTCTAAATGTAGACTACAGGTCTAAACTTAGACTACAGGTCTAAACTTAGACTATAGGCCTAAACTTGGTCTACAGGTCTAAACTTAGACTATAGGTCTAAACTTAGACTACAGGTCTAAACTTAGACTTCATGTCTAAACGTGGACTTCAGGTCTAAACTTAGACTTCATGTCTAAACGTAGACTACAGGTCTAAACTTAGACTTCATGTCTAAACGTGGACTTCAGGTCTAAACTTAGACTTCATGTCTAAACTTAGACTACAGGTCTAAACTTAGACTTCATGTCTAAAGGTAGACTTCAGGTCTAAACTTAGACTTCATGTCTAAACTTAGACTGCAGGTCTAAACTTAGACTTCATGTCTAAACTTAGACTACAGGTTTAAACTTAGACTTCATATCTAAACTTAGACTACAGGTCTAAACTTAGACTTCATGTCTAAACTTAGACTACAGGTTTAAACTTAGACTTCATGTCTAAACGTAGACTTCAGGTCTAAACTTAGACTTCATGTCTAAACTTAGACTACAGGTCTAAACTTAGACTTCATGTCTAAACTTAGACTACAGGTCTAAACTTAGACTTCAGGACTCAGTTTGCCTGTGTGAATTGGGCCCTTTGACTTTAGGTCTAAACTTAGACTTCAGGTCTAAGTTTACATTTGCGGATCGGACCCTTTGTGTTCAGTTTTGTGAAAAGATTTGAGTGCCCAAAATAAAGTTTCCTGGTGATTGCATACATGTAAATACTCGCTGGAGGGTGTTTTGATGTACAGTGCCCAATGACCATGTGGTGGATGGACCAATGGTCACAGATTTCTGATGGTGGAGCCAAGTGAGGCTCTGCCACCAGAAGCTGAACTGTTACCCTGATTCAGGGGCAGCCATGTTTGGGGGCATTGGATCTCGACAAGACCGACAAGTAGAAATGGGGCTACACACTTTTTAAAATCCTCACACAACGAGATTAAAATTTGGTTGGACAGTGTTCGTCCCAAGAACTTTATTTAAACATCATTGCGCACAGTACATAATCGCAGTGGTTTGAACTACGATCCCTAGAATGCCTTGGAAATCCATAGTTCAATGGTTTCACACGGCTCAATCATACACCATGTGATGCGGTGACGCGTCCACGTTGATGCGACCACGCCCACCGCTACCCAGAACTATTCACGGCTCTGCACTTCAAAAGGCAAGAGCTACCGGCAAAACATCGCTAAAACCCGGGGACACAGTCCGAATAGGCGCGCATATGGGGAAGGACTCTTGATGTTGTGAGTATGGGGCACTACGGACAACGCGTTACGCGCTACACAGGTATGATTAAATGCTGCCTTATTTTACGAGTCCCTAACAACACAAGCAGCTCTGTTTCTTCTTTCTTCTTTTAAACTCCCTCCTCCAGACAATATTGACCTGAGTGGGACTAAAGGGCAACCCCACACTGCTGCGATCCCCTGAAAAGCAAACATTCTCCCGAATTGGGGTAAGGGGGACTGTACGCAATTGGGCAAATATATTTTTATGTGTGTTGACGTGTGTGAAATGGGTTGTGTGGGTTGAGTGAGAAGGGTGTGGTGTGGGGAAATAAATAAATAATTTTACTGATTGTTCGGTCACTTCACTTGGATTAGTGGCAGAATGCGAGTCATACCACCACTTCACTAAATAAATTACAGAACAATAGGCTCTGTTAGAAATTGATTAACAGATCATGTAACAAATGACTACGACATATGATGGCTCCTACACACCCTCCCTGTTTCATTAGCATGGGTGTACAGAGCACATCACAATTGGGAATTTTGTAAAGTACGAATTCTTTTGATGGTTGTCCTTTTTTCCATTTTTGTTTCTCACAGATGGAGTACGGCACACCTCTCAGGGCATAAGATAAGTGATCTTTGTTTCGGGTGTGTCACACTAAGGACCAGCTATCTTACATATATAGCAATAGGGAGTTTCCTTTTTGCAACATTTACCAGGGAGGACATTTTTGCCCAAAAGAACGTCCAGGACCTGTTTAGGCCCTCGTTCGGACTGAAACATGTTGGCACTAGGGTCATTAGACCATAATACTCCTTGTGACCCACATAGTTTTTTGTATTTTTAATATCCTCTGCGGCTCCAATAATAAAGGGATACCGGGATCTGCAGGAGGACTTTTCATCTTTATACCGCCTGGCCATTTCTTACTAAGTGCTCCCTGAGATATGGTTGAGTCCACCCTGACCTTTAGGAGTCAGGGTGAAGCCGATGATGAAGCATGACACTACTAGAGTGTGTGAGGGTAATAATAACAAAAGGAATTGCTTCCATTCCCACAATCTAGTGGGTAGTAGTTGAAAGGTCTCTTTAATTTTTCCCATTTCATTGAGCTTTTAGAGGTCGTCTAGAAGCGAGTGTGGTACTTGTTGTGGTAGAGGGCATTGAATCTCTGCCAATTTATGGAGGAATATGCAGTTCTGACCAATTGTAAACAACGCCCTAGGCCTGCTAAAGCTCTGCTGAAGGCTGCTGAAGTTCTACTGGCCTCTCCTGCAACTGACCTTTCCTGCATGAATGCAGTAATGGTAAAGTACAAAGGGAGCCCAATAGAGATCCCTTCTGTCATGACTAAATGTGGTAAGCCTTTATCACCATAATCCTTTCTGCTTATCACAACTTGTTATTTTAATACTTGACTAATTTTTACTTCCCTGAATTTTTTTTGTTTTTTATACCAATCATTCGAACATGCACCTTCTTACATACAGATAGACTGATAAAAACCCAAACAAGTAAGGTTGCACACAAGCCACAAGTATTACTTCTAGTAACGGGCTACAGACTTTCATCCCATAAGCTACATTTATCTCAAGGCGATGGTGATTTAAGAGGTACACCATCCACTTTGTGAATGTTGCTGGGTGAACTCTGGGTGAGTAGGCTTTGGTCCAGTGGACCACTCTCGCCTTTCCCAAACTTTTCTCAAATAAGATTTTTTTGAAAGCAGCAATGGTCCCTTTTAGGGACACAATTGTTTTAAAAAGAAGAAAAGCTTCCCATTTGAGATTACAAACATAAGTATGGAAGTTTGTCCTTCCTTGCAGGCCACCAATACTATGTTTGTAGCCACTCGCAGGAGATTGCAAATAGCAACCTATCTTATTAATGTTCATTAGGCAGATCATTCAGCAACCCCCTTTGACTGGAAATTACATAGGTCATAATGGAAATCTGAGAGTGGTCCCAAAACATCAGCGTGGGAATTTGCGACCTGTCTCTTAGTAGATCTACCCCCTACTGCTTCCTTTGTCCTCTTTTGCTCCTTGCCATTGAAACTAGTTTGAAGAATTTCTTTTAACAAAACATCCATTACAGGGAATATTATATACCCTAATCTAATACCATTACTGCATTGTCCTCACCCTCATGAGAACTGTATAATGTTGAGAAGTGTATAATATTCTATAATGTAACACATTATTTATGAAAGCAACAAATGTATGGATATAAACTTGTTAAGTATTTTTGTGAATTTTACACTTTCCTGTAAGTAACCTGGGAGAGGGCCGATTCCAATCTCCCCAAATGTAATTCTACGCAACAAATCATCTAACTAGTGATTGTGAGCAACATTTTAGGAGTCATGGTTTTGGAAGAAGGATGGCAATCCTAAATGTGTTCTCAACTTGATTACGAACATTTGCATCATTTTCAACCAATTAGTGATTGTGAAAAGTGCATTTTGTGTAATATGGGTGCCAAAAGTTGCAGTTCTATTGCTTGTCTGATATTTTGTTGCTTTATTGACAAGTGTGATTTATATTGTTTCTCCGTTTTATTGCCCATTCACCTAGGCTTTGATTCGCTCTGATCGCATGTTCAGAGTCAAAGAGGCTTGGGGCCCAATTTTACACCCCAGACTGAGCACCCATAGTTCTGTTAATGAGGGAATATCTGTCATGTCACCATTGATATTGCCAGGTTGACCTTGGAGCTGCACGGATCAGGGAAAAAGCCCGAGGCACTGTATGGCTTTAGGTCATCCAACAACAGCAGATGTGTGGTCATTGGCAGTGTTCCTGGGGCCTTATTTATGAAAGCCTTGCGCCACCGTTGTGTCACTTTTTCCCATGTTAAAAGTGACGCACTGGCGGCGCAAGGCCTTCATAAATAAGGCCTCAGGTCTCTGGTGGTTAGTTTATATACCATAGGCCCATGCTTATAGAGGAGATCGTTCAGTGGCTAACAAAATAGAAGTGGTGATAGATGATCTCCCTTAAGTACCACTTGTTATATAGTGCCAGGCACAATAAAAGTGATGATATAGAATTTCCTTTGAATTACCTTGGTATCCTTTCACTATAAGGATGATTGTTGACCCTTCCACTGCTTCAGGCGAAACCTTGTGTGCAAGTGATTCTACTGGGTTTTAGTGTGCTTTACCATACATGTGTGCCTGTTAATTGTGGAATTGCACATTTTCTTTGTCTTCTGGTTGTTTTCCAACCTTGTTTTCTTTCTGAGTCTTGGTGCAGGTCCTTTTTGCAAATGGACAGTTCTAACTCATAGTACTTAAAACTTTATCCATAAATTTAAAACAGTACAAGGCTCATGTTTTCCAGTAGTTTTGAGGGAATTAGAACCTCTGTGGTTACTGTTTTTAGTTGTTATTGGCTGCCATTCCAGCTACATTTGATTTGTTTTAAATATATTTTGCCCCTCTTAATTCAACCATCTAGCTTCCCTTGTTGTGTTTTAGTGTGTCATCATAAAATTGTCTCCAGTAGTTTGCCCCAAGTAGTTCTATTTTGTTTTGTGTGGGGGGACTTTAACCTGAATTATTGTTCCCTAGTTCACAATAAAACATTGTTGGCCCTTTTTCAATACGCAGCTTTCTTTACTCATTCTATTTTTCTTCATACTGCTTCACCTTTTTGAGTTTAGCCGAGGTCTTCATTTGTTACTCTAGGCAGTGAGCTTGAGGTCTTCTCCAGGTAAGATCTGATTTGATTGTTTAATTGCATCATTCCTCCCCAGAACATTGGTGGCCCTTATTCCGTTCAGATATGTGTTAAATAGTCGTACATCTGCTCCTACCATTTTAACTCTGTTTTCCATTCTCTGATTCTAAGGAGATGAGGATTAGTGTATAGCCCTAGTTGCTGTTATATTGGTTAAAGAGTAGTAGAAGCTGTTTCTATGTACGATGCCATTTCAATACTTTCTGAAGAGTTGGAGTGCCCAGTGTATCATCTGGGTTATGGGCCTGGTTGTAAGTGCACTTTTTGGTAAACCCTGGTTCATACATTTTTTTGTGTTCCTTTTAAATGCAGGTTATTTGCCTTAGCTCCAAATGATTTACTATGTTTCCTTGTTGCCAGTGTGCACTGTTTGAGAATATATGTGTTGCATAGCAGGGTGTCTTTCCTCTCTATATCTCTGTTTTTCTTTGTCAGGCCAGTTCTCAGGGGGGTACATCAAACACATAAAAAGCGATGGGAGGAATGCTTGCAATAAGTCTAACCACTGGAAATTGCTTGAGGTTGCATTCCAATGAACACGGGGGCATATTACCAAGCAATAGCGATAATTATCGCTATTGCTTGGTTAGCGTGAAAAAAGTATCGCCGAGCTGCGGCGATTTTTATCGCAGATAAACCTTGGTATTACCAAGGTTTATCGCAAATGCGTTAAAAATCGTCGGCAATGCTTAGCGCGAATATCTCCAAAAGTTGGTAATAGGAGATAGCGATGTTAGCGACTGTTTCCAGTCGCTAATATCTTGGCACGCCCACTTTGCATGTCATTAGTGATAAATATCACTGACATGCAAAGTTGGGCCCAAGATGGTCGCTATCTCCTACTAGCTGTCGCTAACTGGTGTTAGCGACAGCTAGGTAATAGGGAGATAATTTTATCTCCGCTTTCTTGGCTTTTAAAGCCAAAAAAGATGAGATAAACCCCCTTGATAATATGCCCCGTGATTTCTAAAGAAGGAGTATTGTATTTGCTTGCAAATATTTTGTCTGCACCTTGTTTAGTTTCTCCGGACTGTTTTTGTCTACTTGATGTGTTTATTTTGGCTCTTATATCTCAGAATAAAATATACACATGCTAGACGTGGGAGCAGAGGCATTATACGTCTTGTTTAATTTCTCTCCAGCTTTCCAGTATACTCTCCTTCAGGTAGAGGTCTGCCCTAGCCAACATGGTAATACCCTGCGGCAAGTGGATTTAGTCATGCACTGCTTCAAGATGCAGTGATGGAATGTAGAAACTGTTGTGATATGGCTGCACTATTAGAATCAGAATACACAATAGGCTCACTTAGTAGAGTGTGGCACATGCCCATGGCCTTCTTGTGGTGGGGCATGTAATAGTCTAAATACCATGAAGATATTTTTATTGTCAAGGTACATAAACGAAGTTATGTAAAGAAAGCCTACACTTAACTATAAATAACTATAAATACTTATCGTGTAGATATTCTGGTCCTCAGTTTTGTCTCCATGGCCATTTGGAACCACTGGAGTCGCTAATAAGATGTAATACCACCAATTAGCATCCTGAACAGGATGTTGTTTATTATCCTGAATTTCAACTGTTGCTTTATTATTTATTATTAGCCTAATAGGTCTAATTTAAATTTCATTTGATCACTTCAGTGCCTGGTTTCTAACATGTGAAGAAAAACCCCTGACAATCTGATTGTTTCTGTGAATGGATCTCAATATTGTTTTTCCCTCACTTTTACAAAACAGTTCTTTTTTATGTGTCAACATGTTAAACATGCACTGTGCTGGCCGAGGTAACTTGCCATTATTTCAGCATAGGTTTTGCTAATACTCCACACTAACATCTAACAAATAGACTTTTACACCAGATTTTTTTTAAACAGGTACATTGATTTGTGATTGAAGTTAGGATTAAAGCAGCTGGCCCCACCCACAATTCCATTTCATGTTTAAGCACCTACTGATAGTTAAAGCTATTTAAGATAAGATTCTATACAAGTCATAAAAGTTCCAATGCTCCACTGAATGTTGGGGAAAGTAGGAAATACATTCCATTATTTAATTTCTTTCCATATTTTCCCTACTCTTTGTATCTATGAGGTTTTTGGCAATTTCATTGCAAAGAGCAGGGCTCAAGTCGGGGTACCACGCGGGTGGACGGCGTCCCCCCACTTAGTCCACCGCCTCACTGTTCTTTCCTGGATGAAGAGCTGGATGACTAGGGCTCCGGAGCTCTTCCGGGACAACCTGTGAGATGGCTTAAATAAACATTATTAATCTATTAATTTCATGAATCTGAAAAAATATGATTCACTAAATCAGACAGCCAGGACCTGAGCGCGGAGGGGTGACAGAAGGTCAAAAGATAGGACTCCCTGTAATGAGAGGGACTACCTTTCGTGACGTCACTTCCTGTCGTGACATCACTTCCGGTGACACCACCTAACTTGGAGCGTCCCCCCACTTCTTTGTTTAGGACTTGTGCCCTGGCAAAGAGTACTATCTTTCCCTATGGTTGATTCTCTAAGAGTGCACTAACACCAAAGTTACAGGAAGGGGAACATTGTATAAAAATTTATTATAAATAAAATAAATAAACATGAAAAGGACACCACGCTACCTTTGAAATCTTATCACGTCACAGGGTATAGCCCATGCCCAAACATTAGCCCCTCAAAGGTTTCCATTCGTTACTGAGGGGCAATGGGAAGGACCAGGGCAGGAATTATAGAACTACACAATATCGACTGCCAACATATCGCCACGGTAAACATCTACGGGGCTATATAGATTTGATATTCTTAATTCCACATCTACTAACCTTGATGAGATGTTCGTAATTTATATTGTGGAGTCAACATAAGTGAGGCTGGTATTAAAACTGTGGGACTGCTATTGAACATCTTGATAGCAATTGCAGTACATATATATGTCCTGCAGCTATGAGACAATTGTACGTCATAATATCATCTACAGAAATATGTAGCATAAATATTGTGAACTGAATATAAATTGCAAAAATGTCAATGATCGTGGACCTTATATTACCTCCAATGGGGTGATATTTGTAAATGGTATATAGGACACAACATTTATGTGAGACAATATTTTCGGATAACGATAATCGTGTCCAATACTTGTGGGACCAATAGTTACATTCGAAGGGATGTGACCACTGTTTTTGGTCACCTGTCCTGGTTTTGCGACGTGCGGTACCTTTTGCAACATTCAAATGCTTGTAATATAGCAAAAGAAAGGTTTCCGGTCTAAATGTCTGACTATTTGCAACAGAGTAGGATTTAAGGATGTTTGGAGCTTCCTAATACCTAAATAGAGTGCTGTAAATTAACGTATGACAGTGCACCAGCCGCGACACATAACGCATGATGTTTCTTATTATGGCCCACAAAGTGTCTAAGTTGTATTTATTGACCAGATGAGGGCAAATGAGTTGGATGTAGTCTTTGCCCCTCCCACTGTGGTTAAGGGATCACCATGAAAATGCTAAACACCAGTACCTTTATGTACCGGAGGCGGCTCTCCCATACGATCCCTTATCCATAGAGGTGTGCACCTTCTTCCAAGACACGAGTTGTTAAAGACCATTTGAGTGATCAACAAAAAACATGCACCGCCTTCCCCGAATGGAGAGCAGGAGGAATTGTCCTGTGCGGGAGTCATTCCTAAAGCAAAACTTCGAGAATCAGCAGCAGTCAGAATTTGTGCTAAAAATTTCGAATATTTTTATACCCCACCAGGGCCCTTATTTATGGGGCCTTGCGTCAGTTTTGCGCCGCCGGTGCGTCACTTTTTGTGACGCACCAGCGGTGTAAAAAAATGCGCCTCGTTGCGCCATAGATGCGTCACTTTTTAAACCCCTGCGCCACATTATACCTGCGTCAGGTATAATGTATGCAGAGGGGGGCGTTCCCCCGCAAAAAGCCTCGTAATAGTGACGCAGTGAAATCTATGAGATTTCACTGCTTCACTTTTAGGACGCTGTTGCGTCAAAATCTTGCGCCTGCCTCACAGCAGGCGTAAGACTGACGCAAGCCCTTTCACATGGGGCTTTCCATTGCTGGAGTTGCGTCACTTTTGTGACACACTCCAGCAATGCGTCACTTTTGCGCTTACAGATACGTCAGAAATACTGACGTATCTGTAACTCCTTGCGACATGATGCGTCATACATTAAATATGACGCATCAGGAATGTCGTAAGGAGTGCGCAGTGAAAAGTGACGCATCGCTGTTTTCACGCAGCGATGCGTCACTTTTCATAAATGAGGCCCCAGAAATTTAACAGGATGTAAATGCTGCAAGGAAATAAAAGAATTGCTAAATCAATTTTTAACGACAGCAAGTCATAAATCACTGGGCTAAAGTGTTTTTCAGAAATCTGTTAAATGTGGAATAACAATGTCCTGTTCGTGGTTTTAGTTAGGTTCACACAAATGTCAGGGCTATATTATGAACCAGAAGCTTTCAGACCCGCAACCGGGTGCACACACCTTTCATTCGAGCACTACCTTCCACCATTGGCCACAGTGACCCTGAGATGACCCCTTACACTGTGCGCAGTGTGCTTTTTCCGCTCGCATGCAAAGGTCAAGTTAAAAAGTACTGGATCCGAGCCTACTCCCTTCGGCACCCTGGGGTTGTGTCTATATGCAGCACTGCACCCTGTAAAAGAATCTAACGCTTTAATGTGCTTGAGGAATGCAGCTTTCTATCTCTGCAGAAACTGCTCAGCAACGATTAAACAGAGCTGTCCCTTCGAGCACTGTACAGACTCTAATCACAGGTTCCCATGTCAAGCACTGTGAGACAGCATCAGGAGATGCTGCGCGTTACAACCTTCTGTCACACATTTCATCGAGGCCTTTTTATCCGCAGAGGTACCTGCTTTTTAATAGAAGCTAAGTGCTATTTTATGACATGCTTTATGACACCACTATATTGTGAGTGTTTCTGCATTTTGGCAAGCGATTCAGTGCCCCAGGAAAAGTGAGCGCACACGCTTTATATCTGCAGTATTTCATGTGTGCCATTTTGGCATCTAATGTTTACTAAGCGTGCTGGGGTTCTGAGTGCTGGACGAGCACATTTACTATGTCTCATGTCTCAGACCTAGCTCTCGGCCCTTGCAGCTCCGCTGGTTGCGCCACCACTGCTGCCCATTTCACCTCTCTGCTAGGTAGAGGTTCGAGACCCTCCTCCACCCACGGGCTCCTGTCTGGCCCTCATCCCTGTTGGTCCTGTGGGAGAGCCTTGATCTTCTGCTGGTCTACTGTTGTCTGTCTTCGTGTTGTGCCCGTTTCAGTCTTTGTCTGTATTTTGTGTCTGTCTTTTGTGTCCTTGTGTCCTATTCTCCGTTTTTTCATTTCATTTTGCCCCTTATTTACTTTCTGCCTCTGTTCCTGTTCGTGCCCTTTGCGCCCGTTTTTTATGCTGCTGCCGCCCCCACGGCCCCTCCCCCTGCCAGTTTCCCGCTCCCGCCTGCCATCTGTACTTCCCTACCCCTTCACCTATTTAATGGCAGCCTCTGTGCGGCTGCACAGTGGACACGCCAAAGGCGGACCAAAGGCAAGCCCGTCTGTGCCCATCCACGAACCGACCTCCACCAGCGCCAGGGACCCTGGTTCTCCATCAACCCACCGCTACGACTCAGCCGCCCTCCTTGCACTCAACCCCGGAAGGAACAACAACTGCCAGTTGTCGACGCTAAACAAAACTCAAGGCCAGTTCTCCTGCCGCCGCTGCCACTGAACCTTCACGACCCTCCGCACCACCATAGCAGCCACCCCGACGCCGAACGCCAACACCACCAAAGCCCTGAAGTGCATCTTCCTCAATATGCGCTCCCTGCACAGACATGGCATAGAGATCTGGGACCTCGTTGACACCCTCTCGCCAGATGTCGCCTTCTTTACGTAAACTTGGACCAACGCCTCCTCTGCCCCAGACATCGCCATTGCCATTCCCGATGGCTACAAGATCTAGAGGGAGGACTGTCCTAACCACCAAGGAGGAGGACTCGCCATTGCACACAAGAGCCCTCTCCAATTCTCCACCTCTACCAATAGCGACTCCTCCGCCACCATCGAAAACCTTCACTTCCAGATCCAGACTAGCCCTAGAACCACACTTCATGGCACGCTCGCCTACTGACCCCCTGGACCTCGTGCTTCGTTCGCCACTACTATCGCCGACCTCATCGCACCCCACACCATCGCCTCCATGGACTGCATACCCTTCGGAGACTTGAACTTCCACCTCGACAACCTCAGTGACCCAAACTTCTCCGCTCTCCTGGACAACCTCGCCAACATCGGACTGAAACAGCTTGTCACCACCCCTACCCACTAGGCAGGACACACCCTCGACCCCATCTTCGGCGGTGCAAACAACATCCGCCTCAGCCACACCATGCAGCCCATCTGGATGGACCACCACTGCATACACTTCTCTTTCAACACCGCCAACGCTCTCAAACCCACTCCTTGCCCTCCGTGAAGGAAATGGAGCAAGGTCACAGAGAAGTACATCAACTCCACTGTCATCCACAACTGCCCACCTCAACGGATGCCAACTCTGCAGCTAAGGAACTAAACTACTGGATCACCAACTGCGCAGACAAGCTTGCACCCCTCCACACCACCGACAGACAATGCCTCCTGAAGGCCATCTGGTTCACCACCGACCTTCAAGAAGCCAGACGCTCCTGCAGACGTCTCAAAAAACGATGGAGAAACAGCCAAACCACAGAAGACCAGACCACCGACAAGAACGCCATAACAGAATACCACCAACACATAAGATCCACACAAAATCCTCACCAACTCCAGCAACTCCAAGGAACTCTTCAACAAGACCCAGCCATTCACCAAATGCCCCAGCAAATCCACAGACATCACTCCCTCCCAGGACCTCTGCAACAAGCTTGGCTCCTACTTCCACCTGAAAGTCAAGGCCCTCTATGACAACTTCAGTGAACAGACCCCAGAAACCACCCTTCCTTCCAGTGACAACAGCGGGCCCACCATTACCGCCTGGACCCCGGTCACCACCGAGGATACCACCATGACCATGAAGAGCACTTACTCAGGAGCCCTTGCTCTCCGCACATCTTCCACCGCCGCCTCTATAGCACCCGAGCTACAATGCACCATCAACACCTACTTCAAATCTGGCACTTTCCCCGATGACTGGAAATACCCAGAAGTCAAGCCCCTGCTCAAGAAACCCTCTGCAGATCCGATGGACCTGAAGAACTACAACCCATCTCTCTCCTTCCCTTTGCAGCCAAAGTCACTGAGAAGATCGTCAACACCCAGCTGACAATCTTCATCACAGGGAACTCCATCCTCGACCCCTTCCAATCCGGATTCCGCAGCAGCCACAGACAACATCTGCACGCTCCTCGACCAAGGCAACACCGCAGTTCTCGTCCTATGCGACCTCTCTGCAGCCTTCGACACCATCTTCCACAGCACTCTCGCAGCCAGACTCCACTACGCCGACCTACAGGGAACTTTCCTTGACTGGCTCCGCTCCTTTTTGCTGGCAGAACCCAAATGATAACACTATCAGTCAGGTCATGTCATCTGGGTGACCCATTGTGTTTAAAGAAGCAACATCCTACACGGCGCATGTTATATCACCTCTCCACATGTGCTCTTGTCCATTGAATAGGTATTTTATTCGGAGTGAGGGCTGTATCCTGATCTTGAAGATATCACCTTCCCTGTCGTATGACTATGAAATATAGTCTCACTTGTAAGTTTGTATCATTACTTGCATTTCTCTCTTCTTGAGTTACAATAAGGTACATTTTTATCCTGTCTAAATGTATTATGCTGTTTTCATATGTTATTCTACATAATAAGTTGGACGTACTCTGAGTAGGCATGCATAACATTATGTACTCTTTTAGACAAATACTGTACAATCGCTTAACATAATCTGTCAATCCTTTGACACAGAGTGAATAAATGTATAGACTTAACCGGTTCGTATGAGGGGATGTCAAGTACATTTTATGTATTGTTATTTATGAACTGTAATATGCCTGTTATTGAATCTGTATTGTATCTGGTGAATTTAGAATACTAGAACCTGTATAACTGATATTGGTTTCTTTCTTTCTGTAAATATATTTCCAGATATACCATCGATTACTCCTGAAGAAGGCGTTTTCTGCCGAAACGCGCGTCGAGTTTTCTAATGTTTCTCAGTAATTTTGGCATTGATTTCATGTATTTTTAATTAGATTATAGAACCTGTGTATACCTACTGCTATTTAGTTATGTATAGGTTTGATTTTGCATATTAATGTGTTATCATATAGTCTGATTTTTGTTCAGTCCCTATATGATTTTTTAAATATGGCTATTAAAAACATGTTTTTATGTAACTTTGTATTCCCTTGATTGTTCCCTATACGACTGGTACAGGTTTAGTGTTCACCTCATTTGTTCACGGCCTAGGTTTTACTCACATACCCAAATGATACCTTTCCACTCCAAACCTACAGAGATTAACTGTGGAGTACCACAAGGATCATATCTCAGTCCCACGCTCTTCAACATCTACATACCCCCCCTCGCTGCCATCGTCAGACAACATGGACTCAGCATTGTATCCTAAGCCGATGACACCCAGCTCATCCTCTCCCTCATGAAGGACCCCGAAACCACCAGACTCAGCTTCCAAGAAGGAACGAAAGACGTCGCAGCTTGGATGAGCAGCAGCTGTCTAAAACTCAACTCAGAGAAGACAGAAGTCCTTGTCCTTGGACCCATCCCCTCAGCTTGGAACAACTCATGGTGGCACTCTGCCATCTGCAATTCCCCCACCCCCACAGACCACGCCCGGAAACTCTGCATCATACTCAACTCCTACCTCACCCTGACCAGACAGATCAACGCAGTCACCTCCCCCTGCTTCAATACCCTAAACATCCTCCGCAAGACCTTCAAGTGGATCCCCCCCGAAGCCAGAAAGACCCTCAACCATGCACTCATAAAAAGCAGACAGGACTACGGAAATGCCCTCTATGTTGGAATCAACAATTCCCTGCTATGAAAACTCCAGACCATTCAGAACACCGCAGCCTGACTTGTCCTCAGCATCCCACGACATGAGCACATCACCCAACACCTGCAAGATCTCCACTGGCTCCCCGTCTGGAAGAGTGTAGGAAGGTGGATTTCTGACTATGGTTACCCCAGATTTATTGCCTAGTGTTTAGCTGGTTTTCGACTTAGTTGGCCTGGGATCCTGCTAATCAGGGCCCAAGCTATCTGCTCTCTCTTTAAAATGGACTCCATGTACCTTAGGTACATCTCCAATTGGCTATTGGGTCACCTTATCAGCCCCTGTACAGTGTACTATAGGTACCCAGGGCATAGGTGCATCCAAGGCCTACCAGGGGCTGCAGCATATCTTTTGCCACCCCTGGCTGGCCAACGAATCTGACACAACTGGCTGATCACTCAGCTGGGGCAAGGTGGTGTAATCACCCCTTGCTTAGATATAGTATACCTATGTCTAAACCTATATGTGGACACATATACACCTATAAGTCACTCCTATGCAGGCCTTAACAATCCTGGAGGCAGAGTGCTTGGTTTTATGTGAGATGGTGCTCTGGCATGAGCTGAGCCTGTCTGCAGCTGTCAGAACCATGTCCCTTAGCTGTTCTGGGATATTGCCATACCATATACTCTTAAGTGCATTATAATCCTCACGGTTACTTGCTAACTTTGGTTTGGCTTTATCAAAACATGTCGTGTAAGGTATCATGTGCTTTGGAATACTACCCCCTCGCCAGTCCTGGTGATGGGGGTAGCATTCCACCCTTCTAGAGGGAGAAGACATGTTACTTTCCTTAAACGTAGTTAAATCTAACCAGAGCCTCAGCATCACAAAATGGATGCTGCTGCCACAGACATGAGTCTGGCCTCCTGCTGCTGACCGAAACTCCGGCAGGGGAGGCCTGGACAATAGGTTTCCTGTCACAGGGAGGTGTTACACCACCCCAGATAGGAGATAGTGGATTGGGGCAGGGAAGGCTGAATGAAACTAGACACTGCCTGAGGCACACAAGGTGTCCCATGCAAAGTCCAGTTCAAACCGATGCTGGGGCACTCCAGCCCCAGATCTGGCATGAAACTGGACAAAGGGAAAGGGGTGTAACCACCCCCTTCCTGGGTCCCACCCATAGGAGGGACCTAGCAGGTGATCCAGCCCCTTGATTTGGAATAAAGGTAGGAGCTGTGCCATAGCACATCAGATCATCCTGACTGAAACTTTGAAACAAAACTCTGGACCCTTTGACATCCTACTCAACGTAGAAGACTGAAGAATCTCCCTTGTGGTCAAGGAGTGGCCACCCTGTGCTAACAGGCACCATCAAGAGCATCAAGGCCTTCTTTGTCGTTGCTCCCGCCGGAGCTTGGGCAACAGAGACCAACAAGACCCAGACTCCGAGACATTCGACATCCTGAGCCACAGTCCCAGCAAAGCTGAGACCTGTGGAGGCAACAGGAGACGTGGGACGGGCCATCTTGGAAAGTCGACAAAGTGCTTCCTCTGCAGCTCCCGAGGCACCCTTGATGCTGTACTTTGGGGTTTGAGAAGCTCCAGCCCCGAGCAGCCTGTTCACTGAAGATCACCTCTCCACACTCACCAAGTCCTGCGTGGAGCCCTTTTGCACTTTTCCTGCTCAACGCTTTGTCTGGTCACTTGCCAGTTGGCTAGAGGCCTCTGAGAAAATGATCCTTTGATTTTGAACTGCTGGTCTGGTTGCTCCAGACTGGCCCTAGCTCCTCTGAAAAGGAGCCACCGATCTGACCTTCCCGGTCCGATCCAGAAGACATCTTTGAGTCCTGCGTGGGTTGCATTTGCCAAGGCTTGGTGACTTCGATTCAAGAACCGACACCGCTGACCGTAAGATTCTTGGTGGGACAGCTTGTGTTCACCGGCTGGTCATCCTCGATCCTTCCTGGTCCACGTGGCAGCGGAGACAAACTACTCTACAGCACCTGATTGCAATCCGACATTTGACTGGTTCCTTCCTGGTTCCATCCTGGTCACTGGCTAGTGACCTAGACTCTGTCCCCTCTGCTTTCAGGTACTCTACATCTTCGATCCACCCTCGGATCCAACCTGACTCTTCTCTCCTGGTCGCCTGCAGCATCTTTTCTTCTAAGCTCCATAGAACTCCACAAAGAAACCCGATGCACTTTGGCACCTATGAACCCGCTTCCTGTGGGTGAGGTAACGAGGGTACTCCGGTGACCCTGTAGTGATTTACATCCCTAGTGTCCTAGTTTCAAGTGGCTAAGTTCTAGTCCAGTCGGAAGTCTCCTAAACCTATCATTTTCTGATTTTTACGCACCATTGACTTGTTAGGTAAACGCGGTTGCCTATAGACACTGCTCCCGCATCCTGTGGGCCTCCTATGTCCTAACCTTTGTTAGTCCAGTGTAGGCCCAGCAATTCCCAAGGCCCTAGGCCTTACCATTGTTTGTGACGTAGTACTTATACCACTTTTTTAATATATGGTTTGAGTGGCCACCCGGCCTATCCATAATTGTGCAGCTTATTATATGTTATATTGAGTTCTTTGTTTAACGCTTGTGCTTCTGTGCTCATAAAGAGTATAGGGGATTATTCTAGAAATAAATACATATATTTTGTAATGTATAACTTGTGTGGTGTCCTTTCATTTGGTATTTAAAGGATTGCATATGGTAAAACAGCTGGCAGAGCCAGAGCGGGTGGAAGAGCCTTCTCCTTCATTGCGACCAAAGCTTGTAACGAGCTCCCAGTCAACATCAGACGCTCCCCTATGCTGCACACCTTCAGGAAGAGCCCCAAGACCTGGCTCTTTGGCTAAACTGGAGCTGCATTCCCCCCTCGAATTGAGACCCTCTCAGGTGAGTAGCAAGCTTTACAACCCCGGATTGATGTGTCGGCCATTGAATGGTTTCAAGTATGTGTGTGTGCGTGTACTTGTGCTTGTGTGTATTACAGACCATGAGTTGAAAACTATGGAGCGTGAAAAGAACAGTTATTATAAGCTAAGGGCCCAATTCACATAGATTTCGCTATGAATAGGTGTAGTTTAACATTCTCCTATTAGATTTACATCTCCATAACAGGAGTATGCCATGAGCACTCCTGTCTTACTTAAGAATTACTCCTGAAAGTCAGGAGTAAGTCAAGAACAGTGCAGAGTATGTTACAAACATTTAGGGCCTCATTAGGATGTTGGGGGGGGCGCCATCGACAGGCTGTCGATGGCAGTCTGTCCAACATCCAGTGTATCATTACGACTTCTGGATTAAGATACCGGCAGTTGGAGCGATTTGGGCTGGGGCAGAGGCAGTCACCTACGACAGGCTCAAGGAGCCCATCGGGGTAGTGGTCATAGCCTAAACCCTACAATGAAGGTGGTGCCTGCGGAGGCCCTGCCATAGGGATTAGGATGTCCCTTTCATTCAGCCTTTACATGGAGGTCTCACCTCCATGTAAAGGCAGATGGATAGGGACTTTGGGGGCCCCTAGCAAGGCCCCTGTGCCCCATGAGCCTCTGCTGTGGGGGGCCAGGGGGGCACATGTGGTGTCCCCCAAAACATCCACATGGTGCCTGGCACATGGTGCCAGGATGTTTGTAGACATGCATTTTGCTATTGTGGCTTGTGCTGCGACCCTTTACCTGCATGTTTCGGACCACCTTCACAACGGTCGGATCATAATATGGTGAGTGGAGCCACAGACTACATGTCGGGAGGTCTCCATCACGCAGCAATGGCGGTCAGACGCTCATCGTAATGAGGGCCTTAGATGCCAATCTTTATCAATTGGCCTTTTGTATGGAGTACAACACATATATATTTCAAAAGACCCTAATCAAACAGGAAAAGTAATTATTTATTTAAGCAAAAAATAGCGCTGTTAGCTGTCTCTGCCTGTCTCCCAAAATTGCCTCTGCTTCAATAGAACTCAATGTGGAAAATACATTCCACTGATTTGTTTTTAAAATCTCCCTCTTTCCTGTTCTTAAATGTTGGCATGAATGCCCACAGACCTTTCCTGGTCCAACACCTATCCCAAAGACAGGTTTTGCTGAGGTTAAGAAGGCGAGTTATGAGAAATCTGTCCATTAACTGTATGCATGGTGTTTTCTGGGTCAGACACCACTTTCTCTGTGCTTCCTCTCAACATAAAAACGAAATACCACCTGGTTTTCTGCCAACACCTTCACTTCCTTCACAGTCCTCAATTTTGAATTATAAGTCCTCTCCTACAACACTATGTCACCTATGTCACCCCTTGACCTCTTATTCCTTTTAACAATCTGAATACATAAAAATGTGTTTCAGATGACTTTGAGAGAACGCAGCCCCAGGTTGCATATGTTCTCACTTTTAATGGGTGCTTGTGACACTAACTGAGCATATTTTCCTCAAAAACGTGTTGGCACAAAATATTGAGTTGTAAATATCGTGAGCCACAAATATTGGAGAAAAATACAGCGATTCAAAAATATCACTGTCTGGAATTTTGGGCCGGATTGCAATGTTGGATTGACCGCGACCGGCAGGCCGTCAATGGCGGCCCGCCCCACATACATGTCATCGGTCCAACCGCTGCATCACAATGCAGGCGGTCGGACCGCAGAAGTCGAGGGAAAGACTGGCACCTCCAACAGGATCCAAGATCCCGTTGGGGCAGAGGTCGGAACTGTATCTCTACCAGGGGGTCAGTGCCTGCGCAGGCACTGCTGTAGGGATTTCGATGCTCCTTTCCAACTGCCTTTTCATGGTGGTCTAAATGCCATGAAAAGGCAGCAGAAAACGGACTTTGGGTACCCCGTGTTGAGCCCCTGTGAGCCACTGTAAAGTGGGCCCGGTGGCACATGTAGTGCCCCCCACACATCCATACACTGTGTGACAAGCACCACATGGTGCCTGGCACTGGCATTGGCTTCAGCACAAGCCGCAGTGTAAAAGGGCACTTTTCCGACCACCACAACGGCAATTATATCCTAGTTGGGCAGTCAGACTACCAACTGCTTGTTCTGGCGTTCTCCTGACTACAACAACAGCAGTCGGCGGCCCAACCGCCTGACATTGTAATCAGCCCCATTGATTTTTTAGATAAGTGATATCATTTTTAATAATATAATTGTTGTTAATATCGTTTTCAATAATATATTTGTAAAAAAATGATCATTTATTATTTTTTTTTAGCTCATATTAATTTATGTGTTACTATTGTTTGAGTGATTGTTATTCTTTTTTTATTCTAGTTGATAATTTTAGTGGTTTACAATTTTTTGTTTAATTGTTAATAGTAATTTATAGTGTTGTAGTAGATTTGTTGGGGGAGATGGTGGGAAGTTAATGAGGCAAAAACTACATATTAAATATTTTTTAATGAATTATGTGATTGGTATTAATTATGTAAGTTATGTAATGCTGATTTATTTTAGTTATGTTTTTAGTGTGGGTTGCTAGGTTTATAGAGGTATAGGTTAGGAAAATAATTAAGTAATTATTAATTAACAATTAATAATGTATTAGTAATTATTAATTTATTATTAATTATGTAAATTGTTTAATAGTTATATGTTTTTGATATTTTTTTGGTAAGGACTACTTGGTTTGTAAGGTTATATGGTGGGAAGTTAAGTAAGTAATAATGAATTAACAATTGATCACTAAATGTTAATTATTTAATTGATTATCAATTATGTAAAGTGTGCTATATATATATATTTGAATTACATTTTAATTGCAGGATGTTGGATTTGTAGGGGTTTAGGATGGGATAGGGGAATGTGTGTGTGTTTATTCATATTTTTTTGTTTAGAGTTTATTATCTTTCTACATTCATGGGGTTATCCACATATGTAATGTGTTTGAAATGAAGTAATTTCCCTGCTCTTGGTTAGATTGCAGTAGAAAAAGAAACATTAATGTGTTTGCAGTCCAACACTTTCCCTACTATTGCACTGTTTGGAGTGGGAATAGTACGTTTCAACCCTCCATAGTCCAAAGCTTTCTCTACTGTTGCAATGACTGGAGTAGGAATAGTAAATCCACCCCCTATGAAGTCCAACACTCTCCCTATTATTGCAGTAAATGTAACCCCTATGAATTCCAACACTACCAATATGTGCATACACTACTGTGGGAATTGTATATGTATTATTCTTAGACTCTAATAGATTTCAAATATTGATTGAATAGATTGTATAGCTTTAATTGTTTAATTTGGTAAAAACGTACTTTATTTGTTTTTTCTGTATGTATATATAGATATATATACGTATAGTGTAACATAAGTAATAGAAATATTTATTTTACAATACATATTAATGTAATAATATTTTTAATGCCTTACTATGAAGAAAAAAATAAAATATATATATATATATATATATATATATATATATATATATATATATATATATATATATATATATATATATATATATATATATATATATTGTCCATTGCCGGTTCCTTTTGCCACTCAGACAGCGCTCAGAACGGGTGCGGCGCCCTGCAGCTGAACCACGCTGCTAATACATTCTCCACAATTCCCTCACGAAGGAAACAAATGGGTCGCACTCCACGGGTTATATTTTGCAGTTTTTTTATTTTCTCATCATATTCCACAGGCAGATATTACGATCTACGCGTTTCGGTATTTCAAATACCTTGCTCACGATATATATATTATACATACGTATATGTTTCCATTACAAATAAACACACACACATATAACGCGTCATGTGATCAAGGTCCAGATCGGACCGAAACGCGGCATGGCGGCATGAGATGCGGGGCGGAAAATTTAAATAAATGAAAAACGCACAAAGAAATTGGGTCCGTTTGTCTATCTGAGTCCGTGTTGTCCATTGGATTCCTGAAGGATAGAGTACTGCAATATATATATATATATATATATATAT
Organism: Lissotriton vulgaris; assembly: GCF_964263255.1. Taxonomy (NCBI): domain Eukaryota; kingdom Metazoa; phylum Chordata; class Amphibia; order Caudata; family Salamandridae; genus Lissotriton; species Lissotriton vulgaris. The sequence continues at coordinate 938,146,223 of NC_141699.1, forward strand.
ATATATATATATATATATATATATATATTGCCATTACAAAATAAATGTAAAATATTTTTAAAATAACTTAACCTGTAATACATAATGAATTTAGTTGCGTGCACTACATCGCATTTCTGAATGCAGTGCACACAACGAAATTCGTTTTATTTATTTATATGTTTACTTACCTGTACAACTCCGTAATCCATAGATTACTACCCCCACCCTGCCCCTCCCCCTCCCCACGTCACCACCCTGCAGGTACACCCACTACCAACCGCGGCTGCTTACCAATATAGGTATAGGGACTCAATACTTTGATAAACAATATTTTTGGCACGATATTAGTGTCAATCGATATTGTTCACTTCAATATTGTGTCAGTGATCACTCGAACACGAATGGCCTGTCTACAGCACATGCACTAACTTGTGGGTTAGGCACCTGCACTGCAATCAGCACACAGCTTGGAAACTAGGACAGCGGTTCATTAACACTGTGTTTCCATGTAGGTGGGTCCTCTGACATTTTCAGAAGATGCTGATGACGCCCTCATGGTGAGCTGAAGCGCTAACTCCCAAGCTAACCTTCATTTTAGTACTCTTACAGTGCCAGGGTGCAAGGTGCACCTGAAGAAACACTGGCAGAAGGGGATACTGCCTCAGTCTGACTTTAGAGTGGGCACTAAAGGTACCCTGGGACCCTCCATTCCCCCCTCCCAAACGACACCCTTGAGAGCTGCACTAACTTTGCTCTATTTTCTGGATGGCTCACCACTAGTTTGACCCTCCAGGGCGTTTATGCCCATGTCCCTGTGTTTGCAAGATTGTGCAGTCACACAGACAAAGGTGTGCTTTTCTTTGCATGGTGGCCACGAGTTACATTACAGAAGGAACCCCACAATTATTTGGCATCTCTTTAGTAACAGGAAATTCCTCGAGTAGCCAAAACAATTTTGTTGGTGCCTTTTGACTTCCGAGGGAAATTTCTGCAATCTTACAGCAGCCAATCCTGCCACTCTGCCTTAACTTTTCAAGGTTTCCCTTTTATGCAAATGTGTACATGCACTCTATGGAATAAGAACATGGGCGTTGGGACTTCTGGTGGGTCACCTGCCCAAAATACTAAACCCCACTCCCTGAACTACACATGCAACAGTAGAGTGAACAATCTTTACAAAGAAAGGAAGAGACCCCAATCATATGCAGCTGAACAGGAAAGGAACAACGCTCTTTAGCTTTACGACTGTATCCCAGTACTTGGTCGACTGGTATTCTAGTGACACAGTCTCATTCTGATGGCAGCAAGGAGACACGGGTGGATGCCCACTGGAAATATTACAGTGAAGACATGTTTGGTAACCAAGTCAGAACAATACGATCAGTTATTCAGTGAGTACCTTCTCCCACAGCCAAATTAGTAAAAACACAGATTTGGAACATATTTTGAAAGGATTGTATTATTTACGCTTATCTATCTTGTATTTATCTATGTATGCAAATATCATATGTGGATCATCACAGAGTCCCAAAGTTAGTCCAGGGTGAGGATACAACTGTGCTTATGGGAGCCAAAAAGCTGGTGCGAGGAGACCAGAAAACTCTTCTTCATGGGTAGGGTTGAACAGGGGCCGGAAGGACCGGTGCCCACGTTTCTTAACACCCTCTAAATCCCCTCACCCGCAATCTACCTGCGTTCCACTCATCATCTAAGAAAATCCATAAGGCTCTTGTCTGTTTCACTTGCTCCCTGCCCAGCATGTGCCTTCTCGACTCTTAATAAACCTTTACAGGTAAGTGCCACTGAGCTTGCGTTTGGCCTAGACTGAGGCAGTCAGGGTGATGGGGCATCGAGATACATGCACTTGCTGATCCTTCCATCTCTTTCGGTCATATAGATCAGGAAGTAGGAGATGTACCTGGGGCACGCTATAGTGATTTCCTTTGACCAGAAGGTACATTAGCATAGGTGGATACAGGTGCCGAAGCAACAGCTTGTGTTTTCTGAGGAATCAGAGTATTTCACTAAGGCTGTCATTTATAAAATCTTGGAGGCTTACAGGCAACTTTGGAGTGTACATGGAAGGCAGGGCATGAGAAGTAGTGTTTCAGAAAAAACAAACTCAAAGGAATTGCATCTGCCAAGTGTTAGCTCTGTTTATTTTTTAATTTGTCCTGCCCTCACCAGTTCCGGGAAGACACAGCCCTCTTAACAATTACAAGCATTTTTGCCTTGCCCACACCCCAGCACCTGTTGCAGCCACAGTGGAGGACGCCTCTTCTCCTACCTCGTCACAGAGTCCTGAAACGACCTCCCACTTCACCTCGGAACCTCATCCTCTCTGCTGGAATTCAGAAAAGAACTCAAGATCTGGCTCTTCTACTGAGCCTCCATGCAGCAGTCCTCCCAGTGCCCGACACCCTCACGGGTGATTCTTTGCGTCATACCAATATGGATTTATTGATCGATTGATTATTTTCCTGCTTGGTGCTTACACATCTTTACAAAGACTCTTGAAAGCAACTGAAATATGCTGATGCAAGCCCCAGACACAAACTGTACATCCTGTTTTTCTTTCCTGCCCAATTTTTTTCAGGGCAAGTCTAGCACAAACTTGGCTGGCCAAGAAAATGCACCTGCACTTTTTGCACACCCCTGAACAGCTGACTGGTAGCATTTGCTAATAGTGAGTTGTCCCCATTACGATGGGTGCAAAGAGGACAGGAGGGCTAGTTTCACACCTGCTAACACAGAATTTCGGCTTATGCCTAAAAATATAAAAGTGCCAATGCTGAGAAGGGGTTGAACAAACCGGGTTTAGGTCAAAGCATGGAACTATCGATAACCTAACTGAACTACAGGTAATAAAAGTAAAATATGTTAAAGTTAGAGGAGGAAGAGTGTACACAGCGTTTAAAAACTTCTCCACAGCATTTGATAAAGTAGATTGTCTTTTGATGGGGAGAAAACTGTCGGACCTGGGTATGCCGGCCATCCTCTTGGAGTTAGTCTGTGCTTTCCATACAGACACTTAGGGGCCGATCAGGATGGCGGACGGAAACGTGCTCCGTCCGCCGTGGAAGGTGTCAAGATACTCCGGACCTGGCCGCGGAAAAACCGCATTAGCGATTAGGATCAAATGTGACCGAAACGCCGACCGCGGCGGACGGAGCACAACAATCCCCGTCCGCGGCGGTCGAAGTACATCTGATTCCGCGGCATGCGGACGGAACCCACAAAACACCGACCGCCGCGTACGCACACGACCAGGAGAACAACAACCTCCCCCGCGATACCTGCGTACTTTCCGTGTCCGCAATTAGGATAACTCCGCAAGTACCCCGGTAGCCACCGCGATCCACGTCCGCGGCGGTAGCAATGCAATGAGAAACGGGGCACCACAGCGGAAGTCCAACATCCCTACAGTCATTCAAATGGCATACATACCGACAGAATTCATCACCAAACACAGCAAAATGGACGACAACCCACCTGACACAACTAAACCAAACACAAGACACAATTACCCACCCCCAAGAACTGCATAGACCACACCTGACAACACACCCGCCTATCACCTGACTGCCAATCAACATTCACACAGGGCCAACACACAGACTATAAATTGACTCCCACCCACTCCCGAAATCCTCTGCATCCCAGCATAGCTGACAGCAGGAGACAATACTTGACTTGACAAAGAGCAAACTATTTGATTCAGGCACATAACCCACACCCAAACACACCCTGCACACAAACACCCACCACACCACACCCAAAGACACCCTGCACACAAACACCCACCACACCACACCCAAACAGCACACACCAGCACCTCCGCACTCCACACAAACACACCCCCCGAGCACCATGGCACCCAAAAAAAATCCTAAATTCTCCGACACCGAGCTCAAGGTAATGGTGGAAGAGATCCTTCGTGTGGAACCCCACATCTTCGGGTCCCTCGTGCAGCAGACGAGCATAGCTCGGAAGAACAGCCTGTGGGACCGCATCGTGACCAGGGTCAATGCCTCCGGGAGCGTTCCGCGAACCAAGGCAGACATCCAGAGGCGGTGGCACGACCTGAAGACCCGGGTGAAGTCTATAAGAGCCAAGAACTTCCTCCGGGCCAACCATACCGGCGGTGGAACCCCCCCGGAGCCCCTACCATACACCGAGTGGGAGGAGAGGGTGCTGACCATCCTGCACCCTGACACCCTCGATGGACTTCCTGATGGAGAAGAGGCTGGTAAGTACCAACCAACCACCACAAACACAACAACACGGTGTGGGCCACACAACTCTGAAGACACATCCCACATACCCCAGCCTTGCATGCAGTCCACATACTCACCAACCTCTAAAGCACTCCTACAGGCCCCCATGTCCATAGAGAGGGTGGTGGTGGTGGGTGGGGTGTGTGAGGGGTCACTAGTCCTACTTCCAACAGGCCCCAATGTCCATAGAGAGGGTGGTGGTGGTGGGTGGGGTGTGTGAGGGGTCGGAACTACAACTTCCAACAGGCCCCCATGTCCATAGAGAGGGTGGTGGTGGTGGGTGGGGTGTGTGAGGGGTCGGAACTACAACTTCCAACAGGCCCCCATGTCCATAGAGAGGGTGGTGGTGGTGGGTGGGGTGTGTGAGGGGTCACTAGTCCTACTTCCAACAGGCCCCCATGTCCATAGAGAGGGTGGTGGTGGTGGGTGGGGTGTGTGAGGGGTCACTAGTCCTACTTCCAACAGGCCCCCATGTCCATAGAGAGGGTGGTGGTGGTGGGTGGGGTGTGTGAGGGGTCACTAGTCCTACTTCCAACAGGCCCCCATGTCCATAGAGAGGGTGGTGGTGGTGGGTGGGGTGTGTGAGGGGTCGGAACTACAACTTCCAACAGGCCCCCATGTCCATAGAGAGGGTGGTGGTGGTGGGTGGGGTGTGTGAGGGGTCACTAGTCCTACTTCCAACAGGCCCCCATGTCCATAGAGAGGGTGGTGGTGGTGGGTGGGGTGTGTGAGGGGTCACTAGTCCTACTTCCAACAGGCCCCCATGTCCATAGAGAGGGTGGTGGTGGTGGGTGGGGTGTGTGAGGGGTCGGAACTACAACTTCCAACAGGCCCCCATGTCCATAGAGAGGGTGGTGGTGGTGGGTGGGGTGTGTGAGGGGTCACTAGTCCTACTTCCAACAGGCCCCCATGTCCATAGAGAGGGTGGTGGTGGTGGGTGGGGTGTGTGAGGGGTCACTAGTCCTACTTCCAACAGGCCCCCATGTCCATAGAGAGGGTGGTGGTGGTGGGTGGGGTGTGTGAGGGGTCACTAGTCCTACTTCCAACAGGCCCCCATGTCCATAGAGAGGGTGGTGGTGGTGGGTGGGGTGTGTGAGGGGTCACTAGTCCTACTTCCAACAGGCCCCCATGTCCATAGAGAGGGTGGTGGTGGTGGGTGGGGTGTGTGAGGGGTCGGAACTACAACTTCCAACAGGCCCCCATGTCCATAGAGAGGGTGGTGGTGGTGGGTGGGGTGTGTGAGGGGTCACTAGTCCTACTTCCAACAGGCCCCCATGTCCATAGAGAGGGTGGTGGTGGTGGGTGGGGTGTGTGAGGGGTCACTAGTCCTACTTCCAACAGGCCCCCATGTCCATAGAGAGGGTGGTGGTGGTGGGTGGGGTGTGTGAGGGGTCACTAGTCCTACTTCCAACAGGCCCCCATGTCCATAGAGAGGGAGGTGGTGGTGTGTGGGGTGTGTGCCAATGCCGACTGATTTTCAACCATAAATACATGTACACGTATAGGCAACATTACTCATCATCACATTATTCTTTTGCAGGGGATCCTAATCTGACTGCCGCCATTGACACCAGGCCTCCAGCATCCCCAAACTCCGAGCACTCATGGGACGATTGTGCAGCCAACTCCGGGGCAGAGGATGGTGCCGGATCGAGCAGCCAGCCAGGGACCTCTGCCACGCAGGTCACACCTGCAACTACAACGACTACGGGCACTGGCATCACAACAACACCGACGACTCGGACCTGCACAGCTGCCTCCAGCACCACCTCCACCACCACCACTACTACCACCACTTCTGCCCCTGCCGCCCTGCCCAACCCCGGCGCCAACGCTGGGCCAGCGCCATCCCAGCCACGCAGGGAGACAGTCAGGCAACCCACCACTGCAAGGGCAGATCCTGCAGGCAGGAGCAGGGCGGAAAGAAGGGCTGAGGACACAACACTGATTGCTGTGCAACAGTGCCATGAAGCACTAGTCCGGGTGGAGGCGGGCTATGCACGTAGCCAGGAACATGCAGACCGGGCCCACCAGGACTTTGTGGACAACACCGCCATGTTGGGGGCCATCGAGAGGCGGCTTGGCCAACTGGTCGACATTTTCAGCGCCAGGGCATCCGCCAACACCACCCCCCCCCCCCCCTCCCCTCAAACACCGGCACCGGCCACAACACCGCCACCGCCGACTGCGCCCCTGGCGGCGGATGTGTTACCGAATCAGCCTGCGCCCCTAGCTGACCCCGTGCCGGCACAAAGACGGAGGGGCCGTCCGAGGCAGGAAGTGGCCGAGAGCAGTGTTGGAGCACATGGCACACGCTCCAAGAGGAGCCGACAGTGACTCATTGGAGTACCTGAGCCTCCGATCCAACCTGGAAAGTATCCGGACTCACCTGCCACAGGCCTGCTGCACTAGGCACACACCACCCTATGTGGTGTCTGCACGCCCATCTCATCTACCATTACCTTGGACTCTCACTCCCCCACCCCTTCACTCCTTTGTAAATATGCACCTACACCTATGCACAATCTGTAAATAAATACCACTTACTCACTCAATGATGTGTTGCCTCCATGTTTATTCACATGATTGCATCAGAAACAGACGTAACCAGGTTCAGGGATCCAACAGGTACAGAATCATGCCGCAACGGAGTGACCTAGGGAAACATAGAACCCGCAAACAGACGTTAGTAAACAGCATCACACTCATCCCAACTCACTGCAGTGCAACTTACAACAAACCACACACATCACTACACGAATGGCTGACACTACACACATCATGGAGATGTGCATGTACTCATAAATGAAGACACACACACACATGCATACATCACATAACAAAACACATAGATGATCCCCAACACAATGACACCAGAGCAGCAAACCTACACAGGGCATACACAAGCAGCACAAGAGGGGCACACTCACAGTCAAGGGAAGTAGCGTGCTATGAGCTGGCGCCTCTGGTCCACACCTTCCTCCTCACCACTATCCTCATCAGTCGACATGGGTGGGTCGGGAGGGCGAGGAACTTGCTATTCATCTGGGTCCAAGATCAGTGCAATGTTATTTCGCACAGCCAGGTTGTGGAGCATGCAGCAGGCCATCACAATCTTGCATACTTTGCCAGGTGCGTAAGGCAGGGCCCCTCCAGTCTTATCTAGGCACCGAAACCTAGACTTAAGCAGGCCAAATGTTCGTTCCACCACTCGACGTGTCCTACCATGGGCATCGTTGTATCGCATTTCTCCTGCTGTGGTGGGATTGCGAATTGGACTCAGAAGCCAAGGCCTGTTTGGGTAAGCCGAGTCGCCTGTGTATGTGGGAATTAGAGAGAGACATCAGTACCTGAACATGTGGCCACACCAAGCCACCCAGATATCACTCCAGTCACCACAGCATACTCACCAACAAGCCAGGCTTGTGCCGGACGCAGATTTGCCATCAGTCGTGGGACTATGCTGCTCCGCATGATGTGGGCGTCATGTGCAGAGCCAGGAAATCTTGCACACACATGTGAGATAATGTTGTCGGCCTGGCACACCACCTGCACGTTAAGGGAGTGGAAGTGCTTCCGATTCCGAAACACCTGCTCACGTGCCCGTGGCGGGATGATCGCAATATGCGTGCCATCAATTGAACCCACAACGTGTGGAATGCCACCCAGTGCATAAAAGTCTGCCTTGACCGCTGCCAACTCTGCCGCCTGTGGAAAATGTATGTACTCATGCTTGTACAGCATCATGGCTGTCAGTACATCCTTGAGTACCGTGCTGAACATGGCCTGTGACATTCCCCCGGCATGTCCTATAGTGTACTGGAATGTGCCTGTTGCAAAAAAATGGAGTGCCGCCATCACCTTTTGGGTGGGTGAAATTGAGCCTGGATAAGTTCTCCGCGGCTGCAGGTGAGGAGACAACTTGTTCACAAGCTCCAGCAATCGACGTCGATCAAGCCTGAATTTCCGGACCACCTCCTCGTCCACCATGTCCTCCAGCACAGTATATGGGCGATGGACATTTTGAGCCCTCCTGTGTGGGAGTAAATGGAATGGAAGTCAATTCACATACAACGCATGTCTGTGCAACTCACTCACATGTCACCGCACTCTATCCAACATGTAATAGGCAGTGTACGATTTGCTTATGTGTGACACCTCTGATTGTCACAACAACATGGATTGACGTAGCAATGTGCACCCACCAGCTACATGATGTGTTGCAACATGTCCAATGCACTCTGTTGCACCTCAACATCACTGCCAACAAGGCATGTGACATGACCCAAAAGTGACGGTCATTAGTGGCACACCGATGGGCATGGTATGGAAACCATGGGATAGAGCATGAAGTGTGGAGTCACGCAATCACGCACACAACCCTCATCATGCAGCTGCAGACAATTAAACATAGTGCATCGTGCATCGTCAGCTGACATGCACTCATTGACGCCGCAATGGCGGTGCACTGCTTCCGCTGTTGACGTCTGGCCATACGCGGCCCGCGTTCAACATTCCAATTGTCTGCACGTGCTAGAGACCGGGACGGATGCATCATTTGCAACAAAGTTGTAAGAGTGGCGCCACCATGGCGGGGCACGTATTCGGCGGGGGAGGTGGAGGCCAATACAGCCATAAGCTGATGTCCATGCACATGCCAGTTCATGACCCCCTTACAGTGACATTGCATCAGGCAGCCTACACCGGCCGGCCCAGCTCTACCCACTACCGCCGTGCCAGACCTAGCCCTTGACCGCCGTTGCGGCCGTGCCAACTACCGCCGCTTCAGGCCCCCTCCACTACCGCCGTGCCAGACCTAGCCCTTGACCGCCGTTGCGGCCGTGCCAACTACCGCCGCTTCAGGCCCCCTCCACTACCGCCGTGCCAGACCTAGACCTTGACCGCCGTTGCGGCCGTGCCAACTACCGCCGCTTCAGGCCCCCTCCACTACCGCCGTGCCAGACCTAGCCCTTGACCACCGTTGCGGCCGTGCCAACTACCGCCACTTCAGGCACCCTCCACTACCGCCGTGCCCTGGCGGCCCTGAGGAAATATAAATTTTATGGTCAAGTTGTGTTCCCTAGCGCGTACCCCACCGACTCCATGTACCAACTTAAAGTGCATGTAACTTCCCTCCTGTGCCAGCTATGAAGACGCAAATACATTTGCGTCCAACGTTAACTTGTCCTCTTTCAGACCCACCCTGAATGGGTTAAATAGTCCGTTTCTAAGTATGCTATGCCAACGTCTTTTTGTAGTGTACTTTACATGTTTTCCTGCTCTGACAGAGTAGGCCCTGAATTTCTGTCAGCAAAGCCTCTTTTTCTGGCTTCTGACTATGACAGCCTCTGCCCAGGCTGCCTCTGTACTCGTGAACTCTGACTTACTTTCAGCGCGGCCCCTCGCGCTCAGCTCAGCCTGCTTTCTGCCAAGACTGACTATAACCTTCGAGTTATCTGTTCCGCTCCTCGAGAATGCATTCCTGCCTACCAGTTTCAGTAAACATCCTCCTCAGCTGCAGAGCCAAAGGGCCGACCCGTCTCCGTGCAAGTAATTCATAGCCTCTGTTACCATGCTCCCATGGAAGGCCCCGTGCCCCCGTACCCCTACGCTTCTCATGCAGACACTTAGGCGCTTATACACGCATCCACAGTTAGCATAGAATAGCTTCTGCCCTAGAGACCTTTCCGCCCAGATAATATGGTTCCTAAACATCAGATATCAGATATGATAAAAGTACAAGTTGATCTGACATGCCAGACTTCTGTCTCTTTCCGTCAGTGTAAATGTCAAGTCCCCTGCACCCCGTCAATCACACGTCATGCAGCTGCGCGCGCATCCAAGCTTCCGATTTCTGCTGACATTGCAACATTTCTGTTAGCACCACCCCTTGGTGCCACCCACTTGCGTCACCTATCTGTGACGTTTCTAGCACACACCTCCAGTTCACGCCTTCTGATTACGTACTAGTACCACGTGTATACTGTTATCTTGTCTTCTCTCAACTGTTACGCCTCCTGCACTATTACTTATGATGTGAATTAAGTATATAAGCTATGTATTGTTAATAAACTGGAGCGCGCTCTATTCCTCTATCCCTTCTGACACCCCTGTGGTGGTCAGAATCCGATATCTTGGTCATGACCATTCCTTTCTGAGGAATAAAACCCCTAAGAACTCTAACACCACGGACTCTGTTTTCTTTCTCCGATCTGAGTTATTATTGATTAAGTACTTACCTGCATAGAAATTAAGAGAGTAAATTAATTATTTACGTCATTTTGGCGCCCGAATAGGGACCCCTCCCCCACCTCACGCGCCGGTTGGCGCATTGCAAGCTCTGTCCCCTGCCATCAGTTAGATGGAACAAACGCGTACCGGCAGGATTTCCTGCATCTCCCTCTGACCCAAGGAGGTGACGAAGACTGCGATCAGTGCCCAGACGAGGCGGTGAGGAGTGCGGAGGATCCCGACCAGAGCCTAGCCGAAAGAAGCAAGGTCCGAGGTGTCAAGAGGCCCACCAGTTTTCCGAAGTTTTCCGAAGTTTTCCGAAGTACCGAGTCGAGTCCAGTCGAGTTTTCCGAGGCCTTCTGTTTCCGTGCTTCCCGGTGAGTACCATTGCTGGGACGTATCTAGACGGGTTTGGGTACACAAGTCCGGTCTGCACTGTTTTTAGGCAGTGTATCTGTACTGTTTAGCAGTATATCTAGTATTCTGAATTTCTGCACTGTTACACCAGTGTATCTGTACTGTTGAGCAGTACATCCAGTATAGAGGGTAGTCATCTATGTCTCAAATGTCTTTTCATGTGATTAATGTCGTGGTATGAATGTGACCGTTTTAATGTGCATTATTGTGTTTCTTGTATAACCTAGCTGTAACCAGTATTTAAGGAGTAAGGATCGAGCATTCAGTAATAAGTAAACAAGATGCCGTTTTTCAGCAAGATAAAGCAGATAGGAACTAGGAAAGGGATACTGGAGGAATAAATCCCTATTCCCCCTAGGGACACTCCAGGTAACTTTATGTATCATAAACATGGCATAGATGCCATATTGTATCTGGACTTATGGGCCGATTACACCAAGCACCTAGACGAAAGACACAGATGGCCTGTTACCGGAACATGGGATGCCGAGTGCATCATGAAGGTAGAAGAAGTATTATGGAAAAAGAAAGCTAGACAATCTCAGAAAGACGCCATAGAATTTTGGCGTAAGGAATCACATAAGCGTGCTGAGAAAGCACTTCGTAGAGAAGACAGACTTAAAGAATCAGAAAAAGCCCAAGAAAACGAGTTAGTTACTGAAGGGATCCGAGTAAAAACAGAACAAATAGACCGTGCCCGAAACAATCTCATAAATGGTATGTATCTTGCGGCCGAGGGCTCACCTGAGGCCCTATCAGAAATACCGAAAAACTTACCGCCACCATTAGTTCCAACTAAAGTAATGCATAAGACTACTAAAGACATATTCCTAAATTCTTATCTAGAGGATGTAGCACCGGCTTACACCAATCTGCCTGTTCGTGCCTTGCCTAATGACAGGGACGGGGATGGCACCCCGCCCCCGGATCATGTCCCACCAGTACCGCGACAGACCTCCCCCGTTCCGCCAGCTCCGCCACTTCCCGCACTCAAAACTGACCTACCGAAACCACTTCTACCTGATCTTACTAAACGACAAATTCAAGTTCAGATCCAGACTCCGCAAGGAGATAATGCTCAAGCGTCCGCCTCAGGAGGTGCGACCGCGGGTCTACGGACCCCGCCATTAACACACAGATTCAATCTCAGGGATATGCAGAGTCCTCTCACGTTCAGGTCACCCCGACTTGACGCATTTAAAGAAAACCTTACCGTTTGCAGATATGATCCAGTACCCGGTAAAAACGATCTAATGATATTGGCATCACTACGGTTAAGATCTGCTACTGATATCTTGCTATGCTATGTAGGGATGAAGGACCGTCTAGATAGAATATATGAGTTTGTTCAGACAGGGAAAGACCCTGACAGTATCAAGGATGCCATGGAGAAACAGAAAGTTGACATTCAAGCACAAATACTACGATTTTTCATAAATTGCCTAATAAGAGAACGAGACAGGCCTGGAACAGATCAAAGTGAATTAGATGCACTAAACAAGTGGGGTCAAAATATAGCCGAAGGAAAACATGATAAGGGGGCTTGCATAGCCAGTATGTACAAGAAAATTAGAAAAGCAGTGATAACAGCACACCAGAAAGAAAAAGCTTCCTCCGAGGAGGAAGAAGAACCCGAAGAACCAGAACAAACTACAGATACTATAGCGTATGTAGGTAAGGGAACTTACCTTAGGAAGGGCATCCGTCCGGAAAACAAGAGAGTTTTTCTCTCTGCTTTAACAAACCCGAATTCTTCTGAACACCAGTTCCAGGAGACTGATAAAAGATTACGAGAAAGAATGGGGTACCATGTACTCAATTCAATGGATGAACAAGAACTAGCCCGGTCAGCCATATTATGGGCTGAAAATCCAGACATATATAATGATGATACCTTAGCACAGACGTTTCTAAATCTTTCCCCAGAGGAACAGAAATTAGCAGGTGTATACATGATTCAGCACCTCCTCACGAAATACAGAAATAAACATTCCGATCCAGGTCCCTTACACGAAACATTAGAAGCACTACTCATGGATAGATGGAGAGGTTTCAGTACCAAGTTAATACAAATAATTCTAGAACAACGACATAGATATAACACCTTCATAAGCTCCGAATATGTTCCCGCCCCGCCTCCAGAAAGGAAAATGTACCACATGCAATGCGGAAGTGGCATTGAAAGTCAGAACCCCTTACGAGAAGTACACCCAGTTATGGGTACGGATCACATCTTGAAACGTGTATATGTACACACGCCACTGACTAAGTTAGAACTGTTAGAAATGAAGAAACTAGTTCCGTGTCATGATAAAGATCCTGCAGGTTTTCACAGAGAGCTTAAAGACATGTTGTTAATGGGGGATTACACGTATGATGATATTATGAAAATGTTAAAGGTAGTGTTGCCCACGGGCATTTACGAGAAATTAAAGGAAAAAGAATGGGAGGTGGGGGACACAAAGATTGCATGGGCAGAAATAGAAGACGAAGAAAGTAAACGGGTCCCTGGGGTAGGCCTTGGGGACAAGACTAAAGCATTACCCGGATTAATAGTACAGGTTTTGCCAAGATTATTGACAACTAGAAAGGAAGATTGGGACGCCATCTCGTCCTGTAAACAGAAACATGATGAAGATACTAGTGACTTCTATTCAAGATTCGAGAAATGTTTCATTATAAATAGTGGCCTACAACCAAGCAGCGAATCATATCCACACCTTTTTGTATCAAAACTAGTCGAGAACTCCTTACCATTAGTTAAAAATAGAGTGTACAAAGTTGAAAGTACTTGGCAGGCAAACACGCCATCCCAGATGTTACAAATGTTACAATATCATCAGAACAGAATTAGAGAAGAACAAGATCAGGAACAGAAACGTATGAAAGACACCAAGATGAAAATGTTAGTAGCTCAGACGGTCCCAGCCGACGGCCAGAGAAAAGGTGGTACCCAGACAAGTCACACTACAGCTCCCGTTAAAGGGACATGTAATTATTGTAAACAGCCAGGTCATTACGTACATGAATGCCCAGTCCTGAAACATAACATTTCAACAGGTAAAACTAAAGAAAGACCGCATCCGCCTAGACACGATCAGGTCCAGCAACAGACCTCACAAAATGTACAGCCAATGCAGAATACACAGCCTATGCATGCTCCATCTCATACAGCACAGACAGTAGCAGGACCACAGCCCATTGCCGCGACTCAGCAAGTTTCGCAACAGATGTACCAGTATGCCCAATCTGCATATCCAGATTACCCCCGATATACATGAAACAGCCTAGAGAGGGAAGGTGGTTTGCCTCTTATTGAAATTCCTGTAGATCAAGAAGGTCCTTATGTACACAGTCACGTATTGGGAAAAGACAGAAAGTTTTTAATTGACACAGGGGCAAGTCGCACTACAATCAGTCATAATGAAGTCCCAGGGGCACCCCTCTCAGGCTCACAGAATGTTTCCCTTGGTTTTTCAGGACAGCCTATTGTAAATGAAGTATCGGAACCAGTGCCCTTGGCTGTGGGTCCATTATCACGAGTTACAGATTTGCTACTTACGAACTCATGCCCAGAAAATCTGTTAGGAATTAAAACACTGAAGGCTCTAGGAGCTATAATATGCTGTTCCCCGGAGGGAGTCAGACTCTTTCTACGGGATTTCAAGGGTCATTATGTTTTACGAGAATTTGATGTCAGATTAAAAAATGTACCAGATCACCTATGGGCAACAGGCCCAGCTGACGTAGGTTGTATGCATATCACACCATACCGTGTTTCACTCAAGACAGGAGTTGTTCTACCCAGAATCAGACAATACAAGTTACCACCCGATGCTGTAGTGGCTTTACTGAAAATCATTGAAGAGCTTATTGCCCAGGGAGTGGTCGTAGAGACCGACTCCAATATCTGTAATTCACCCATCATCCCAATTCTTAAACGTACTGACCCCAATGCACCGCCAGTATATCGGCTGGTGATTGACCTTCGAGAATTGAACAAATGCATTGTACCACAGTACCCTGTGGTCCCCGATATCTCTTCCCTATTGACTGCTATTGATTCAGAAGCAACGTTCTTTACTGTAATCGATCTCAAGAACGCTTTCTTCAGTGTACCTATTGATCCGGAGAGCCAATATCTCTTCGGATTCAGTTTAAATGGACGAAGTTTCAAATTTTCCCGCGCACCTCAAGGATTCACAGAAAGCCCCAGCATCTATAGTCAAGCACTGAAAAGACAACTAGATTGTATTCAAATGCCAGTTAACACCGCTTTACTGCAATACGTCGATGATCTACTGATCACCGCACGAAGTGAGCCCGAATGTGAACAAGCATCACTGACAGTTTTACATTTCCTGGCCGACAAGGGACACAAGGTGTCTCCTTCGAAGCTCCAATTCTGTGTTCAGCAAGTTGTGTACTTGGGTCACTTGCTGTCCAAAGTGGGGAGACAGCTCACTCCCGATCGCATTCAGTTAATTGTAAACATGCCACGACCCCAGACACAAAAGGAAGTACGGGCCTTTATAGGCCTCACCTCATACTGCAGACAATGGATTCCTCAATATGCATTTCTAGCTAAACCACTCATTCAGTTAACGACGCAGGAGGCAGCAACTTCGCCTGCCCTCCCTTGGACTCAGGAACACACACAAGCCTTTGAGGAATTAAAGAAAGCATTATGCCAAGCACCAGTTTTAGCGACACCATGTTACAGCAAACCGTTTACACTTTTTGTTACAGAACGTGACGGCACAGCATTGTCTGTCCTCACTCAAGATCAAGCAGGTTCACATAAGCCTTGCGCTTATTTTTCAAGTACATTGGATTCCGTAGCTCAGGCACTCCCTGAGTGCTTAAAGTCAGTAGCAGCAACAGCGTTAGCAATCAGACAGAGCGACTCAATTGTTTTAGGACATCAGTTAACAGTACAAGTACCACACTCTGTAGAGGTTCTGTTAAACAGAACCCAGACTCAACACTTGACTATAGCACGACTGACAGGTTACGAATTGACACTATTCCAGCCACACATAGAAATCAGACGCTGCAGTATCCTGAACCCAGCAACACTGTTACCTACCATTATGACAGATCCAGCTCCGCATGATTGCATAGAGATCATTAATGCAGTAACAAAGCCCCGACGAGACTTAACAGATGTTCCATTGACAAATCCAGACCTGACACTTTATGTGGATGGTTCATGTATGAGAACAAGTACAGGAGAATTAGTGGCCGCGTATGCCGTGACCACTGAAACTGAAGTTAAAGAAACACATCGTATTGATACACTATCTGCACAAGCGGCAGAGCTCATCGCTCTGACCCGAGCCTGTATTCTAGCCAAGAACAGAAATGTCAACATATACACTGATTCCCGTTATGCGTTCGGAGTTGTGCACGACTTCGGCACGCTATGGCAAGAACGAGGTTTCCTGACCTCTCACGGTACCAAGATCCAACATGGTCCCCTCATTCAAGCACTGTTAGAAGCAATACATCTGCCTTCAGGCATATCCGTCATGAAGTGTAAAGCACATACTAAAGTCACAGATTCTGTTTCCCAGGGTAACGACCTGGCAGATCAGACAGCAAAACATACAGCACTGACTAACACTCAGACAATTGATACGACAAAGACAATAGGACCGACACATTGTATGACAGTCAGGGATCCCGCACTAGATGTTATTGATATTCAGACACATGCTACTCCAGAAGAAATAAAGAAATGGATTGAACTAGGAGGGATCCAGACAGATCAAGGTTGGATGACGAAGGGAAAATCTACATGGTTTCTCCCTGACTCTATGGTTTAAGTCATGATAAATACAGCACATAGCCCAGCACACCTAGGAGAGAAAGCAATGTTAGACAGTTTACAAAATCTTTGGAATAATAAACACTTACGAGCAGCAGCGAAACAGAAAGTGCGTACTTGCATGATCTGTTGTCAGTTCAATCCAGGTAAAAGCGTCCCTGTAGAGCAAGGTGGATTTCATCCTCCCGATCACCCTTTTGAAGTCCTCCAGATGGATTATATCCAGATGGACCATTGTCGAGGATTTAAATATGTTCTCGTAGTTGTCTGTGCTCTGTCCCGCTGGACCGAAGCATACCCAGTCCCAGATTACACTGCTCCGACCACTGCCAAGCAGCTGGTTCGTGAATTCTTCCCACGATACGGCTTGCCTCGTGTCGTGTACTCAGATAACGGTCAGCCATTCTCATCTGCATTAATGAAAGAAGTTTCTTTTATTACTGGGATACCAGTGGAAATTCCATTGTGTCCGACATCCCGAAGCCGCAGGCCTTGTAGAAAGGCATAACCAGACACTAAAGATCCGCCTTGCCAAAATATGTCAGGAAAAAGGGGTCGACTGGATAGTCGCCCTGCCAGTGGCACTATTCTACATGAGAATGGTTGCCCATTCGAGATCAGGGCTATCTCCGTACGAGGTGGTCTTTGGCAGACCACCGAATATGTGGGGGACGCCCATTCCGAAAAAGATTACTGATGTTGATTGTAACATGTTGACAGATTACCTTGCCTCCTTGATGTCTGCACTCCAATCATGTCGTTCACAGGTTGCCGCAGCCTTCCCTGACAACACTGGTGTAAAGCCGCATGACGTCCGTCCTGGGGACCTCGTCCTAGTGCGCAATTTTGATAGAAAGAGTCCGTTGGAGCCCCGCTGGAAATCGCCGAAGACCGTCCTTCTCACCACGAGGACCGCCGTGAAGATCGAAGGGAGAAAGGGGTGGGTCCACACGAGTCATGTGAAAAGATTTTTTGAACTGAAACCTGACCGAGACTCGTCCACCCCCACCAAAGACTGTGTTGAGCCAAAAGACTTTACAGAATCTAAACGAGAAAAGACTCCCCAAGAAGAGTATCGCATGAAACTCCGATCTAGCAAGTCAGACAGTTTAATTGTCTAAGTCCTCCCCTAGGTGAATCGGTTAAATAGTTTCTGACATGTATCCCCTAGATCGAGATAGAGAGAGAGAGAGGCGAATTAAGAAACATGTATACTGTAAATCGCTCCGTAGTCACTGTATAGTGACACTATTAATCATGTTTATTCTGAGTATTTTAATTATTGCTGCTAGCATCCTTTTACCTATCTACTACCCTATTTTCAAGCGTGAACAATCTGTTTACAATGTCTCTGCTGAACACACTTTCAGCAAGTTACCTCCACATGAACTCTCCTACAGACTTGCGCTGCGCAACAACACATTCATTAGTATGTTACACCACTCCCATCAAACTAACAATGCTACAGACTGCTGGATATGTGGCCGACTCCCTCCCTACCAGAATTACAAGGGAGCTCTGCCCCTCTTTCCGTACCCGTTCACTCACAATGGCTCCTGCGGTGCATGGTTTAAAATAATTAATTCCTTAGATCCTGATATTGCTGTTTTCGATGGGGGTTGGGTTTGGGGAAACCTGAACTTGGTCCTGCTCGACGTTTGTTACCCTGATAAGGAGGGACTCCCCACTAGAATAGGAACTGATCTAGAAAATGAAGTGTATGGATTAGGTAACTATACAATTAGCCTTATGATTCTTACTGTTGAATCCGAAGCCGCACCTGTTATACCCACTATGTCAGTATTGCCAGTTACTGGCGAATTATGTATCAGAAAGAAAGGTTCAGTACACTTAGGTCATAGTAAATGCACTACTGTGGTCGAATTCAGCGATCATGGAAAATCGTCCTTTAAAGCTATCAGTCATTCTTACTTTGTTTGTGGTCATACCGCATACATACGTCTACCTCCAGATTGGGATGGTTTCTGTTACATTGCTTTCCTTCTGCCACCTGTTTTCCTAGCCCCTCCTGATTACCATAGAAATACTAATCTAGTAAAGAATAGACCCAGAAGAGATATTCCACTTGTCGACTACACAGAAACGGCATGGGAACAGTACACCGATTTTAATAAAGGGTTCTTTTTCTTTTTAGGACCTGTTCAGAATAGTAAATTTATACGCAGATTAACTAGAACAATTGAAGCAGTAGTAAATGAAACTGCCTCCGCCTTAGGTAACCTAACAGAAGAGCAGTCCGCCATGCGGGTTGTTGTCCTTCAGAATCGTCTTGTTATTGACGTCATCTTGGCAGATAGAGGTGGAGCTTGTAAGGTCATCGGGTCAAGTTGCTGTGTTTTCATACCACAAAATGCACCATCTGTATATCAAGCTATTACACGTCTCCATAAAATTGCAAATCAGATACATCAGAATCCAGGCACCTGGACTTGGTCCGGTTGGTTCTGGACAACGTTAACCGCTTGGGGATGGAAGATCCTATCCTTCCTAGGCATTGGCCTAGTCCTAGTATTCAGTTGCTGCCTGTGCCTACAGTGTGGGCCAGCGATTTGTGGACTGTGTGCCACCTCTTGTATTTTATCAAAACGTAAAAGAAAGAAAGAAGAACAAATGATGTTACAAGAACAAACTGATCGATTCATGAGGATCGATATATCATGAAGGGTCCGTAGGGAACAAGGAGGGAATGAGGAAATATAAATTTTATGTTCAAGTTGTGTTCCCTAGCGCGTACCCCACCGACTCCATGTACCAACTTAAAGTGCATGTAACTTCCCACCTGTGCCAGCTATGAAGACGCAAATACATTTGCGTCCAACGTTAACTTGTCCTCTTTCAGACCCACCCTGAATGGGTTAAATAGTCCGTTTCTAAGTATGCTATGCCAACGTCTTTTTGTAGTGTACTTTACATGTTTTCCTGCTCTGACAGAGTAGGCCCTGAATTTCTGTCAGCAAAGCCTCTTTTTCTGGCTTCTGACTATGACAGCCTCTGCCCAGGCTGCCTCTGTACTCGTGAACTCTGACTTACTTTCAGCGCGGCCCCTCGCGCTCAGCTCAGCCTGCTTTCTGCCAAGACTGACTATAACCTTCGAGTTATCTGTTCCGCTCCTCGAGAATGCATTCCTGCCTACCAGTTTCAGTAAACATCCTCCTCAGCTGCAGAGCCAAAGGGCCGACCCGTCTCCGTGCAAGTAATTCATAGCCTCTGTTACCATGCTCCCATGGAAGGCCCCGTGCCCCCGTACCCCTACGCTTCTCATGCAGACACTTAGGCGCTTATACACGCATCCACAGTTAGCATAGAATAGCTTCTGCCCTAGAGACCTTTCCGCCCAGATAATATGGTTCCTAAACATCAGATATCAGATATGATAAAAGTACAAGTTGATCTGACATGCCAGACTTCTGTCTCTTTCCGTCAGTGTAAATGTCAAGTCCCCTGCACCCCGTCAATCACACGTCATGCAGCTGCGCGCGCATCCAAGCTTCCGATTTCTGCTGACATTGCAACATTTCTGTTAGCACCACCCCTTGGTGCCACCCACTTGCGTCACCTATCTGTGACGTTTCTAGCACACACCTCCAGTTCACGCCTTCTGATTACGTACTAGTACCACGTGTATACTGTTATCTTGTCTTCTCTCAACTGTTACGCCTCCTGCACTATTACTTATGATGTGAATTAAGTATATAAGCTATGTATTGTTAATAAACTGGAGCGCGCTCTATTCCTCTATCCCTTCTGACACCCCTGTGGTGGTCAGAATCCGATATCTTGGTCATGACCATTCCTTTCTGAGGAATAAAACCCCTAAGAACTCTAACACCACGGACTCTGTTTTCTTTCTCCGATCTGAGTTATTATTGATTAAGTACTTACCTGCATAGAAATTAAGAGAGTAAATTAATTATTTACGTCAGCCCTGGCACGGCGGTCATGGGCCTAGGTCTGGCACGGCGGTAGTGGAGGGGGCCTGAAGCGGCGGTAGTTGGCACGGCCGCAACGGCGGTCAAGGGCTAGGTCTGGCACGGCGGTAGTGGGTAGAGCTGGGCCGGCCGGTGTAGGCTGCCTGATGCAATGTCACTGTAAGGGGGTCATGAACTGGCATGTGCATGGACATCAGCTTATGGCTGTATTGGCCTCCACCTCCCCCGCCGAATACGTGCCCCGCCATGGTGGCGCCACTCTTACAACTTTGTTGCAAATGATGCTTCCGTCCCGGTCTCTAGCACGTGCAGTTGCCGGTGTGTGAGCGTGACGGTCTGTGCAAGTGCAGCCAATGGGAGGTGTGGACATGGGCCACGGTTGGCCAATTGCAAGTACCGTATGGTGTTCACCGCAACACCAGGGCCAATCATTGGCCCAATTCCAAACACGCTCTCACGGCGGACCAATGGCTGGCGCCGTATGCCACTGACATGGCCACTGGGCCCTATATATGTGTGATGTGCAAAAGCAAACTTTCTACGATGACCACCGACTGCTGCCTGTGACCATCACCTCCACCTGCTGCTGCGGAGCTGACCACCGACTGCTGCCTGTGACCATCACCTCCACCTGCTGCTGCGGAGCTGACCACCGACTGCTGCCTGTGACCATCACCTCCACCTGCTGCTGCGGAGCTGACCACCGACTGCTGCCTGTGACCATCACCTCCACCTGCTGCTGCGGAGCTGACCACCGACTGCCGCTCTAGTGCCATACTCCGTGACCTTGCCATGTCGAGAGTCAAAGAGGTCCGGTCTCGTCCCTTCACCGCCGCGGAGCTGGATGTCCTCGTGGACGCTGTGCTCCGCAACTACGGACGCCTGTATGGCGCACCCGGACAGGCGGTAAGTGCAGTGGGGGATAAGTTGTAGTGCATGAGGTGTCATATGGCACCTGGGCTCTGGAAACTTGGCGGTGTGATGTGTGACCAACTAAAGAATCGATATGTGCATGGCTGCTGAGAGTAATGTGTTGCTCCTATCTGTGTGACTGGCCAACTGTCCACTGACTTCCACCCTTTTGTCTCCCATCATGGTAGGTAAAGCTGCACCTTCGCAAGGACGTGTGGAGGAGCATTGCACGTGAAGTACGAGCAGCGGGGGTGTCCAATAGACGACATACACACTGCCACAAACGCTGGGACGACATTTCCAGACTGAGCAAGAATGTAGCGGAAGTGACACTAGGGCTGATTCCACGGACGGCACGTCTGGCCCGACGCTCAATGACCCCTCTCATGCACCGTATCATAGCTGTGACGCATCCTGACCTGTCCGAGCGGTTGCGTGTGGATGAACAGCAACGTGGCGGTAAGCTTACTGTCAGTGTATGTTGCTTGTGAGTGCAATGCATGTATGGTTGCCCACACACATTAGGGTCTTCCGTCTATCGTGAGTCTATTTCCAATGGCATGTTGGTGACATTGCCACAGTTAACTTTGCACTTGCACATGCGGAATGTTGAGACGCCACCTGCTAAGCTGTTCAGTTGTCATGCACATGCTGTAGTGCTCCGTCACCCCTTGGCAACACTTGTGTGCTGATGTAGTTCCTCATGCCCAGTGTGCATGCTGTACATGTATTACGGCCAACGCCACAGAATTCCTGTGAGGATGACTGCTTGGGGTGGGCTGTGTGCAGGTTGGGGGATCGATGGACAGTGTCATCAGTGGCTTTAGGGATTCCGCAGCAGTACTGTACGTGTGTGTGCCCATTACTTACACCCATTTCCTGTGCTTTTCAGCTTTGGCAGAGGGCACTCAGCCACATACGGCGGAGATTACAGAAGGCAATGCATCCGGATCAGACGTCGCGCACACGCAGACTGACACCGAAGGGGCCAGCGGCGGAGAGGGGGACAGGACCGTCCCGGAGGACTCGCATGTGGAGACAACATCGTCATCATCTTCCGACAGTGTTGGTGAGTCAGCACTGTTGTCACAGACTGGGAGTGGGCAACCAACACCTTCGGTCGGGACACAGCACACAGGGCCCACCCTGCCGGCAACTGCACCATGTACTGTACGTGCACGCAGGAGTAGGGGGAGCAGAGTGGCGTTCGGTGTCGGCACCGCTGCCCCAGCCTCGGTGACCCAAAATTCTCTTTGTGCAGAGGCTGTTGATCTGCTGCGACAGCTGTGTGTGGGCCAGACCAATATGATTAATGCATTCCAAGACCACGATAGGAAGTTGGGGCAGGTGGTGGCATTCATGGAAGGTATGCATGGTGATCTGGCTGGTGTACACAGGACACTGCAGTCATTGTCTAACAGTGTGTCGTCTGCCATTGCACAGTCGCATGGACTGGGTGGTACTTCTGTTCCACCATCTACAACTCTGGATGTGTCAGGGGGAGTGAATTTTCTGATCTGGACTCTAATACAGGTTATTGCACTAGAAGCAGCGTCAGCCAGCACGTCAAGGCACGTAGGCCTCAGACCCCATCCCCTAGGTCAGGTAACTCTGTTCACAAGGACAACGTCAGATATAGTGGAGTACACACACGTGAGGCAAAAGAGGGGTTGGGTGTAATGGCTACACATGCTGCACAGCCATCCCACACACAAGGTACTACCAGGCCAAGACTCACTCCCGCTTCCATTGACACTACCCTGTACGAGGACAGTGAGAAGACGAATACATCTCTTGAGGGCTCGCATACTCCCAGTGCCAGGGACACTAGGAAGGAAGGTGCCACTCCCAAGGGCAGGGAAAGCAGGAAGGATGTAGGCACTCCCAAGGGCAGGGAAAGCAGGAAGGATGTAGGTACTCCCAAGGCCAGGGACAGCAGGAAGGATGTAGGCACTCCCAAGGGCAGGGAGACTACGAAGGAAGGTGCCACTCCCAAGGGCAGGGAAAGCAGGAAGGATGTAGGCACTCCCAAGGGCAGGGAAAGCAGGAAGGATGTAGGCACTCCCAAGGCCAGGGACAGCAGGAAGGATGTAGGCACTCCCAAGGGCAGGGAAAGCAGGAAGGATGTAGGCACTCCCAAGGCCAGGGAAAGCAGGAAGGATGTAGGCACTCCCAAGGGCAGGGAAAGCAGGAAGGATGTAGGCACTCCCAAGGCCAGGGAAAGCAGGAAGGATGTAGGCACTCCCAAGGCCAGGGAGACTACGAAGGAAGGAGCCACTCCCAAGGGCAGGGACAAGAATAGTCACAAGACAAACGCACCTAAGAGGAGCACGGACAGTCCCAGGGGAAGGGACACACACGGGCAGAAGGGGTGTCCAGCTGATATGTACACCACAGACGACAAGTCTGCTGCCTGGAAGAGGGCACCATCCAGGGAACAGGGCAAGTCCGCAGAGTACAGTACTCCTACGGAAATGGAACATCCAAGGCCCAAGGACTCGCCCATGAATAGTGGCGCTGTCAGGGACAGGCATACATCACCCATAGTTGCTCTGAGACAGCTGTTTTCTGGCAAACGGAATACAGAAGACTCAGCAGTGGAGTCACCCCTTACATCCACTCCCATCATGGCCCGTCAGGGACGGATGCAGGTGGACCCTGTCGTGGCATCCCCCATGACACATGTTGCAGAGGCCACAAGGCAGCCACACAGCAAACGACAAGCAGGCTCCAGCACGTCCCCAGAGACCATTCCCCCCCCAGCACATGCACCTCCCATGGTGGGTGAAATTGCTTCTCAGTCCGGTCGACTTGTGAGTCCTGTCCTGTCCAGGGTGCAGGCACATGTCCAAAAGAAGCGTAGACACACAGCATTGACACATGCCCAATCCGATATCGGCCAATTGCAACTATCCCCCGCTCCCAGAGCCACCCTGCCTCCTGGACCATACAGCCCTGTGGCTCATCATTTCAGTGGTCACAGTGGCGCTGGTGCAGTTGACTCGCATGTGTCTGTTAGTGGCAGGGTATCCGTCGAGACATATCCTGTATCAGGTGCTGGCAGTGTATCTGGGTCTATGGGCCATGTGTCAGTAACTCGGGCTGTGTCGGTGTGTCACACTCCTGTATCAGGTGCTGGGAGTGTATCTGGGTCTATAGGCCATGTGTCAGTAACTCGGGCTGTGTCGGTGTGTCACACTCCTGTATCAGGTGCTGGGAGTGTATCTGGGTCTATGGGCCATGTGTCAGTAACTCGGGCTGTGTCGGTGTGTCACACTCCTGTATCAGGTGCTGGCAGTGTATCTGGGTCTGTGGCTCACGTGTCAGTCACTACATCTGTGGCTGTGTGTCACACTCCGGTTTCTGGTGCTGCCAGTGTGTCCGATGCGGGTACTTCACGCAATCCACCTGATAGTGTGCTGTAAGTTGCTGTACTGTGCCCTCTGATGTACCTGCTCATGTGTCCACACTGCCCTGTTGCTGTTCTGATACTGCATTGTGCCCTCTCATGTGCTGCCTGTGATGGACGTTTTCAGTGCAATGGACTGTTGGTGCCCTTAGCCCCTCTCATGTACTGCCTCTGATGGACGTTTTCAGTGCAATGGACTGTTGGAGCACTTGGCCCCTCTCATGTACTGCCTCTGATGTACCTGCTCTGGTGTCCACACTGCCCTGTTGCTGTTCTGATACTGCATTGTGCCCTCTCATGTGCTGCCTGTGATGGACGTTTTCAGTGCAATGGACTGTTGGTGCCCTTAGCCCCTCTCATGTACTGCCTCTGATGGACGTTTTCAGTGCAATGGACTGTTGGAGCACTTGGCCCCTCTCATGCACTGCCTCTGATGTACCTGCTCTGGTGTCCACACTGCCCTGTTGCTATCCTCATACTGATGTATGCCCTCTGATGTACCTGCTCTGGTGTCCACACTGCCCTGTTGCTGCCCTGTTGCTGTTCTGATACTGATGTACTGCATCTGATGTACCTGCTCTGGTGTCCACACTGCCCTGTTGCTGCCCTGTTGCTATCCTCATACTGATGTATGCCCTCTGATGTACCTGCTCTGGTGTCCACACTGCCCTGTTGCTATCCTCATACTGATGTACTGCATCTGATGTACCTGCTCTGGTGTCCACACTGCCCTGTTGATGTTCTGATACTGATGTACTGCCTCTGATGTACCTGCTCTGGTGTCCACACTGCCCTGTTGCTGCCCTGTTGCTATCCTCATAGTGATGTACTGCATCTGATGTACCTGCTCTGGTGTCCACTATGGGCATGCTCCATCCTAGACTGTGACTTTGCTCCGAATCTGCGTAAATAAAATTGCGATTCATGTGTCGTGCTTTGTCAGAGTCATTCTTGCGTGTGTGATGCTGGTGTGGATTGGTATTTTCTTGGGGGCGGTGGGTTCTGCTCAGGACCCAAGTCCTGCAACAAGAAGTGGGGTGACGCTGAAATCACGACAGGAAGTGACGACACATAAGGTGGCTTCCACTCAGTTGCAGTTTATAGTTATCATGCTCCCTGTTGAATTAGTGGGGGGACGCCGTCCACCCGCGTGGTACCCCGACTTGAGCCCTGGTTGTGCTACGTGTCACTCTCCCCTACCTGGGTCACGGCCCTTGGAGGCGTTGCCGTACACAGGCATTTGTGCATTTTGGGACATGTCACTCCCCCCTCCCTACGTCACCGCCCTGGCCGGTACTCCTCTCCAGACAGCGAATGCTTAGGTGCCTACCTGCGTCGTCGTCGATGGTGGGCCAAGACGAGGACGTACTGGATCGCGTAGAGTATCGGGTAAGCCTGTAGTGCAGGGTCCATGTCGGCGTGCGGCTCGTGGTGGGTATGGTCGCTGTGGAGCATCCGCCGTGTTCAGGCAGGTTGTTTATCCGCCGCGCTTTTATGTGTGTTTTCCGCCATCTTGATTTGGAGGACGGTCCTAGTCGTCAGTCCGTACGGCGGAGTCTCTGGTACGGTTACGTCCGCCGCGTAGTTGGGTGTGGTGGTGCGGCGGACCTTGTTCTACCGCCGCGGACGGATTTTGCCACGTATTTCGTATCCTGATTTGGCGGACGGAGTGTCCGCGACGGGCGCACGGAAAAAAGGCCTGTTCCGCATACTCAGGGTATGCGGAGGCACTTCCGTCCGCCATCCTAATGACCCCCTTAGTGTAGAGTCTTAATGGGAGGGGAAAGAGGTCTCTCCCAAACTATCCTCACTGTAAATGGCCTAAAACAGGGATGTTTTTTGGTCCCTCTACTATTCTCCCTATATATATCTGACCTTCCCGATGCTTCGTCCCAAAGTGAGGGTATCGCCCCATTACTGGTGGGAAAACCGATTGCTTGTTTACTTTATGCGCTGACGACATATTAATATTGAATCTGACGCCGAGGGGATTAAATAGTCGTCTGCAGGTGCTACATGAATATGCAGGGGCCCACTATTTAAAGATAAATGTATCTAAAAGTAAAGTAATGTGCATGCACAGAAGAAAAAAGTGGAAGTATGGGAATTTTGTTTGGTCTGTAGGTGGACAAAAACTGGAACTTGTAAAATCATATGTTTTCTTGGGAAAAACAGTGTGTGGCAATTTAAGTGATAAAGCCCAAATAGGAAATAATATTCATAAAGCAATTACACGGGAAAAGTTTGGGTTCGCTCTATAGATCAACTGGAAGAAGACATTTTGCCCTTTTATTAGAGGTATTTTGTGCTAAAATTCCTGCTCCCCTGTTGTATGGTATAGAACTACTTGTCCTAGGAAAATGGGGCTTTTTAAATACAACAGAAGGTAAAATTTTACGGAGCCTAGCCTCAGGCATCTCTGCTTGTCCCGTGGCTGCTCTAAGGTTGGAATTTGGTCTGAGAAGTAGCTGGGTACATGGTCTTGCAGGGATAGTGCGATGGGTTACAAGCCTTGTATAGGGTGATCCTGGTACACCAAGATCTTTTCTCCAGAAAGAATGAATTATTAGGAACCTTAAATGAGCAGTCATTAATTGTTAAAAATTTAAGAACTGCAGTTGGCTTGCTATAACTGGATGAATCCGCACTTTTCACCTTATTGCCATATCAATTAAAGGCCACTTTGAAACAGGCCACCTGGAAATTGAGCTTCACCAGGGATAGGGAAGCCCGTATTCTAAAGAGAGGCACCCACCCGGCTATTGACTCCTGTGTGATAAACAAAGTGCAGGCTTATATCACTTGGAACCTACCCCATGGAGTGCTCCGCTTTTGGTTACTATTGAGGCAGGGTATACTCCCTCTAAATAAAGTATTATCTAAATGGTATGGTTCTTCTCCAGTCTGTAATTTGTGCAATAATTTTATCCAGGATGTTACTCATGTTCTATTTATCTGCCCGCCCTATTACTGTATCAACGTAAATGGATGAGGCCAATCTGTTTACAATTATCTATTCTCTCTGCCCCTGTACTAACAGACTCCATTTATGAACCACCAAATGAAATGTTGTGTCATAGGATTTTTTACTTTTTAAAGTGTTTTTTAGATATGTAATAAAACATTTATATGGTGGGTATGATTATTAAAATTGGTTTTATCTGATGTTTTATAATACCTAGGGTATTTGTATATCATATTTTAATGTTCTGTAAATGTAAATTTCAATTGTATGTGGATCTCTTTGGACTTCCAAGATCATGAATAAATAAAACTTGAAACTTGAGAAGGGGTTACTTATATCACCTCAATGACCCTAATGAGATGTGACCCGACAGGAGCCAATGTTGAGCCACTGACTACATAGATAGTTTATGAACTACTGTGGTGGCCCAAATTTAAAAACTAACCCTCAGGAAGCTCTAATTCCGACCTCTTCTGATATTTATGTTATGTGGAATTGCACACACAATTATGCAAAAGAACATTTGCAGTGAAATGTGCCTCAGTGCACACTGTGGTTGCCATTTATTTTAGCTTTGAGCATGGAGAAGGGAGTTTGATAATCTACCACATACATCAGAATGTAATATTATTAATGTTTCCTTAGTTAATGGCCATGCAGTCACGAAAGCCTTCTTCTTGAAACAGTCTTTTAAATAAACATGTTAAACTATATAAACATGTCAATTATGTGTATAGCAACTTAAGCAAATACCAATAGTTGAAAAACAAGCACAATGCTTAGGTAAAGGAATGTATTTAAGAGTGAGTAATTATTACTCAACATGAGTGATGGTCATGTTTGCAGTCTCCTTACCCACCCCTCTGGCTGTCCAAGCTTCTGTACTTAGCACAAGCCTCTCATCCTCTTTGAGAACCTTCACAGGCTGAAACATGAAGAGGAGATGAGGCTGCAGGCTCTTAGAATGACGCATCAATCACATTATTTTTACAGAACAACTCACTAATAGAACCCAGTACTGGTAAACAACATGCCTACCAGGGATTGCTTTAGCATAGAAAGTCAGTATTCTTTTTTCATTTTTTGGTGTGCAGTTTTCTTTGTTGTGGTTCTACCTCTGTTTGGCTCAAAGTAACTGTGTTCTACTCTCTGAACCTACATTTCACTGTGTTTAACTTTCCAGTGTTTAGCAGCATACACAATGGTGGGGAATTGCAGTAGTGCAGAGGTTAATAAGACCTCTAGATTACACTATGTGCCATTGAAGTGAAAATTATCCACCCACAAGAACTATAAAACTTTAATCTGAAGGTTCCAGTGCTGTATCCTGTGTATTCTTCGAGGCATTCTTCCCTAGTGCTCTACTCATTGCTTCTCAGCCAGTGTTTGATGTCATTTAGAATGCTGAGAGTGTTTGTGCTCGGATGAGTGAACAGTTGGAGTGAGCAGGCTTCGCATCAGAGATGCTGCTCCTGGTGCGGCTTACTAAACAGCTTACTTATCATCTTACCAGTTACCTGGAACTGACTAGAACTGAGTATTAGTAAACCTCTTCTTATAACTTACACTACTGGTTTACCTGGCTGCAGGCACTTAAATTCATTTACAACACTGGCGACAACAATGGGCCCTGTTGACGAGGATCCCATCCTCGTCGCCAGTGTAACACTCAAGGATGGATACTCGTAGGTTATAAAAGAAGTAGGTTTATTAGGTTTAGTTCAGGTGACAGATAGGCTCCACAAGGAGCAGCAGCCTTCCTGCTCAGCCCATTCCTTCAACTGACATTCCTTCAACTCTAAACATTCTCAACATTCGATGACCTCTCAAACTGGCTTAGTAGCAAAGGAGCAGAGAACTAGTGAAGAATGCATTGCAGAATACACAGGATACAATATCAACCATTTCCACAGACCAGCTTATTGCAATAGACTTACTGGCAGATCCCTATGCCAAGTATAGGGCCTCAGCTCTTGGGACAGATCTCATTTTTGTTTTCGGAGTAATAGTGCTTTTCAGGAAGAATCAGCACAAAATAAGATGCTTCAGCCATTTGGCAAGACCTAGGACTTACAGCTGTCTTATTATCAAGAACTTAACAAAACCTTAGCCAGAGCTTCAAGATTTGATCACATCTGTTTATATTATCTGTACTTATCTGGAACGACAAACACCGAATCTGATGTCTCAGGTAGTTCGCGAAAATCTCTTTTTTATTATGTCAGTGCTGTCTGAAACAACCAACTCCAAACCTGTTCCCTCAGCTATCTAACCAGACCTCATATTTGTATTGGCACTGCTACGTGAGAGCAGTGCTACCAATCCCAGTGCCTCTGTTATACCTAAAGACCTACTTTTCCACAATTATGTGGGCATACTCCCAGGAGCAGATTTATAATTCTTTCACTCAGTGCAACACAGCAAGCCACCTTTCTGCGTTGCACGAAAGGGAAAGGGCAGGAATGTGTCGTATTTACCTTTATACAGTGCATTCCTGTCCTTTCCTAGCGCTGGTGCACTTTTAGCTGCCTAGCGCCAACGCAGGCACTTTTGCGTCATGTTGTAAGGGCGCCTGCATTGTAGGCAGGATTACTTTTGTGCAGGAAGGGACACCATCCTGCACAAAAACAATCCTGAAAGGCATTTTCCTCTTTCCACGTTTACTGCAGAATGCAGCAACACATAGAAAGAGGAAAAAAACAAGGTAAATAAAGATATTTCACCTCATTATGTCCATCCTGGGGAGGTGTGGTATTTTGACACATATCCAGGTTTACCAGTGCCTCCCTGGGGCAGAGAAACACAATGCAGCGACTTGTGCTGCCTTGAATTATTCCACATTTACCAAGCCACGCAGGGACACTCAAGGTGACCTTGCATTGCTTGGTGTATTTCTTTTAGGTTTTGCATCACCCTTGTGCCCCCGTGAATAACGCACGGGCTACCCGAAACGATGATAAATAAGTCCCCAAATTTATAGCATCATTAGTGCTAAGAACCACTGACACAAAACCTAGTACCTGAGTTGTAGTAGCTTACCACAAATTTATATTGGCAGCAATATTATGAACTGTTGACGCCAAAACCAGTGTCCCTGTTATAAAGGCGTACCTGCAATTTATAGCAGCAATGGTATTACCAACTAGTGACTCCAATCCAAGGGCCTCGGTTATAAAGGCTTATCTCAAATTCATGCAAAAACAACAGTTGATGGACAGAATGCAGAACACTGTCATACATTCACCCCAGTACAGAGATCTGGGCCTTAATCCATCGTTTTTTTGCACTCCACACCACCCCACTTCAGACATGGCCATATGCAAATCAGCCTTGACCCTGTGCCTCATGGGAACAGTCCAGCCCGAACTGCCAAGTCATGTATTTCCTGGACCGAAATCAAGCATCCTAGGACCGGTTTCTGGCTATCAGCCGTCATCAGCCAGGATAGCTTGACTCCAGTGGTATGGAGAGCATGGGACTCACGTCTGAGCATACTCATCCCACTCGGGGTGACAAATGCAAAAACAACAGTTGATGGACAGAATGCAGAACAATGTCATACATTCACCCCAGTACAGAGATCTGGGCCTAAATCCATCGTATTTTTGCACTCCACCCACCCCAGTTCAGACATGGCCATTGCAAATCAGCCTTGACCCTGTGCCTCATGGGAACAGTCCAGCCCAAACTGCCAAGCCGTGTCTTTCCTGGACCGGAATCAAGCATCCTAGGAACGTTTTCTGGCTATCAGCCGTCATCA
Source organism: Lissotriton vulgaris (assembly GCF_964263255.1). Lineage (NCBI taxonomy): Eukaryota > Metazoa > Chordata > Amphibia > Caudata > Salamandridae > Lissotriton > Lissotriton vulgaris. Next base: position 938,177,956 of record NC_141699.1, read on the forward strand.
GCCAGGATAGCTTGACTCCAGTGATGTGGAGAGCATTGGATTCACGTCTGAGCATACCCATCCCACTCGGGTTGACAAATGCAAAAACAACAGTTGATGGACAGAATGCAGAACAATGTCATACATTTACCCCAGTACAGAGATCTGGGCCTAAATCCATCTTTTTTTGCACTCCACACCACCCCAGTTCAGACATGTCCATATGCAAATCAGTCTTGACCCCGTGCCTCATGGGAACAGTCCAGCCCAAACTGCCAAGCTATGTCTTTCCTGGACTGGAATCAAGCATCCTAGGACCGGTTTCTGGCTATCAGCCATCATCAGCCAGGATAGCTTGACTCCAATGGAGTGGAGAGCATGGGACTCACGTCTGAGCATACCCATCCCACTCAGGGTGACAAATGCAAAAACAACAGTTGATGGACAGAATGCAGAACAATGTCATACATTCACCCCAGTACAGAGATCTGGGCCTAAATCCATCGTTTTTTTGCACTCCACACCACCCCAGTTTAGACATGGCCATATGCAAATCAGCCTTGACCCTGTGCCTCATGGGAACAGTCCAGCCCGAAGTGCCAAGCCATGTCTTTCCTGTACCGGAATCAAGCATTCTTGGACTGGTTTCGGGCTATCAGCCGTCATCAGCAAGGATAGCTTGACTCCAGTGGTGTGGAGAGCATGGGAATCACGTCTGAGCATACCCATCCCACTCGGGGTGACAAAGTTGGCAGGGTATGCTCAGACGTGAGTCCCTTGCTCACTTGGCCACTGGATTCAAGATAGCCTGGCTGATGAGGATTATGAATCGAAAACCGGTTCCAGGATGCTTGTTTCCTGTCCAGGAAAGACATGGCTTGGCAGTTCGGGCTGGACTGTTCCTATGAGGCACAGGGTCAGACTGTTTTGCATATGGCCATGTCTGAACTGGGGTGGCTGAGTGGACTAAAGAATGGTGATGGATTAAACCCAGATCAGTTTAGTGAAGGTGAGTGTTTGATTTGCTCAAACGCTCCGTCCATCATCCCCTTTTGTATCGCTTTGTTTGCCCTAAATTGGCAGGGTGTGCTCAGACGTAAGTCCCTTGCTTTCTTGGCCACTGGATTCAAGATAGCCTGGCTGATGAGGATTATGAATCTGAAATCGGTCCCAGGATGCTTGTTTCCGGTCCAGGGAAGACATGGCTTGGCAGTTCGGGCTGGACTGTTCCCATGAGGCACAGGGTCAGACTGATTTGCATATGGCCATGTCTGAACTGGGGTGGCTGAGTGAGCTAAAGAATGGTGATGGATTTAACCCAGATCAGTTGACTGGAGGTGAGTGTTTGATTTGCTCACACGCTCCGTCCATCATCCCCTTTTGTATCGCTTTGTTTGCCCTAAGTTGGCAGGGTATGCTCAGATGTGATTCCCTTGCTCACTTGGCCACTGGATTTAAGATAATCTGGCTGATGAGGATTATGAATCCGAAACCGGTTCCAGGATGCTTGTTTCCGGTCCAGAGAAGACATGGCTTGGCAGTTCGGGCTGGACTGTTCCTATGAGGCACAGGGTCAGACTGATTTGCATGTGGCCATGTCTGAACTGGGGTGGCTGAGTGAGCTAAAGAATGGTGATGGATTAAACCCAGATCAGTTCACTGGGGGTGAGTATTTGATTTGCTCAAATGCTCAGTCCATCATCCCCCTTTTGTATCCCTTTTTTTATCTCAAATTCATACCAGCAGTAGTATTAGGTGCGTAGATGTCATTGGTGCAGCAGGAGCAGTGCACCGAGGCTCTGAGCTCCTATGGGCTTACTGAGCCCTCATAATGGCTATATTTTACTACCTCAACAATTGTAAAATGGGCTATTTTCCTTGCTTGCACCAGGGCCCATGTCATCATTGCTTTGGCACTAAGTAGTATTCTAAACTACTGACACCAAACCTAGGGCATAAATAGTATGAACATACCTCCTCCTATTTATACCAATGTACAAGCAGAAACTACTGATACCACACCTAGAACCGCAGTTATAGGGACATATCATGTAGGTATAGCAGCAGTACTCCCATGAACTACTGATACTAAGCCCAGTGCCTCTGGTATATGGCCAGAGCTCGTATTCATATTGAAAGTAGTACCAATAGCTAAAAAGAAGTGCTCGAAGAGCGAATTAATTAGGGAAGGAAAAAACAGGGGGAAAAGAACCCAACCATAAATTGGAAGGGTGTCATTCAACAGGAGTTGTGACAACTTACCTTGACACCTTCGGGTTTAGTTTGCACGATACAAGTTGCTTAATAAATAAAATAAATTACAGGATATTATTATCTAAAAGTGTAGCCTATGTCAATAGGCTTCCCTACCTTTCAAATGAATCTGGAAAAAAAACAAGGTTAGTTTGTACAAAATACTTCAAAAGACATCAAAGTATAGGAGATAGGTAGAAGTTGTACTTAACTGTCCAGGAGCAGCGAATAAAAGAGGAAGATAGTTGTTTACCATGTCGCTGTGTTATGCTGTTTGGAATATTTTTACTTATGATGTATTTGTTACACTTTAAAGGGCTGCATGTCAGAGCAGCAATAAAAGTTATTGCGTAATGTAGACTCCGGTCCTGTAATGAAACCTAATGTTACCAATGCCAGTGCCTCATTTAGGGCCACATGTATGAAATAATTTTGCAGTCGCAAACAGTGTGAAACTCAAAATTAGGCCTTTGCGAATGCAAAATAGCATTTCATGATGTATGAAAGGCTTTGTAGTCGCAATTGTAGATAATTGCCAAAATTGTGATTCGCTAAAATTGCAACTACAAATAGGGAATCGCAAACTGCAATTCCCTAATCACATCTACCAAGCATTTTCTAAATGCAAACTGTGCATTTAGGAAAATTCTATTACCATCAACTTAATGTCGATGGTAACCATGTGCACATTTTGAACAATGCACAAAATTGCATTTTTTACAGTGCCATGTAGCTCACACAAACCCCCGGGACCCTTGCTTTGCATTACCTAATTGGCGATTACCAATTAGGCAATTGCAAATTAGCTATTGCAAAACCATTCATACCAATGGGCCTTTAGTCCCGTAGGATTGACTGGAGTAGTATTAGCTAATAGCGACTACCTATATACGAATCGCTATTTGGCAATATTAAGGAATCGCTAAATCTTTGGCGATTCTTTACGTACATAGCATTTGCGCGATTACCAAATAGCCATTCGGTAAAAATCACTATTTGGTAATTGCAAAATGCTATTTTGATACATGTGGCCCTAACTTCACAAGATTTCCCATAAACACTGGCATCAGCACTAGCAAGTACTGACACCACCCCCAGAGCATCAGTTATAGGGATAACCCTCCCATTTATATGTGGAATTCCACAACTTGTAGAACTATGACTCCCTCAACAGTGTGCATGGAAAGCCACCACTGTCACTGCTTCCCAGGTGTACCACTGCGCAGGCGCCCAACGCCCATAGGGCGGTCTGGATCAGTCTTATTGCAGCCAAATCTGAGTACTCCACAGGTCCTTTAAATACCATTTACTTGTTAAGGAGGATTTGTTGTCCCCCCCCCTCCCCTTCTTAGAGCCCCTACACCACTCTGCCTAGAGCTGGAAGAATTAGACCCCCAACCCCACCCCCCCCACCCACACAATGAAATGTGGCTCTAGTTGCGCCTCTTCCACTGTGGTGGTTTTCTGAATAGGGAGAAATCCTAAATCTGCAGCTCTGAGGAATGCTATATCAATGCCTCATTTCAAGTGGACCGGTAATGGGATCGATATTTATTCATCACAACTGATGAAATAGGCACCACAAATGTCACCGAATTATGAGTTTGTCCCCGATAATGTGGAGTAACATGCTAATTATTCTTACCGCCCCTGTTATATACTTGGCATATTTGGGAGGTTTGACTGCCAAAATGTGTTCAGGGAAAACTGCCAGGGTGTGGTGTTAGCCACCAAACTCCTAATTCTGGTATGCGAGTTAATAGTCGTCACCGCACATACCAGAGTCATCTGGGCAAATAGTAATAATGCCTTAGAGTGGAGATGTGTGGTTCCCTTTGGGAACTGGCCCACTTGGTAAAAAAAAAAAACTGCTTGAGACGCTGGTTTATAATTAGTCGCCAAATACAAGGGGACTACCTCAATGATGTAACAAAATGTATTTCATCCGGAGGACGTGAGTCTAAAGACTAACAAAAAAGTGGTACACGTTGTGGTAGGGGATACGCAAATAGCACACATGCTGTAACACGTCTGCAGGTGTTAATGTCTGTAACACACAAACCAAAGTCATTTTGAAATCTACAAATGCGTGCTATACCATTTACCAAAAACTATTACCCCAAGTGATTATGTTAGAAGAATTCTTGTACGGTCTTTACTGATAAAAAAGGACGCTTTCCACAGCCATCAAGAGAAATGAATCTATAAAGCACTCGCAAATTAGACTCTGTCATTGTTACACAAATGTAATAGAATTTCTCAAATACAAAGTGCACAACAGTGCTTTGGTGTGTCATGTTAATACTAGTGTAATACGAATGTGAGTGGCATTGCCTTTTTTTAAATTAAAAAGAAAGGTATTATCTTCATAGCACTATACGCTATTAAGTTAGCACTTACCGTATTTCCCTGATTTACGCTTTAACGCATTTTAATAGCGAATAGCAAATGCTGGCCACGTTCGCTAAATTTCCTCATTTATATGAATGATGGGCAGTTGCGACCAGCATTTTTTTTTTTTTTGCTTGTGGTAATGCTCACAGTTTTCTGTGACGTAGCCTGGTGCTTCCACATTCCATGGATATTACTTGAAAGAATATTACACGATTAATGTGCCACAATCCAATTACCGTAGCTTTACCACATTTTTTTCGGATCATGTACATGAAGGGAGAAAGCGTGGCCACGCCCCATCTCCGCCCCTCGCCTACCCCCGTCATATACACGTATATACAGTCAACAAAACATAGACCTTCTTTTCATTCTTTATGGAAAGTTTCCACGTGCAATATTGCTGAAAACAAGCTAGTTCTATGAAACATAGCAAAGGAGCCTTGTGGTTTCATATGTCCCTTTCGGGGGCTGTAATTTTCTAAAAGAACGCCACATTATGCCTAGTTTGCTCGTCTCGGAACAACACCGGCAGTCATATACGTTTTCAGCACGTTTACCAATCATAAGGGTTATACCAGGAAAGCTGCAGCTTTCCAAGAAAAGTCGGGTTATTATTCCAGGATTACATGCTCATTTTGGCATGCGCACGAGCCCGCGCCTGACGTCAGAAGCTGCCTGGGGTCGGTTTACAGCTGGCTCCTCGTGTCGCGGCTATTTCCCTACAGCAGTTGCACGAACTCGAAAAAGCCCCCCCTGTGATGATGCTGGAATGCGTTCCCATATGCTGATGTGATTGCAAGGTCCTTACGCCTGAATGTGTCTTTTGATTCCGCAAACACTCAGCCCTCCCTGCAGGGCCCTTGCAGTGCTGTGGAGAGCGGAGACCAGAGAGGCTGACGCACTCCCCCTTCCTTCGAAGATTTATGGTTCCGTCGCCAGCAGCAGAGAAGGGAGAGAGACTGTCTGTGCTGATCTGAAAGAGCCCCAGCTGGAGGGGCTGCTGGCGCCAGAGTATTTTATTCATTTATTTATGTATGCGTTTTTATATAGCGCGGACTTTACCCGAAGGTGTCAGAGCGCTTTACAATAGGAACAGAACTGATACAAGAGAACATTACAAATTACAAAAGCAAAAGTTACATTACATGAGGCAAAAGTGACAATCGTGAGTGAACAAAATACAAGAGGTAACAAACGGTGCATTACAGGAGGAAAAAGTGACATGTGTGCAGGTTACAAAGGCGTACACAGTACATGTAGAGGTATAATACTGCAATAAATGGAGGACACTCAAACACAAGAACAAACGTTATGTAGGCAATGGTGGCATTTGTGCAAGTATCGAAAGCAAACAAAAAGTAAGAGGTAGCAAACAGTGTGTTACAAGAGAAAAGTGACATGTGCATGTTACAAAAGAGCACCAAACACAGGTAAAAGGGTCGTACTGCAATAAATGACAGTCTCTCAAACCACAAGAACACACTGGGAAGCCACTTCCATAGTCATGGAGAATAGACATTTTCTATACTAAAAGGTCTTCCTTCATATAAGAGAGGGCATGAATTAACTTTGGAAGTGTCTTTGAAGGAGGAGAACTTTGAGGTCAGTTTTGAAGGCCTGGGAGGAGGTGGTGGTCCGGAGCTGAGGCGGAAGTGAGTTCCAGATTCTCACTGCGTTGCCTGAAAAGGATTGGGCCATTGATGTTTCCTTCTTGAAAGTGGGCGGTTCAAGCAGTAGATTTTCCGCATTTCGTGATGGTCTAGAGCCTCCCGAGAGTTTCAGTTTATTTGCCAGATAGCGAGGAGAGGAGGAATGCTAGGCTTTGTGGGTGATGCAGGCAGCCTTGTAGATAGATCTTGCCTCGATTGGAAGCCAGAGGAGGGTGGATAACATAGGCGTGATGTGGCCGCTTCTTTTGGCCCAATAAATGAAACGAGCTGCTGAATGGACAACAGACTTAAAGGGGTACAGGTGGGATTTGGGGAGGCCAGTAAGAAGAGAATTGCAGTAGTCCAGTCTGGAGAGGACCAGCGATTGGACCAGGGTTTTAAGGTCATGTCCGGGAAAGAAGCGACAAATCCCACAACGAAGGCGCAGTTGGTATCGAGCAGACTTTGCAATTGAATTAATGTGGGAGAGTAGATTGAGTTTAGTGTCGAGTATGACACCAAGGGATTTTGCGCTGTCAACAATGATGGGTTTATTGTTCAGTAGATTTATCTGGCCCATCTATGTTTGAACGGGGGAAGGAGAAAGTGAGGAGGAGAGGAGGAGGAATTCAGTTTTGGAGGGATTCAGAATCAGTTGATGTGTTGACATCCAGTTTTGAATAGAGTCCAGAGTAGAGCTTAGGACAGAGAGATCGTGGGTGGAGGCAACCTTGAGGTAGATTTGAGTGTCGTCTGCGTATAGATGATAATGGACCCCGGATTTACTTAGGAGATTTCCCAGTGGTTCCAAATAGAGATTGAACAATGTGGATGCAAGTATAGAGCCTTGAGGAACAACTTGACCTACCGCCAAAGGAGATGAAAGACTGTCCGCTATTTTGATCATTTGGGATCTTTCAGAGAGGAAGGAAGCAAACCATTAAAGTACAGTGCCCTCCATGCCCATTCTCTGTTGATGAGTGTTGAGGAGGGTGTTGTGATTGACAGTGTCAAAGGCTGGAGAAAGATCAAGGAGAATTAGAAGACAAGACACCCCCGAATCGAGTATCCGCAGCGCGTCATCAATCACTTGCAGCAGAGCTGTTTCAGTGCTGCAGTTTTGGATGAAGCCGGACTGAAAATTGTCAAGAAGATCATTGTCCTTGATATGACGAGAGAGCTGTTTCGCAAAACATCTTTCTGTGATATTCGCAAGAAAGGGTAGGTTAGAGATGGGGCGGAAGTTGTTGAGGTCATTCGCATCAGCAGTGGGATTTTTAAGCAGAGGGGTGACCTGCCCAGTTTTGAAGGGAAAGGGAAGGGAGCCTTGACAGAGGGAGAGGTTGACCAGAGTGGTCCAATAGGGAAGAGAATGGGTATAGAAGTCAATGGCAATGGCACTAGGGATGGGGTCAAGAGAATGGTTGAAGGGCTTTGTTTTGAGGATGCACTTGAGGATGAATCTTCAGAGATGGGGTCGAAGTTCTGCCAAATGGTTAGTGATTTGCGCTCCTCTGGAGGGGTAGGATGAGCGACCTGATCCACAAGTGATTTCACTTTTTCGTCAAAGAATACAGCAAAATCCGCAGCTTTCTTTGTAGAATCCTCCAACTTGGAGGTTGGGGGAGAGCAGTTAGTATTCTTGATGAGATAAAAAAGTTTTTGAGGTCTATTTTGGGCTGAGTCAAGGAGGGTTCTGTAGTGTGATGCTTTCCCAAGGAAGATGTGCTTATGGTACTTGGATCTTGCTGAACAAAGCGTGGCCAGATTATCGATGGAGGGCGCTTGCCTCCATTGTTTCTCCAGGAGTCTTAGGTGCTTCCTTTCTTCATAGAGGGATTTGTTAAACCAAGGTGCTGAGGGGATGGGCCTTTTACTTTTTGCTTTGTAGAGGAGCGACGTTATTGATTTGGACTGCAAGGACTGAGAGGCATTGGGAGGTGAGATCTTCAACATCTAGGTTCGGGTCTAGCCGTGGAAGTTACAGCAAAGCTGATTCACAGAGGGAAACGGTGTCAATATTTTTAGTGTCACGAAACCAGGAGGTAGCCCTCTTGGGTTGGCCAAGAGTTATAGAGTGTGCTAGGTGAAGAGAGAATGGGATGAGGAGGTGGTCAGACCAGTCTACGTGAATAGGGGTAGCGATAGAAAGCATGCCTGCTTTAGAAATAACAAGGTCCAGGATTGAGCCCTTAAAGTGTGTTGATTCTGTGCAGTGTTGGATAAGCTCGTTTGTAGAGTGGAAGGTGGCCAGCAAGTTCGCGGAAGAGTCTTGCAGAGAGCCCCAGTGGAGATTGAAGTCACCCACGAAGGTTTGATTGTCACTTTGTGAGTATTGGTCGCTGATGAAGTCAGTGAGTTCCTCCATAAACGAAGGGCCGCTGCCAGGTGGGCGGTAAATGACATGGAATCTGAGGGGTGAGCGCTGGTGTCGTTGAAGCTCAAGAGAAAGACATTCAAAAGTGCGGAAGGCGCTGATGGGAGAAGCCTTAAGTTGAAAGGAGTTTCTAAAGATGGCTGCAACACCTCCCCCAACTTTGATAGGTCTGTCATTCCTAAAAATAGAATAGCCTGTGGGTAATAAGAGATCAAACATAGAGTGAGAGGTATCATTGAACCAGGTCTCTGTTAGAAAGAACATGTCAATATTGTGATGGGTGATGGTATCAGAGATTTCGAGTTTGTGTTTTATTGCAGACTCGCAGTTGTGGAGCAGACAACGCAGCTCTGTCGAGACTGTTTTGGTGACAGGGGCACTTGGGCTAAGAAAGGTGATAGGGATATTATACTTATACGGGTGTGCACAGGAGGGTTTAGGTGGATGCTTGGTTCTGACAGAAGAGTGGGTCGGAATAGTGTAGATAGTTGGGTTACTTGGAGATGCAAGTTGAAGAAGGGTAGCATTCAAGGGCTTGTGTGAGTGAAGGATGTTTGCAGACGACAGGTTATGCTTGGCTATGATAGGGTGAGCGGGCGAGGTGCATCTCATGGGAAGATGAGAGTTTTCCAAAGGAGTTGAGGTGAATGGGAAAGTGAAAATCTTGGAGCTTAAAAGGGAAATGGAAGCTACAAGCTGGGAGATGGAGGTGATAAGAGAGTCTAGCTTATTTTCAAGAGAGAGTAGGGCAGAGTACGGATGGTTGGGTGTCTCGATGGCAGATGGAGGGGGTGAAATTGGTGGTGGAAGGCAAGGATAGGTGGGGGGACAGGAGGAGAGTTGGGGTATAGGGTTCATAGATGGGGAGAGGTGGAGGTTGAGAGTGGGGGTTGATGTATCAGAGGTGAAGGAGGAGTTGTCTTTGTTGGTGTTGCACAAAGGAAAGGAATTAAGGACATATTTAGGGGGAGATGGGTGCGGATCAAGGCGGTGGGGTAGAGGGACAGGGGAGGACTGTGAGGTGTCATAGGAGTGTAGGAGGGTTGTGGGGAAAAGAGCGGAGGTGGTTGGAGAGGTACTGTTGGCTAGGAGAGGTGGCTGTGAGGTAACGGGCATCTGGCAGAGTGAGGGGGGTTGGGAGAAGGGGAAGTTGAAGAAAGGAAATGGTTCTGCTGGGCCAGATGGGGGAGATGGAAAGGGTTACCAAGGGGGGAAAGGGGGTAGCACAGCATTGCTGGCCGAGTGGGGGAAAGGAGAGAGATGCAATGGGAATGTGGAGAAATCGGGATAAAAAGCGAGGAGAGAAGGGGGTAGAGAAGATGGGGAGAGGGAGGAATAAGGGGAGCATAAGGAAAGTTAGCTGGGGGAGGAGGTTGGAGGAAGGGTGAACTAAAAAAGGGAGTAGCAGGTAGGAATAGGGGGGAGGAGATGAGATTGGAGTACCGGGACGGTGCAGATTGAATGAGGAGCGTATTAGCTATTGGTACGGCTGACGTGATGAAGGGGGGCACTCTGTGAAGTGGTAGGAAAGGGAGAGGAGAGCACAAGGGAGTGGGAGGGAAGAGGGCCGACCTGTGCCTCCCGAGGGTGCAGCCTATTAGAGTGTAGGGGGTCAGGGGAGGAGAAAGGGAGTAATGGGTGGAGCTAGATGGAAACCCGGTTGCAGAGGAGGGGAGTAGGGAGGGGAAGAGGTGGTCAAAGAGAGAGAGACAGGTGTCTTTGCCTTGGATCATGACAGTACCGTTGTTATAGATTGAGATGGTGAGGGAGCCGTTGAAATACGCAGAGGGGGGAAATCTTTAGTTGTTTCCCATGAGGGATAGAGGAGGAGGAGGTGACGTTAAGGGAATTATATAAGCTAGTGGACCAACATGGGGTGTTGTGAGTGAAGAAAATGAAATCGTTTTTGCGCCTCCCAAAACGACCATTGTAAAATTGATCAACAAAAAGGGAATCAGGGAAACGTTCAATAGTGTTATGTTTCAATCGTTTTACTGAAGCTTTAGTCTGGCCGGGAGGATAAATGATTGTATAGCAGTTAATTCCAGCCTTAACTCGAGTGGTGGCCATGTTGGGAAAATGAGGAGAAGAAGTGCAGGGGGGATATAAGAAGGGTGTTACTGGGAAAGCGGTGGTGAGGAGAAGTATAAGGACTAAAAGGGGGCACATATACCAGACGTCGGATGAGGAAATCTGAAGAAATGTGCCGTCCGGGAAGAGAGGTGGGTATTTGTTGGGATTTGCCAATGGGTTATAGCGAATGCTGTACAGCATTCCTGTGCTGTACAGCATTGCTAAGGAGAGGGGAAAAAAAGACAGTATGACGCAGTAGTATAATTTTGTAGGTTACCACGTATGCCAAATGTCTGACAAAATATCCATATCCACAATATCGATGTACAAAAATATCGGAACAAATATATCGAAATCAAATATATCGACTTCCTATACTTAACTAGATATATACACAAATATCGATTTTTTAATATCGATATACAAAAACATCGTTTACTGTGATATCGACTACATTAATATCGGAATACAAAAATATCGCTTTCTACAAAATATAATGGCATTAACTATAATATCGACTACAAAAATATTGTGCACATCAATATCGGAATAGAAACTATATCGAATTTTTATAAGCATCTGTTAGCATAATTAATTAACGTTTTATATGTTTTCACATCAAAAGAAACATGCAATGCTTTCATTAATACTATAGACACACTATTAATTCATCAAATATTTCCAATTGTTATAATTATATCACCTACACATATAAAAATATTCTATGCTAGTTTGTATACTTTTATAATTAATTTTGGTTTTTCACTTCTAATACAAAGTAATCACAACTGAAATTCAAATATACTAACTAACCAATCACAACCCTCATTTTTTAAATGAACCAATAGCAAAGTAATTACTACTGACACTCCCCTATATAAGCAATGAAAATCTAAGCACAAACTACTTGCCAAAAGTCACTGAAGGAGATTCATCTCTATCCGAATTGCTGCACAACAACTAGAAGAACCAGACTATCAACCTACTATTACATCTTCTAAGTAAGTAAATAAAATAGAAACTGCATTATTTGCTAATACTACTTACTTACCTGCTAAATACCCAGTGGCCCTTTGCTATTCATACTACTTAACATGCTAAATAATGATATAAAAATATTCTTTTTTAGATACTACCACTACTGAATATTCTACTAAAAATAACTGTGAACAAAGCATAGGAATACAGATTCTAAAAACGATGTAAGTAATTTAACATTGTTTCATTATGTGCACATAAATCTAAACACACAGAATTAATGACTTTTGCACCACATATTTCTATTTTTCTGTAGATTCTACTACTGAAAACTGCACTACTAATGAACTAAGGACATCAGTACTATTTCTACAATACTTTTTAGTAAGTAAGTAAATAAAATAGAAACTGCATTATTTGCTACTACTACTTAATTACCCGCTAAATACCCATTACCCCTCTGCTATTCATAGTACTTAACATGCTAAATAATTATATAAAACTATTTTTTTAAGATACTACGACTACTGAATATTCTACTCAAAATAACTGTGAACAAAGCACAGGAATACAGATTCTAATAACTATGTAAGTAATTTCACATTGTTTCATTATGTGCACATAAATCTAATCACACAGAAATAATCAGTTGTGCCCCACATATTTCTTTTTTTCTGTAGATTCTACTACTGAAAACTGCACTACTAATGAACTAAGGACATCAGTACTATTTCTACAATACTTTTTCCTAAGTAAGTCTATAAAATAGAAACTGCATTATTTGCTGCTACTAATTATTTACCTGCTAAATACCCAGTGCCCCTTTGCTATTCATACTACTTAACATGCTAAATAATGATATAAAAATACTTTTTTTTAGATACTACGACTACTGAATATTCTACTCAAAATAACTGTGAACAAAGCATAGAAATACAGATTCTAATAACTATGTAAGTAATTTCACATTGTTTCATTATGTGCACATACATCTAAACACACATAAATAACGACTTTTGCCCAACATATTTCTTTTTTTCTGTAGATTCTACTACTGAAAACTGCACTACTAATGAACTAAGTACATCAGTACTATTTCTACAATACATTTTACTAAGTAAGTATTATGCAACTGAAATTAATGTGGAAAAACCATACAAACATTTATAACTGTTCTAATTATTTTCTATTATATATTTTTTATTTACAGAGCAAACACAGCGAATAGATATACAGACATAATACAGAACTCCACATTCTGAATACTACTGATACTAATCACAAAGTAAGTATATTAAAGTACATAATTACCAGATAATGTGTTAAAAACGTACCAACATGGTGATTATTCTAACACATATGTTCCTTATTTTTTTAAAATAACACTACAAACTACTCTCCAGAAGCTGAAGAAACAATTATACTGCCAAATACCAACCTAAAAAAATATGTAAGTATCTTCACAATGTGAATCATGAAGATACACTTTTGTAGTAGAAATGAGCTCTAACATAGCAAAAGTACCGAAACATTAATTAATAATATGCTAATTTCATGTTTTTCATTACAGCTACAACAACATCACAACCATTTATCCCCAACTAAAGAATCAAGCAACTCCTAAGTTTTGCTGTAAATTCTAAAACACGTAAGTATAAACATTCCTACTTATCACTAACATAGATTATTTATCACATGTAATTTGACATTAACTATTATATATATATTTTATAGATATACAAAGTACAAAATGACCGAAGGAGCCGAATTTGTGACCAGCCAGAAAGCAAAACTATTACTATGCAACATGGGTTACACGTATACACAAGAAAAGCAATATGGCATGAAAGTTAATTGGAAATGTTGTAAATATTATTCTAACAAGTGCTATGGAAGAGCAACAACTAGAGAAGCAACAGTACTGTATACTAGGGAACACAATCATCCACCTAATGTTACTGAAATAGAAGTTAGAACAGCTTTGGAAAATATAAAAGAAGCTAGTACAGGTTCCCAAAAGCAAACAAATGTCATTTTAAAAGAAGCCATTCCTAAAATCCCCAAAACAGCCACCACCCAAATGCCAAATATCCTGTCCTTAAAAAGATCTATAGCACGAACTAAAAAAGCTACTACTGCTACAACACCATCTCCCAGAACATATCAGGATATAAATTTAACTGCAAACCAAATAATAACTTTAAATAAACAACCCTTTATAGTTTATGACAACGAAAACAATGACAAAAGGCTTATAATTTTTGGTACCAATATGAATTTAGTTAAACTGCAGCAAAGCCAATATTGGATGATGGATGGAACATTTAACATCTGTCCCAAACCATTTTTCCAATTATACACAATACATGGCCTCTACCACAACTGCAACATCCCTTTGCTATATGCACTATTGCCCAACAAAAATAATTCCACATATATGGAATTATTAAATATCATAAAACAAAAAACTAATGATTTTTCTCCAGAAAAAATCATTCTTGATTTTGAGCATGCAATGCTCTCAACTATTCTAAAAATCCACCCCCATACCTGCATTCAAGGCTGCTATTATCATTTCAACCAGTGTTTATGGAGACACCTTCAAAAAACGACCCTAAGTGTCGAATATGCAACAAACTCCTCTTTTGCTTTCCAAATCAAAAAACTCATTGCACTTGCCTATGTCCCTGAAACAGATGTAGCTGAACATTACAACATTATTATAGACAGCCCATTCTACAAACAAAATGAAGCTAGATTAAGTCCATTTCTTGATTACTTTGAAGACACCTGGGTAGGCAGACTCCACAGATCTGGGCACAGACGAAATCCAAAATTCCTCATACCCTGGTGGAACAGTACCCTTAACGGAGAATCAAAAACTAACTATGCCGTGGAAGGTTGGCACAATGCATTTGTACAATCAACTGGCAGAACCAAACCTACTCTAGAAAATTTCATTAAATGCCTACAGAAAGAACAGAGCTACCAAGAATTTAGAATGGACCAATCTGTAACAGAACTTGTCCCAAAAACATCCAAGCAAAATAAACAAATGCACAAGTACCTGGAAGAACAAGTAAAACTTTACCCTAGTACAAAAGGCATAGAATACCTAAACATCATAGCCAAAACACTACTGTAATTAATTCTCAAAATAGTATAAAACACTAAAAGTATCACCTAAGTATGCAAAAATATGTAACGTGACCTTCTAAAGTATTTAATGTATGCAATATATAAAGATATTATTATAATATATGCACACATTAAAACTAAATAACAAGTAAAAAACATTTCCATAATAAAAATGACATTACCCACCCACACAAAAATAGAAACCAATGACTTACCAATTATGTTGTCAATCCAATAACGTCCTTCTTCACCAAAGTAATCCAGGTAGTGCAAAATTATCCCAAAAAAAATGGAAAAATCCAACTGTTCCAAAATTAAGTAATCCACGTTATCCTGAGCCATCGAATAACCATAAAAAACCCGAAAAAGGTGAAAAATAAAAAAGAATCGCTCCTGGAAACCCGAAAAATGTAAAGAAGTGTTTGTAAAGCAGTGTTTAATTAAACAAACAAACACTTCCTTGAAAAAAAACCAGAACTTCCGATGTAGCGTACACCTATAACAAAAACATAGAAAACAGACATTCCCACCCACATTAATTAGCTAGTAATTAGATACCAACATATTAACATTGATGATTTAACTTGTAGATATAACCTAAAAGACTAAAATGCACTCTCCAAATAAATAGTTAACTAACTAACACTACGTGTATATACCATAAGTAAATATCTGTTTTCAAAATCTAAAACATAACTCCCTCACATTCAACAACACTAAATATAAGGTCACTAGTCTCAAAACATCATAAAAATACACATAAAACATATAAATTCAACCTTACCTGAAGCGACGTGAAGTGTCTCCCATCCGCGATCAGCCCTTCTTCCAAATAACCCAAAACGACCTAACCCGGTTACAAAATAAAGCACCCAAATGCAATAAAATAGTCCCAAGTTTAAAAAATAATATCTATACTTAACACAATAGGGAAAAATAAAAATCACGTGTATTTTATTGTTGAAAAATATTTTATTTAATCCTACAATGATTTAATTAACAAATATGTAAATGAATGTAATAAATAAATATTATGAAAACAATAATGTTTATGTTAACAATGTCTAGAAATATAACTACATTGTCACAAATTATAATAATTTAAAAAAGTGTAAAAAAAGTGTGACTTATATTATAAATATTTGATCTTTACAAATGAAGCAGAAAAAATCTTAATAGAAAAAACTTGTGATATTTTTACATGTTTTTCTGAAATAACAATATGTAAAAGAGATAATAAAGAATGTTCATTTTTGTACAAAAAGTGCCAAAAATAATAATGCTTCTGTATAGTTGTTTTTCATTGTGTTTATAAAAAATTATTTTAAAGTGAAATGTAAAAAAAAAAATTTTGTATGAAAAAACATGTTATTTTTGAAACATAAATAAAAAAATGTTTCTACAATCATGTTGAACTATTTGTATCATTATCTTACTAGAAAGTAGCAATCTTATTAAAAATTGTTCACTGTATATTAAATGTGAGTATATGTTGGACTCTAATAATGTAATTATTCATATACCAAATCCAGTGTACATTAAATTAGAGTAGGTGCTGCACACTAATGATATAATAAATAATATTCCTACTCCAGTCTACATTAAATTATAGTTGGTGCTGGACACTAATTAATTATTAAATAATATTCCAACTCCAGTGTACATTAAATTAGAGTTGTTGTAATGTTATATATTTGAAATTTCCTTAAATTGATTGAATGTAAATTAATTATATTTGTACCCTCTACAACTGTACACAAAAAACCCAAAAGTGACCCTGAACCCTACAAATACCCCTTTACCTAAACACAGAAAAGTGACCCTGATCCCCAAAAATACCCCTTTACCCAAAAACTGAAAACTGACCCTGAACCCTAAAAATACCCCTTTACCTACAAACTGAAAACTGATCCTGAACCCAAAAAATACCCCTTTACCCAAAAACTGAAAACTGACACTGAACCCAAGAAATACCCCTTTACCCAAAAACTGAAAACTGAACCTGAACCCTAAAAATACCCCTTTACCTACAAACTGAAAACTGACCCTGAACCCTAAAAATACCCATTTACCTACAAACTGAAAACTGACCCTGAACCCAAAAAATACCCCTTTACCCAAAAACTGAAAACTGACCCTGAACCCAAAAAATACCCCTTTACCCAGAAACTGAAAACTGACCCTGAACCCTAAAAATACCCCTTTACCTACAAACTGAAAACTGACCCTGAACCCAAAAAATACCCCCTTACCCAAAAACTGAAAACTGACTCTGAACCCAAGAAATACCCCTTTACCCAAAAACTGAAAACTGACCCTGAACCCAAGAAATACCCCTTTACCCAAACACTGAAAACAGACCCTCAACCCTAAAAATACCCCTTTACCCAAAAACTGAAAACTGACCCTGAACCCAAGAAATACCCCTTTACCCAAAAACGGAAAACTGACCCTGACCCCTAAAAATACCCCTTTACCCAAAAACTGAAAACTGACCCTGAACCCCCAAAATACCCCTTTACCCAAAAACTGAAAACTGACCCTCAACCCTAAAAATACCCCTTTACCAAATAACTGACAACTGACCCAGAACCCTCAAAAAACTCCTTTACCCCAAATAATATATTATTATTTAATTACCAATTAATTATTAATTAACAATAACGTTAATATATTAGCTAATTAGCTGTAATTAAATAATTTAAATAATTAATATTAATTTTACATTTTTAATTAACACATACATAAATATATATTTAACAAAAATTAATCTAATTAATATAATTAACTAATTAATATTCATTAATTACCATTTAATTAGTAATTAAAAATAAGTACAATATGATAGTAATTAATTAACTAATTAATTTAAATTAATTACCAATTAGGTATAAATTGGAAATATTGACTACCATATATTAATTAATTAATTATTATTAAATTACTTCCCACCCTTATCTCTTATAAACCCAATAACCCGCTCCTATAACTAGATATCTATTATTAATTTATTTTTAATATTTATTTAAAAAAATTTTTTTATTTATAATTTGTTTTACATTTTTTGATTATTTTATGTTTTTTTACATACATTTTAATACACTCCCCACCCTTATCCCCTATATACCCAATTACCGGATCCTAAACCTAGATATGTTTTTTAACAATAACATTTTTATTTAACATTTTCTTTTTTTAAGATACACCTTTTAAAAAACATTTTTTGTACAATTATTTTATTTTTTCCTATACTATTGATTATTTCCATTACTACACGATATTTTGTATTGTCGATATTTTGTCAAACGATATTATTGTTTTCGATATTTTTACTTACTTACCTATTACGATATTTTTGTATCCGATATTTTTGCTTCCCAATATTTTTGACCTTCGATATTTTTTCTTCGATATTTTGTCTTTACGATATTTTTTTTTCGATATTTTGTCTGATTACCCGTATGCCATCATGCTTGTGTGCACCTACAAAATGATGCAGTTGTCTTTTTTTTCTTTTATGTTCCAAATGGAGATGGCTAGGTGAAGGCAAGGACCACATAAGACAGGTGGGTGGCAGGGTTGGATTGGGATCAAAAATTGGCCAGGGCACACCAAAAAAGAGTGTCCCAAATTTGCATATTGCCTTTCCGCAAAACACTGCTTCAGCAAAATTGTATGAAAAAAAGGGGGGGGGCAGGTTTTATTAACTTCACTTACATCAAACAAATGCACAGATTAGTTCACACTGCTGAGCCACACATGAATGCAAGTGAGACACTTCTGCTCAGGCTTCTTGCCCTTGCTCAGCCCAGAGAGAGAAAGGGAGTGATCTCTGCCCTTCTGCCTCTAGAAAGGCCACTCAGGCACCCACTGGGCCGCAGCGGCATCCTAACAGCACAGACAGCCCCTCTGGTGGGAGAGAGACACGTTGAGATGGTGGGCAAGAAGGTAAGCAAGAGAGAGATCTGGGGGAGAGAAGCGCACCAGAGAGAGAGAGAGAGCAATAGAAGCATGGGTGGGGAGGGAATACACAAGGGTAACAATTGGAAAAAAAATCCACTCTTATGGAGTGCTTTAACAAATAAAAAAAAGTAGTTCCTTGAAAGTGAGCAGTGGAAGAACACAAGTAAAGAGATTATGATCAAGGGGAGGGACAGACATAACATGGAATAGGCAAGCTATTAAATAGGAAGCAAGCAAATGAGAGCAGTGGTTAATTTATAAAAAAATAAGTGCGGTGGCTTTCGTCAGGAGGCAGCTTGCACAAGCCCATTTCTTCTCTTAGCGCCGCCTAAAACAGAACCAGCTACTAACCGTGAAAGTGGGGAGAGGATTGGCGTAATGGCCAGAGCTGCCAAATTCGGATGTATGACGTTAGACCGCATACATTGACAACGCGTACCTTTACAACGCGTTCGTAACAACAAAAGTTGTTACCACGCATTGCGCTGGGGGGCGC
Source organism: Lissotriton vulgaris (assembly GCF_964263255.1). Classification (NCBI taxonomy): domain Eukaryota; kingdom Metazoa; phylum Chordata; class Amphibia; order Caudata; family Salamandridae; genus Lissotriton; species Lissotriton vulgaris. Next base: position 938,197,256 of record NC_141699.1, read on the forward strand.
AAAATTGATGAATTTAATTTACTATTCCAACACCAGTCCCCGTGGATAGTAGGGAAGGTGTTGGGATAGTAAATTAAATCATTTACTATCCTTGAGCGCCCCCCAGTGCAATGCGTGGTAACAACTTTCGTTGTTACGCCCGCGTTGTAAAGGTATTCCGTGATAATGCTTGCGTTCTAAACGCTGCATACTGCCAAATTCGAGTGTCGCCGTCGACTCAACCTCCTCTGATTCAGGGCAAATCACTTAGCTCCCTGTGCCTAACATAAATGAATGTGTCCTTAACTGGTGCTCATTAATATCGCCGGTGCTGATGATGAAGTGCCAGTGCTGAACACCATTAACTACCGGCTCAAATTAAGCACTAAGCGGGAGAATAATGTCAGCCAATTATAAGCAATGGGCAGGCTTTAACTTCACATTAAGATCTGTAAACTGACAATAGGTTATTTTCCAACCAGAAAACTGTGCTGTGTGGTAGACTAAACCTAAAAATATTTGGCTTATGGAGAAGACTAGAGAGATGCTAATCGCATAGGCAGAGTGCATATCACATGCCCTGATGACTATTTCTCTCCCCAAAACTAGAATTGTCTAATAAGTGTACATTTTATTTTATGAGATATGAATTTTAACTATATTGATTTCTACATCAGAAGAGCGGTATAAATGTATTTTTTTATGGGCTCTGCCATTTGAGAGGTTGTCCTTGTCTTAAAACTAACATTTGTTTTCCTCTCCTTTCTATCAAAGGATTCTTTTTACCATCCAACTACTGCACACCTCCTCTCTCTGAGTCGCATGTATATCTGCGTTATTCTCTATGATAGCATATCTGCAAATTGGCCACGCCTTATTTCATAGGCTGCAACTATTCCTTCTCCTTGCATCCTAACAATATATAATCTCCTCTTGCCAATCCATTCATCCCTGCACCTACCTGCATCAACTCAAATATCCCTCCACAAATGATCACATAAACTCCTATTAGTTTACTTTACCACAAAGATTCTGGAGTACGTAAATAGAATGGTTTCATTGAGAGCAGAAGACTAATATCAATAACCAACAATAACAAAAGAAAACTAGATCAACCACTAAGCTGAGATTTTGGAGTAGTGTGCCACTTGTTTCAAAGTACTTACATGCCTCATCAAACATAATAAGTGCTATATGAATGCAATACAATAACAATATAAATATGTGTAACTGAATAAATACATATGATCACTGGAGAATAACTAGAGTTAGTTGGAATCCGTGGCAAAGATTTGTCTGTATAAAGGCATATTTCCCATTCTTCTGCAGTTTATGGAAAATTTAGATATTTACTGCAGATGTACAAATACATTTTTGAATTCCCACAAAGAGCAAAATTGTGCCAAAGTGTCAGATAGGGAGGCACAATGATTGATGCCAAGGTGCTTGGATGCAGGAGTTCAGTGTCACAGTGGCAGCATCAACGCAGGCTAGAAATGCTGCCTACACTAACTGAGGGGCTAGTTGCTTGTGGTGACAGCTCCATGAAGGCAGGGACCAGCAACAGAGAACTATGCTGGAGTACTTCTTGCCTACAGTGAGGTGGCGTGGCCGTGGAGTGCTCTGAAATAGCCTGAATGATCTAAAAATAAAAGTACATTAGAAAATGTTAGTTTCTATTTTTGAATGTCTGTATCAAAGGTTATATAGGGTGAGAGGAGGTCTGCCACTCTTTCACAATGATGATTTCATCAGTAATGTCATTTGAGATGTCATCAGTGATGTCATGTGTGATGTCACTGACCATGTCATGAGTGATGTAATATGTGATGTCATCAGCAGTGCATTTTGGGTGCGCGAGTTATAGTTAGCTGAACTAACTATAACGGGGGAGTTTCAATGGTTTTGTAAATGTAAATGTATTGGCATTTATATAGCGCACTACTTACCCGTAGGGTCCCAAGGCGCTTCGACTGCTGCGAAACCCTTCCTGGCTTCCCTGAGAGATGGTCCCTTAATGGGTATCTCCAGGGTGAGACCAGGCATCCCCGGCGGTCTGGTGGGGCCGTTAGTGAAGATGAGGCAAGCTAATGCCCAGAGTTGCCGAGTGTGATCGCTGATCAGAGTGGGCACCGAGGCGGGAGAATTATCGAGTCCGCTGACCCTGGTCCAGAAACCTGCCGCGCCGGGAATCGAACCCTGGTCCCGGGCCGTCCTCTGCTCTCGGGTCTGCCGCCTCTAACCAGTGAGCCACACTACTTCATGTATGAGTGAAATGTCCAGCTAACTATAGCATGTGTTAAACCCATGTTTTTTTCAGTGAATTTCTAAGGTTTTTTAAATACTAATCCCTAGCTATAATGTGGCTGAAACCTATGGTTTTTTCAGTGAATTTCTAAGGTTTTTTAAATGCTAATTCCTAACTATAACGTGGCTGAAACCTATGGTTTTTTCAGTGAATTTCAAAGGTTTTGTAAATGATAATTTTTAAATGTATTAATTGTTATATTTTTTATACTGATTTACTACATTGTTTTAAAGTATTTATTTTTAGATATTTTATTTTTTAAATTACATTACATATTTGTAATATAAATTGAAAAAAAATGTTTTTGAAAATATTGAAATTGTATTTTTTTTTATTTTATGTATTTTTTACTTTATATATATTTTACATAGCAGACAATGATATCCTATGGAAGGAAATTGAAGTTACTGGTAAGTACGCTTAGATTTACCTTTCAGGGTCCGTACTGGGCTCAAAGATGCAGCACTGACGTCTCTCATGATAACAGGTGAGTAATTCGTAGTTCAGCTCATTTTAGAGCAATATTTTGCTCAATAGTGAAGGAAGGGGGTGCAGCTGAGGTGACATGTCTGCAAACACGCCCTGTGGCGTGTTTTAAGTTGGAGAAATAATTCCTCATCAATCCTGAGGCCCCCTGTGGGCCAACTAGTCCACCAGGTACCTCCAGTATGCGCCAGGGAGCTGCATTGCAGAGAGGTGTTCAGAGGCCATGCCCCCTTTTTACAACACTCTGCAACGCAGCTCCGTGGCACTTACTGGAGGTACCTGTTGGGCTAGTTGGCCCCTAGGGGACCGCTAGATTGAAGAGGAATTAATTCCCCAACTTGAAACGTGCCACAGGGCATGTTTGCACACATATCACCTCAAGCCCCGCCCCCTACCTTAACCACTGTGCAAACGCTCCCGTAGCACGTTCTAAGTTGGGGGATTAAGTCCCCTTGCATTCTGGGGGTCCCTGGGGGCCAATTAGCCCACCAGGAACATCCAATATTCAAGGGGATTTAGTTCCCACTCTGGAAACGCGCCAGGGGGCTGCGTTACAGAGAGGTATAATGAGGCCACGTCCATTTTTACACCTCTCTGCAACGCATCCCCCTGCCGCATACTGGAGGTTACTGATGGGCTTTCTGGCCCCCAGGACCCCCAGTATGCAAGGGGGTTTAGTTCTCCCTCTGGAAACGCGACAGGGGGCTGCGTTGCACAGAGGTGTAATGAGGCTACGCCCCTTTTTACACCTCTCTACAACGCAGCCCCCTGGCGCGTTTCCAGAGTGGGAACTAAATCCCCTTGAAGACTGGGGGTCCCTGGGGGACAATTAGCCCACTAGGAACCTCCAGTATGCGCCAGGGGGCTGCGTTGCAGAGAGGTGTAAAAAGGGAGGTGGCCTCATTACACCTCTGTGCAACGCAGCCCCCTGGCGCGTTTTCCAGAGGGGGAACTAAATCTCCTTGCATACTGGGGTCCCTGGGGGTTAATTAGCACACCAGGAACCTCCAGTATGCACCAGTGGGCTGTTTTGCAGAGAGGTTTATTAAGGGGCGTGGCCTCATTACACCTCTCTGCAACACAGCCCCCTGGCGCGTTTCCAGAGTGGGAACTAAATCCCCTTGAATACTGGGGGTCCCTGGGGGCCAACTAGCCCACCAGGAACCTCCAGTATGCGCCAGGGGGCTGCGTGGCAGAGAGGTGTAAAAAGGGGCGTGGCCTCATTACTCCTCTCTGCAACGCAGCCCCCTGGAGCAGTTCCAGAGGGGGAACAAAATCCCCTTGAATACTTGGGGGGCCCTGGGGGCCAACTAGCCCACCAGGAACCTCCAGTATGCGCCAGGGGGCTGCGTTGCAGAGAGGTGTAAAAAGGGGCGTGGCCTCATTACACCTCTCTGCAACGCAGCCCCCCGGCACGTTTCCAGAGGAGAACTAAATCCCCTTGAATACTGGGGGTCCCTGGGGGCCAACTAGCCCACCAGGAACCACCGGTATGCGCCAGGAGGCTGCGTTGCAGAGAGGTGTAATGAGGCCACGCCCCTTTTAACACCTCTCTGCAACGCAGCCCCCTGGCGCACACTGTAGGTTCCTTGTGGGCTACTTGGCCCCCAAGGACCTCCGGTATTCAAGGGGAATTACTCCCCCCTCTGCAATCGCGTCAAGGGGCACGTTTGCATAGTGGTGCAGGGAGGGGGCGTGGCCTCCTCCCGATACCATTTTTTTTGTTTGTTTTTAACACAGCCCCCCCTTCCTTTTCTTTTTTTTGGCCCCTTTTGGCCCTGGGGACCCCATCCCCAGGGCCTGACCCCCAAAAATGAATATCTTTTTTTTTAATGGGAAGGGGTACCTGTACCTTCCTGAGCACGAGTTTTATGCTAATTGGCTGTCAACACTCCAAACCAGGAAGTGTTGGCAGCCATCTTGTGCCTCTGTAGAACCGAGGCACCAGAAAACAAAATAAGAAACACAAAAAACGCAAAAAGGGGGCATGGTAGAAACACCCTGACCCCCTAGGCCTGCTTAAGGGGCCCCACAAGGACCACCAAGGCCTAAAAATATATATATTTTTTAAAACAATCACGGGATGCGCATCTGGTACGATAAAAAAAGAAAAAAATATTTTTTTAGCCCCCGGGGGCCAAATCCTGGGGGCAATGGACTCTTCGTAAAGGGGGGCCCAGAGGGGCCCCCAGCCCCAGGGACCGCCACCCCCGGGGCTTTACTAAATTATGGGTGGGGGGCTCTGAGGCCCCTCCATCCCCAGGGACCACCACCCCGGGGATTATTTTAACAGGGTGGGGGGGCTTTGAGGCCCCCCCAGCCCCGGGGACTGCCACCCCCTGGGCTATTTCAAAATGGGTAGGGGGGCTCTGAGACCCCCGCCACCCCCTGGGCCTATTTTAATAGGGGGCTCTGAGGCCCCCCAGCCCTGGGGACCGCCAACCCCGGGGCTATTTCAAAATGGGGGGCTCTCAGGATCCCCCAGCCCTGGGGACACCCACCCCAGGCCTTTTTACAAATGTTGGAGTGTGGCCACGCGGCCCCCCCTCTTCGAGCCTTGTAGAGGCCCTGGGGACCGCCATCCCCAGGGCCGGCTCCTGCAGTGTCCTGGGGTGCCCACACCCAGGACACTACTGTTTACAATGGCAGGGTGGGAGCCTCACGGCTTCCACCCTGCCATTGCAAACTGCTTTGGTTTTTGAAAGAGAGAGCAGGAAACCTGCTCTCTTTTTCAAACATCAAAGCGGATTGCTTTTCTGCATGGAGAGCCGGCAGGGACCCCCCACGGCCCCCAACGAGGAGGGCCCGGCTCCGGGAGATGAGGTCCCCGGGGCCAGAAGTGGCCCAGGTGGGGGGCCACGTGGCCTCCATCCCCAAATAATACATTTTTTTATTAAAAAAAGGATGCAGGCCGGCCCCGGGGGATGTGGTCCTCGGGGCCTTAAGTGGCATGAGGAGGGGGGGGGCTATGCAGCCCCCTCCTTAATTTGTTTTTTTAAAGTGGCATGCCCCAGGGAATGGGGTCCCCGGGGCCTGGATTAGCCATCGGAGGGGGGCCACGCAGCCCCCTTCCCGCTAAAAAAATATATATACATTTTTGGGGGTCAGGACCTGGGAGATGGGGTCTCCAGGGCCCAAAAAAAAGAAAAAGAAGGGGGGTTACACAGCCACCCTTCTTAAAAACAAATCAAAAACAAAACAACGGGAGCAGGAAGAGGCCACGCCCCCTCCCTGCACCACTCTGCAAACGCGCCCCCTGGCACGTTTTGCAGAGGGGGAAGTAATACCCCATGAATACTGGGGGTCCCTGGGGGCCAAGTAGCCCACCAGGATTCACCAACAGTTCTATATAGTCACTCATACATGTACTCACTCATCATATGTACTCATACACTTATACATCCTGTTACATCCTGTTACACACCGATACTCAACCATAGAGTTACTCACACACATACTCATACATGAGTCAAACATCCATTTACTTGCATATACAGCTATACACACACCACTACACTCACTTCTACAGAAAGATACACATACTTACTCTCTTAAACAATCACTTATAGAAACACATACTTATTTATACAGGAACTCTTCCAATCTCTCACTCTCATATATCCTTACTTATGTACATCAATACTCATATATACTAGTTTAAAACATATGTAGTTACTCATAAAGATACTTTTGAGACAGTCATTCACTCACTAACACTCCCATACAGACACTCATCCACCCATACAGTCCTGCACACATGCTGTTTTCAAAACACATACAAATAGTGAGTCACTCATTCATGCATCTATGCGCTAAGTAATATTCCCCACCGAACCATACAGACACTCATACTGATACATGGTGTGCGGCTAAATTCTTTCTGTCAGGAAGATTGGGGATAATATATATATTCACTGAAAAAACATAGGTTTCAGGCCTGATATAGTTAGGAATTAGCATTTAAAAAACCTTTCAAATTCACTGAAAAAACAATAGTTTTCAGGCCTGATATAGTTAGGAATTAGCATTTAAAAAACCTTTGAAATTCACTGAAAAAACCATGGGTTTCAGGCCTGATATAGTTAGGAATTAGCATTTAAAAAACCTTTGAAATTCACTGACAAAAACCACAAGTTTCAGGCCTGATTTAGGGGTCAATTAGGATGGCGCCATGCAGGCGGTGGCTATCCGTCCGCCATCCTTGCCCGTCCGCCACCTATTTCCCCCCGCCATATTACAACGCCGGGGGGACCGTGGCGGACGGGAAGACCGTCCGCCGCTTTTCCGCCGCAGTCGCCTTGCGACCGCGGCGGAAAAGCTCTAATATGGTGGCGGTGTCTATCAGACACCGCCAGCCATATTAGGATGTGCTGGGGCTATAATTAACAAAGAAGGGAGGTAGAGTACAAAATAGGATTCCCACTCCACGGGCACTGATAAATAAACAAGAAGAATCCTACTACCAGTGTGTATCACAGGGAAGGGGAACACTCAGTGTTGTGTAAAATACCCCTCACACACCAACAGGCCCCTTGGTGTCATGCTTCATCATCATGGTCTTCGCACCCCGCTAAAGGGATGCGGCACGCTACGACCTGCGACTGCGCGGGAGCGTTGACAAGTTGGACTATGTGTGGTGTGTGTTGAGTGTAAGTGAAAAGGGATTGATGTGAGTGGGAGGTGTGGTGAAAAATTTAAAAAAGTACCTGGCTAGTGGGTAATGTGAAAAAAACTTTATTTTGTACCCCTGGCTGGTGCTGTTAAAAGGTGTGCAAAAGAACGAGGTTTAATTGTCTTAATTAGGGACAAAACCTCTGGTGTGCGTCGACATGTTTCGGTACTGGTGTACCTTCTTCAGGACGGGGCACAACTTCCCAACCCTACTAACGTTTTTCTAAAAAAAGGGGGGTTATCTTAATTTTCTAAAAAGTGATAACAATTTTAAAGACGGCTACAGTGTGCCTACAGCGGTTTTTTGGATCATGCAATTACATGTCTCATGGTCTTTGTAGTGTATTGTCTCATGAGCCAATCCTGGGCATCAAGGTAGGTAGGTGGATCCACAATGAAATCCGCCAAAATTGGCCTCCTTCTACCACCCTGTGCTGCTCCGCCGCAGCGGTAGGCACACTGTAGCCGTCTTTAAAATTGTTATCACTTTTTAGAAAATTAAGATAACCCCCCTTTTTTTAGAAAAACGTGAGTAGGGTTGGGAAGTTGTGCCCCGTCCTGAAGAAGGTACACCAGTACCGAAACATGTCGACGCACACCAGAGGTTTTGTCCCTAATTAAGACAATTAAACCTCGTTCTTTTGCACACCTTTTAACAGCACCAGCCAGGGGTACGAAATAAAGTTTTTTTCACATTACCCACTAGCCAGGTACTTTTTAAATTTTTCACCACACCTCCCACTCACATCAATCCCTTTTCACTTACACTCAACACACACCACACATAGTCCAACTTGTCAACGCTCCCGCGCAGTCGCAGGTCGTAGCGTGCCGCATCCCTTTAGCGGGGTGCGAAGACCCCGATGATGAAGCATGACACCAAGGGGCCTGTTGGTGTGTGAGGGGTATTTTACACAACACTGAGTGTTCCCCTTCCCTATGTGCTGGGGCTATGCCTTTCTGAGGCAGCAATGCCGCCACGAAAAGTCATACGGTTCTTGCATTGGGGGCCCGTTGCGGGCCCTCAGGGTGAAGGGGGTGGTGGGGGTGCACATGGGGGTACCTATGGTACCCCACTGCAGTTGCATGCGCAATGCGGCAGGCACCCATCACTGGGTCAGTTCTTATTTTCTTGTGTTTATCTATGTTGGGATTGTCTGCAAATAGCTTTGCTAATTTGATTTTCCGCACATATTTATATAGATCTATTCGTGTTTCTGCCAAATCTATATTGTTGGTCGGGCAGAAATTCAAGCCACGTTTTAGGATTGACAATTCAATTTCTGTAAAAGGCTAAAACGAGGCTTGAATTTCTGCCCAGTGATGGGATTACCTATAAGAGATGCGGAACACTTTGTGAATTTAATGGATCTTGATCAGAGACCTGATCATAGCAGAGGAGAGATAAGATCTTACTGTGAACAATTGGGCGCAGGTAGCTCCCAGAAAAGACCACATTCCAAATGTTATCCGCTATTACCTCCTGGTAATAAGATTGACATCTTTCAAGATTGTGTTATAAAGGATCTCGATCAATTAAAAGCACCTAAGAAAAAAGACAATCTCTCATGTGAAGAACGGACCGCTTTGAACAAAATAAGAAAAGATGAGACCATTGAAATAAAAATGGCAGATAAGGGAGGAAATGTTATCATTCTGGATAAAGAAGCCTATATGCGAGAAGCATACTCGCAGCTTATAAACAAGGAATACTACGAAAAGCTAAAATCCAACCCCACCTCAAAATGGAAGGAAGAATTGGATGCAAAGCTGGAAAACTGGAACAAATTGAATCTACTGGACGAAGATGAAGTTAAATATTTAAAAACATCACACCCCAAGATGGCGACAATCTATTTTCTCCCTAAAGTGCACAAACATCCCACGAAACCACCAGGGAGATCAATAATTTCAGCTAAGGAGCACTATTTGAACCTATGGCAAACTTTCTGGATGTGTTCCTATTACCATATGTGAAAGGTCTCACCTCATACATCCAAGATACTGGCGATCTGCTAAGCCGTTTACAAGAGACCCCATGGCAGTCAACCTACAAGCTAATCACGAAGGACGTGATATCATTGTATTCAAACATCCATAATGACATTGGCTTAAAAGCTTGTGAACATTTTTTTAATGGACAGAAATATCCAATTCACTGAGCACAATAAGATGCTTTTAGAAATGATCAAAATGTGTTTAGAACAAAATGCATTTTTATTTGGAGATGAGATCTTTCGTCAATCGAAAAGAACTGCTATGGGATTTTCTTTTAGCCCATCATATGCCTGCCTAACCATGGGACTATGGGAGAAGAACTGGGCATGGAACCATGAGAATGATCACTTTGTAAGTAAAACCATTGCCTGGTTAAGATATATATCGACGACTTGCTGGAACAAGAAGTGAATTTACTGAATATTTTAAAATATTAAATGGTTCCATCTTCAAATTACATTTCACATATGATATCAGTGAAGACAGGGTGGTATTTTTAGACACTGACATTTTCATCCAGAACAATGAGGTTTATACCACCCTGCATCGCAAGAGTACTGCTACCAATGCAGTCTTGCATGCTCAAAGCTTTCATCAACCCAGCTTGATCAAGAATATCCCATACGGAGAATTTTTGAGAATAAAAAGAATCTGTTCAAGAGAAGGAGAATGGACTAAACATCAAGAAAGGGCTACATCAAGATTTGAAAAAAGAAAATACAATTCCAGAATCCTTAAAAATGCTCTAAACCGCACACAGCGAATAAATAGAACAGATTTGCTTAAAGAAAAACAAGTGGAAGAGATCGATGATAAGAAAATACGATTGATCACGACATACTCAACGTCGAACCAACAACTGATGAAAATCTTAAGAAAGAACTGGCATATACTCCACATGGATACCACAACATCACAAATTGTGGGGAACCACCCTGAGATTACATATCACAGAGCCAGAAATCTAAGAGATCAGTTGGTGCACAGCCATTTCCAGCAACAAAAGAAACCTGACATATGGTTAAAACCAAAAGGATTTTATAAATGTACCAGTTGTAAGGTGTGTTGCATCGCACAAAACACCAAAGAGATAATCATGGCAAACAAAGCAAGGTGGAGAATACAAAGCTAATTAATTGTAAGACTCAATTCGTCATTTACATTATCGAATGTCCATGCTCTCTGAAATATGTAGGGAGCACGAAATGCGAATTAAAAAAACGAATTGTCTAGAATGTTCAAGCTACGATCAATTCCGACAGGAGCAACGCAGTTGCCAAACACATGGAGAGAGAGCATGGGGGCAACTGGAAGGAACTCAAATTCTATGCTGTGGAGAGTGTGGGCGCACACCCGAGAGGAGGGGATCGTGAAAGAACCATGCGGCAAAAAGAATCCAAACACATCCTGAACTTTCGTACTCTGAGTCTGCATGGATTGAACCAGGATGAAGAATTGCATCACCATCTCTGAAAACTGTCATGTCGGGCAGCTTACAGGTCATGAGGTCATGGACAAGGGCTGTAAACTGGGTGACTTATTAGTTTGTCCTCCTTTTAATTCAATTGTATTTTTTAATTTTCTTTGGGTCACTTTTTACACAATTCAGGTTCCACTATTTCCGAAGCGCGTGGGGCCGTCTCAGAGTAAGGATGACTCTCAGACAAGATGAAATAACACATCAATGACAAAAAATAATATCTACTATAGGGCTAAAACAGCAGAAAAATTACTGCTAGTAGGATTTGAGGATCAAAAACTACGTGTCCCATAAGGCCTTGCGCTAGGAATAGGAAATGATGTTATATTGTTTTGTTGCACTTTATTTAATTCACGAAAAAAATGGTTGTTGTTGTTTGCTATCAGTCCTGTGAGCAAGGTCTCTGGGGAGACTGAAACGCGTCAGGAAAATGCTGCTGGCTTGCTGTAAATAAATCTTTGAAATATAAGAGGTTGCTGAAATATTATTCAAACTAACCTGGGAGTGCACGAAGTAAAACTTCCCCTCGGGGATAACCCCTAATGATTGAATTTGGCTGGGCTCTGCCACCTCTTTGATGCACCGCCGAAGAGCGCACGGGAGCCTTGGTCTGAGCCAGACGTCATGGATATATATATACATATATATATGAAAGCAATGCTCCTGTTCCGCCACTGCTCGGCGGAAACAAAACCAGGTGCAGACCTCCAAGCAAACTCAGTTTCTGTAGCTCGTAGTGGTTCAGAAAGAAAATACAAATCCTCAAATGGATAGCAGAGTTCAAGATTTTATTGAATCAAAATCATAGGACCGGTGTCCATCCTCATATATATATTGATGGTGACAGAGAAAGCACAAATAAAATAATTGGCATCAGATTTTTGTGGTCCGTGTCCGTACCTGCCTGCGAAAGGCGAAGATCAAGCTGCTGAAAACAAAAACAAGCGTTGGAGCTATATATATATATATATATATATATATATATATATATATATATATATATATATATATACACATATACATATACATAGAGAGAGAGAGGTTTAAATATAGCAAACATTTACTTACCTATGTACAGTTACGGTAAAAATATTTTGATAGTTGATATTTTGTATTTTGGCCCCAATACTATTTCAGAACAATAATTCATCCACAATATTCTGGTAATATATCCTGTTGCATGTGGATTCTGAATATGTAATTTCTTCGCCAACAAAGATCCATGGGATGCAGGGTTATTTGATGAGACTAAAGTGCTGGACATGCTGTACATGCCATACACTCCCAGATATACAGGTCCAAGAGAAGCCATTGAGCCAGGCTAAGACATCAAGCAGACATCACCACCCTCAAATCTTGATGCATATAAGGGAATTAATCCCCTATGCACGACAAACTGGACCATTGACATCTGATAAGTGTCTCTCTCTTTGCTCTATACCTAGGGACTCTCCTGCCTCATATCTCTTTCCGCAGCTCATGTAATTGTTTTGACATTGTCAGAGTTGTTCTCTTTTGATTGGTCCCAAAAACTGTCTATTTGCCTTATAGGCTCCCCTTGAATATCTGTGTCATTATTATGCTGAAAAATACTCCTGCTGGCACCAGAGATCAGATATGTGTGTACTCAAAAAACAATCTAACTTTGAGGGTACATTTCCAGCGCCCACAAATTGCCATATTAAAGCGAAATTCAATATGGCATTGGTGGATTTTCCGCCCTCCCTCCAAATGGGTGTCTTGCATAAGAGAGTTACCAAATTTGGTGGACAAAAGTGCACCCTGCCAACAGAGCTCTCCAAATGTGGTGGATTTTCTCTGTCGCCTTGATAGAAGTAGAAAATGTGCCACAATCTGTTGCGGAATTTCCCACAACCAAATTCTAAATCATGAACTAAATGAAGACCATATTACAAGGCCTAAGATGGGTTTTAAGCTCCTTGCCTAGATATCCTTAAAACAAATTGAACATCTAGATCAGGGGTCTCCAACCAGTAGCTTATGAACTACCGTGGCTCTCCGGTTATCTAAAAGTAGCTCATTGTGTGCTGCCCAGCTTATTAAGTTAGAGAGCTTTTTCTTGGTTGAATCATTACACATATTTAAAAAAATAAAATGACATTTTACAACACTAATCATAACATTAGCTCTCAATGCATTTCATAGAACATAAGTAGCTCTCAGTACAGAAAAGGTTGTAGGCCACAGATCAAGATTGATTAAAATCAAAAGGTGCACAAGTATGCACCACTATATTTACAATAAAAATAATAATTGAAAAAAGAGCTGCACTATAAAGGTTGAATTACTGTCAGCACTCTTGCAAACCGCAGTGCCTCGAACTGAAGACCACAACAATTATGCTTACCACGCATTGTGACCTCTAAGCAATTATGCCATGTTGCTTCTCTCTGTATTATTTTTGGCTCAGTCAAACAGCAATTTCAAAATTGGACCGAATATTTGAGGAAGTGTAAAGGGCTGGGTGATAAAAAAAAGATTTTAATAGTGACAGTAAAGATAGACATACAGAAAAACTTACAACGTAAACGAAATTACAAACACCAGTGCTTTAATGGCATATTTTATGTAAATTCACAAAAATGGCACTTACATTTTTTAAAAAGTACAAAGTCAATTTTTGCTTTCAAAGTAACATTAGATATACTTTCAGATAAATACGATTTGGACAAGACTTTTAAGAAACTGACTCGGTTTCATGGGTCTAAATTCAGACATGTCAAGAACTAAATAACCTGCACGCTAATTCACAAGTAAAATATTTACTGTGCGCTTTAATCACACTGTGCAATTGTGCAAAACATTATTTTTTATACGCATTATAAAAAAAAGCAGTTAACTTCATGGAACAGAAATCTGAAACTCCACTTGCCCCTAGGCGACACTCGGCGAGAAGATAACACTTTTAGACAATAGACCATGACCATGTGCTTTATGGTGGCTTGAGCTGACACTGACGTCTTCTTGGCTCTACAGAACAATGCATACACCACGAATCCAGAACTGGACTGAAGATCGAACTGGAAAGGGGAGATGGACGACAGCGGAGCCAAAGTAGCAGAAAGTGGTCCCATCTCAGCAGAGGTGAAGCATGCCGCATCAGGTCCAAACTTCTGTTTTCAGGCCTGATAGAAGACAGCACAGCTTTGAAGGGTGAAGGCTAATAGAGAACAGTGAGCAGCAGAATCCCTCATAGCTGAGGAATGCACCAAATTGCTGTGTCTGTCATATTGGCACCTATTGTGAGATATTCCCCTGTGCTGCCTGTAGCACGGTGCTGATGTCAAGAAAGACTCTTACTCCCAAGATTATCAGTAACCATTCCCTTCTACCAACCCTCTTTCAAATTGGTTTCTCGCATAAAAGAGCTAGCAAATTTGGTGGAGAAAAGTGCATCCTACAAGCAGAGCTCTCCAAATCTGGTGGATTTTTTCTTTCGCCTTGACGGAAGCAGAAAATGTGCCACAATCTGGGGCGGAATGTCCTTCAACCAAATTCTAAATCGTGAACTAAATGAAGACCATCAGTCAGTCAATTCCTTTATTTTCGATAAATTAATATCATATAAAGACAAGAAAACACAGTCATAAAAAGTATACAGTAAATTACAATAAAAATAGATTACACATTTTCTAAAAATCGAATAACGTTTTTCTTAAAATTCATTCCATATAGTATAAAAGATATGCATTTTAGATTTATTTTGCATTTTTAAAAAAAATATTCCTAAAAACCACATTTGTATATGAGTACCATAGTGTCGGCCTGCCCTTAATGATATTTTTTCTAAACATGGGGTCTACTGTTCACAAATATTTAAGAGCGGTAGAAATGTAACATTCTTTTTCCTAATTCGGTTGGCCGCAATTAAAAAACTAGCAACATGAAACATTACTTTAGGTGTGCTAAGTTGTTTTAAATACACGAGTGCCGGCCTGACCTGTACAAATCCTGCTTCTCTGAGAATTGGTAATAAATATTTCCTCCTGCACTCGTTAAAATAATCACAAAACATCAAAAAATGTAGGGTGTTTTGAGTGGAAAAATTGTCACATGAGCAAGGATCTGCCTGTTCTGGGCTGCACCATTTGTGATAAACACTCAGAGTAAAGTGAATTAAATTTAACCGAAATCTGGTCAAGAGGAACCGATGGTAGGGATTGTTAACTGTGACCAAGTATGGTTCCGATCCTATGCAGGTGACCAATGCATAGTTTTCCCTTACCCTGGGTTTTCCCATCTCTATTTCCTCCCGCTCTATGGCGAAAAGGTCCAAGAGGGCTTTTTTTGTTAAAGCAATGTCTTTATTGGTTATTGTTTCCGGAGAAGTAAATAAACCAATACGCCCTATTCTCTGGAACCCAGCTCTTATATACGCCAGCCAAGAAATTTTTTCGTACTTTGTCCAGTCTCTGGCAATCCCTGATTATTGAATGGTTTAGGGGGATCTCACCATTCAGCCATATTCTCAACCAATAAATCAAAGGTGCGATTTTAATCCGGTCGCATATATACCCAAGTCCCAGTTCTGTGTGAGTTGAGAAAGTAGGGGTTGATTGAGGAACTGAGAGTACACTTCTTAAGAACTTGTTCTCTACTAGTTGTAGTTTCTCTTCGCAGGTGTAACCCCATATTTCACACCCGTAAGTTGCAACCGATAAGCACTTGGATTCATATACTTTTAAAATTGCCTTAATTGGTTTAGCTCCCAGTTTTTTGCTAAACCCCATGAGCCCTGAGACTGTCCTCATGAATGCCACCGAGCGACTATGATTTTGTGCCCGCCAAGTGCCCTTCTGATCGAAGACCACCCCCAAATAGGGAAATGTGGGGACCCTACAAACCATTTCACCATTACAGAAGAAGGTTTTTGCTTTGTTCTTTGAGTTACTTCTTCCTGTAATGAGAACCTGGGATTTCTTGGCATTTACTTTCAAATCCAGGTTCTGCATGAAGGAGCCAAAAGCATTCAGCAGTCTTTGTAGGCCTACCCCGGTTTGCGACAAGAGAACCGTGTCGTCCGTGTATAGGAGAACTTGTATGACCATTTCCCCCACACGCGGAATGTCTGCAGGAACCTCCCCCAGGGTTTGTTCTAGGGCATTTATATAAAGTGTGAACAGCAAGGGTGCCAAAATGCACCCCTGCCTAACGCCCCTGTCTGACCTTAACTGCTTAGTACACCTTCCATCAGTGTTCACTCTGATTTGAGCCGTAAGGTTTGAGTGCAGATCTGCTATGAAGTGCACTAAGGGTGCGTCTACCCCATTTCAAGCAGGATGTTCCAGAGTTTGGATCTATTTACAAAGTCAAATGCCGAGGAGAGGTCCATGAACCCCATATACATGGACCCCTCCCTGGCCACGGTATACTTATTGATTAAAAGGTGTAGATTCAAACAATGATCTATAGTACTATGTTTTGATTTAAAACCATACTGAGCCTTAGACAGGACACCTCTATCAACTAAGCTATCGTTCAGTCTATGCAACAGAACCCGACCCAGAATTTTTACAGAGGAATCGATCAGCGATATGGGTCTATAGCAAGTGGGGTCCTGTCTGGAACCCTTCTTAAAAATTGGCACGATGATTGATGTGACCCATGTAGAGGGGATGCAATCCTGCCCTTTTGAGTTAAAAACATTTGTTAGGACTTTTGCCCACAACTTAGGTGCAGCTCTAAACAGGTCCGCAGGGACCCCATCCGGGCCGGGGGCCTTGTTTTTAGTCATTTCCCCTATTGACCTTTCAATTTCTGCAGTCTCAAACCTTAAATGCTGTGCAACATGATCTAATGCTTGGTTCATGTTATTATCTCCACTTTGAGGAAGACTGTATATCTGCTCAAAGTGGGCGATCTAGGCCTCATCAGTGATGTTACAATCTAACACAGTATTGACATTGTTTGCAAACAGTGGCTGATTTATTATTTCCCAAAATCTAGAGCTGTTTTTCAAAACTTCCGGTGATAACAAGTCAGTCCATGCCTCATCTCGTAATTCCCTTTTTTTAACGGGTACAGCTTGTTTATAAGCTGCTCTATTTTGGGCTACCAACTCCCTATCCCTTGGGATGGTCTTGAGGGATTTAAGAAGTGCTGCATGAGCAAATGAGCACTTTTTATCAAACCATCTATTCTCCATTTTTGGTTTGCGCTTATCCTTGACTGTCAGCTTTTGAATTATATGTGCACAGATAATGTTGAATGCATTTATTAAGTTTGGACCATGTCCCGTTTCATCTAGGCAAGTATTTATCTCAGCCCCTGAATTCAATAAGATTTCTGATGTAAAGATCTCAGGGACCACTTTTCCCCATTTTAGTTTTCTTCCTTGGTCCGTTGGAATAACCTCTCTTGCCTTCCTTTGGGGGGCAGATCTTAAGGACAGTGCTCCCTCGGGTGATAGTTCAATTATCACGGGGTTATGGTCGCTAAAGGTTGAGACCTCTGTGAAATACCTGAGGACTAATCCTAACATAAAAGAAGTAAAAAAAATATAAACAATGACTGTGCCCGTGTCTCTATCCCTCCCTTTAAATATGGGGATCCTGCGTTCCACCTCACCACACTCTGATTCATAGAGGTTCCGGTTAGCTAGAAAGTTTTCCAGATCCTCCCCTTGTTTGGTGTGCTCGAAATGAGAATGTGCTGAAAACTGTGGGCCCTCGTACGTCTTATTCCCACACTTGTTATCGCACGGGTGAATATTTAGGTCCCCCATTAGGATTACTTCAAAGGAAATGGACCTACTACTATATAGTGATAATAACTCCTCTAACATATCAAAGTATTTATCTGTGTCTTGAGAGTTATAGAAATTTAAAAATAGTATATTATCTGAGTCTGGTACTAAGAGTTCTACAGCCAGACAATTTTTGCCTCCTATGTCTAGCTGTCTAAACGATCCCTTTATTTCTAAAGAGAACAGAGTGATCAATCCCCCTCTGGCTCTTCCTGCCCCGTTTTTCCTAGCTTGGACATGAAAATGAGAGTACCCATCCAGGGAGAAACTATTTTGATGGTCCCAAGTTTCTTGTAAAGCTATTATATGAAATATTTTTAGATAGCTAATCCAGATGTCATTCACCATTTTCGCTTTTACGCCTGCCGTGTTCCAACTCACTATTCTGCATAGTTGAGTTGTTTTTCCTGCAACATTAACAAATGCCTCTTTATTTTTTAGTCAATCGTTTTCTCCTAAGTTAGAAAGTGGAGAAAAGCGATTTGCAAGTGTACAGGGAAATGGGTGTGTTGGTCTGGCGTTGTGGCTTGTGATACAAGGTGGGGTGCTTTCATCTGTTACATGTTGAGTATTCATGTGAGCATGTTGGACGGGAACTGATACTCTATTCCCAGCTAGGACAGTCGGGACAGGGAGCAACCCTACTTTAGCCTGAGGGGGTGGGTAAAAATACCCGAGGGGTAGAGGTCTAATACCGAGGTTTGTTATGTTTGAACCATCCCAGAGTAAACGCTCTGCCACATTCTGGGTTTTGAAATGTATCACCACACAATCCCCTTCAATTGTCCTTGTTTTGGGGCCTACCCAGCCCACCCTTCTCACCATATTTATATGAGTGGCTATGTCCATATCGCCGCTACAATAATTCTGGCACCAATTTTTGGTCTTCTCCATTAAATATTTAGAGCTCTCATATACTTTAGATTTCAGGGGAGGAACCCCTGTTAGCACAACTACTAGGGGGGCTGCTTGTGGGGGGAGATGTAGCCTAGATTTACATGGTAATACCTTTATGCTTAGGGTATCAGAACTCCTTTTGTTTTCAAGTACACAATTCCCTGCACAAGGCTGCCTCATGAATCCCCGGTAGCTTGTCTCCTTTCTGGTGAAGAATTGGCTTGGTAGTTTAGTCTGCCCTGTTCCCATGATGCACTGGGCCAGGGACAGACTGATTTGCATATAGCCAGGTTCTGAGCTGGGATGATGCAGGGAGATAAATAACGGTGATGGATCAAGCCCTGATCTTTGGACTGGGTAAGAGTGGTCTGCTTAATTCAGACACTCTGTTCATCACCACCCCCTTTTCTGAATCATGAATCCCTCTGGCAGTGAACTGCTAGTCCCTGGTGTGACCATAGGTATATTGCTGTCTGCCAAAGGACCGCTTTTACCATCTACCATATGTGCCTCTGCAGGCAAGGTCGTTTGTATGGAATGCTCACGCTGTTCTTGTAAAAAGGTCTCTATCATATTACATTTTTTTAACAGACCTGCCACACATGTGTTCAAAACATTGATTATGTCCTTTGCTATGCCCGTTAGAATGGGCTCTAGATGTAAATTTACAAGCCCTTCAATTTTGTTGCTGAGTCTATTGATCAAATCATCTTCCCAGAGTTTGCTCAATGTATCAGTGTGCTTAGTCTTCTTAGTGCATTTCTTAGGTTCTTGTCTTGCCCCCTTGCCTGGGTTCTCTGCTGATATTTGTTTCGTGTCTTGAGATAGAGTTATGGCCTGTCCTTTCTCGTTTATGGGTGTGATGGTAGGGACACCAAGTTCTAAATTTGGACATAAATCCACAAGTGCATCAGGCTGAGTATCAATGTCAGCTGGGTTGATCGAAGATTTGTCCCCCTCGTGGACTGGGCCAGATATGATGCCGAATGTATTAGAAATGGCCAGTTCCTTTTTCTTTGGTGATAGCCCCCACAGCAGAGGTCAGATACGAGAGTATTGAATCAGCCTTTCGTGGCATCTTAGATTTTTTACTATTTTGGCTCCCATTACATGTTAGTTTGCGCTTACCCATGTTGGTAGATCTCAGGGGGGTGGCCTGTCCTGTCCTTTGGCGTTCGATGATGGCCGCAGACGGCCCGCCCTCTGCCCGGGCTCAGCCCGGCGTCGCCCGCGCGCGTCCCGCGACGTGTGAGGTGCACCTCAAACTTATGCGCCTCCGGTCGCGTGGAACTGACGCTGCAGCCGGCGTCCCCCTGGAGCGCTGCGGTCTGGGAAATGCAGTCCCAGTGCTGTCTGGTTGGCGTTGGAGCTCTCCCCTCTCTGCGGCCGCGGATGGTGCTGCGGCGGCGGGGGAGAGTGATGCAGATAGCCTCGGTGATCCTTCGTTGCAGGTGGCGTGTCACTCAGCCCCCGGTAGGTGTGTCTCCCGCTCCTCAGCAGGTGCGCCTCAAACTTATGCGCCTCCGGTCGCGTGGAACTGACGCTGCAGCCGGCGTCCCCCTGGAGCGCTGCGGTCTGGGAAATGCAGTCCCAGTGCTGTCTGGTTGGCGTTGGAGCTCTCCCCTCTCTGCGGCCGCGGATGGTGCTGCGGCGGCTGGGGAGAGCGATGCAGATAGCCTCGGTGATCCTTCGTTGCGGGTGGCGTGTCACTCAGCCCCCGGTAGGTGTGTCTCCCGCTACTCAGCAGGTGCGCCTCAAACTTATGCGCCTCCGGTCCCGTGGAACTGATGCTGCAGCCGGCGTCCCCCTGGAGCGCTGCGGTCTGGGAAATGCAGTCCCAGTGCTGTCTGGTTGGCGTTGGAGCTCTCCCCTCTCTGCGGCCGCGGATGGTGCTGCGGCGGCGGTGGAGAGCGATGCAGATAGCCTCGGTGATCCTTCGTTGCGGGTGGCGTGTCACTCAGCCCCCGGTAGGTGTGTCTCCCGCTCCTCAGCAGGTGCGCCTCAAACTTATGCGCCTCCGGTCGCGTGGAACTGACGCTGCAGCCGGCGTCCCCCTGGAGCGCTGCGGTCTGGGAAATGCAGTCCCAGTGCTGTCTGGTTGGCGTTGGAGCTCTCCCCTCTCTGCGGCCGCGGATGGTGCTGCGGCGGCTGGGGAGAGCGATGCAGATAGCCTCGGTGATCCTTCGTTGCGGGTGGCGTGTCACTCAGCCCCCAGTAGGTGTGTCTCCCAGACCATATTGCAAGGCCTACGATGGTGTTTAGGCTCCTTGTCTAGATATCCTAGAAACAAATAGAATATCTAGTTTGATTAAAATCGAAAGGTGCACAAGTATGCACCGCTATATTTACAATAAAAATAATAATTAAAAATAGAGCTGCACTATAAACGTTGGAATACTGTCAGCACTCTTGCAAACCGCAGTGCCTCGAACTGAAGACCACAGCAATTTTGTTGACCAGGCACAGTGACCTCTAAGCAGTTATGCCATTTTGCTTCTCTCTGTGTTATTTTTGGTTCAGTCAAACAGCAATTTCTAAATTGGACCCAATATTTGAGGAAGTGTGAAGGGCTGTGTGATAAAAAAAAGATTGTAATAGTGACAGTAAAGATAGATATACAGTAAAACTTACAAAGTAAATGAACATAAATTACAAAACACCAGTGCATTAATGGCATATTTTATGTAAATTCGCAAAAATGAACTTACAATTTTAAAAGTACGAAGTCCGTTTTTGCTTTCAAACTAACATGACATATACTTTCAGATACATACGATTAGGATAAGACGTTTAAGAAACTGTCTCGGTTTCATGGGTCTTAATTCAGACATGTCGAGAACTAAATAACCCGCATGCTAATTCACAAGTAAAATATTTACTGTGCGCTTTAATCACACTGTGCAATTGTGCAAAACATTATTTTTTATACGCATTATAAAAAAAAGCAGTTAACTTCATGGAACAGAAATCTGAGACTCCACTTGCCCCCAGGTGACACTCGGCGAGTAGATAACACTTTTAGACAGTAGACCATGACCATGTGCTTTATGGTGGCTTGAGCTGACACCGACGTCTTCTTGGCTCTACAGAACATTGCATACAACACGAATCCAGCACTGGACTGAAGATCGAACTGGAAAGGGGGAGATGGACGACAGAGGAGCCAAAGTAGCAGAAAGTGGTCCCATCTCAGCAGAGGTGAAGCATGCCTCATCAGGTCCAAACTTCTGTTTTTAGGCCTGATAGAAGACAGCACAGCGTTGAAGGGTGAAGGCTAATAGAGAACAGTGAGCAGCAGAATCCCTCATAGCTGAGGAATGCACCAAATTGCTGTGTCCATCATATTGGCACATACTGGGAGATATTTCCCCCTGCGCTGCCTGTAGCAGGGTGCTGAGGTCAAGGAAGACACTTACTCCCAAGATGATCTAGTTTGATTAAAATCGAAAGGTGCACAAGTATGCACCGCTATATTTACAATAAAAATAATAATTAAAAATAGAGCTGCACTATAAACGTTGGAATACTGTCAGCACTCTTGCAAATCGCAGTGCCTCGAACTGAAGACCACAGCAATTTTGTTGACCAGGCATAGTGACCTCTAAGGAGTTATGCCATTTTGCTTCTCTCTGTGTTATTTTTGGCTCAGTCAAACAGCAATTTCTAAATTGGACTCAATATTTGAGGAAGTGTGAAGGGCTGTGTGATAAAAAAAAGATTGTAATAGTGACAGTAAAGATAGTTATACAGTACAATTTACAAAGTAAACGAACAGAAATTACAAAACACTAGTGTATTAATGGCATATTTTATGTAAATTCGGAAAAACGGCACTTACATTTTAAAAAAAAACATTTTATTCTTTTCCATCTTGTCATCAAATTGAGTCAGTCTTACACATAGCAAACCTCCATTAAACCACATTACAACAATACACAGCTTTTCAGATAGCACAATTACATTGTTCTGCCAATTACTTGCAATCGATGTCAGGCCCCGTCCCCCACTACACCACCCCTCACCCCTCATCCAACCCCGAAGTAGCACTCTGGTCATACGTCGGTGGATCGCAAATACCCCCGCTGTAATCATTCCATGTCCCCCAGATTTTAGTCCATTTTTTGGGGCATCCTCTATTACTAAACACTGCCCTTTCAGTTCTCAGCCTCATCCATGTCCCTGCCCCACGCTGTAAGAGAAGGCACCTCGATCCCCCCATCTTTGTGCTATATTCCTCTTAGCTATCATTATTCCGATTGTTACCCAATTCTGCCCATGGCGTGCGAGGTCATTTGGCTCCCATATATTTAGTAGACATCTGCGTGGTTCTGGCGTAAGTGACACCCTCTGTGATTGTGACATAGTACCCATCACTTGTGTCCAATACATTGCTATCTTGGACATTCCCATATAGTATGGAAAAAGGTTCCCTCCTCTCCCCAGCCCCGGAGACAAAAGGGGTAGTCTAATCCTCTCATCTTGTGCAGAACAAGTCTAGTATAATAGGATTGATGCAAAATTCGGAGTTGTACAAGTCGAAGGCGTGAGGGTATGTCCACTTCCCTCGGGGACGATAGTGCTTCTTGCCATTCTGAGTCATCTTTCTCCCCTATTTCCTGCGTCCACTTGAGTCTCAGGGGGCCTGTGGGGTCGGGCAAGTTGTTTACTAATTTACTGTAGGTAAGAGAGGTAGCCCTCTTCTGCATATAATCAGTTAGTAACCTAGCCTCCATAGGGGACGCCCCGGGGACGTCGGAGCCAGATGGTATCGCCGTCATTAGGGCATGTCTAATTTGTGTATATCTAAACACTTCAGAGGGCGCCAACTCATATAGATGTTGAAGACGCTCAAATGACACTATTTTCCCTCCTTGCCACAAATCACCCACTGATGATATTCCTATGTCATCCCATTGATTGAAACCCTTGCTATGTCGGAGTCTTCCTAGTTTCTTGGTGTCCCATAGTGGAGTAAGCTGTGTCAGTACCCCCCGCCATCCCAGCTTTGCCTGCACGGTATGCCACAACATCAAAGTGTGACGCAGTGGGCCAACCATTGTCAACGCCAGTTTTTTGTCATATAAGGGAGAAAGCATACCTCCTGTGCCAAGTTGTGACCTATCTGCCTTGTATGCCGGGTCCGATTACGGGACATGGAGCCACTGATTTATCACCTTGAGCTGTGCCCCCCAATAATAGAGCTGCACATCAGGGAGTGCTATTCCCCCGTCATACCACCCTCTCACCAATTTGGTCTGAGCGATGCTTGCTGGCTTATTGCCCCATAGGAGGTTGGAGACCTGTGCCGCGATGGCCTTGAAGTAAGCTGGCACTGCTTGGTATGGCGTATTCTCCAGGACATATAAGAAACGAGGCAAAGCCATCATTTTAAAAAGTGCTGCTTTTCCTAATAACGTTAGTGGCAATGTCTCCAAGTGATGCACATCTCTTCGTAGACGCTCCAGCGGCGGTTGTAGGTTGTTATTAAAAAATTCTTTGGAGTCAGTAGTTACGTAAATACCTAAATATTTAAACGTACTTTCCGCTATTTTAAGCTGGCAGCTGTCCGGAAGGAGTGGCGGAGGGCCGTGTAGAACGTAAAGTATCGACTTGGACCAATTAATGGTATGTCCTGAAGCCACACCGTAAGCCATGCATACGTCCAGGATGGCCAGTATAGAGCACCTCGGCATGGACAAATATAACAGGATGTCATCGGCATAGAGGGACACTCGGTCTTCGCAATTGTCCGTCCATTTGAGGCCTCGTATTGTTGGTTCCCACCGTATCCACTCCGCCAAGGGTTCAAGGACCATTGCGAAGAGTAACAGTGACAATGGGCAGCCCTGGCAAGTGCCCCTCGCCAGGGGAAAATCATATGATATATGACCATTGGCTGTGACATGCGCCATAGGTTTGGTGTACAGGAGTCGTATCCAGGAGCAAAATGTTGGGCCAAATCCCAGATGTTTTAATACTGCAAAGAGAAAGGGCCACTTGACCTTATCGAATGCCATATGCGCGTCCAATGAAAGTGCCACCGCTTGTTCCTCCAAATACTCTGCTCGGGCTAATACCCCATGCAGTCTCCTCAAATTCAGGGCCATACTCCTGCACGGCATTAAACCAGACTGGTCCAGGTGTATGAGGGCCGTTAGGTGCGGTGTGAGTCGGGTAGCCAACAATTTTGCGAGAATTTTGGCTTCTGCATTTATTAGGGAGATGGGTCGGTACGAGGTACACCTATCCGCCGGCTTACCGGGTTTTAAGATCGCCACTATTGTGGCCGTACGTTGGTCCGGGGGAAGTTCTCCCCTCTCCAAACTATCATGGAACATATTTAACAGGTGTGGTGCAATATTGTCTGCCGTTCTTTTATAAAATTCAATCGGGATGCCGTTCGGACCTACCGCTTTGCCCGATTGCAGCGCCCAAATGGCTGCTTGCAACTCGTCTAACGTCGGGGCACTCTCTAGTTCTTTTGCCGCTTCCGGCGTTAGTTTGGGCATGTTAAGATCTTGGATATACGTCAGCGCCTCCTCCACGGACATCTCCGTGTCGGAGGAATAAATGGTTTGGAAATTTTGTGCCAGCGTGTCTGTTATTGTGTGTGGATCGGTTGGGACCTCCCCCTCCTCTGTATATAGCTGTGTAATCCATTTTCACTTTTTTCTCTCCTGTCTAGCCATGCTAATAACTTCCCGGCTTTGTCCGCAACTTCATATATTTTATGGGGCGCAGTCTGTATCTGTTGTCTAGTTAGTGTTGTGAGGTGTTCTTTGTGTTTGTGCTGCTGAAGTCGAAGGTTGTTAGCTGTGTCCGGGATGGGATACCCAGTGTGTAGGGACTCTGCTGCACACAATTCGGTCTCTAGATTCTGTAGTTCTATCTGTCCTTCCCTTTTATGTGCTAAAATGGATGAGATGGCCTGTCCTCTGATAACCGTCTTAAATGCCTCCCACAGGGTAGTTGGTGAGGCCACTGACCCCGTATTTTCTTTGAAATATTGGTCTATTCTTTTTTTAAGTTCCTTTCTTATGTTTGGAACCTGCAAGTATCCAGGGTGGATCGGGTAGATTCTGCGCCTCTTCTGTCGGTAGTAGGTGTATTTAAGCAGTAGTGGGGAATGGTCAGAAATGCCCCGGCGTCTGATTTCTATAGTTTCTACATTTTTAAGACAGCCCATGGAACCCAGGAAATAATCTATCCTAGTCAAACTGTTATGGGCCCCTGAGTGATACGTGAATTGGCGTTCTGTTGGGTGGTGTTGTCTCCATATATCTATAAGACCCATCGCTTCTAAAAAGCTTCCCAGGGGCAATCCTCCTAATGTACCAAGTTGGAGTGGATGCCTGTCCAGGGTTTCATTTAGGGTTGCGTTAAAATCCCCACCAATAAGGAGCTCTCCCTCTGGAAGGCCCAGTAGAAACTAAATGAGATCCGGCAGTGCCACTGCATGCAGTGCTGGAGGAACATAGACAGATACTATCTTTAGGGGGCGTCCCTCCCACTGCGTGCTTATCGATGTAAATCTCCCCATTGCATCAGACTTAATACTACGTACAATCAGTGGAAATTGTTTTTTCAATAATATGCCTACTCCCCTTGAACCTGATGTAAATTCTGAGTGGGCCACCATTTTGTATCCCCATCTGTCCATTGCTTTACTGGACGTTTCCAGTAAGATGTGTTTTCTGCAGCAGCACCACCGCCGGGCCAGCTCTTTTAATGCATTGCAGAACTATGCCACGTTTAATTTTATCACCCAGACCCCTAACATTCCAGGTGAGCAGGGAGAGAGTAGGACTCGTGGTATCAGGGAAAGCCAGGGCTTCATCCTGTGCCGTGCCCTTCAGTGTCATTCCTGTCATGTCCAGTAGGACCCCTGGAAATCACCAGGATAAATTGAAAGCATTTCTCCAAGTTCTGTGCTACTGCATAACTGACTGTGCATTGAATCATATAGGAAAACAACTTGAAAACGGTAAATAACAACCCCCTCCCCCACATTTCCCTCCCTGCCATGCGGACCTAAAACTGCCCGCCACCCCAACTCAGCATAGTGCTTATTTCCCAACCCCTTAACCATTACTTGCACATATGGGAGTGGGAAGTCCAAGGAGGACCTTATCTTCCCCATGCCCCAGAGTCTGCATTCAGCTAGAGTTCCATTGTTTTCTCAGCACCGAGGAGGGCCTAAGTCCACATCATCCCACATCTTCTTCCGCTCCCGACCTCGACTGGCTGGCATGGTCACAGTTTTGCTCATTATCCTCAGGATAGTCTTCTCTCCCAGTATGACGCCGTCCTTTTTGCACTCTTCCTGCCACTCTCCACCCCTCTAGCCAGTCATGCGCCTCCTCTGGCGTTTCGAAGAACCAGGTCTGGCCGTCCCCCACAACACGCAGCTTTGCTGGGAAGAGCATGGAGTAGGGCAGTTTGCGTGCTCTCAATGCCTTCTTGACCTCCAGGAAGCTCCTGCATCATGCTCTAACCGCTGCTGTGTAGTCAGAGAAGAAAGATATGAACTCGGACGGGCGGTGCTACCCAGGCTGTCTGCAATATCGCATCTCTGTCCCAAAAGTTGAAGATACGGGCCAGCACCGGTTTCGGAGGGGCTCCGGGCTTCGGACGTCCACCCGGCACCCTATGTACCCACTCCACTGAGAAGAAGGTTGAGAGTCCCTTAGGCTGCAGGCGAGATTTTATGAGTTCTTCGACGTAAAGGTCCATTGCAGGGCTCCCTTCCGTCTACGGAAGCTCCGTGATATGTTATTGCGGCAGGAGCGTCCTTCCTGGTCGTCTAGTTTCAACGCCAGACGTCTTTTTTCTTCTTCTAGCCGTGTCACTTTTTTGTTCAGGGTTGTAGTGTCTTTCGGAGAGAGTCGTTGTCACCTGCTCAACCTCCGTGACCCTGGCAGACATTTTCTGAAAGTCAGCGCGTAAAAGGGTGACATCCGTTGATATAGAGCCTATCGTAGTTTGCATGTTGTGTAGGGCTGCCATGATGTCTTCCAATGTTACTTTAGGGCCAGCTTCTGCCTCTTTATCTTTGCTCATTTGGCCTGTGTTATCCGGTAGTGGAGGGAATTCCTTAGTGTAAGCAAATTTAGCTAATTTACTCTGCTGGTTTGCACGGGTTCCTCTTTCACTCATTATGTAATTTGCAGGGCCACCCGTCTCTTTATAGAGGAATTTGTAATATCCTTGCGTGGGAACTGCAACAGTTATTCCTTAGGGGACCTTATCCCGGTTTCACGCTTCAATGGCCCGCCTAGTTCTATCTCCCACAGCAGCAGCAGCACATCAGCGAGTGGTGGGGACCACCAGGCAGTCTCAGATCCGCCCCTGTCTCACCTATCACTGGTTTAACTGGGTTTTTGCACCATCATCGCTATTATATCTTCTAGCTATGTGACTCACTGTCAGTTGTCCCAAAGGGGCCGAAGGGAGCGTTATGTGTTTGCAGCAGTCCCTAGTGGTCTAATACGCTGTTGGCCTCAATGACACCCTTAATGGGACTTGGGCCCTGCACTGCATCCAGTTACAGTGTGCTGGGTTATGGGAGCTCTTCTGGTGTATTCCGGGCTATGGCACATAAGTAGGAGAGCTCCCGCCGCTACCGATTGGTATTTCTCACTCACGGGTACTGGCATTTTAAAATGGCGGCCGTGCGTCTGCTCGGCAGTCCGTCCCAACAGTCCCGCAGTATTTAGTGCATGTATGCACCCGTGGGGCAACTCCTGTCCTGCGCTCCGATGTCAGCAGGTAGCGCCGTCTCTCTGCGCACCTACCGACACTCACCGCATCTGTCGCTGCTTCCCAGCCGCGGCACACTCTGCCGGTCGTCTTCAGGCACTTGGGCAGTTCCACACAATTGAGGCCCCGATCTCCGCTCCGCTCATAGGCCCTCACCATCCGCCGATCTTATTTAGCATTCTGTGGTAGGGGTCTAGTGTTCCGTCCCCGGAACAGGAAGTACCCGCACAGGAAGCGGAAGGCGGCCATCTTCTTATTGGCGCCGACCGCAGCAGAGCGCTGTAGAGTTCCCGGCGCTCCGGGCATTAAAGGAGTTACTAACCTCAAATCTTGAGTGTGCGTGGTGATTTAAGTACATTACAATGGCGACGAGGCATGGGGTATAGATCCCGACACCCAGCGCACCACGTGACGAAACCGAAACTGATCGCTGGCACCGCAGTTTCACCGCCGGCAGCCCGGAGCGTGGCAGAGGACCCAGGAGGCACCAAGAAAAGAGCGCGAAGCCGTACAGGCACCCCAGGAGAGCGCGAAGTGCCTGAAGGTACACCATAGGGTCACCATTAACAGAGGGAGGCCTAGAGAGTGAAAAAAAATCAGGGCTGCGTAGCAGAAAGAGTGAGCAGACAGGAAGCACGGAGCAGGCTTCACAGCGTCTTACCTCACGCTAAGCAGGGGCAGCACCCAGCACGCTGGCGGCGCGACATACAGGCGAGGGAGTGCCTGTCTCGACAAACCCAGCCAGGGAGGACAGCCAGCAGGCTCATCCCGGCCCCGCAGTGGTAACAAAAGGGGAAGAAAGTGACAGTGATACCGGTGAAGGGGACACGACTGAACAGCATACGCCGGGAAGCCCACCTGGTCGGGCTATACCTGCTCCAGCGAACCAGAGAGGCACCATCAAGATGTCTGCCCAGTCCTCCTCCCTCACTCAATTGGTGCCATTCCTGACAAAGAGCGGAGAACCTGAGATGCAATGGGAAGACTGGAAAAGGTACTTCCTTAACTACCTCGATGCATTGGAAGAGGAAGGTGACACTCCGTTCTCTAGCAAGAGAAGGAAGAAAATACTGCTACACAACTTGGGCCCGGAAGGGATAAGGGTATATGATACCATTGTCAAAGGCGTAAGAGATGCTACGGACACGGACGTCTTCAGCCACGCCATTGCAGACCTTGACGCACATTACAGGCCGGTTGTGTGCGTCGCGATAGACAGATTCAACTTTTTCCAAAGGAAGCAAAAGAGCGGGGAGACGGTGGACGAGTATGTGGTGGCCTTACAAAAGCTAGCCCTTACGTGCAAGTTCGGCACGCTACATGATGACCTAATCAGAGACCAGATCATCATGCACACGTCCAGCACCCACGTCCAAGAAAAGCTGTGGGTGAATGGGGACGCCCCCCTAAAAGAAATCTGGGCCATGGTAAAGAAGGCGGAATTATCCAAAAGGTGTGCGCAAGCGGCCAGGAAGGAAGCAGGTGGAAAGCAGACAGTATGCAAGATAATGACGCCGGTGAGAGGCAAACGACCAAGGCAGAGAGACCAACAAAGGAATCAAGATGGAAGGCGACCCGCCCAAACCAACCAAATGGACCAGAGGACAAATAAAGGGGGACGACCGAGCTGCTACAGGTGCGGTAGTACTTCACATCTAGGTAACAACAAAATGTGTCCTGCGTTCAGGGCGAAATGTTCATATTGCAGTGTGTTCGGGCACTACGAGAAGGTGTGCCGCCGGAAACCCAAAGGAGCGATGGTCAGATATGTGGACCAAGAGCAACAAGACAATGCAGAAGACCAAGAGGAAAATGAAGAGGTCCTCTACATTGATGTCCAGGTGCTGGAATTGGAAGGTTCAGAGTTGGACAAGCCCAGACTGGACATGCACATTGGTGGGATACCCATCGAGATGATTGCGGACAGCGGGGCACCCATCTCCATCATACAGAGACGAGTATGGGAGGAGAAGTTCGTATCCAAGATTGAAGAGAAACTACACCCAATGGACTTAAGGCCGGTCACGTACACGGGACAAAAGATTCCCATGTTGGGGTACTGCCCCCTCTTGTTCGAATTCAAGGGCCGCCACGCAAATTGCAAGTTATACATCGCTGAGAAGGGCCCCTCAGTACTAAGCTGGAAGGACCAAGGAGCATTGGGAATACAACTCAACCCAGGAGGCATTGAAAAAATCTTACTAATGGACATGGAAGGGAAGGAAGATGTAGAGTCCTGGCACAGGGCATACCCCAGAGTGTTCAATGGACAAATTGGAGAACTCACACAGTACAAGCACCTCATAAAACTAAAGGAGGGAGCGAAACCCGTAGTTCATAAGGTGAGGAACATCCCGTTCCGATGCAGAGAAGCAGTGCAAACGGAATTGGACCGGTTAGAGAAAGAAGGAGTGATCAGAGCCATAGAGAGTGCGGAGTGGCTTTCACCTCTCGTGGTAGCCCAGAAGCCCAATGGGAAGGTACGGCTGTGTGTCGATCTCAGGGAACTGAACAAAAACATCGTGATCGACAAATTTCGCCTGCCCCGCATTAACGAGATGCTGGCAAAGACCAAGAACATCAAGTGGTTCTCCACAGTGGACTTATCGTCAGCCTACCACCAAGTCAAACTACATCCATCATGTAGCCATCTTACGTCTTTCATCACGCCATTTGGCTGCTACGAATTCATGAGAATGCCGTTTGACCTGGCCTCTGCGGTCTTTCAGAAGATAATGCACAGGATACTGAAGAACGTAGAGGATGTACAGTTCTTCCAAGACGACATCTTGGTCATGGGAAGAACCAAACAGGACCACAACGAGAAACTTCACAAAGTGCTGCGTACATTGCAGGACAATGGTCTGACGGCGGAATGGTCGAAGTGCAAATTTGGAGTGCAGTCCGTCACATACCTAGGTCATGAGGTGAGCGAAAAGGGGATTGAACCAAAAAGGGCCAACATGAAAGCTATCCTGGAAGCCCCCACTCCAAGCAAGAAGGAGGATGTTCGGTCATTCCTGGGAATGGCCGAATACTATAGCAAGTTCATTCCCCACTTTGCTACCAAAACGCATCTCCTACGCCAACTTGTGAAGGAAAAGAACAAGTTCCTATGGAGCCAGGAAGAACAGAAGGAGTTTGACGCCCTTAAATGGGAGATGGGCGCAACCATTCCCCTAAAGGGATTCGACCCAAGCGCGGAATCCATTCTGACAACAGATGCCAGCGACCGAGGCCTGGGAGCTGTTCTGATGCAGCGGTCCGAGAAGGGTGAAACATCAACGGTCAGCTTTGCCTCAAGGTCACTTGCGCCCAATGAAGGAAAGTTTAGCGTCATCGAAAAAGAGATGCTAGCTGTAGTCTGGGCAATGGAAAGATTCCGCAGTATTTGTGGGGAGCAAAATTCCTAGTGAGAACAGACCACAAGCCGTTGGTCAGGGTACTGACTTCCAGCGGGCATGCTCATGCGACTCCAAGAATCGCGAAAATGACACTGCGCCTTTTGGACTTTGTGTATGAGGTGGAGCACATTCCTGGGCCGCAGAATAAGGTGGCAGACTTTCTCAGCAGAGCTGCGGCCATGGAAAGGGCAGACGAACGAGAGAAACAAGGATGGGAAGGATACGTGGTTGTCACCATCCAGGACACGGAGAAAGTGATCAGTGCTCAAGAATGGGAAGAAGCATACAGAGCAGATGTCGACTTGGAGGCCATCAAAGGATACGTGGTCCACGGATGGCCTGAAAAGAGACACCTCAAGGAAGAGCTTAGGAGGTACGGGGAAGTTAGAGATGAACTGTCACTGGCGGAGAATCCTACATTTCTCCTGAGGGGAGATAAGGTGATCCCACCGCAAGGCATACTAGATCATTTTTTTTTTTTTTTTTTTTTTTGGTGTAAAACTTTTATTGATATTCATCATCCATGTTACAATAGTACAATTACACAGTAATCATGACAGGAGAGAAGAACATAGCGTCACGTACTTTCACACAGCTATTCAGCCGACAACCCTCCGGTCCGGCAGCATAGGATGAGGATGATATGGCAGACCACCAGGATGTAGATATCGGAGTCATGAAGTTTTACTTTTAAAGTGCATTTTTGTTTTTGTTCCATTTATAACAAATCAAAACCAAACCAAACATAGTGGCTCTATAGTAGTGCATAGACACGAAGCAATATAGAACAGAAGATGCTAGTAGAACACACCGACCCCCAGCCCCAGGCCTACCCCCTCCACCCCCCCGCAGAGCGTGAGCAGAATTCCCAGTTATAAGAGTACATTTCTAGTCCTGCCCCGTAGTAACCCACCGGTCAATCAATCATTCCCTCCTCATCTTCTGAATCTTCGTCTTCATCCTCCTGTAGCGGGTCACACAGGTCCCCTCTATATCTATTCCAAGCCTCCCACACCCTGTTCCATTTCTTTGGGTTCGCTCTGAGTTTGTAGACAGTTCGTTCAGTTATCATCAATTTGTCCATGTTTTTACACCATAGCGCCAAAGTAGGTAGCTCCGCCACCCCCCATCTCTGTGCCACATCACGTTTTGCCACCATTGTTCCAATTGTAACCCACTGCCGTTGTCTGAGGTTAAGATCAGTGGCCTCCCATACATTCAGGAGACAAAGGCGCGGTTCGGGCGTGAGGGAAGTATCAAGGGCCTGTGAGATCGTGCGCATGACCTGCTGCCAGTACCTGGCAATGAGAGGGCAGCCCCACAACGTGTGTAGTAGTGTGCCATCCTCCCCACATCCCCTAAGACAACGAGGGGAGTCAGCCCTGTGCATTTTGTGTAGGGCGGTCCTCGTATAGTATGTCCTGTGTAGTATTTTCAACTGTATGAGCCTGAACCTGGCCGAAACCCCAGCCTCTCTCGGGGACGCCATTGCAGCATTCCAATCCGTCTCATCCATATCACCCAACTCATCCTCCCATTTTTCTCGCAGTTTCTGTAGGGGGTCTGGGAGATTGTTCAGCAATTTACGATATGTGAGCGAGGTGGCTCTTGTTTGCATGAAATCCGTGAGAAGCCGGTCTTCTAGGGGTGAGGATTCCGGGACTGTGGTTCCCGGATCCAACACCGCCAGGAGAGCGTGTCTGATTTGGATATACATATATGTTTCTGTGGGGCCCAGGGCGTATTGTTGTTGAAGTTGCTCGAATGGAATCACCCCTATGGACGTCCAGAGATCCCCCACCGTAGAGATGCCTATATTGTCCCACTGGGTGAACCCTTTACTGGTCCTTAGACAGCCCAGTTTTTTGGTGTCCCAAAGCGGGGTAAGCTTCGTGATGACTCCCTTCCATTGTAGCTTGGTGAGTGCCCTGTACCATAAAGTGACTGTGTGTTTAGTGGGGCCAATCAGGTCCTTAAGGAGACTTGGGTTATAGAGGGGGGCCAGGAGACTTTGTGTTCCCAGTTGGGCCCTGTCCGCCATGTATGCCGGGTCAGTGTGTGATGCATGGATCCATTGGTTGAGTACCTTAAGTTGGGATGCCCAGTAATAAAGCTGTACGTTCGGTAGCGCAATTCCACCATCGTACCAGCCGCGGTTGAGTTTGAGGTGAGCTATTCTCGGGGGACGCTCACCCCAAAGTAAAGTGGTGACAACTGCGGTGATTTTCTGCAAGTAGGAGGGCGGAATCACAACTGGCGTATTTTCAAAGATGTAGAGGAGGCGCGGGAGCGCCATCATTTTAAACAGTGCAGCGCGGCCTAAGAGTGTGAGCGGCAGGGACGACCAGTGTCTCACGTAGGCCTTCAAACGGAGGAGGGGGGGCGCCAGGTTCCGGTTGGTAAAGACGGCCGTATCGCTAGTGACATGGATACCCAAATATTTGAAGGAGACTTCTGTCACCACCAACGGACAGTGGTCAGGGAGGACTGGCCGGGGGCCCTTCAGTACATAAAGGACCGATTTCGTCCAGTTAATTGTGTACCCAGAGGCCGCACCGTGTTTGTCACAAAGCGCCAATAAAATCGGGACACTCAGTTCGGGTGCTGACACGTACACCAACATATCATCCGCATACAACGATATTCTATCTTCCCAGGTCTCCGTCCATCTGATGCCCTTTAACAGTGGTGTCTTTCTGAGAACGATCGCAAGGGGTTCAAGGACCAGTGCGAACAGCAACGGGGATAAGGGGCAGCCCTGGCGGGTCCCACGCGCTAAAGAGATCGCTCGGGAGATATGGCCATTGGCCGCCACATGAGCTATTGGACCTGTGTAGAGCAGTCGGATCCACGATAGAAACTTCGGCCCGAAGCCCATCCGATGCAGAACTGCGAACAGGTACTGCCATTCTACCATGTCGAAGGCCATCCTGGCGTCCAGCGACAAGATGGCCGCCGGTTCTGTCAAGGAGTGCGCACGTGCCAACGCGCCGTGCACTCTTCGGAGATTTATGGCTGTACTCCTGTGAGGCATAAAGCCGGACTGGTCTGGGTGGATCAGCTGGGCTAGGTGTGGGGTCAATCTATTAGCAATCACCTTCGCCAGGATCTTCGCTTCTGCATTAATAAGCGAGATCGGGCGATAGGACCCACAACATTCTGGGGGTTTTTCAGGTTTTGGGATAGCTACTATCGTTGCCAAGCGCTGGTCTAAGGGTAGCGTTCCGGACTCACGGCAGTTCTCGAACATGGCCAGCAATGGTGGACCTAGTGTGTCAGACATCGTTTGGAACCATTCGATCGGAATCCCATTGGGGCCCAGCGCTCTGCCCGTGTGCAGTGCGCCTATCGCCATACAGAGTTCCTCTACCGTGAGATCCGCCTCTAACTCGGTTTGCGCCTCCGGCGTTAGTACCTCCACTTCTACATCTTGGAGTGCCAGTTCCGCCTGCTCTGTCGTGACCACCACCTCTGGGGTGTACACCCCTTGGAAGTGGTCTGCTAGGAGGTCAACGATTTTGGAAGGGTGCGTGTGATACACCCCCGTTTGGTCCCGCAGCTGCAGAATGTGCCTGCCTCCGTCCCGCTTTTTGTCCAACCACGCCAGCAGCTTGTTGGCTTTGTCGCCCACATCATAAACCCTGCATGCTGTCGATTCAATACGCTCTAGCACCCTACGGCGGAGAAAGTCGTCATGCTTTTGCTGGCAGAGAGTCAGCGCGTGTCTGGTGGCCTCTGACGGCGTGGTCATATGAGTCACATTTGCTTGTTCCAACTGCAGTTCCAGTTCTACCAGTTCTAGTTTTTGTTTGCGTTTATGATCGGTTATGGTCGCAATGGCCTGGCCCCTTAGCACCGTCTTGTATGCTTCCCAGAGAATCGTCGGTGAGGACACCGACCCGGAGTTCTCCTGGAAGTAATGTTTAGTGGCAGTTTTAAGGGATTTACGGATCGGGGGAATTTTTAGATAACCAGGGTAAATGGGATAGAGACGTGTGCGTGCCGTGGCAGAACAGGACAGTGTAGCGACCAAGGGAGAGTGATCTGAAATACCCCGTGGCGCGATCTGTACTTTGTCAAACGTGAGTTTGCCGCCCCCCAGTGTGAGAAAATAGTCTATGCGTGACAGGCAAGCATGGGTGGAGGAGTAGTACGAATAATGGCGATCAGTAGGGTGAAGTTGTCTCCAAATGTCTACCAGACCCTGTGCCTCCAAGAAGTCCCTGAATTTCGTTGGGCCAGTAGGGAGGGGGCGAGCCGGGAACCTGTCCATATCAGAATCAGCCAATGCATTGAAGTCTCCGCCCACTAACAGATCCCCTTCCGGGAGTTCCAAAAGAAATTTGCCCAAGTCCGGAAGTGCCGATGAATGTAGCGCTGGCGGGATGTACGCAGACACTACGTTGATGGGCACGCCCTCCCACTGCCCACACACCGCCGCGAAGCGGCCATGTTTGTCTGTTCTTGTGGAGTGGTGTATGAATCGTGACGCCCTCTTCACCCAGACCCCCGTTCCCCAGGATCCCGAAGTAAAGTCCGAGTGTATTAGCATGTGGTACCCTCTCCTATCCAGGGCTTTGGTGGCAACCCCCACTAAGTGTGTCTCTTGGAGGAGGGCGATATCACAGTTCAGTCTCTTAATACATTGTAGGACCAGCCCTCTTTTCACTTTGTCTCCCAACCCCCGAACATTCCAGGATACTACCCGAAGCGGTGGTACCGCCCCCACCCCAGTGTCATGCGTAACTACAGCAGGTCGTGGGGGATCCGCCATATTGTGATCAAGCG
The DNA here is from genome assembly GCF_964263255.1 of Lissotriton vulgaris. Classification (NCBI taxonomy): domain Eukaryota; kingdom Metazoa; phylum Chordata; class Amphibia; order Caudata; family Salamandridae; genus Lissotriton; species Lissotriton vulgaris. The sequence continues at coordinate 938,233,792 of NC_141699.1, forward strand.
TGCAATTGAGTGTCCTGTAGGGTGGGACGGAGCCATATCAAGTAGGGAATTCCCCAACCCTGTGCGACTAATCGTGCGTGTGTACCGATTCAGTGTTCGAGGAGCAGAGGCAAAATACCCGGTGTCAGGGATACGGTCACATGTGAACACTAGCAGCTTCAAGATGAGAAATAGAGCCAAACAGTGCAAACTAATCAACCAACACAACCCCCCCACACCCAACAACCCCACCCTCCCTGCTTCCCTGCTACACGGACTCCAAACTGCCCGCCTCCCCAATTTAGCAGAGTGCTTCAACCCACCCCAAAGAAAACACACAGTTACTTGCTCGTTGGGGGTGAGGAGCGCTCCGGAATCAGCGACCCCTCACACCCTCCACGGAGGCCCTCGGCCCAGTGTCCTTGGCGGTTCCAGTCACAGTTCCAAACTTCTATAGCATACACATGTGTTCATGGGTCCACCTCCAGACTCAAAGCAGCCTCATCTCGTACCGGAGAGCTTCTGCCACTGTTCGTACCCTCGGCCCCTGCAGCGGTGCAATCAGAGTGAGGCGAGCCGTTCTTAGTCCGTCCAGGGCGGCGAGAGTGAGAAGCAGGACGCCAGCCGTCCAGCCAGTCTCGTGCAGTGCTTGGGTCATCAAAAAACCATGTCCTGTTTTCCGCCACCACCCGAAGCCTGGCTGGGAAGATCATAGAGTATGGGAGTTCACGTTTCCTAAGTTCCTTTTTAACGTCCAAGAATGTTTTCCGCCGCCTGGCCACCTCCGCCGTGTAGTCCGGGAAAAAGGCCACCGTTGAGTTGAGGATTTTCACCGGCGGTGAGACACGTGCCGCCTGTAGGATGATGTCCCGGTCACGGTAGTTAAACAGTCTCGCTAGGATCGGCCGCGGCGCGGCCCCTGGTTTTGGTTGACCTCCCGGGACCCTGTGGGCTCGCTCCACAGAAAAGAAGGCCGACAGGCCCTTAGGTTGAAGATGAGTCTTGATGAGTTCCTCCACGTATAGATCCGTAGCCCTCACACCTTCAGACTCCGGAACGCCAAGAATGCGTACATTGTTCCGCCTGGAGCGGCCCTCCTGGTCGTCGAGCTTGTCCTTAAGGAGCTTGTTTTCCGCCATGACTGCTTCCATGGCCTTCTGCAGTTCCGAGACATCCTCCACCAGCGATTTCGTGACGAGCTCTAGAGAGCCTACCTTTTCCGCCATTTTGTGAAAGTCAGCGCGGATAAGGGTGATTTCTGTCGAGATAGAGCCCACCGTTGCTTGGACCTGTGTGAGAGCCTTCATGACATCGTCCAGTGTCGCCTTCTTCGTTCCCCCAGACTCGCCTGGTTTCACGGGGGGAGTTCTTCCCTCCGCCGGAGGGGAAGCGGTCCTGTCGTTGGTGAAGCGGTCGATACGAGTCTGGGTTGTGCCGCCTTTCACACCTTTCCCAGCCATCGTTCGATCACGGAGGGAATACAGGTCGTCGGTCCGGTGGGATATCAAGTGAATGTGCAATCACCACGCTGCTCTCAGTACAGGATGGAGGGGGCCTCCGTTGCTAAAAGTGGGACGCCTGTACGGTCCCCCCAGGGCAGACTGCCGGGCAAAGTTCGGAGGATAGTCTCGATAATTCACGGCCACCCTTCCAATGAGTCTTCGCTGGAGATAGCGAGTCGAATGACGCGGAGCAGGACCGTTACTGGGTGCGGGTCTCCTGCACCGACCACTTCCTGTCTGTGGCAGCCGAGCAGGCTGCACTTCCGGTCGGTCTCAGCTAGCACTTGAGGGCCCGGAGGTGGGCCTGAGCTCCGGTCGATTCAACATTTGACGATAACTCCGTCATCCAGTGCGCGATTTTCGTCTGGGAACCTGCCGCCAGTCCCGCCCGGTCCCGGGCGTTCGGTGCTGCCGTTGGAGGTAACAAATATTCACGGATTATCGTGCGGATAGATGGAGAGGTCGCTTCCCCGCCGGAGCTAGTCCTCTATGCTGCCGCCATGTTCGGCCGCCAGCCACGCCCCCCCCATACTAGATCATTTAATGACTTTACTGCACGAGGGACATCAGGGCATCACAAAGACCAAGGCCCTTGCGAGGCAGGCATACTGGTGGCCAGCCATTGATGCTCAGGTGGAACGACATGTACGACAGTGTGAGTCATGTGCCAAAGCAGACAAATCACAGAGCATGTTGAGGCCACCTTTGGGAAAATTCCCGGTGCCCGATGGACCATGGGAAATGGTATCAGTTGACATCATGGGCCCCATCCTTGACAGAGCAGGAACACAGAAGTATGCCCTAGTCCTCATCGACAAGTATTCCAAATGGCCAGAGGTGGAAGTGACGGAGGACGTGAATACGGAAGCCGTGGTAAACTTCCTGCGCGCCACGTTCGTAAGGGAAGGAATTCCAAAAACTATCACATGCGATAATGGGCCGCAATTCACTTCGGCGAAGTGGGAAGCCTTCACGACAAGGAATGGAATAGAAGTTAAGCATACGCCCATCTATCATCCAGCAGGAAACGGTCAGGTGGAGCGTTTCAATCGTGTGATTATGGGCACCATTCAAGCGGCCATTAATGATGGACTGGACTGGGAAACGGAACTGGAGAAGATGATCTGGGCCTATCGGATTACCCCAGGAAGCACAGGCTACAGTCCATTTAAGGTGTTAAGAGGGAGAGAAGCTTTCACCAAAGATAACACAGCGTGGAGAAAACTGGTGGTGCAAAGTAAATGGTCACCATCTGTGGTCAGAAGGAATCTGGAGAGGGCGCAAGAGGTATACACAGAACACTTTAACAAGAGACAAAACGTTCAAGGAGTAGAGCTGGAGAAGGGCGACTGGGTAAGAGTGAAGTTGGCTATCCTCAAGAGAAAGGGAGAAAGCAAATTTTCACCACCCCTGCAAGTGCTGGAGCCCTACGCCAGGTCTGCCCTACTCAGTGATGGGAAGGTGTGGTCACAGGACAGAATGGCCAAATGCAGCAAGATCATGAAGTGGGGAGATGAGACCGAGGAAGGAGCCGAGTATGTAGGAGATGAAGGCGAAGAAGAATGTAGTGGAAGGCGCAATGAGGATGTAGAAGAAGGTGGGCAGCAAGTGGAAGACAGCAACAGAGAAGAAGGAGCGAACAAAGGAGAGAGAGGCTGGAGAAAGGGAGAGCGTAACAAGGATGTGATGGACTATGAAAGAGAAGGTGCAGGAAAGGGTCTAGACAGAAAGGAAAGGGAAGATGATGGAGGAGTTGGAGTGATGAAACCTGAGAAGTTCAAGGACTATGATATGAACTGGAAGTAAGGACTATAATGTTAATGTTTTGGTTATTGCATAAAGGGGGGAGATATGTGGTAGCGGTCTAGTGTTCCGTCCCCGGAACAGGAAGTACCCGCACAGGAAGCGGAAGGCGGCCATCTTCTTATTGGCGCCGACCGCAGCAGAGCGCTGTAGAGTTCCCGGCGCTCCGGGCATTAAAGGAGTTACTAACCTCAAATCTTGAGTGTGCGTGGTGATTTCAGTACATTACACATTCCCGGGCTCTCCTCGCCTCCAGCGCCAGATCGATAAACGCTGCTTCTTCTCCAGTCATCCCTCACAGACTCTGGGTACATTAGCTTTTCCTGATCATTAGACGGATTTCTGGGGAATCGATCATATCCCCGGAGCCCCTCTAGGATGTGGCCATTTCCTTCGGCTGCAAGCCACGCCCCCGCACTTACATTTTTAAAAGTACGAAGTCTGTTTTTGCTTTCAAACTAACATTACATTTACTTTCAGATAAATACGATTAGGACAAGACGTTTAAGAAACTGTCTCGGTTTCATGGGTCTTAATTCAGACATGTTGAGAACTAAATAACCTGCACGCTAATTCACAAGTAAAATATTTATTGTGCGCTTTATTCACACTGTGCAATTGTGTAATACATTATTTTTTATGCTGGTTATATAAAAAAAAGACTAACTTCATGGAACAGAAATCTGAGACTCCACTTGCCTCCTGGCAACACCCCGCAAGAAGATATATTTTCTGAACGTGCTAATATGACCATGTGCTTTATGGTGGCTTGAGCTGACACTGACGTCTTCTTGGCTCTACAGAACATTGCATACAACACGAATCCAGAACTGGACTGAAGATTGAACTGGAAAGGGGGAGATGGACGATAGAGGAGCACAAAGTAGCAGAAAGTGGTCCCATCTCAACAGAGGTGAAGCATGCCGCATCAGCTCCAAACTTCTGTTATCAGGCCAGATAGAAGACAGCACAATTTTGAAGGGTGAAGGCTAATAGAGAACAATGAGCAGCAGAATCCCTCATAGCTAAGGAATGCACTAAATTGCTGTGTCCATCATATTGGCATATATTGTGAGATAGTTTCCCCCTGTGCTGCCTGTGGCACGGTGCTGATGTCAAGGAAGACTCATACTCCCAAGATTATCAGTAACCATTCCCTTCTAATAACCCTCTTTCTAGAACATCGAGAGCACCGGGGAGAAGCAGCACCTTCTGTGACTCTTATTCTTTATTAACAAGCGTGCTCACTTCATGTTCCCTTTCCCTCCTCACATTTCTTTACTCTTCTAATTGTAGTTCAGGCACACCTTCATGACAACAGTAGGAAAAATGCCTATTTCTCCCCTTCACTCTCACCCTACCGTCTCCTTGCAAATCTGGCAAGGACTGTGCATGGGCTAACACCTAGAGGAGAGACATTGAGTGTGTGTGAATGACTGAATGTGACTGCTGATTGAGAGCCTGTGGTATACCTAGCCCCTCAGCTTTACAGTGTCCCTGGGCAGCAGGTACCTGACGCACGTTGCACACAGGGACAATCTTTTATATGATGGGGCCATTCTCTCGCATGAGCATTACCATCCATTGCATATTTTGGCCGTCCTTGTCTTAATGGTGCATGCTGCTGACAATAATGCTGCCAAAATGGTGGCAACTGTAAACATATTGTGGGAATCTAATCCAGCATGATGCCCCCGGCTGGCTTAGGGCCTTATTACGAGTTTGGCGGTCTGACCTCCGTCGGACCGCATCCACCCCTGCCAGCAGCCCACGAAGCTGGCAGACAAAAGACCACTGTATTATGAGTTGACCACAGGCGCGGCAGTGTGGAGGCAGGGATCTTGAAGTGGTGGTGACAAATATAAGGATGCCAGTGTCTGCATTTCGACTGCATATGCAAGAAATATGTGGAAAAATACAATATATACCCATTACTGGGGTTCAGCCCATTTGTGGGCGGTCCTGGCAATGGGTATACTGTAAGAAAAGGACTCACCTGAAGATTGCCGCAAACAGGGTCGTAATACTTGGAATGAAGATCATGCTGTGAAGGGGGGACCTGGAGAATCCACATCAGAATCTTCCTCGAAGAAGAAGAAAGGGCTGAGTAATCACCCCAAATCCTTCGTCACCACCACCTGGAAGCAGGCGGTCGGACCGCCACGGTCTGCTCGTGGTAGAAGCAACTTGTAATACGCATGGATGTGCAACTCCCGTGTACTGCACTTTTGCAACTGCTTTTCCCCAACTGTGAACCCGGCGGTTGGCAGTTGCGTACTGCGGGCGGTCATGGCGGTCCAGCATTTGTCTTCGCAAAACGGATCTGCTCAACTCGTAATACAGCAGTAGTACTTCAGAGTTCACCACGCTCTGACCACCATCGCCGATACGGCGATCCAAGGCACCGACAAACTCGTAATAAGGCCCTTAACAATGACCTTACCTCACTGGTATATTGTGGGCATGCTTCGCAAGATGGAGCTTTCCGCAGCCATAATACTAGCCAATGCAAAAGAAACAATTGATGGACGGAATGCTGGACAATGCAAACATTCACCCCCAATCACAAGGATCTAGATTTAATCCATCATTCTTTTGCTCACCACACCACCCCAGTTTGGACCCAGCCATATGAAAATCAGTCTTGACCCTGTTCCTTGTGGGAACAGTCCAGCCTGAACTGCCAAGCCAGGTTCTCCCTGGACCGGAAACTAGCATCCAGTGACCGGTTTCAGGGCATCACCCTTCATCAGCCAGGCTACCTTGAATCCAGTGGTGTAGTGAGCACGGGACCCACGTTTGGGCATACCTTTCCCACTTAGGGAGACATATGCAAAAGAAACAATTGATGAACGGAATGCTGGACAATGCAAACATGCACCCCCAGGCACAAGGATCTGGATTTAATCCATCATTCTTTTGCTCTCCACCCCAGTTTGGACCCAGCCATATACAAATCAGTCTTGACCCTGTTCCTTGTGGGAACAGTCCAGCCCGCACTGCCAGGTCCCCCTGGACAGGAAACAAGTTATTTATGCATTAATACTAGCCAAGGCATAATGATGCCATATTTTGAGGTATTGTGAACATGCTTGACATAAGTGTAACTGTCCCTAGAATAATGGTGGGATTATTTGCATATTTGTGGGCATGAGGGACATGCATTGGTGATACATGACTTGTGAGACTTGTGAGACACAATCTGTCCATGTTTCACATTAATATATAGGAATACTTGTTGTGAATGGCATTCTGATAATTGGGGGGCAAAGATATACGTAGTAGAAATAAGAAGCTGCTGCATCAGAACCAAAACAGTGTTTTACTTAAAAAAGATATATATTTTGCTAAGGCCACCATGGAATTTAATGAATGTACTTCTCCAAAATAAAAAATTTATTTGATAGCAAGATCCAATACAAAATGTACATGAAAGCAAATCATAATGTTGTGGTCAAAATATCAGGAACGCAAAAATCCTGAGGCACGTGATAGTGATATTAGGGTGTCTTCTTTTTTTTATGTTTAACATTAATTTTAATGTACAAAATATTGTTTTTAGAAATATTATGGTATTTATTGCATTTATATGTAATGTAATTAATGATTAGACATGTTTTAATCTAATAATTCCTTGATATATTTTTTGTTTGTTTAGTTATTATGATGGTTCTTAAGTTTACTTTTAAAATTTAATACTTTATATTATCTAAAGTAATTTAATTGTTTTATTAAGTTCTAAATATGTGTTTATGTGTTTAAAATGTGTTCATTTATTTTGGATAGTTTGAACAAGATATTTTTATATTGCAGGTTGTGCCGATATTGGGGGAAAGGGTGAGTAGTGTTTTTAGGAGGTTGAAATTTAATTAAACCTATTATTGTTTTTTTAATTATTAGTAAAAATGGGCTACATTTTTGAGGGATTAATTTTTTATGAGTAGTGTTTTCTTAACATGTTATTTTTCAAAGCAATATACTAGTAAAATATGTTTAACTTTTTTCTGTTTGGGCGTCTTCTTTTGGGATGCACAATTCATTTTTAATTTATTTTTAAATTACTGTTAAGGTATTTACTGTGTTCTTTGGTGGGTAGTGTTTTAATGTTATTTTAATGATTTGAGGTATTTTTTTTAATATTGTGTTTATATTTTATATTAAAATACAGGTATAAAATGGACTACATGTATTTGAGGTTATGTTATAAAATAATGAATTTGCAATATTACAAATTTTACATTACTTTATATGTTAAACCATTCACGCTATTTGTAGTTTGTTTTGTGGTTCGTCTAATTTAGTATGTATTATATTTAGAGTGTTTTTAAATAAAACAATATCATATATGATACATGACATGGCATATATAACCCATAAATATAAAACAAAGTCTTTATTTTATACATTTTATTACAACAACACTTATCCTTTTAGTCTAAAATATACATAATATTTTCTAAACTAGATTGAGAATAATGTATTTCATCCCATCCACACATTTGTACACTAGTGCCAATTTTGTTTGGACTGAAGTTAGAATAGTAAATGGCATACCTCCGCTCCCCACTTATGCATTTTCACAAAGGTTTGTGAGATTGGGGTTAAAAAAGTAAATCTCACCCTTCTGATCAATGCACTTTCTCCAATGTTTGTGAGGCTGACATTAGAACGTTACACCTCACACCATTTAATTTAAGCATGTTTCCAATGTATTGTTTGACTGGAGTTTGTATAGTAAATCCCACCTTCGTTATGTATGAATAGCCCATTTTTTGTTTGGATTGGAGTTAAAATAGTAAATCCCTCCACCTCAAATTGTGAAATTAGACTTAGAATAGTAAATCTCATTCAATCCCTTCAATGTATGTGCCTTCACCAATTTTAGTTGTATAGGAGTTAAAAAAGTAAATATGATCCCCTGGTACCATCATTCCTATTTATGCATTTTCTCCAGTGTCCATAGAACTGGAATCAGAATCGTACATTTCACTACACATCTATATGCACTTTCCAAATTTTAGTTGGATTGGAGTTAACAGTATTAAATTCTGACTTTGCAGATTCAAACATTTTTTACAATGTTTGTGAGAATAGAGTTGGAATAGTAAATCATATATTAATAGTATTAATGGATTATCCCAAGTGTTTATTGGCTTGAGTTACAATAGTAAATCTGAGCCCTCCCACCTCCATCCACTTATATATTTAATAAATGTTTGTAGCATTTTAATAAATATTCTTTTTGAATTTCATTTAACTTTGTTTTGTTGATTTTTCTATAAGAGTTTTAATTGTATGATTATTTTGTAAATACCTTTGGTATTTATGATATAATTTGAAAATGTTTTCTATATACTAGTGTATAATTTAAATTAGTTGCAATGGTTGAATTAAAAGTGTATTTTTGTTTTAACAAATATAGATATTTATTTTAAATTGTTATAGCTATTAGCAATTACATATGTCTATGTTGTTGGGATTCAGATTTTTGTTATATATATTTAGTAAACGTTACTTCATGCAACTTTGTAAAGTAAAATATAGTGAACTAAAAACTGGTATAGTTTTGCATTTATTCTTTTAAAACGTGATGTTTTTTTATGTGTTTTAAATTTCAAACAACATTTTATATTGGATATTGGTATTCAAGTTTTTAAAATTTTATGGGCATTTCATAATATTTACACTGTAATTTTAAGTTTAGATGCTGTTTAATAGCTTGAACTGTTTTGTTTTATATTATTTTCCTGATATTTTTGTACTCTATATTTTTAAATAGATATTTTGTTAAAATATATTCTTATATTTTTAAGTTAGTATATGTTTGTATAGTTAATTTTATATATTTATTATATTTTTTATTCTTGATATTTTCACTGTCCGTATTTTTGTACTTTACATTAAAAATATAGACAATTTGATATTTTGATATTACTATGATATTTCTTCTAGGATATTTTTGTATTGAAATATTTTGGGGGTTGTTATTCCAACATACATCAAAAATAGTGTTTAGGTGATAGCCCAGTAAGTAAAACTTCTCTTAACTAGTGTTATAATTTAACCCCAGATTTGTACAAGTGACCCATAGGTCCTTGTTATCCTGATAGGCTGACTGTGATTAGTGACTGACTGTAGCTGGAACCTATAATCAGAAAATACTTTATAAAGCCACAATCAAAGTGCAAGATAACTGTAATCAAAATGACAAACTGGCAATATGAATGCATGATAGCTACAATTAGAATATGGAAAACTGAACTGAAATCAGAATACAAATAAGGGCAGGGGGCATCTAGTTTGCTAATTTTCATAATGACTCAAAAAATATACACAAGCATAGGTGTTTGCTGTGTCTTAGTGCTGAGATAATGATTAGAAAATACACATAAAGAACCAGCTACCAAGGCTGTACTGGTCATTCAGGGACTCCTACCCCAGTTATAGGCCCTACTTTTAGGCCTATAATTAATTATAAGACCTTTTGTAACCTGTATAGTAGGAAGCAGAAGGGTTATAAAGGTCTTAGAAAATTCCACCCACTGATTAACTAGATGACAGGAAACAAAAAAAGCATTGGAATTTTGGAACAAAAGGTTTATACTGAGTTGTTTTCAATGGAACACATGATATGCTATTCAAAGGTTTTAATATGGATTGGTGCCATCTTAGAAGAAAAGAGGCATTGCATTTGCACCACGGTCACTGTTGGACTAATGCTGCATACCAGATTTGGAGAAGTCAACTCTCCCACAGACCATCAAAAGCATGCTGCCTGCTTTTGAAGTAAAAGTGAAAAGAAAATCTATATGGTTGGATATCTGTGTAGTTCAAAAAGAACACAGAAGCTAGGCTCTGGAGCGGACAATCTAGGAACCCCAGAGACTCTTTCACTTCAGCACCATGCCTGGCAATAGACATGAGGAGTGCAAGACCTTGCCTGAAGTTTACTTCCTGACAGGCCAGGCTCAAGATGCTTAAAACACGAACTGAAAATTTGACCCAATGCACCAAACATCTGTCAAACAAATTAGAGGTAAATGTTATCCCATTATCCGGTAACAACTCACTGTGAGCTTCCTCCCCCAAACTATTATTCATCTCACCTATGTTGGCGAGTCTTACAAACTTCACCACCATGAAACCCTTTTTATAACTCTCCTTAAGTGCATTCATGGGACCAATGACATCCATAACAAGTTTAATCCAAGGTTTGTCAGGAACAGCCTCAACCGGACTGGGAACTGCGACCGGGTCTTGTCAATAATGACAGAAGCTATGCACTCCCGCACAAAATGTTCAACCTCCCTCCTATACCAAACCACCAGAACAGCCCCAGCCCTTGCAGGTAAGAGCGGTGGGGCTGGGTTGGGGGGGGGGGATTCGACAGACAAACACAAGGGGAAATTAAAAAGATAATTCAGTTTCACTCGATAACGTCTGTTGAACCACTGCCCAACCCGGCCCCACCTCCCCACTGCTCTTACCTTCATGGCCCACGGCTGCACCAGAATGTCCCTTTTTCTCCTTTCTGTAAATCTTATACCCACATGACACTTGAGATGCCGGGTTTTTAGGAACCCGGTGGTGCCAGGGGTAACACCCGGGGACCTCTGAGTTCTCCCTGTTCCGGACCACAGAAACACAGAGTCTTCTAGGTGAAGTCAGAGACCAAGTTTTATTGGCTGCAACCAAGTAACATGTGTCCTAGAAGTACGACAGCACGGGCCGTAAGTTCTCAGGAGACTGTTCGTTTTTACAGAACCAGCCTTCTCCTTTTATATACGATATTACACTTCAGGCAAGAATTCTTGAGTTTATGATATGGTCATAGACATATTTACACAATAAAGCAAAGAGCGAAGTCATGACGGCCAACCCATATTTTAGATGTCCAGTTTGTGATAGATGACCCAGCCCAGCCCGGAATTACAATCAGATATCGATGAAACCCCAATAGAACAGGGCACCTCCTTGTCATAAAACTGGCCATAAACAAGGAACATGGACAGGTGTATGTGTGCAGGAAACATGGTCTGTAGGTGGTGAATGGTTTATGGCATGTTGTGCTTTGATGATATCTTACTCGGCCACTGGGCGAGGAGCTGCCCAAACAGGTTTGGCTGGAGGCGGTAGAGTCAGTTCGGCCAGGTCATGGGGAAGTCAGCTAAGGTGGACGTGTCCTTTCAGATCAAGCTCGACCTTAATCAATTGACTTATATGAGGGCAAGGCATAAGATGGATGCCGTTCACAAAATGGAGTCCGAGGGTTTGGAACGGAAACCATGATTTAAGGATGTTAGCATCGCCCAATCATGACGCAAATGCACAGGGATAATGTCCTAATCATTACCGGTCTGCCGATACCAAATTCGTCATGGTACGATGATATTTTGTGACACGAGTGTTGGACTTCGGTACCATATTACAGCAAGGTCCGGAATTTCAGAACCACAGACCCTCCTTTTGCCCTCCTATTAGGCAATAACTCATGCTAATCCGAGTCCAAATCTGTATTGATGAATTCATGGAGATGTTGCTGTAGCAACATTCTGTTGCTCAATTCGTCCCTCGACACAGGCTTCCTTGCACATGAAGTAGCACAGAGGCCACATATTGCAGGAGCGCACTGCACAAACAGGCAGAACATAAACAGAATGGCTAAGATCATCCCAATGAAGATCAGAGTTTTCCATCCCCAGGCAGATATCAGTTCCCAGAACCACCCGAGCAAGGACCAATCCCCTTTTTCCAAGTGAAGGGAATCAGAGATTTTGTGTAGTTTGGAGATGGCTTGGTACACCGTCGGAGCATTATCAGGGATGAAAATGCAGCAACTGGATTGGATGACTCTACATACACCACCACGGTCTGCGAGTATGACATCTAGGGCAACCCGGTTTTGAAGGGTCATAAGTCGGTCCGATTGAAGCTCGGCAGTCAGGTTACTAAGGGCACCGGCCGTCTCAGTCACGGCGGATTCAACTACCCTTGTTAACTGGCGAATGTTCCTGCTGTTCACCATAGGCCCCCAAAACGGCAGAAAACCCTTTGCGAAGTCCCCAAACTCTTGACTCGCAGTGTCGTCTCGACTCACGACACCCCTAACTGTCCTTGTCCGATGGTAATCTGCCCCGGCCGTGTAGGTGGGTGGCAGCAGAAACGAGATAAAACATGTGCCCGAGAAGTCAGGGGGCAACCATGTGTATGCTTTGTCATGGCAGACGAAGTATGTACCCTTAGCCGCTAAGAATGGAGGGGAAGTTCGGGATGCGAACACATACGTTTCCGTGCATAGGCTCTTCCCCAACTGTGCTTTCGGATCCCTACCAATACCTTGCAGACATAGGTGACCTCGGTGGGGTACTACCCAAACTGGGGAGGATTTCTTCGATTTCTGGCTCTCACTTAAGGAAATCCCATATTTGGTGATGTTCCACCTACTGTACGGGGCAAACACATCTTTGGGAATCATTTGATATGTGTCGATATCCCTGCTCATATTCCTTACTCCTGCCACTAGTGCCTTGTTGCTGGAACTGCTCCCTATGGGACGCGGTGGATATGGTTCTATGGCAAACAGGAACATTGTCTGGAAAGCCCACAGAGAACCATAATAACTGAATGGCAGGACGAAGTACGGGATGCCCTTATCGGTCGTGTGTGGCATAAGTCCACATATCCAACAGTTCGATGTGTTCATTATAGACTGGTGCTGGTGTAGGAGCTGAATGAATGAGTTATTTACAAATTCTAGTCTTCTGGCGGACTCGTGTTCAGGCAGAGGGTGAAAGGAGTGTGTGGGAACAGTAGGAGGAGGTGTGGGCTGAGTGTTATTTACAAGGGTAACTTGGAACGTGGATAGAGTAAAGCTAATCAAGAACATCGTTATGCTGCACAACAGTAGAATACATATTATCAAGAATCTCTGTTTGGCCATCACGGTGCATATTTGCCTTTTAAAGTTCATGGGTCTAGCAGGTCTCTCTACCCCCGGGAGCTCCATCCTCTAGTTGCTGCCCGCGGTGGGAGTTTGATTCTGCCAAGAAGTGCGCTCTGTCCAGTCCGGGGTAATTCCCTCAGACCGACCAGAACCGTTGACCTAGGCGTCCCCAGCTGCACTCCTCAGACTTCAACCGCGGCCCTAGCAGCAGAACCGGATCAAAAATGAGCAAGTTCCCTGGGCGAGAGAGCTGTAAAATCAAAAATAGTTCTTAGGGGAAAGAAAGTCACATAAGTTCACTTTTATTAGTCCTTTTTTCTCGACCTCAGATTATATCGTTGCTTCCCAGGTACGGTGTGGTCTTTAAACAATGTTTCAGGTTCTGTAGTGTCCAACTGTATTGACGGTGGCACAAATCCTTGCAAAATACGATCACTCTCCTTTTCTGTACCAGTTCCTTTTAGTCGTGCATCGCTGAAGAGTGCAAAGCGAGGTACAGCTTTGGTTTCAGAGTCAGCGATTCCGTCCTGGACCCATCGGTCATATGGAAGAGGCAGAGGGACCCGTTTACAGTGGGTCCCGTGGATCCAGTTCTTCTTTCCTTCCACCCGAACGGCTGATCTTGTGGAAAGAAGGACGAGGTACGGTCCGGTCCACCTAGGCTGCTCATTGTTTGTGCGTTGAAAATTCCGCACCAAAACCCAGGTGCCGGGTTCAATGGAGTGACCTGGATCGTCAGAGGCTGGCGGAGAGGAACTGTGAACCTGTTGGTACAAAACACGTAATTTAGTTGTCAGTTCGTGTAAATAGTCAAGCAGTACAGGGTGCTCTATTTCACTGAGCCTCCTGGGCCTCAGTACCCCCCATATATTTGCTGGGCGCCCCAAACACGATTTCGTGTGGGCTAAGTCCCAGTCTAGAATGGACAATCATTCTGGTAGATAGGAGTGCTAAAGGCAAGGCGTCAGGCCACTTAAGACCTGTGCTGGCTTGGATCTTGGCTAGTTTGAGCTTTAGGGTGCCGTTATAACACTCTACTAGACCTGCTGATTGGGGGTGGTTTGCAGCGTGAAATTTCTGGTGGATGCCTAGACATTCGCACACTCTCTTCATCACTTCCATTATCACTCCAGACCATTCTAGGCATCCCAAACCTAGGGAAGAATTCCTTGACAAGGGCTTTGACAGTTGACAAGGCAGTGTTGTCCTTGAGGGGGTACGCTTCCACCCACCTGGAGAAAGCGCAAACAACAACAAGCACGTATTTCAGATTGTTGCACCTCTCCATGTGGATGAAGTCGAGCTGCAATACCTCGAACGGTGCGTGGAGGCGCAAAATGACCAGCAGGAGTTGGGGTTCCCCTACCGGGATTGTAGGGGAAAATTGTAGCGCAAAATGACCAGCAGGGGTTGGGGTTCCCCTACCGGGATTGTACTTCAAACACACCATACAGTTCCTGACCAAATTCTCTGCGCATTTTGGGATACCACTATTCTGCCATACTGGGGCCAACAGTTTACAGATTCCTTTTGCACTGATGTGTGCCATTCCATGGGCCATTGTCACCACTGCGAGTACATATGCGTCGGGTAACAGCCATCGTTGGTGCTCTGACAATTCGACCCAACAACCATTCGCATCCAATCTTCCCTTGCTTTCTCTCCATTCATTCACCTCTTTTTCAGTGGCATCAGCTTGTATGGACTTCACACTTTCAATAGTGTCCTCACACATACCCACATCAGGGATCCATCTAGCAGGACCTGCAACATACATCCGACTCATTGTGTTCCTTGCAGTCTCTTTCGCAACCTCGTCGGCAAATGCATTCCCACGACCAACATCATCTTGAATCTTTCTATGTGCACTGCACTTTACAATCGCCACTTGTAGCGGTAAGGTCAGTGACTCGAGGAGCTCGTTAACTAGCTGGCCATGTTGGATTCTCGCACCATGTGACGTCAGGAACCCACGTTCTCGCCACAATCGTCCAAAACTATGGGCTACGCCAAAGGCGTATTGGCTATCCGTATACACATTCACTCGCTTTCCTTCTGCCAACACACATGCTCTTGTAAGTGCTATTAGCTCTGCTGCTTGTGCGGAATTCTGGGGGATGCGTGCGGTCTCTACAATAGTGTGCAATGTTGTTACAGCATATGCTGCAGTCGTATCACCATTTGGCAACTTGAAGCATGAACCATCAACCCATAAATTATCATTACATTCAGGAAGGGGTGTGTCCTGCAAGTCTACTCTCCCTTTTGTCTCTTCTTCCGTCCTGAAGCAGCAATCGTGTTTTTCAACCTCATCTGTCTCTGCCGGAATAGGTAATAACGTGGCGGGGTTAAGTGTATCACACCTCTTTATGTGTATGTGGCTGGCTAACATTGTCAGCTCATAGCTGGACAGTCGAGCACTAGTTAAATACTGTGTCTTCGTTCTGTTTAGTAAAATGTCTACTGCATGTGGGACCATAACGATCAAGTATTATTCATGACTAACCCAGCAGACTGTCGAATACAGACAGCTGCTGCAGCAGTGGCCCTCAAGCAATTTGGTAATACCTTAGCTACAGGATCTAGAGTCGCGGAGAAATACGTGCATGGGCGCTGTTTATCTCCAAAGTATTGTGTCAAGACTGATAATGCACAACCTTCCTTCTCATGGACATATAATGTAAAAGGCTTACTGTAGTCGGGGTTGCCCAACACAGGAGCCGAACACAATGCTTCGCGCAACTCATGGAAACTTGTCTGACAATCTTCAGACCAAGGCATAGGATTGGGTGTGTCTTTGCAGAGTAGTGCCAGCAAAGGTTTGGCCAATACGGAGAAATTTGGTATCCATTGTCTACAGTACGATGTAATGCCCAAGAAAGCCCGAACTTCTCTCTGTGTCCTTGGGGCACTCAATCTTGCGATTACCTGTATTCTTTCTGGGGTCAGTCTCCTTCCCTCCTTCGATAAGATGTGACCTAGGTAGGTCACTTCTTGTCGGCAAAATTGTAATTTTGGAAGGGAGACTTTGTGCTTCATGTCACATAAATGACGCAACAACGACAGTGTGGCTTGCTTGCAAATTTCTTCAGTATCTGCAGCGATCAGTAGATCGTCTACATACTGAATCAGAGTCGCACCATCAGACAGAACAATCGTATCGAGTTGTGTTTTCAGAGCCTGACTGAATATGGATGGACTCTCACAGTAGCCCTGAGGAGCGCGTTTGAAGCGGAAGCTTCGTCCTCCTAAATTGAAGCCAAAAATGTCTCTGCTCTCCTCGGCGATCGGGATGCTGAAGAAGGCATTCTTCAGGTCAATCACCGAAAACCAAGTGGCTGAAGCTGGAACCATTGTCAATAAGGCGGTAATGTCGGGGACGACTGGAAACTGCGGTACAACGATCTTATTGACTTCTCTAAGATCAATCACAAATCTGTATACAGGAGGCTGTGAAGGATCAGTACGCTTTAAGACAGGCAAAAAAGGACTGTTACAAATGTTGCCTGTTGTTTCCTCAATGACGTCTTTCTCAATCAGATCGTAAATAACCGTCAACAATGCTTTCTCACATTCGCTAGAGATCTTGTATTGTGGAATACGTGGCAACCTAGCATTGGCTTTCAATGTTATGACATACGGTGCTATCTCTAAACAACCTACATCATTAGAACCAGTAGCCCAAAGTATATCCGGGAGGGATGACAATTCAGTCGGAATATCTTCCTTTGACAAATACATTGGGGTAATCACTTTCTTACCAAGGGTAAGTTGTACTCCCGAAGGAGAACAGTACAAAGTCGCATATAATCTCTTTAACAAATCCAAACCTAACAAATTTTCACCACAACCTGTTGTAAGGATGAGGGGTGCTTCTAATTCGCATGGGCCAACAGAAAGGGCCATAGGACTAGAGATCGGGTTTCTAACAGGGGCGCCAGAGAAACCTACTGAAATATTCATTTCGCCAGACAAAGGTGCGCCAGGAAGTTTTGAGTGCATAATCGAACTTTTCGTAGCTCCAGTATACAGCAGAAATGGTTCCGACACTCCTGATGTAATCACCTCGACATAAGGTCTATTCTGATCTACTGGAACTGAAACAACTCCCTCTCTTTGTCCATGGCTGTCCTAGCAATTATTACCCTCATTCTCGTTTTCTGCGTAATAGTCATCAGCATAGTACTGAGCTGACCTAGAAGACGCATTATTCTGTTGATCAAAGCTATTCATAGAATTCTGAGGCGGGAAAGAAGTGGTATTCTGGGGGAAATTTCCACGGCCCCTACCTCTAGTAGCCTGTTGAACACCTCTACTTCCTGCACCGGAAACACCGTTTAGACGTCGCGCTAGAGCTGGACAATTATTTTTGAAATGACCCTCTTCTTTGCAATAAGCACACTGATTCGGGCCATACGGAAAACGCTGATGGGAAAACTCTTTTCCTTGCGCGTTCCTCGAATACTGCTGTGGTTGTTGATAATTGGGCTGACTAGGTGTGCGAGGCGGATAGGCTTGCTGGAGAAGAGCTTTGGTCTTTAAATCTTTAGTCTTTTTGTCTGCCTTATCTAGCTCGTCCTTGCGCCTATTTTCGTAGTACTGGGCTGTGGCTAAAATCTGTGCTGACGTGGAAACAGCCCAAGCACTCTCTGAATCTTTCAATTTATTACACAGTTCAGGAAGCAAATTATGTACGAATTTGTCTACGAACAATCTTTGGCCACCTTCGGTAGCCATATCCTGACCACTATGATCGACGAAAGTCTCTTCAAATCTCGTGAAAAAGTCAGACACATTCTCATCTTTCTTCTGCTTGCACGCAGATAACTTATCCCAATTGACACGCAATTCAGGCATTAAGGTCTTCATGTACGTGATAATTCTACCAGGAAGTTCAGCTATTAAAGGCTCAGGTTTAGAACCACCAATTTGTCTAGCATCCGTAGCAGCAATATTAGCCCAAGAGTCACCTAGTTCTTGATCATGATCTGTATGGCGGATCTTACTCCATAAAGGCTGTGGAACGACGTTCCCAAACAGCATGTCTACATCTGCTAAATTCATTATACATGAGCTGGCAGTCTGTGATAACTCCTTATAATACCCTGCGGGATTTTTACGTGGATCGGGTAATGTCTGCTTGAGTGCTAGCACTTCAGATCTTTTCCAGGGGACATGTACCCATACACGCTGGAAATGCGGTGGAACAGGTGGATGCGCATTCGCATCACCTTCCCTCCAAACTGGAGGAACCTCTCTCATGGGGTACTGTTGTGCCTTTTTCCTACCTGACAAATCATCCTCATACAGTGATCTAGACACATTTCCCTTACTCCTATAGTATAATAACAGGTCTATTGCTTTTTCAACATCGGCACCCACAATCATGCCTTCATAGAATTTGAAACGCATACGAAATAATTCCTGCATTTTGCGTTTGGGATCATTTGTTTCCAAATCTTCGCAAAGATCTCTTCGAATACATATCTCTGAGTGGGTGCATCCCATTGTCGGAAAACTTCCATAACAGACTGAACATCGTATTTAACCGTGTCAGTAACCCATTTACGTGCTAACTCATTCAGCACTTCTCTTTCCTCATAATCAGGCAGTTGACTACGCAACTGTCTGCGTCCTGTTTGGGGGGTCGTTTTAGGCGACCCAAAGAAAGGTGAGAACAGACCAGTGACAGTACTTGCCACTCTCTGTCGAACGGAAGGAGAAGCTTGCGGAGAGGCAGATGCGCCGGAAAAGACAGGCTGATGTAAAAAGGAAGTTGAAGCAACAGCAGAAGAAGTCGAGGCAGTGGCAGAAGTAGTATCAGGATAAATAGTTGGAGCAGTAGGCAAGGTTGTATAAGAAGTAGACGGAGTATGTAGCAAAGGCGGCGGCCCTTGAGAAGGCTGTGCCGGAGAAGTAGGAACCAGCTGATAACAGGTCTATTGCTTTTTCAACATCGGCACCCACAATCATGCCTTCCTAGAATTTGAAACGCATACGAAATAATTCCTGCATTTTGCGTTTGGGATCATTTGTTTCCAAATCTTCGCAAAGATCTCTTCGAATACATATCTCTGAGTGGGTGCATCCCATTGTCGGAAAACTTCCATAACAGACTGAACATCGTATTTAACCGTGTCAGTAACCCATTTACGTGCTAACTCATTCAGCACTTCTCTTTCCTCATAATCAGGCAGTTGACTACGCAACTGTCTACGTCCTGTTTTGGGGGTCGTTTTAGGCGACCCAAAGAAAGGTGAGAACAGACCAGTGACAGTACTTGCCACTCTCTGTCGAACGGAAGGAGAAGCTTGCGGAGAGGCAGATGCACCGGAAAAGACAGGCTGATGTAAAAAGGAAGTTGAAGCAACAGCAGAAGAAGTCGAGGCAGTGGCAGAAGTAGTATCAGGATAAATAGTTGGAGCAGTAGGCAAGGTTGTATAAGAAGTAGACGGAGTATGTAGCAAAGGCGGCGGCCCTTGAGAAGGCTGTGCCGGAGAAGTAGGAACCAGCTGAAGAGGAGCTGGTGCTTGTGCAAGAGCTGCTTTTCATGCGCCAGGGCGCGGTATAACGAAACGCTTCGGGGGTCCAGTAATACTCGATGTATATGGGGGTGGTGAATTCAATAAATGGGACATTAATGGATCTTTCTCGGATGTTCCCTTTGAATCTTGTCCTTCATGGGGCAACATCGGGTAACATTTATCTACTGTTAGTTTCTTGCTTCTGAGCATTTGTTCATTTTCCTGCTCTTCCTCATTATCCCTGTATGCGATGGCGGCTTGCACCATCGATCGACATACCTCTTTTATTCTTCTTAGCTAATTTTATTTCTTTCTGTTTGGCTTCTTTGCGCCATAAGCGAAAAGAGTCAAACATCGCCGGCCGGGCTTTCTTCTTAAACAGTTTGACCTCGAGGTTGTCTAAAACTTCTGAGTCAAAACTACCATATTGGGGCCATTTTAAGACACCATCCTTGCGGGTGTATTTTATCCATACCTCATTATATGTGATAGGGCCTACTCCGTGCTTGATATATAATTCATATGTTGGAGTTCCAATCGGAGGAACCGGACACGAATCCTTTAATCGGGAATCCTTACTACAACCAAGACAAAACAAGTTTCCAAGTCTGCTAAGACCAGGCATCTTTGCTCACTAGTCTAGCTTCAAACTTCAAGGGATTATCTAACTAAGGTATTTTCGTGAATACACGAATCCCTCGGTTTTGGCGCTTGCAAGTTCCAAACAAAGTGTACCTCAAGGATACCAAAGACTAAGACCCAAACTAAGGACTAGGAGACGCTCCACTTATACTTAACTGAAGTATTGAAGATCGGTGACGTCACTTAGAAGACTCGTCTATCGTTTCGCTCTACCAAGGATCACTGGGTCCAAAACAGGGCGATAGTCAGGGCAGCAGTCCTTCGTAGCCGTCGGGACGCGGGGAACCTCACAGCAAAGACCTTCGGAACCACGTCGACATGCAGGGGTCGCTGAAGTGGCTGGCCGTCCTCTGGAATTTTCACACGAAGCTTCTCACGAACATCTGGCTTGGACCGTCACCACTTGATACCGCCCCGAGTTGGGCACCAACTGAGGTGCCGGGTTTTTAGGAACCCGGTGGTGCCAGGGGTAACACCCGGGGACCTCTGAGTTCTCCCTGTTCCGGACCACAGAAACACAGAGTCTTCTAGGTGAAGTCAGAGACCAAGTTTTATTGGCTGCAACCAAGTAACATGTGTCCTAGAAGTACGACAGCACGGGCCGTAAGTTCTCAGGAGACTGTTCGTTTTTACAGAACTAGCCTTCTCCTTTTATATACGATATTACACTTCAGGCAAGAATTCTTGAGTTTATGATATGGTCATAGACATATTTACACAATAAAGCAAAGAGCGAAGTCATGACGGCCAACCCATATTTTAGATGTCCAGTTTGTGATAGATGACCCAGCCCTGCCCGGAATTACAATCAGATATCGATGAAACCCCAATAGAACAGGGCACCTCCTTGTCATAAAACTGGCCATAAACAAGGAACATGGACAGGTGTATGTGTGCAGGAAACATGGTCTGTAGGTGGTGAATGGTTTATGGCATGTTGTGCTTTGATGATATCTTACTCGGCCACTGGGCGAGGAGCTGCCAAAACAGGTTTGGCTGGAGGCGGTAGAGTCAGTTCAGCCAGGTCATTGGGAAGTCAGCTAAGGTGGACGTGTCCTTTCAGATCAAGCTCGACCTTAATCAATTGACTTATATGAGGGCAAGGCATAAGATGGATGCCGTTCACAAAATGGAGTCCGAGGGTTTGGAACGGAATCCATGATTTAAGGGTGTTAGCATCGCCCAATCATGACGCAAATGCACAGGGATAATGTCCTAATCATTACCGGTCTGCCGATACCAAATTCGTCATGGTACGATGATATTTTGTGACACGAGTGTTGGACCTCGGTACCATATTACAGCAAGGTCCGGAATTTCAGAACCACACACTTATGGACCAATATCCACATTTTGGCAAGTGCAGCGCAAGTAAAGGTTGAGTGATGGAACCACGCATACGTTTACCACACATGTTGGTCCCACACAGTCTGTACAATGATAGACTTAACCACGAATATGTCTTTACCACGCATGCCTTTACAATGATGTATGCGTTGTCAAAGCATGTCTGGTAAATATATTTCCATGGGTAAGACTTGACTCCCCGACCTCTGCACCCACCCAGTGTCCTAAAACGACCTCCCTTCCTCCTGACAACCAACGCCCTCCCCCGATCACCAAACACGTCCTTGCCTCAAGTC
Organism: Lissotriton vulgaris; assembly: GCF_964263255.1. Classification (NCBI taxonomy): domain Eukaryota; kingdom Metazoa; phylum Chordata; class Amphibia; order Caudata; family Salamandridae; genus Lissotriton; species Lissotriton vulgaris. The sequence continues at coordinate 938,255,828 of NC_141699.1, forward strand.
TTAAATACTACTTTGAACTCCCCTAAGCCCTAAAAATTACCCCGATCTCCCCCTGAGCCACAAAAAACAACCCACTAATCCCTAAAAACTACCCCAGCCGAGCCCCAAAACTACCCCTGAAAACTATCCCAAATTCCCCCTGAAAACTACAATAATGTCCTCACCCCTGAAAAGTACTTGAACCCCCCACCCCTTTAAACTACCCCAAACCCCCACCCCTGAAAACTGCCATGAACCTCCCTTCCCTGAAAACCACCTAAACCCACCTACTCATATGAACTACCCCAAACCCCCCTGAAACCTACCACAACCCCCCACCACACCATAAACACTACTCTGAACCCCCACCCCTGAAAACTACTCCGGACCCCCACCATACCTGAAAATTACCCCGAACCCCCGCCCCTGAAAACTACCCAAACCCCCACCCCTAAAAAATTCCACAAACCCCACCACCTCTGAAAACTACCCCAAACCCAGCCACAGCCCCAGCCCCACTTACCTGTCCCTGTCCTCTCCCCGTCCCGATGCTCCTGTTTCAAGTCCCTGCCTATTCCAAACACTAGTGCACATTTGCCTTAACCACGCATATGCGTGGTTAAAGCAAATTCACTGCTCGGGCAAGCGTAGTTACGCATAGGGGCTTCCGGAACTCGTGGCTCTGGCCGCGTAGTTCCGGATGTGTCCCGCAAGGAACTACTAACAAATATACCTGCATAAGTATTCAATCAGAAACACTCAGGTGGTAAAACATATATGCTTGAATGAATTTAGAGACCCACTCGTACAATGCTCAAGTCACCCTTTGATAATAAAAGCCATTGATTCTTGTAACACTCCATCACTCAACAAAGCAGATTTCCACTCACAATCTAAAATTCTTATCAGGTGTATTCTCCATGACAGCTATTACTATAGCTTTATCCAAAGTTAAATTCTTTGTAGTTAACACATTTCTTGAGCCTTTTTTCTATTAATAAGTTTTTGACCATCCGATCTCGTTTTATCTCTTCCTCAAACCATTGGTACTTGAAAGAGACAACTAAAATTCTTAAAGCACCAACATAACATTCAATGGTTTAATCTGGCAACAGGTAACTCATGTAAAATGTATGCCTCTCCATGACATTTTTCTTTTTCTTAAATTGTGCATCTAAAGCCTTGATATCTGAGGCATATTTATTCACTACATTCCCTTCACCTGAAACAGGTGACTCAAGTATGTATTTCAAAGTTTTCCTCACTTCTAGCCCCAATGAATGACGTAAACTAGTTAATACCTCACTTTCAATAGCTCATAGATAAGGTTCAAACAACTCCTACCACTGTCCCACACAATTTGAGGACGCCCAGTTGTCTATAAAAATGCTAGAGGTATTGTCACGCCTTCCTGCATCATGAGAGATTGAGAAAAGACAATATATAGGTTGCTGGTTGAGGAAGAAACTATAAGAACCAGTAGCATGCAGGCAAAAGTAAAGAAAAGAAGTGTGCAGATCTAGCTAGAGTTCTGCAAGTAGAAGCCCTATAACATTATGTGTTAAATATACAGAGACAGGTGTGTGGATCGTTGTAATGCTCTGCAAGTTGGCCAACAATGCAGTTGAAAAACAGTGCCTGGAAACCACTTGCAATAAAGAGGTGTGTGAATAACCGTAGAAAAGAAGATATTCACAGTAAAATGCCAAATGACCAAGGAGAATGATATCCTGCAAAGTACTGCTGCAAACCCATGTGAAGGTACTGTTTGTTCGAAGGGATGTCATAACATCAACTAGTATTATGAAAACAAAGGCGTCATACCATCACAGCTAGAATGGTGGGCTCCCCAAGACGTCAAATGAACGCAGACATAGGAAACTGACAGAGAAGGATTGAAACATAGATCCAAGATGGCGGTGCCTCCAAGTACATCAGGACAAATGCCATGTCACTCAGACTGAGGCAGTAGTGTGAAACACAGGCATAAAGTGTGGAATCTACAGCACATCAGAGCAGTTAATTACTGGTGGAAAATTATAACATATCTGAGAACCATCAGAATTAAGGGGGTCTTTAGGATGGTGGAGAGACTTTCGAACGTCCGACATCCACTCGTATTTGGGACCAACCGCCTACAAGGCGGCAGTCTCACAGAGCAAAATAGGATGACATTGCACTGCGGCGGTCACATTGCCATTGTTTTGTGTTGTGGTGGGTGCTGCGCTCTGCAGCACCCGCCGCAAGACAAAACAGTCACCCCACACATATCCCTGCACTATGTGGCATGCACCATGTGGTGCCTACCACATGGTGTAGGGATATATAGGTGGCAGCATACGTGCCCCCCAGGGCCTATGTCCCTGGCCCAGGGGGGTTGGGGGCCCCCAAATCTGTTTCTGCCTCCCTGTGTGATGCGGTTTGACCGCTGCAGAATGACCAGTAGAAAGGGATATTGTAATCCCTACTGCGGGTTCTGACAGGCATGGCCGCCATTTTGAAACTACAAGGAGGTCCGACAGGCGGTCAGATAAAGCATGCCTGGCGGGATCGTGGCGGTCAGTGTTTCCGACCGCAACCTATCTAGAAGCCATTGTAATATGATGGACAGATCGCTGTTAAGATGGCCGATTGGCCGGCACTGACAGCCTGTCGGTGCCGGTCTCTCGGCGATCATAACCAGCCCCTAGGTGCTGAAATGCATGCTCAGGTACAGAGAATACACATGTTTTGTAGCCTTTGACAGCACAGTGCCTAGATTAAGACTTTTGAATTACTGTAAGCACCTCAACTGCAAGTTCCCATCAGCCTTATCTGAAGCTGTGGAGCCATACTAGTCCTTTTGATGAAGAACCACTTGAAATAAGCCCACAAAAGCTTCAGCTACTTTGTATCAAGAATTAAATTTCATTCTTCTTATCCACTGCTATGTCCTGAAGAGCATAGCCAGGCCTCAAGGAGTCATGTTAGTGAAAACTTCTTTAGAACTGGCTCCACGGGATTTTTTTACCCTGGAAGTAACTTTTGTAATTGAGCTATACCTCCAAACCCAGTCAATCACATTTACTTACACGTTGGCCTGATTTTCATCCAGGTACTACAGGGGTATGAGATAGTGCCACTCACTCATATTTTTAAACCTTTTCTCATTGAATGACATGGCTTTCATTGGAGTCCACATTGAGGATTATTTCTATTGACTTACGTTGAACCACTTTACTCTATTGTTTTTCTTCTATTTTTTTGGTTTTGTTAGCTCCCACATTTTGCAAAGACAGAAATTTTGTTTGGAACTTCTATACTTTATTCTTTAACTATAATTGTTATTCTCCTTAGAATATGTGCTTAAAATTAAAATTAAAATCAAAATAATGTATCCATAATATTTTTTAAATTGTTGATCCTTGCACCTCAGTCACCCTCCTCTGAAACAGTCTCAAGCTCAATTTCAGAGTGAGAGAAGAATACAATGAGGGAGGCTTCAGTTTGCATCCAGGAGGTCCCCTTGGTAAGTCTTTGGACACCTATCCCCTTAGATTGTCAGAAAGTATTCTTCTACACTCTCATTGCAAGTACAATGCAAGCACAATGTCTCCTCCTACATCAGTGGCGGCTCCTCTGCAATGGTGCAGTACATCGCCCCACTGCTTTTTAGCAGTGTGAAGAAGAAACATAAAATGATAATAACTATAAGTTATTATCATTTTATGCGTTGTGTCCTGCTCCGTTGCGGGTGGGCATGGCCGCTCTGCTTTTGGAGCAGGGGGGAGTGGTTTGCCCACTCATATGTGCCCAACGACTGTTTGGTCAGCCTACTCGGGCTGCCCAAACCAGTCATGCACACTTTCCCCATTATCCATCACTGCTGCATTACAGCCTGCATGGAGAAAAATGCCCACACCTCCAGCCCCTGGCAGAGCGCCGTATCACAGCGCTCTGACCAATCACAAAGCTGAATTGCGTTGTGATTGACTTAGGGGAGGGAGCCTGGCTCCCTGCTTCCTGTTCCTGAAGTTGGAGACAGGAGAGCAGGAGCAAGATGCGGGACCTGGCCTAAAGGTAAGTTTAGGTTTTTTTAGGTCTCGCCTGTCGATGCGCATGCGCATCGAGCTTGCGAGACTATCGGGGCTTAAACACTCTTTAACCAACTTGCAAGGAATCGTGGCGATTCCTTGCAGTGCCCGTGAAATTCAAGCTCAATGCGCATGCGCATTGAGCTTAAAAGCGCGTGCGCATGCCCCCAGCCGCCTGCCTTGCATGTATTTTCCCTCAGGCGCACTCCTCCCACACCCCCGCTCCGCCCCTTCCCCTGCCTGCCGTGTCGCATTTCTTCAGTTCCCTCAGCCGCACTCCAGGCCCCTGCTGCTTTCACACCCTCTCTCCGCTCCGCCCCCTCCCCTGCCCGCCGTGTCGCATTTCTCCTCCCCCTCCCCTTCTCTGCCTTCCCTCCGTCTTGTCTCTTTTGGGCCCCCTCCTCCTCCTACTCTCCTCCCCCCTCCTCCTCCTACTCTCCTCCCCACTCTCTCTCTCACAGCCTCCCCCAGCTCCGCCCCCTCACTTCTTGGTTGCACGGCCGCTAGGCCGTGCCTCCCCTACTCTCCTCCCCCCTCCTCCTCCTCCTACTCTCCTCCCCCCTCCTAGTGCGTTAAAAAAACAAAAGAACACTGCCATCACCTTAGCAACCGCACCGGGGCAATTTCTTATAATTCTAGGTTTCCTTAAAATTAAAAGTGAAATTCTACCGGTGCTATGCCCATAACCTCACAGCAGGGCAACCCGTGCCAATATCAGAAAGGCTGACTGAAGCACAAACAACAAATATATATAGAATGAGCGAGTCTGCATGATTCAGACTGTTCTACTGTGTCCTTTCCTCCGTTCTACTTTCAACATTTTAAAAGTTTCCGAATGAAGCTCTGGTTGGAAATTCTTAGCACGAACCCTTCAGGTGGGCTGAAGCTTTGCCAATCCTTGCTACCTTTAGCAGATACACAAGTAACAGTGATTTGTTTTGCGTTGGATGAGAACTATACACGTTTCGACTCTGAAAATATGAGCGGGTGTCTTATACATAACTGACGCATGTGGAAAGGATAGTAGCCATCCAAAAATCAGTCACCTTTGTTCTCCCTGTCACACCACTTCCCCTGCAGTCTCACACAGACTCTCCTCCCCCCTCCTCCTCCTACTCTCCTCCCCACTCTCTCTCTCACAGCCTCCCCCAGCTCCGCCCCCTCACTTCTTGGTTGCACGCCGCTAGGCCGTGCCTCCCCTACTCTCCTCCCCCCTCCTCCTCCTCCTACTCTCCTCCCCCCTCCTAGTGCGTTAAAAAACAAAAGAACACTGCCATCACCTTAGCAACCGCACAGGGGCAATTTCTTACAATTCTAGGTTTCCTTAAAATTAAAAGTGAAATTCTACCGGTGCTATGCCCATAACCTCACAGCAGGGCAACCCGTGCCAATATCAGAAAGGCTGACTGAAGCACAAACAACAAATATATATAGAATGAGCGAGTCTGCATGATTCAGACTGTTCTACTGTGTCCTTTCCTCCGTTCTACTCTCAACATTTTAAAAGTTTCCGAATGAAGCTCTGGTTGGAAATTCTTAGTACAAACCCTTCAGGTGGGCTGAAAAATGTGTGTGAGGGTTGCTCTGAAAAAGGTGCGACCCACAAATTGTAACTAGTAATGACGTAAGTAATTATAGGTTTGGCTTACACGTGACCTAAAATCCTGTGCATTATATGCTGTGCCACCCGACCAGTTTTGGGCTACCTCTCAGCGAGTTATATTTGGGTTCAATAACACATCACACACAAACAAGCATACACTTCATTTAAAATAAAAAAAGACAAACCTTTTGGCTTTGCCAATGCTTGCTACCTTTAGCAGATACACAAGTAACGGTGATTTGTTTTGCGTTGGAGGAGAACTATACACGTTTCGACTCTGAAAATATGAGCGGGTGTCTTATACATAACTGACGCATGTGGAAAGGATAGTAGCCATCCAAAAATCAGTCACCTCTGTTCTCCCTGTCACACCACTTCCCCTGCAGTCTCACACAGACACGCCCTTTCTCTTCCTACGTTTTCTAAAATCTGCCATCGACATCTCTCAGGTCATCGCCTTCCTTCTTCCCCACTATTTTTTCACTCTTTCCGGAATTACTTCCTCGCCTCACCTCTCGATCACCATGCCCTCTCCTTCACTCACACAATCTCTCTGCCTTACATACAGCATTTTCTTTTCCTTTGATGCTATCAATATTTTAACAGCAGTGTATACCACCGTTACACTCTTTCCACATAAAATACCATCAGTTGTTACACTTGACCACAATGTGAACTCATCCAAACACCTAAAATAAACTCAGTTCACAATACACTAATCAAGAGTTTGGTCTCACACGAGAAAAACTCAAAAAAATATAACATAAGAAAAAGTAAATACTCTTAGGGAATGCACATACATACAGTGCCTGTATCGCTCATAGGGATTACCACAAGGGCGCTTATCATCGTTGCATCAATCAGTGTTTTTGGCTGTGACGTTATGGGCATGAATGAAGGAATAGTAGAGATCAGTGTCAAAGTCAGCTTTTAATTACTGTCTGGTCCGAGACCTGGCAGAACCCACTCTGCGCCGCAAAGAAATGGAATCTAAACTCCCTCACCCACAATGCATTTGAAAAACCCAGAGGTACGGGTTGAGCACTAATACAATAGCTCCGCCCCCTGCTCTACGCCCCCTCCCTTCTCCAACCCCCCCCACTCTCTCTCCCAGCACAGCACCATCAAAAACCCCCAGCCGACAGTGCAATAGGTCTCGCAGCATTTGAGTTAGAGCTTTTAGAAATGTTTATGGCTTTTTTTATTTGTAATTCTTTAGCATTGGCTACAGGAAACAAAAATGCTAAAGATTTACAAAAAAAACCCATAAACAATTCTAAAAGCACTAACTCTAATGATGCGAGACCTATTGCATTTCCAATGCTTGTTTTATTTCCCATCCCACGCAACACCCCCAACTGGGGCCACCCTCGCGCACGCCCCCCAGAAGAAGCAATGCTGGCCGCCCCTGTCCTACACACTCTCTTCACTTTACACATAAAGCACACCATCCAACAATCTTCGCATCCATACATTCATGTTCCTCCATGTTTCCGCGAGTGAGCTAACAGAGCTTTTGCCATAATAGTGGTAGAATGTCAATCGCACATCTTTGTTCTTGCTTTAACCTGTTGGCACCTTGGGCCTGATTCCCCTAAAATGCTGCTCACAATGCAATACTCTTTGTGAGTACAGCAAATGTTGCATTTGTCTTTCCATGTGCTGAAAAGGCTGTGCTCATTGAAATGTACTGTGCCTGCTTCATTATTATTAATAGGGCATTAATTATCTGTGTCTTTTACTGTGCTCAGTGGTGAGTGCAGTTACAAGGGCATTTAACAACAGGCCTTGACAAATTCGCATTTGCATTTTGCCTGCATTGTTCAAAGGCACAGGGTTCTCAGTGCCACAAGCTTTACATTTTGAAAGGAACTTCATCAAGTCCAAGCTTACAGCAGCCCACCACACCACTGTCTATTCTCCCTGATGCCAGAAGCGTGCACTCTTATAAAGGGAAGTGCTCTAAAATGGATCACTTCCAGTGTCCACATTTTTCTAGTGCAGTGTTTGTGGATCTTCTTGTTTTTCATCCGGGGTGTATTGTTCCACATCTAGGATCTATTGAAAACTAGGGGCAGGGGCGGCTCTAGGCTCATGGCGGCCCTGGTCAGGGAGCGTAGGTAGATGGCCCCGGAAGAGGGGGTCCGGACGGGGCGGAGTGCATAGGCCAGTGAAGAGGGGGGGGGGTCAGGGTATTTGGAAGTGGAACAGAGTCGGAGGCCCCCAAATGCCTGCCAGGGGCCGCCACGCAAATATGTATCCGTCCTCAGAGGATTATTATATTAAGGATATATATTGGCGTAGAGGCCCCTGGGGTTTGGTGGCCCTGTGCAGGTGCACAGCTTGCACATGCCTAAGGCCGCCCCTGCTAGGGGAGTTCTAAGTAGGAGAGGTTTTTCTTTAAAAAGTACAAATCATTTTTAAAAAAACATTGAAAATTGTGAATTACCAGCAATTCATTTGACAGGTGCTGCCATTTGAAAATCAGGACAGTAAAGCATCTCATATACAAATGTTATTAGTGTTGAGACACTGTGATGGATGAAAAGGTAAATAAAAGGTATATATTCACATAAGAAATGACTGCAGGTGCCAGCATGACATGGTCTGAGTGCACTCGTGGCAATAAGCTAAGCAAGGTATGAACTTGTATAGAAAATACTCTTAAGTTACCAGCAGAACACGGTTTCACAGGATTCTCTATAAAAGAAAAGTGAGGAAAGCAGTAACATACATATCACTCACGAATTAACAATAACCAGATAACAATTGAGAGAGAAAACTGTGCAAGTGCACGGAAAAGCACAAAAATCTGCCAGCTGTGTGTAGACCATTAATTGTGACATCCTGAGTCTACGCTCACGTAATGAAAACTTGCAGTGTCTTGGAGAAGCATGCTACCCTGGTATCTTGTTCTCCTGTCATCATTTAGTTGGAACATGCTTGTCCTTTCCTGCACCAATTCTGTTATTCTTAGGTGCAATCTCTGAGTGAAACAGTGAATGGTGTTTTCTAGCACAATGTTGCTCAGTTTTTAAGGTCCCACTGTCTCCATGCTCTCCATGCCCGTATCTTCTAGTCAGGGCCGGACTGGCCGTAGATGGCATGGGGCGTTTCCCCGGGAGGCTGGAAAGGTGGGGTCCGGTTTTGTTACTGGGGGCTGGTTTCGCAGCGGTTCTACAAATAAGGGTGGGTAACCTGCACACCAGATCTATGCTATAGTATTCACTCAAGTTAACAATACGTGTACTAAAGTAATACAATGGTGCTGCCCTTGGTGGAGCCTGGCTAGCCCCTGCCAGGAAACAGAAAATGCAACAATGTCAAACAGGACCTGTTTGAGCCCAGGGGCGCACTGTTCACTACTCCTATAAGGTATGAATGTAACTAAACATATATATATACACAATAAACAAAATCAATGTAATAAATCCATTGTTTTCAAACCAACATATGTGTCAACATTTTTGATATGTTGAAACATGTACGAACGGTACAAGAATCCATCTAAATCAAAAACAGAACATTTAAATCCAAAATGATCAATGGAAGCAATGTAAACAACAATATAAACAGTTCCAAACACTGTTTCCAGATGTATTTTCTTTTTAAACTTTCATTTCTTGTTGCGCCACAAAAATGGTAATTCACAATTCCCAATGCATTTCGGTGCGAACACCTTCGTCAGGGGCATACTGCAAAAGACATATATACAAAACATATATTTGTAATGTACTCGTACAAGGTAAATGCGAATTAAACACATGAACAAAGATATTTCCAATCACAGGCAATTTACAGCCCAAAGCCACTAGTCAAGTGCATGTAAACATTTTTAAAGGAATGCAGTGTGCATAGTTCAATCTCAAAATGTGCACAAGTGTTCAACACACGCAAAGATAAACGGTGTGACATCACCCTGTGCAACACCAAAGTACCACCAAACGGAACAAATTCCAAAAGAAGTTGCACCCAAAGACTCTGCGCTGTCTCACCTGTGGAAACAGCGTACACCAAGTAAAAATGTTTACTGAGGTGAACCCAGATACCGAGTACCCGTTGCTGCAAGTGAATAAATACAGAAAAACTATTGTGAGTATCACCTTGCCCATCACAAAAAGAAGCCCCTACCCAGGCCAACAACCAATAATGTTCTCATACCTCTGAATTCTAATCGTTGCATCTGTTATTAATATGTAACCAGAGTCTTCAATTGTGTACAACAGGCTGTGAACAAAAATGTAACGTTAACGGGTCCACAAATAATTTAAAACTAACGACGTGCTCTAACAATAACTCCTAGTCTGACGCTTACCATCTACTGATATTTCAACCGACACAAAGTCCACTCTCCCTCAGGTTTCAACTGCCCACCCAATCTGTTGTTACTCCTTTTCAGTCAACAGTCGGCGTGTGACGTCACCCAGATAATGGACATACATGTAGGACTACATATGGAAACCACTACCCGGTTCTGCAATATTACCCAGGAGGACTGCGTAGACAGGCAGGCGTTGCTGATCCCATTTGCTAATAAATGCACTCTTAGAACCACTTTCAGAGGGCCATGGGGCACACAGGACCTACTGGGCCCAGCCGTGGTGGTTGAGCATTTAATCATGATGCTCTGAGGCCTGACCTACTGTGAATCTAGAGTAACTGAGCCAAGTATCCCTTGTCACTTGACTCTCAGTAGTAGCTTTAAACTTGCAGTCAAAGGCCCCCTGGGGAGTAGAAGTGTAGATGCAGGTTAGTGATCATGACTCATAACTCAGGGTGTACTCAGCAATGTCAATAAACCAATGTCCAGTCACATATTTGCTTTTGTATGAAAAATAATTATTTTATTTTTAAATCTACACGTTCAAAGAAATAACGACATTCCTAAGCAACAACACAATGTCTTTGAAGTTGGGCTCTAGAGTTTATCTGGCAACCCCCTGTCTCACCCTCTTCCTTGCAATGTGGTCAGGGTTATTCCCCATTCACTGGTGGCCACATCCAGGGAATACATACTAGTAGGCCGTGTTCAAGAGTTTCCCTTCCATTCTTTAGGAATTAGTCAAAAGTGTTTATAATGCTGCAGCACCTTCAACAGTGAATCCCCTAGGGTACAACAGGCCTGATTCAAGTCTTGCCCGCTCTTGCTGCACAATATCCTTCATCGTTTCAGCAGGTGTCCTGGCCGCAGACACTTGCAAGCTCTAGTCCTGTTCAGAGAAGTCGGGTTGCTTACAGTACATGCAGCAGTGCCTGGCAGGCACAGGCTCTCATCCAAGCAGCGCTGTTGGCTTATCCCAGTGATCAAAGATTCTCCCATCCTGTGAAGATGCAAGTCAGTCTTCCCCACATGCAAAGGTGGAAATTTGATCTTCCAACTCCTGACCAAAGCCTATCGATGGTGCAATGTCTTCCTTGTTGTACTCCATAGTTCTCAGGGGTGAGTCAGGGAGAGGGCTCGCTGTTGCAGGCTTGACCTACTGGTTATAGCCTCAATCTTTTCCCTGGCAATGGCCTGAACTTTGGCAAAGTTAGTACCGGCAGACCCTCCTGGCATGTGGGATTGCTGCTGCACTAAAGGACAAAGTGCAGACTCCTCTGATGCAATGGTGGTCACATGGCTTTGTCATGATTGTTGCACAATCACTTCACTGGTGACCCTCTCTGGCAAACAGAGTCCCTGCAATGAGGCTCTAAGGGCTTGGAGCTCCACGCACTGCACTCAATGCACAGCTTAGTCCACTGTGGACCTATGCTGGCATATGGGGGTAGGCCAAACTATCCAGCACATGGGCAATGACTCAAGTGGTGCACAGCTGTAGCCTCACACCTCACACAGGGATTCATCTCAGTAGGGCTACTCACCGGACCCCGCTCCCTCCAACACTCTCCTCTTCCTCAAATGGCACACTGGTTTTGGCAAGCACGCAGGAGCTAGTGCTCCAGGGCAGGTGTTTGTGATGTCTCTGGGTGATGTAACTTCACCCAGCTTGGATACTAGCAAGCCTTGGCCCCAGCCCTGGCTACAGGGTGAAGTCTTGCACATCTTCCCTTTCTCGCACAGCCCGTCTGGCTGATTGGCACATGACAAATCTTGGTATCTCAACCTCCTCTTCTTATAGTCCATTTCCAGACACCAAATTTGATTTAGGGTCAGAGACTTTGACATTTTATGTTGGGGGTTCTGCTTCTTTTGAAGTGAACACTTTTTTCTCTTCCTTCCTCTTGAAAAGACTGTCTGTTACAACTGGAGAGACTCTGAGACTGATAGTCCCACAACAAAGGTCGTGAGAGTAACTTGATTTCACACCTTGATGACATCCATACTGATATGTGCATCAAAAGGTAAATCCTGGGCTTCCATCTCTACTCTTTATGATTCTTTTATCAGACCCATCTCAACTCCTGAGATGTGTCCAGTTCCCTTCCTTGTGATCTATCCCTGAATCAAAGAGCACCATTTTGAAGTGTAAAGTCTCTTTCTGCAATCCTCCAGTGTGTACCACCAAGCTCACAGGAATGGAGCAATTCACAAATCTATTTTGGGAGATTCCGGTACTCCTCATATCTTCACCAGATGGGTCTGGGCTTTCTAAAATGAAATTAAGGGTTCGCCATGGACTGTACCATTGCAGGCAGGCTTGCACTCCGTGCACATATACAGCGCACATTCTGTCCAGCACCGTCACCACCATTTATGGTGCCACCACAGACATACATACATTTACCACACACATTCAATCTGCATAAACTGTTCAGTACTATAGCCTGTTTGCATTGTACCAATGGATGCTGTATGAAAACACACTCACTGCCAGTACACACACTTCCTGTGTGCGCACTGCACAACACTTCACCCCCATGTATTCTAATCCTTGCAAGCACACATACAACCAGCACAAGCTTTTCATTGTGCTTACACTGCAAAGCACTACGTCTCTCATGTAATGTATTCCTTGCAGGCATACATACACTCGGTACTTGCACTAACCATACATATATTGCAGAGCAGTGGTTTATGCTTGTACTGGATCCTTACCAGGCACACATACACCTACTGCTGAGCCACTACTCCTGCCCTGCACTGCACTCTACAGCTTAACGATGTAGGACAACGGTGAGTTAAGCACACAGTAGCAGAACTTTTAAAAAGGTGAGTGCACCTGTAGGCCTCACTCCAGTGACACAGGATAAAAAGGATCTGTTCACTCCTACCGATCACTGCATGTTAAAGGACTTTCCATCCCAACATGCACATTTTAAATCTTTTATTTAAAGATTTGCAAATTTATCCCAAAAGTACTAATTCCATAAATAATGCATTATTCATGGCACTAATAGCAAAACAATTAAGGTGTAGCATCATGAATACCCAGTGGCACTTGCCATGTTAATTAGAAGCATTTGGAGTGCTCAGGCCTAAAATATTTCATCTTTAATTAGTGGTTGACATATCTATAGCTAATAGCTCTTTGAAAACATCTATGAAATGTGCAATATCTATTCAGAGTAGTTGTTCTGTATATTTACTAATAGATATTTTTGTAGCAGCACGTATATCAGAAGAATCTTAACACTATATTAAATAAAAATCTACTTTTATATGGGAAAGGCGGCCATTTCCCAGTCTTGTTGCGAATCTGCTTTTCACCTGTAACTGGGACATTGCAGTATCTTTTCATGCTGTTACGGGAACCTTATTTGTGTATATTAGGAGCACTATAATAGGGATGGCTTGATTATTCCAGACATTAATAAACAGACCATAAAGGTAGGATCTAGTTGAGGTATAATAGAACCTTTTTACAACCTTTCATTTTATGAGTCTGTGCTAACTGATCAGCGACTATCTTTAATTTGCATACCGCAACATTTCCACTGCTCACTTGTTATCGCATGACCTATATCTGTGGTCCATTTCATTATTAGGTTTGAGATTCCATCATCCAGCAGCGAAGTAATTACTTCATGAGATACCAGGTAATGTGGTTTGGGCTAGAAATACATTAGAAAATGGGGGGCGCTTTAAATGCGGCAGGTTCTTAGGGTAATTCTGGCACTGTTTCCTTAAGTGCACTACAAAGTCTATGATATAAAAACATGTCCAGAGGTGTTAGTGTTGTACTGTTCTCCCTAAAGTTATCTAATGTTCTAAATGTTCCTTCAGTGAATAAATCCTGCATTGTGTTGATGTTCAGATTAGATAGATGTTTGTTTATCCCTGATTCCAGTAGAACTGCTAATGTTGCCCAAACCTGCACAGGGAAAGCCAGAGAGTGCTATAGCCTTACGGCGTAGCATTTAATTATTGTTAGAACTGGGGGTCTCTAGTTGGCAATGGTAAACACCTTTGACCAAATAGGGACCCTTGCTTCTAAGTCTGGGAAAGAGGATTACACTACTGGACAACCCCTGCTCACCCCCTTAGTAGCTAGGAACAATCAGACAGGCTTATCTCAGAGGCAGTGTGTTAAGCTTTTGTGAATACACACAGTAATACAGTGAAAACAATGCACTACAGATGGACACCACACAGGTTTTGTAAAAAAATAAGTATGCTTTATATAGACTTAACACAAGACCACAAACGACAAAAATCTACAATACTGTACTTAAAATAGACTTAAAGATGGTAGAAGTTACTTAATTCAAGTTGATGATGAATGCGACAAAGTTCTCACAAAAGTACATGGATGCCTAACGCAAAACAAACAAAAGCTTCGCGGAGATGTGTCGGATCCTTGCTTCAGGTAGATGATGCGTCGCGCCTCAATGCTTGTACAGAGTAGGGGATGCGTCTCTGTCCTTACCGGAGAGGAGGTGATGTGTAGATTCTCGTGATGCGTTCCGGTTGTGATGTGTCAAGATAGTGATTCTATGAGATGCGACGATCCGGTGCATTGCGGTAAGACGGCGCCCTTGATGTGACGACGTAAAGACGATGCGTACACGCCCAGCGACCGTGCGGCAAACTCTGTAGCTTTGGAGTTGCGACAAGCCCTGCGACATGCTTCTCCGGTGATGCGACGGCGACCTTGCGGCGGCGACACGCTTCTCCGGTTATGCGTCGGGTAACAACTTTGGCGAAGGCAAGCTTTCTCTAGTGATACGGTGGTGACCTCTGCGGCGGACACACGCCTCTCCGGCCATGCGACGGTAACAGCTGCGTCTGCGACACGCTTCTTCTCGTTCGATGCGTCGCGCTTCCAGCTTCCAGCGACACGCAGGATATTGCAGACAGAATTCCCAGCAAGGAAATTCAGAGGGGGAGCTGATGGTGTATTTTGTCCCTGAGACTTCAGCAAGAGGCAAGCAGAAGTTCAAGCCTTTGAAGTAATATTCTGCAAGATGATGAAAGGTCTTTGAAAGTTCCTTCTCCTTTCTTTGGCAATAAAGAAACAGCTGCAGGCCAAACCATCAACATAGCACACCGGCAGGGGGGGCAGTCCAAACTCCTGCAGCTTCCTTGGTTCTTCTCCTTGGCAAATGTTTGTCTAGTTGTTCCAGAAGTGATCTAATGTCTTGGGGTCTGAGTCCCCATATTTATACTGCAATATCCTATGTTCTCTGAAGGCAGAGAGGCCTTTGCCTATTCCAAACCAGTTCTGGTCAGTCCTGGAGCACTTTGTTGACAAGACTCCTTCTTTCCTTTCACAATGTAGGCCAGGGACATAAGACACACCACAGGAGGTGGAGCCAGCATTGTGGGGTGGAGGCACAGCCCTATCCAGGTCCCAGGTGCAACTTCTCCCACCCATCTACCTTCAGATCTCTCTATTCAGCCGTGTGCTGACTCACCCTGTCTCCTGGAATACCCCAGCCCCTGTCACTCAAACTCCAGACAATGAATACACAACCTAGCAGAGGCAGGCTTGGATAGTTAGGCAATAAAATACCTACTTTCTAAAAGTGATATTTTTAAACACAGAATGTTAAAACCAACTTTACTAAAAGATGTTTTTATCATCCTGAGTACAGGCATACTAAATTCGAATTTCTACCATGTTTCCTGAGTCAGTTAGGATTATAATCAAACTGCCCATTCTGACTTATGTGGAACAGTTAGCCTTGCAATAGTGAAAAATGAAAATGGCTGTAATTCAGATCAGATCAGAAAATGCTTTATTTGATTTTTGCAGATTAATAAAATCATAAAAGCAACAGTTTGAAAACAGACAAATTCATAAAAATACTTTAAAAAACATTCCATACAAAGAAAGCTAAAATGACATCATAATAAAGCCCTTAATGCTTTTTCCCTTTAAAATAGCTAACAGGTTATAGTGTTCCTCTTCCTCAGATGCTCTTTAAAAGGCCAGTCATAATGCCTATACAATATTCGTTATCCAGTAGCTGTAAGAATAAAAATGCTGGAAGGCATTGTCGCCATGCACCCTGCTTCAGATAAGGCGCAATCCATCTCTTGCGCGTTCCCTGGCATAATATTTACAAAATAGGGCCACATGCATAGTTGTATGCAAAAATAGATTATCGCAATCATTAATGGTTGAAAAGGTTACCAGGCGATGAAAGCTCTCGAACCTAAAACTGGTCAAAACATATCTATTGAAACCCCCTATACAATAGATCAAGTAAGGTTGGATAGAACAACAGCCCAAGGTCATTTGGTGCCAAAGCACGGATTTTTTTGTTAATTACCCCTGTTAATCTGAGCAGCTCAAAATGATTTAGGCATAGCGTTATCAAGACTTTTCTGGATATACAACAAATAGACTCTGGCTTATCATAAAAATCAGGTCTACTCAAATCATTAAATGAATTTCTGACATAGTTTAACCAGGAAATATGTCTAGCATGGTCCAGGGCCATTATATCTTTAATAATTTCACGATTTAAGCCTAATGTTGGCGAGGTCCAGACTCTACACCAGAGTAAAATGGGTTGTGTTTTGATGACATCAGTAATATGCTCGATTCCCAGTTCACTGTGACTCCCTGGGGAACAGCTAGAATAAATCTTTAAAAAGCATTTTCTACAACTTGTAAGGAAGCTGCATTATAAAAACCCCATTTTTGCCAAGCTCAACTCCAGATCCAAACCTCTACGATGAGACTCAACAAACAACACTCAGCACGTAACTTCAGATGCCCTCTCAAATTTGCACAAACATTTTTAGCTTAAGTCATCTTCTGTAATTGGTGTAGATGTCTCGTGCCCAAATCTCCGGAGAACCTCATTTCCTGGAAAACCCCTGATCCAATTCCGATGTGGAGGCATGTCGATTTCTCGTCCGTAGGACATCTACTTTCAACTAGACACATTTCTCTGTGGCATGTTCTTTAGTGAGTCATTCGATCATTGCAGCATTTTGTGCCCTTCTGCGTGTGTTTGATCCTCTTGGCTGCCGCGCTTCACCATCTGGAGTAGGTCATGTGACATCTCGGCAATCTATTATTATTAGTCCGAGAGTTGGGGGCACTGTTTTTACAACTTGTGTCACCCAGCCCCAATCAAATGTGTAAAAGTCTTAATCAGCATACGGTGGGGTGTCTGTTGGGGAAGGGGAGGACAGTGGGGCCTACCGCCTGTCGAAAGAGTGTGCAACTGTCACCAACTAACTTCCCTGCCCCCACACACACTCCACAGTATGCTGATTAAGACTTTTACACATTTGATTGGGGCTGGCTGACACAAGTTGTAAAAACATTGCCCCCTTTTCTTTCGGACTAATAATAAATGTATTATACCTGGACAATACTGTGCCAAGATTGCAGAGATGTCACATGAGCTACTCCAGATGGCGAAGCAGAACGTGTGCTTTTAGAAACACCTGAAAGCACACGTCATGCTGGTAGACTTGCTGCCTTTCATTTGTTAATAGGGCACAGCTGCGGGGCAGATTGTGTGCCTTTGTGAAAGTGTTCATGTTATTTGCAGCGCACACTGGCGCTGTGATTAACATGAGAAAAAGTATACTTATCTGCCCCACAGCCGAGCCCTTTGAAACAAAAGAAATGCAGCAGGAGCCACGTGTTAAGAACTTCAGGTGGTCTCCCTCAGCCTTTTGCGCCGCACGCATTTTAAAAGCGGCAGCATGAACTGTCCTCAGCTGAGTTTGCGCCCTTAGCACATTACACTGTGCGCTCTGGGACACATAGGTGCGCGGGCACCCAGGCGCGCAGGTTACTGGAAACAGTGCTTGTGGGTGTGTATCTGCGGACCAGGTTAGCGATGAAAGTTGGTGCGAAGCCTGAATATTTTGCATAGACCCTTTTTTAAATTTTGTATTTAACTACATTTAAGATGTAGGTGTCAAAATACCGGTCAGAATCGGCCCAAAATACCGATTTTCGGCCGTTTCAGACCGGTATTTTGACATTGGTATGTAGGGGCATGTAGGGGCACTGAAAACATACAGATTCGGTAATTTTACCGAATCGGTAATTTTACCAAATCGGTAAAATTACCGATTCTGCAAAATTACAGAATCGGAAAATTTTACCGATTCAGTAAATTTACCGATCGGTAAAATTACCGAAACTGTATTTTCCTATGTAGGTAGCACTTCTAACAGTGCTACAGGACCTTTAGAAGTCGTTATTTACCATGTAATACAATTGCATGGTAAATAACGAATTCTTGTGTACATGCACATCTCTGCATGTACACCTGTGCCATGTGGCACACAGACATGCCCTAAGGGCAAGTATGTGTGCCACATGGCGCACAAGCCAGTTACAGGGGTGCAACAGGGTGTCAAAGTGACACCCTGTCCCCCTTTGCAATTCGGTATTTTTACCGATTCGGTAAATACCCAATCAGTATTTGCTATTGAATCCTATGGGCTTCAAGGCCCGTAGGATTCAATAGCAAATACTGATTCGGTATTTACCGAATCGGTAATTACCGTATCTTACCGATTCAGTATTTTTACTGATTTTTTACCTACATAGCAATTACCGAATAGTAAATACCGAATCGGTAAAATTCGGTATTTACCATTCGGTAATTTGCTATTACCTACATCTATGCCTAGGTCTGTATGCAGACTGGCCACACTGGTCATAAGGAAGAATAGGGGTATTCCATCTCAGCTATGATTTCCAGCCCAAGCAAGTCTAATCATCACACTTCTTTTCACTTGAAAGAATATTTCCGTCAGCTATTGGGATGTTAAGAAACAGAAATAGCAATTTGGGTAGGAAAAGTATTTTATTATCTATTTACTCTCAAGCTCTGATATTAGTATACCTCAATTATCTCATATATTTCTCACATTTTCTCAATGTACTTTTCTTCCCAGATAGCTTACTGACTCTTCGGTCTGTTGTAAGAGGTATATAAGAGAGCGGCAAGTTGTACTCTCCATCAGTGAGAACACAGGGATTTGCGTTGATCAGTCTTTAGTCCTGAGATTCCATAATTCTTGTACATTCTGGGCAAGTTTAATTTCAGGATCCTGTATGTTCAATAACATGTTATCCGCATGCACTGAAAAGATTAATTATTTGCCTGAGAATCTGAGCCTGCAATTTGACCGATGTTCACAAAGGGCACTTGCTAATAATTCTGATATCAGTGCGTGCATACAGAAGTCATAACAGGAGTCCTCCCTGCCTAGACTCTCTTTCTATACTGACTGAGCCAGAAACACAACCATTTACCTTGATCCTGGTACCTGGAGCATTTTAAAGAAATGTTATTGGTCTAATGTATGCCAAGTTTCCTCAGAGCAGACCACAAATATGTCCAATCAACTGAGTCGAAAGCTTTTTCGGCATCCAAGAAGACTGCTGTAGCTTTGATGCCTGAATTGAGCTGTACAGCTATTGCAAAGAAGGTAGATACATTATGCAGTGGCTCAACATGGGAAAAATCTTGAGTTTTAAGTCAAGTCAATTTCATTACCATCGTTTAGGGGACAAGACTTATTTCTATAAGTTTAGTTACGATTTTTCTACCCGTGGTTAGTAAGGGCAGAGCACTATAAAAGGCACATCAGGTAGGTGGCTTGTTGAGTTTCAGTATCATTACTACA
Source organism: Lissotriton vulgaris (assembly GCF_964263255.1). NCBI lineage: Eukaryota > Metazoa > Chordata > Amphibia > Caudata > Salamandridae > Lissotriton > Lissotriton vulgaris. Next base: position 938,275,482 of record NC_141699.1, read on the forward strand.
ATTACCTTTCTCAGGATGGGTAGGAATTGCCCTTTTCACATGACTGAATGAGCATTTCTGCTGGGCCCTGACATCTGCTCTAGCTACTGCATATATCGCAAAAAATGTAAGGGCCAGATGCACTATTTACTGTACTGTAAATACTGGTCAGAATTTGTGACCAGTATTTTTGTGCACAAGTAAATCATTTCCCGACCTATGTACAACGTAAAAAGTGGCAGCCTCAGGAATAGCTCTCAGCTCATTTTTCACTGAAAATAAAACAACAGTTCATACAATTTCGTTTGGGCATGTAGGAAATCAAAGTTCTCGCTCCCAATTGGAAATATCAGTTTCCAAATTAAGAATGTAGGCTGTGTAAATATAAGAAAGAGTCTTTAACCCCTTCCCTGCGCCGTGAAATCCGCCACGGCACTGGGGGGACTAGGGGGTGGGCATGGCGCTTCGGTGCTCATGACAGCGCCACGCAGTCATGAGTAACGGGCGGCGTGTGCTCATGACGAAATGGTGCTGTGATGATCCCGCCCACTCATTAATTTGCTCGCACAGGCAAGGAATTAGTGCCGCGTGGACGGAGCGGCAGCCGCCTAACGGCCCCACACCGTCATGAGCACACTCCTACCGTGATTCATGAGCACCCAAGGGGTTAACACATATTCTCTGTTTGTGCACAAAGTTTTGATTAGAAAGGAAAAAAATTATTGAAAACAAATTTTACAACATCAGAAATCCGCACCTGCAGGTAAGTGGTACAACTTGTTTGGGATGAATCTCACTCTCACTTGTCTGCAGAGGGTTAACATTTTTAAACCTTAATTTAAAAGAAATAGATCAAATAAAGGACCAACAACACAAAAAGCACGTATGTAAAATCAGTTGGATTATAAACCAACCAAATGTTCAGTAATCTCAAACTAAATGATTGATGACAACACCCCATTAAGAAGAAACTATTTGCTTCAGGACAATATTAAAATTAGTCACGAACAATGATCTTAACGGAACAAATTCATCCCAATTAACATGCAAATGTTGAAAGAAAACAGTAGTTGTTTTATATCTTGCTCTGACTGTAAAGAAATATATTTTGCCAATGTTCTGTTGGATGAGAAATGTGTGAAGTATATTATGTATTTTAATGAAATGACATTATGAATTTTCTCCTATATTTATTCTTCTTTTTAAAACTTTGTAAAATAGGTGCTCAAAAGGTTTTTATAAAAGTTTTTAGTGTAATGGTTTTAAAAAGACTAAACACTAGAATAAAATTGAACTTGAACCTGTACATAAGGTTGATTGATTAAAATGCGATTCGAAGTGGCTCACAATCAGAGCTACCACGTTAATATTTATGAGATAGGCCACAAATTTCAACCCTCTCTGATGGGAGGACCTGCTGGGACCATCAGACAGCCCAGATTTCCTTTCAATAAAATAAACATTTTTTGGGGAATGCAGCCTGTGTTCCTAAAAGGAAATGGGACTGAATTTAATAAGTTTACTTTTTAAAAGGTTTGTTTGACATTTGGTAGCAGTCCGGTGGGCCACTTTCTACTCCCCAACAAACTGTTTTTAACATTCAGAAAGGGCTAGGAACCCCAAAACGGATTATCATCCCAAGGGGCAGATTAGGATTGCGGTTTTTCCGCATCCTCCGGGCCGGCGGAAGCCACCGCCGGCCCGGAGGATGCGGAAAAACCGCAGCGGACCCACCAAAGACCCACCGCCACATTAGGATGACTGGTGGGTCCTGGTTTCTGTCCGCAGCTTTCTCGCCGCGGTTGGCTTACAACCGCGGCGGAAAAGCCCTAATATGGTGTCGGTGTCTCTCAGACACCGCCAGCCATATTAGGATGCCCAAAAAGAAATGCTTTTCCACGGTGGGTTTTCCGCTGTGGAAAAGCATACGTAGCTTCAATGCGGGGGCCCGTTGCGGGCCCCCTGGGTGAAGGGGGGTGGGTGGTGCACATGGGGGGGTACCTATGGTACCCCCTGCATTTGTATGCAGTAATCGGCAGGCCCCGCGCGGGGACTGCCGCTTTTTGCATACAAATGCAATGTATGCATTTTTAACATTTCGGCGGGTGCAGCTTGAAGCCGCACCCGCCGCAATGTTAAAAATAGAGAATGTGACCGCCAGGGTGGCGGTCACATCCTAATTGGACAGGAGGGAACTCCGCAGGCCATGCGGAGGTTCCCTCCTCCTCGATGGCCGCGGACGGACTCAAGTCCGTCCGCGATCATAATGAGCCCCTTGGTTGGGGTCTGTAACTTTTCAATGGTTTTTGACTACTATTTTGGTCCTAAACCATTGATACATATGACAAAAAATCGCTGTTTCAAACGTAGGCCTACAACATTTCCTTCCAAATAGCACTGCTTTATCTATTTCTAAACCCATTTTAAAAGTCGGAAATAAATTACTGACTCCTAAAATGGTTTTAGTGTATTGAAAAAAACATTTTTGCCATTGCAAACTCCAAATTGAATCATCTGCAACAAATATATGCTTTGTACTCAAGTTCTCTATCTGCCATTTCGTGGAATTCTTTTAATCTGGTATATCTCATTAAGTGTAATTTTGTCCCCAGATGTTGCTCTATTTCTAAGATTCTGATTTCAATTTCTGGTCTATCTAAGCTTAACCGAATGTATTTTAAACCATCAGGTTGTTAAGCAATTTACATTTCACAAATACCTGCTTTAAATGTCTCCCTCAATGTGATTTGAGATTGTACCGAGCCTGTATTAATGCAAAATAACTCTTCAATGACTTCTACGATCTCTTATTTGAAGGCTTAGAAGCTCAATGTGTGAGTGTCTTGAATTATATGGTTTTGCAGTTTTTTTTCGGGTGATTCTACTTTAAAAAGAACTACCACATGGTCAGAATATGTGCGTGCTAGCTGCTTGTCTAACTATTGTGATATGTTGAGTGCTGCAGTATTGTATTGTTAGCTGCTTGCATTCCTTATTCCAGGCGATGGCTTCCCTAGCAAGGAAAAAGCTGTCTCTTCTGGAGTGGATCTTGTGCTCTGGGCAGAGTTCATGAACTCTGAGGTAGTAGAATACCTAAATCAGTACATATACGCCAACTGTTCCTGAGCATGATGCAATGTATCTCTTTTGTCGTAGCCAGAAGTGCTCTAGGAGCACCTTGAGTGCTGTCTAGTTCTTTACATATTCACTAATGTGAACGGTAGTCCTTCAGGTACAAACAATACAATTACATATCTACCCTCCAAATCTTGTGTTGTATTGCAAAGGCTTGTGGGTAAACTTCGTTTGATTCAATTTAGAAGACCTCCAGCAATGTGCATATACACATTGACCTCCTAGTTTAGTTGACTAGAATATTGCATTTTGTGGGATAAGGTGTCTTTCTTGAAATGAAACTACATCAATTTGGTGTCTTTGTAGCAATATCGACACCTTGCTCATTTTCCTATGGTTATTAAGGCTGCACACATTCCAGCTCAGCAGACGCAGGGTACATTTGTTAATATGTGATGGGTCAAGGATACTTTGCATCTGCTAACTCTTGAGTATTTAGGGGCAAATGTATCATTCTAAATTGTGATCACAAACGTTGAAATTCGCAGAATTTCAGCGTTTGCGATCTCATTTTACCTATGTGCAATGTATGAAAAAAAAACACTCGCAAAATAAGGAATAGCAAAATTTGCGATTCCCTATTTTGCTAATGTATTTAAGGAATTGCAAAAATTGTGATTTGGCCTTAAGTTGGTGGTAATTTGAGACTTCTTTGAAAAATGCACTTTTGTGCATTTTTCAAAGTGCCATGTTGTGCACATACATGCCCTTAGGGCATTTATGTGCGCCACATGTGCACACATACATATTTCAGGGGTTCTACAGGGTGTCCTTTTGACACCCTTGCAACCTTGAAATTGCGTTCTCAATTTGTGATTCTCTAATTGGTAATCGCAAATTAAGAATGTCTTCCTATTCATTCCTATGGGCCTCCTAGCCCATAGGAATGAATGGGAAGGTATTCCTTATTTTCGAATCTCAATTTGCGATTCGCAAATTAGGAATATGCAGGATTTGCAATATTTTTTGCAAATCCTACATACATTGCATTTTGCGATTCTCTAATTGCGATTCTCTAAAAATCGCAATTTGAGAATCGCAAAACTCTTTTTTGACACATATGACCCTCGGTCTTGCAGGGTGTCATTCCACTAGAGCTCTCTACACTTTCCAGCTGAGTCATTTATGATACTTTTTTTGGTTCCCCCTGTCCCGCCACTCACAGTTTCCCCCAATTTAGCGAAATCTCCCCACTGCTCAACTTGGCCCACTTGTAACAAAGTTGCTGTTACCCCAAGGTTGATATTGAAGAGTGTGCTTTAGGGAGGAGCCAGTTAATCCCAAGAACCGCCACCATCATCCCATTCTGTAGAGAGTATAATTTGTTGTTACGTCCCTGCTCTGCACACAACAGCGGAAGAGAACTTCACACAATCTAAGACCAATAAGCATAGCAGCAAGGCAAAGGGACGGGCAGGACGCTGTGTCAAGCACTTTAGTGGTCAGGGAGAGAGAGGTAGAGGTGAGCTACAGGTCTAAAGAGGTGTAGAGGAGACCAACTGAGCTGGGCAACTGTCTTTTTTAAGCTGCGTTTCCTATTATGGGTGTGTGTGTGTGTGTGTGTGTGTGTGGGGGGGGGGGTGATCTGAAAGCCCTACTGCCCTTATCTGCAGGAGAGTGACGGAACGTAGCTACCCATATTCACAACCATAACTTCAAGATGGGTCCTCGCCTGCGCCTTTTGCCTATAATTTCAGGTCGGGAAATCAACAGCTGCTATTGCCCGAGCATGACAGACAATAACGCTTATTGAAGCAGAAACACATAACTCCTTTTATGATGTGCTACATTTAAAACCTAAATAGTACTATTAACGTCACATAATAACGGACACTAAGTTAATGGCAGGCACTCAAGTGAAATTATAGCAGCAGATAGAAATTTACGAGCAGATGACAGCTTTCCATTTCATATGCAAGCAAGGAGGGCATGTTCCTTCTTGGAATAGCTCGCCGCTATGTTGCACAAATATCCTTCCTTTGATGATGGCGATGAAATATCCACGCACAGTTATCATGTTAGGCATTGGAAATGTCATTCTTCGTAGAATCCTGTACATTGGCAGCCTACACATCACAGCAGGCCTGCGTCACAGATTCTGTCCCCGCCACAGGGCACAACACGCAGTCATCTTTACTGAAACCATATCAGCGGGGTAATTACTTTGTCGCTGCCCAAGGGTGTAGCCAGAAAATTAAACCCCCTGCCTTAGACTTAGAACTCTGACAACACAGAGCGAAGCAAGAAAGTCAGATCATTCACCCTTACATCCACTCATCTGTTCATTCATCCTTCCATTCTATCATCCACACTCTATTCTTGAGTGTTTTTTCACCTTTCGATCTGTTCACTCTTTCATCCGCCCTTTCAGCATTCCATCCACCATAACCCTTTATCCATACTTTCCCCATTCCATCCAACCAAAGGTCATTGTTTTCATCCATCCATCCATAAAGCACTGCATCCATCATCTATCAGTCCAGCCATTGCTTCATACATCGTTTTATTTTTTCTTCTAGTCATTCTTCCATAAATGCATTTATCCCTCCTTCTCTCCTTCCTGCTTTTGTTATTTTTACCTTTCCTGCCTACTTTGCAGATATCCTTTCACCATTCCTTCTTTCCACGTCTCATTCCTCCCTTTTACATTGTCCTATTTATACCATTTCTCTCTTCCCTTTACCCTGTATACTGTATGGTTTTTGACTTCCAGTCTTTCCTTTCTTAAATCGTTTTATTTTTATGCGGTAACCCCTTTGCTGGCTAGATTTTTGATAGAGAGATACTAAGGATATGTGCCAGCTGTGGGTAACTCTGCAGCAGTAATTGTGAGTGTATACAATTTATAAAAATAAATTACCAAAAAAATCATTTTCTTTTTTCTCTTTTACCTTTCTGTCCTCTCTCCCTCTATTTGCTGCTGTTTTCATTTCCCATCATTTCATTTTCGTTCTCCTTAAATGAACTAGGTTCACTTGGCAGCCCTTGAGCCTCTCCTCTCGGCCCTGATCTTTCACCTTCCGAATCTAAAATTGTCTTTTTGGAGGGGCGATTTACCAGGCCATGGTTGGGACCTAGTGAACAACCCCGACTTTAGCTGCTAAAGCGGGGGATTGACGACGCTCTGTTGTCCTCATCAAAATGAACGCCCTCTCTTGACAACCGGGTCTGGCATTTCGTCCAGTCAAAGTGAAACGATAACTATGCGCTGACAGCCGTGCTGATTGCTGTTGTCGTGACGTTTCGGGTGATGCGGCTGCAAATTAAAGCGCGCTCTTTTTTAGGTCTCGCCTATTATAACCCGCAGGGAAAAATCGGTGAGATTTATAGTAAGCGGTTCAAAAATTCTACCATACTGCGGATCGCGTACAGTTCATGTGAGCTATGCACGTGCACAGAGCCAGCCACGAGACACACCACCATTTGTCTGTGTCTCGGCATCAGACTTCAAAGGCTGCCGCTCCCCCGGGTGCACATCGCACACCACCATTTGTCTGAGCCTTGGCATCAGTCTTCAAAGAAATGCGTTCCCACGCCCCGCTCCCCGCCACAGCAATACCGAGAGCTTGGTTTTTTTTGCATCCATTTTGCGGGGAAGCCTTGTTTTGTTCGGCGTTCTCTGCACCTTTCTCGTTTATTTTTCTGGACGAAAGTGAAAGCCTACCGTGCTTGTTTACAGTAGCCTTGCTCCTCAAAAGCTGTTGCTGTGTTGACATCTCTCTAGGGACACTCAGCTTGAAAACACTCGACTTGCTAGCTGCAATGCTACATCTGCTATGCTTTGCCTCTAGACACGTTGATCCCTCGCAGACTGTGCTGACTCTGCCCCTCCTGATTCTGAAACTGACCAAGGCAGTCACCATGCAGTCTCTTCTCTCTGTCTTATGATGTCTGCCCTGCCACCATTTACTTCGGACCCTCACCCTCACACCTCCTCACCCTCACACACCCTCACACCCTCTCACCCTCACACACCCTCACTCACCCTCACACCCTTACTCTCACACCCCATCACCCTCACACACCCTCATTCTCACCCTCACACACCCTCACCCTCACACAACCTCACCCTCACTCACCCTCTCACCCTCACACACCCTCTCACCCTCACACACCCTCTCACCCTCACACACCCTCACACCCCCTCACCCTCACATCCCCTCACCCTCACATCTCCTCACCCACCCTCCCTCACACCCTCACCCTCACGCCCCCTCACCCTCACACCACCTCACCCTTACACCCCCCTCTCCCTCACCCACCCTCTCACCCACCCTCACCCACCCTCACACACCCTCTCACTCTCACACACCCTTTCATCCTCACACACCCTCTCACCCTCACCCTCACACACCCTTTCACTCACCCTCACCCTCACACCCCCTCACCCTCACACACCCTCACACCCTCACCCTCACACACACCCTCACCCTCACACACCCTCACACCCCCACTTCCCCTCACCCTTACACCCCCTCACACACCCTCACACACCCTCACCCTCTCACCCTCACACACCCTCTCACACCCTCTCAGCCTCACACCCCCTCACCCCCTCACCCTCACAACCCCTCACCCTCACACCCCCACACCCTCACACACCCTCACTCACCCTCTCACCCTCACACACACTCTCACCCTCACACACCCTCACCCTCACACCCCCTCACCCTCACACCCCCTCACCCTAACACCCCCTCACCCTCACACCCCCTCACACTCTCACCCACCCCCTCACACACCCTCTCACCCTCACACCCTCACACCCCCTCACCCTCACACCCCTCACCCTAACACCCCCTCACCCTCACCCTCACACACCCTCTCACCCTCACAACCTCACACCCCCTCACCCTCACACACCCTCACCCTCACACCCTCTCACCCTCACACCCCATCACCCTCACCCTACCTCATCCTCTCACCCTCACCTCCTCACACCCCCTCACCCTCACAACCACACCCCTCACCCTCACAACCCACACCCTCACACCCCTCACCCTCACACCCTTGCACCCCTCACCCTCACACACACCCTCACCCTCACACACCCTCACCCTCACACCCCCTCATCCTCACTCACCCTCACACCCCCTCACCCGCATACCCCCTCACCCTCACACCCCTCACACCCCCCTCACCTCACACCCCCTCACACTCCCTCACCCTCACACACCCTCACCCTCACAGCCCCTCACACCCTCACACCCCCTCACCCTCACACACCCTCACCCTCACACACCCTCACCCTCACACACCCTCACACACCCTCACTCACCCTCACACACCCTCACTCACCCTCATACACCCTCACTTACCCTCACACCCCTCACCCTCTCACCCTCACACACCCTCACTCACCCTCACACCCCCTCACTCACCCTCACCCCCTCACCCTCACATACCCTCACCCCCTCACCCCACTCACCCTAACACACCCTCACCCCCTCTTACCCTCACACACCCTCACTCACCCTCACACCCTCACCCTCACTCACCCTCACACCCTCACCCTCACACACCCCCTCACCCACCCTCACACCCTCACCCTCACACTAACCCTGGGCGGAGTTGGCAGAGTGGGGCTTCGCGGAGCTACGCGAAGTGGGCGAGAAACTACGCCCACCTCCGCACTCCGCGTAGCCCCACTCCGCAAACACCACTGGCTGCCAGCCCCGCCACCCGCCTCCCTCCCGCCCTCCCGCCCTCCCTAAATACTTTCAAATAAAGGAATGAAATAATTTAAAAAGCACTTACCTTGCCGCCGCTGCCCGCCGCGTCCCCGGGGCTCGCTATCTTCCGTCTTCTTTAGTAATGCGCATGCGCGGGCGGCCGCGCATGCGCATTTTCTCGTGAAAATGCGCATGCGCGGCCGCCCGCGCATGCGCATTACTAAAGAAGACGGAAGACGGAAGATAGCGAGCCCCGGGGACGCGGCGGGCAGCGGCGGCAAGGTAAGTGCTTTTTAAATTATTTCATTCCTTTATTTGAAAGTATTTAGGGAGGGCGGGAGGGAGGCGGGTGGCGGCCAGCTACGCTCCGTCTGCGGAGCGTGCGTAGTGCCGCCTGGCTACGCCAGCTCCGCAAAATGCGCAGTAGGCGGCACTACGCACACTCCGTGCACGGAGCGTAGCTGGCCGCCCACCCCTACCTCACACCCCCTCACCCTCACACACCCTCACTAACACACCCTCACCCTCACACCCCCTCACACACCCTCACACACACACACCCTCACACCCCCTCACCCTCACTCCCCTTCACCCTCACTCACCCTCACTCACCCTCACACACACTCACACACCCTCACCAGCATAGCATTACAAAACATAGCATAGCATAACAAAACAAAGCATAGGATAGCAAAACAAAACATAGCATAACAAAACAAAACATAGCATAGCAAAACACAACAAAGCATAGCAAAGCATAACAAAACATAGCATAGAATAACAAAACATAGCAGAACAAAATAAAGCATATCATAACATAACAAAGTATAGTATAGCAAAACAAAACATAGCCTAGCATAACAAAACATAGCATAGCATAACAAAACATAGCATAACAAAACACAACACATAGCATAACAAAACATAGCAAAACACAACAAAACATAGCATAGCTTAACAAAACACACCAAAACATAGCATAGCAAAACAAAACATAATAGCATACCAAAACATAGCATACCAACCACAAGAAAACATAGCATCACTCAGGGGCACCACAACATCACTATGCGCTACCACAGCATCATTGAATGCCACAGCATCATTTGTTAGCCATCACAACATCACTCAGCGCCACCACAGCATCAATCTGTGCAACTATTCAACAACACCTGGTTCAAATATGTTCTCTCAATGTTTCAAGCTTTATTAGAAATGTAACAAAAAGATGTTTATATTTCACTCAGTCCAACCCTCTTCAACATCTACATGAGCCCCCTCGCAGACATCGAACGCCAGCACAACCTCAACATCATCTCCTACGCCGACGACACCCAGCTGATCCTCTCCCTTACCAACGACCCCGCCACCGCCAGAGCCAACCTTCACGAAGGGATGAAAGAGGTAGCCGAATGGATGAAGAACAGCCGCCTGAAACTGAACTCAGATAAGACTGAAGTCCTCATCCTGGGATCCTCACCCGCCGCTTGGGACGACTCCTGGTGGCCCCCGCCCTAGGCAGCGCACCCAAACCAACAGACCACGCACGCAACCTGGGCTTCATCCTGGACTCCTCCCTCTCCATGACCAGACAAGTCAACGCCGTCTCCTCGTCGTGCTTCAACATCCTGCGCATGCTACGTAAGATCTTCTGGTGGATCCCCACCGAGACCAGGAAGACGGTCACCCAGGCCCTCGTCACCAGCCGTCTGGACTACCGCAACACCCTCTACGCCGGAACCACCACCAAACTCCAGAAGAGACTCCAGCGAATCCAGAACGCCTCAGCACGACTCATCCTGGACATCCCCCGTCGCAGCCACATCTCCGGACACCTGAGAGATCTGCATTGGCTCCCGGTCAACAAGAGAATCACCTTCCGTCTCCTCACCCACGCACACAAAGCCCTACACAGCCAAGACCCAGGATACCTCAACAGCAGCCTCAACTTCTACGCTCCCAAACGCCAGCTTCGATCGACCAGCTACGCCCTCGCCGCCGTCCCCCGCATCCGTAGAGCCACCACAGGGGGACGGTCCTTCTCCTACCTCGCCGCCAAGACATGGAACTCCCTCCCCACCCACCTCCGCCTGACCCAGGACCACCTCGCCTTCAGGAAGCAACTCAAGACCTGGTTGTTCGAGCAGTAGCAGATCCCCCCCCCCCCCAGCGCCTTGAGACCCTCTGGGTAAGTAGTGCGCTATATAAATGCAATGATTGATTGATTGATTGACTACTGTTCTTGGATTTTCGTCACAATAAAATACACTGAACATAATCTTCACAAAGTTTATTTACAAAACTTTAAGCTATCGCCATTATAAATTACAATAACTTTTATTTAAGTATTAATTATTGAAAAAAATTAACAGCCATTGTTATTTGTAATATCAATAAATGTAAGTCACGTAAATACAACACATATTGCATTACAAATGCTATAGGTGTCACATTTGCGAAAGTTATAACTATTGGCATTGTAAATGACAGAGGCCCAGATGCATGAAGCTAAAAACCACTCGCAAAGGGGCAGATTCTCAGAATCTGCCCCTTTGCTACCGGTATTTTTGCATTTGGGATGGGTATGTGTGTGTGCCACATATGTGCACAGATCAATTTCAGGGGTGCAACAGGGTCCCTTGCATCCTTGAATTCGCATTCTCATTTTGCGATTCGCTAAGTGCGATTCGAAAATTGAGAATGTCTTCCCATTCATTCCTGTGGGCCTCTAGGCCCATAGGAATGAATGGGGAGGTATTCCTTAATTGCGACTCGCAATTTGCGAGTCGTTATTAAGGAATTTTAATAAATCTCTATTTTTAAAGTGATTTCTTCGTGCATAGCATTTTGCTATTCCTTATTAGCGATTCCTTATTTTTCACTAATAAGGAATCGCAAAATGGATGCTTGATGCATCTGGGGGAAAACTATTAATTTCGCTATTTTCAAAAACAAAACATAAATAAAAAACTTGTCATTTACAATACCAATAGCTCAAACTTTCCTAATACGAGACCTATTGCAAAGCAAATGCTTGTTGCTGGACTGCCCGTGCTTCGCGCCTCCCAGATTTCAGACGTCATAACGTCTTTTCAGAAACGTGCTTCGAAGAGTTAGTCTTAGTTGCCATTCGATTTACAAGTAACTTTATGGAGTGTTTAGCAGAATTTTAATAACGGGAAAAAAGTTCCGTAAAAGGAGGGCCTCAAGAGGAGCCATATGCCTTCCTCAGCAGACGTTTATGAAGTTGTGCTGCCCCCTCCGTTGCAAGATGAACCTCCCAGGGTATCTGGCTGTAGAAAGAAATTCCAGCGGCATGAAGTCACTGACAGACCAGTCCAATGTGCATTGACGATGGAAGGCAGAAACTACCATTTATTAATGCAATGAATAAATAAAATAGGAAGTTAAAAAATAATAAAATGATCACCTTTAGGATACTGGTACAGAAATTAAACCATTTGACGCTTATGGTTTTTCATTGTTTGCAAAAAAGGGATTTGCTGTCCCTTGCAACACCAGTTTGGGAAGATACAGCAAAGGGAACAGGCATTGGCAAAGCCAACAGTTCTCGCTTTAATGACCTATTTGTTTTGGCAATGATTTTTAGCCAAGCTGCACAGCACCCTCCATGCTGTGGGACTAAAGTTTACAAATGAAAAAAAGCATTTAGCTGCTTTATTTTGTAGGTGCACAAAATGACATGGGCACTTTTTTGTGTCACCAATCCTAAATGGATCAGTAACTAAACGTGAGCAAAGTTTTTTCCCATTTAAAGTGGGGGTAGGAATGGAAGCAATCGGGGTGGGGGAACCAAAGCAACAAGATAGAGGGTGGGGGGAGAAGCCAGCTACACTGGGGAGGGCTGGGGGAGCCAAGTCAATACAAGGAGTATGGGGGTAACCAAAGAAACACAAGGACGGTGGGGGGAGCCAAAGCAACAGGGGGAGGGCGGTAAGAATGGGAAAGCAACACGTTGGACATGTGTGAGAAGAAACAAAACATACGGGGAGGGGAGGCAATGGAGAACAAGCATTGGCAAAGCCAATAGGTCTCGCCTTTGCAAGAGGTTCTGAGCAACCCGCAGGAGATGTTGAGTTACATGACACAGCGCGAAGAAGATAAAGTAGACTTCTCGCACAACTGCTGTCCTTGTTCCTGAACGTTAACAAAGAGTAGCCATAAGACTCACTAACGGTTCCGTTTATAAAATACATAGCTGTAAAGTGTTTGGTTTGCATATATCAATCAATCAGGATTTAAAAAGCACAGCTAATCACCTGATAGGGTATCCAGGAGCTTGCAGGCCCCAGAGGCTTATTCGAACAGCCAGGTCTTGAGGGCCATTCGGAATTCCAGACGTGAGCTCATGGTCTGGAGATACTTGGGTAGGCTGTTCCAGGACTTTGCTGCAATGTGGGAGAAGGAGCGCCCTTCACTTCTGCTTCTGTAGATATGGGGAGTATGGGCAAGTGAAAGGGAGGCAGAGCGTAGCCTTCTTGATGGTTTGTGGAAGTTCAGGCTTTGGTTAAAATTGCAGATTTGTGGCTGTTTAAAGCCTTGTGTGCATAGGTCAGCAGCTTTAAATGGCATCTCTTCTCTATGAGGAGCCAGTGGAGTATCCTGAGGTGGGGTGTGATGTGGGTTTGGTGGGGAAGGCCAAGGATGGGTCTGGATGCAGCATTCTGCATGGTCTGAAGTCTCTGTAGAAGGTGTGCAGTGATTCCTACGTAGAGGGCATTGCCATAGTCCAGTTGGCTAGTGATGAGGGCCTTTAAAACGGGGCATCTCATGTAGGGGTAGCCACTTGAAGATCTTGCATAGCATGCGTAGAGTGAGGAAGCAGGCAAAAGAGATGGCGTTGATCTGTGATTTCATGGTGAGATTGTTGTTAATGAAGATTCTGAGGTTTCTGGCATGGTAGAAGAGAGAGAGTGCGGGTACTAGGTCTGATGGCCACCTGGAGTCATTCTATTTGTTGCTGCTGTTGTCAAAGATCAGTACTTCTGTTTTGTCCGTATTCAGCTGCAGGCAGTTGTTCTTCATTCAGTCAGTGACTTTGCCATACATCTGTGAAAGTTGGTTCTGGGGGGGAGGTCGTCGGTGAGTGACAGGATGAGTTGGGAATTGTCTGTGTAGGAAATTATGTTAGCGTGGGATCTGACAATGTTTGCCAGAGGGATCGTATATGAGCTGAAGAGCATGGGACTGAGGAATTAGCCCTGTGGGACACCACAGGTGATCTCCTTGGGTTCAGAGGTCAAAGGTGAGAGGTGGATCCTCTGGGTTCTTCTGATGAGGAAGGAGATGATTCATCTGAGCGCGTTCCCTTCGATGTTAATGTGGTGGAGTCTTTCGATCAGTTTGTGGTGGCATACGATCCCAAAGGCTGCCGAGAGGTCGAGGAGGATCAAAGCTACTGTTTCTCCTTGGTCGAGGAGGGTTCGGATGTCGATGGTGGCTGCAATCAGGGCGGTTTTGGTGCTGTGATTGCTGCGAAAGCCAGATTGGAAGGTGTTGAATCGCTGATTCTGCTCCAGGTGTGTCATGAGTTGATTATTGATGACAATTTCCAGTACCTTCTCTGGGAATGGGAGCAGGGAGTTTGGTTGGTAGTTTCTGAGTTTGCTGGGTTTGGTGGAGGGTTTTTTGAGTGGTGGTCTGACTTCTGTGTTTTTCTGAGCATCTGGAAATGTTGTGGTGAGGATAAAGGTATTGAGTAGGGTGGTGAGTTTCTACCTGATCCCTTGGTTTCTGAGGTTGAAGATATGATGTGGGCATTGTTCTGTGGGACCTCGTGAGTGGATGGATTTCATGGTGAAAATGGTGACCTGGGTGGAGAGGATGTCCAGGTGGTCAGTGTGTGGTTCGTGTTGGTTACTGTGGTGCAATATCTATCGAGGAAGTCCGTAGGTGTGTGTTGAGGTTCAAAGTGTCTGTATATAGTTGTGATGTTGTTGTGGAAGAAGTAGCTGAGGTTGTCGCATCGCTCCTGTGAGGGTTTGATGTTATTTTTGCCGGCAGCCGGGTTGGAGAAATCCTTAACAATGGATCTATGACAGAATTTCGACAGACAGAATTTCGACCTACACAAATATCGGCGTAATTATATCGATAGCAAAAATATCGACGCCCTATGTACAACATGGTAAGTACCAAAATATCGAAAAATTAATATCGATGTTAAAAATATCGTTGTTAAATATATCGATTTTTTTGAAATTTAAAATAACATAAAAAAAACTGTAAATAATACTTATTAATTACTTAAACATATTTAAATATATGTAATAATTGTTAAAAAAAATAATAATACATATTTAATAAAAAATAAAATGATAAATCATATATAATATATAATTACTTAACAATAATTACTATTCCCACTCCAGTGGGTGCAACAGTAGGGAAAACTGAGCCTGAACACTAAAAATACCCCTTTACCCAAAAACCTAAAACTGACCCTGAACCCTAAAAATACCCCTTTACCCATAAACTGAAAACTGACCCTGAACCCTAAAAATACCCCTTTACCAAAGAACTGAAAACTGACCCTGAACCCTAAAAATACCCCTTTACCAAAGAACTGAAAACTGACCCTGAACCCTAAAAATACCCCTTTACCCAAAAACTGAAAACTGACCCTGAACCCTAAAAATACCCCTTTACCAAAGAACTGAAAACTGACCCTGAACCCTAAAAATACCCCTTTACCCAAAAACTGAAAACTGACCCTGAACCCTAAAAATACCCCTTTACCCAAAAACTGAAAACTGACCCTGAACCCTAAAAATACCCCTTTACCCAAAAACTGAAAACTGACCCTGAACACTAAAAATACCCCTTTACCCAAAAACTGAAAACTGACCCTGAACCCTAAAAATACCCCTTTACCCAAAAACTGAAAACTGACCCTGAACCCTAAAAATACCCCTTTACCCAAAAACTGAAAACTGACCCTGAACCCTAAAAATACCCCTTTACCAAAGAACTGAAAACTGACCCTGAACCCTAAAAATACCCCTTTACCCAAAAACTGAAAACTGACCCTGAACCCTAAAAATACCCCTTTACCCAAAAACTGAAAACTGACCCTGAACCCTAAAAATACCCCTTTACCCAAAATTAATTAATATTACAAATAAATTACTTCCCACCCTATTCCCCTATAAACCCACAACCCGCTCCAGTAGTAAAACATATAATTTAGTTAAAAATATACATAAATTATCAATGAATTAATCAATTAATCAATTAAAATAAATCATTGCCAATTAATATTTAATTGCAAAATAAATTAATCATTGAAAAATAATTATTTAATTACAAATAAATTACTTCCCACCCTATTCCCCTATAAACCCACAACCCGCTGTGGTAGTAAAACATATAATTTAGTTAAAAATATACATAAATTATCAATTAATTAATCAATTAATCAATTAAAATAAATCATTGCCAATTAATATTTAATTGCAAAATAAATTAATCATTGAAAAATAATTATTTAATTACAAATAAATTACTTCCCACCCTATTCCCCTATAAACCCACAACCCGCTGTGGTAGTAAAACATATTATTTACTTTTATATATTTTTAAATTATAAAAACATATTAAACACATATTATAACAATTAATTTAAATACTTAACTAATATTTCTAACACATATTAGTAAATCGAAATTACTTACATCGATATATATGCTATCGATATTAGTGATTTCGATATTACTTACCTTAGGGTCGATATTCTGGCCATCGATATTCTGGACATCGATATTCTGTCCCATCGATATTAGCAACTCGATATAAGTGTAGGTCGAAATTAAAAACTCAATATTTTGACTGTTTACCCTTAACAATGATGAAATGTTCTTTGGTGTTGTTAATTGTATTTAATGCATGCGGCAAGGGCCGTTTTCTTTGTTGCAGATAGCAGGTGGTGGTAGAGGTTGAGGGAGATCTTGAAGGCTACCCTGTTGGAGGTGTCCTTGCTGGTGCTCCATATCCTCCCCAACTGTTTGCTGTCTCGTTTCGCTGTTCTGAATTCTTGAGTGTACCAACGGTTGTGATCATTTTTGTTAATACATTGTGCCTCTGTGTGATGATTTGCGGTTGTCACGTTTGTGTGTAGCTCTCCATTGGAAGCAGTTGCATTGAGGGGCCGGGAAGCTAAACCGGGACTCATAGGGGAGGAGACGGAAAGAGCGCCCTATGATGCAGGGGGCAAGCAGCGATGAGGAAAGACCTAGGAGCATCAACACTACTAAGAAACAAAAGGGAACCTTCCCAAAACACAGGGTGAAAGAAACTAAAAGAATGTTACACATACGCAAACTGAAATAGACAAAAATCAAAGCATACAAGTAATAGGCCACTGCTCCATGGGAGGTAACAAGACACAAGAAGAAGGGACACAAACCGTAGATTACCCACATTCAGGCAAGCTTTTGGGAAGGACATGCGAAGAAACAAATCAAAAGCAACAGATGAGTTAAAGCCCACAAAGACTAGCACAACAGGGAAGGGCAAGGGGAGAAGCACTCAGATGATATAGAGAATCATGGAGTTCAGGGATAAAGATGTACAATGAAGAGACAGCTCGGAAACACATACAGTCTCATGGAGTGCTTAATAGTAAAGAAAAAAGTAGTGCTTGAAAAGCAAGCAGTGGGGGAAGAGGAGATGCCAAATCAAATTGTAAAGAGGCAAATCTCTATGGGAGGGACAACAACAAGATTGGCAAGCTGAAAAAGAAATGAGCAGACAAATTAACGTGACAGGAAAGGCAACAGTAGTAATCCATGTGTGGGCTGCAAGGCCCTATATGTACTTGGTGAACACAGTGCAGTCAACCCCATTCCCAAAAACAATTCCTTCCAATTAAGTTCAAAAATATTTGTTACAAAGACACAGTCAATTATTTCACAATTGGTTTTCACATTTTAAATCATAAAAGGACTCAGTTGTCAACCTTGACTTCTTGTCACTGACTTCATGCTTATTTAAAAGTCCATGCTCATAAATGTAGCTGATTACAAAATGGAGAAGCCAGATTATTTCACGAGAAGTGGTAATTAATCTCAAAGTCCATACTACTGCGGAATGATGCCAATGTTTTTTAATCATGCTATATGGCAGTTTCCTATTGTTGTCCAGGCTTTTTGGCCCATGAACATTTCCAAGGGTTTATCAGGACAGTCTCAAACACTTGTGAAAGAAACTATATAAACTATATGTATCTATTTGTAGCTTGTATGCCAAAAAGACATAGCGTAACACTCCAATATCTACATCAAAAGTAGTTTGTATTTACAAGCAGCACTATCAATACTGAAAAATACTTCATGTGAATTGAACTATTATTAACATTGCACCAAGAGTTTAATCACATTGTTGAAATTAATTCAAAGTTTAGATATACCACATAGTGCAGTCAAATCTATTCCCAAAAACAATTCCTATCTATTAAGTACACAAATATTTGTTACAAAGACACAATACATTATTTCATAAGTGTTCTTCACATTTTAAACCTTAAAATGACTGAATTGTCAACATTGACTTTTTGTCCCTGACTTCCTGTTTTATGAAAAATTTCCATGCTCATAACTGCAGCTGATTAGAAAATGGAGAAGCCAAATTATTTCATGAGATTTGGTAATTTTTCTCAAAGTCCATACTACTGCGAAATGAGTCCAATGTTTTAATCATGCTGTATGGCAGTTTCCTAGTGTTGTCAATGCGTTTCAGCCCATGAAGATTTCCAAGGCCTTATCAGGACAGTTTCAAAGACTTGTGAAAGAAACAACATATATCTATTTATATGTGGCTTGAATACCGAAAACACACAGCACAACACTCCAATAGCTACATCAAAAGTAGTTTGTATTTACAAGTAGCAGCATCATCAATACTGAAAAATACTTAATGCGAATTGAACTCTTATTAACAATGCACCAAGCGTTTAATCAAATTGGTAAAATTCATCCAAAGTTTATATACACCATATAGTGCAGTCAAACCTATTCCCAAAAACAATTCCTATCTATTAAGTACACAAATATTTGTTACAAAGACACAATTCATTATTTCATAAGTGGTTTTCACATTTTAAACCTTAAAATGGCTGAATTGTTAACATTGACTTCTTGTCCCTGAATTCATGTTTTATGAAAAAGTCCATGCTCATAACTGCAGTGATTACAAAATGAAGAAGCCAAATTATTTAATCAGAAGTGGTCATTTTTCTCAAAGTCCATACTACCGCGAAATTAGTCCAATGTTTTTAATCATGCTGTATGGCAGTTTCCTAGTGATGTTAATGCTTTTCAGCCCATGAAGATTTCCAAGGCCTTATCGGGACAGTCTTAAAGACTTGTGGAAGAAACTACACATATCTATATGCGACTTGAATACAGAAAAGACATAGCATAACACTCCAATAATTACATCAAAAGTAGTTTATATTTAAAAGCAGCATCATCAAAATTTAGACTTGTAAAAGACCAGTATGGATCCCAAGGCAAATAACCAGGAATAATTTGCCTTATTGGTGAAATCTTGTGTTAAAAATGTAACAGACCACACTGTCCAAGACTGGGTATAATGTTTGCCAAGCGCAATAATGCCAAATACTGGGGGGCTGCGGAGATACCCAAGTTTAGAGACTGCTGCACAGATTTAGATGCGGCTATGTTGGCGGAGAGAGTGGTATACCTGCACCGAGGTTGTCCACGGAAATGGGATAAAATCTGGGGTGCCTGGAATGAATACAGAGGGCATTTGTGTGATCCTCCAAGGCCAGCTGAGGACAGTGATTCTGAACTTTAGTTGGGAGGGGTGGGGGGCTATGGGACAGTACCGATGGATTTGGAACAATGTTATTTGAATGTTTTGAAAAGTGTATGGACAATGCCTTGCAAAATGCCTTACTTATCGTGCTATGTGTGTACCACCTATCTATCAGAAGCCCTCTTATTATTGTTAATAAAAACAATAAAATTATTTATTTTTTTTAAATGTAACAGACCTGAAAAAGATTGTGATGTGCATCCCCTAGCATGTGAAGTGTCTAGCTTAGTGGTCCTATTATTCTCAGATTGAGGCTATAGATCGTTGAGGGCAGGCATATTCTGTACCTGTATTTTTTAATTGCAGAGTATGTTGGTTGGTAAAATAACAGGCAAATCACCTGTTTATTGAGATCAAAACAGATGAATTAATAAAGCTATCTCATTAGCGCTGTGTGAAAACAAAACAATAGTACGGTACTGTTACTCTCTGATTTCAGCTCTTGATACCATAGTTCTTGTGATGAAAGATCAGACGGAGTATTGAGGTAGATGTCCTCGGCGAAAAAGCCTGTGAACTGTTTCAAACAGATTTACTAAAGCATGGTGGCTACAACCAAGCAATGCATTGTGAGCAAACCGGCATTGCATCAGGGATTAAGAGGAAGTCACCCAGGGGCGGCTCCTCCGTTTGAGTGGAGGAGCAACACCCCCACATAAAAAAAAACAAATCCCCAGAGATGAAAAATAAAATGGTAATTAATTGCTGTTTGATTTTTCAACCACCGTCCCAAGCCCAGCAACAGGATGGAGGCGGGGCCGCTGCTAAGTGACAGCAGTAGGGAGGAAGGTGTGTTGGTATTGCTCTGTTTTATGTGTGCATGTCTTTTGGGACGGCCATTTTGCAACAGCCAGCCACACATGCGCACTTTAAATCATCTCATTAACTCAGCCTTCTTAAGAGAGATTGGTTAGAACAAGCAAAAGCCTACAGAGCTCTGTGGTGCGCCCTATTGAGGCCTATTCCACCATTCCTAGCGCTGCTGTCATGCTGACGAGAGCAGCGTCAGCACTGGCCATCAGGAGCATCTGGTTCCTGTGTCGGCGAAAGAAAAGGTCCGGAGCGAGGATGTTTCAGAGTTCAGCAAGTTTTATATTTTTTTAAATATTATTTTACATGTGCGCACTGCCCCCCTCTTCGTAGATGCTAGCTGCCACTGAAGTCACCGGGGAAAGAGCCCTCCTCTGTGAGCTCACCAGCCAGGAATGCAAAGAGGTGTGCATGATTTTACTTGTTGTCCTATTTTGCCACTGAGAACACTAAAGCCCTCATTACAAATGTGTCTGATTAGGGTGTGGTATTTACAACATGTGGTAAATATTGTTACCCCAGGATGAGCTACTTATCATGTACTCTGATTTTCCACATGAAAACAAGGCTCAACACGCGGGATTTATTTTTTAAGACACCCAGGGGCATATTACCAACGAGTAGCGATATTTATCGCTAACTAGGCTTTGCAACGATTTTTATATCGCTAAGCATCGCCGGAAATTATCGCGGAGATAACTTGCTATTAGCAACGTTTATCTCAGAAGTGATAAAAATCCTCACGCTAACTGCCAAATGAGAGATTATCGCTGGAAAACCAACGATAATCTCTCGAAGTTTGGCGTTAGCTTGATGATAGGGGCTCACAAACTTAGCCATGATATCCACCTTCCATAGGATATCATGGCTAAGTCAGGAAAATACCAGGTGTAAAAAAAGCAGCGCTAACCGTGGTTAGCGCTGCTTTTTTGTCTCTAACAGGGTTAGCGTAAAGCTTGATAATAGGAGAAATGTCACCTAGCGACATTTCTCCCAATTATTTTGCTCTGGAACGCCCACTTTGCATCTCATTAGAGATGCAAAGGGGAGTGTAGTGAAAAAGGGTGCTAACATACGAATTTGCGTGTTAGCACCCTGTTGCTGATAGGGAGATCATTTTATCTCCGCTTTCTTGGCTTTTAAAGCCAAAAAAGCAGAGATAAATCCCTTGATAATATGCCCCCCATTTCTGTATGTTTTGCATTTTTTCCAGGGCCTTACCCCCTGATAATTTTGGCCATTTTGGCCACCTGTTGGATTTTCTCACATGAAAACTGAAAGGGTGTGATAATTATCACACAACTCATAATTTTGATCCCTGGCCAAGCATGTCTTAGCACAGAGATTGAAATGTATCCCTTAACTCGTAATAAGGACCTAAGTAGTCAACCATAAGTGAGCCAAAATAAGCTTCTGACTCAAAGTAGTGTATGTCTGCAACTCCGGCTTACTGTCTGTTTGAAGCACTATGCCAGAAAATGGCTAGGCATGGTCCTAGCTGATTGCTTCCCTGTCCTCTTCTTACTGTCACTCATTCGCTCAATGTCAACCTCAGCTGAAGAGCTGCACTGAGACCAAGGATAGACCAAGCAAGGCCTGCATCGACTCCGGGTAGCATCTAGAAAGGCGCTGGTGCTGAATGGATGCCAGAAGCTGTGAAGAAGGAAGGACCTCGGTGTGCAGTAGCTCATCGAGTTCATTCTCAGGAGAGCTCAGCCGGGGCAGACCCAGCGTAGCTCTGAAATCAATTTTGCACCTCTCTTCTGTCTCTCGTTGGAGACACCTTGCAGCAACATGGCCAAAGGAGGGCTCACAGGAGAGGCATATTGTGTGGCTCCCCCAGCTGCCCTCCACTCCTGCATCTGAATGTCTTCAAGGGCAGATAGTGTGTGCCCTTTGACTTCAATGGTAAGTCAGACCCCTGATCACGCATGCTGGGGTGTTGCTGTATGTTCTCAGAAAGTGGACTTGAACATGGCTAATAGTGACAGACCTAGGCACGTGATGATGCGCTGGGCATCAACCTACTCGCATTCTGAATGCGGAAGTGTTGGATGAGGAGCCAACAGCTCTGGGACACATGCTGGGAAAACAAAAGTAAAACAAGCAAGACTGGGATAGAAGTCATGGCTACAATGCACTTGAGTTAATTTAATGGATATTTTGGCATTTGCAAAATCACAACAATCTGGGGTGTCTTTCTGAGGCTGAGGCTGCAAATTAGCCTCTAAAGATGAGGGAGCAAATCATAGAGTATGTGAATAGTCAAGTTTAAATAGCCAACTATGGGGTTTTATTTTTCCAAGCACAGTGTTTTTATGGGAATAACCTCTTCTACAACATTTTGTGTTCTCAAAGGATTTTATAAAATATATTCACTCTATTTTTGGTAAATTAATCTGGCTTATATGATAACATAAACACTCCCCTTAATCATACAAATTACATTTCTGGAATGTCTGAAAGCACTGATTTGGGAGTGTTGTTTAAAATAGTTAGGGACATTTGGTGTTCCACCGTTAAAACTCTATAATACGGGGGAATCTGTAAGCCATGTATACAAAACCTGTCTCAAAGTTTGTTATAATAGGCAGCTTGTGACACACTCAGTTGCCTATTATATATGGGATAATGTGCCATCTGACATACATTATAAGGATATTGCAAGTCTCCACAGGAGTTCCATGACCATATAGAGGAACAAGGCAGAAGGCAGCATTCCTTTATAAGGTTATGGAACTCCGAGGTGATTTCTAATATCCTTATCACATACAGTGGCAAGTTTGACAAGTTTATTTTATTATGCTTGATTAATTAAAACCGTTGCATACAAAAGATAAAAAATTTCTTGTGTTAAAAATGTTCTATAATAAATGGTTTTGCATTGTATTAAAATAGCACAAATTGTTAAAACATTCTCAGGCACATGCATCAAGCGATTTAGGAATCGCAAACGGTGCGAATCGCAAAATTCGGCCGTTTGCGATTCCCAAATCACTATTTGGGATGCATCAACCTAAAAGTGAAGAAATCGCTATTTTAGCGATTTTTTAAAGTGCGATTGCTTTTAAGGAATCGCAATTTTGCGATTCCTTAAAAGCAATGCATGAAACTTAAAAAAATTGCGATTTCGCAATTAGAGAGAAAAAATTACCATGAGGTTGGACCTCATGGTAATTTTGCGAAAAGTTAGAAATATGCAATTTTGTTCATATTTTTAACTTTCATGTTGTGCACACACATGCCCTTAGGGCATGTGTGTACACAACATATGTGCATTGTTTGATTTCAGGGGTGCAACAGGGTGTCCTTTGGACACCCCTGCACCCTTGAAATCGCAATCTCAATTTGCGATTCGCTAATTGCGATTCGCAAATTGAGATTGTCTTCCCATTCATTCCTATGGGCCTCTAGGCCCATAGGAATGAATGGGAAGGGATTCCTTAATTGCGATTCACAAAATGCTAATCGCAAATAAGGAATTCTAAGGAATCGCAATTTATTTAGCGATTTCTTGATGCATAGGCATTTGCGATTCCTTAATTGCGATTCCTTAAAAATCGCAATTAAGGAATCGCAAATGCCGAGATTGATGCATGTACCTGTTAGTACATTAGCCTTGCTCATTACTAATATTATTTTGAGTATGGTTATCCTTGTTACGATCCATTCAGTTCGTATGAGGATTAGTCTTTTTGCTGCTCTTTCCCATATTTTATTCTTTTTGCGGTTATATCGAGGAATTTCATTAGCCGGCAGTTTAGCGGAACCAGATCGAGGTTAAAGCACAACATTAGCGCTTGTCTACATGTTCTGGCTCTGTACTGATTGAAGGCTGGCTTTAACAGGGTGACCCTTATGTCTTTTAACCTGATGCAGATGCATATGACATGAATTGCATCCTCAACACCGCTGCCGCATAAGCAACACTGCTGGGCTCCTTCCTTTCTCTCCCAAGGCGGCAAAAATTGTTTAAAGGGACCAACCCCCAGTCGGAGTCCTAGGAATTTTTCCTTGATGATGATTTTTAATCCCATTTTCAGGTAAGACTGGGGTTTTAATTTGTTGTATGTATGTAGGACCATCCAGCCATGTGATCATTTTGCTAATGTTTTTTTGTCCTCGATTGCAGATAGTAAACAAGTTACCTTTGTCACCGTTTTTTTGAATGTTAAATGGTTTGACTGAACATCCCACAGCTGTCTTAAACCTAGGTGTTTAATAGATTCCTCAAGATAAATGCTTGCTGGTGTTTTTCCTGGACTGGAAAGCTCTATCCAAAGTTGGTCATTCAGGGTTCCCTTATCATCGCCCTTAATTTTGTGCCAACACTTCACAAATGCTCCCATGCGTTCAAGGGACTGTTTTTGGAGCCCAAATTCCAATCGTATTTGGGCCGGGGATACCATTATCACATACAGTGGGGGGTACTTTATGCCTTATAATACATGGTCACACCATCAGAGTGGAGAAGCTGGCTCAATGGTTAGAGCGGCAGACCCTGATGCAGAGATCAGGCCCAGGACCAGGGTTCAATTCCCGCCTTGGACTCAATCTTCCTGGACCTCATAATTATTGCCTCGGTGCCTAGTCTAATCATGGGTCTGACTCTGGGCAATAGCTTGCTTAATCTCCATAACAGCCCCAGCAGTGCTTGGATGCCTGGCTTCTTCACCTTGGGGGTGCCCAGGAGTGGACATCTCACAGGAAAGCCAGGAAGGGTTCCACAGCGGTATGAATACAGCGCTACGAGACCTCTGGGTAGAAGGCGCTATATAAATACAAACACATTTACAAGAGAGAGCATGTTTGGAAACATGAAGAATAAAAATAGAATCTCTAGTGCAATATTAAAACATCAAAAAGCTTTTAGATGTTCGCTGCAAAAAGATATTAGAAGAATTTTAATACATTACTTTTTAAAACATTTACATTAAAGTGCTAATCATGAAGGTATTAAGTTGTTTATCAAAAAGGTGATGGTGTGATTCATACTATATGGAATGAAGTACCACCCTATATTGCAAGTCACCTCGGCGTTCTATATTATTTGGCCTTTGACTTCGTTCCTCTATATGGTCAAGGAACTCCTCAGTGATTTGCAATATCCTTATAATGTACGGTAGGGGATACTTTATTCCATATATAAAACACACCACTATAGTTACCATGATAAGCATGGCTCAAATCCACCCGAATGACTTACCACACTCACCTATAGTAACTCAGTAAGAAGTCAGCCGGACA
Source organism: Lissotriton vulgaris (assembly GCF_964263255.1). NCBI lineage: Eukaryota > Metazoa > Chordata > Amphibia > Caudata > Salamandridae > Lissotriton > Lissotriton vulgaris. The sequence continues at coordinate 938,301,182 of NC_141699.1, forward strand.
GTGGAGAAGAATAAACAGAGTAATTTTATTAGGCCACAAACTCCCATATGAGAGGGCCCTGTCCGACCTCACCCCTAAGAGTGCGCCGAGAGGACTAACTCATATCATCACAGCAATACATTATAACATGGTACAGTGAATTAGGGTACGCCCCTTCTGGAAAATTACTGAAACCCAGGCAGAGGAACAATAGCATCATACAAGAGGCATCTGCACCTGCAGGGGATACATTTGCTATCTTTGCCCAAGGCCGCAGAGCTGAGCCTCAGCGTCTCTGGGGCATGAGAACACCACTGATAAGAAACTTGTTAGTTTCGGCCACAGTTAGCCGAGAAACGAAAACTGCTGCATTAGTGATTTTCCTATTCCTACGAGAGGGGTGGATGAGCGAGTGCGACTCGCAGGCACAGAGGAATACACAAAATGGAGGCACACGAGCTAAGCTAAGGAAGCCAAATATCATCACACATATAAATGAATAATCACATAAGTAGTAAATATAACGCAAAAACGTATGTGTATACTTCATCAGTTAGACACATGATGCTAACTTGCATATGTAGATAGTGATGGGTGGGGCATCGAAAAGTGAATTCTATCAACCACTGACACAGAGACTGGGCATGTCCCATATTGGCTAGACAAATTGTTTTTTTTACTTTTACTCCACTTTCTCACTCTCAGTGTTTTCTGAGCCTGAATGCAGAAACTATGCAAACTAATCAGTTCGTTTGGAGCAAGAAGCTTTCCTAGTGGCACCTCAATATCTTACTGTTCATGTACCTTATCAAGGAAAAGCCCCCCCATGCCCCCTCTCCCCACATACACACACAAGGGTCTACTGTAACCTCTGCATAGCTTTATGTTTATTTATTGAATTTTCCATAGTAGCACCTGGCTTGAAGGGTGTTGGAACAATCTTCAGATAAAGCATTTACAGTAGATTGGAAGTAGATGCAGTGTAAACACATCTTTAGAGACAGGCGAGTGTACATATAACGCTGTAAAGAAAAGCTGGAACATGTTCAAGCACATAAAGGATCAGTGACATTGTAAATAAAAAAATAGGGAGGACAGGTCTGCACAAGGGCAGAAGTTCACAAGGTATAATCGTGAACGATATATGACAACAATTAATCTGCAACACTTTCCTGAAATAATTTAGGATCACTTGACAAGCAAAGATAAGTGACATGCCTTTTCATGTGGAGAGAATTCCAAACTAATATTGGAGAACATGTAGGTTACAATTATGAATACAAAAACACAGAGTAAGTCTAAAGTGGTCAAACTTAAATACATTCTTTTTTATCTGTTATATTAGTGTTGAGAAGAGGAACCTCCAAATAACAAATACAGGGTCATGCTAGTATCCAAAGGTCAAGCATGAGCATAACTAGTTGAAACCACATCTAAGACATTTTTTAATGCATGTGTCAGAAGGCCACATGGCAGCAGGAGTTACTGGTCCCAACTGAGGGTGTTGAGGCCTTTTACTCCTGATGTCCTAGGGCTAGACCTACAATGGTTTCTGAGTAACTGGGCCAAGTACCCCTTCAGCACTTGACTCTCAGGAATAGCATGGTCCAAGCAGTCCAAGGCTCCCTGAGGGGGGATGTGTGGCTACAGACCAGTAAACACAGGTTCACAACTCAAAATGCATGCAGCAGCAGCCATTAATCATTGTCCAACCAAATGCTTACTATTATGAAAAAAGGGAAGTATTTTTTTTTCTACCGCTAACCAGTCAAAGGAAAAATATGTCATTTTACAAGCAACTAAACAGCCCTCCTTAGATTGGGACTCCAGTGTTTCATTAGACAACCCGCCCGGGTCCCACTCCCTCCTCTCTTCAAGTGGTATTGGTTAGTCTCCATTCCCTATAGGCCACATCCAAGTTAGTCCCCACCAGTAGTCCGAGTCTCAAGAGTCAAGTATGACTCTGTTTTTAAAGTCAATAATGTTACAGGCTGCAGCGCTAATTAGCAGCTAATTCCACTGTGCCGAATGGGCCCAAATCAGTTTCACCCGCACCTCACAAGATCAGAGTGACCAGAGCTGCTGAGTGGCAGAAGCAGATCCAGGTAAGTTTGCTGAATGCAGCCAGAGAGATTTGCACTGATGGCCGAAAAATCCTCACACATGGTCATGCCTCTATGGTGGTCCGATGCTCTTGACAACTCCTCTCTACAGGGTAAGACTCTCTGATTCCTTCTGCAATAGTGGTCCAGTGGGGAGGGAGGGGGTGATACAAAGCTCATAGTGCAAATCTTTCAGCTTGGGTAGGTGAACAGGGGCCCACAGGCCTAAGTTTTCTTAGCTCTGACGCCGAACAGGTGACCCGTCTTGCTGATCCCGGTGACCCCCTCTCGCATATGGGGTCACCGTATCCTGATAGTACATGGGCACCATCCTAATCAGCACATTGAAGTCCTCGGCCATGGCACCTGCTGGCATACGGGATCACTGCCCACTACTGTGCATGGGCTACAGACTTTACTACATGGCAGTCGTCTCACAGCAGCCCATCCTGGTACACAGGGTTACCTCTTCCCACTATGGTCAGGCACCAGCCCAATCAGCGCAGCGATGCACATGGCTCAATTCATGGGGGCCCTCCTCTAGCAAAAAAGGGTTGTCAGCTTTGTTCTGCACATAGGCATCGCCCTGATCAGTGCAACAGATGTCTCCTCTCACCTCGCAAATAGAGTCCACTTGACAGGGCTCTCCCACTAGACCTTCTCCCTTTAACGCTTTCTTCTCCCTTACAGGTCACGCTAGTCTTGGCAAGCATGGAGGTGCTGGTGCTTCAGGCTCTAGAGCAGGTGGTTTTGGATTCCCTGGATGATGTCCCCTCACCCAGCAGGGAGGCTAGTAACCCTAGGCCCACTGTCCTGTTCAGAGGCAGAAGTCTGCAGAGCTTCTCTTCCTCACACACCCGATCTGGCTGCTTGGCAGTTGACGATTTATTGTCCATTTCCGATACCAAATGTAATTTAGAATCTGAGCCTTTGAAGTTTATTTTGGGGGTCTGCTTCTTTTGAAGTGCCCACTTCTCTGCTCTCTCCTTCCTCTTGACAGTAATCTGATAGTCCCAAAACACAGGCCATAGGCGGGACTAAAGCCCTGGATGTCAGCCACAGTGATATGTGTATCAAAAGTTTATCTGAGGGCCTCAGCCCTACTCTTTATGATTCTCTTATCGGCCCTATGTTATTCATTTGATGTCCCCAGGCCCCTTCTATGAATGGAAGAGCATCTTTTGAAGTGTACTGAAGACCCTTCCTCCAGTGTGTCCCACCCAGCTTACAGGAATGCAGCAATACACAAATCTGTCTGCGGGGGATTCCTTTACCTCGCCTGCTCATGTTCCTGCATTCAACCCTGGGTCTCCTAAAATGGAACTCATAGTTTCTATGTATTGAACCATTCACGGGCACACATACACCAAGCACATGCATATAGCATACACACACTACACATCACTGCATCCTTTATGTATTTTACCATTCACGGGCACACATACACTCAGCACATGCATATAATAATCATACAATACACAGCACTGCATTGTCCCCGTATTGCACCACTCACAGGCACACATACACCCAGCACATGCATTCCATACACATATTGTGGAGAAGTGTGGCTCAATGGTTAGAGCAGCAGACCCTGATGCAGAGGTCTAGCTCGGGACCAGGGTTCAATTCCCTGCCTCGGCGGGTCTTGGGCTCAAAATTCCATGGACCTGATAATTCTCGCCTTGGTGCCTATTCCAATCATGGAGTCCCACTCTGCAACTCTAGGCAATAGCTTGCTTAATCTCCACAATGGCCCCCACAACACTAAGGATGCCTTACCTCCACCTTGGGGGTGCCCAGGAGTGGATGCCTCACAGGGAAAGCCAGGAGGGGTTCCACAGCGGTATTTGTACAAGCGCCTTGAGACCCTTGTGGGTGAGTAGTGCGCTATGCAAAATATCAATTTATAATTTTTACTGTGCAGCACGACTCACCAAATTGATGTAGGCCAAGGGTGAGTAAGCACATAGCAGCAGAACTTTAATTGAGTGAGCCTGTAGGCCTTACTCCAGTGACACAGGTAAAAAGGAGCAGTTTACTGCCACAGATCACTACACTGTATGCTGCCACTACCGCACTCATGATGCGGGTTAGCACTTTGGGTGCCCCTCTCAGTCTAACAAGACCACAATTCGTGAGACAGGCCTAAGCTATGACGCACAGCCATGATTCATGTTCACCCATGAGAACAAAAATCAGCATTATGGATCCAGGCATCATTGCATTTGGGGCACACGGGGCAAGGGTGCACATTCATCACCATGTGAGAGACTTGCATCCCAACACCAAGCAACTTGTAGTCAATTCAATTCATAAACTTTATTCGGTTTTACAATAAAAACCATAAAAAATGCACAACAATAATACAGTTAAAACAATAAAAGAGTGCCAGAGTTGCAATAAAGGACAGGGTAATAAATAATTATAAAAAAGGTCAGAGGAAGGCATACATTATTGGTCCAAGTAGTTCCTGTAATTAACACAAGCTTTTTAAAAACCCACTATAAAAGTTAAACAGTCTTCCTTCAATAAATGCAGATACATCAGTGCGGGTCGAACCTGGTTAAAATTCAATCTTTTTAAAATTGGGACCAGGAAATGTTTTCGAGGGAAAGCAAAAAATTACATAAAAACATAAAATGTAGCATATCCTGCGGAGACTGATTCTCGCAGCCGCAGGAAGCTGTCACCATACCTCTAAAAGAACATGTGGATCTGGCAAGTAGGAGGTCAAAGAGGTTCAACCGAAACCTGGTTAGTAAAAATTTATTGTGCGTAGACAGAGACCCCATAAGGTATCTGTCCTAGGTGTTGTTTTTAGCATAATGTGTGTGCGCACACTGGATTTCTCAACCTCCTTGGCTTCCCTTTCCATATTCCTCTCTAGTAAAAAGGCTACCTTAATTGCTTCCACGTCCTTCTTTACAATACAGTCAGGATTAGAGAATAGTTCCCCCCGCCCCAACCTTTCCAGACTTCTCTTCACGTAATTCAGCCACGGGATACATGCTGAGTTATCAAGAGCCAAACAATCTCTTAAAATTAAATGAGTAAGGGGGATATCTATATTCAACCAGCATTTTATCCAACAGGTAAGTGGTCGCAGAGATATTAGGTCATTTAAATATGGGACCCCTAATTCCTCGTGGGCCACCATGTTAGAGGTGCCCCGAGGAACACATAACAGGCGCTTCAAAAAGTCATTTTCCGATATTTGAAGGGACTGTCCTGCAGTATAGCCCCATAGCTCACTGCCATAAGAGGCTATTGACAAACTTTGAGCTTTATACAGTTGCAGCATGGCCCCTGTGGGCTTCTTCCCTATTTTAGACGAAACATTTTAAATTGCCGAGTTCCCTTTTGTTTTCTGCAATAATGGGCCCCAATTCATCTTGTCATCAAAAAAGACCCCTAAATAGGAGAACACGTTGGTACATGGAATCTTAGAGTCTCCCACTTGAAATTGATCATTCTTCCTGTGCCTCTGCCCCACCTGCATAGCATATCATTTAGAATTGTTAATCAACAAATCTCTATCTAGCATGAAGCTTGAAAAAGCAGATAAAAGTGGTTGTAACCCGTTTGCGGTCCTAGATATAAGAACGGCGTCCTCCGCATAGAGAAGAACGGGAATCCCACGCCGTCCTACTCTCGGGTAATCTGCACCAGTAGCCCTTAAAACTTTATCCAAGTCATTAATATAAAGATTAAAAAGAAAGGGAGCCAGTATAAAACCTTGCCGGACTCCCTTTTTAATGTTAAAATCCCTTGTGACCCGCAAACCCTGGGAAAACCTAATATTGGTTTTGGTGGACTTGTGCATGTCCTCCAGGAAGTTAACAATACCATTATCCACCCCCATGGCCCTCATGGACTGCCACAGCCTCCCCCTGTTAACACAGTCAAAGGCTGATGACAGATCCATGAAGGCCAACCTGCAACGGTATACTTGCTCAATATCAAGAGCAGATTAAGACATTGAGCTATAGTAGACCGACCCCGCACAAAACCGTATTGAACCTCCGACAGGATCATCTGTTCCTCAGCCCACAGTGTCAGTCTCTGCAGTAGGACACGCCCCGCCACCTTTACCACAGAGTCATTTAAGGAAATCGGTCTATATCATAATGTGCTATTTCTGTCGCCTTTTTTAAAGACAGGGATTATTGAAGATGTTTCCCAAGACTCAGGACAGCCGTATTGTGCTGCCGCGTTAAATACCTGTTCTAATATCGGGGCCCAGAACAAAGGATCTGATTTAAAAAGATCTGGGGGATCCTATCCGGTCCTGGTGCTTTACCCACCGTTATTCCCATTATTCCTTTCAGGATTTCACCCATCTCAAATATCATTCCTTCCTCATAGGTGTCATGTGGTTCCCTATCATGATGCCCATTCCTAATATCAAACATAGATTCAAAATGTGTTACCCACTCCACCTCGGTTACGTATGATTCAAGCGCCTCCCCCCCTTTCTGCATAAACAGAGGCCAGTGCACAATACCCCAGAACTTTGAACTATTTCTAAGGGTGCTAGATTCAAATAAGTCCTTCCAAGCTTCTTCTTTTAATGCTTCCTTTCGAGTGGCGAGGGCCGCCTTGTACCCCCTACGACAGTTTAGAACCTCAGTTTGAATTCTGTTTTTTTTGACAATGCCTCCCTCAACATTTTTGCAGCTTTGGTGCAATGATGGTCAAACCATCTGGGTCCCAGCCTAGCATTTCCTTTCACTGGAGTGGATAAAGGCATAGACACCTTATGTGAGATGATGTTATAAGCCTTTAAGTTCTCTATTGGCGTAGATCGCTCCTCTAAACAGAGGGACAATTCAACGCTACGAACTGACTTACCCTCATTGTAAAATAGTTCAGGCGTTACTTGGGACCATTTTAATCTGCGCCTGCCATCAGCTAAGCGTAGTATGCCCTTATTTGCTTCCACTACACCCTTATCTGCCAATAATCCTGACAAGTACAGTTTTAGGAGATTATGATCACTAAATTCACTCCATGAGACTTTAAAGTTCTTCACAGAAGATTGTAATGGAGATGAAATTAAAATGTAATCTATAAAGGATCCCTTCCCCTGGCCCTTAAATGTGGGCATGGTAAAATTGCTGCAAGGGGCAGTTAAGGACAATATGGCCATCAGATCTAAATCATTGATCATATCATTTAGCATCTCGCCTTGAGTCGAAGGCTCGAAGTGGAACCCATGTATTAGAGGGCAGCCTAGTTCTACCAAACAGGCCATATGAGGGTCACCACATGGGTGTACATTAAAATCACCAGCTACCAGGAGGCTATGAAGGCTAGCACTCAATGCTTGTTTTATAGCATCACCCAGCGCAGATACATTGCTACCCTCAGCTGGGGAAGAAAAAGAATTATAACAATTTACAATTCCCCAACTCATACCACCTTTACAGGCCCTTATCACCTGGATATGAGGATGAGAAATAGGCATTGGCTGTAATTTACAGTTAATTGCTACAGAAATATAAGTGGCCAGTCCACCTCTATGTCTCCCGCTCCTGGATGGTCTGGCTGGAACAAAAAAGGCTTTATAGCCATCCAGGAATAGGTCATCATCAGGAGACCACGTTTCCTGCAGGCAGATTACCAGAAATTGTTTAACGAAAGCTACCCACCTGGGATCCTGTAATTTCTGTGCTAGCCCCGCTATGTTCCACGATAGGAAGTTATTAAGGGGGTCCCTTGATGGTTCTGAGGTTACATCCCCTTGAACCTGGGTCAATTTCCCCTGCTCTGCTCCTATTAAATTGTGATCCTCCAGTCAATCACATTCTTCCAAGCCAGACAGGGTTTCAAACCTGTTCTGTAGGGCTAAACTATGATTAATGTCAAACGTCCTATCTACAGGTATCAGTGGGTGGGCTTGAGGAATGGAGTGGAGACTGGAGTATGGTCTTACACTGTCGCCCCTTGCTGTTAAAACCTCCTTACCAACCATTGTTGCAGCCCTGCTATTAGATGGCATATAGAAAAAATCCAAGGGAAGTATCTTAATTACGGAGCCCACCTGCGGGGTCAGACTGATATCCCTAGCAAATAGTCTCCCGGCTGTATGAGGGTTATCAAAGTTTATAATGATACAGTCACCCACTCCTTGTTTGCGCAGGCCCCCTATCCAGTTAACGCTACGAGCTATAAGAATGTTATTAAGTATACGCTGGCCAATCGTGATATTTTGTGTAAACCAGTGATGTATTTTGTTGAGAAGCTGGTCATAGTCTTCCCTCTCACATTTCACTCTTCAGCAGACTCAACCCACCTGTCATTTTTCCAGTAAATAAAAATAAAGCATGTGGCATTAGTCTCCACCTACACTAACTCACTTAAATGACAACCCAATGGTAGACTTGAAAGCTAGAAACCACATTTCCTATTTCTTATCCACTAGGAGTCCCTCATCATTGATGTGCTGCTTTGACCAGGCAAGTTGGAGACTCTTATCTCCACTCTGTGACAGCTGTAACCCAGCAAATATCTGAAGGCATACCTCCCCTGCATACAATGTGGAGATATTCTATTACTTCTGTGGAAAACCCTAAGGCTCAGGTGTCCATGCAACAAAAATGTACACAACAAAAACAGCAACAAGTTGTGAGCATCTGCCACGGAGGAACCACTGCAATGCGAAACTAACAATTGATGGCAAGAGTTGAGTTTGCAAGATTACTCGAAGTTATCATGGACACAATGCTCGAATCCTGGGTTTATATCTAAAATATTTGTTTTCAGGTATGTTAATTCAATTGGATCAATTGAAGTGAGCAGGAATACAATTACTAGGAAACCGAGGACTGGAGCACTCCTTTCTTGGTGACATGGAGTTTTCTGGCAACCGTTGCAAGATAAATGAGACTAGTTGCTGCCAAACAGTGACATGGGCAAATCCAATGTTACTTCAGATGCAATGAGTGCTACAATACTGCTACAAGTAACCGTCTGTATCAGCTTTATCTCCAGGAGTAAACGAGATGTTTCCTTCCATGGATAAGGATGTGCTAAGAAACAGCGGGCCCGTAATGTAGCCATAGTCTAACAAGAAATGTAACATTGATACAGCATAACTTATTTTCAATTATGCTGACCTAGATATTGGTGTTAAGTTAAAGCTTGAACTGATTACACAACCAACTGTATGGGGGAATAGAAAAAAATGTCACAATGGCTGAAAAGCAGTGTGCCAGAAACATCAGTAGCAGACGTACCAGACGTACCAGACAGGGCATCTGTATATTTGAGCAATCTAAATAGATAGTGTGCCAGAAACTCACAAACAGAACAAGAATATGAATAATTGTAAAGAATATGAGAAGATTTGAAAATCTGGCTAGAGGGAAAATCTGAGATTATTGGAAAGAGAAAAGGGATATAGTCACAGGACTTTCTTCCCGCAGGGAATCACAACGCGGTCGTTACAACAACCGCGTTGTGATTCTGCATACCATTACTCCGCAAGTCAGAACAACGACTTGTGGAGGGGGGGCGCTGTATGTTGGAATAGTATAATTTACTATTCCAACTCCAGTCTGTGCAGACACTAATGAAGGTGTTGTAGGGTGCTCTATTGTACAAAGAAATTAGAAGGCAACCATGTATTTCAATAACAATTGCATAATACTCTATTATTCTTGGGGCATCCAGACCAATGACCAAAAAACCCAGAGTATGTTCAAGAGCATTACATTTATTGTATCAAAAAACAATAAGTATGTTTATATTGATCTAGATGCAAAATGTACTATATACTTCTTCTAAAACATGCCATCTGTGCTGTTTATCAAAGATATCTCAGACATACTATCATACATCTCTATTCATTCTTCTATATTCAACAATGCCTCACCACTGTGTGATATTTCGATATCCATACATACATACAACATGCCTTTATTTTTTTAAATAATAAAGGCTTAAATGGCAGCTAATCAATAAAAATAATTCTTAGATTTAATTTTAACATAAAGTCCAAAAACCTTACTATTTAATGTTGTGAATTAACAGTCTCTATACATTGTATTCGTCTGACTTCTGTGAACAATACTGAAACTTTGAGGGATGTATAATTCATTCGGTTTTATCTATCATGGCTGTATAATCCAATCTCCTACACACATTTTGGCTAAAAGCCTTCACCAGGAAGCCATATATTTGAAAAACAAATCATGTTACTCATCTATGAATCTGTCCTAGAACAATATCTATTTAGATTGCTCAAATACACAGATGCCCTGTCTGGTACGTCTGCTATGGATGTTTCTGAGGGATATAGAATACGACTGAATAACAACTCAGACTTGCCTGGTGGGTAACGGCTCTGAGCCTTTCAAGATTATTTACAGTTGACAATCTTGGCCATCTGTTTCAGCTGCCTGTGAATGGTTTGACGCCGTAGTTCTTGCCAGTAGACTAAGAGCAGGTATGGTGCGTCCCCGTGAGGGTCTACCCAGTCAAAATTTAGAGTGTCGCTGTTGTTGTAAGGTCCTCTATACAGGAGATGCTTTCCACCTAAACTTGGGAACTACCCAGAGTTCTCTGCTTCTTTATGTGTCACATGCTATCCTGCAAGGGTATTGTTCTGACTTTTACTGGGTGCTCCCTTGTTTTTGGACAAAGCTAAACCTTTCTTAAGAGCTATAATGATAGCACAACATGTGTCAGGGGTTGCTTTTACTCATTTCAGGTTGGCTTGGATGGTATTTTACCAATCAAAAGCTGTAATACTCTGCCTGGAGTGATAACTGGTTTTTGTCATTTTACAGCTAGGCATGGATGGCACTGTGCTTATCCTATGCTATAAGAATTTGCGATAGAAATGGCAAAAGACTTTGTCCCTTTCTATCTCGGTGTGGATAGCACTGTGCTAATCTTATGCTTAAAAACTTTGATAGAAAAGCCGAAATTTGAGGTAAGCTAATTCAGGCTGTAGCTAGTGTTGTAGGGAGCTCCTTACAGGGGCTGCTCTCCACCCAAACTTTGGAACTACCCAGAGTTCTATGTTTCTTTTCTACATAATTTATGCGCACTCTATGCCTGTAAGGGTATTGTTTTGACTTATACTGGATGTTTCCTTGTGTCTGGACAAAGCCAAACCTCTCTGAAGAGCTATAATGATAGCGAAACAGGTGTCAGGAGTTCCTTTTACTCATTTCAGATTAGCCTGAGTGGTATTTTATCAATCCAAAGCTGTAATACTGTGCCTGTAGTGGTAAATGGCTTTTGTCATTTTAAAGATCGGCATGAATGGCACTGTGCTAACCCTATGCTTAACCTCTTCAATGCTAATGACAAGGGTAACTCGTCATGCACTGCCCATTCATTTCAATGGAAATCTCATTATATGTGCTGAGCACCCTTAGCGTCCAAGTGATTAAAGACTTTGCTATAGAAATGGCAAAATACTTTGCCCATTTCTGTCTTGGCATGGATGGCACTGTGCTAATTCTATGCTTAAAATCTTTGATAGAAAAGCAGACATTTGAGGTGAGCAAATTCAGAATATTGCTTGTATTGCAGGGTGCTCTATACAGTAGCTACTTTCCGGCTAAGCTTACGAACTACTCAGAGTTCTCTGCTTTATTAGGTACTCTATGCCTACAATTATATATATATATATATATATATATATATATATATATATATATATATATATATATATATATATATATATATATATATATATATATATATATATGCCACACACAAAGAGTTACCCCCTTGGAAGAGCCATCACGCAGGTAAGTATTGCCAAAGGATTTTATTTCAGGAAGGCTGCTCCGTTGAAAGTATGTCCCACACAGCACGTAGTTCTGTAGCTGAGCCTGACGCGTTTCGTGCGCTCTGCACTTTGTCAAAGGCTGGAAGCGAGTAGGTAACCACAGGCAGCAGTGTACTTCTTAATTACTGGAGACCCACCCCAGTGGGCGTGGCCGCTTCGCACGGCCTTCTGGACTCCGAAGTTTCACGTAGTATTGCCTGAGTGAGCCTGCCGAGGGAACCTCTGTATTAAAAGTTAATCATCCAAGTGGATTGCTAGAGCGAGCCCACACTTCCAAAGCAGCACATGTTTGCCTTCGAGTCCGGCACCTGCGCCCAAATTGCGTGCACCACCTGGCGTCGCTGGGTCCATTTTGAGCGGACGGGCTTCTTCCACGGCCGGGACAGCCGTAATTTATGCCACACACAAAGAGTTACCCCCTTGGAAGAGCCATCACGCAGGTAAGTATTGCCAAAGGATTTTATTTCAGGAAGGCTGCTCCGTTGAAAGTATGTCCCACACAGCACGTAGTTCTGTAGCTGAGCCTGACGCGTTTCGTGCGCTCTGCACTTTGTCAAAGGCTGGAAGCGAGTAGGTAACCACAGGCAGCAGTGTACTTCTTAATTACTGGAGACCCACCCCAGTGGGCGTGGCCGCTTTGCACGGCCTTCTGGACTCCGAAGTTTCACGTAGTATTGCCTGAGTCAGCCTGCCGAGGGAACCTCTGTATTAAAAGTTAATCATCCAAGTGGATTGCTAGAGCGAGCCCACACTTCCAAAGCAGCACATGTTTGCCTTCGAGTCCGGCACCTGCGCCCAAATTGCGTGCACCACCTGGCGTCGCTGGGTCCATTTTGAGCGGACGGGCTTCTTCCACGGCCGGGACAGCCGTAATTTATGCCACACACAAAGAGTTACCCCCTTGGAAGAGCCATCACGCAGGTAAGTATTGCCAAAGGATTTTATTTCAGGAAGGCTGCTCCGTTGAAAGTATGTCCCACACAGCACGTAGTTCTGTAGCTGAGCCTGACGCGTTTCGTGCGCTCTGCACTTTGTCAAAGGCTGGAAGCGAGTAGGTAACCACAGGCAGCAGTGTACTTCTTAATTACTGGAGACCCACCCCAGTGGGCGTGGCCGCTTCGCACGGCCTTCTGGACTCCGAAGTTTCACGTAGTATTGCCTGAGTGAGCCTGCCGAGGGAACCTCTGTATTAAAAGTTAATCATCCAAGTGGATTGCTAGAGCGAGCCCACACTTCCAAAGCAGCACATGTTTGCCTTCGAGTCCGGCACCTGCGCCCAAATTGCGTGCACCACCTGGCGTCGCTGGGTCCATTTTGAGCGGACGGGCTTCTTCCACGGCCGGGACAGCCGTAATTTATGCCACACACAAAGAGTTACCCCCTTGGAAGAGCCATCACGCAGGTAAGTATTGCCAAAGGATTTTATTTCAGGAAGGCTGCTCCGTTGAAAGTATGTCCCACACAGCACGTAGTTCTGTAGCTGAGCCTGACGCGTTTCGTGCGCTCTGCACTTTGTCAAAGGCTGGAAGCGAGTAGGTAACCACAGGCAGCAGTGTACTTCTTAATTACTGGAGACCCACCCCAGTGGGCGTGGCCGCTTCGCACGGCCTTCTGGACTCCGAAGTTTCACGTAGTATTGCCTGAGTGAGCCTGCCGAGGGAACCTCTGTATTAAAAGTTAATCATCCAAGTGGATTGCTAGAGCGAGCCCACACTTCCAAAGCAGCACATGTTTGCCTTCGAGTCCGGCACCTGCGCCCAAATTGCGTGCACCACCTGGCGTCGCTGGGTCCATTTTGAGCGGACGGGCTTCTTCCACGGCCGGGACAGCCGTAATTTATGCCACACACAAAGAGTTACCCCCTTGGAAGAGCCATCACGCAGGTAAGTATTGCCAAAGGATTTTATTTCAGGAAGGCTGCTCCGTTGAAAGTATGTCCCACACAGCACGTAGTTCTGTTGCTGAGCCTGACGCGTTTCGTGCGCTCTGCACTTTGCCAAAGGCTGGAAGCGAGTAGGTAACCACAGGCAGCAGTGTACTTCTTAATTACTGGAGACCCACCCCAGTGGGCGTGGCCGCTTCGCACGGCCTTCTGGACTCCGAAGTTTCACGTAGTATTGCCTGAGTGAGCCTGCCGAGGGAACCTCTGTATTAAAAGTTAATCATCCAAGTGGATTGCTAGAGCGAGCCCACACTTCCAAAGCAGCACATGTTTGCCTTCGAGTCCGGCACCTGCGCCCAAATTGCGTGCACCACCTGGCGTCGCTGGGTCCATTTTGAGCGGACGGGCTTCTTCCACGGCCGGGACAGCCGTAATTTATGCCACACACAAAGAGTTACCCCCTTGGAAGAGCCATCACGCAGGTAAGTATTGCCAAAGGATTTTATTTCAGGAAGGCTGCTCCGTTGAAAGTATGTCCCACACAGCACGTAGTTCTGTAGCTGAGCCTGACGCGTTTCGTGCGCTCTGCACTTTGTCAAAGGCTGGAAGCGAGTAGGTAACCACAGGCAGCAGTGTACTTCTTAATTACTGGAGACCCACCCCAGTGGGCGTGGCCGCTTCGCACGGCCTTCTGGACTCCGAAGTTTCACGTAGTATTGCCTGAGTGAGCCTGCCGAGGGAACCTCTGTATTAAAAGTTAATCATCCAAGTGGATTGCTAGAGCGAGCCCACAATTCCAAAGCAGCACATGTTTGCCTTCGAGTCCGGCACCTGCGCCCAAATTGCGTGCACCACCTGGCGTCGCTGGGTCCATTTTGAGCGGACGGGCTTCTTCCACGGCCGGGACAGCCGTAATTTATGCCACACACAAAGAGTTACCCCCTTGGAAGAGCCATCACGCAGGTAAGTATTGCCAAAGGATTTTATTTCAGGAAGGCTGCTCCGTTGAAAGTATGTCCCACACAGCACGTAGTTCTGTAGCTGAGCCTGACGCGTTTCGTGCGCTCTGCACTTTGTCAAAGGCTGGAAGCGAGTAGGTAACCACAGGCAGCAGTGTACTTCTTAATTACTGGAGACCCACCCCAGTGGGCGTGGCCGCTTCGCACGGCCTTCTGGACTCCGAAGTTTCACGTAGTATTGCCTGAGTGAGCCTGCCGAGGGAACCTCTGTATTAAAAGTTAATCATCCAAGTGGATTGCTAGAGCGAGCCCACACTTCCAAAGCAGCACATGTTTGCCTTCGAGTCCGGCACCTGCGCCCAAATTGCGTGCACCACCTGGCGTCGCTGGGTCCATTTTGAGCGGACGGGCTTCTTCCACGGCCGGGACAGCCGTAATTTATGCCACACACAAAGAGTTACCCCCTTGGAAGAGCCATCACGCAGGTAAGTATTGCCAAAGGATTTTATTTCAGGAAGGCTGCTCCGTTGAAAGTATGTCCCACACAGCACGTAGTTCTGTAGCTGAGCCTGACGCGTTTCGTGCGCTCTGCACTTTGTCAAAGGCTGGAAGCGAGTAGGTAACCACAGGCAGCAGTGTACTTCTTAATTACTGGAGACCCACCCCAGTGGGCGTGGCCGCTTCGCACGGCCTTCTGGACTCCGAAGTTTCACGTAGTATTGCCTGAGTGAGCCTGCCGAGGGAACCTCTGTATTAAAAGTTAATCATCCAAGTGGATTGCTAGAGCGAGCCCACACTTCCAAAGCAGCACATGTTTGCCTTCGAGTCCGGCACCTGCGCCCAAATTGCGTGCACCACCTGGCGTCGCTGGGTCCATTTTGAGCGGACGGGCTTCTTCCACGGCCGGGACAGCCGTAATTTATGCCACACACAAAGAGTTACCCCCTTGGAAGAGCCATCACGCAGGTAAGTATTGCCAAAGGATTTTATTTCAGGAAGGCTGCTCCGTTGAAAGTATGTCCCACACAGCACGTAGTTCTGTAGCTGAGCCTGACGCGTTTCGTGCGCTCTGCACTTTGTCAAAGGCTGGAAGCGAGTAGGTAACCACAGGCAGCAGTGTACTTCTTAATTACTGGAGACCCACCCCAGTGGGCGTGGCCGCTTTGCACGGCCTTCTGGACTCCGAAGTTTCACGTAGTATTGCCTGAGTCAGCCTGCCGAGGGAACCTCTGTATTAAAAGTTAATCATCCAAGTGGATTGCTAGAGCGAGCCCACACTTCCAAAGCAGCACATGTTTGCCTTCGAGTCCGGCACCTGCGCCCAAATTGCGTGCACCACCTGGCGTCGCTGGGTCCATTTTGAGCGGACGGGCTTCTTCCACGGCCGGGACAGCCGTAATTTATGCCACACACAAAGAGTTACCCCCTTGGAAGAGCCATCACGCAGGTAAGTATTGCCAAAGGATTTTATTTCAGGAAGGCTGCTCCGTTGAAAGTATGTCCCACACAGCACGTAGTTCTGTAGCTGAGCCTGACGCGTTTCGTGCGCTCTGCACTTTGTCAAAGGCTGGAAGCGAGTAGGTAACCACAGGCAGCAGTGTACTTCTTAATTACTGGAGACCCACCCCAGTGGGCGTGGCCGCTTCGCACGGCCTTCTGGACTCCGAAGTTTCACGTAGTATTGCCTGAGTGAGCCTGCCGAGGGAACCTCTGTATTAAAAGTTAATCATCCAAGTGGATTGCTAGAGCGAGCCCACACTTCCAAAGCAGCACATGTTTGCCTTCGAGTCCGGCACCTGCGCCCAAATTGCGTGCACCACCTGGCGTCGCTGGGTCCATTTTGAGCGGACGGGCTTCTTCCACGGCCGGGACAGCCGTAATTTATGCCACACACAAAGAGTTACCCCCTTGGAAGAGCCATCACGCAGGTAAGTATTGCCAAAGGATTTTATTTCAGGAAGGCTGCTCCGTTGAAAGTATGTCCCACACAGCACGTAGTTCTGTAGCTGAGCCTGACGCGTTTCGTGCGCTCTGCACTTTGTCAAAGGCTGGAAGCGAGTAGGTAACCACAGGCAGCAGTGTACTTCTTAATTACTGGAGACCCACCCCAGTGGGCGTGGCCGCTTCGCACGGCCTTCTGGACTCCGAAGTTTCACGTAGTATTGCCTGAATGAGCCTGCCGAGGGAACCTCTGTATTAAAAGTTAATCATCCAAGTGGATTGCTAGAGCGAGCCCACACTTCCAAAGCAGCACATGTTTGCCTTCGAGTCCGGCACCTGCGCCCAAATTGCGTGCACCACCTGGCGTCGCTGGGTCCATTTTGAGCGGACGGGCTTCTTCCACGGCCGGGACAGCCGTAATTTATGCCACACACAAAGAGTTACCCCCTTGGAAGAGCCATCACGCAGGTAAGTATTGCCAAAGGATTTTATTTCAGGAAGGCTGCTCCGTTGAAAGTATGTCCCACACAGCACGTAGTTCTGTAGCTGAGCCTGACGCGTTTCGTGCGCTCTGCACTTTGTCAAAGGCTGGAAGCGAGTAGGTAACCACAGGCAGCAGTGTACTTCTTAATTACTGGAGACCCACCCCAGTGGGCGTGGCCGCTTCGCACGGCCTTCTGGACTCCGAAGTTTCACGTAGTATTGCCTGAATGAGCCTGCCGAGGGAACCTCTGTATTAAAAGTTAATCATCCAAGTGGATTGCTAGAGCGAGCCCACACTTCCAAAGCAGCACATGTTTGCCTTCGAGTCCGGCACCTGCGCCCAAATTGCGTGCACCACCTGGCGTCGCTGGGTCCATTTTGAGCGGACGGGCTTCTTCCACGGCCGGGACAGCCGTAATTTATGCCACACACAAAGAGTTACCCCCTTGGAAGAGCCATCACGCAGGTAAGTATTGCCAAAGGATTTTATTTCAGGAAGGCTGCTCCGTTGAAAGTATGTCCCACACAGCACGTAGTTCTGTAGCTGAGCCTGACGCGTTTCGTGCGCTCTGCACTTTGTCAAAGGCTGGAAGCGAGTAGGTAACTACAGGCAGCAGTGTACTTCTTAATTACTGGAGACCCACCCCAGTGGGCGTGGCCGCTTCGCACGGCCTTCTGGACTCCGAAGTTTCACGTAGTATTGCCTGAGTGAGCCTGCCGAGGGAACCTCTGTATTAAAAGTTAATCATCCAAGTGGATTGCTAGAGCGAGCCCACACTTCCAAAGCAGCACATGTTTGCCTTCGAGTCCGGCACCTGCGCCCAAATTGCGTGCACCACCTGGCGTCGCTGGGTCCATTTTGAGCGGACGGGCTTCTTCCACGGCCGGGACAGCCGTAATTTATGCCACACACAAAGAGTTATCCCCTTGGAAGAGCCATCACGCAGGTAAGTATTGCCAAAGGATTTTATTTCAGGAAGGCTGCTCCGTTGAAAGTATGTCCCACACAGCACGTAGTTCTGTAGCTGAGCCTGACGCGTTTCGTGCGCTCTGCACTTTGTCAAAGGCTGGAAGCGAGTAGGTAACCACAGGCAGCAGTGTACTTCTTAATTACTGGAGACCCACCCCAGTGGGCGTGGCCGCTTCGCACGGCCTTCTGGACTCCGAAGTTTCACGTAGTATTGCCTGAGTGAGCCTGCCGAGGGAACCTCTGTATTAAAAGTTAATCATCCAAGTGGATTGCTAGAGCGAGCCCACACTTCCAAAGCAGCACATGTTTGCCTTCGAGTCCGGCACCTGCGCCCAAATTGCGTGCACCACCTGGCGTCGCTGGGTCCATTTTGAGCGGGCGGGCTTCTTTCAACGGAGCAGCCTTCCTGAAATAAAATCCTTTGGCAATACTTACCTGCGTGATGGCTCTTCCAAGGGGGTAACTCTTTGTGTGTGGCATAAATGTGTGCAATTAAATGAAAGGCAGCAACGGACAGCTAAAGTAAACGCGCTCATTACAGAAGGGTTTAAGAGACGTTCAATAAACGCTTCCCCAGCCACAAGAACAGTCTTTTTGTGAAATATAAAACATTTGTGCAGAAAATAAAACACTTAACTTTCAATGGAGGAAAGAGCAAACAAACGAGCAATGCGTGCTCAAATGATATTCCAAAAAGGGAAACAGGCAGAAAAAAGAAATATCCAAAAGTTGGGAAATAATTACAATGGAGAAGTACCTTGAATGTAAAATGGTCCCGAGAGGACTCGAATATATACTCCCCAACCATCCAGACACACGTCCTGAAATATGGCTGAGATACCCGCCACCCCCTCTCAACACAATCCCCAAGGATGGGAAACCGGAAACAGTTCTGAAGTCTTTGGAAGACGGGAGGGAGTAACCCCCCCGGCCGTATTTATTAAAATATGAAACAAAATTAAAACATTAAATAAACAGTTTCATATTATGTACAATTTCATTACCACATTGCGATGTTTGGCTAACCTTAACAGATTCTCTAATACAAAGGTTCTCCTAGCCGAACTAACATCCTGCAAAACATTTACTTGAAATTTTGAAATTGTACATCCTAACGTTTAAGGGCCAACGGCAAGGTCGTAACCGGTGTCAAGATCCCTAACCCAGAAATATCGCCCTCACTTGTGAGGGGCGGCCCAGAGGCGTACCTCAAGTGCAATTACCAATTTCCCTTGACTTGACGGGGGCCCCAATAAAACTCGACGCCACTTAGAGGTCGTACGAGGACTCGTGTGAGGTATCTAGAAGGTCGCGTAGACCCCTCCCCAAACCCCACACAACTTACCATATCTGCCGTCGCAGACGTCCTGGCCCCGGGAAATTCCCCAGGAGGGGGCTGTAACCCCTCCTACCCAGGAAGGGGCCTTGACCGCCTTTCCTCTTCTTTCGGCGACCCATCCTTAGAAGGGACCGCCTCCCCGTTGAGGGGCCAATGGCCACCTCCCCCGAGCGCTCCCATCCGTGCTGGGTGACGCCCACTCATAGGGATCTTCCAATTAGTGCTCACCGATCATGACCTTACCGCCCGACCAAAATAAATACGACAATGCTAACTAAATGACTAAACTAAAAATACAGTAGCAACTATACTTTTATTAAAAGCATGCTTACCAATGAACACTAAAGCAGAATTTCTTTATTTGCAAAACGTAACACAAATCGACATTCTTTATTACATACTCAAAATCATCACGATAATACCACAACCTGTAAACGAAAATCAGAGTTATCCATCAACTTTATTCACAACCACTTGCTGTCATCAGGGGCTGGTGGGTGGGTCAAAATTGGCTCTTCGTTCCGTCTCGAGCTCACGTGCAGCGAGGAGGTGCAGCTTCAGAGCACAGGAACAAGAGGATGCCTTCGGATCTTGCTTCTCCTTTTATCCGTCTTCAGGGCGGGCGTAAACCCGCCCCTGCCTGCCCCTAGGGCGTGGCCAGCCGCGTCAGTGTCTAGGCCAACCCACTCTAGGGCGGGAAAAGGCGCGCCCCGGCTACGCCGCTTCGGGCATACCAGCCGAGACTCGCCTCCCGCCCAAGATGGCTTCCCGGGGGATCGTGGTACTCTGCCATACGTTCGGGGGGACCGAGTGGTCGCCCCTTTCCATATGGCTGAGATACCCGCCACCCCCTCTCAACACAATCCCCAAGGATGGGAAACCGGAAACAGTTCTGAAGTCTTTGGAAGACGGGAGGGAGTAACCCCCCCGGCCGTATTTATTAAAATATGAAACAAAATTAAAACATTAAATAAACAGTTTCATATTATGTACAATTTCATTACCACATTGCGATGTTTGGCTAACCTTAACAGATTCTCTAATACAAAGGTTCTCCTAGCCGAACTAACATCCTGCAAAACATTTACTTGAAATTTTGAAATTGTACATCCTAACGTTTAAGGGCCAACGGCAAGGTCGTAACCGGTGTCAAGATCCCTAACCCAGAAATATCGCCCTCACTTGTGAGGGGCGGCCCAGAGGCGTACCTCAAGTGCAATTACCAATTTCCCTTGACTTGACGGGGGCCCCAATAAAACTCGACGCCACTTAGAGGTCGTACGAGGACTCGTGTGAGGTATCTAGAAGGTCGCGTAGACCCCTCCCCAAACCCCACACAACTTACCATATCTGCCGTCGCAGACGTCCTGGCCCCGGGAAATTCCCCAGGAGGGGGCTGTAACCCCTCCTACCCAGGAAGGGGCCTTGACCGCCTTTCCTCTTCTTTCGGCGACCCATCCTTAGAAGGGACCGCCTCCCCGTTGAGGGGCCAATGGCCACCTCCCCCGAGCGCTCCCATCCGTGCTGGGTGACGCCCACTCATAGGGATCTTCCAATTAGTGCTCACCGATCATGACCTTACCGCCACAGGCCGGATAGTTGACCGGCTATCCGGACCCCCCACACACTCCTACCTAAAGGTCATGTTGTAACGTTTTTAGCCATGCTAAGAAGTCTCCTATGAGTAACTCATTC
Organism: Lissotriton vulgaris; assembly: GCF_964263255.1. NCBI lineage: Eukaryota > Metazoa > Chordata > Amphibia > Caudata > Salamandridae > Lissotriton > Lissotriton vulgaris. The sequence goes on from NC_141699.1 coordinate 938,322,340, forward strand.
CCCACTCGAGACAAATGCACTCCATCCCCCAAATACATACTGTCATCATTAATACACCCATGTGAAATAGCATGCAGTGTCTTGGAACGGAACAACCTACTCACTTTGTTATTAAGCTTCCTAACAGAATGATTTAAAGCAGGAACCGAAATAGCCCCCCGCCACACTTTTCGTGGGATCATATGGGACCACGCAATTGTGCACCCTGGAACTCTCCTCGCTAACCAACTTACAGTGGAAAGCATCGCCTCAAGAAGAAGTCGTCTACCAGTGGTGACCAAATCATTACCCCCAAGGTGTACTATCACTACAGACGGCGGTGACCTCGTCCGCCCTAGCAAACCCTCAAAAATTGATTGAAACTGGTCAATACAGAGACCGCCTCTTCCGTAGAAGGACACACTGTACCCGTATTCCCCAGCTACGTGAATCATATCACCTGCCTTGAATACGTCTGCGGCACGTCTCACGTATGAGTGGCCCACAACCCACACCTCCTTTTTCACAGCCGGTGATGTCTGACCGCTGGCCTGGTGTAGGGTCGACTGCAAAGTCCGCCCCGCCTCATAGGCTTGCGCAACTGAAAACCAAACAAAAACAAGAAGCGTGAGTACATTGCTACAGCTTCACAACATGTGCAACCGCACATACCTTTTATAACAATTGGAGGACCAACGCCCCACCCGTTTAACTTGTTCAACATCCAGACCCCTGGCTGTCGCTTCTGTAGCAGCCCCTATCCGAAAGGAATGGGTCCCAAACTCGCCCGGGTTCAAGCCCGCAGCGGCAATCGACATCGCAAGCACCCGCTGAAACTGAAACTTTGTCAGTGGGGTGGCGTCAGCGTGTCTCAACAAGGTCCCCCCCCATGATGCCACCCTTCGTGCTAAATAATCTTCTAGACACCTTACCGGGCACATGGAGGACCCGGGAATCCTGCGTATGATTACGCAGTCACCCATCCCACTTTGATCGGTCTTGGACCTGACAAATGAGACCGTTATCGTCCCCCCTCTGATCTGGACGTGCTCCTGGCACAATCCTCCTTTCACATCCTGCTTGTTCCTTGCCACTAATTCGCTTACCCGCATAGCCCCATGGAATGCCAGCGTAAAAGCGGCTCGGAATAACACTGTCTCAAACTGAGATGAACACGTAGCAGGGAGTCTGGATAATAACTGGGCCAGCCTATCCAAACCTATTGGGCGCCTCTCATCTAGTCTGCGACCCTCAAGGCGTTGCCACCCCCGTAGCGCTTTCTGTACAACGAAAGACGCTGTCGGGTCATGGATCCCGTGAGCCCTAGCAACAAAGGAAATGGCAGCCCGATGCCTCTGAGCCGTGGCCACCGATTTCCCGACCCGATGTAAGGACATCAGAAAATATACCACCCACTCTTCCTGGCCCCAAAGCTCCTCCCTATCAGTCCCCAAAAAGGCCAAATAGGACCGGAACGCCCCTTCATATGCCTTCCTCGTCCTGGGTGCTAAACTCTCTCCCACGAGGTTACGAAGTTCGGGGCACCGAGAGACCAGAGAGCTTCGGGAAAGGGTGCCGGCTCCGGGTCCGCTGTGGGAAGGAAACCCCAGAAAGCCTGCATACGAAAACGAGACAGTGCATCAGCCGCCTGGTTCATTACCCCTGGGACATGTCTTGCTCTGAATAGCACATTCAATTGCATACAAAGTAAAACAATTTCCTTGAGCAGTCTCAAAATCCATTTGCATCGTGCTGCCTGACTATTGATACACTCGACCACGGTCATATTATCAGACCAAAATACCACAGAGTGATCTTTGGACCCTTCGGGCCAAGTTCTCAGGGCCACTAAAATGGGGAAAAGTTCCAGGAAAGCAATGTTACTTGTCAGTCCACTATCATGCCACCATGTCGGCCACTTTTGTGCAGACCATCTCGTGCCGAATATGGCACCGAAACCTATGCTCCCTGCCGAATCTGTCCACAGCCCCAGCTCCTCAGAGGACACGGCTGGTTTGTTCCAGACGACTCGACCATTGAAATCCGCCAGAAATGCCAACCATATGCGCATGTCCTGGCGGACCTCTGCCGAGAGCCTTGTGCGATGATGGCACTCCTTCAGGCCGACCATGGCTTGAGCGATCGAACGGGAAAAGGGGCGGGCCATTGGCATGACCCTCAGGGCAAAATTCAACTGGCCAACTAACTGCTGTAATTGATGCAGCTTAACCTTAGGTCTACTTATACACATTTGCAGGGATGTCCTGAACTTTGACACTTTATCAGCTGGTAAACGAAAACAACCTTCTGCGGAGTCTAACTCGATCCCCAGAAACTCGAGGCAAGTGGAAGGCCCCACAGTCTTACCTGGTGCCAATGGCACGCCAAACTGATTCATCAAGACACAAAATTGCGCCAAAGCCTGCCCACATTCCGGATCCCCGGCTGCCCCCAGGAACAAAAAATCATCAAGGTAATGCATCACATGCTGGAAACCCGTCTTCCTTGTGAAGACCCATTGTAGAAAACTACTGAATTTCTCGAAATAGGCACAAGATATAGAGCACCCCATCGGCATACACCTATCCATGTAATAATGACCCTGAAACATGAAACCTAGGAGACGCTGATCGTCAGGATGTACCGGGAGCAACCGGAACGCTGACTCGATATCAGATTTTGCCATCAGCGCCCCGGGCCCCAGGCGATTCAAAATGGCTACGGCCTCATCGAAGGATGCGTACCGCACCGAACACACTTCCGGGTCTATCGCTTCGTTTACGGAAAGACCACGTGGGGCTGATAAATTATGTATCAGCCGAAACTCACCCGGGTCCTTCTTTGGGACCACACCTAAAGGGGAACAAACAAAGTTAGGAACCGGCGGTACACTAAACGGACCGGCGACTCGACCTCGAGTAACCTCTTTCCTGATCTTATCCTGTACCACAGACGTATGCTGGAAGACCGACAGCTGATTTTTACATTTCCCTACACCCTGAAAGTCCCCCACTGGGATGCGGAAACCATAAGAAAACCCGTTCCGCAACACCCCAGCAGAAACACGATCCGGGTATTCACTGAGCCAAGGAATCATTGCCAAGGTATCAATCGGGGTAGGTAAAGGCGCCCCTCGGACTATGTTAGACCTGTTTGGCGCCTCCTCTACCCCCGTTATCACCCGTTTTGGCTCTGCACGTGGACTCAGGATGGGATGATTGCCCACACCCACTACATTCATGTCTAAATTTGCATGATCCCTGGGGCCTAGTGGGCGTGGCTTGGGCGCCGATGGCGATGGTCGCCTGAGAGCTCGGCTCCGGGACTAAGCCCGAAATTATCCTGAAAATCGGAGGCTGAGGGGCGCCCCAGACCCCGCGTTCGGTTGAGCGAGGCGACGACACCCTGCCGGGGGCCTTGGTGGAGTTTGGACGGGGGTGGCTTCGAAGAAACGCCGAAGTTTGCGGAGTTGCGGAGTGCGACCCAACATGGCGCCCGGACCCCTTTGTCCCCTTGATCGAAAATACGGAGTTGAGGAGGTCGCGCTGATGTCGCTTGGCACCCGGCTTCACCATCCTCAGTTGTTTTAGACATTGGACATTGGCAGGTTCGGACCTTCTACAACGGGTTCATACTCGATTAGACGACCGGGCGGGTACCCACGCACTAGAGGGCACTGGGCGCGGGTGCCCTCTGTTCCAGGCGGTGGTCTGCACCGCGACTCCGCACCTAGCTACGATTTCCTGGCCAGCCCAACTACATGGATGGCGCGACACTCTGGCGCCACAGGTCAACCGAGGGAGTTGGTGGCCCTCGCCCCGGAGCTATAGTGGGTGAACGGGCCTGCCCGACTCGGCGACGGTTGTCTCCGCCCCCTTATCGGTGCCCTCGGACGCCGTGGCGGTGGCGTGAGCCGAAGCGGCGGAGTCTCCACAGGCTCTGGAGAAGGAGATCGCCCGTACCAGACTTGAGAACGAAATCCCGGGAAGGTCGTGCTGGGCACTTGTACACGGAGACGCCCACTCCGGGACCCTCGCGGAGAGCCCCTGGCAGCATGGGGAAGCCTAAAGGAGCCAAGGGATCCAGCCAGACCACCTCAGACTCTGAAGCCCAGGACAAGGAAGAGCATGGAGACCCTAAACGACCTGGTGGCGCACCACTCCAGCAACAATTCGACCGTGTACTGGAAGCGATAGAGGCAACTCGGTCGGCCCTCCAACAGGACATTGCCCAGGTGGCGACCGGCCTGGGCCTCCTTAGGGCAGACCATGGTAAACTCTCAGACCGGGTCAAGGAGGTGGAGGGCACGGTGAAGACTTTAGAACCGGCGCAGAGAACCCTGGCTGCGACGATAAAGGATGCCATGTCCCGAATCGAGACCCTCGAACGGAGGGCGGAGGATGCGGAAGGCCGCAACAGGAGGAATAACGTTCGGGTGGTGGGCCTGCCGGAAAAAATCGAGGATGGCGATATGGTGCGATACTTGGAGACCTGGCTCCGAGACACGGTGGTCCCGGAGGGCCTGTCCTCCTTTTACACTCTAGAACGGGCCCACAGAGTCCCAGCACGGCCCCCACAGCAGGGACGAGCCCCAAGGCCAGTGGTGGCGCGGTTGCTACATTTCCGGGACAGAGACCTGATCCTAAATGCCGCCAGGCACAATGGCCCGTTCCGGGTTGCAAACAGTCAGGTGAATATCTTCCCTGACTACACCTACGAGACGCAGCGCAAGCGGTTCTCCTTCCTGGCGGTTAAGCGTGAACTCAGGAGTGAGGGCATCCAATATTCACTCCTATTTCCCGCAAGGCTCCGAGTCATTGTCGACGACAAAACCCAGTTCTTCGACACCCCAGAGGAGGTCTGTGACTGGCTCGAACTGTACCGGACAGGGAAAGATGGTTATAGCGCCTCGACCCATCAGGCGGAGGAGCCGGAACAAAGGAGGCGATCTAAGAGGGTCAGGATCCGCCGCGGCCGCACGGGAGGGCCCTCGACTGCGGAGACATCATCGGAGCGGAGGGGAGTGTTGGAAGTTCTGTCGGAACTGTCGGGAGCAAGAGGCGAAGTCATCGAGGAGGAGGAAGAAAACCCGGGTGCTCAGGGGGCACCATCGGACTCGGAAGACTCAGTGGCAGATAGTACCCATACACCGGTGATCACACCGAAATCGGTGGAGGACCTTTTGGACGGACAAGGGTAACGGGATATGCTGCCTTGTTTTGGGTGGGGGCCCGGCAGGGGGGAGGCGGTTGCCGTTCTTTATTGCTGACAACGAAGGAGGGAGGGTTGGGGGGCTGCTGCTCTTGCCCCGGAAGGTTTTGACACAGGGGGGGGCTTACTATGGTCCTGGTAGCCTGGGCGACGAGGGCCCACTGCCTCCGCTCAGCCCGCACCTGGCCCATAAGGCCTTCCTACGGTGGCGACCGTAGGACTAGTGGGGATTTTGGGGTTGATCTCCGTAGAGGTTTGGATGGGATCTAGATGGTGTAGTTTGGGTCCTGTTCTGGGGTGGTTGGGGGGGGGCTTTGTTGGTTTTTGGGTGGTTTGGTTCTGGTTGGGGAAAATGGCCGCCGTCAGCGCTGGGAGGATTGATGCTTTTTCTTTGTGGGGACCCGAACGGGGAGACTGTGCAAGAACACTCTGGGACAATGGCTGATGTTGCTAACTTGAAATGTATTACTTGGAACGTGAGGGGGCTTCACACTATGTCCAGGCATCACAAGGTCCATGCTTATTTAGTGCGTAGGGGAGTGCAAATGGCGCTGCTGCAGGAAACGCATCTGAACAAGGCGGAAGGGGCGGCGCTTCAGCGTAGGTGGCGAGGGCAGGTCTTTTCCACGGCGTACTCTGCTTATGCCAGGGGGGCGCTAATATGGATTAGGGCAGGAGTCCCCTTCCAGGTCACGAGGACAGTGTTGGACCCAGAGGGGCGTTTCGTGGCCATATCAGGCACACTAGGAGGGAGGGACCTGAACGTTTGCTGTGTGTATGCTCCTAACGTGGACCAGACTGCCTTCCTTTCCAGGTTATCGGGCTCGCTGGCCCACTTTTTCGCCGGGCCCCTCCTGCTGGGGGGAGACTTTAACTCCGTAGTGGATGTAGACATAGACCGCTCGCATCCCCCGCTCCCCGATTCCCCGGTCCGGCGGGCGGCTAAGGGCCGTCAAGATTGGCAGACCCGCTGGGGTTTGACGGACATTTGGAGGGCGCATCACCCTGCGTCTAGAGATTACTCATACTTTTCGAGCCTTCATGAGCTGCATGTCAGACTAGATAGCTTTCTTGGTTCGTCCGAATTAGTTTCGGCAGCGGTCCGATCGGAGTACTTATCGCGGACCATCTCGGACCATAACCCCCTCCTACTGGACATTCGCTGGTTCCCTGGGGCACCGGCAGTACCCACCTGGAAGATGCGTCCCGAGATCCTCGAGGACAGTGTCTTCAAGGCGGACCTAGGGGAGAAAATCACGGATTATTTTGCGTCCAACGGCGGCTCCGCGAGTACTAGGGCGTTCGAATGGGACGCTTTCAAGGTGGTGGTGAGGGGCTACTGTATCTCTAAGAAGGTGGGCATGCGGCGTGTTATCCTGGCTGACTTAGACACAGCGGACCGAGCGCTCCGCGAGCTCGAAATTAGCCGCCCCGGACACCCGGAATTGCAAACACAAACGGTAGCGGCGAGGGAGAAGGTAGCGGTGGAGGTCGAACGGCTCCGATGTTTCGATTATAAGGCCTATACGGTCCGGTCTATTGCGGAGGGCGACAGGTCGAGCGCGTTACTGGCATGGTTGGCCAACCCTACGCGCCAGTCCCAAACGACGACAAATATGCGTAGGGCGGATGGGACCGAGGTGTGCACCCAACCGGAGATTCTTAGTTGCTTCTGGCATTACTACGAAAGTTTATACCGCAGTCGCTCCGCACGTGACCCAGACCGGCTTGACGACTATCTTAGCCCACTGGAACTCCGCACAGTAGGACAGGAAGTGGCGGAAACCCTGGGTTCTGACATCGACTTAGGGGAGATCCGCGGGGCCATCAAACGGATGGCGAGGAACAAGACCCCGGGCCTAGATGGCCTTCCGGTGGAGTTCTATGCAGCTTACGCTGACCTCTTGGCCCCTCGATTACTGGTGGTCTACAGGGAGGCGAAGAGATTGGGTCGTCTCCCTGGCTCGATGTGTGAGGCGTTGGTGGTTCCTCTCCTCAAACCAGGCCGAGACTCGTCTGACCCGGGGTCCTACCGTCCCCTTTCAATGCTGACGGTGGACTACAAAATATTGAGCAGCATCTTGGCCTCGAGGCTGCTGGGACATATGAGTTCCCTAGTGCATGAAGACCAAGCCGGTTTCATCCCACGGCGAAATACGACTATGAACATCCGAAGGTTGTTCCGCTTGCTTGGGGAACCATTCGTGGATGCCCCGTCCCCGGTAGTCTTATCGGTGGACCTGGAGAAGGCTTTTGATAGCCTGGAGTGGGACTACCTATGCGCGGTATTACGGAAATTCGGCCTCGGGGAGGGATTTGTCAAATGGACAGCAGTCCTCTACGCTTCCGCTTCGGCCAGGGTTAGATCGGGCCCTTTGATTTCATCGCGATATCCGGTGGAGCGTGGCACGCGGCAAGGGTGCTCCTTATCCCCGCTTCTTTTTGCACTAGCGGTGGAGCCCCTAGCGATACATCTTCGCTCGGGAGCCCACTATACGGGCTTATGGACAGCAGCGGGCCCACATTACGTCTCGCTCTATGCGGACGACCTGTTGCTCTTCCTGGAGGACCCGGTCAACGCATTACGGGGAGCGGAATTAGCGCTAACGGAGTTCGGAGCGGTCTCAGGCCTCCAAGTGAATTGGTCTAAGACCTGCCTCTTCCCGATGCGTAGGGGTACCCTCACTCCTGCGCTAAGTAAGGAGATCAGATGGGAGCCCGACTGCTTTAAATACCTTGGGGTATTTGTGTACCACGACCAACCCGACCTCCTAGATGGAAACATTGCCCGTTGTATACGAGCACTCCGAGGTAGCATGGACTTTTGGGCCACGCTGCCGCTCTCCGTGGCGGGACGCATCGCCCTGCTCAAAATGGTGGCGCTCCCCCGACTATTGTATTACTTTCGGACTTTGCCGATCTGGGTCCCACCGGCTACGTTTCGTCGCTTGCGTTCTATGGTGGTCGGGTTCCTTTGGGGAACGGGCCGGCGGCGGGTGGCCCTCAATACCCTGATGAGGCCGAAAGACGAGGGGGGGCTCGCTGTGCCGGACTTCGAGAAGTATTACCTAGCGGCGCAGCTCCAGACCTACACCCAGGAGATAGCCAGGGAGTTCAGAGGCCCGGAGGACGGTAGAGGGACGGGTATGGCCAGGCACGTCCTCTCCTTTATCGCGCTGCGACAGCGCTTAGTCCTACGGGACCTGTCGATGGAGGAGCGGACTGTCCGTCTCTGTTGGAATCGGGCTCATAACAGAGGTCGCCTACGGACGCCATATGCGCCTGAAATACCATTGGGGATGCTGACGGCCCTCCCACACGGAGGAGATTGGTCACGTCTGGCGGACTGGGAGGATTCCGGTTTACAACTCGTCGGGGACCTGTACGAGGACGGAGCGCTCCTGTCCTTTTAGGATCTCATTGACCGCTTTGGGATCCCCCGGGGCGACTTTCTGCTGCACTCGGCCATTGTGCGAGCGATCCAGGCGCACTGGCAAAACGGGCTAGAGGAACCTCAATTGTCTCAGGTGTGCCAGTACGTCATGATGTCGGCGGGCACGGTGAAGGCGGTCACTTGCCTCTACGGCAGGTTGATTGCCGAGGGGTTGGTTCCTCTCGCCACACTGAAGTCCCGCTGGGAAGAGGACATTGGTAGGGAGATCCCGGAGACGACCTGGTCCCAGCTGGTGAGACGTGCCTGGAAGGGCACACGTGGCGCCCGTTTCCAACTGGTCCACTATTATGTTCTCCATAGGGCGTACCTGACCCCGGTAAAGATCAGGCGTTATTTTGCCACGGCTTCGGCGGAGTGCCCTAGGTGCCCGGCTCAGGAGGCGGACCTCCTACACATGCTGTGGGCCTGTCCAGGACTGACGTCCTACTGGCAGGAGGTGGCGGCGACTCTGGAAGAGGTGACGGGGAGGCACTTATCATTCGATGTGGCGGTAGGGCTATTGCACTGGTTCCCCCATACCCCCCGGAATAAAATCACCAGTAAATTTATCGACCTGGGCCTCCTACTTGCTAAGCGAGAGGTGACCAGGAATTGGAAGGCACGAGCTGGTCCCACAGGCAGCAGATGGCACAGTGAGCTTTTGAAATGGGCGGCGGGTGAGAGCGCGCTGCGGTATCAGTTGGCTTGGAGGCAGGGCAATGAGAAGGCGCAGGAGGCCGCGTTAGAATGGGAAACGCTGGTGCAGGCCCTCAGAGATTATTGTACCCCCAGCGACTCCGAAAGTGAAGAAGCAACTCGACCCGAGTCCCGTTAAATATTAGCAATGACAGCACTATTACCTTCCCCGTGGGTCAAGCAGTGGATCCTATGTTAATGAGCTCCCTGGCGCTGATGGTGGAGGAGGGGGGGATGGGGGGGTTTCACAGTAACTGGGAATTTTGAGGGGGGGTTTCTTTTTGGGGTTTGGGGTTTGTTTAGAAAAGCAGATGACGGACAGTGTGTTATCCGGACCAGCTCCAGCATCCTACTGACCCCAACTGCATTTGCCGCCCAACCCCAGGGATATGGGCTGATTGGCTATATAGCAACGTTATGGAAGGGAGTCGGTGGGCTATATCTTGTATAAGTTGTTTATAATACGATACTGGTCGTTACTGTATTGTTTTACTGATTCCTGCAATAAAAATATATTTAAAAAAAAAAAAAAATCCCTGGGGCCTAGTACATTTACCCCTGTTGAAGTTCCAACAAACCCCCCTTTTTCCAGTGTTACCGGCAGGCTTCGAGTAATTGTCTGTACCCGCACCTGCCCGAAAGGGCGTCCCCGCATACTGGCGGGAAGATTCGCCAACGATACTCCCCACTAATGGCAATTTTAACATACCAGTCTCCTTCATTTTGGACCATGACACAGAATCATAACAATCCCACGTTAAGTTTTTATCGTGTTCTTTAGCCTTTCTAAACAGGTTATCATAGCAAAACCAATGATTACCCTCGTGTGATACCGAGTACCCCATGATTCGTGATTGATAAATCGGCAATTCGGGTAACAGATCGGGCCTTCGCTCCCCCAAGATCGATGTAAAAACCCCCCACGCTTGGCCCCAATTGCCAATGTTTTCATTTACCTTAAAGGCGGCCATTTTTGCGCGCCAAACACTCGGATGCATGAGCTCCTTCTGGCCCTTTACATGCTCCATCTCATAGTGATCAGTAAGCAACGAGAATATGTTTACATACTCCCCTGCCCATATCTTTTCCTTAATAGCCAAAGGAACATGCTGACCCAATTTTTCCCTACGAGAGGGTGCCGACTCATCCCTCGCAATCGGCAATGGCCGCTTACCTGCACCGGACGTTGTCTCTGCTACTGAACCCGTCCCCTGCGGCTTCTCTACTGCTGCAGCCGGCGTTGACACCTTCGCTGCATCCCGTGACTCACGCAGTTGCTTCATTAGCTCCTGTGCGTCGACAGCCGTGGCGCCCTCGTTACCTTTTCCCAACCACGCTGCCAATTGTGCTGCCAGCTCGGGCGGCATATCTTCCCCGGAAACGGGGGTGACCACAACGGGAATCGGATTCCCTTCCTTCGGCACGGGAGTTGGTGCCTCGAGCGGGGCACTGGGACCGGGGATGTCTTCTCCCGCTGCTCCCCTTCTGGACCTCTTGTTTTTCCCTCCCGGGGCTGCTCCCGCCAAAGGACGTTTTGGTCCCCCTTCCTCGTTCTTATCCACTCGCCTCTTTAGTTCGGTCATCTCTTTCATGAGAACACGCAGCATCTGTTCAGTAGTCATGCGCTTTCCCGCCTTCTTCGGCATTCTCCAACAGAGTATCTGCAAAACAAACAAGAACGATTACAACGCTCAAAATTGGCTCTTCGTTCCGTCTCGAGCTCACGTGCAGCGAGGAGGTGCAGCTTCAGAGCACAGGAACAAGAGGATGCCTTCGGATCTTGCTTCTCCTTTTATCCGTCTTCAGGGCGGGCGTAAACCCGCCCCTGCCTGCCCCTAGGGCGTGGCCAGCCGCGTCAGTGTCTAGGCCAACCCACTCTAGGGCGGGAAAAGGCGCGCCCCGGCTACGCCGCTTCGGGCATACCAGCCGAGACTCGCCTCCCGCCCAAGATGGCTTCCCGGGGGATCGTGGTACTCTGCCATACGTTCGGGGGGACCGAGTGGTCGCCCCTTTCCATGCTTATTGAATGGGGTAATAATAATATGCAATGCTCAACAAATATGATCAGAATCATTGTCAAACATGCCAAAATTGATATTGATGAATTGCACGAGAAGATAGCTGAAGTGGAATCTCTTATACTGTCTCGTGGTAAAGAAGATGAGGCAAGAAAACATAGGAAAGATATGGAAATTGCATTGGATAAACATGAGACAGAAGTAGAGGAACGAAAACAACGAAAATACAGGAGAGATGAACAAGACTATTCATGTGGAAAAATACTAACCTTTGCTAAAAGATTTGAAAATCTCAAACAGCAAATGAAAACGCAACCACAAGCAGAAACCCCAAATACATCATTGAGCGAATCTGACACAGATTGGAGTGGTGGTGAAGAATTAGAAAATCCAGGAACTAGAACTCCTTTTTTAGAAGAGGTCAAGTTGGTATATCTAGACCAACAACAATCAAGAGGAAGAGGACGAGGGAGAGGAAGAGGCCGGGGACAACAGAGAACAAAAGCAAAGGGAAAAGGCCAACCAAATCCGACAAAAAGTCAAGGAAAACCAGAAGAGGCTCCGGAAAAAACAAAGGGGTACCATTTAAGAAATCGAACAACCAATTGATCTTGGAAAATAGAGAACCCGATCCTTATCTGATTATTAATCTATCCATGTGTAAGAAGAACAGGAGAGGTCCCATAAACCACGTTGGGATGGGTGTGTCGTGTAAGCAGAAACAATTCCCAACAGGTATCATGTAAAGGCAATTTAAATAATGTATGCAATTTGCATTACAAAAAGGAAGAAACAAGGAGTCACTGGAATTTTTTGAAAAAGGCAGTATTATTCACCAATGAACAAAGGGAAAGGTCTTTCACATGGCAATACAGTTAAACAGCACTGTACAGAGCAGATCATGTGACAACCCAGTGGCACTTGGTGCAAGGTGCTATATACGATTGGTGATAGTGAAAGTGCAAGTGCTAAAGTGAACAGCGTGGTCGACGCATAAAATCAAGTATTTACATCAAATAATAGCTCCACAAAAACAAGTTGTAATCACTTAAAACAAGATTGTTGAAATTTGAAAAGGAGCACAAAGCGTAATATGCGTCATATGATTTATGCTGTGAAGTCGACGGCGTTTCGATCCCCTTTAGTCGGGATCGTCATCAGGACAGGGTTGTCGATGGAATCAGTGAGTAATACCCAGGCAGGAGAGCGTGGGTAGCTCAGGTCCATGCGGTCGCTCAAGAGTCGAAAGCTGATCGTTGATTGTATCCGATCAGCGGGCGGGACGGGCAGCTCTTCTCGTGAGGGGCTGCTAGCAGTTAATGCTGGAGCTAACATTAATCTATCCAAGCACGTATTAACTATGGCTGAAGAAAATGTATTGAATAAAGGTTTAACCTTTTGCCCGGAAACTCACTTTGATCCAGTGGAAACAAAAATTGACTTGTATAAATACACGCGGAAACTGAAATTGGCTAAATTTTTTAAAAGAAAAGAAGCACAAACTAATACTGAAGATCAGAATATTGATATTTCTGAAGAAACTGATATGCGGATCATGATTGGGGAAATACCTGCGATGCGCACTGCATTTGAGCTGGCCAATGAGGAGGAGGATTCCACGTTAACTGACAGCCAAATGCTACAAACTATGGGACAAAGTACTGATAAACATCAAAAAACAATTTTCAAAAAACAATCGAGATTTTGCCCAGCATTACATCCAGGCAATAAAATAGATATATTCTTCGATCTGGTAAATGGAGACCTTGAAAAAATAAAAAAAATGTACAAAAAGGGAAAAAAGAAAATATGTCAATTCCGGAACACGAAGCCCTCAAAGCATTGATGGAGAATGACTTACTAGAAATTAAACCCGCGGACAAAGGCGGAAATATAGTCATCATGGAAAAAACTGACTATATGCAGGAAGCAATGCGCCAACTGAGTGACACAAAAAATTATGAGAAATTGAAGAAAAATCCGATCAATGAATTGATTGTGGAATTAAATGTCAAGTTGGCCAAGTGGCGTAATCAAGGATTACTTACAGATCAAGAAGTACAGTTTCTAACTAATGAGGATCCTATTATGCCAACTATGTACTTCCTGCCGAAAGTGCATAAGACACTACAGAAACCGCCAGGGAGACCCATCATTGCCAGTTGTGGCTCAATATATGGGAACCTTTCAATTTATGTAGATTCTTTTCTGGCACCGATAGTCCCCTCTTTAACGTCATATATTAAGGACACAGGAGACTTTTTACGCAATTTGATGAATATCGCCTGGATGGAAGGATACCAACTAGCTACAATCGATGTAGTATCATTATATACTTCCATAACTCACAACATGGGCCTGACAGCAATGGAATTTTTCTTTAAACAGAAACCTCTTGAAGAGTTACAGCATTGGTATATGATTAAGGAAATGACAGAACTTTGTCTAAACCATAACATCTTTCTCTTCAATAAAACGTACTATGCTCAACGATGCGGGACAGCCATGGGAGTTGCATTTTCCCCAAGCTACGCCAACCTAGCAATGGGTTGGTGGGAAAGAACAATAGCTTGGGGAGAAGAGTACGACCAGTATACATCTAAGGTCGTACTCTGGCTCCGATTCATCGATGACCTATTCCTAATCTGGGATGGTACCACCGTGGAATTTAATAGGTATCTAGATGAATTGAACAACAATGAACTAGGATTAAGATTCACATCCACAATCAGTGACAAGGAAATCATGTTTTTGGACACCAAGGTCTATGTGGCTAATGGACAAATTGAAACAACAGTCCATCGCAAATCCACGGCAACGAACAGTATATTGCACAGAGATAGCTTTCATCCTACAAATCTCAAAAAAAGTATCCCTTATGTGGAATTTATTAGGATGAAGAGAAACTGCTCCAACTTGAAAGAAATTAACTGTAAATATAAAGAAACTGCCAAGAGATTCCTCAAAAGAGGGTACAACTACAATGACGTAAAAATAGGAGAACTTAAAGATAGAGCTTTGAATAGAACTGAAACATTGATCAACAAAGCAAAATTGGACATGACAACCAAAAAAACAAATTGAACCCATTCGGATGATAACAACTTACAGCAAAGAAAGTCAAAATGTGAGAAAAATATTTAATAAATATTGGAATGTCCTAAAAAAAGATCCGGACATTGGTGAACAACTTGGAGAATATCCGCAAATGACTTATGGGAGACCACAATCGCTACAAGACAAATTGGTGAGAAGCCATTTTCAATTGAAAAAGAAAAAAGACTGGTTAACACTGAAACAAAATGGCTTTAACAAATGTTACCAATGTAAGGCTTGTACCATAGGCCAATCCTTGAAATCCTTAAAAGATCCACAGGGTAAGATTTTCAATGTGGAGGATACTATCACATGTAAAACAACTTATGTGGTATATATGCTAACATGTGCCTGTGGTAAAAATTATATTGGAATGACCACATGTCCACTGCACAAAAGGATCCTGGAACATATCAGGGCAATTCAGAATGGTGATATGTCTTATGCCATTGCCAAACACATGTCCAAACATACTGGAAAAACATGGAAAGATGTTCGATACAGTGGACTTGCCACCGTCCCACAACATGAGAGAGGAGGGAACAGGACACAACTACTCAGACGATTGGAGTCGCGCCTGATCATTAGACTTTCGAACAAAAATACCGAGGGGATTGAATATGGATGAAGAGATGCATGTCCACCTGTGAATCCTATATGACTAAAATATTGAAAAAAACTGCTCTAACAACTATTGAAACCAGATCTGTTGCAACAATAATAAGATCATAAAGGCACTTAGCCATTACTAAGAAATACTGAAAAAAATTGTACAAAATTATAACCTGGGGCACTTAGCCAATACAACAAACTATATCACAAATGAATAAGTGAGAGTATCTTAACTGATAGATACGTTATTCTTTGTTTAAAGTCGTTTTTTAACCTATACAATGGTTAAATAGGAATATCCTAAAGTTATAAGCAACAAAAATATTGGGGATATATACTGTACAATTGAGAATCATTAACTACTCTTATGTTGACAGGTATAACTAGACATCAAACACTGTTTTTTCTGCAAAACAAATGTTATATTTCTGTATGTGTAATTTTTAAAAACTACCTCACCCATAATGCATCGTTATATGCTAATGGATAGGAAGGTATATAAACTAGAAAGTAATGATGGACTTGTGGTAACACTGTGACCAAGACCTGCGGTCGAAACGCGTAGGTGAAGGGGATTGTTTGCAGTCTCTTGTTAAATAAACCCAAGTTAATGTATTGAGCGAGTGCGGACATTAATCTTTTCTTGGTGGAAAATATACTTGTGGGGATGTTCATCTCCGCTGTCCTGCACCGGCCGTGCAAAGTGTGCACTTGTTAAATGAACAATTTGGTGGGTAATATATATATATGAGCAAGTCGGAGGCTTCCGCCGAAACGCGTCTGTGCAGCATGTCGGATTAAATATCTTTCTTGAGTAAAATTCACGGAGTCAGTGCCTTCCTTCTATCGTATGGGAATCGGATTGGTACACAATATACATATATATATATATATATATATATATATATATATATATATATATATATATATATATATATATATATATATATATATATATATATATATATATACGATTTGTTCTTAATTTGGCGGGGTTCTAAAACAGCAGCGCAGATGTTTATTTCAGAACTTAACAAGAACGACCTAAATCTGGAATTTACTTCCTGCATAAATGAAAAAGCAGTAGCTTTCCTAGACACGGAAGTATATGTGTCAGGTGACAGATTGGCAACTAGAATGCACAGAAAGCCCACGGCAGGGAATACAATTCTACATGCGTCTAGTCAGCACCCCCGCCACCTGATTGACAGCATCCCCTTTGGGGAAATGCTGCGAATCAGGCGGATTTGCAGTTCTGAAACGGAGTGCCACAAATTACAACTTGAAAGCAAAGAACGCTTTTTGGCTCGTGGATACTCTGTTAGGACAATTCAACGTGCTATAAACAGATCTCATACAATATCTAGAGATGAAGCTCTACTTAGAAAAGAGAGATCAAAGGAAGGGTTACTGACAAAAGCAAATTGATCGCACCCAGAGTCATTGTCACTTTTTGTAGGCAACATAAAGAGATCAGACGAATCTTTTATAAGAACTGGAATCTAATAACGGGGGATCCCGTTATTGGCAAACATATGGTCAGAAAACCTGACATTACCTTCAAAAAGTCCGTTTCAATGTCAGACAGACTAGTCAAGAACTTCCTAGAAAAACCCATCTCTGACACTTGGGGAGCATTGGGAGGCGGTTTCAAAAGATGCGCTGTATGCAAAGCATGTAAAAACGGGTGCAGCAAAACTCAGTACACATCACCGTTTTCGACCAAACCAGTACAAATTAAAAAACGCATGTCCTGTAAAACTGACTTTGCTGTATATGTGCTGCAGTGCCCGTGTGAGCTTCGATATATAGGCAGCACTCGCTTGCCGGTGCACAGACGGGTATTGCAGCACATCAGGGCAATAGTGGGTAAAGACCAAACCTACCCTGTGGCACGCCACTTTGAAAAGGTCCACAACAGTGATCCGAAGGGCCTTTTATATTACGCTATAGATTGTGTGCTGCCCTTAAAAAGAGGAGGAGACGGGGATGCCAAACTACGCCTTCTTGAAACAAGGTACATTATCGAACTTGACAGTAAGGCCCCTAGGGGCCTGAATGCAGGGGAAGATTTGTACACTTGTTTATAAGCAATCAATAATGTAGCTTATAAGCCCCTAAACAATCAGTGTGACATCTCAGAGAAATATATATCCTATAGGGTGATCTTAGATCAGATAGTTAACTGAATAGGTCGGGAGTTGTGGGATTAGTGATGAACTTACATCTTGGAGGTGGTGCGCGTAGGCTGCCATAAATAAGAAAGAAATAACATCCAATATAAGTAAAAAACATATTCTTTCACCTCCCACTCCATGAATGTGAAAATTAACTATATGTCATTTTTTCGCACAAATGAAAACATAAAAAGGATAAAAAAACACTAAAAGGAAAAGAAATTAATCACATTATTATTTTCCACAGTTGTACAATATTTGCACTGGGGTCTTCTTTTTCGTGGGGTCATGAGAGGTTACAATACGGTGGCACATAAGAACCAAGAGTTTCGTTGAAACTAGATTATAAATGTGGTTTTTTGTTCGCCTTTCAAAACTTAACAGTGGTTATTATTTTTTCATGTGCACAATTAAGTCGTATGATCAAGTTCTTAAAATACTAATGGTACTTTGGTAATACAGGTTAAAAAGGTACACAGCACGTTGCACTTTACCTGCTTGAATTTGCACAATTTGATATTTCTATAAATATGAATTACATATAGGATTGGCATTATAGACACATAGGGGCCGATTATGATTGCGGTTTTTCCGCATCCTCGGGGCCGGCGGAAGCCACCGCCGGCCCAGAGGATGCGGAAAAACCGCAGTGGACTGACCAAGGACCCACCTCCACATTAGGATGGCTGGTGAGTCCTGGTTTCCGTCCGCAGCTTTTCCGCCGCGGTCTGCTTACAACCGCGGCGGAAAAGCTCTGATATGGTGACGGTGTCTCTCAGACACCGTCCGCCATATCAGGATGGGCTTGAAAAAGTGCTTTTCCGCGGCGGGTTTTCCGCCGTGGAAAAGCATACGGATCTTCACTGCGGGGGCCCGTTGCGGGCCCCCTAGGTGAAGGGGGGGTGGGGGGTGCACATGGGGGGTACCTGTGGTACCCCCCTGCATTTGCATGCAGAAAGCGGCAGGCACCGCGCGGTGCCTGCCTCTTTCTGCATGCAAATGCAATGCGTGCATTTTTAACATTGCCGCGGGTGCAGCTTGAAGCTGCACCCGCTGCAATGTTAAAAATAGAGGATGTGACCGCCAGGGTGGCGGTCACATCCTAATTGCACAGGAGGGAACTCCGCATGCCATGCAGAGGTTCCCTCCTGCTCTGGGGTCGCGGACGGACGCAAGTCCGTCCGCGATCCTAATCGACCCCTAAGTCTTTTATTGTAAATAGTATGTATATATCATGAATTTTAATTATTTATGAAACTGTATATATATATATTTGTCCTAAATAATGTAATTTTAGATTTGTGTACATTTGATATTTTTCTACAGAATTTTCAGTAGATTGTACTTTAGTGCCATTGAGAACTCAATATGCATAGATAATTATGGCACTACGCCATTTATATGTGTTAACAATGAACAAAATACCGCTGTGTATATATGTATAGAAACTAAGACCACAATGAGTTAATTTGGGCGGTTTTTTATGTATAGAACTCCGCCTTTCATTGGTTCAGAAAAGCCTTAAATACCCTCTTTTGAGCTCTACTAGCCTATCATGTGATCAAGCCTCTGGCTAGAGGCGAAACGTGTCATGCAGGACAGCTTGGGTGGTATTTGATGAAAATAAAGAGCACTTAATTTTGCACGAGATCTTGGGTCTGACTTGTTCGTTTTTCCGGAGCAGTGGAATTGTGATGCCGTCGGCATCAAGCGATACAGGATTTCATATATATATATATATATACACACACATATATATATATATATATATATATATATATATATATATATATATATATATATATATATATATATATATATATATATATTACCTACTGGCGAAAGCCAGTAGGTATATATAGTTAGGATTTTTTCCCTATGGGATTTCTGAAAATTCTATGTCTTATAACTTTGGCGTTTGTGTACGGAATTGGCTGAAATTTTCAGGAAAATGGCACATTTTGTTTCTGAGCAGCTCCTGGAAATTTGGGGGGGGTTCGTCAAGGGGGGGGCCGAGAAAAAAGGGGGGTCCCAAAACGCGTTTTTCCCATGTTAATTTCCATAGGGCGGTTGGACTCACTTTTAGCCCGAACGGCTGAATGGATTTCCACGAAACTTGGCAAAATTGTAGGGACTGTTAGCCCGATGTGCCTTTGCTAGGTCTCAATATATGTGCTTCAGTGAATTTTGAGAAATTAACGTTTAAAACAAGATATATATCTGTAACAGCGCTCCGGGCTGCGCTCCGGTCCGCTTACTTTTCGCGTATCGGAACTTTGCGAAGCGAAGCTGATTGGCTCTCCGGTGTCTGTCAACATTCTAAACAGTCCGGCGGGCCGCCATCTTGTCTCTCGGTAGGATCGAGAGACAAGAGGAGGCCAAAACAAAGGGGGAAATGAAGGAAAGGGGGCAAGGTAGACCCCTTCTGATCCCCTAGGATTGATGAGGGGATATTATAGAGTCACGCTGGGCCCAAAAAAAAAAAAAAAAATTCCGATTTTTTCGCCGTAGAGACGCGTCTTGGTACGCGAACCGGGCAGCTAACCGGGAAGCTAACTGGCAGTGTAACGGGAGTCTGACGAGTAGCTGATTGGCTGTCAACATTGTAAACAGTCCGGAGCGGCCGCCATCTTGTCTCTGGGTAGGATCGAGAGACAAGAGGAGGTCAAAACAAAGGGGGAAATGAAGGAAAGGGGCAAGGTAGACCCCTTCTGACCCCCTAGGATTGATGAGGGGATATTATAGAGCCACGCTGGGCCCCAAAAAAAAAAAAAAAAAAAAAAATTGTTTTTTTCGCCGTAGAGACGCGTCTTGGTACGCGAACCAGGCAGCTAACCGGGCAGCTAACCGGCAGTGTAACGGGAGTCTGAGGAGAAGCTGATTGGCTGTTATCATTGTAAACAGTCTGGAGCGGCCGCCATCTTGTCTCTCTGTGGGATCGAGAGACAAGAGGTGGAAAAAAAAAAGGTGTAAATGAATGAAAGGGGTAAGGCAAACCCCTCCTGAACCCCTAGGATTGATGAGGGGGCTATTAAAGTTCCCTGGGGGGTGGAAAAAAAAATTGCGATTTTTCGCGGTAAAGGTGCTTCCTGGTACGTTAACCGGGCAGCTAACCGGCAGCGTAACGGGAGTCCGACATATTGTGTTTTTTGAACGTTTATGATATGTGCACGTGTGGATTTTGTCTAATTAAGGTTAAAAAAATATATATATATCTTTAAGCGTGTTCTGGCGCGCTTACGTTTTGGGTTTGGTTTGCGCTGCAGAGACGATACGTCACGGTTATGCGATGCATCATGAGGCGTCTCACGGGCTACGTGATACGTCACTTAATAAAGAATATATTTTACAGCTATAGATATTAGCTTTTAAAAAACCAATGAAATTCACAGAAAAAACCATAGGTTATAGACCATATATAGTTAGGAATTTGCATTTACAAAACCTTGAAAATTCACTGAAAAAACCATAGGGTATAGACCATATATAGTTAGGGATTAGCATTTAAAAAACCTTATTTTACTCGCACAAAACCATTGAAATTCCATATATAGTTAGATGCACTAACTATATATCGCGGACCCGCAATCCACTGCTAATGATGTCACATATTACATCATTCATGACATGGTCAGTGACATCACTGATGACATCACTGATGACATCTCAAATGACATCACTGATGACATCACTGATGACATCTCAAATGACATCACTGATGACATCACGGACATCTCATTTGACATTACTGATTACATCACTGATGACATCATTTATGTGATAATACATCTTCAGACTCTAATATAACCTTAGATACACTCAGTGTAAACAGGCACTCACAGACTGTCACACATCCATGGAGTTACCCACACACCTAGTCAGTCATGCAAAGAATCAATCCCACCTCCATTTCCTCAAATATACAGTTATACACACCTTACTTATTCAAACATATAATAACACATATTTACTCTCTTATACAATCCTTGATACAAGTTCACAATGATTCATACAGCCACTCTCACATTCACTGGCTCTTATGTTCAGTTATTTATATATGTCAACTCTCACATGGAGTGTGTTTTACATATGTACTTACTTTAACATGTAGAACTGAGATATCCATTCACTCACCAATATACTCATGCACACAGTCAACTGTCCATACAGCTGTTTCTATATGCACTTTTGAACCCATACACCTAGGGAATCAACTGCTCACACATCTATGCACAGAGTTATACACCTCCCAGCCACCCACACACATACTCAGTCTCCCATACAAATACTTGGGCAACCATTCAATAACCCATATAGTTAATGATATAGCTACTGATTTAAACATGCAGCAGTTTACAGAAGAACATAAATAATGATTGCCAAATTAAGACACTTTAATCACTAACCCATGCACTCAGTGAGACACATTTAATCATTCTCTCATACAGTCAGTCATGCACCTACTAAATCCTTCATCCAGACACTTATACATCCACTCA
The DNA here is from genome assembly GCF_964263255.1 of Lissotriton vulgaris. Classification (NCBI taxonomy): domain Eukaryota; kingdom Metazoa; phylum Chordata; class Amphibia; order Caudata; family Salamandridae; genus Lissotriton; species Lissotriton vulgaris. Next base: position 938,344,061 of record NC_141699.1, read on the forward strand.
TTCTTCAATATGTAAGACATATTTTAACTTTACAGAAACATACAGTCACTGGGTGTTGTCATCAGTGATGTCATCAGTGATGTCATTTGAGATGTCATCAGTGATGTCATCAGTGATGTCACTGACCATGTCATGAATGATGTAATATGTGACATCATTAGCAGTGGATTGCGGGTCCGCGATATATAGTTAGTGCATCTAACTATATATGGAATTTCAATGGTTTTGTGCGAGTAAAATAAGGTTTTTTAAATGCTAATCCCTAACTATATATGGTCTATAACCTATGGTTTTTTCAGTGAATATATATATATATATATATATAGACACACACACACATATATATATATATTCACTGAAAAAACCATTGGTTATAGACCATATATAGTTAGGGATTAGCATTTACAAAACCATAATTTACTCGCACAAAACCATAGAAATTTGCATATATAGTTAGTTGCAATAACTATATATCGCGCACCCGCAATTCACTGCTGATGATGTCACATATTACATCATTCATTACATGGTCAGTGACATCACTGATGACATCACTGATGACATCTCAAATGACATCACTGATGACATCTCAAATGACATCACGGATTTCATCACTGATGACATCACTGATGACATCTCATTTGGCATTACTGATCACATCACTGATAATATCATTCATGTGATAATACGATGAACATCTTCAGACTCTAATATAACCTTAGATATACTCAGTGTAAACAGACACTCACAGACTGTTACTCATCCATGGAGTTACTCACACACCTAGTCAGTCATGCAAAGAATCAATCACACCTCCATTTCCTCAACTATACAGTTATACACACCTTACTTATTCAAACATATACTAACACATATTTACTCTCTTATACAATCCCTGATACAAGTTCACAATGATCCATACAGCCACTCACACATTCACTGGCTCTTATGCACAGTTATTTATATATGTCAACTCTCACATGTGCTATGTTTTACATATGTACCTACTTTGACATGTAGGACTGAGATATCCATTCACTCACCAATACACTCATGCACACAGTCAACCGCCCATACAGCTGTTTCCACATGCACTTTTGAACCCATACATCTAGTGAATCAACTGCTCACACATCTATGTACAGAGACATACACCTCCCAGCCACCCACACACATACTCAGTCTCCCATACAAATACTTGGGCAACCAATCAATAACCCATATAGTTACTCATATAGCTACTGATCAACACATGCAGCAGTTTACAGAACAACAGACATAATGATGCACAAATTAAGACAGTTTAGTCACTAACCCATGCACTCAGTGAGACACATTTAATCACTCTCTCATACAGTCAGTCATGTACCTACTAAATCCTTCATCCAGACACTTATACATCCACTCATTCTTCAATATGTAAGACATATTTTAACTTTACAGAAACATACAGTCACTGGATGTTGTCATCAGTGATGTCATCAGTGATGTCATTTGAGATGTCATCAGTGATGTCATCAGTGATGTCACTGACCATGTCATGAATGATGTAATATGTGACATCATCAGCAGTCGATTGCGGGTGCGCGATATATAGTTATTGCAACTAACTATATATGCGAATTTCTATGGTTTTGTGCGAGTAAATTATGGTTTTGTAAATGCTAATCCCTAACTATATATGGTCTATAACCAATGGTTTTTTCTGTGAATTTTCTTGGTTTTGTAAATGCTAATCCCTAACTATATATGGTCTATAACCTATGGTTTTTTTAGTGAATTTCATTGGTTTTTTAAAAGCTAATATCTATAGCTGTAACATATATTCATATTCTAATTCACAAATATATTTTATATATATTTGTATTATATTTTTTTAATTCAATTTATATTATAGTTTAAATAATTTTTTCTTGTTTCGCTGCCGGTCCGCGAACCGGTAAACGTTCCGTTAGTGCATTACCGCGTTAGAAAAGCACATTGTGACGCGTCCCGTAAACGCAACATAACGCGTTACTACGTAATGCCTCTTATGACGTGCTGCGTTCGCGCACCCGGAAGCGTTCTGGAACTCGAACCAAGGCGCGAAACGTAAAGCCCCGGATACGATCCGAGGCGCGGCGTGGAACGAGGAACGTAAGCATAACAGGTCATGTGACTAGTTCATAAACCTTTTCATTGGTTCATTTTACTTTTAGTTTCCTAATGATGGAACGCTTGATCATATGACGTAAAATAAACACTTTTCATTGGTTTAGAACATTTTCTTTTCTCAAATGATGAAAGTCCCACCTTTTTTCCTCACTCCGACTTTCATTTTTATGAGAGAAAGACCTGTTTTTGTTTGCTAAGACATGGCATTTGTATTAGCTGCAGCTGGTGGATCTCCACCACCTCCACCACCACCAAAGAAGACAGGACCAACTAGCCAGGTCATCTTTGACCAGGAAGAAGAAGAAGAGGAAGACGAGGAACAGGAGCAAGGGACAAGTGGCTTTCTGAAAGAAATGCCAAGAACGTCCCATGTGAAAGTGAATTTTATCTGGCAATTTTTTTCTTTTCCTTCTCATGAAAAGAAAGTTAATGCCAGGTACGTTACCTGCCTCATCTGCAAAAAAAAACTCTCGAGAGGGACCGAAAAAAAATATAGCTATGGTAATCATACCATGCATCGGCACATGGAGAGTTGGCACCCTCTTAATTATTCTAGAGCACAACTTCGAGATTTGGTGGATAACCCCCGACCGGCTAAAATATCCACCAATGACTTAGCAATAAGTGAGTCAGAGGCAAGGGAAACGGTCCCAAATCTCCAAAAGAACTTTGGGCAGATGAGATTGACATGTGTAGCATGTGGAAAATTAATTTCATGCGGAGAGATGAGTATTACTTTAATAAATAGATCTTTTGAAAATCATCAATGCCCAAAACGTCCAAGAAAGTAATTTTTTTTTGTTGCTCCTGTTGAGCCCTTTGAAATGAATCATTTTTGTTTCCCCTTCCTCAAAAAAAACACAAAAAAATATAAAACATCAAAAATAATAAAAAAAAGTTCTTTTCAGAACTACCTTCCCTTTTAAAAAAAATTGCTAGAATGTTTAGCACTCTAGCATCCTCTATTTCTTTTGATTCGCTTCCCGGTTAGCGTTCGGGTACGCGAACCGGGAGCGAACTAAAAAAAATATTTTTAAAAAAAAGACAAGTAAATAAACAGAGAGTAATGTGAAAAGAAAGACAAATAGAGGGAGTAACACACAGTTACTGTTGAAAGAGGGACTGATAAAAAAAGTGAAAAGAGTAGTATAAATAAGTAATAGAAAAAGAAATGAAGGAAGTAGCAAAGACAGGAAACTAAGGGTTAAAGAAAAGAAGCAGTGGAACTAATAAAAGTTAAATCTGATAGACATGTAACATAAAGAGTACTAAACACTTACCTTATAATTTTCATTACCGTACTGAATTATAATTTTTATACTTTTAATCTGTGTAAGAAAGAACAAAAAAATTTAAATTAATACAAGGTGGTAAAAAAAGTGTGAGCATGAGACAAAATGAATGTTAAATGTTGTATACTTGTAAAGCGCACAGCTGCCCCAGCAAAGAGGCGTCCCGGCGCTGTATACCGCTGGGGAACCCATCCTGGCTTTCCCTGTGAGATGGTCCCTCCTGGGCATCCCCAAGGTGAAGCCAGGCATCCCCGGCGCTGATGGGGCCGTTAGTAGAGATTAAGCAAGCTATTGCCCAGAGTTGCTGAGTGGGACCCATGGTTGGAGTAGGCACCGAGGCGAGAATTATCGAGTCCGCTGACCATGGCCCAAGACCCTGCCACGTCAGGAATCGAACCCTGGTCCCGGGCCGACCTCTGCTTCCGGGTCTGCTGCCTCTAACCAGTGAGCCACACCAATCCATATACATATTAGAAATCACAATTCAAAGTAGAAAATTAATTAAACATATTTAATGGTTTATTTTTGCTGTTATCAGAAAATATCAAATTTCACTGAAAACAGTGAGTTGAAGGTATTCATCATATAACAGCGGGGGAAAAAAACACAATCAAAATGATTGTGTTTAAAAAACCCAAATAATATAAATAAGCAGAAATAGGAACTTCTCCAAAGTAACTTACTTTCTATGACGTCAAAGGATATCCTATGAACAGCTTATACTCTGTTGTGCTGTTACTATTTTCTGCCCGCCACTTTCTGAAAGATAAACTCAATTGTTTTAAGAAAACTGAAACATACAAAGCAATTTAAAACAGCACACTAAGTTACAGCAACACCTAGAATCATTATAGTCCAATTACCTACCATAAATTCTGACTTCAAAAATTAAGTCAAAAGGCAACATTGCTTCGTACTCAATTAGTAATGTTTGCTGAAAGACTAGCCATTTTTTAAATTTCAAATAAGCTGTGTAATATCCAGATGTTGTCAAAGGACCAGCATATTATATAATAGCTGCAGTTGCAAATGTTCTTCCTGAAATCGATGACTGTGTTGCCCAAAATTTTTTCATTAGACTTAACAACTTTTTTTTCATCCAGTTTATGTAGTTCAAATTGTAAAATGACATTTCACCCATAAGTTTCCATAAAAAATATGGACAGCATTACAGAGTTACATTTCCTCTACTCTTTATTTTGATCTGCTGCTTGACTTAGCTTATAAAAACAAACAGTTTTCGCTCTGTACTACAATTATCTACAAGGCCATATAGAGTAGGAGCCATTAGAACCTCTGTAAATTCCTCTAAACAAATCCCAAGCTACCTTTCCTAAAATTTTGGTTGTAAGAACACCAGGTAAGAATTTTGAAGGTGGAAAGGCAATCTTTTTTTTAAATTAAAACAGAATCATTGCAGAATGACCAACCGTTTCCAGATTTCAAATAAGCTGTATAATGTACTGAATTAGTTGAAGGACCGTTATGATATATAATTGCAGTAGTTATAAAAGTCCTTCCTGATATTGACAACTGCGAAGCCACAAAATTATTAATTAAAGTTGTCAATTTAGTTCCATCAGGCCTACATCTTTGGAACATTAAAATGACATACTGGCCATAACTTCGTAAAATTAACGTGGACAGCATTCCAGACTTACATTGGCTGCATTCCATGTTTTGATCGGCTGCCTTTACTAGCTTATTGAAGGATACTGATTTACTGTCAGGCAAAGTTAAAAATATAAATCTTTCTGAGTCTACACTAGTAGTACTTGATAGCCTACAGTTCTCGCAGTCATGCTGCCATTGATAAGAAAGGCCAAATACATAATCTATATCTACACCCTCATCTTGTAATACATCAAGCAAATACATTAAAAACTCCTGACAATCCTGCTGAATATTTTCAGAGAATTCTGTTTGACCTGAACATTCGTCTAACAGAAAACGAATTTCAGACACACTTTCTACTCTGGTTCTATCAGCACTACATTTCTCTAACACAGAATTCAACAAACAGCATAAACTTTGTTCCGAATTGATCACAATCTGTTCTTTGAAAGTCTCTAGTGAAAAGAGAACATTAACAACTATATTAGCATAGCAGTTGACACCAGAACTATTTTCAAATTTAAAACCAACAACATTTTCAACAGAATTCATTTTATTCCTGCTTACAATTTTGGGTTCATCGACTTTTGGTCTTTTTGCTACAACCTCCCTACTATTACTGATATTTCTTCGTTTCCGGCCTACCACACGTTTCTCAATCAAAGGATATTGAGGCAAATGTGGCGCATACTCTCTTCTTAACCTATTGTATTCCTTAACACAATCTAGATCTGCACAAATGTTTGTGACATCACAGTCAATCAAGTACAAACCCGATAAAGTTCTGACTCGTGACAATGCTACATAAGCCATACCCTCTTTGAATACAGAACTGCCAATATTCACTAAAGCAGTGTCTCCACTTAAACCTTGCGATTTATGAATTGTCACCGCATATGCCAAGCAAACAGGAAACTGCTTACGGCGAACATATAAGTCTTTAACAAGCAAAAACCTAGCAGAGCAACGACCAATTAGCTGTACTTCCTCAATGCCATCAAATTTAATTTTTAAAAATTCAATTCCATCTCTACTTCTGTATTTCTCAAAATCAACAACATTACCCATTGATCCATTTACCAGACCTCTTTCAACATGTAAATTCCTTCTCAAAATGATTCGGCAATTTAAGCACACATTCAAAGTCTTTTCAAAACCCGCAGTTTTAGATATAGTCTTCTCTAATGAATCCACTTTAGATTTCAAATTCTCAGACAAAATAATTGTTGCTCCCATATGCTCTATTTTGTCAATAGCTTCCAGTTTCACAATCTCTTGTTATTCTAAATTCAACATTTTGTTGTTGAAGATGGAACATTCTGCAAGAGTTGGCATCAAACATATTCCAGATTTCTTCACAGTAATTTTCTGAAAAATATCCTCTGGCAAAACGTCTTCTTCTGGATATAAATTTGACAGTAAGCGTGCATGTAAAGCTTCTTTACCACGCTCAGTCACTTTCCCGATTCTAATATCTTGTAGAATATTCTTATAATCTTCGTCCTTCGCCTGACGCATATTTTCACGCAGCTCAGCATAACTGAAGTTTAACCATATGTTAACGTTGCCAATGCTCCCTAGGCACCTCTTGGTATCTTCATGTGTAAGCAGTTTAAACACTGGTTGTCCTTTAACTGGTGTCAGCTGCAGGAGATCACCAAAAACAATGATGTGTTTGCCACCGAATAACACATCATACTCTGTTTTAAGAACTTCCTGCATTCTCAAATGCACAAAAGCAAGCATGACATTGGAAACCATGCTTACTTCGTCAATGATAAGAAGTTTCATCTTCTTCAGGACTCTAGATACTTCACAACAAGCATCTCCAGATAACTTGTGGTATTGTAATTTGTTATCATGCTCCACTGGCAGCATCAGTAACCGATCCAAAGTAATCCCTTTAATGTTATGAGCTGCCAGTCCAGTTGGAGCGGTCACAACACAAGACAGCGATGACTCAGTCCTTTTCTGCAGATAACATGAAATTGCTTTAATAAGGAAACTTTTTCCAGTTCCTGCTTCTCCACTCACTTACAGTCGGACAGGCTTCAACGAGGTACATGAGCACTCTTCCTTCTCATGACTTAATCCATGCTCAATTTGGTTGGTAACTTCGTCATATATTTTCCTCTGCTCAACGTTAAGTTGTCTTTCCAATTCTTCTAAGTTAACCGCATCCTTCTGAGCATGTGCCATGGCTCTTTCCACTTCAATCATGGCAGTGGCAGCTTCATTTTCAATAACTGGTTCTCCTAGTGGATCCTGACTCAATGAAACAGAACTCTGACTGTCCTGAGAACTGTCTCTAGCAATCTCGGCTGCAATTGTTGCTTCCTGCTCAATTTCTGCATTCAACATTTGTAGATATTTTGGAAAAACAGGACATTCTATGGACTCCTTGGCTGCATTGAAAGAGTCTTCGTAACAGAGGAAATCCCCAAGCAGTTCCTCTTCTGCACGCCAAGGCTTGAAAAGTTGCAAAAGAGCTAAATAGAAAAACTCTTTTCTTTCGGGAGATTCGCAATCCAATTTTCGATGATTTATCAATTGACATTTTTTTTGCTTGACCAGACATCCCTCACTTCCAATTACAGCATACACTCCTTTATCAATATCTTCTTTGATGTTCCTCTTGAAAACGTAATTTTGAAGAACATCATACAGACAAGCATTCTCCAGTTGACTGCTTCTATTTGGATAATATGTATCCAACATGTTGCTCTTCAAAATATCTGTACTGTTTGGCTCCTTCTCCGCCAAATACTCAATTTCCCGTACAGGTTTCAGAACTCGATTACGCGCTGCATCAAGACCAAGACTCGCCCAAATGATACTCCTAGATTTGGCATAGAGACTTGCTGAAGATAACCGGTCAGAACATTCGTAAGCTCCGATTTCTCGATGCGACAACATCTTCAGACTGAAACTGTACAACTTCTTACTGAGGCTCTTTTCATGGGAAATATCCTCCCACATATCCTTCAGTTCTGTCTTTTCTTTTTTGGTGATGTAAGACGTCACATACCGAGCCACAGCCATACAGTTGTCAGCCACAAACTGTATATCCATGTTAGCATTCCACATGGACAAAATCACTGGGTTGTAGTCGTTGATGTACTTGGACTCTTCGTTTCTTTTCAATTTGTATGTGTTTTTGGGTGATTTCCTCGTCACATTATGTCGCAGCGATGACATCAAATTGTTAACTCTTCCTTTTGATATCACCGACCGTGGAAATGCAAAACGACATTTGGTGTAGTACTTGTCCTTGTTTCTGAATTTACGACGACAGTACTTTACACAACGATGGCTTTGAAACCGTAAAACTTGTTCTCTTAGACTTTTGTCTTCGTTTGTCTTTGGAACAGCACATGTAGCATACTGTTCTATGAAACTCATCACTAAGTCATCCGGATCTGTTCGAAATTTGGGTGCATCTTTGATCCATAGCAGCATATGTATATGAGGAGCACCTCTTGCTTGATACTCCTTTCTCCAGAAGAAATCCAACACCTCTCCAAGAGGTGGATTTTTCTTGTTCGTGATGAAAGACATCATAGCTTCAAATCTATGATTAAAGTACCTGCATACATTCACTGGATCCAAAGAGCACAGTTCTCCGGGTGTCTTGAATTCAATATTTTCAATGTTTCCATTTACCTCTCGTAGAAATTCAAGTAAGTCTTCCCAGCCATACTCAGCACAGCTGAGAGTGAGGAACCATGTGGGAGTTCCTAAGTTCCTCCGCATACATTTTAAGTCACCATGACGGCGGTACCAATACTCATTAGTACCACGCTGACAAGCCATGAGATTAATCAGGTGAGAATCCAAAATACTGTCTTGCACATTGACTTTATCCATAAAGTCCCTTGCCGAGATATTTCGCAGTTGTACACCACTTTTCAAGATGTGGTTCACTGCATAAGACAATCCAGAGAGATCACTTTCAAACAGTAGATGAAATAAATAAGGAATGCATTGTCGAAACCTAGGATCTTCTGTATACAATCGTAAAGTCCGGTATTCTGAAGCAGGAATTTGAACAGGTCGCTCATCATATCGTCCTCCTCGACCTGTCGGAAATAACTGTGGGAAACATCGAGCTTCCAAACTTTCCTCCCAAACACTAATGGGACTCCCTTTGGCTTGTTTCATTTGAAACAACTCAATAGCATTCCCCATGACTTCCTTGGAATGCAAAGGATGAACACTATAATGTTCATATATTTCTTCCTTTTTAGAAGCTTCTACTTTCTCAATTTGTCCTGGACACAAATCGCTGTCCTCTTCTTCACTTACTTCCTCTTCTGCAACACATACATTCTTGTAGTACTTATTATTTTTTATCAAATACAATGTTGCCTTTTTGACTTTCCTAACATCCACTAAATCTTGCCAGATTTTCTTACTCTTTGTTGGAACACCATTAACTATGATAACCAGAGGTTCCTCTTCCACTTTCTCTACTCCAATTGTATTAATGTTTTTCTTCAAATCCAAAGGCAAATAAACAACCCTTCCCTTTAATCCTCTCTGTAAATCTGATGGAGGCAACTTCCCTGTCTTTTGCTCCATTCGTACAATAGCCTGGAAGGGATGGACACTTTGAATCAAAATAGATTCATAAGTATTTAAATCCTTCAATTCAGAAGGAATGTCATCTAATTCCAGATTATTATAAACCGCTCTAGCAGGCATCTGGTTTTGGTTTAATTTGTTATAGCAATAAGTACACATATGTTGGTCCGCTCCCAAATCAAAACAATTTCCTACCATCAAGTATGTGGCAAAATCCTTCCATTCACTATTGTTTTCCATATCACTTTTTGCATATATATCCACTAACTTAGTCTGATTCTTATAATAAGTCAGTCGACAACACACACAAGTGAAATTAGGCCTCTCACTTGATTTCACCATAAACGTGGAAATTTCCTTGTGAAACTTATCTGTACTGAAAATCTGTACACTGTCTTCCACATTACCTTCTTCTAGTGGTTCAATATCAACATTGTTCTCTTTACCAGCAAAGTAACAGAACTCAATTTCTTGACAAATATTCTTCACATCTACTTCAGAACCATGCAAAAGAGCTCTGCTTAATTTTTTAAACATAATTGCTGGACTCTTAGCATAATACAACATTCTAACTAATTTCCTCACTTTATTATGATGCACTGCTAGCATCCTGAAATGATGAAATACACTCTGGCATACTCTCCTAGAAAGACAAGCCAGTGAATGACCACGCAAACCTGTCACTTGTCTCACTCTGCAAGGATCTAATTCTTGCAACAACTTTATTTTTTGCTTTACACTTTTCTTATGAAATGTCCGTATAAAATCACAAAGCAAATTGATGGAATCCTGTCGCACAGTGCAAATAGAACTACACTTCCAGGTGTACAATGGTCCCTTAGGACGTCTCCCTAAAACCTCATCACTTAGCGCCTCTTCTGCATCTGCAGACACAAGTATTTCTTTTTCAACCGGATGACCATCTTTTACCTCATATGCTCGACCACTGCTGTCAACTGCATGCACCAAAACATTGTCCTGAAAATAACTCTCCTCATTAAAAAACGCCTCACTATTTGAACTATGCATCCATTCTCCTAAGAAAACTTCACAAAAATTACTTCGATTAACTTCTCTCTTCCATCTACTATTAGATTTGAAAACATCGATTACCTTGTTTAGTTTCCTAATTCTATTAATTACCAAAATAAATAACTTTCGCTTAATTTCGAAAGCCTAATCAATAATTTTCTCTACATTTTTCTTTTTCTTATAAAATGACACTTTCTGTTGACCTTTTTTAAATTGTTTTAGCAAATTGACAATTACCCTGTTGCGGAACATTCGCTTACGAATGTCCCTGAATATATTTGCCCTTCTACTGCCATGCACAGAGTTATCTCCTGCTCTAGCACAAACTTTTTTGACGGGCTTTTCTTTTCCATTTAAATTGGCTCTCTTTTTCTGGACTAAAACTTGTTCTGTAGTTATACTTTTGTTTCTACAAATGTTTCTAAGGAATGATTTCGTTCTCTTACCCGGTGTTCTCTTCGTCTGTTGAGGTAGTTCTAATGTAGAGGACTGCTGCAAAATTTTAGTTAACTGCTGTCTTTGACGTTTCGTAGCCTTTCGAATTCTATCCTTAGACGGCATTGTGTAATTTCCAAATAATCTGCAGTTGAATCTGTGGTGAAATAAAATAAAAAATGTTATTAACCACTATTACCAAACAGTAAATCAATAACAGTAAGAATTAGATTCAACAATGCTATAAAAATGAATAAAATAAAATAATTCACAAGGGTGCAGGGGGTATCACTTTGACACCCTCTGGCACCCTCAAAACAGGCACAGGTGCCATGTGGCAGGCATACCTGCCCTAAGGGCAGGTCTGCCTTTCACATGACATAGGTGTGCATGCACACATGTGCATGCACACCGGGATCGGTATTTTACCATGAAGTTTGATTTCATGCTAAAATACGGATTCGTTAACGCCTTTGAGACTTAGAAGAGTCCCCCCTACATATCAAATTTACAGAATCGGTAAAATTACCGATTCGGTATTTTACCGAACCAATAATTTTTCCGATTCTGTAAATGTAGATTTACCTACATGTGGCCTTGGATTTAGGCCCCTACATACCGATTGCCCATTTACCGGTCAGAAACGGCCGAAATTTGCCGTAACCGGTCGGTAAATGGCCTGAAACGACCACCTACATCGGGCCCTAAGTGTGCATGCATTTGATTTCAAAAAAAGTTTTTAAACCTTTTATGTAAAACAATAATACACCTACATTCATGGGGAACAGACTTAAAATGCCCTAATACACATGAAAACGTTTTTTTAAGGAACTTGCACCTTTTTTTCAATAACTTTTAACATGGCTATATAACTCAAACAATCAAAATGAAAATTTTCCACGCATACATGGGGGCGTATTTACAAGGGCCTTGCACTACGAGGAAAGTGACTTCAAATGACCAGACACACATGGGGACGTATTTACAAGGCCCTTGAACCCGGGGGAAGTGACTTGTAATTGCTAAGCACACATAGGAGGGTATTTACAATGCCCGTGCAACACTTATGCATCATTTTCTTTTAACATGGCTATGTAACTCAAACAATTAATCATTCCTATGGGCTTTGAAGCCCATAGGAATGATTAGGCATTAGCGATTCGGTATTTACCGAATCGGTAATTAAAGAATTCACAAGGGTGCAGGGGGTATCACTTTGACACCCTCTGGCATCCTCAAAACAGGCACAGGTGCCATGTGGCAGGCATACCTGCCCTAAGGGCAGGTCTGCCTTTCACATGACATAGGTATGCATGCACACATGTGCATGCACACCGGAATCAATATTTTACCATGAAGTTTGATTTCATGCTAAAATACCGATTCGTTAAGGCCTTTGGAACTCAGAAGAGTCCCCCCTACATAGCAAATTTACAGAATCGGTAAAATTACCGATTCGGTATTTTACCGAACTAATAATTTTTCCGATTCTGTAAATGTAGATTTACCTACATGTGGCCTTGGATTTAGGCCCCTACATACCGATTGGCCATTTACCAGTCGGAAACTAATGAAATCGGCCGAAACCGGTCGGTAAATGGCCTGAAACGACCACCTACATCGGGCCCTAAGTGTGCATGCATTTGATTTCAAATTTTTTTTTTAAACCTTTTATGTAAAACAATAATACACCTACATTCATGGGGAACAGACTTAAAATGCCCTAATACACATCAAAACGTTTTTTTTAAGATACTTGCACCTTTTTTTAAATAACTTTTAACATGCCAATGTAACTCAAACAGTCATAATGAAAATTTTCCAGACACATGGGGGCGTATTTACAAGGTCCTTGCACTACGAGGAAAGTGACTTCAAATGACCAGACACACATGGGGACGTATTTACAAGGCCCTTGAACCCGGGGGAAATGACTTGAAATTGCTAAGCACACATAGGAGGGTATTTACAATGCCCGTGCAGCACTTATGCATCATTTTCTTTTAACATGGCTATGTAACTCAAACAATTAATCATTCCTATGGGCTTTGAAGCACATAGGCATGATTAGGCATTACCGATTCGATATTTACCGAATCGGTAATTAAAGAAAACACAAGGGTGCAGGGGGTGTCACTTTCACACCCTCTGGCACCCTCAAAACAGGCACAGGTGCCATGTGGCAGGCATACCTGCCCTAAGGGCAGGTCTGCCTTTCACATGACATAGGTGTGCATACACACATGTGCATGCACACCGAAATCGGTATTTTACCATGAAGTTTGATTTCATGCTAAAATACCGATTCGTTAAGGCCTTTGGGACTCAGAAGAGTCCCCCCTACATAGCAAATTTACAGAATCGGTAAAATTACCGATCCAGTATTTTACCGACCCAATAATTTTTCCGATTCTGTAAATGTAGATTTACCTACATGTGGCCTTGGATTTAGGCCCCTACATACCGATTGGCCATTTACCGGACGGAAACGGCCGAAATCGTCCGAAACGGGTTGGTAAATGGCCTGAAACGACCACCTACATCGGGCCCTAAGTGTGCATACATTTGATTTCAAAAAAAGTTTTTAAACCTTTTATGTAAAACAATAATACACCTACATTCATGGGGAACAGACTTAAAATGCCCTAATACACATGAAAAGTTTTTTAAGGAACTTGCACCTTTTTTTCAATAACTTTTACTATGGCTATGTAACTCAAACAATCAAAATGAAAATTTTCCAGGCACACATGGGGGCGTATTTACAAGGGCCTTGCACTACGAGGAAAGTGACTTCAAATGACCAGACACACATGGGGACGTATTTACAAGGCCCTTGTAAACATGCACAGCTCCTATATACATACACACCTTGTCAGTACTAATACTTTACATTATCTACAATTATAATTGGTAAAAGAATCCAAAATCGCCTTGGAAAGCAGAATGCAAACACTTGACGCAAAACATCATTTTAAATACACAGCTGACTTTCTTATTTACGCAAAAAAGCATACTACTCTTTATCTAAAATATATAAACGATAACTCACCTTTACAAATTCTTTTTGAAATTCAAAACAGACTCAGAAACACACCAATTATTCTTTAGCAGAATTAAAGGTATGCACTCCAGAGGCTGGAACCAACAAAGGCACTGAAACGCTGATATTCATCACACATATCTCTCATGTCAGCCAATAAAAACTCTTCCCTCACTTTTTTTCAAATCAACACCCTTCCCCCCTCTGCCCTTTCTACCTATTTCCATAGCAACTACCACCTGCCAGACCTGTCAAGTTCACAAGTTCACACAACAATGTTTCAAATGAACTCTGAACTCTCAGTACACCTGCTAATCCACTGCAATCTTTCATAACAACATTTTTTAATAACCATTCAAAATACATCTTTCAAAGAACACATCCATGCACCCTAACTTTCTGTTTTCAGCAATGGAAATACACCAATCACTTCTAATGAATCATTTGCACTTAAACTCCACAGTTTTTTACATTACAAACATCACTATTTCAACTGCCATTTCATTCCCACACTTCATCTGACTGCAGCAAAAACTCCTCTAGCCATGTTTTCAGTCTGGATTCTTGGACATAGCTACATCCACTGGGCTCACAGGTATGCTGATAACAGAAATTTACACAACCTCAATTTACAAAATGTGGAAATCAAATGGATTGGTCGAAGAGGATTGAAATGTCACCAATTGATACCATTGGTGAAAACTTTTTACATTTGCCAACCCCTGACCTCATAATAGTGCACTGTGGAGGAAACGATTTGGGCACTTTGACTGGGGTAGGTCTGGAAATGCTCCTAAAAGACACCTTTGAGCAATTGATGACACTTTTTCCTCAAACTGCCTTGGTATATTCCAATATATGCCAAAGACAAAAATGGAGGTGGTCCAATCAATTTTGTCCACAAATTGAGAAAGCGAGGAAGCATGTAAATAAGTCTGTTTCAGCTTACATGAGGGACCATGGAATGGGCTGCATCTACAACAATAACTTGCGTTACTACATGCAAGATATCTACAGAGGAGATGGCGTGCATTTCTCAGATGAGGGGAACAGAGTTTTCATACTAAATTTAAGAATGTGTATTGGTTCCTACTTATAAGTTTCTAGAACTTACACAGAACCCAAAAGCTCTTTTCAGAGCTACCTTAACTTAGTTTACTCTTTTGAAATTTCGAATATACCCTTTTTCTCTTATTTTCACTTATATTCGCTACCCAGTTCGCGTACCGGCAGCTAACCACGCGAAAAAATCAATTTTTTTTCTCGACATATATGAGCCTCCTCAGCCACCCTCAGAAAACTTAGGGAGACAGGATACCTCTAAAGTACCCCAATCTACCCATTCTGAACATTATTTACCCTCCATCTTATATCTCAATTCTACCGAAACACAAAATGGAGGACTCCCGTAACGCTGCAGGTTCGCGTACCAGGAAACGCACTGACAAGCACTCGCTCAAAAAAGGTGGGAAAGTAATTTACAGAAAAACCACTGGAGACAATTTCACCAATTAAACATTAGCTCATACTACATACCAATCCCTACCATTTTCACAAATTTTGTTGGAATACCATTTAGCCATTTAGCATGTAGAACTCTCTAAAATCCCTGAGGTAAATTACTTCACAAAACATATCGGAAGTGTTGGAAATGACAACCAATTAAAATATTACTTTCAATTTCTACTATTATATCATGACATTTGATTGGGTATGTACCTGAATATATATAAACAAAGAGAGAGAAACACAGCCATTTTGGCTACTACTTCGTGAAGTGCAGAACAACTAAAAATCAAATGATAACTTCAAGTTATATTTAAAAGGTAAAATATTATTTTTAAAACTGAAGTATGTTCTGTACTGAAAGCTAATTAGAAAAACATTTTCTGACAGTTATATTCTATCACTCTGTAATACTTAAAGAATAAAATAGACTCTCTGATTTAGTTATGGCAGGGCCAGTCCAAGGATTTGCGAGGCCCTGGACTAAAAGGGAACGTGAGCGAGGCCCCCTCTAAATTACATAAGTGGCCACTTGCAAGGAGAACATTCACAGACACTGTGGGGGCCCCATTGTCCAGCATTTTGACACCCCCACAGTTTTTACTTTTAATCCACACGCATTTCTCACACCTTCATAGGTGTGAGAATTGATTGTGGTCTAAAAGTTAAAACTGAGGGTGCGCCAAAATGCTGGTCAATGGGCCCCCCACAGTGTCTGTGAATGGTCTCCTTGCAATTGAGGGAGCGTCTCCTTCTCCCTCCCCTATACCTCCTGACACCATCCATGAGAGGCCCAAGGAGGGGGCCCCCTCCAATAGACCATAATTGTAGGCCTTTCTTTGTGATAGATCTCCAGGAAAACAAAAGGACACATCACCAGTGCGTGGCCCCATGCTGGTGGGCTGAGTGCGAGGCCCTGAGCGGCAGCCCACGCTCCCCATGCCTAGCGCCGGCCCTGAATTAAAGATAGAGTTAGACTTCTTTAGTATAATTCAGAATTGACTAAGAGTTTATTTGATCATTTTCTTCATATTTCTACTTCCAATTTGATACCATACACTGCCCAAAGAAAAAAACACTGTTTAATTAACCAAACTGCCTATCTGTATTGAAACCCAACAGTGCCCTATCTGTACTGATATATTTTTTTTAAATTCATTTTTCAGAATTCACAATGGAAGGACAAGAAAACAACTTGAAAATTGAAACAGAAAAACAAAAGGAGACGGAAGTTGACCAGGATTTCTTCGACGATACAATAAACAATGAACTTGTGCAATGTGTAGATGCAGTAGATTTTCTACTGAAAAACGAAGAAAAAAATGATCATGATTTTTTAGATTTTCTTTTAAATTTTGAAAAACAATCTGAAAAAAAAAATGTATTTCTTAAATCAAAAATTGTTTGACACATTATTTATTTTTATTTGTATATTGTAAACTAGTAGCAAATTGATTATAACGTGAATTCAGACTTTAAATATACTGTGCAACTTTTTGGTGTTACATACTAACTTTGTTCATAGTTACTTCCTTTCTCCCACTATATAATGCCCAATGTGTATTTAACATCTCTTTATCATCTCCTGACTCCATGTTGTTTCGGCTTTCCAGACAGACTATGGTATGAATTCCATATACCACAATAACTTCTTTAACAACAGGCAAGATATCTACAAAGGAGACGGCGTTTAATAATTTATAGACTCTGCATTGGTACCTACATGTAGCTACGTAAATAAAAAAAAACAAAAAAAAAACCCAACAAAACGAACAATTGATAAACATACAATAAGTTGAAAGTCAATCATTCTTGTTTCCTTATAGTACGCTCCCCAGGCCGCTTTCCGGTACGCGTACCGGGCGCACCCCACGAAAAAAAAATTTTTTTTGCACGGCGGGGCCCTTTTAAAGCCTCCACATCAAACCTAGGGGGTCAAGGAGGATCTACTATGCCCCCTTATGGGCATTTGCCCCTTCGTTCTGGCCTCCTGTTGTCTCTCGATCCTACCGAGAGACAAGATGGCGGCCGCTACGGACTGTTTAGAATGTTGACAGACACCGGAGAGCCAATCAGCTTCGCTTTGCAAAGCTCCGTTACGCAAAAAGTACGCGAACTAGTGCGCTATCCAGGACGCTGTCACAGATATATCTGTTTTTTAAAACGTTAATTTCTCAAAATCCACTGGAGCACATATATTGAGACCCAGCAAAGGCACATCGGGCTAACAGTCCCTACAATTTTGCCAAGTTTCGTGTAAATCCATTCAGCCGTTCGAGCTAAAAGTGAGGCCAAACGCCCTATGGAAAAATGAATGGGAAAAACACGTTTTGGGACCCCCCTTTTTTCTCGGCCCCCCTTGACAAAACCCCCCCAAATTTTCAGGGGCTGATCAGAAACAAAATGTGCCATTTTCCTGAAAATTTCAGCCGATTCCGTCCACAAACGCCATAGCTATTAGACATAGAATTTTAAAAAGTTCCATAAAAAAAATCCTAACTATATATACCTACTGGCGACCGCCAGTAGGTAATATATATATATATATATATATATATATATATATATATATATATATATATATATATATATATATATATATATATATATCCACACAGGTTTCCAAGAACAATGCAGCAGGGTCAATCCCACCGCTGCACCGCCAAGAAACAGGAGACCCAGGTTTCCGTGAGTAATTATTTATTTTCTGCAACGGACAGCATAACCTTTCTGCCTCCCAGAGGCCTTGGTCACATGGCGCCACAGAGGGCGGCGGCAGAAAATTAAAGTGCTAGTGCGACTGAATTAACCAATTACAGTGGGTGTACATTTAAAGCACAAGGAAAATAGTAGAAATACTACAATATTAACCCTTAATTTGCTATGCGCTTTAAAGACAGAAGTAACAGTATTGGGATCAATCCCTCTAAGCATGATATTGCACATGAATCAACATGATGAATTGGGTCGCATAATGCTGGTAATCCAATGTGTCCTGGCATCATGGTTGTACAAAGTTGTGGGATAAATCCCTAACCATAACATTCTCTGTTTCCATATAAATCAATAACAATTTTAGGAACCTGTCTCAGGACCACAATGGATAGCATTGATAATTTGAACGTGCATTGTTATACACGACCCAATAAAAATGATAGGTATTTTGCTATAAATAGTTATATACATATATACAAAAATCCCATAAAAATACTGAGCATATCATATATTTACAGATAACCTAAAATCCAATTCTCTATGTGCATGAAAAGTGAATAAGCATCAATACTACAACCTTAATTGATTCGCCAACGCATGTATAATACATCTATGTGCAAATTCGCTAATACATATCCTGTATCATAACACCCTACTGGAAGAAATAAGTGAAGAAAATGATAATAAAGTGCTTGATAGTGTATGTAATAGATGGTAGGGATATGTGATCGATGTAAGACCTCATTTTTAAACGAAACACCCCCACCAATACCTGATTACAATATTCCCAAAAAGAACGAACCATTTTTTTGTGTTTTCTATTTAAAGGAAACTTTTTTTTGGTTAACATCAATTTGTGTTGCGTGGATGAGGTGTTATACAGACTGATCCCAGTCTGACAGCATAACACAACTGATGGCAGGTTCCACAAAACAGTAGAAGGTCTACTACACAACTGAAAGTAAATGCACACACTTACACCAACCAGTTGGTATTTCAGCAGGTTGTGTCCATTGTACGTGTAAGTTGGCCATTACAAAGTAATAATACAAACACAGATTGGCATAGCTTGTTTTAAAGAAAATGTTTGCCTCTGAGAAAGGTGTAAAAGTCTTCCGAGGCATTAGCCCCTGCGGTGACTTACTGTCCAACATCAGAATGTATCTAGTTTCTAACTTCCTGAGTGCAGCATCCCTGTCACCTCCCCTTCTCAGGGGTGCTACTGAGTCAATGGCATAGTACTTCAACAGAGTGCTGTTACTATTATGATATTCCTTGAAGTGCCTAGCCACTGGGTATACTGGGTCGTTAGTATTTATAGCCCTCAGGTGTTGGAGAAACCGTTTGTGGACTTGCAGCTTAGAGCTGCCCACATATCTTAAGCCACATGGGCACTCCAACACGTATACTGCAAATTCACTCTTGCAGGTTAGTTTTTTGTTGATCTTACACGGGACTTCAGAAAAAGTGGTAAAATATTCTGTTCTATTGACCCCATGGGAGCATGCCTTGCAAGTAGAGCACTTTCTAAAACCTCTACTACCCACAAGCCAGTCTTTACTTGTTTCTAGTTCTGGGCTAGATTTTATCAAAGCGTCTTGTAAGGAGTAGGCCCTTCTATAAGTAATAGCTGGTTTTCTAGGCATGACTTCTCCAATGACTGGATCACATCTCACTAGATCCCAGTATTTGTTGATAATCTTTCTGAGTGCCCCATGCTGGCTATTGAGTGACCATATCAGTCTGACAGGTTGTTGCGTGGGTATGACAGTTGGAGCTTGGGATTTTTTATGAAGTAAGGCAACTTCACGCTGGAGAGCATTGGCTTTGCGTATGGCAGCTGCAACTATATTTTCACTATATCCCCGGGCCAGAAACCTGAGTTTACTGGCCTGCTGTGCTGCACTGCATTGAACCTCAGTACTGCAGACCCTTCTAATCCTGAGCATCTCCCCATAAGGGATGCTCCTGATTAAATGCGGAGGATGGTGACTCTGGGCGTGCAGTACTGTGTTTCCCGCCGTGGGCTTTCTAAACAAAGCTGTTTCCAAATGGCCATTGATGATTTCAATTGCAACATCTAAGAAAGTTGCATGATGTACACTGATGTTGGAAGTGAATGCCAGGTTGTAGTTGTTGATGTTTAACTGAGTAATGAATTGTTCTGCCTGTGTACGTGTACCTTTCCAGATCATAAAAACATCGTCGATGTATCTATACCACCGAACGATGTGGTTTCTGCAAATAACTGAGTGCTCACCATGGAGGACCTGTCTCTCCCAGTATCCCATATGAATACAGGCATAACTAGGAGAGAAACAGGCCCTATATATATATAGATTCACTGAAAAAACCATAGGTTTCACACCAGTTATAGTTAGCTGGACATTTTACTCATACAAAACCATTGAAACTCCCCCGTTATAGTTAGTTGTACTCACTATAACTCGCACGCCCGCAATCCACTGCTGATGATGTCACATATTACATCATTCATGACATGGTCAGTGACATCACTGATGATATCACTGATGCCATCTCAAATGACATCACTGATGACATCACTGATGACATCATCCAGTGAATGTGGTTTGCTTTGATATTTAAATATGTATTATAAATGCACTACTTTGCATTGAAGAATGAGTGGATATATAAATATAAATGTGTGAATGGTGGATTTAGTAACAGTGTCATTGATTGTTTCCTTGACTAATTTGTAGAGTCTCACTATATATAATGTGTAGTTCCTAAACTGTGTGAAAGTCTTTATTGCTTTTTCTTAATTGCTATGTTAAAGACTATATTTGCTATTGGTTTCTTAACTGGGTATTTGTATGGGTAAATGAATGTCTATGTGGTTTGGTGGGGGGTGTGTGATTGCCCAAAAATGTGTGAATAGTTCATTCAGTAGATATGAGGTTAAGACTACATGTTATAACAGTTTTTTCAGTGAGTGTATATGTTTATGTGTGTGGTGGTGATGAAATATTTCTCTCAATGGTACATCTCCATTAAACTTGAGAAAAAAGGCAGTGTATGTGACAGTTATATCTAATTAACTGTGCTTAAGACTTAGTGATTGTATGAGTCACAATATGGATACATGTATACTTGTAATAGTGATTTTATAACACACTAAGTGTGAGTTACTATCTATATAAATAGATGAAGTGGTGTTTGTATAAGTGTGTAAATGAGTAAATGTAAGTATAATCAATTGTTTGCATAAGTCAGAAGGATGTCTTTATAAGTGAATACAATGTGTGCTGGTGTGTAATGTTGAAATAGGCGTATAAGTATATTTGATAGTGCTCTGTTGCTTATTCACTGCATATAACACTGAATCTATGGGTAAGTGATTACATGTGTGTATAGTTCTATGAATAACTGAGGGGCTGTTTAGAAATTTCTATTGGTGTGTCAATGGTTTCAAATATGGCACTTTCTATTTTACAGTGAGTGATGAAAGATTATACTAGTGTGTGATGAGGTGTATTTGATTGTCATATGGATGATGTCATTAGTGATGTCATCAGTGATGTCACTGACCATGTCATGAATGATGTAATATGTGACATCATCAGCAGTGGATTGCGGGCGCACGATTTATAGTGAGTACAACTAACTATAACGGGGGAATTTCAATGGTTTTGTATGAGTAAAATGTCCAGCTAACTATAACTGGTGTGAAACCTATGGTTTTTTCAGTGAATTTCAAAGGTTTTTTAAATGCTAATTCCTAACTATAATGTGTGTGAAACCTCTGTTTTTTTAGATGAATATATATATATATTTTACAAAGCTCGAGGTAAATCAATACCAGCACTCACGGGGACAGTTGTATCCCAGATTTTATTGGGATAAATCAAACACGACAAGACGCGTTTTGGCTACCCCCTTTTTCAATAGTGGCCAACGCCGACATGAAGGAAATAATGAGATGTAAACATCAACAAAGGACTCCGGACCTACTTCAGTCCCACGGTGTCGGCCATTTGTAAACATGCATATTTCTTGTTTGACCCAACAATAAACATAGCCTCATAACATTATTATACCGCCCTGAATGGGCATTCCTTATGTTATGTTAGCATTGTCAAATGCCAGTACAGTTCATGGTAATCTCGCCCTGAATAGCCATTCTTGTCCAAATTTCTAATTTCACCCTGAATGGGTGATTACAATCCTAGAACTTCAAACCAAACTTCAAAACAAATAAACAGTATGTTTACACGATATGATGTTATCTCATTAAAACCAAAATTTCCACATTTCAGATTCCCCCAAAAACAGATGTTACCTTTTCTTCTCTCTAAACATATATAAGTGGACAGCCATCTCTTCCCCACTATTCAAACCTCCTGGGATCTTTGTTTAGTTATCAATAATATATCTCGACTCCAGTCTGCAAATTTGTAACTGTCTAGCCCCACCTCTCACATTGGTGGGTACGTTATCCATACAGAAAAAACTCAACAAGTCCCTGTTGCTCTGATGAAATGCCTCAAAGTGCGTGGCCACTGGAAAGGTCCCATCTCTAGTATTAATAATAATAATATGTAAGTTTATAAAGCACCTGGTTACACTAGGCTAGTGTGTCCCCACGATACGGTACAAAGCTATCAGCACCCACTCACATTACCAACATTACACACCCATCCCGGATAAAAGCAGCCTTGGTCTTAACATACAAGAATAAAGATGGGTTTTCAACTGCTTGTGGAACGCCACCTCTGAAACCTCTAGCCGAAGGCTCCGCAGAAGTTTGTTCCACCGCTGTGCCGCCAAAAAGCGAAAGGAACGGCCTCCCATCCTTGCTCTTCTGATGTTAGGAACACTAACCTGCCCCATCCCGCTGGATCTTAATTGATGGGTGGGGGTATACAAGGTTAGAAGATTGTGAAGGTAGATGGGCCCCTTCCCCTGTATGATCCAGTGGCTGACACAGAGGGCTTCAAACAGGATTCATTCCTTAATCAGCAGCCAATGCAGAGTGCCCAGGGCCCTCTTAGAAGGGTCTCTCTTAGGCAACATCAGAACTAGGCGATGGATCTAAGATATTCTAAAATGTGCACTTTTATTGGATGTATTGTGCTTCCAATGTAATGCAAACCACACGGGCACACCAAACAGTACAAAGTGTAGTTTGTGTTACAGTTCAGCAGTTTCTTAATTCTTCTTGGTTCTTCCAAACCGGGCACAGTGTAATCTAAAACGTTCTTACTATTTTTACATGACCTTCATTTCAAACATGGAAAGAACATATCTAATCTGCCAAAGGCCGATGATTTACTTTCTTGAATGAAGTGGCTCTGGACTAGGCTACTTCGCAATGTTCTTGCCCTTCTGAACGTCATTAAGGGTGCTTTGGGCAAATCTTTCTGTAATATTGGGTCAGATTTCAAAATGTGCCAGTTCTTCCCGATTACCTTTCTGATGTCCGAAGAATCGCTAGAATACTCTGTGATCATCCTAAAGTTATGTAAGGCTTCATTTTTAGGTCTCGCCTGCTGGTGAGAGATATAGAGGGGCACCAGAAAATCCTACCAAGGGGGCTTTGGAATGCGGATTATGGGCAGTGCATCTGTGACGGGCGCGCGCGCGCTGCTCCTCCGCCCCCCCCATCAGACTTGCAAGGAAGCCGCTTGCACACCACCATTTGTCTGAGCCTCGGCATCAGACTTCAAAGGCTGCCGCTCCCTCCCCCCCCCGCCACAGCAATGCCGAGAGCTGGTTTTAAATGGGGGCATCAATTTTCTGTCTACACGTTTGCTTCTTCAGCGCGACCTTCGTGCTTCTGACCTTGTGAACTAAACAATAGGAACTGTTTAAAGAAATGTTGTCTGCTGTAAGTCCTCCACTTTCCGATGTGTTACATTTTCTTATTGATTGCAATATTATTGTATGCAATATATTTGCTTACTTGAACGCTTGTCTTCGGTCCGATGTTGTTTAAACCGAGTCAGCGTGTGCTGTAAATTGGACCCAAGTGAGGCGCTTGTTCATCCTTGAGGATTCTTAACCCATTACCACTCTCCTACTTCCCCTCCCACCTCCCACAGCCACTCTTCCCATTCACGTGCTCTGCAGGTCACCATTTGCCAGCATGCATCCGCTAGCACTTTCATCCCTCTCACTCCCCCCTCACCTACTTCCCCTCCCACCTCCCAAACAGCATCGAGCCGGGAAGACTTGTGGTGGCTTTGTAAACTCAAGTGCCAAGGCTGAGTGTGGTAGCTACTTCCTAACACGTTTTGGTTTCCATGAATGGAAACAAGCTGTACAACAAACAAACACAGCATTCCCCACAAGCTTCTGAACACAAGAGGAAAACTAAAAGGACAAGGGTTATAGCAGTCCCAAGGGAAACCCGTCCTTTCTCAGTTATTGTATTGTATTGTACTGGAGGTTTTGTAGCGCGCTCAATTACTCGTGAGTATCCTGGCGCAAAGTGATGCAGCGGAAGCAGAGATATCTAGGAAAAGTTCAAATGGAAGTTTAAACAGGTGAGTTTTAAGTGCTTTTTTAAAAAGGTTAAAATACTGGATAGTACGAAGAGATAGAGGAAGACCATTCCAGGCAGTAGCTGCCTTCACCGTGATGGACTGGCCACCCAGACGGGATCGGTTAAAGGGAGGGATCGCCAGCAAATGTTGGGAAGTGGACCGTAAAAGGCGTCCCAGCAGATACCACGCAAAACGCGACCTCAGGTACACAGGACCTTGGTCATGAATGGCTCTATGCGCCAGGGTGAGAGATTTAAACACAATCCTTTGTTTGACATGGAGCCAGTGTAAACTGCGCAAATGCAAATGACACTAGACTGCATTGAGATATTGAAGAGGAGCCTGGCCGCTGCATTTTGTATAAACTGAAGGCGTGTGGTGAGGTAGGCGGGAATACCAGAGTAAAGGGCATTAGAATAATCAAGGCGGGAGAGTATGAGGGCCCTTGCCACTGTCTCTTTGGCCGATCTTGGCAGCAGGGGAAAGAACCTACGGAGGGATTTAAGAGTGGCAAAGCACCCACATGTGAGATTTTTTATATGCTCCGCAAACTTGAGGTCTTCTCAGAACCAGACTCCTAGGTTCTTGGCTAGTTTGCCGGACGCGCTCGGGAAGGGAACATCCGATGACCATAAGGACTCTCTAAAATTGTGGGAGAACTGCCCGTAAAGTAGAATTTTGGACTTATTCTCATTACATTTTAATTGGGCCTGAGCAAACCAGGAGAAGACTGAAGAGAGGCATTGCTGGACCACCGAAGTATTAAGATCCCTGCCAGGCCAGGTAAACAGCAACTGCGTCTCGTCAGCATAGGTTATTATTTTTGCCCCAAGTTTCTCGGCCAGGCACACCAGCAGGGTCAGAACAGCAGAGGGCTTAAAGTGGACCCCTGTGGAAAGCAGTTTGGCTGAAGAAACATAGGGGGGCGTCCACACCTGCTGGGTTCGATTAGTCAGAAACGAGGTCAGCCACTCTAATGCAGATCCAACGATGCCAATGGATGCCAGACGCGAGATTAACTGCTGATGGGGCACCGTGTCGAAGGCAGCAGAGAGGTCCAACATAATCAGAGCCGCTCTGCCGCCTCCGTCCAGGATCTCCCTTATAGCCTCAGAGATCTCAACCAAAGCAGACTCAGTGCTGTAGGTGGCACGAAACCCAGGCTGAGCAGGATGGAGTGCATGGGAGTCTTCAACAAAGGCATCCAACTGGCGAAATGCTATTTTTTCAGTGACTTTGGCCAGAGCTGGGAGCAAAGAGATGGGACGGTAATTGGCCAGGGTATCTGGGTTTAGACCTGGCAAGAGTTTAGCCTGCTTCCAGCAGTCAGGGACAGTGGCCGTCCTGAATGAGAGGCCAATGATCTCTGTCACCTCTGAGCAAACCACCTCAGCCATGCCACCCAAAATACGGGCCGAACATGGGTCAGTGGGGGAACCGGATTTCATGGATTTGAGTACAGCTAAAGTGGTTACCACGGTAGGGGGGGGGGAGGCATAAAAAGCAGGGGAAGCAGGGGGGCAGAGAACAGGGAGACACATATCCTGATTAATCTGATCCTGACAAATTACACGCAAACTGTCCTGAATCCCCACAATTTTATCTATAAAAAAAGAGGCCAGGTCATCCCACCATTGGGCGGAAGATGAAATCACAGATTGTTCAGCATGAGGGGAAAGAAAGCTTTTTACAATTGCAAAGATCTCCTTACTGTTAATATTAACCCTAGAGATCCTGCCTGCATAAAATTCCACACCAAACGTGTGACTCACAGACCGCGCGCGAGAACAGGGTTCTCCTGCACCTCACACAGAGAGTTGGTCACTCGCTGTCTTCGTTTAAGTTTTCCACCCATTTGTAGAGGCCTCGCGCACAAATGACTCCTATTATCCTGTCTTTCCTGGAAATATTAGCCAACTAACCTCTTGTCAGAATTCGAGTTAATTACGTAAAGTTTATTTTGGCCAGTAGGAAATGGTTGTAGGTGTAGCATTTGGATGTTGGGCTTTATTTATGACAGTTATACAACAACCCGGGAAATGTACATGACGTAAAATCTTGCAGGATAGGAGTACATTATCTATCATATGCACCTTCCATGCAGGGCTTTCATAAAAAATAAAAGATACAATAAAGCAAGTACATGCATTACTCTTACTTAAAAGGTTCTGAGAACAAAGTGACTAATGTGGTAACAGATGCGAGGAGGTGGTTGCCCAGATGTGGTTATTGCATCCGTGTATGCTATGTATTCTTTGGGCCTCATTTTAATTTTTGACCAAAGCCAGGTGGCAAATACGCACCCAGTAAATAGCAGTACCACCGGTCATGGTATTATCGGGTATGCAACACATTCCAAGGTTTGAGCCTCGAGATGGTGGACAGAACACAACCGCAGGTGTACAAACTTGGAGTACGCAGTATTTATCACGTGATTTGCTTAAGGCAAATGCTATGAGGTTAAACCCCCACAGGGTATGATAGTAGTTTTCCACACAGTTTGATTTAGCTTACTTACTTATAATGTGCAAAGCAAATACCACAAAGTGCAGCTTTTAGGCTCAGGACATGCATGAAGACAACATAAAAGGAGCAAACAAGATAAAATCAAATCAAGTCAGTAAGCATAATTCCGATTTTGGGGCTTTTCTGATGGATTGTAGTTTGATCTAAGGGAAACAAAGGAACATCTACAGATAGCAAAAATCCCAACTAAATTTAGAGGATTGTCAGTGCGACTGAAATGAAGTGGAATTTACTTAATATTGGTTCAGTAGATCTTCAAAAACCCATTTACTTCAGGACTGTCCACCAGAGTTCTGTTTCGGTCGAGCCTGGGCAGCGCATGTGCAGCACTGCGAGGCATGATGTATTAGAGACTGGCGCCTTTATTTTCCTTGCACCTTGCTCTTTATAATGTGTTATTTATTTATTTTTTACAAGCACAGCACGCTTTAACTTTAGCGCCTGCGTCCCTTCTGTATTTTCTTTTCCTAGGCAGTGTGGCAGCTTGCTCCTCATTGCCTTCACACGCCTTTATTTTCCTTGCAACTTTCTCCTTTTACTGTATGTATTTATGTTTCAAGTACAGCACACTATAACTTTAGCGGCCCCACCCCTTCAGTTTTTTTTTATAGCCAGCGTTGCAGCTTGCTCCTCGTTGCTGTCCCACCCCCAGGCATGCGCTACACTTTCATCATTGCAAATGATTGTTTGTATTAGGCTAAAAGGTTGCATTTTGTACCATTGGCTGGCAGCTTGTTTCAATTATCAGCTCACATTTTCTTCATTCTATGTACCCATTTCTTCTCCTGTTTCTAACATTCCTCATCCTCTCACCCTGTCTCTTCCTATCTCTCTTCCTCTTGAATTGCGCTGTCTTTTTATCCGCTTTCTTTCTCTCTGTCATAAGCTGCACTTTTCCTTTTCCAAAGCCCTGTTTTCACCTCCCACTCATATCTACCTCCACCGATCCTTTCCTTCTTATATTTTGTGTGCAAAACAAAAACACTTTCTCCACAAACAGCATTTTTATCGAGTCTCGCCTCTGGCTGTCTTTACATGCTTACACCCCCTCTCCAACAGACCACTCACACTGCCCTCCTTTCACACAGACCACACACACTGGCTCCCTCGCACACAGACCACGCCACACACTGCTGCATGGCACACACTGCTGCACGCCTCACACAGCTGCACGCCACACACTGCTGCATGCCTCGCACTGCTGCACACCTCACACTGCTGCACGCCTCACACTGCTGCACGTTGCACGCCACACACTGCTGCACGCCTCACACTGCTGCACGCCACACACTGTTGCATGCCACACACTGCTGCATGCCTCACATTGCTGCACGCCTCACACTGCTGCACGCCTCACACTGCTGCACACCACACACTGCTGCACGCCACACACTGCTGCATGCCTCAGACTGCTGCACGCCTCAGACTGCTGCACACCTCACACTGCTGCACGCCTCACACTGCTGCACGCCATACACTGCTGCACGCCTCACACTGCTGCACGCCACACACTGCTGCACACCACACACTGCTGCACGCCACACACTGCTGGACGCCATACACTGCTGCACACCTTACACTGCTGCACACTGCACACTGCTGCACGCCCCACACTGCTGCACGCCTCACACTGCTTCACGCCTCACACTGCTGCACGCCTCACACTGCTGCACGCCACACACTGCTGCACGCCACACACTGCTGCACGCAGCGCACTGCTGCACGGTTCACACTGCTGCACGCTGCACACTGCTGCATTACTCACACTGCTGCACGCCGCACACTGCTGCACGCCTCACACTGCTGCACGTCTCACACTGCTGCACGCCTCACAATGCTGCACGCCACACACTGCTGCACGCCACACACTGCTGCACGCCGGTCACTGCTGCACACCTCACACTGCTGCACGCTGCACACTGCTGCATTACTCGCACTGCTGCAAGCTGCACACTGCTGCATTACTCACACTGCTGCATGCTGCACACTACCCCATGACTCACACTGCTGCACGCCTCACACTGCTGCACGCATCACACTGCTGCACGCTGCACACTGCTGCATTACTCACACTGCTGCACGCCACACACTGCTGCACGCCACACACTGCTGCACGCCACACACTGCTGCACGCCACACACTGCTGCACGCCTTACACTGCTGCACGCCTCACACTGCTGCACGCCTCACAACACCACCACATCACTCAGGGACACCACCATATCACTCTGGGACACCACCACATCACTATAGGACACCACCACATCACTCTGGGACACCACCACATCACTTTGGGACACCACCACATCACTCAGGGACACCACCACATCACTCAGGGGCACCACCACATCACTCAGGGGCATCACTCACAGACACACCACATCACTCACAGACACCACCACATCACTCAGGGGCACCCCCTCATCACTCACGGACACCACCACATCACTCACAGACACCACCACATCACTCACAGACACCACCACATCACTCACAGACACCACCACATCACTCTGGGACACCACCACATCACTCAGGGACACCACCACATCACTCAGTGACACTACCACCAAATCACTCAGGGGCACCACCACAACACTCAGGGGCATCACTCAGGGGCACCACCACATTACTCAGGGACACCACCACATTACTCAGGGACACCACCACATCACTCAAAGACACCACCACATCACTCACAGACACCACCACATCACTCAGGAACACCACCACATCACTCAGGAACATCACCACATCACTCAGGAACACCACCACATCACTCAGGGACACCACCACATCACTCAGGGACACCACCACATCACTCAGGGACACCACCACATCACTTTGGGACACCACCACATCACTCTGGGACACCACCACATCACTCTAATACACCACCACATCACTCAGCCCAACCACATCATCACTCAGCACCACAACAGCATCACTCAGCACCACACAGCACTGTCCTTGCTTGCTACCAACAAGCATTGCCATAGCCAATAGGACTCGAATTAGGAAAGTGTAAGCTATTGGCTTTGTGAATAACAATGCTATTAATTTATATATTTTCAAAGCCTACAAATATTTTTTTTTTAAATTTTTTTACAATACCAATAGCTCACACTTTCCTAATGCGAGACCTATTGCATTCCAAATGCTTGTTTTCCTTACTTCTCACACCTGGGACATTGTCATTAATCAATTCAAGTCTGGACTTCCTATCCACTTTGGCCTTAGCTTCTTCTAAGGTCTCTTTAGGATACTCTCTGACCTCAAACCTCTGTATACTCTCTTTGGCTGCAGCCTGATAGTCACAGTCGTGTGTACAATTCATTTTTATTCTTAGCAGCTCGCTCATTATAGTTTTTCCTGGATGGCAGCTGCTTGCATGGAACACGGAATTGCCTGTGGTGGGCTTTCTGTGCAACAAAGTGCACAGTCTACCCTCTGCAGGAAGGAACGTAAGATCCAGGAAGTTCACAGAAGTCTTACTTACTTCCCCTGTGAACCTAAGGTTGCGGTCATTGTTGTTGAGCATATTTAAATACTCTTTTTCTGACTGTTCTGTGCCAGTGTAGATAATATAAGTCAAAAAAGGAAATTCCCTTTGGACGAATAAACATAGAACAGCTAGTTCTTACGGACCAAACAGATAAAAATGCAACAATACATAACACATGGAAATGCAGGAAGCAATATATACAGAATTGAAAACAAGTGAAAAACACTCTAGTAAAATTAATCTAAACAATTTATTAGTATACACTATATTTGTTAAAAAATGGGAAACAGACAGGACGAAAATCATATACAATCAATCATTAAAACATTCCAGTAAAAAAGGAGGTACAGGTAGAGGATTAAATTCACACAGTGATACAGAATTCTCCTCTATTCCTTGACCATGTATTCCTCCTTAGGCATCGACGCGTTTCGGTGGAGAGAAAGAAGCTTTTACCACTTTCATCAGGACATTTAAGATAGTTTCCCAATTAATTCTCATTGAACCCTTAGGGTCGTATTTAAGGGGTACTCAGCATCCTTTCTACCCAAGGCGAAAGATATTCGTCCAGCGAAATATCTTCACACTTTCAATGTATAAAAACAGTCGAAGTCGTTAGATATTGTCAGTCTTGACACGCGGTATGTTAAACTCACATATAGAAAAGTTTTTTATCGAAAGGTTAGTGTTAATTAAACCCGGCAGAACGGGGTCTCTGTCTTTGAAAATTATTTTGACTTCCGTAACGGGCAAAGTAGGTTTGAAAACAAGTGCATTAGAAGTATTCAATAGTCGGGACCTGCCGTAGTTCAAACGTGCGTTCCCTATTCGCGCCGCCGGATAGAGCGTCCCACGTGTCTGTAGCTTGGGGTCCTCAGCAATAATAAACAAACATAACACTATGAACTGTACTGGCATTTGACAATGCTAACATAACATAAGGAATGCCCATTCAGGACGGTTTAATAATGTTATGAGGCTATGTTTCGTGTTGGGTCAAACAAGAAATATGTATGTTTACAAATGGCCGACACCATGGGACTGAAGTAAGTCCGGGGTCCTTTGTTGATGTTTACATCCCATTATTTAATGTTTGCTTAATTTCGGCGCTGGCCACTATTGAAAAAGGCGGTAGCCGAAACGCGTCTTGTTGTGTTACAACTGTTCCAGTGAGTGCTGGTATTGATTTACCTCAAGCTTCGTAATTTACACGCGGTGTCTGTCACCGCGTTAAACAGCACCTGGCCGCGAGTGAAGGGAGAGAGACGGAAACTGGAGTGTGACTGTGTATATATATATATCCTGAAAGTGTCTGGCAATGGGGTAATGGTTATCTGCATGAGTGATAGCCCTGAGGTGCTCTTGTATCCTCTTCTTGGCCATACACGTGGTACATGTACAACCAGCTATGTCATTTATGTACTTGAATGCCCGTGTAGAAAAAGATATGTTGGGAGTACCACGTGTATGGCCAAGAAGAGGATACAAGAGCACCTCAGGGCCATCACTCATGCAATTACCCCATTGCCAGACACTTTCAGGAACACCACCACTTTGATAACTCCCTACTTAGATACTTTGCGGTTGAGCAGGTTAATATTTGGAGAAGAGGAGGGAATCGTGAACTACCGTTGAGGAAGAAGGAATCACGCTCGATCATGGAACTCGAGACTAAGTTCCCCGGGGGCACAATTGGGATGAAGAACTTGCAACCCATCTGCATGAGGATTAAATATCTTAAATGTGATGAGATACATGTACCACTCATATAGCCACTGAACATGTAGTAATTGAAGTTTCTGTGTGTTATGAACTAAGTTAAAATATCCATTGATTTTATGTAGATTTTAACTGTAGGTTTTATGTGTTTTTTTAGGAGAATTGAAGAAACTCACTCCAATAACTTCCTTAGTCATGGTCCTTGACCTTCTTGAAACTGGGATGAAAGACACTAGCACCTGTATGAAAGTACTCCTCTTCACTGTATGTATCCACGTTTCTTTGCACCGTTTCCTTTCTGACTCATACGCCATGTCTCTTCTCTCATAGTTTCATTGATTGGAGGTTGTTGATAGGCACTAGACCTTTTCAATTGTCTTTCTTAATTCACCAGAGACCGCTGAAATATTCTGGGAATCTCCATGATGCACGGGAACTCCGCGTTTATATGCAGACTGTATCATTTAGGCACGACCGAAAGAATAATATTCGTCTGCTTACAAGCCCGAAAACGTCCAGCTTAATATGGACAATAAATAAGGACAAGGAGATAAATTAACAATTTTGCGGTACATCACGAATGTAATTTTCTTGTGGGTACATCCTTTCCGCTTACATTTCCCTCTTAGGTGTGAATGCCAAGTTTTGGGCACTAGACCGAGCATCAATGTATGCGTTTCGCCACTATTGATAACAGAATTTCTGTATGTGGCACTATCATTGTTTGCTTTGACAAAGTTACAATCGTTGTGTTTAGACGAAACCATGATGTTCCAAGTATTACGATACCCAGTATGCTTGATTTAAAATAATACATACATGTGTACGTTCCGCCATTATTGATAACATTATTGTTGTATGTGGCACTATCATTGTTTGGTTTGACAAATGTCCAATCGTGGTGTTGGGACGTAACCTTGGTGTTCTAAGCATTACGATACCCAGTATGCTTAACTATAAATAATACAAACATGTACAATGTAGTCCATTCCAAGATGGCGGTTTGATTTGCTACCTTACATCACACGTTGTAGTAGGTTGAACTTCCTCCTCCATTTCCATGAAATGTTACTGAAGGTGTATATCGCTATGTAACCAGCAGGGGTTATTCACGTGTGATCAAGACAAGAAACATTGTCGAAACGCGTAGCGTGTTTACTGGATAAATAAATCCTTTATACTGCATCTATCCTGAGTGCGTCTATTGCTTGTAAGCAAACCTGTGAAAAAATTGACTTTTCGGCCGGTGTGGTCCGCCGAAACTAAGACGCCACCTGACATAGGGAGTAAGGATCCCGGAAGGACCCCGTTGTTGTTGTGAATATATATATATATATATATATATATATATATATATATATATATATATATATATATATATATATATATATATATATATATATTACCTCATCAACACACCTTGATGCGGTATGAAAAAAGGAAGGCACACCCGAAGAATCCAATGCTTAGTGCTTTATTAGTGCAGAACCCCCCACCTGACAGACGCGTTTTGCCTCACTGCTTCGTAAAAATAAAAAAATATATATATATATATATATATTCACTGAAAAAACCATAGGTTTCACACCAGTTATAGTTAGCTGCAAATTTTACTGACATAAAACCATTGAAATTCCACGTTATAGTTAGTTGGACTCACTATAACTTGCGCGTGCAATGCACTGCTGATGACATCACATATTACATCACTCATGACATGGTCAGTGACATCACTCATGACATCACTGATGACACCATCCAGTGAATGTGTATCTTTCTGAAAAATAAACATTTTTATATATGTATATGTAAATGTCGATGGAAGAATACATGTTTATATAAATGTTTTAATGAATTTTTTTTTTTAAAAATTGATTGGTTAACTGGCTTATTAAGTGTATCTTAGTGAATACATATATTAGCGAGTAATGTTAAAATATTTAAATATATGTATCAGTGTTTCACTTTGTGTATAAATGGCTACATGGGTTGGTGAGTAGCTACATGTGTGTGTATATGGGTTATTAGATGATTTTTTTTTTTTTAATTTTTAAGACCTTTATTCGAAAAAGTGCACACAGCTATTCAGCCTGACATCCCGGAGGCAAGGCAGCATAACAGGACCAGGAGAACAATAGTGCAAGAAGCAATGTAGCAGTACAGTGAAGGTTGATTTTACTTTTTTATAAGGAACACAAAGAGAATAAGAAGAGAGAAGAGCGCCAGATAGGGCGCATAGAGATAGGCAATGGAGCACAAAAATCAGTGAGGCGTTGTTGGGGGGAAGGGGGGGGGGACATAAGGAACACAAATATGAAAACAGGATAAAAGGTCAGGAGCGAGGGGGGGGAGGAAGAAAACACAGGATAGTATACACAGCATATTGCAGTTGGTGTCACAGGTTACGGCGACAGATGTTCCTCCAGCGGAGCAGGTTCCGGGGGTATGCAAATGTCTCCCCTGTATGCATTCCAGGCCCCCCACAACTTCTGCCACTTTTTGGGTTTACCCCTGGCAACGTAGACAGTCTTCTCCCTAAACATACACCAATCCATATTGGCTTTCCATTGCACAACCTTGGGAGCTGCCGAAGCTCCCCACTTCTGAGCGATATCACGTTTAGCCACCATGTTGCCAAGGGTCACCCATTGAGTCTGAGCCACGTTGTGGTCCGTCGGATCCCAGATGTTAAGGAGGCACCTCCTGGCCTCCGCATTCACCGCCACCCCAGTCACCTCACCCATAATCAGGTGCACCCGTCTCCAGTAAGAAGCTATGACGGGGCATTCCCAGAGGATGTGCGTAAAAGTGGCAAGGGCACCACAACCACGGCGACAAAGCCCATCCTCCGAGTAGCCCAAATGCACAAGTCGGGGGCCAGTTATGTAAACCCTGTGCAGGATTTTAAGCTGCACCAGTCTGAGATGGGAAGAGATGGCGACCTCCTTGGGGGAGGATACCGCACTCTGCCAGTCCTCATCATCGATTTCCAACCCGTCACGCACCCACTGATCCCTTACGCCCAGGAGGAGGTCGGTACGAACATTTATAAGCTTCTTACAGGACAGTGAAATGGCGCTGTCCGGCATATGGCCGTCCAGCACCCTATCTTCCAACGGGGAGCTTTCTGGGATCGCCCCCTCCTCCGGCCTAGCAGAAAGCAATGCGTGTCGTAACTGGGCATACCGGAAAAATTCCGAGGTACCCAACTGATATTCATCCTGTAGTTGGGGAAAGGTCTTAATCTCACCTCTTGACAACATATCGTCCACCCTGGAGATGCCTATGAGGTCCCATTTATCAAAACCCTCGGTGTGCCATAGTTTGCCCAGGATGTCAGAGTCGTATAGTGGGGTCAGTCTGGTCAGTTTACCCTTCCAGCCCTGCGCCTTGGTAATTGCCCTCCAAATATGGACCATCGTTTTCGTCGGACCCGACATCCGCCCATCTAGAGACCTCGAATAGAGCGCCCTATAGTAGTTGCCGCCACCCAGGAGCCACCTATCCATGGCGTATCCAGGGTTGTTTTCCGGACCATAGAGACCGTGATTGATGGCCGCTAACTGGGAGGCCCAGTAGTATCTACGCACATCCGGTAGCGCAATTCCCCCATCGTACCACGGGAGCGTGAGCTTCGTGATAGCGATGCGGGCCGGCCATCCCAAAGCAAGGCACGTTGAAGGCCCTCGATCTCCCGGAAGTACCGGGCGGGGACCGGGTCCTGAGTATTCTGCAGGGCATAAAGGAACCTGGGCAAGGACATCATTTTAAATAATGCCGCGCGCCCAAGCAAAGAGAGCGGAAGTTTGCGCCAACCCTCCACATCTCGCCGGAGGCGGAGAAGAGGGGGAAGCAGATTATGTTCATAGCGCGCCTTCGCGTTACTGGAGATATAGATCCCCAAGAACCTGAAGCCCTGGTTGGCCACCTGGATGCCGCAGCCCCTAGGGAGGCGCGGTGTTCCCCCTTTCAGCACGTACAAGTATGACTTGGCCCAGTTGATCACAAGGCCAGAGTACCGGTACATCACAAGCCACAATAAGGGATGTGCAGGGGGAAGTGAGGTACAGCAGAATATCGTCCGCGTAGAGAGAGACTCTGTCCTCGAAACCAGGGGCCCACCTGATGCCGTGCAGATCCGGGTGAGTCCGCAACAAAGCAGCGAGTGGCTCGAGCGCAAGTGCGAACAGGAGAGGCGACAAAGGACAACCCTGTCTGGGGATTAGATGTTTTTTTTAGTATCAGTATGAGTGTCTGTATGGTTTGGTGGGGGTATTACTGTGCACATAGATGCATCAATGACTGACTCACTGTGTGTATGTGTTTTGAAGACTGCATATGTGCAGGACTATATGGGTGGATGAGTGTGTATATGTGTGTGTTAGTGAGTGAATGACTGTCTCACTAGTGTCTTTATCAGTAACGACATATGTTTTAATCTAGTATATGTGAGTATTGATGTTTATAAGTGAGTGTATGTGAGATTGTAAGAGTTCCTGTTTAAATAAGTATGTGTTTCTATAAGTGATTGTTTAAGAGAGTAAGTATGTGTAAGTTTCCTTAGAAGTAAGGTGGCAGTGTGTGTATAGTTGTATATGCAAATAAATGGATGTTCAATAGTTTATTTGCATGTGTGAGTATGTGTGTGAGTAACGTTTGGATGTCTGTAGGTGTGTAACAGGATGTATTGGTGTATCACTACATATGATGAGTGAGTATATGTATGAGTGACTATATAGAACTGTTGGTGAATGAGTGGATGTGTATATAGATGGTGGTATTACTGAATTGGTTGTTGTAACTGGTATGGATATCTCCATTTTTTTGAAAATGTTAATTTCTATTTTTGAATATGTGTTTCAAGGGTTACATTACACTGAAAGGAGGTCTGTCACTCTGTCACAAAGATGGTGTCATCAGTGATGTCATGAGTGATGTCACTGACCATGTCATGAGTGATGTAATATGTGACGTCATCAGCAGTGCATTACACACGCATGTTATAGTGAGTCCAACTAACTATAACGTGGAATTTCAATGGTTTTATGTCAGTAAAATTTGCAGCTAACTATAACTGGTGTGAAACCTATGGTTTTTTCAGTGAATTTCATAAGTTTTTTTAAATGCTAATTCCTAACAATATATAAGGCCCCAAACCTATGTTTTTTTCTTTGAAGTTCAAAATTTGGTTAATAGCAAATGTCTACAGCTATGAAATGTAATATTGTTAAAAATGAATGAATCCTATATTTTATTTGTATTTTAAAAAATGTTTAATTTTTTTTTTATTTTTGACCCTTGAGCGCTCCCGGGGCGCGCCCCGGTGAATGCCCCGGAGAGCGTAGTCGTTTGAAGCGCCCCGGTGCGCATACCGGGAAGCGTCCCGTTAGCGCCAATGTCGCGAACGAAAACATGATCGTGACGTATCGCGTAGCCACGTCCGCGTGATACGCACGGCGTAAGCGCACCCGGAAGCACTCGAGCGAATACGATTGCGCAACGTAAACTTCCGACGCGCTTACGCAACGCGACCCGGGGCGCGTCGCGTAAGCGCGTCGGTCATGTGACCTGAAAATAACACTTTTAATTGATGCAGAACAGTTTTACTTTCATAATGATGACATCCCTGGACTTGTGACCTGAAAATAACACTTCTCATTGGTTCAGGCCTTTTTTTTTTCCAAATGATGAAAGACCCCACCTTTTTCCTTATTCTGACTTTGTCCTTTGACTCAGGAAGACCTGTTTCAGTAATAGAGAGAGAACTATTTTGTACTTTCTAATGGCTACTGTAGCTGCAACAGCTGGAGCATCTGCACCACCACCACCACCACCACAACCACCAAGAGGACCATCACAACAGTACATTGGTGGTCAAGAAGAGGAGGAGGAGGAAGAGGAAGAGGAGAATGGGTGAAGATGGCTGCCTGAACAAAATACCCCATACAAGCCCAAGTCACACATTGTATGGGAGTTTTTTTCACTCCCGGAGGGCAAGAAAAAAGTGAATGCGGCCAAGGTAACTTGCCTAATCTGTAAGGAACAACTCTCAAAGGGCAACCCAAACAAAAAGTATTCCTTTGGTAATAATACCATGATTCGACATATGATCTGTAAGCACCCTAACAACTATTCTCGTGCAGAGCTCAGGGAACTGGCCAGTAACCTCCCCCAGTCTTCAAGGACCAGCTCCCAAAGAAACGAACCCACTTCATCGGGACCAGAAACATCAGAGATGATGCCTTGTATTCAGCAACGATTTGCTGATTTTAAAATCACTTGTACTGAATGTGGCAAGCTTATCGCTTATGGTGAAAAGAGCGTAAAGCTCATCATTCTTGCAGGTGATAATCACAAGTGCCCCAAAAAGAAGTAATTTTTTCCGTTTTTTGTTTTTTGCTCCAGTTGAGCCAGTTTCAATTCCCTTTTTTTTTCTCCCCCTCAAAAAACTACAAAAAAAATATAAAACTGTTTTGAAAAGCCAAAAAAAGTACAAAATGTTCAAAAAACATTGAAAAAAATATAAAACAACAAATAGAAGAAAAAAAACAGTTCTTCTTAGAACTACCTCCAATTTATTAAAAAAAAAGGCTTCATTTTTAAAAAACTCTGTCATTCTTTTTTCCTCATGGTACGCTCCCCGGTCCGCTCCCGGGTGCGCGGACTGGGCGCTCCCCCGCGCAAAACGGAAAAAAAAATTGCCCCGCGGGGCCCTTTTATAGCCCCCACATCAAACCTAGGGGGTCAGGGGGGGTCTACCCTGCTCCCTTATGGTTATTTCCCCCTTTGTTTTGGCCACCTCTTGTGTCTCGATTCTACCGAGACACAAGATGGTGGCCGCTCCGGACTATTTCGAATGTTTACAGACACCCGAGAGCCAATCAGCTTTCCGTGCGCAAGTCGCGGGTCGCTCCCGGGGCGCACCCCGGTGCGCATACCGGGGCGCTGCCATAGATATATATATATTTTTTTGAGCCTAAATTACTCAAAATCCACTGGAGCACATATCTTGAGACATAGCAAAGGCACATCGGGCTACCAGTCCCTACAATTTTGCCAAGTTTGGTGGAAATCCATTCCGCCGTTCGGGATAAAAGTGAGTTTGACCACCCTATGGAAATTAACAAGGGGAAAACATGTTTTGGGAAACCCCTTTTATCTCGGCCCCCGCTTGACGAATCCCCCCCAAACTTTCAGGGAGGGACCGGAGCTCCGCAAGGCTATTTTGAGGAAATTTTCAGGCAGATTCGTCAACCGGCGCCAAAGTTATTCCAAATAGAATTTTGAGATTTTGCATTGAAAAAAATCCTAACTATAACTAGTTCACCAATAAAAACCCTCTAAAAATCACAATTAAACTCAAAATCATCTTCAGTGGTAGACTCATCTCTCCACCGCAGTGGAGACTGCAAGTTTGTTGCAGAATCACTCTGTGGATATGAGGAAGTTTGAAAGGATGGGGAGTCAAACTAGCCAATTAATTTTATGATTTTTATACCAAGGAGAGGAATGAGTTCCCCAGTAAGGAAGTTGGGGTCACATCTCATGATGATGGTGAATTTGATGGATTAAGCAGGAGAGAAGGCAAGTAGTGGGTAGGCCCATGGTTGGAGAATTGAAAAGCATTAAAAACGAATGGGACTTTTAAAGTCCAATGAGTAACTTAAACACTGCTGCAGCATTGACTTGTTTTGTGAGATTTAATTGTCCAGTCCAGAGCATGCTGCATAACAGACATATTGAGAACAAGAGCTTGGAACAGCCGAGAGCTGAAAATATGAATACAAATCTAGGGTTTATTAGTACCTATGGTTGCTGAAATACAATCACTATTTCTTTAGGAGAAATACTTTGTGCATATTTAAACTGGACGACTGAAACAATTATGGAGTTAGAAATGGGTTTTAGGTTCTACCAATGCATAGCAGAGATATAAAGAAATAGAGTTCCTAAATAAGAGAGAACAGCAGCTTGTCATCTTAATAGCTGTTGGGTTGTTGCACCAGTAGAATAGAAACGAACCTGGAAGTTTTAATTTACTAGCTTACTTTGAGTGATTATTGTTACAGGTGACATTTTGTGCTTAAAACATTCTAACTGACTGGCTGGTAAGACCTAAACCTTTACCTTTTATTCAGTGCTTAATTTGTACTAAAATATGTGCCAGGGCACTCGCCAGTAAGCTACTACAGCTTTAACCACCCATTCCCTTGCCAGCGCTGCCAACGATATTACCTATGCAATTAACAACCATAGTACTCCTACAAGTGTTATTATGCAGACTATTCTAGGTCCCCAAAGCTATAAGAATGTCTTGGGTGTCTGGAATTAATTGTTTTTAAATGTATATTGAATTAATAAACACCTATTATTCTGCTCATCTTCAAATTACACAGACAACCCCACCATGTGTCAGACAGTCATTTTGCCGGTGCTCACAGTTACGTGCCGGTGCCCAGCACCGTAAACCAGCAGCTCAAATTAAGCACTGCTTTTATTGCAACATGAATGGCTCTGCTGATTTCAAAGGTCTCTATACCCATCTGAATCTTCAGGCGCTCACAGTTATCTGGACCTGTGTTAACCTCACCCAGGGTACCTGCACCAAATGGTAATATGGGTGAGGCCTAACGGAGGGCCAGCCAACAGGTGTGTCCATAAAAACCTTAGCCTTGATGTATCTGCTTCCAAATAGTCCATCAAGAGTTGGCAAACATATTGAATGTATTCATCACTTAGGTTATAAGATAGGATTTTCATTTTAAGAACATTCCAAAGTATATATGACCACTCCTGCTCATCAGGAATATTCCTCTTTTTCCAAATGGGGATATCATGTTTCGATACCTAAAGCATGTGGTTGTTCTCAACACAGACCTCATCAGGCTTTTCCATTTGCTAGGCGGGGTGCCTAGCATAACTGTGGTCGGATCAGAGGGAACCAGGAGGCCCATCTCTGCCTTTATGGGGGTCAGATTTTTATTCCAAAAGGTTATCCTCAGGGTGCAAGACCTTCAAATATGTAGAGATGTGACCTCCTCTCCGCTACCACTCGCATGTGGGTAGAATTCTTTGTTTTTTTGTGGTGTTGGGTACCAGTTGGACGTAATTTTGTAGGATGTCTGTCTGTCTTGAACACTGTCTATCAATTATGGTATATCTTCCCACAATCTCATCCATTCCTCCTGAGACACTTCCCCAATAGTGTTGACACCCCTTCAGCATGTAAGGCCATTTGTGACAAAGTTTTTAGTGTTGCATAAACAGCAGATATGAGACCTTTATTAGAGTCCTAAGTCTAAAACTGTTTTTGAAATGGAGTTAGATCCCTCTTCCCATCTTCTCTATACACGGAATGCACTTCAAAATATGCATGGTGCTTAAGTCGTTTTTTCCTGTCTACTACACATTTGCATTGGGGTGCCAGGAAGGCAACGTTAATGGTTGCAATTTACGTTTTAAAGGTTAACCCACATTTTCTACATTTTCCTTTCTCT
The DNA here is from genome assembly GCF_964263255.1 of Lissotriton vulgaris. Lineage (NCBI taxonomy): Eukaryota > Metazoa > Chordata > Amphibia > Caudata > Salamandridae > Lissotriton > Lissotriton vulgaris. The sequence continues at coordinate 938,386,192 of NC_141699.1, forward strand.
CTAAAGTGTTTTAGACAGAAACTATTCAATTTCTCTTTAGTGTCAAAAACCTTCCTTATTCTATAAGTGTATTGCTGTTGGCTGTGTTGTTTCCTTGCACCGTTTAGCACTTACTCTAAATAAGCACCCTGTAATCCCTGATTATGAAGAATTCATAGGAGAGCCACCAGTAAATTGCGTTCACACATTCACTTCTTAGACTATATGCAATGCAGGTGTCAGGTACCTGTTTGCGAAATTGACGTTCTCAATTCCTGCACACTGTCTCTTTATGTCTTGTCTTTAAATGCCTTTTGAAGTATTTCTTCTTAATCCACCACCTAAAAATGTAATCAAGAAAGAGGTCATAGAGTACCTGCATTTTTACATTGTATTGTGATATTTTATGGTTCTGTTTTTCCTTCATGTATCTATGCATTAATGTTGCTGTATTTTATGGTGATTTTGCTAGACTCTAGCTAGACTCTAGAGTGGCTGGATTTTTTATAAATGTATATCTAGTTTCTGAAGGTGCACAGGGTGTTTTTGAATAACAAAGTCTAGAGTGGTGTTAAAGACTGCTGATAACCACCTGGGCATGTATACATCAGTCTGAAGAGTTCCAAAATTAGCATTCCCAGGCATAAGAAAAATATTAAATGTATTTGATTATTTTTCACAATTTATCATACATTGGAGTGACAGAGATTGCTATCTCAGAATAATATCAAGCATGTGTTGAAGCCTCAACAAAATCCTTAATCCAAAAGAGGTGGGAAAGATATCTGTTCAATGACTGTTGATTGTTCAAATCAGGTGTGACCAGGCAATACCATTCTCATAGCAAAATACATGTTTTTAACACATGTCACCAATATTATTAAAGCAGGGCTTTGTGTAATACTGTAATGCCTGAAGAAGGGCTACATTCTGATATATATTTCTCTAATTAGCCATCCACTCTTCTTTGTGATGAAGAAGATTGTTCACTTATGTTCCATACCACCAAAGATCAGTATTCACTACAACTTGGGGATGCAGAGAACCTCCCACATGCTCAACCTCAATCGTTCCACCAATCCTTTTAATTATGCACAACTTTCAAGCCAGAGATTGGAAAGAAAAATCTGCAAAAAACAACAGACCCAATATCAGAACTACTCTAACCCTTTGGAAATTCAAAAGGACTTGAAGACTCATTTCTTGGGAGACCACTTCATTGTGAACCAAAACGACGAACCGCTCTCCAGTAGTTTCTCACTTTGTATAAGATCCTAAATCATACCCCTCTGTTCCCACCTTTTTCAATGCTCTGATGTTCACTAAATAGTTCTGCCCTGTACAAATACCCTTATACATAAATTAAACGTACCCGGTCCTCTTTTGTGTCACAGGTAGTTTTGGTGCTTTCCCACTGTGCCTAGAAGTGCCTGAAAGTTTCCTGGAGAGTAGAGCTAGAGCACATTGGAAAGAATTCTGGGTTGCATACCTGCCTGAAACAACAAGACAATTTCTTAACCATGCAAAAGATTGTGATAACTTTGTTAAATCTGTGAGAATGTTGACTAAGTTTGATGCAGCCGGAACAACCACAAGGAAACCAACTTTGTAAAACTAGCATTAACATTATTTTAGGCCAAAGTAAAAAGTTCCTACCAGTGGCAAAGCTTTGACTCACTGTGTAGGATTAGAGGACAGAGTTGGCCCAATGTCACCTATTCATGATAGGAATGAACTCATCAGATAGGAGAAGTACCTTGGACAACTGGAAGAATTGTCTTCTCTGCAAAATCTGCTGAGCACGAACTTAGCAAATCACAGCTTTATTTAACTAGCCTGCTGAACTTGCCAAAGTTTCAGGAGTCTAGCAAATGGGACAGGCTAAGGGAAGGTTCAAATCCCGATACCTTCCATAGAACTTCGAAAATGGAAAAACAGGTTTTACTGGCTGGAGCATTTCTTCTAGATGGTGCATGGTTTGTTGCATTGTACGCAATTAACTTCAAAGCTACCAGGCAAAGTGCAACGGCATGCACTGGTGGATAAGCCTATACATGATCCCTAGGACAAGATGAAGTCATGCAAGTAAATGTTATAATTTTTTACCTGAAACAGCCATTACAACGCAACTTTCACAACGCACTACCATTACAACGAAACTTTTACAACGCAGGATCCATTACAACGCATGCCATTACAACGCAGATGCTAATACAACACATGCCATTACAACGTAAGTATGGGTAAGTATTTATTTTTATTTTAACCCCTAAACTATCCAACACTTACCCTACTATTACACCCCCTGGAGTTAGAATAGTAATTTTAACCCCTACACTATCCAACACTTACCCTACTATTACACCCCCTGGAGTTAGAATAGTAATTTTAACCCCTACACTATCCAACACTTACCCTACTATTACACCCCCTGGAGTTAGAATAGTAATTTTAACCGCTACACTATCCAACACTTACCCTACTATTACACCCCCCTGGAGTTAGAATAGTAATTTAACCCCTACGCTATCCAACACTTACCCTACTATTACATTCCCATTAATTAAAATTTAAAAAAAATACTTACCCATACTTACGTTGTAATGGCATGCGTTGTAATAGCATCTGCGTTGTAATGGCATGCGTTGTAAAGGCATGCGTTGTAATGGATCCTGCGTTGTAAAAGTTTTGTTGTAATGGTATGCGTTGTGAATGTATGCGTTGTAACGTCATACATTCTATTTGACAGGATTTCATTGCCCTTGTTGATTTGCATTAAAATTATGTTTGCCATCGTTCCTTATACAATGGTTAGTTTAACTTGACTAACCCTTGAACCCCCTTATCATATATTCTCTATCGGTTTTACAGTCCCTTATTACATTTTTCCCTTTTGTATATCACTTGGTTTTTTCTCTTCTCTTTTTGTTGTTCAGTTGTATTAGTTACACAGCTCATGCAAAGTTCTAAGACAGTGTGTTTGTTTTTCTTCTGAGGTCAGCCTGTAAATGGTGAGCCCAGGAAACACTTAGGGAAAGCTGTTTTCCCATGAAGGTTCCTTTCTTTATGATTGGTTGTGGCTATTCGTTCTCGGTGCCAGCCGGTTGGATTCCGTACAGTGTATATGTTGCTTTTTGTTCTAATTATTTTTGTCTCATGCCTTGTTACAATGTTACTCTTGTCTTGACATAAGGGTGTTTACCTTGACTCTATTTTTCTTGGGGACATTTTTAGTTGTAAGTGTCATTACATCAGCTTCTTTGTGCATAGATTGGTGAATTTCGTTTGATGTCTGGTGGTTTTGGAACCCCTTTGCATTTGAAACCTTAGTCACTATGTGATTTAAACTGTCTGGTTGCTAATTTTTCTGTGATCGATTTTAGCAATACATTTTTGTTCCATAAGAAATTTAAAACTGTTAACATTAATAGTAAAAGGTAACTACTGAAAATGATAGCAGTAGTTTAACAATAATAAACAAGTAGATCCAAATAAAACGTGACAGTTACAACCAATCATTCCTGGAACTCCAGCAATTACGAAATCATATAACAATAGAATACATAATGTTCCATATAAAACGTAGCACTAAAATCAGCTATTGCTAAAATCCCACCAGTTGACGATATCCCCTAATAAGGAAAGCGATTCCACCCAAAGCCAGATCTGGCTTTGTCCAGATGTAAAATATTTTTAGTTACATAGGAGGTTGAACTAAAAACCAGAAAGTGGGTAGAGGGCGGCTCTAAAAATGTGACCTATTGGCTTTGTCGATTATTTTTTCCAATGGCAAGCATGCACATGCGTCAAGAGGCATGCACATGATTGCCTCGCAGTCATGGAATAGATTTTCTATTGAGCAAAACCCATTCCAAGCTTGCCACCAATGCTCACGTGTGTGTTGTGCCGCCTGTGTGCATCATAACTTGTGTAAGGGCATGTGTCATAATGCAGGAGGCCATGTTTCATTTACTGATCCAATATGGCCGACAGCCATGTCAGACAAGGAAATACATTATTTTAATATGATAAAACAAATCAGGCAAAGCGTGAAAAATGTAGCATCTAGCCTGGCAAGACCTTCCAGCTACCAGGTCCAGGCAAAAAAACTAATTATTTAAAAAATGTTGATTGATTGGGTTCCTGGTAATAACTAATGTTTTAAAGACCGCTATAGTGGGTCCTCTAGTAAAAACTTGGCAGGAGGCCATTATAGTTCCAATCTTTAAAAAAGGTGGGATAAAAGCCAACCTCATTGTTTCCGCCCAATTTCCCTCCTTGACAGTTCATTTAAAATCTTAGATAGGGTCATCCTGGCTAAATTAGAACTTTGGACACTTGAGTCCCAGGCACTCTCGATTTATCAGTTTGGATTCTGGCCTGGACTTGGAACCGTTTAGCAAACACTAAACCTGGCATTAATTGTCCAAAAATACACAAATGCACAAAAGGGCGGTCTACATTTAGCCTTTATGGACTTAACATGTGCTTTTGACACAGTGAACCGTTCTAAATGATGGTACATAATGGCACACATGGGGATCGATGGAGCAATTATTACTCTTCTCAGTAGGCTCCAAGAACACACTTCAGCCTCAGTATGTTATAGCAGCAAGGAGGATCTAACCGAAGAATTCCCCTCTGATATGGGGGCAAGGCAGGGTTGTGTCCTGGCTCCATCTCTCTTTTTATTATATATTAATGTGATAGGAGATCAATTATGCAAGGTGGGGAAGGATACCCTGAGGCTTAACTCATGCCAAATCCCCATATTACTGAGAGAGCGCAAAACTGTGTTGGAAATTGTAGGGGTGCATCATATTCACGAGTAAGCAGCGCCCGCATATATAGAGGATTATAATCATGTTTAAGTGTGACACAAAGCTATGAACTCATGTACCAGAATTTACATAGCTGTAACGTAAAGTGCTTTTGAAATACTAATGCCATGTTAACCTAGAAAGATAATTGTGGAGTAATGCTAATTTAGTTAAAGGATGCTTTAATAGGCATTGATGTATTTAAATGCATGTTTAGTAATTCACTATTGTATTCATGTAACAACATAGAAGTGTTTAGTTAGAAAATGTATTCTTTCTTTTGCTATAATGATGTAGGCCTAATGAACGAAACTGTTTGCCAATGTTAGAGGGTGACATCTCGAAAACGTGCAGAGGCCCAGGTGGGGAGAGAGGATTGTGTAGGCCGAACTAGGAATGTTTCTTTTAACATTAAATCATGAAAATGCCTTTTCCTAGAAGGTTGCTTTAGAGAATTAATTGCAAGTAGCATGTTAATGTGAATTGATTTATGTGCGTTCCTTTGCAGGTGCAAGGTTAACCAAAGATAGTAGAGAAGGGCCCATTGTGTATGAGAGTTAGGATGGTAGTTCCAGACCTGGAGGAATGGCTGTGGAATTTTAGGGAAGCAACTTCAAGAGGAGACGACTGTGGGAGCCAAGGCCTTTTTTCAACGAACAAGGATGAAGATGTCGTAATAAAGCTTCTTTGAAAACTAATACTTTCAGAGGGGCGTCCCTTAGGGCGTGTCGTCCAAATTGTGGGTTTCGTATTAGGGACAGCACCCCGGGGAGGAGGGCAGAGCAGGAGCGCACGTGGGCGAAGAAGGATGCTGGGTAGGCAGAGAGCATTGCTATGCAAAGAGGGGTTCATAGACTAAGTTCGAACAAAGTGAGTGAACTTCTTTGGAAGTCACCACGGCTGACACTTTTTGTTAGGAGAGAACCTGCGATGTAGGGATGTCATTTAGTATAGCGTAGGGACAGATTTATCTGGATGTATCTTTTCTTTTCTTCAATGCCTACCAAGACCAGATTATAGCAATCCTTGCAAGTCTAGTGGTTCTGGAAATCATACTGGTGTTGTTTCTTAGTCGCCTGAGACTTTTCCGTAGGATTATGTTTGTATTAGTACCCGTATATTTACTGAATCTTTTACTGAGGTGTTTATATACACAACTGCTTTTGGCTTTATAATACATATATTGCTTTATAGTGTATTTTCAAACTTGACTTTTTGTCAGTGGTTCTTTGGGGAAGGCAATGGAGGTAGTTCAAATTGACATGTTGAAAAAGATTACCTTCTACACTCTATGACAGGTAAAAAGGTCTGGTCGACCTGTGGCGGGATTCTAGAGTTCTGATTCTGATTCTAGATTAAAAATCCCACCTTTCCATTACTATCTGCTGACAATGCTGTCCTGATAGCAAGGACAGCTAATGTCCTACAAATATTGCTTGACTCTTTTAATGTTTTTATAAATGACCTGGGATTGAAGGTCAATCATTCCAAATCATTTATATTGAAATGTCGGCTAAAAAGTCTAAAACAAGGACATTTTTACTTGGGAGTGGAGAAATTAAGAAAGTCCCGCATTTCACCCACCCGGGGTTACCATTTGATGTAGATTGTATCTGGAAACCCATTTTAAATGTTAGAGCCATGCAATTTCAGAAATTATTGATGCCATTTTTAGATTTGTTAAGAGGACGGGCCCAAAGCCCATTAAAGAAAGTTTATGTATCTATGAAAGTAGAAGCCTTTCAGTGGTAACTTTTGGGGCAGGGGTTTGGGATATGTAAACTGTAACTCACTTCAAACAGCAGGAAATAAGTTTATAAGAAGACTTTTCTCAGTTTCCCAGAGTTCCTTTTGTCACGAGGAAGTTGGCCTGAGTTTCCTGAAAGACTATATTGCACTCAGCCATTGTTGTTATGGGTAAGAACTTGGAACAATCCAGGGGCTGTTCTCTGTAGGACAATATTGGCAGACTGTCTGAAGTTGGATATACCCTTGTTAAGGTTTATTAAAATGAGCGGTCTGAAGGCGCTGGGGGCTGTCAGGGACATTAAGGGCCCCATTAGGATGCCGGGCGGATGTTAGGCGGATCGCCTCCGCCCGCATGGCGGTGGCGATCCGCCTAACATCCTTCCCTGCCCGCCACCCATTTCCCCCCGCCATATTACTATGGCGGGGGGGACCGTGATGGACGGAAAGACCGTCCACCGCTCCACCGCTTTTCCGCCCGGTCAAGGAGTTGACCGGGCGGGAAAGGGTTTCATATGGTGGCGGTGTCTGTTAGACCCCGCCATCCATATTAGGGTGAAGCCGGGGATATGCTTGCCGCCACGGAAAGGCATGCGTGAATGTTTTGTGGGGGCCCGTTGAAGGCCTCCACGGACTCCGGGGTCCGGGGGTGGGGGTGCATATGGGGGGTACCTATGGTGACATGCACCGCACGGTGCCTGTCACGTTGTGCATTGAAGTGCACAATGTGCATTTTTAGCTTTCAGCACCGCCCGCCGCAATGTTAAAAATGTGGGATACGCCTGCCAGTTTGGCGGGCGCATCCTAATGGTCCCCACGGGACTGCCACCCTTATGGCAGGTGGTCCCGTTTTACGTTCGCCCGCCATCCGAATAGGCCCCTAAGTGAGCTATTGCCTAGAGTCACATGATGCTGAGCTTAGCTGAGTTGCTGCCGGCGATCAAACCGTGAGCCCAGCGCTCTGGAGTCAGATGCCCTGGCCGCTGCGCCACACCTCACATTCTAGGTAAGCCTACTGCCCTGCTGCCACTCTGTTTTTGTCAATCCATACTTAAGGCAGTTGTTTTATGATGCCTGAACTATGACAACACTTTACATCTTTGCTGTTCTCTTTGCCTTTTGGTGTAGGTTGCAAAGAGTCAAAACAAAGCAGTCTCACTTATTCCAGGCCTTTCTTATCTGTCTCACTCTTCCTACCCACTGTCCATACTCCGCTAGATAACAATCAAGAACCTCTGTTTTATCCACCAAGCAATTCATCTTATGGGTCCTTCGATTCTTCGAGCTAAATTTTTCACCCTATTTCTCTAGCCTTCAGATCAGCCTCTGCGTGGCTTTTGACAGTAGTTAGGTTTCATAATACCTGGATTGTCATCATTTCTTCATGGCCAACTGTTGGAATATTTGTCCATGACATTGCCTATGCCATACATCTGTTTTTTTTTTTTTTTCTCTATTGTATTTTTAGCTTTATAAGTGGTTACATGGTATTCGGAAAGATTGGAATGACTTGTTTAATTGTTTCTTTGTAGATATGGATACATGATATTCAGATTTCACGATCGCACATAAGGTTCTCTTGTTGAGGCGGTATTTATGTTTAATAAAAATGCCTTTAAAAAATAAATTCTGCATGCACCTTGTGGAGGGGTGGTTTAGCTGAATGGATACAGAAAGTTTGTTTCCTGGTAATGCCTTGATTGATGGCACCACGAAGATTCCTGTGTGAATGACATCAATATATTCAAAGACATTATGTACGCACACACTCAACACTGTACTTTAGGAAATATCTCATGAATGCCCTCACAGTGCTCAGGCCAATGTGTAATTTCTTGCCAAGTGGTCAGGGACCTAGTGCATACATCATTACAGAAGTTTGTGGAAATATAGGATACTGCTAACAAAGTTCTCTTGCAAATGTTTCTTTGACTTCCAGCATGGTGATCAGGAAAATGGCGAACACTAGCACCGTGCTAATGGAAAATAGTTTAAACAAATTTAATCAGTTGCACGTCAACAGGGAGTTCTGGGAAAAATCTAATACAGGCCAGAAAAGTGATTTGGAAAAAACTGCACGAGAGCAGATAGTCTAAGAGCTAGAGCAGACATAACAGCACAAGTATTACTTAACTCAAAGAGCATTGGCTTAAAGTATAGATGATAATATGGTGTCATGTGAAATATTGATTCATTGCCAGCACACTTTTGACAAGACATGCTGCATTTATATAGGCAGATCATTAAAAAAATATTGATTGAATGTCAAACTGAGCTTTTACTGCTCAAGCATTCATGCAAGTGCAATGTATTTGGAACAATTGCATAATTGTCTGCTTGGTAACATAAGCTTCTGCAAAATCAGACATATATGCGTGGACACATTGGATAAATAACTCTAAATGTGAAGAAAGTAATTAGCAGGTGCATTTAATATTTCAACCTTTGTTTAATTTCAGCAAGTCAAACATGCTGGAATTTACCATGGGGAAAAGTGTGAAGTTTTTATGGTACAATGTGTTTTTTTATTTTATGTATTTTTAGGCAGGAGATGGAAGACAACATTTGTGTTAGAAATGATTTGGAGATGTTATGTTTCCTTTGCGGGCTGCTCTGCTCACAGAGCAGGGCAGGAGTGGAGTGGTGTGCCCACTCAAGTGCGCAATGACTGTTTGGTCGGCCCTCGGTGCAGTCATCCACACTTCCTTGTTCTCCATGCCCACCCATACAGCCCATGGCTGAGTGCTGTGTAACTGCGCTCAGACCAATCACAAAGCTGCCCTGCAGTGCTGTGATTGGCTTAGGGAAGGGAGTCTGGCTGCCTGCTTCCTTTTCCTGGAAGCGGACTCAGGAAAGCAAGAGCACAGAAGATGCGGAACCCGGCCTTGAGGTAAGATTTTTGTTTTTATATCTCTCCCCCCCTTGAGACACCCCTTGCGACACCCCCGTGGCCCCTGCACCCCCTCCCCCCCCCCCCCCCCCCCGCCCACTAGCGAGCCATTCCGGCGGCCCCTGCTGAAGGGATATATGAGCTGAGAAGGCATAGTGCTATGAGGTGCTAGTTCATCTGATTATTAACGAACACACAAATGCATACATAAATGTTATCACCATTCTAGATATTTCTAGCGAGATATCTCATGGAATATTACATGCAGATGATGCAGGCTTGCACATGTTATGGGAATTATTGCATATTTACAAGAGTGTTCTGGGAATTATTACCAGGGTCGCTGGAATTATGGGGCGGGGGAATGAGCAAATTAGGGCAGCCTGGTGCCAGGAAAAGTCACATTATGTGGCCTAATGTGGCACATTTTGTGATTGTATTACTTCCCTTCTTTGTCATTTTCCACAGGTTAACACTGTTTAGGTAAGCTTTCACGTCATTAGTACCTGTTTAACAGCCAAATACAGAAATAAGCACCAGAAAGGAGAACGGTGAACCTCTGAAAAGGGCCTTCCATTGCATGGCAACACATATCACTGTATTTTTCAGTAACTTTTGAACTGTTTGAGCAAACCATTATTTTTTTTTGCAAAAATCGCCAGATTCATGCAGCAGATGATGGAATTTTAGGCAAATGCGGCAAATCCATAATTATGCGGAAATTGCGCACCACTGCAGGAAAATTGCATAATTCCGGTGGCCCGTTTAGTACATGAAATCATTCATACATGCCCCTGGCACTTGGAAAATCAGCATAGGGCTCTGGAAGTGACAGCCAGCACAGTTCACCAGCCCGTTCCCAGTGAATGCCAACACAGTACCCTCGAACTTCAACTACCCGGCAAAGTTATTTGGAGAACAATATGCAAATTGCAGCCATGTACTAGGAGAACATTTTAGCAGATGGCACCCAAGAGTTCTGGAAAGTAGCACATGGATGCCAGTGCCTCTTTGATTTCATAATTAAATGCAGCACAGTTGCTTAACACAATGTAAGCACGTTATTACAGCGCGTTGGCACCTTTCAGGGGGTGTCAGCCTTGTCAGCACAGTTCTCTGTTTCATATTGTAGTGAAATTGGCATAGAGTTCAGAGAAATCTTGCAATATTGACTGGGTGCCAACCATGTGTTCTTGGGATAAGTGTATTAATATGAGTACAGTTCTCTGAAACTGTGAAATGCGCGCCAGCAGTGACCTCACAATGATACCAGCACAGCGTTCTGCAGGGCACTGCTGGGAGGCCAAAACAGTATTTCTAAGAATGTGAACACTCAGCGTTGTCCCAGTGACCCGGGTCACTGTGCAGCGTGTCCACGTGTTGCCCGGATATGGGGACAGAGCTGCTGAGTGAAGTGCACACATACCTGGAAAGTGCTTTGGAAATTGTGCCTGCCTGCCAGATGTGCTTTGGGCACAGAATAAAGCACGCAGGCTTGGAACGTGCCCGCCTTTTCGGAGACGTGGTCTGACTGCTCTGAGATTTAGTATCCTAATAATGGCCTGGCACACTGGGCTATGTTACTGTAGTCAGGAAACTGCATGTTTGTGGTGATCAGAACCCTTAGAGATTCCACTGACACCCTATTTATGTAGCCCATTCACCACAGCCCTTTACACCCAACCTTTATATTTTCATTTTATTATTACACCATGGAAATTGTGACTCGTTTTATCAACTGGGGAAGGATATAATGCTGAGTCAAGCTTGCAGGGATTTTAACATGTGAAATGCCCTATCCCCTCAGAAACTATTGCCCAGTGGAGGGATGAAAGCAAGAAGAGGAAGGAAAGCCACTGAATAAGAAGAAAGACAATGAAATTAAGGAGAAAGGCAGCCAATGATAAGAAATGGGCTGACCCAAACCCCCACTGTAAGTTTTGGTATAGCCCACAGTAGGTTTTGTTGGCAATAACGGGCCCTGGGGAACGGAGAGTCGCAGACTAGTCTTTTTACCGGGGGAATTTTTGCCCCAGGAACAGGACATGGGTGGGGATAGGGGGTAGGCGGGTCCTACAGTGGAAATATAAGGGTCCAGAGAAGCGTGATCAGCCTCGTCCGCACCCTGCGCATCACCGGAAAAGGGGCTGGATTGTAAAGGAAAAGCTTTGACCGCCGACCCACCCTACATGTCGAAAGGTTCAGAGTAAGGGGATAGGTGTCCCAATGACATGGTTTTATTTTGCCAAAGTTCAAGACAGGTTGCAGGGCTGGCAGGCGCCAGTCTTAGGGGGTCAGGAGTCACTTGTAGGCTCTTCCACACCCTCTGGGGGGAAGAAGAGTGGAGTGCAGGAGAAAAAGACTGGGGCGGTACCTTGTCGAGGGAGGATGGAACAGAGCATGACGTTTAGGGAATGGAAGTTTGATGGTAGAGGTGAATGAACGCATGAAGTTGGGGGATTGGGCCTTAGCTACAAAGTTGATGTTATTAGTTAATAATGTTGAAGCTATGCAACCATGACCTAATAAATTGTCCTTTAACTATATTTATGGGCTGTGGAGTGTTTTTTGTTGTAGCACAATAGACAGCTAAAAGCAGTGTATAGGCACAACCTAAAAAGAAATCTACCGAGTTGAGACAAGTCGGTGTGCCTTTGCTGTTTCTCTGAGAAATTCATTTTCTGGAATGGTTTTTACATTAGTGTTCTTAATACTGTAGCAAATGACACAGAATTCCTTGGCAAGCTCCTGGGTGGGCCCAAACTGTTTACCCTGGCATCTCTCATTCTTCTTCCCCACAGTTTTTTTGGGAACACAAACAGTAACTCTGAAATCAAACACAGCCAGGGGAACCTTCCTGCTGCTGGTGCTGACACCTAGAAAAGAGCAACATCCTTGATTCATCAAAGGGTGGATTAAATTGAATGTCACCCATGAATAGCAAGCTTTGACCCAACAAAGAAATCATACATAAAATAATGTGTGGCGTAAAACTGTGCATCTTTGAGATTTATGATTGCTTAACAGATTCCTAAAACTTCAGGTGTATATGTGACTTTTCTTCAAGTTTTGGAATTTACACACACAGGGCCCTATTGACAAAGCCATTTACGCCTGTAAGTTGAAGTTTCACATAAAAACGACTGGACAGGAAAGTTCAAGCTCATGTTCGACCTTCATAAATCGTAAATTTGCCTTCCAAAGGGAATTTACAGATGTGCAATGTAATGCTTGAGTATCCCAGAGGTGAGAAGTGAGTGTTAAGGAAGTGGCATGGTCTGGTAAAGGGGACACTCACAAATATATGAATTTGTGGGTTTTCACAACATTTTCTCAGCCTGTGTCCACCCCGGAAACGGTCACAGATTTGCATTTTGTAAAGGGCAGGGATACATCAGTTTTCAGGATTGCAATGGGCGGGGAACACTCCTAAAATTGACGAGGGTGTATTTTTCCAGTGAATTAAAAAGGGAAACAATAAATGTGCAACTGCGCTAATGGGAAGGCATTTTTACACGTGTAACTACACACTATAAACAGTCATGCATGCAAAATTGCCTTCTTGTGCACGTAATCAGGAATTTATCAATTATTGCACGTTTCCAGGGCCACTCGAGGACTTTTGTGAATTCTAAATAAAAATGGTGTACACTTACAGTTGCAGACTTACACACGTTTTAAAAAAATCAGGCCCAGAAATGCTTGGTTTTTATGTACATACCCTGTGAGAGTTTTCCCTAGATTTAACTCTGCAGTGTTTCTGGGTCGTGTAGGTTTGGGAAAGTTGCAATATTCCCTGCAATCTAACCTAAATATACATTTATCATTCGAATCAGAAAACATCCTACCATTCACAGTAATTAAGAATCTGATTAAACACCCTATTTCGCCTGCAAGAGAGCCAGATTCCAGAAATCATATCTCATAGTCAGAGACAAAGAGATTGGCTCATCAAAGCTAGAAGGACATTCAAGAATGGTGCTAAAACTGCCAGCCAACAACAACATTGGTTTAGACATAATTCTGGCCACAATTTCTTTCACCATAATTATTTATAAACAAGATATATTCCTGCCCCTTTTTCTCTAGCCATATATAAACCCTATTGTTATTAGTATAATTATTATTATACTAATAATAATAATAATAATTATTATTATTATTAATATTAATGTTCACTGTAGTATTATCAATACTCCTACTATTACCACTACTACTAATAATAATAGCCCTTTATCATCATCATCATGCAACGTTTTGGCTCAAGAGAGAACTCAAGAACAAGTAAATCCGTATGCTTCTAATCCATACGAGAAAGGGAGTGAAAAAGCTTGTTGGATATCTAAATTTCCAGCCCTCTCATGAGTGCCACCCAGTAGACACAACAACTTCACGATGGAATGTTCTACAAGCCTTTACATAGGTTACAATGGAAAACCAGGGGCCAAATTGTGGAAGAGTCATCACAATAAATCAAGGAAACAAGCTGTATTGTCAGCTGCATTGGATTAATCAAATATCTCATTACAGCACCAGGAAGCAACTAACATCCAAACCAAATCATTACATTCCACAACAGAATGTACAACTCACTAACAAGAACATTCTATAGCATCACTTTACATGAGAATCATAACATTGCATTACCACAACATCTTCCTCCCTTTAATATACTAAAAACAAGGACAAATCGCGGCGATTTGTTGGACTTAAATACCGTGAAATACCAATATCTCTGCCCTGACGAAGTTTCCATGTAGTGAACAAAACGCGTTGGCTGATCTGTTCCATTTCAATGAAAAATAAAGATTATCTTGGACATCATAAGAAAATATTGGACTGACATTATATTTGTACACTTTCACCACCCTACTCATATTGAACCATTAATGCCCTTTTATACTTACAGTACAACCTTTGACTGCATCCACCTGTTCAGGCTCTCTAAACTTATATGACCCCTTTGGTACATGACTGGGCTCTTGTATATACACCCAATCATCAACTTACATTTTATCTTCAGCAACCTTGACACAATGTCTGTCATCAAAATACTGTTTTACTTCATCTGAGAGGCCTCCACCTTTAGACAGATGTCCTTATCTGTTATAAAATCATGTTCTGAACAAGATTTTCATTCGTTCAACCACGGTGGGCACATACAAATGTTGGCAAATGACCCCTCATAATTTCAAATGGTGTCTCATCAGTAACTTTGTTAGGAACAGTGTGATGGGACAACAACATGCTTTCCACCAATTGTGTACATCCATTTTGTTTCTAAATGCCCACTGAATATATTCTACTACCATATGGTTTATTTTCTCTACCAGACCGTTATCTTGTGGGTAATATGAAGCCACTATTTTGTGCACAATACAACATTTTGTCAGAAATGCTCTTATTTCCTTTGAAATGAACTGGACCCCATTGTCAGATGATTTTAGCATGTAGCAACCTAGGAGTCACACGTTGTTTTATCCCTCATCACCAAGTTCCCTTCTTGCAAAGTTAAGTCACCCACCACCTTTAAGTAAGGTTAGGAGAACTTAGATGCAAAGACTTTTCCTTCAGGCACCCTTCAAAGACATATTTTTTAACCAAATCAAAAAATCTTCATATATTTTCACACGGTGGCTACGGAGTACCACGCCTCAGAGCAGCCACAGGTGATCATGGCCCCGCCCCCAGCAATGGTGGATTGTTCTCGGCGTGCAGCAAGCTGGCGTTCCTGAAAATCCTGGTGAGCGATTGTGATTGCGGCGACCACGGCGATTACGGCCCTTCCTCGGAACAGCTGCAGCGTGTTCTTCACGTTCTCCTGCTCCTGAGGGCGCTCTCGCTCCTGCTTTTACGCTTGGACGTTTTTAGATGATAAGATTTCCAGGCTCCCCCGGCGGGCTCGGACGGAGCTCTGCAGCAGGTGAGGAGAAGGAGGTTGCTGGCAGCGGCGGCTGCCGCTCTGAACTGTGTGCGCTTGCCCCCATTAGAGGCACTTTGGTGAAATACTGGAGCTGACATACGTGAAGTAATTCCTGGCATTAAGAGGGACATCTTTGGTGCACAGATGCACCATAGCCAAGGATTGATTCGGAGAGCGGGATAGACTTCTTTTTCTTTTTTCCCCTTCTCTATAAGGTGCCTCCTCCGTGTCTCCTCTGTGTGTATATCAACTCCACAACTCATCTTGGGAGAAACTATATCAATAAAAGAGGCATAAAGCCATAAGTGCCAGCAAATTATCTCGGGGAGTTGAAAGGGGGTGCAGCGGCCAGAATGGGAAAACTGATTAATGCCCACCTCAAAGTTAAAACCCGCTGAGCCATTGCTAAGGAAGCAAAGTAGGTAACCCAATTGGCCAATAAGGCAAATGCCCCCAATCTGCTTGGCCTTGACTCTACATTTGAGAGCTCAGAAGAGGAGAGTTTATCCTTTGTCGCATCTTCAGAACAGGTGGGCACGGCGGACGTGGCAGATAAGAATGTTGCTACAGCCATGCCTGAAACATCCCTACAGGATATTTCGGGGTCCGAAAGTCCTAAAAAGGTGAAAGTGACGAAAGAAGCAAAACAATTTGCTTTATTCCTGAAAAAAGCAACACTGCAATCTCCCTCTTTAGGCTCTAGCCCAGCACCGAAACTCTTAAAGGAAACCTCAGCAGCCATTGTACCATCAGCTTTAGTACCAGCTGGAGACTTGGCTGCTATGAGTCAGGAAAAATCGCAAGGTAACCAGAAAGCCGATCTTCTTACAATCATGGAGACATCCGTGGGATAAATTCCTAGTCAGGATGAGTCGACCTCCTTAACTTTGCCGACTGCTCAGATCGGGAGACATTTGGGGCAACCAGATACATCAGAAGCACCTGGTCAGACTGTTGTCACTTCTGGTGCCCCCGGCAAATCGTTGTCTCTTCCAAGCCCAAGCCAAGACTCCGATACAGCTTCGGGTCCCACCACAAGAACTGGTTCCCCTGACTGGCCGAGGTCTCCTGAAGGGATTATGGCTGGGAACTTCTCTTCCGCTGCGGACCCGCCTCACGTTATCTCTAGTCCAAATACGGAGCCAGCTGGGGAATTTCAGATGAATGTCAAAGACATGTTGAATCTAATTTTGGAGGAAGTCAGGGAATTGAAGAGAACTTAGAAAGTTGAACTTGCCTCTCTTCATCAACGACTAGAGAAAATCGAAGAGACAATGTCAATATTTCCAATTAAACTCCAGGAGGGTTGAAGCTAGGATCTCAGTTCTAGAGGACCTGATGACTATCGTAATGGGAGAAGCTAAAGCGGCGGCCAAAAGCAAGAATCTTCTTGAGAACAAACTGGAGGAGTTAGAAATTCATTCCGGGGGCCAATCTCCGGATAGATGGAATTCCAGAAGGTATTGAGGGCTCCCAAACCTTGCAGTGGGTCAACTCATTCATTAAACAAAGGGTTATCCCAGAGTTTGAGGGTGATCTTACCAAGGGCTCATCGTGTTCCAGCCCTCCTGTTTCCTAGCTCTACGATGCCACAAACAATATTGTTCCATTTCGCAGATTATCGTGTAAAAGAGAGACTACTGACTAAAGTAATCCAACAGAGACTGTAGTGAATGAAACTGTAAAATTTTGTATTTTCTCCGATATGACTGCTGTCGCGGCACGTAGGAGAAAGGAATTCGTGAAGATCCGCCACCTGTTTAAAGCTAATGGGGCGCAAGCTTCTATTGCCCAGCAGTCCAAATTGAGAATCTTGGTTAAGGGCAAATTTTTCATGTTCTCCGATCTGGATGAAGCCCAGGAATTATTAAAAGAGATCTCGCAGGGCTCCAGGGCTTAGTAGGAACTGCTTGATGTAATATATAAGTAATTGCCATAAATTAGGGGATCAAATGGGTAAGTCTCCCCTGCCTCTGTCCCTGGAAGGTCAAGTTGTTTGCTTAACTGTTATTTAACCACAATTAGGGCTCTACCCTTATAGTGTATGTTTGCTTGCATGTTTTATTAATATTTGACAAAATTGAGAATTGCTGGGGGGGGCTAGATGTAGGAACACTCTGGTGTAATTACATGACACCCAGGTTAGATGGGGGGGGGGGTGAAATGTGGTTAGTGTGGTTGGTGGGGGGGTTTCCACATTTTGGGGGGAGTTGTCACGAGGGGTGGGATGGGAGTATAAGGGAAAAAATGAAGTCCTTTTTTTGCAAATTCATTCAGGTTTTATACATTCATTCTTTAGCTTGACTCTGGATAGGCTGTTTAGCGGGTATAAGTTCTGGTTTGTCCTTAAGTATTTTGAATTAAGGCCTAACCCCACGTGGGCTGCTAGGGCTACAGTGCGCACTACTTAAGTAAATTATAAACATTCAAAATACTTTTCAAATTAATACACAGTGTATTCAATACATTTCATTTATTTAGGCCATCGGTAGAATCAAAAGACTGTTCATAGAATCAATTCATATGTCATTTACAAAATGCATTGTTTTTGAAATATTTCATGAACCACCACCCAATGCATTTCGGGACGTTCTTGTCCCTTCGTCAGGGGTTCCAATTGTCAGCTGAAAAGAACAAGGAAACAATATAAAACGATGCAGTATTACATATTTACAGTAAATCAACAGTTAAACATCACATTTAAAGATGAAAACTTCAAAACAACATTTCTTCTATGCAATTACAAGTCTTAATCATAATTCACAAAGATCACAGGTCAGAAATGAATGATCAAGTGTGAAATACATATTCATGTAACCAAAGCTAAATTCACAGGTAAACTGATAGCGAATATAAGCAAAACATACCTTGTCAAAAAGTGAAAGACTCTGTCTAAAACAAAAAGAAGTACGAAACAAGCAATCACTATGACTAATAGATGTAAACGCCCAGACCTGCGTATACTCTTAAAATCAACGCGTGCTCCCCTTAACGAAAAGACGAACGTCGTGGTTCAACCATACAAAATTAAATGATGACGACTCTGTTAGGGAACAAGTGTCTGCAATTAGTACTAGCGTGGTTGTGAGTGAGACGTTTCGTGTAACCATTATTTTGACAATGCGCTCACCTCTATGTAGACGAACCTATATAGTCAGTCTATACGAAGAATCCTCTGTACCTACAAAAAATAAAGGTAACATCAGTACCTTTAAAAATAAAGCTAATGAGCAAAGTACGAGACAACTAGCGAACAAGGCTTACCTATTTTCAATCCGAGTAGCTCCGAACTAACCCGCCTAGCTGTTTCAACGATGCACTTCCGTGTCATTGTACTCAGCTTATAAGCATAGCTTCCGGGTAATGAATCGCAATAGACAACAGACTATACCTGAATCGTACTATCAGCTCTAAATACGATTAGTTAAACGCGCTAAAAATTACGATGTATGAGAAACACATCTCACATTAGAACGAATGATATTATAAGTGACACGAATGTCAGTGTATTTTCTAATAAAGTCGCCACTACTATAAAAAACGAGCGTCATGGTTCAACCACAAATAACTTTATGTGACGAACACAAAGTCTAAAAAAACAATAAGTGCCTCACGATTGCACGACCACAAAAAGATATTGAAACAGCAAACCTCAATATTGTGTGTAAATAAAACTACATAAATGATCATTCTAAAACTGCCTGCCTTCTATTTACACCTTAACATGCATTGTGATAACATCAACATCATTGTGAATTACCTGCCTTCTATTTACAACTGAAATGTATGTAGTAATAGACTTTCATGCAAAAGCACCATATTTCTTAACCCTGTCCATTATGGTTACCATCTAGTATGTAGTCAGATGTGTATACCTAGTGTGTCATAGGATTCGTGAATGTTTATAATTTACTTAAGTAGTGCGCACTGTAGCCCTAGCGGCCCACGTGGGTTTAGGCCTTAATTCAAAGTTTATTCGCAAATGCTTGGCAGGCATTAATACAGAGCAGCACACATATCGCTAAAACCAGAGTAATTTGTTGAAAGTGTGCGACATTCATCCACATTTATATTTGTCCTTAAGTATGGCTAGTAAGGAACTGCTGAAAGTGGTTTACTTTAATGTCAATTGTCTCAACAATAAAACGAAAATGCGGGCAATTGAGTTATGGATTAAATCAGAAAGCCCGGCCGTGATTCTTTTACAAGAGACCCATATATCAGCCACAAAGCTGCCAGATTTTTCTATGTTCAGGTCCTGGCCAGCTTATAGGGGGTTCTCTTCATCCTCAGCTTCCCATAGAGGGACAGCAATATTTATAAGTAAAAGATTTCAGGCGGAGGTCGTTAACTTTGATAAAGATCAGTATGGTTGCTGGTGCTGGGTTACCTGCATTTTTCGACAGCGACAGAGACCAATAACTTTTGCTAGCATATACACCCCGGTTGAGGATAATCCTAAGATCTACCAGGATCTGTTTCAAGCCCTAATTACGGTACCAGGGGAGCTGATTCTGAGGGGGCGATTTCAATGTTTTAATGAATCCTAAAATCGACTCCTCAGCGCAGGCTAAAAAACAGCTGAAACCTAAAACCTTAAGAATTATGCAACATTATGGAGCAACCCCGGACCTACAGGATCCATGGCGTGCAACCTTTCCAACTAAAATAGCGTATACTTGTTGGTCAGGTAGATTCCGTACCTTGTCACGTATTGATTTTTTTTGGTCTCTCGGAGATTGTGTTTTAGTAGGCAGAGATTCCTACAGAAAGGATTCTCTGATCATGCCATGTTCATGCTTGAGCTACAAGTAGGAGATTGCGCTAGGACCACTAAAAGATGGTCGCTGAACAGACAATACTTTAATGAAGAGGACTGGGTGGGTTTCATTGGGACAGAGATCGAGAGATTTCTGATCGCGAAATTGTGGGTCTGCACCACTGAGTATGGTTTGGGACACTCCTAGGCCTTCATCCAGGTGTTTAATCATTGGAAAAGATGCAGAAAATATAGAACAAGCTAGGCAAGATAAGAGAAACTTGGAGCAGAAGGTCCAAGGGTCTAATTCGTAATTCCTTAACAACCCCTCTGTGTTTAACCAGCGTCAGCTGGATCAGGCTAATCGTGATCTCAGCTCAAATTACTACACTCAGAGTGAAACCTTTTTTCAACAATACCGCCAAAAAACATGAGGAGAGTAATTTTACGGGTAGGTTTTTGGCCTGGCAGGCGAGGGAGCAGACTGCTTCTAATCAGATTAATGTGTTAAAATGCCCCTTAACCGCCGCTAGCATAGATGATCCCGTTAAAATCGGTGAAATAATGCTACAGCATTATGGGTCGATCTATGGTCAACAACAGATGGTGGATATGACTTCTCTGAAAAGATTTTTGCTCAATAGCGGTCTCCCGACTCTCTTGGAAATTGAAAAACTATCTATGGCAAGCCCCTTTACTAAGGAAGAGCTGGAGGAGGTCATTAAGAACCTGCTAAATGGCAAGGCATGTGGTCTGGATATGTTTCCGCCTGAATTTGTTAAAGTTTTTTTATAGATCAGTTGCAGATTTTTTCCTTCGTTTAGTTAACTCTATGTTCGAGGGTGGGCAAAACCAGAATCCTTTAGACAAGGCAACATAGTTAGTTTTCTGGAAAAAGGTGAGAACAGTGAGGACCCGAACTCTTACCGTCCGATAACGCTGCTAAATTCAGACTACAAAATTGTCACTCAGTTGTTATCGATTCGGTTTAATGAACACGCTGCTCAATTGATCCATCCGGATCAGAATGGTTTTATTGCAGGTAGGCAGCTAGCCACCAATACACATTATTTAACTGAGGCGTTGGATTATTTCGACACTCAGAGGATACCCGCATTAGTCCTTTTATTAGATGCTGAGAAGGCCTTTGAGCTTTTTGTGTGGGAGACATTGTTTATGATTCTCGGTCATTTTGGTATTTCCTCAAAGATCACGGCCCTGATCCATAATTTATATCTTAATGCTGAAGCCAATGTAATTATCAACACTTCGGTGGCCGGGCAGGTTAAAGTAAAATGAGGCACAAGGCAAGGGTGCCCTTTATCGCCGGTTTTATTCGCTTTCTTTATCGAACCGTTGGCGATAACAATAAGGAACTGTGCTGATATTCGTCCTCCAATTCCATCTATGGCAAAATTGAAACTATACGCCGATGATATCATGCTTATTATTAATGTTGGGATAGAGGTTCAGGCTAAAGTTTTCCAGGTCTTTGTGGATTTCGATATTTTAGGTGGGTATCATATCAATAAAAGGAAAACTGAGATTTTACAATGTACTGGAGCAGGCTTGGATCTGCACCCCGATATTCTTTCTTGTGTCAACACGAAACCCAAGAGATATCTGGGGGTATATTTTTCTTAAAATGTCAGGGGCCTATATCACCTGAATTTTGCACCGCTCCCTCGAAAAACTCAGCCTTTGTTTTCACACTGGAATTCTCTCCCTTTATCCATCCTGGGATGGGTGGCCTTGATTAAAATGTCTGTTCTTCCTTTGTTTCATTTTTTGTTTTCGACCATCCCCTGTAGTTTATCAGGCTCCTTTTTCACTCAAGTAGAGTCTATGTTTACACCCTTTCTTTGGGCAAAAAAATCATTGCACTTTATATGAAGAACTAGAACAGGAAGGCTTAGCCCTTCCAAACTTCATGGAGAACTATTATGCTTATTTTGCACAATTTCTATCTAGGTTTAAGCCTCAATTACAATCACATCTCTTTATTCTGAAGTTATCTACACCTTCTTGTGATAGAATGTCTGCCTATAATTGTATTATTTTTTCATTTAACTATATTCTGAACATGTGTAATGCCCAGAATGCTACCTCATACATGAAAAAATGTCTGCCCACTATTGCAGCGCACACCTACCCGCCCGACCTCTCTCACTCAACCTTTCATTACTATTACTAATTGCCTGATTATTCACATGTTGGTCTTTGTAGATCTACCTGTCCGACTATGCTCCCCCATGTACTTCCTTGTAAAGCGCTCTGATATCCGCGAGGATCATGTCCGCGCTATATAAAACTTTCAAAATAAATAAATAAATAAAATATTAATAGTTTTATAAATTTAATGTGTATGGAAAGTTAGATCCACTCCCCTTTGACAATCTTCAAATCCCCTAAACTGGTCCTCTATAAGTGTCTTCAATGGCTTTTTAAAAAACGGCAGGCCTTTTATAAAAGATATTCCAGCCCTGTAATTAACTCAGCCACTTCACTATCTGGCATTTTACCATTAGCAAGGATTGTACAATCCTCAGATCTTATATCAAAGTGGGCCTCAGCAGGATTTCGTAAGGTCTCAGACTTTCTGAGGAATGGAAGATGGCTGACTATGACCGAAATGTCGCAATTGATTGTTAATGATTTTATTCTTTTGGGGTCATATAACGTCTTCCATAAATTCCTTGCTGAACTAGACGTTTCTCAAATTGCCAAACACCACCAGCTAGTCCATGAACTTTTAAAGGATGAGCCAGGCAGAAAACCTGGGGCATGGAAAAAGTATTTAGCCCTAGCTAGGATATTGGACAGAAGGCAATTAAAAAATGATTGGATCATGAAGATTTAGAAATCTCTGCCAATATGTGGTCAGTTATTAATAAACTTAATTTCAGTACATTAAGAGTTGGGAATTGGCGTAGGATGTTGCTTTTTAGTAAATAGCAACTTTACCGATCCCCTTTTACCCTCTCGAAAATGTATGCCAATAAATCAGCGGACTGTTTTCGCTGTATTAACCATCCTACAGCTAATTGGTTGCATATTATGTTGCAACATCCTAGGATTCAGAGGTTCTGGGAGGATATTTTCTGGTATCTGGAAACTGAATGTTGTATTCAATTAGTAGTGAATGATTTGTTGATTATTTTTGGTTTTGATCCAGATCTTCTCCTTCCAGATCAATTGGTCAAATGTTTATACATTGCAATGGAAGTAGCAAGATCACTTTTGTTGCAAAGGTGGCGCACCAATTTGATTCCTTCTGTTCTAGAGTGGGTTCATAAGATGAAAGCAGTCAAAAGAAGTGAATGCACTTATGCACTACGTGTGGGTGGGGGATTAGGAATCTTTAGAAAATCTGGTCTACATACTTTGATTAAGATTATGAGGGGGCCACTGCCTTATGCATGTTCAAAAGCTAATATTATTTCTGTCTGTTTTTTGTATCTGTCCCTGATTTTTTAGTGCTTTGTTTACTACTTATTTATTCTTGTAATTCTAGTTGTATGCCTAAAGGTAAACAATTTTTATTGATGCATTGGGCTAATTGTATTGTAATTTTTGGACTTCAATAAAAAAAAAATATATATATATATATTTTCACACATACAAACCACTCACTTACTTCAAAACTGCCTTAATCACACACATCCATTGCAGCAGTAAGGCATTCTTCCTCTTCCTCCTCTTCACCTGGTGAACACAACGTCTCTAGTGGCAGGGGTGCCCTTGAGAGATAATCTGCCCTAATGTTCCTACCTCTTGGAATGTGCTGGATATCAACATTATACTGTAACAGCTTTGAACTTAATTTAGCAATCCTGGGTGTATAATCATTGATGATAAACCCACTCAGAATGTTCACCAATGGTTTGTAGCCTGTCAACATCGTAAACTTTCTCCTCCATGCAAACATTTTAAAATGTTCTACTGCCCAACAGCAGCCTACTGATCTTTTTCAATCAGAGAAAACATTTTCATTGTCACACAATGCTCTAGATGCAAAACCAATTGTTATTTCCTCCATACTGGTGTGCTGAGAAAGAATAGCCATAATCAGCTGTTTCTAGCATCAGCAGAAATAAAGCATTGACGATCAGGGTCACGGAGTGCTAACATTTCAGAAGATCCAATTTCTGCCTTCAACATTTCAAATTCTGCTTTATACTTTTCATCCCAAACAAAAATGTTGTTCTTCTTGAGTAAATCCCTCAAATTCTCTGTTTTGATGGAAAACCCCTTGCAGACTCTTGCACAAATTCACACAAGAAACAAGTAAACATTTTCTTTGTTATCAGGAATGGGAGCATTCTTTATTGCATCTTCCAACTCTGGGCATAGTTCCACCCCCTTTTCTGATATCACATGGCCAATGTACTCCATTCTCCACTTGGCAAAACACATTTCTTGATGTTAGCCACAATCCCAGACTGTTCAAGCTTCTTTAAGGCAGCCTGCAAAACTTCATCATGTTCCTTAATGTTACTTGTCACAATCAGGATATTGTATTGAAATGTGACAACCCCTTTGATGCCACATAGGACGATTCCATTATGCACTGAAGTACTGATGCAGCCGAGGCTAGACCAAGCATTCTTGTCAACTGGAAAGTAGTCACATGTCTCAAGGGGGTTATTTCTGATTATCTTGAGCACAACAGCAATATTGACACCACATTGGCGACACAATGGGCAGCTTTAAAGGCAGTGATGCGGGGTGAGCTCATTGCGATATCAGCGGCGGATAATGCAGAGTGTGCGCGTAAGAGAGAGGAGCTTACACAGAAAACAAGGGAGTTAGAACAAATGCACCAGCGGACGGGGGCCCCCTGGGTTTGGAAACAACTTAAAGCTATGCAGCAACAGTTGGCAGCGTTGGACCAGAACCGGGCGGAGTATGCTGCCTCGTGGTTGAAGCATACATTTTATACTGGAGGTGATCGGTGTGGGCGCCTGTTAGGTAATAGGCAGCGAGAGTTACGACAGCGACAGGCTGTGCAGGAGATTCATACACCAGGGGGAGGGCGCGTTACAGAGAATGCTGCTATAGCCTCCGCCTTTAGCGATTTTTATGCCGCTCTTTATGCCGGGTCTTCCACTGAGTCTTGAGCCAGTGAGTCCTTTCTAGCTTCCGTCCCTCTCCCTACCCTTACGAAGTAGCAGGCGGATCTCTTGGATCGTGACATCAGGCCAGAAGAAGTCGTCAAGGCAAGTTCTCGTCTTAAACTGGCTAAGGCGCCTGGACCGGATGGCTTTCAGGAAAGTTTTTACAAGACATTTTGCGCACAGGTGACCCCCCTGTTGACCACACTTTTTAACTCATTTTCGGAACAGGGTGCGATCCCCAGAGAGCTTTTGGATGCTACCATCTCAGTCATTCCCAAGCCAGGGAAAGATCATTCACAGTGTGGGGCGTACCGTCCCATTTCTCTTCTCAATGTGGACCTTAAACTTAAACTCTATATGGCGCCTTTTATGAGTGGTCTGATTGACCTGGATCAAGCCGGGTTCATCCCAGAACGCCAAACTGCTGATAACACCAAGAGAGCCCTGCATTTGATAGAGAAGGCCACACGTATGACTGGAGAATTTATGATGCTAGTGATCGATTCCGAAAAGGCCTTTGATCGGGTCCATTGGCCTTACCTAGAGCGAGTTCTGGAGAAGGCGGGCATAGGGGAGAAATTTCGCACTTTTGTAATGAATTGCTACAGGTTCCCCACCGCGACGGTCCGTGTTAATGGCTGTACCTCTCCTCGATTTGCTATTGAACAGGGTACGCGACAGGGGTGCCTGCTGTCGCCCCTGTTATTTGCTCTGTACATGGAGCCGCTAGCGCAGAGGCTGCAGCTGGACCCGAAGGTGCAAGGGATCAAATTTGGTGGGTATATACACACTATTAGTTTGTATCCAGACGACATTCTGCTCTCCTTGTCTCAGCCCAGGGAGTCCTTGCCGGCATGTCTTGATGCCCTTGATGCGTTTGCGCATGCAGCTGGTTTCAAGGTTATTATGAGTAAGTCCATGGCCCTAGACCTGTCTTTGGACGAATCCATGCAGAACTTTTTGCAGGAGTCCTTTTCTTTTCGCTGGTCGACTGACGCTATCCCATACTTGGGGATTCAGTTGGCGCCTACACTCCCTGATACAGTCCGAGGAAACTATGCACGGCTACGCCATACGATCAGGCGGGAACTGGGTAGATGGAGACACTTTCCCCTGTCGTGGCTGGGAAAAGTGGCGGCGGTAATTCATGAGTATGTAATCTATGTGTTGCAAAGAATGCAAACCCACCCAAATTACTTTGTGCATGCTTCTCAAATCAACCAAGATTCACAGTTGCCCATTTTATGTGGTCATCCACAGAGAAAGCACGATTCAATGGGTTCAATCCCACCATCCATGGACATTTTCCTTAACAGTTCTGCCAATTCCACTTTGACACTGAATGGCGCATTTCTCATTGTATGCGTAACAGGAACCACTCCATCTTGCATGCAAATGTGTCCTAAACCTCCACTGTTTCCAACCGCATCTTGGTCATTGGCGGACCATCTTGTGAAGACAACTGCGAACCGATTTCACTGTCCTCACTTACCAATGCACCTATAATTTTCGCCCAGGACTCAGTGTCAAACCGAACAGACCTTAATGGTACCATCCCAAAATATGTGGGGCCAGATGTTAGAAGCATTTTACTACTCTCAAACCTGTGAAATTCTTTTTGGCATGTACCAACCCTAGTATGCGAGTCTGTAAACTATCACCGACTCGCAAAGTAGATTTTACTAGTCGCTATTAAGAAGGACATGCTAAGGGCGTCCCTCCCTATGGCGAGTCGGACTAGTATGTAGAAATGTTTTGTGACTAGGAAAACATTTGCAGCTGCCACCAGCTTCCAGTTGGTGGTAACCCATTTCTAAACGGGATGGGGACCCCAAGGGACCCCTTCCCCTTTGTTAATGCATGCACAAACATATTTCAAGAGTAGGCAGTGGTCCCACGGGCCACTGCCTACTCTTAAAAAATGAAAAGGTAGCTTTCACTTTTATTTTTAGAATGTATCCCATTTTCCTTTAACTTTTGTTGGACTTTTTTGTCCAAAAACTGGGCAACAATCTCAGATTAACTGTATGGTGAATTCTTCAAATTCACAATCAGCAGCTAACATGTACAAAGCTGCAACATGCTCGTCTATTGACTCTTGTTGGTGTTGTACATGTGTGAAAAATGTATATCTGCTAACTATTAACCTCGGTTAAATATCAATTTGTTTCTCCAGTTTTTTACTTCATTTTAGTACTCATCTAGATCATTATCTTCATCAAATACTTTAAGTACTGGTGGCAAATGTTCATAATTGCCTACCCCTCAAAACCTAAATGGTGCTCTAAAGAGAACCTTTTCCATTCTGGAAAATACCTATTGCTCCCTATAGCACTCAAATATATTGTAAAAGCTCTAAACCAGGTTTTCAAATTAATTGGAGGATCAGCTGACATTTGTAAAATAGTGGGGGATGCATTTACACTATGCCTGTTTAACAGACTCAACTACAACAAAACAAATATCCACAGTTTTCTTTTAGAAGCATGTAAAAAGAAGAAGGGATGGCCCAACTATCCAAGGGACAGGGTACCAACAACTTATCAAATAAGTGTAATTCCCTTGGGTTTGCTCAATCACCAATCACATTCACTCCTATACACTCATTCTATTGTGTGCCATAATGGGGAGAAACACAATGGCCATCGATACAAGTATCCCTCAGAAAAAAAAAACTCAGAAAAAAACCTGCAATTTCTATTATCACTAAATATAAATTTATTCTTGGTCATATAAAGTAAAAAACAGTAATAAAAACATCAATGCACTAAATACATTAGTTCATATCATCAATCATCATATTAAAAATATACACAGTATAAACAGAAAAGAAGAGACAACGAAAAGCCGGTGGTGTTGACCTGACTCATCTGGATGTTAATTCATAGGAATCATTGCAGCAGGGTCAGAGTCACATAAACGTGCGGGGGGGGGGGGGGGGTGGGGGGGGGGATATCACCATAAAAAGAAAACACAGCGAACAGTGGTATATATCTATATTAGACACTGTTAGAAAAGGGTTGAATTCTGTGAGTTACATTCATTTTCTACGTTGATTCTGCATGTTAGTTTTCAATGGCCTAAAATACATCAATGTTCATGTTACTAGATTTCCCAATTCTAACACTTCACATCAACACAACAAATAATAATATGCGGGTGCACTCTACATGTGATTATGATGCATCCCTACAAATGAGATAAAATCTCTGCGCTGTCACAGCCACAGGTAGAAAAGGGGTTGGATAGAATCCAGCGCCAAATTGTGTAAGAAACAGTATAATAAATCGAGGAAACAAACTGTATTGTCAGCTGCCTTGGTTTATTCCATTATTTCCTTACAGCACTAGGAAGCAACTGTCACTCAAACCAAATCATCACATTTCACAGGAGTGATGCAGAACTCACTAACAAGAACATTCTATGGCATCACTTTACAAGAGAACCATTTATCGTAATATTTTATCACCTCACCAATGTACAAACATTGTAGGCTTTGTGACCGCACAATGCAGGGATAACATATATCAAAGGCCTATCCAATTCACAAAATGCCTTTTATAACTCATTATGAATTGCTGTTAGGGGAGGATGTGAAAGAGGCATGCGCTACTAACTCTGTGACGCAACCATATGCTGATGCAATTGAGGCTGGAAAAGTTTGAAAAGTCATTGAAACTGAAGTTGGGAGGGTAATGGATTTGCAAAGGGGAAGCTGTTCCTGGGTACAGATTCCACTTTTCAAAATGTTCCTAGTGTGAGGTCTTCCCAAACAGGATTTTTTTTCTCAAAAGCAACACCTGTCGCTTTAATGGGCACCGCTACTTTTTTTATTTTTTACTTTATTTATCCTTTTCAAAAACAAAACGAAAATAGCGCATTACCATGCAGATGTACAAGTATTGTATTAAAAACGAAAACATACTTAAAAAAAAATGTCTTCAGTTTTGGGAATGGAGATGCACGGATGGTGGTCCCCATCCCAATATTCTCCACCATTCGTGAGCGGTTGCAAATACCAACCTACCTCATTTAAATGTATAGGTAAGTGGCTTTGCCTCTTCTTCTGAATGGGAAATTTGTGTTTCAACATCTTTGTACCTAGGCCACACTACAACGCCCATAATCCACGAAATAATTAGAAGCAAATGACAGCTAAATTAAATGCCATTGAGGCATTGAGAATTTGATCAGTGAGTCAACAGGTCTACTGCGAATGATTCATGAATTTGGAAAGGAAAACAGTAGCTTTACAGCGTTCACCACCAGAATCTGGTTGGGTGATGATGTAACTGATGGCATGAGAATATTAAGACAATCAGGTCGACTACATAGTGAACTGCCTCGGCCACATCCCTTTGGATAATGGGAAGGCACACCCTCACACTTTATAACCAGTTTGTAACTTTCAGAATAAGTTTCTGTTTGTTGACCAGTTGGAGGCTGGACACTCACTAGACACACTAGGCCCAATTCACAAATCTTTTTAAGAGTAGTTCTTTTTACGTTTGTATCACATTTGTGTCACATCTCAATAACCTCGCCAAATGCATAAAATATTTTCTATGAGTGCTTTCCAGGAATACGGCTTGTTTATTTCATGGAAAACGTAAGTAAGCACGTCTTGTTCCTGGAAATTCACAAGTGACATCTAAGCACGGAGTAAAATATACTTACTCATTGAAAATGTTATGGGAATCAGGCCAGGATATTCGGGTGTAACGCCCATGTAAGCCTGGAGTAAGACAAACGACTGCTCATAAAGAAGTGAGGCGTTGTGATAATAGCACAGCAATGTTTAAACTCTATGACACTGATAAGTGAATCTATTACACGTGCGAGATTTATATATTTGTAAGTTCTATTTACTAGTGAACTCTGAATATCCACGATGGAGAGGCTAGTGTAGATCACATGCACATGTTTCAATTTTTCAGCAACTGACCCTATTTAGTTACTAATTACCTCGTGGGGGGTGTAGAAATGGAGTGGGATACTCACTTGGGGGCATATTACCAAGCAATAGCGATAATTATCGCTATTGCTTGGTTAGAGACAAAAATTTACCGCTGAGCTGCGGCGATTTTTACCGCATATAAACCTTGGTATTACCAAGGTTTATCGCAAATGCGATAAAAATCGCCGCAATGCATGAATATCGCTGAAAAGTCAGCGATATTCGTGCATTACCGAGCTAATGCTCTTAGCCATGTTATCCACCTCCCATTGGATAACATGGCTAAGAACTGCTCAAGGCAGGTGTTAGCTTTTGGAGATATTCGCCCAAGATGGTCGCTATCTCCTACTAGCTGTCGCTAACTGGTGTTAGCGACAGCTAGGTAATAGGGAGATAATTTTGTCTCTGCTTTCTTGGCTTTTAAAGCCAAAAAAGCGGAGATAAACCCCCTTGATAATATGCCCCCCGGTTTTCTAGACCTTATGATACTCCATCGATGGGCATTCCCTTGGGTACCACATTAGCAGTAGAAGATGCTCAGTAGCAAAAAACTGGAAAAGTTTGAAAGCCCCAGGTTTCAATTTGGGGTTAAGCGAGTTAAGGCTTGTTATTATTTTGGAATCGGATGTACAAAAGGAATAGGAAATAAAATCAAATAAAAATGTAATCCGATATCAGGAATCAAATAGAGAGGACAGATGTGAATCAAGAATAGACAATGAGCCTCTTTGCTCTCCCTGTGCTCACTATTGTCTCTCATAGCTACGTGCTCTTTTTCTTCATATCTTACCCTCTTTGTCTGTAATCCAAAAAGTGCATATACATCCTATTTTAACTGGGAATCTTTATTACCTGTGCTCTACTTTTTCTACCACTTCCTGTTGGAGAAAAATAGAGATGATAAATCCCAATAATCAAGGCAGTAACACGACTAAAATCACTGCTGCCTCACATATAACCATCTCTTGTTGCCAATCTACTGTTATTATTTATCTCCAAGGAGGTGAATGAAAACATAAAAGGGGGTTATTTACAATTCAGCAGGTGCAATAACACTCTTAGGGTGTGAAACAGCGACTTTGATGGAGGAAGTAGAAATCATATGATCTATGTAAGTGGAGTCATAGCTTTGGATTAACGAGTATGGTGCATCACAAAAAGACCTGGCTTCTTTCCGGTAAAGGCCTTATGACGGCATCTCAAAAATAAAAAAATAAAAGAATTAAGCCCAGTGTGACTTTTGACTTGGTTGAGTAGCCTTCTGTTAAAACTAGATCAAGAAACCCAGGAGGCGCTCCACTCTTACTTTACTCCCACCGTGTTTACCGTTGCCTAATGTTTGCGGGTTTCAACTGGACATGACTGTGCCAACACTGGCAAGATGTTCTTAAGTGTAAAACTCACTCTCACCACCCCAAGAAGTGTGTCTTTATTTCTGTATCAGTTTTGGAACCTGGAAAAAGGATGCCAGTGTTGGATGCTGGAGTATCTATGCTTCCCTCTTACATCAGTCACCCTGTTATCCACACAGAAGATCATACTTTGACCAATGAATTATATTCATGCAGTGATCCTTCCTTTGAGTAATCTGGAACTCAGAGTATGTTAATATATCCAATGAGAGTTATTAATTGGTAAAATGATTACACATCATTTTAAAGGCAAGTTAGCAAAACAGCAGCCTCCAATACAGCCTTATAGCCCGCCATAGTAGCTATAAAGGCCATTAAAGGCCCGCTACAGCGTTTTCGACGAGGGCCTTCAACAAGGGAGCAGGACTTTAGCCAGGGCCTTTAAACAAGGGAGCGGGACTTTAATGGCCAGCATAACCTAGATACAGAGGGCTTTGAGGCTATTAGAACATTCTGCCACTAGAGGGTAGAATGATATAACAAATAAAACAAAAGGCCTCAGGGAGACCTAGGGGATTGAAATCCCCTCTGGCTCCATGAGGCCTTTGTTCACAGCTATTGCTGTGACCAAACATTGGCATGTTGGAGCTATGGGCTTCTACCAGCCATTAGAAGCCTGGAGCACTCCATTGTATCTGCTAATCCAAAGACAACTGAGCACACAAAATGTGTGAGAGGAAACAGTATAAACCATCTCATAGTCATCTTTAGTTGAATCAAACTGTCCTAAGGTTGCAGAATGACTTTTTGAATCAGTGAGGCTCTGAAAGTCAGTCTGGGGTCTACAATCATTTAGTTTGTCATTAGGTGTAGGAAGCACCCCAGGCCTTTGTTGGTGTCATCAACGGGTAAGTGCTACCTCACAGAGGGGGGCTAAGGGGTGGAGGGATTGGTTCTAAAGCATTCATTGATGTCTGATCCACTTCAATTAGCACATTTTTCAGCGGTTTCACAGTAGTGAGTGTATCCAGTCAGAGCTTAGAGGCATGGGGGACAATTCAGGAAGAGAACGCATGAGAGATCCGTCATATGCAACTATTTAGTGGTATTGGTCCTCAAGATGGATTACATAAATTGGGCAGGCTTGCCTTAATATCAGGTAATAAATGTCCCTCAAAAGAACGGTTCTGGCGAATAATTACTCTTCCGCCCCCTTCAGACAGACATGTGTCCCATCCTCGTCGCCAGTGTAATGAGGTATAGTCACAACACACTGGTTGAGGTAGTTGAAGGATCTTTTATTGAAGAACAGCAGGTGCCTACTCGTAAGGCGTCCCATCCAAGCCTCAGCAACAACTGAACGCTCGGAGTTCTAGATAGCTTAAACAAGATCAAAGCTCTAGAACTAGAACTCTAGACGCAGCTAGGTGAAAGGAACAGGGAGACATATCAAGGAGGTCACTGTACAGTGTAATAAGAAAACAGATGACATGCAGGTTATTACACATTGCATGTTTTTAAATGTTAAGCTTGCTAGAGAATTTTCTATTTTAGGCGCCGTCATTGCACTTTGCAACTCACGGTTTGCGAGCAAAAGCATGCAAAAAAGGGAGTAAATAAGAAAGGAGCACAAGAAGGGCGGAGCCTGACCGATTCATGGAGAAAGCAAAGGTTCAAGCCTTGTCCAGTTTCTGGGCTTGATAACTGTCCTAGAAGAATCCAGTCTACTTACAAATCCCAACTCAGAAGGTGAACGGGGAACTGTGGCAGGGTATACCGGAGCTTGAGGGTATTCCAGGCAAGTGTTTTTAGACCCTGCAGATCAGAAAGAGAGAAAATATATTGGATGGACCGTTGACTCTGCTTTCAACTTAGGCTGTCTTCATTATCTCCAAAGGACAATCAGGATGAAAGGCTGAGTATCATACAAGATGTGAGGACTAGTCCTGCCTCCTCCAGACCCTGACATGCCTGTGCTTCCCCTGACCAAGCAAGTGGTGCACCAGTGCTGCACACAACACTCCAATAGGGCAGATATGTAGCATCAGAAGGTCACAGAAGGCTGCCCAATTATATTGTATTAACACCTGCATTACTTGTTATTAGAACTGCAGCAGTCTTTCCTCTATAAAATCTCCTTGATAACATCTTGTTGCTGGAAGCGGCCTCCATTTAATCTCTATGATGGCATCTATTTATTCAAAGATCAAAGACAGCCGTTAGGTTCTAAATAATTCCTGTGAGTTCATCTGTTTCCCGTCACTATGGAAGATATCTGTCCTCCCTTAGGAACGTTTATCAGGCCACCTGTTGGCAACCAGTGGAAGTTTATCCTTTGGATCTTAGTGGATCGCTGCAACCTTTCACCTCTGTGCAATTTAACAGGCAAGGCTACATCAGTGATGTTACTGATTATATCTGCAGTGATTCCATATCGTCAAAGATGTAACGTGGTATGTCATCTATGATGTCATGCATTAGGTCCTTGGTTGGCAATCCTTTGAGGAGTCACCAAGAATTTCAGTGATTTGGGAGTTTTGGCTTCTAACCATATTGTCCCATTGAATAAAGTAAATCAAGGGAATAAATAAACAGTGGTACAGAGAGAGAGAGAGAGAGAGAGAGAGAGAGAGAGAGAGAGAGAGAGAGAGAAAAAAAGAGAGAGAGAGAGAGAATTTCTACAACAAAGCACCAGTGTCACTCAGCTCCACCCACCACCAGTCCCAATACTACTCAGGAGCGCTCTTGGGTCCATCATCATGAACAAAGTACCATTAGCATTCCTCCTACTCTGGCCACATTGTCTTTCAAATCTAGTGACATTATATGAATTTCTCAGATCCTTCCACAACTAAAACGGTCAAAAGTCAGCGGTTGGGATTGGGAGAGTTAGTCCTACCCCTAATGCTTCTACATAGTGAGTATCTTCTATACAGGTTTGCCATTTACTCCAACGTTTGCTCAGAAGGTTGAAACCCTTACACTTCCCTTGGTCCATCTAATTCTCTCCATGGAGCTTGTAACCCTCCCTTTGTCTTATGTGCCTTCTGTTGCCTGTGTTTTCACCCACTTGGCTCATTCAATTACCATTTATTTCCTCTTGTGTCTTCATCTCTGACCTGTTTTTTCTTCCTTGCTCGCACTTCTTTGAATAACTTCCAAATGTTATGAAGGTCGTTTGTTAATGGCTGTCTCTCTCTCTCTCTCATGGCTGCTTTTTGGGGGGTTTTGCATGAAAGTTCAACACTTTCTGTGAAGACAAAAAAAATGGCACGATAAGTACACAGGTCTTCTTAGAGATTGTGTTATGGAATACTGGAATACTGAGGACAACGATATCAATTGGTTACAATATCATCACAAGGTGAAATGGCCTTTACAACTTGAGCTGAGTCACGCATGCCGTTTCCCCGAAAGCATAACAACGCTTGCCTGAACAATGTATCTGCCTTAACATGCATATGCGTGGTTAAAGCAGATAGTGGTCTAGTGTCCGGATGAGCGGGGAAAGGAACAGGAAGCGTTGGAACAAGAAGCTCCGGATCCGGTGGACAGGTAAGTCGGACTGGAACCGGGTTTAAAGGAGGGGTAGTTTTTAAAGGTGGGGGTCGGTATATAGGGTTCAGGGCAGGGGGTGGTGGTCTTTTTAAGGGGGGGTAGGTTTTAGGGCTCAGGGTGGGGGGGGGGTTGGACAGTTTTTAGGGTCTGGAGCCATGTTTGGGAGAGTTTTTAAGGGTTGGGGTAGGGAGGGCATTGTTAGAGCTCAGGGTAGGGGGGTGAGGCAGGCGGATAGGATTTTAGGGCTTAGGGCAGGGAGGGGGCGGGGTAGTGGTCATTTCCTACATATATCTCTTTGGCAAATATGCCTTTACAACAACATTTGTTAAATGTGATGTGGATTACACGTTACGTGTCATATGATGTAAGTGCAAAACAAACAATAAGGAAATTAAAATAAATAAATAAATAAAGGCATGTGTGGTAAAGGCATACGTGGTAAAGGAAAGTGTGGTTAAGACGGATTAATTGTTGGGACCTCGTTGTAGAGGCACGTGTGGTTCAGCCCAGAGATAATACTGAAGAGGTAAGTGCACTGAGGGAGGTATGGACTTACAATCTTAACACCACATCTACGTACCTTTAAAATACGTATATCACCATGGTACATATATGTGGAATTAGGTGTAGAAAATCTATACAAAAATAACTTTCAACATTTTGTCTGTCATTATTCTGGTCACAATTTTGTGACCATTTAATATTGTGTCTGGTATTCCGGACCTACAACCTTCTTGGCAGTAGCAACGTGGTGTTTTTCCTCGTGTTACAAACAGCGCACAAAATATTAGCTAGTCTGTGATGTGGCATTGCATTTTCAATGGGCCGTAAATCACAACGACATTCTATGAAACTTGCCCTTTAATATGTGGCAAAGGGAAGGTTAACTCACTCACAGCTGCAACAAACGCTGCCACGCGCAGGCGGATGCACACGTTACTACAATCGGACAGAGCTTAATCACCTTATAGCTGTTGCAAGAGAATCATACACTTCCTATCAGTGATTACATTACAATGTGACACAGTTAAATTTAGATAAGCACTGCGCACACTATTGTTGAGCCAACTTCCTGTCCGTGAGGCAGGTGCCGCCTGAATATAGAAACATTTCCTGACTCTCTGTCACCACTTTCTCAAATAGTGTCGCCTACAGCTGACCAGGATTAAAGGTCAGCGTGAAATCACTTCTTCCTTTCATACCTGCCAAAAGCTTCCAATTAGGAGTCCTTCTAACACATGGTTAGAATAATTGTGTTAGGTGTGACTCAGTCCGGGCAAAATGTTGTTTCCATTGCATTCATGTAACATAATCTAACAAGAGCCTTTAGTCGGCTGCAGCCTTAACACCACCAAAGCCAGGCCCATTGGTACTAAAAAAATATATATTATTATCCATCTCAATGGTAATCGTAAATATAAATTGTATTTCTATAATGCTTATACCCGAAGTGCTTTGCACCCTACTCTGGAACCCAAGGTTAGAGGTATGCAGGCAGTAGATCAGTAAAAAGTGTTTTTTCTCTTCCTTTTAAGTTAGTTGTGGTAAGTGTTTTGTTAGTGCTCGTTGAGATCGGATGCCTTTATTGTGATGTTTTGAAAGGCATGGACTCGATTGTAGGGATGATTACATTGTAGTGGATTAGTAAAAGGGAAGGAACATCTGAGTTGTTACTGGGATTGGAAGACTTGTGCTCCTGTTATTTGTACGAATTGGACAAAGGAGGGAAGAAGTTGGAAAGGGTGTTTAGGAGTCCATAGTAGTCAAAGAAGTGAGGGATGAGTCAGAGCGTGGTGGTATGAGGAGATTTTAAACAGGATATATATATATATCTTTCAGTAATTAAAACTGAATATATAGGTGCATACCACACATCTAAAATAAACATACACATATATATATATATATATATATATATATATATATATATATATATATATATATATATATATATATATATATATATTACCTACTGGCGGTTGCCAGTAGGTATATATAGTTAGGATTATTTGTCTATGGGATTTTTGAAAATTCTATGTCTAATAACTTTGGCGTTTGTGGACGGAATCGGCTGAAATTTTCAGGAAAATGGCACATTTCGTTTCTGAGCAGCCCTTGAAAATTTGGGGGGGTTTCATCAAGGGGGGGCCGAGAAAAAAGGGGGGTCCCAAAACACGTTTTTCCCATGTTAATTTCCATAGGGCGGTTGGACTCACTTTTAGCTCGAACGGCTGAATGGATTTGCACGAAACTTGGCAAAATTGTAGGGACTGTTAGCCCGATGTGACTTTGCTAGGTCTCAATATATGTGCTCCAGTAGTTTTTGAGAAATTAACGTTCAAAACAAGATATATATCTGTAACAGCGCTCCAGGCTGCGCTCCGGTTCGCTTACTTTTCGCGAAACGGAACTTTGCGTGCAGAAAGCTGATTGGCTCTCCGGTGTCTGTTAACATTCTAAACAGTCCGGAGCGGCCGCCATCTTGTCTCTCGGTAGGATCGAGAGAGAAGAAGAGGTGAAAAACGAAGGGGGAATTTAATGAAAGGGGGCAAGGTATACCCCTCTTGACCCCCTAGGAATGTTGTTGGGGTTATTAAAGGGTCCCGTGGGGAAAATAAAAAAAAAATGATTTTTCACGGTAGAAGCGCTTCACGGGCCGCGAACTGGGCCGCAAACTGGTAGCGAAACGGGAATTCGCCATTTCGTGCTTCGTTAATTAAATTACTAGGTATAAGGGGGTGCGGGAGACGTATCCTAATCCCCTATGTTTCCTGAGGGTGGCTGAGGAGGCTCATATATGTTGATACATCTCTTCCAGCGGCTGTGCGTGAGCTTTTATTTTTTTTGCTGCGTGACAGTCCGGAGCGGCCGCCATCTTATCTCTCGGTAGGATCGAGAGAGAAGAAGAGGTGAAAAACGAAGGGGGAATTTAATGAAAGGGGGCAAGGTATACCCCTCTTGACCCCCTAGGAATGTTGTTGGGGTTATTAAAGGGTCCCGTGGGGAAAATAAAAAAAAAATGATTTTTCACGGTAGAAGCGCTTCACGGGCCGCGAACTGGGCCGCAAACTGGTAGCGAAACGGGAATTCGCCATTTTGTGCTTCGTTAATTAGATTACTAGGTATAAGGGGGTGCGGGAGACGTATCCTAATCCCCTATGTTTCCTGAGGGTGGCTGAGGAGGCTCATATATGTTGATACATCTCTTCCAGCGGCTGCGCCATCTTGCCTTTTTTCCAATGCCACAATTTTGTCGTGCACGGCAGCCATTTTAGATGCCAGGCTGGTCCCAGGCTATCACCTACCCCTGCGGATGTAGTTTATGGCCCCAGCTGTAGAGAATTCAGACATGCCAACCCTCCCGATTCAGGCGTGAGACTACTGATTTCAGTGCTAGTCTCCCGCCTCCCGATTTCTGCAAGCAAAAACCCGGGGGCATATTACGAACAACTACCGATAATTTTTGTCTCTAACTTGTTTAGAGACAAAAATTATCGCCGCACATCGGCGATTTTTATCGCAGATAAACCTTGCTATTATCGCAGAAAAGTCCGCGATATTCATGTATTATCGAGCAAATGCTCTTAGCCATGTTATCCACCTCCCATTGGATAACATGGCTAAGAACTGCTCAGGGTAGGTGTTAGCTTTTGGAGATATTCGCGCTTAGCGCAAATATCTCCAAAAGTTGGTAATAGGAGATAGCGATGTTAGGGACTGTTTCCAGTCGCTAACATCTTGGCACGCCCACTTTGCATGTCATTAGTGATAAGTATCACTGACATGCAAAGCGGGGCCCAAGATGGTCGCTATCTCCTTTTAGCTGTCACTAACTGGTGTTAGCGACAGCTTGGTAATAGGGAGATAATTTTATCTCTGCTTTCATGGCTTTTAAAGCCAAAAAAGCAGAGATAAACCCCCTTGATAATATGCCCCACGATTCCCCGGGGGTTTCAGCTGACAGGGCTTGGTATTGTGTTACGTGGTAATTTTTCCAGGAAACGTCAGAGGGTCGATGCAGGGGTTCTAGAAGAGGTGATAAACCATTTAAGCCTCATGAACAAGCGCATGGTCTTTTAAAGATTTGTGAAGTACTCGGGGCGGCGGTGTGTGTGTGCCCTCTTTCAGGAGCGGGCGGGGGGGCACTGCCAGCAACTTGCCAGGTCAGGTAGTGTTCAACACGTGCATCACCCTTTCTCTGCCTGCTATTGCGCTCCATGCTTCGGAAAGGTAAGAAAAAGAACGTGCATTTGAGTTTGAAATGTCCGATCCTGCAGCAGCACACTTGCAAAGCCCACACATGACAATAACCCGATTCAAGGCCCCATTCACCCGTTTTTAAAAAAATATATAACACTCCAACAAAGTAAGATTATAAAACTTTATTAACTTTTAAATATAATGAACGGAACAAAAACTGTAAAAACATTTAAACATTTTTCACCCAAAAAAGCAACAATGGTCCGAAGCTGTCTTTTGTGCGAATAGTCCCAAGGCAGCACAACGTGCAGAGTTCTGGACGGCACCCAGGTGATGTCGCCTGGGTGCCGCACTGGTTTTGGGATCCTACAATGCTGCTCCGAAAATTGGCGTGGGGTGTCCCGGGTGGTGCGGGGGGAGGCGTCGTCAGTAGCGGTCTGTTGTGCGAATAGTCCCAAGGCAGCAGAACGCGCTGAGATGTTGATGGCACCCAGGTGATGTCCAATAAACTGCCGCACTGGTTTTGGTATCCTACAATGCTGCTCCGAAAATTGGCGTGGGGCGGCCCGAGGGGGGGGGGGGGCGTGGGGGAGGCGGCGTGAACGGGCCTCCCCAGGTGGCGGCCATCCAGCTGAGTTGCGCCCGCTCTTGCGGCTACAGCGTCTCGCTCACCATGTTGTTAAGTTGCTCCCACTCTTGCAGTGCAGCGATAGGCGGCTGCCACAGGACTCTCAAAATGGCGGACGGCTCTTCGGTTTTGGGCCTGGTCCACTGAAATGGCCCTGGGACACCTTGGAACTCGGACGCTTGCCTGCTAGGGCTTGGGCTCCATTCTCGAAAAGCGTCCCCTCAGCCGTGAAGATTCTACAAAAGTCTTGGGGGCCCCCGACTCCCGCAGGCTTCCGGTGGGGAGCGGCTGCCATGATTGCTCGCGGAATGACCACGACAGAGCCACGAGATGGTGGTGCTCTCATGCTGACGCCAGCTTCAGTCTGAATGATCCAGAAACAAGGTGGGGCTTTCATCGTTTGGGAAAAAAAAATGTTCTAAACCAATGAAAAGTGTTATTTTTAGGTCATATGACCAAGCCTTCCATCTTTAGGAAACCAAAAGTAAAATGAACCAATGAAAAGTTTTATAAACAAGTCACATGACCTGTTATGCGGCATAGGGCTACAAAAAGCGTAGAAAATCCGTTGGCACGTGAGGTGGCGTCAGTAGCGGACCGATGTGCGAATAGGCCGAAGGCAGCACAACGCGTCGAGATCCGGATGGCACCGAGGTGGTGTCCAGCAAATTGCCGCACTGGTGTGGCCATCCTACAATGCTGCGCCGAAAGACGGCGTGTCCAGCTGAGTTCCGGTCAGTTTTGCGGTACAGTGACTCTAACGCGCCGAGATCCGGATGGCACCGAGGTTGTGTCCAGCAAGTTGCCGCACTGGTGTGGCCATCCTACAATGCTGCGCCGAAAGACGGCGTGTCCAGCTGAGTTCCGGTCACTCTTGCGGTACAGTGACTCGAATGCTCCGAGATCCGGATGGCACCGAGGTGGTGTCCAGCAAGTTGCCGCACTGGTGTGGCCATCCTACAATGCTGCGCCGAAAGTCGGCGTGGGGTGCCCCGTTGGCTTATGAGGTGATGTCAGTAGTGGATCGATGTGTGAATAGGTCGGAACCAGCACAAGGCGCCCTGCACTGTTGAGCTTTTTTCAATGCCTGTTTTTTGTTGTTTCCCCTCCATCAAAAACAAAAAAAAAATATAAAACTGTGCAAAAATACAAAAAAATGTTTAGAAAAGCAGTGCTTGTAAGACTGTCTGAAGCTCTTTTGCACCTGCTGCAGCTTCACTATTGCCCTGGTGTGGCCAAAGATCGCCCATGACATAGGCGGCCGGCTCCCGAGGTCCAGCGGAACTTTTTTCCTTTTCATTTCTGCTTCTTGTCCCACAATCCGTTTCACCTGAAGGCACGACCAGGTTCCTGAATGTGTGCAGGGGGACGCTATTGATTGAATGAAAATGGCGGCTTGACACAAAGCTGACTCAAGCGTTGCTGTTGATGCTATACAGACAAAAATTGGTTTTCAGTTTGTACATTCTTCAGGATTTTTTTTTCCATCCAATATATATATATAACTAGCGGCCCGTCCCGACGTTGTCCGGGTAAAAAAAGGCTAGGCAGCAATGGTTTTAGTATTGAAAATAACATTTACTTCAAAACTTCATGGTACACGACATTTCGTGTTTCATGAGAATCAGGAAGTAAAATAAATTGGTTGCCGGAATTCCCCGACCTCGATAGCGCGACATATAACTGTCCATGAGTGAAGCAGTCCTCTCGTAAGTCTATCCCAATGACTTTGTATGTCTGACCTTGTGATTTGTTAATGGTGGATGCAAAAGCAATGTTAATAGGGAATTGTAAGCGTTTGAATTGAAATGGTAGATCAGTAGGAATCATGGGTATCCAGGGAATGTGGGTTAACTGTCCTGCAGCAGGGCCAGTGAGAATAGTAGTCTATTACATAAGGTAAAAGAGATTTAACTTGTAGGCGCGTCCCATTGCAGAGATTTGGTGGATGTAGGTTTTGTAATAACATGATAGGAACACCTACTTTCATTTGGAGTGTATGAGGGGGAAGCCCTGAAGGGTTAAGTGAGTGTAGGAATTCTTGGGGATAATGCACAGCGTCTTGTGTATCTAATACTGTATCAATGGATTTATATATTGTGGTTTCACCTGGGAATAGTTGTAGTATGTGTTCATTAATATGATGCACTGCAGAGTTTCGGGCGGCAACTATAGACCTTTCGCAAATCCATGTGTAATCTTTGCTGAGAAGATGCTTGATGTCTGGGTAAACATGTTGTATGAGTTCATGTAGGGTACAGAGACGCTTGCCTAAGTTTTGTATGTTGATAAAGCCATTTGTGTCAGGTATGTCTCCGTTGGCCACTTCTATTAGAAGATCTGCAAATTGTGTATCTCCACCTCCTAAATGTGTCCTCATGTTAGTGCGCAAGGTAATAGATTGTACAGAGTTCCATAGGTGTGATGCTTTTAAGCATGCTTTTAGTATATCAGCCCGCGTTCCTGTAGGCACCACAGGAAGAGTTTGTCAGAAGTCACCAGCAAACACAAAGTAACACCTCCAATTATGTTGTATGAATTTCTAATGTCTTTGAGAGTTCTGTCAACTGCCTCAATATGTGAGCGGTGTGTCATTGTACATTCGTCCCACATGATAAGAGACACATTTTGAAGCAGTGTCCCCAAAGGTCCGTTTTTCCGAATTGAGCATATTGAATCCTTTTCAAGGGAAACTGTTAGAGGCAGTTCAAAGGTAGAATGTGCTGTTTTCCCAGATGTTAGCAAAGTGGCAGCTATTCCAGATGAAGCAACAGCTAGAGGCAAATTCCCAGAAGATCGAACTTTGGCAAGTATGAGGTTGATTAGGTAAGTCTTTCCTGTGCCACCGGGGGCGTCTATGAACAATAGTTTGCCTTGCTTCTTTTCAACACTATCAACTATGGTGTTGTAGGCGAGTTGTTGATCGGGAACTAAGTTAGGCAAGTGTTAAGCAAGGTAGCTATTTAGCTCTGGAATATTGTGTGCGGTAGCGATATTGTGGTATCCAGTTAGGTTAGTTCGGACCGCTGGCGGCAGTCTGAAATCTTGTAAGGACTTCTCGCTTAATAGATACAGTGAGTCTTCAATTTCTATAAGTCCTTGGTTTATGACTTCATTGTTGATAGCAGCCAGTGCCGACATTGTCCGGGTATGAATTGCTGCCGGCCAGTAGTATATTGTTTTGTAGGATTTCGTTTTGATAGCATTTCTTATCTGTGACAGTCCTGTGAAACGCTCCGATTCACAGTGCACTGCTGATGCACTTAAGAGTGCGCGTTCAGTAGTGTGTGAACTTGAGTTTCCCTACTTTATTTTTCCTTGCAATATTATATAGCGCAAACTCTACAACATGGCATAAGCACAATTTACATTACAGAAGAACACATTCATTTGTGGTAGGCACGGGGAGACAAAGCGATTTGCCTGGAATCACAGGATGTTGAGCTGATGCCGAGATTCGAACGTAGCTCCCCAGCTCTAAAGTTCGCAATTCTAGAACTTGTGGCGGGAGGTGTGTCTAAAAGTGTATGTTGGTGCTGGCCATCAATGAGAGAGACCTGTGCATTTTTCAAATGGGTGGTGAAAAAATATGAGTATGTTGCTGGAGATGTGGGCCGCCGTGCCACCAATGTACTTACCGAGGGAGGGTAAACACCGATTATTCCGCAACTTTCTTTCCGCATACCATCACTCCGCATACTTTCATTACGAAAGTACCATGACTCCGCAATGCCATTATAACGCATGGCATTACATTTTATATGCTTTTACTACGCATACATTTACAACGAAATTCGTTGTAAATGCATGAATGGTAAAAGCATGTTTTTTTAAATGTTTGGATAAGGTAAGTATGGGTGTAGGGGTATATGTTTTGGGGTACTGAGGTATATGTTTTGGGGTGTTTGGGTATTTTAAGGGTTCAGATATAGTTTTGGGTTATGGGGTACAGGAGTAGTTTTAGGGTTTAGGGATAGGTATGGGTTTTTGGGTACAGGGGTATTTTTAGGGTTCAGGGCTAGGTTTGGGTTTTGGGGTATAGGGGTATTTTTAGGGTTCAGGGGTAGGTTTGGGGTACAGGGGTATTTTAAGGGTTCGGGGCTAGGTTTGGATTTTGGGGTACAGGGGTATTTTTAGGGTTCAGGGCTAGGTTTGGGTTTTGGGGTACAGGGGTATTTTAAGGGTTCAGATATAGTTTGGGGTTTTGGGGTATAGGGGTATTTTTAGGGTTCAGGGGTAGAATTGGGGTACAGGGGTATTTTAAGGGGTCAGGGCTAGGTTTGGGTTTTGGGGTACAGGGGTATTTTTAGGGTTCAGGACTAGGTTTGGTTTTTGGGGTACAGGGGTATTTTAGGGTTCAGGGGTAGGTTTGGGTTTTGGGGTACAGGGGTATTTTTAGGGTTCAGGGCTAGGTTTGGGTTTTGGGGTACAGGGGTATTTTTAGGGTTCAGGGCTAGGTTTGGGTTTTGGGGTACAGGGGTATTTTTAGGGTTCAGATATAGTTTTGGGGTATAGGGGTATTTTTAGGGTTCAGGGGTAGGTTTGGGTTTTGGGGTACAGGGGTATTTTAAGGGTTCAGGGCTAGGTTAGGGTTTTGGGGTACAGGGGTATTTTTAGGGTTTAGGGCTAGGTTTGGGTTTTGGGGTACAGAGGTATTTTAGGGTTCAGGGGTAGGTTTGGGTTTTGGGGTACAGGGGTATTTTTAGGGTTCAGGGCTAGGTTTGGGTTGTGGGGTACAGGGGTATTTTTAGGGTTCAGGGGTAGGTTTGGGTTTTGGGGTACAGGGGTATTTTAAGGGTTCAGGTCTAGGTTTGTATTTTGGGGTACAGGGGTATTTTAGGGTTCAGTGGTAGGTTTGGGTTTTGGGGTACAGTGGTATTAGGGTTCAGGGATAGGTTTGGGTTTTGGGGTACAGGGGTATTTATAGGGTTCAGGGCTAGGTTTGGGTTTTGGGGTATAGGGGTATTTTTAGGGTTTAGGGATAGGTTTGGGTTTTGGGGTACAGGGTATATTTATAGGGTTAAGATGGGTTAGTGTTTA
Source organism: Lissotriton vulgaris (assembly GCF_964263255.1). Taxonomy (NCBI): domain Eukaryota; kingdom Metazoa; phylum Chordata; class Amphibia; order Caudata; family Salamandridae; genus Lissotriton; species Lissotriton vulgaris. The sequence goes on from NC_141699.1 coordinate 938,431,161, forward strand.
AGGGTGTTGGGGTATTTTAAGGAGTAAGGGTGGGTTATGATCATGGGGTGCAGGGGTATTTAAAGGGAGCAGGGTGGGATTAGCACACAATATGAGACATGGCATGAAGGGTGGAACGTACAACACGCCCCCAGTGTTTGTCACGCCCCCAGCACACGCCCACAGCACAATGCAGACACGCCCACAAGGGACTACTTTGCTGGCACGGTTATTTTACCTTTTAAATGTATATGGTGGGCGTCTGTATAGCCTATGTCCTTCTGCTGCAACTGCCCTTTCCAACGCTGTATTGGGTGTTGTGATTTGTGCTGTGGTTCCTGAGATTACCCGCCTCAAAGGTTTGGGCTCTCTCTTTATATTATTAGTATGGATATGTAGGAACGCAGTAAAGATAAATGGTCAAGGGCAGTTGTGTTTTCCACTCCTGCAACATAAAGTGATCGATAAGAATCTGATAATCAGGCGTATCGGCGACTAAGACAGCAGGCCGAGTCTCTTTTACTCAACGGCTCCGTCATGGAATGAAGAAACGCCCTTTTTCTCGAAAAAGGAATATATTTTACTTGCAGGACAGTTGTACATTTTCCGGGAAAGTACATTAGCCTGGAATATTATAACATATGTTTTTAAAAAAATAATGTTCGAAAACAATAAAAAGCGTAATTTTAAGGTCATATGACCAAGCTTTTCATCATTAAAATAACAAAAGTAAAATGAACCAATGAAAAGTTTTATTAACAAGTCACATGACCTGTTATGCTTACGTTACGCGCTGCGCGCCGCGCCTCGGATCGCTTCCGGGTGCGCTAACGCGGCGTGTCATATAACGCATTACGTGACAACGTAGGTCAAGAATATAGTCAAAATGTCTCCACCAACCAGCGTTCGGAACACAACCCCTTTCAGCAGTCCAAAAAGTTCTGTTAAATGACAACAGAGGGGACAGGCAACAAGAACCATCACTCAAAGAGGGGAGGGCAAGTTCTTCTCTTCCGGGTCATGTTGGGGCGCTACCGGAACTGATCGAATTGGTAGTCTACAGTGTTTCTGGATGTTTCAGACTAAAGCTGGCGTCAGCATGAGAGCACTACCATCTCGTAGCTCCGTCGTGGCCATTCCACGAGCAGACATGGCAGCCGCTCCCCACCAGAAGCCTGCAGGAGTCGGAGGCCCCCAAGACTTTTGTAGAATCTTCACGGCTGAGGGGACGCTTTCGAGAATGGGACCCAAGCCCTATCAGGGAAGCGTCCGAGTTCAAAGGTGTCCCAGGGCCATTTTAGTGGACCAGGCCCAAAACCGAAGAGCCGGCCGCCATTTTGAGAGTCCTGTGGCAGCCGCCTATCGCTGCACCGCAAGAGCGGGAGCAACTCAACTACATGATGAGCGAGACGCTGTAGTCGCAAGAGCGGGCGGTAAACAGCTGAATGGCGGAAGAGGCACAGTGTAGCAAAAGCGGGCGGAATGGCAACTGAAACGGTAAAGGGGCGCCCCACTACAGCGTGTCTTCAGGTGAAACGGATTGTGGGACAAGGTCCAGAATTGAAGAGTCATCAAAAGGCAAAAAGTTCCGCCGGACCCCGGGAGCCGGCCGCCTATGTCGGGGGCGATGTCAGGCTACACCAGTGCTATAAGACTTGCGGAGGGTGTCGGAGCCAAGCGTCTTCTCCGAGTCCATGGCCATCACACTGCCCCTCAGGGGCCTCCGTCAAGCTGTTTAGGAAGGTAACATATCACATTGTTTTCAAATGCAGTCAGGTCTACAAACGACACTCACTTACTTTGAGAATAGTGAAGCTGCAGTAGGTGGAAATAAGCTTCAGACAGTGTTACAAGCACTGCTCAGAACTCTGAACTATGGCACCCAACATCCAGAACTTATGCCATTTGAGAATGGCAGTGACATTGAAGCAACTCAGGGACCAAAACCATTAACGTACTTTCACGTATGAAAATCTTACTTGGGGAGGGGGCAGGAGCGAAGCGCCCCCTCCCAGTCCGCGCCACCACACCGTATGTTGAAAATCTGAAGCCATCGTTCTACAAAGTCAACCAACCTTGGATGGAAAAATCTAGAAAAATGTACAAACTGAAAACCAGTTTTGGTCTGCATAGCATCAGTAGCAACGCTTGCTATCAGAGTGCATGAGTTTCATGCTCGATCGATTGAGCTAGCCGGATCGGGCAATAAAAAGTATAAAATAGTTATGTAAATAGTTATTTAATAAAATGTTTTACCCTGTTTCTTTGCTGGTGTGTTGTCTATATTTTTAATATTTGCATAGGGTTTGTCGTTATTTTGGGCGGGGTGGGTGACGGAGTCGAGCTGTCTTGCACCCATCATCGTGTGGAGCTCAGTTCATCTCACTATTTTCGTATTTCTCATGAAGGGTTGTTCCTAATATTTCTATTTTAGCGAGGTCAAAAAGAGATCCAATTAGTGGCCTACTGATTTTGCTCGATTACTTTTATTTTTTTACGCGATTTTTCACTATCTGCAAAGACTAAACAGAGTATTGCGACTTTGTGCTTGTTTGTAAATAGAGAATGATCCAAAGAGAACCAATTCTAAAACAGTAAATGCTTGGATAACAATCAATCAAATGGAGAGACAAGCAGGCACGACGGATTACAACGGGGGTAAAGGTCTGCGTTAACTACCATTCACTATCTGCAAAGAGAGAGTACTACTAAGAGAAAAGAGGGGAGGGGGGGGTGCAGCGTTCAAAGCACATCAGCGTGCATAAATACGAAAATGTTTTTATCTATCACGTACTTGACATTTTAAAGCTTTTCATATTTGCTATTAAAAAACCATTGAAATTCACTGAAAAAACCATAGGTTATAGTGGATATATAGTTAGGAATTTGCATTTACAAAACCTTGAAAATTCAATGAAAAAACCATTGGTTTTAGGCCATATATAGTTAGGGATTTGCATTTACAAAACCTTATTTTACTCGCATAAAACCAGGTTCATCGTATTAACACATGAATGATGTCATCTGTGATGTTGTCAGTGATGTCATTTGAGTTGTCATCAGTGATGTCATCAGTGATGTCATTTGAGATGTCATCAGTGATGTCATTTGAGTTGTCATCAGTGATGTCATCAGTGATGTCACTGACCATGTCATGAATGATGTAATATGTGACATCATCAGCAGTGGATTGCGGGTGCGCGATATATAGTTAGCACATCTAACTATATATGGAATTTCAATGGTTTTATGCGAGTAAAATAAGGTTTTGTAAATGCAAATCCCTAACTATATATGGCCTAAAACCAATGGTTTTTTCATTGAATATATATATATATATATATATATATATATATATATACACATAAACATATTAAACATATTATATTTATGCAATTTTATGTACAAGGCACACATTCAACCATAGCAAAACCCATATGTGTGAGCAAGCCTCTTTACGAGGTGAAACGCGTCATGGCGATGTTGCAGGCTTTGACTTTTTGCACTGAATAAACCACGCTAAGAAACTGCACCTACTTTGTGGTCTCGCTTCCTTCGTTGTTCTGCGGAAGGCAGGATCTTTACTACGACCATTGGACATATATATATATATATATATACACATAAACATATTAAACATATTATATTTATGCAATTTTATGTACAAGGCACACATTCAACCATAGCAAAACCCATATGTGTACACATGTAGCAATAGTTACATGCTCAGTCATTCATGTGTGTTGTGCATCATACATATATATATATACATATATATACATATATATATATATATAAATATTTATATATTTATATAATATATTATATATATTGTTCATCTGATATCTTTATCGTTAGTATCTCAAGCACAAGTATAGTTGGGTTACATTTTATCCAATATAAAGGGCCAAATTTTGATGTCGTTAGGAACGGCTCCAGATGGGATTCGGTATTGGAGAATCCAATTTGAAACTCTTCCTTCCGACCGAATCATACAGATTGCCAAACAACTGATTACGATGCCAGGAAACCGTTGGAGCAGTTAGAATCAGTTCCTACAGGCATCCAGACAACCTGAGTCTTTCAGAGTTGATTCGTACAGCTTTACGGATATGGTTTCCGGATGAGCGAATAGGATGATCGATTCGGACAGACGTTCCGATTCGGTTTGCCTGAGACATTGGGGGCACGTTGCGGCCTCCCCCCTCATCCGGAGATGTACGTATGTAGCCCATGGGGTACCCAAGGGACCTCTCTTCCCAATTGTGTAATATGTGGCAGGCACCATGGGGTGCCCGTCACAGGGAGCAATGTTTTCCCAAACCACTTCTTTTTTCAATGGCAGCCTGTGTTCTCGCTCGGACCACAGGCTACTATTAAAGTTAATGCGAGTCCAACCAAACAATAAGTGAAGCATCGTAAGTGGTTGTCCGGACTCGCAGGCCCCATATCGTTTGAAAACTAGTCCGGAACTGATTCGTTCGGGACAGTTTCCTAAGGACATTGCAATTGGGCCCTAAGTTGTTAACACAAATACACAAACTGAGGCACTTAGCTAGCCAACAATATTACCCAAATTGAAACTCCGAAATGGCCTTTACAGTAATAAAGTACTGAAGTTGCTAATACGTATTTCTCGGCATCCTGTCTCCTCTTCTTCAGGGATAATAGAAAAGAAAGAAAATGACTCAAACATAAAAACAAAAAGATATATAAAACAGACTGCAGAAACATAGTATATGGGAGTATGAAACAGCAGCAGACAAAGATTATTTGTATCTATTATTTACATCATGACCTATGAGGTGAATTGGAAATGTGAAATAGTATCAGATGAGCACCATATATAATTGCAGTTGTAGCAAACAGATAATATCATTGCTAACAGGTCTGGTAGTAAGAATAACCAGAAAGCGTGCCAGAAAAATAGTAGATATATAATTGATCCCAAGGGAATATATATATGGGAAAGGTAAAGCCGTAACGCAAAGCACCAAAAATAAAATACAAAAAGAAATAAAGGAGCTCAAACTCACAAAAGTCGACAGTAGTAAATAACTGAAGCATATAGAACAAGATCTGGAAGTTCTAAAACCTGCACAGTAGTAGCAAACTATCTAATTTGGTACATGCACACATCCAATCCTAAAAACATACCAGTCAGCATTAATGAAGATCCTAACACTATAATTCACAGTAAAAGCATAACATGATATTAATTATTACCTTAGGCTAAAAGAAACAAACGATGAGAGACAAATATTGAAGCCTCAGAACCCTCCATGAAAACAAACCATTAACTTATTCTTCATTCATATTAAAATACTTCTCTCCAAATATGATAACCTTAAGAAAAGGGCTACATTATGTTTCCCACCACTCAAATTGCAACAATAATACCCTTTGTCTTCACTGATAACAATATGTATGCTAGCACATTTAGAAACTTGCCCATAACTCACAAACTCAATCTGCTAAATGTACCACTACTTTATCTTTGTGCTTCATTTCTAATTGGCCCCCACGTGGGCCTGGTCCTGGGGCATTGTAATAGAGGGAAGGGCTCACAGCCCACCCTCCTCCTGGGGCTCATTGATGCCCCGGGAACCGCGACCAAAAAATGCGGAAGAGGCCTGTATGACCTCTCCATTGCCCCGGGACCACCGCCTCCCCGAGCTTACTAATTTAACAATGAAGTCGTAGCTCTTGAACCCTACCCAGCCTCGGTCGCTTCCTCCCTAGGGTCTAAATTTTAAGTAATGTGAGGGGGCAGTATGGACCCATCTGCATCCCCAATGAACACCCTCCCCAGGGCTTTTCTGAAATGTAATGCAGGCCCTGTGGCCCCCTGCAGCCCTGGGTGTTACCACCTCCCAGTAATAAAATTGAAGAAGGGAGGGGGCCATGCGCTCTCCTCCTTTAGACCTAGATGGCTCTGGGTGAACGCCACCCCACAGGGCCGGCTCCTGCTATGCCCTGTGTTGCCCAAGGGACATAGATGTTTGCAGTGGCTTGGCGAGAGATTTACTGCTACTGCCAAGCCAGAGCAAACTGTACTCAGCGCCCCCTTCCATATTACTGCTAGGCTGGGTCCCAGGAGATGGTGTTCCCGGGGTTGAATTCAGCACAGAGAGGGGGTCCCACTCCCCTAAATAAAATTAGTAAAAATCTAGAAAAAAGGCTTGGCCCGGGGGATGGGGTCTCAGGACCGAAATAGTCCACGCGGCCCCCTTTCCCCATTCAAGAAATGGCTGGCACTGAGGGATGGGGTTCCCTTGGCTAAAGTGGCATAGAGAAGGGGGCCACATGGCACCCCTTCCAGAGTAAATAACACTTTATTTTTAAAAGGCCGACTGGCAGATTGCCAGGGGCCATGCCCACTTTCTCTAAAACTCCGCAAACTCATCTTGTGGCGCACTGCTGGTTGGGGAGGAAGTTTCCTTAGGTCCAGAGGGTCCTTGGGGGCCAACAAGCCCTCCTGTTATCTCCAGTAAGTCCCACACAGTGGGATTGCTGAGAGGCATATGGAGGCCTCTGCCCTTTCTCCACCGCTCTGCAAACACATCTCCTGGTGTACTGCAGGTTGGGGATGAAGTCCCCTGGGATGCTGAGGGTCCTTGGGGGCCAACAAGTCCTCCTGTTACCTCTCGTAAGTTTCAAACAGCGTAATTGCTGAGAGGCCTATGGAGGCTACTCTTCCTTTCTCCACCACTCTGCAAACACACCTCCCAGTGCAATACTGGTTGGGGGATAAAGTCCCATTGACTGCAGAGGGTCCTAGGGGACCAACAAATTTACCTCCAGGAAGTCCCACACAGTGGGATTGCGGAGAGGTTGTCGGAGACCATGCCCCCTTTCTGCACCACTGTGCAAACATGCCTCCTGGCTCACTGCTGGTTGGCGGATGAAGTTCCCTTGGCTCCAGAGAGTTCTTGGGGGCCAACTACCCATCCTGTAACCTACAATAAGTTCCACAGAGCACGATTTCTCTGAGGACTCTGGAGGCTGTGCCACCTTTCTCCTCCACTCTGCAAACAAGCCCCCTGGGACAAAACTGGTTGGGGGATGAAGTCCTTTTGGATGCTGAGGGACCTTGAGGGCCAAGAAGCTCACCTGTTACCTCCAGTAGGAACCTTACAATGAGATTCCTGAGAGCTGGTCCACAACTCTGCAAACATGAAGACTAGTATAAAAAAAAAAGAAATTCATTTAAAAAAACAAAGGTTACAGGGACGTTATAGTTGGGAAATAGAATTTAAAAAACCTTGGAAATTCACTGAAAAAAACATTGTTTGCTGGGGCGTTTTAGGTAGGAATTAGATTAAAAAAACATAGAAATTCACAGACCAAACCAAAGGATACAGGGACGTTATAGTTAGACTGGCTTTTCACTACTACAAAACCAGAGAAATATATAAGTTATAGTTAGCTGAGAGAACCATAACTTACGCCCCTGCAATTCACTGCTTACAACCTCACATATTACATCACTCATTACATGGTCAATGACATCACTCATGACATCACTTGCACCTGGACCCAGCCTACATGAGTCCTAACCACCGAAGTGGTGCCCCTCCAGTCCTGGCACTTGACAGTGGTGCTAAAGGTGCCACACAGCCAAAATCCAAAACTTAGATCTTAGAATGTTTTTGGCTAAAAACTGAACTGAGAACTGTTAGAAGACCAGGACCAACCTACTTGTCTATCCACCCAAAGTGCATCGCAGGTTGGCCTGACTCTGTGACAGCTCCTACTATGTTCTTCTCCACAGCAGAAAGTCATGTTCAAAGGTTCTTCGGCAAAGGGGTGTTCGCCTTGGGGAACTCTCATCGGCTACAGCCTCATCCTGCTGGAGATTTTTGACTTCCAAAAAAGAGTCTAAGTCCATAAGTGGAGTGTTTACCGCAACTTCGTCCAGTGCTTCCCTGACTGCGACGCCCCTCCTCAGACACCTGCAGCCTTGCCCTGCTGAACTTTACCTTCTCAGAAACTTTTCTTTAAAATTTCTTCTAAGTCCGAAGGTAGGGGCTGACCAGGCTCAATCCACTCTTTGTATTCGACCCACGCTCCATTGCTGTCTGCTATATTGTTCAACATTGACCCAGTCTTGATTGACTATATGTATGCAGTTGGCATTTCGATTTTTTTTTTACCATAAACTGATTGGATTTTTGTCATTTTGATTCAAGAAAGTTAATAAAATGTACTCTTCACTTTACTACTGTTTTTGAACTGCATAAATACTTTACACATTGCCTCTAAGTTAAGCCTGACTGCTTTATGGGTGATCACATGTTTTCAGGGAGAGAAGTCTTTTATGTGTGTTGGAAAAGGCTTATTTCCAGGTTTTGCACAATCCATTAGGTAGCTTTCGTGTTTCCAAAAGTATATAATGTAAACAACATAGATAATACTAGAGTAGTGGTTCATGAAGGGGCTAACCCTAGCTCTTCACAAATAAATTGTAGGTGATATATTTGGAACTATGATAGCTCCTATAGGTGTAGTTTTAAATAATTTAAAGATTTGAAAACAGCCTAAACGATGAGTTTATGATGATTATACGCAATATAGTGAAGTTTGAAGCATACCGCATGATCAGCAAAGTTGCATTTTTGTGCCCGATACAAGTAATGATTTTAACAATTTTATAAATACCATGACTGACGTTCCTTTGGAGAAGAACAATTTGGATGAGCCAGGAAAGCAAGAGAGAAAGGATAGATGAGTGGTTTAGTGGTATTGGTGGGGCAAGTTTTAAACACTTTCGTAACTTCAATACTAATTGTTATGATTTGTGTGATATGGCTATTCCTTTTTATAAACAGGCTAACATTGATTTTGACAAAGGGTGGGTCAAATTGCAATTAAGAGAAACAGAGGAAGCCCAATGAATAGGAACTAGACAACATTCAAGATCAGGTTTATTGAGAACTAAATGGGTAAGAGGAATCCAGATGAAAGCTGTGTAAGTCAACAAACTTCTGTGTAATGTGAGGATTCAGTTGGTGAAAGAGTGGATGCGGCGATTTCCAGAATCACCAGAGGGAGGATTTGATGACGTTTTTTCATATATTAAAATGTTTTCCTTTAACATGACACTAACTCAGGGGCATATTACCAAGCAATAGCGATAATTATCGCTATTGCTTGGTTAGAGACAAAAATTTACCGGTGAGCTGCGGCGATTTTTATCGCAAATAAACCTTGGTATTACCAAGGTTTATCGCAAATGCGATAAAAATTGGGCGCAATGCATGAATATCGCTGAAAAGTCAGCGATATTCATGCATTACCGAGCTAATGCTCTTAGCCATGTTATCCACCTCCCATTGGATAACATGGCTAGGAACTGCTCAGGGTAGGTGTTAGCTTTTGGAGATATTCGCGCTTAGCGCGAATATCTACAAAAGTTGGTAATAGGAGATAGCGATGTTAGCGACTGTTTCCAGTCGCTAACATCTTGGCACGCCCACTTTGCATGTTATTAGTGATAAATATCACTGACATGCAAAGTGGGGCCCAAGATTGTCGCTATCTTCTACTAGCTGTCGCCTGCTGGTGTAAGCGACAGCTAGGTAATAGGGAGATAATTTTATCTCTGCTTTCTTGGCTTTTAAAGCAAAAAAAAGCGGAGATAAACCCCCTTGATAATATGCCCCTCAGTTTCCATTTGTAGAGAACATATATGCGTTTGCGTTGAAATTGACCATAACTCTTTAGGCCTGCATTTTAAAATGGCTAGTGTTGGTTGGCATCTTTCCATCCTGCTTTCTGACACATGAACATTTTAGTTATAGGTGAAGCTGGAGTCCTGATTAGTGAGTGCAATGCTCATTTGCTTTATTTCCCATGTAAAAAGTTATCTTTTCTTGGTGATTTGATGGACTGTTTTAATGAGTAGTATATTCGGGAAGACACTAGCAGATTAGAGGCTGGTCCCTGTATCTGATTTTGATATCGATAATGCTAGGTTTCAGGACAACGAGAGAAGCTGTATTGTGGAAGGTCCTGAGAAGCTAAAGAGTATATAATTGAATTATCTCACTTCAACCCTATTGAAACGTCTCATGAGAAATATGTGCAGGTGCAGCAAATGTTAGAATTGTGTGATTTAAGTTAGTGGTAAGTAGATCATCAGGCCAGACTGGGTTTTTGATGCAGCTTAATACTGAGCAGAGTAGGCAATTTTGAATATCTTAATGATAGAACTGATTTTCTTTGCCCTTCCTTTCTTAGCTGTATCTATAGTAGGTTGTCCACTAATATAAATTATTGTCATTCCACATTGAATTACCTATTAATTGATCAGCATTAAATGACACTTAAATGAATTTTGTCTAATATGCTTCAAATTTATTGACTGCAATGACCGGGTAACCAGCCTCAGTTGTGAACCTCGATTCATTGAATAGCGCTTTATGGACCCCAAAAATTGCACAAAGAAAAGCGCTAACAAGTATCATGCATATCAATTGGTCAACTATCAGTTGTTTTCAGGGACATCATAAGCCATTTGAAGCCACACAGGCATCACAGGGTTGAACCCTTGCCCCATGCTAAGCCTCAAAACATTCTCATATTTGTTGCTATGGAGCTAGATGACGGACAGGAACTAGAAATCCGCCTCCTCTTCTTTCCTCTCATACTTGACAACTGTTTCTCTCCATTGCAATTTGACCCATCCTTTGTCAAAATCAATTTATCCCTCTTATAAAAAGAAAAACGCATGCCACACACAAACCATAATTAATAATGGGTTAGTAAAGTCTTCAAAACTCTCCCATCAATTCCAATGTTGTGTTAATGCAAACATTTTAATATATGCAACAACTTCCTCAGTACCATGTATGTAAATGAACATTTAAGTTTGGTTTAGTTGGGAGTCTCTGTTAGAGAGAGTGGTGTTTCCAGGGAAGTAGGAAAAGCCTACATAATTCTCAGCAGGACTATTATAAAGCGTTTAAGGGACATTGTCAGTTCTTCTCATTTGGGCAGTTAAGATTTTAGTGGCACTTCCAGCAAGACTTCTATCATTTAAATTGGGCTCTGGAAGCAGTGGTGGCTGGCACGGTTCAGCGGTGGGGAGCAGTGGCAGTAACAGGATGCAAAAAAGGAAAAAAAGTACCTGATTTCCGACTCACTCCTCCATCTCTCCGCCCCCGTTCCTCCCGTTTGGCCAGAACAGGAAGCACCCAGGCTCTCCTAAGCCGATCGCAACACTGCAATGCAGCGTTGTGATAGGTCTTAGCTCAGTGGTTCGGCACTCAGACAGGGGCTGGGAGCCTGGGCATGTTCTGTAATGCAGCCTGTGTGGAGAACATGCAAAGTACACATGAATGTTTGGCTGGTCCGACACTGCGGGTCAAATAGTCATGTTCACTTGGAGTGGGTAAACTACTCCGCCCCTTGATTCTCTGTCATTAGAACCCCCCCCCCCCCCGCCCCCAAAGCTGCCACAGCAGGAAAACATAAAATGATATAATAACATTGAGTTATTATCATTGTATGCTTCCTTTATTTTACTGCTGTAAAGCAGTGGGGCGATGCTCCTCTGCCTTAGGGGAGGAGCCACCAATGAGTGATAGTACTTCTAAGAAACAAGAGTCACAACATTCTTCAGAAGGGCCGTTTCTTATTTCTTGAAAGGCACAGCGCCAGCACTTCTCAGGGTCATGATCCTGCCTTCTAGTCAAAAGTATTCCCTCGTTGTTCCTCGAGTAGGTATCTCGTATGAGCAGTGCTTAATTTGAAACAGCGGTTGTTTGTGAGGCCTACCACCACTTATTGTTGGGGACCAGCACTGATTTTTCCTTATCAGGCTTTTTCACCAAGGGCAAGAGAGCGAAAAACACACAAGGGGAAAGAAGAAGGACGAGAAAGAAAGATTAAAACATGATAAAGGGAGAAAGCAGGGGTCAAAAAACCTACATGTATAAGAAAAAGAGGCAGGTAGTCCCTGGTAGTGGATTATAGAGGCATGAGGTGGAAGCAAGACTAAGCAGCCTGGGTATTCAGCACAGAGACATTCTGTGGGCTTTTAAAGAAAACTTTGTTCTATTAGAAATTAAGAGCTGTGTTTGAGACCTGAACCTTTACAAGGTCTTCGTGAGAAACCCAGAGTGGACATCTTGCCCAGGACATTTATTAAACCATGAACTTCATTATAATGTGCATGTGGTGTAATCAGTACTATGTGCCTCATATTAAGTCACTGCATGTATGTAACAGACCTATTTTTTTCCATGTGTTAACAGTGCATTCCATTGACTTTGCTTGATGGTACGGTCCCAATAGAAGAGTGCTTCTCTTGTTGAAGGCTCTCTCTTTTTAGGTCGAGCCTGTTACAGCGCATGCACTGCATACACTCTCTCTTGTGAGACATACTGTATGCAGGAAATGGGTTGGAGCGCGCCCATTGCTCACCTTTTGTTGGATTCAGAGTCACTCTCCTTGCTGCTTCTTAATTGGCTAGCTCAGGCTAAGTGTCACTTCAATTTCAGTATGTGGAGCATGAACTAATGGCAGATTGATTGAACTTATTTAGTGCCAGTCCACTGCTCATGCTGTGATTCAGGAACTATATATTCTTTCCCCTCCCTACAATCATCCTCTGGTGGTTGCCCCGGTCTAGTGCTCCCTCCCTCGCACCTCCCTTGTGTTGCTTTGCCCTCTCCTGGTGTTGCTGCATTCACCCTCCTACCCGTGCCTCCCTCTTGTTCCTTCCACCCCCCTTTTTTACCATATTGCACAGCAGCATGGGCTACTGTGCAACATGCCTTAAAAAAAAGCGCAATGACACGGTCAATGCTGGCAGCATCATATCACTTTTTTTTACCTTCAAGCCATGTTGCACAGCAACTAGCTTTTGTATTACATGTCTAAAAAAACATTGACAAAGTTGATAGATCTCGCTTGGGAGAGACCACTTGGCTTTTCCAATGCTTGTTTTAATCTGACTCTATGCGATTGCATCTGCTCCTGAGATGAGTTCCTGGGAGGTGGCTCAGTGAGTAAATCTCTAACATCCTTTTCTTCTGCAAACCTTAATCCCTAGCACATCTGCAAGTCTTAACAGCCAGAACATCAGCCAGGTAAGTGGCATACATGAACAAGATGGCACGTTTCAAATTGCACGAGGAGTAGTTAGTGGGCGGATGACCATCAAGATGACTGCATTACCATTAATCCTTCAGAGTTTCAGTTTTTGCTGATTTTTACAGATAAATACAGACAGAAAACAATGTGTGTCCTGTCTGTATTTACTTTTTAAAAGCGGAAAAATACAAAAAATTGTGCTTTTTTTGAGAGACTCGTCATGCTGTCTTTCATGAATTCCAGACAACAGCTGAGCAGATAGACAGCAAGGAGAGTTAAAAAACAGGATGAGGTTTCCTTCAATACAGGCATATGCTTACACATGTTTGTAGTATAACGCCATTATCTACCTGTGAGTGTAGTTTTTTTTGGCTGCTTAATTTGCCAAAATGTGACAGTCATCCATGTATGAGTGCACGTCCAAGAGTTAAATAAACGTGGAAATATACAATTTTGCAGCTCCATTTATTCTCAAAACACAAAATAAATATGGATAAACACCACTGAGTTGGCCAAAAATAAATATGGATAAATATAGATGGGAATTCTAAAAAAATAAATACTTTAAAACCAGGAGCCAAAATTACCACCTACGCTAAATTGCTAACAATAGCCATGGGTTCACCTACTAAAAGCTATGAAAGAAATGCTAACAGTTGCTTGCTTGCATGATCCATGACTGGAACTAGCTTAAAGAGAGAGCAGCTGTGTAGTTTTATCTCTTAACCATTCAGAGTGGTGCTGGTCTAACTGATGCTTCATTAACAGCTGTGTTGCCCTTTGGAGTGTCAGTGTTGTAATTGATGCAGTGCTTAATTTATAAACATTTAAGTGCCAGGGCCCAAGGTAGTTCACACTAGTCCACTGCACATGACACTACTCAGGTAGTAGTTTAAACTGTAGGTTTAAGTCCTAGACGTTATAAATAGCTATATGCCCCGTTATTGAACTCTTCAAAACATATACACACATCCCCACCATGAGGTGGACTCTAATACCTGCTGTTGTTCACAAATATTTGAAAGTGCCCAGAACAGGCAAACAGAAGTACAAATTAAGCGCGACAAATAAGGCTTGTATTATGGACTGAATAGCACCGCTAAGAGTTTACTGCACCTGATTGTACAAAAAAGTCACTGCGTGAGAAGGGGCGGGCCTTGGAGACTTGCTGAGGATATCGCGGATGTCTTGGGGTATTGCACGTGCCTTAATTGATATTGGCTGGCCAGAGACTCCAATAACGAGCTTGAAAACCAATCTTTGCAGTGGTTTTCAGATCATCTTTCCTGCCACAGTGTGATATCAACTCCTCACTTTGGGCCAGATTTATGACCCTTTCATTTAGCGCCTCGCAATTTGAGACACATTGTGAGACCAAAATTGCGAGACGCTAAATGAAATGTAAGACAGGGTGTTTACTCTGTTTTGCGATTCCCAAAGGGGTCGCAAATTGCGAGGCTCATTAATATTAATGAGCCTCGCACTTTACGACCTCATTGTGAATGCCAGCCCTCCCAGATGGTGGCCTGCTGGGCTCAGAAAACCACCATGTCTGGGACTGCTTTCTCATAAAGCAGCTTTTTTTTAAAAAAAATGCAGCCTGTTTTCCCTAAAGGAAAACAGTATGCATTAAAAAAAAAACACACACAAATTTTGTTTCATTTTTTAAGTGCAGGCAGTGGTCCCTGGGACCACTGCCTGCCCTTGAACAATTATTTTGCATGCATTTCCAAAGGGGAAGGGGTCTCCTGGGGACCCCTTCCCATTTGCAAATGCATTACCATCTACTTGAAGTAGGTAGTATGTGCAAGTGTTTTGCGCCTGCAATTACGGTTGCAAAACATTAGTACATTGTTTTGAGACTCGCTATTTGAAAGGGAACGCCCCTTCCAAATAGACAGTCACAAAACCTATTTAGCGAGCACAAAAAATGTGCGACTTGCTAAATAGGCTGCGTACATGGCCTAATATGTTTTTGCATGTGCAAACGGATTCTCAGACCTGTTTGCGCATGCAAAAACGGGTCGTACATCTGGCCGTAAGTGACCGTGTGAAAGGAGTCGATATGGTGTGACACATGGAAGCACAATGTGAGTTAGCAGGTCTGCATCAATAAGAGTTTTGCAACTGCATCTCAAGTTGTTTGAAACAAATTCTTTGAGCTTAACTATGTCATAATCAGTTAACTGGATAACTGCTGGACAAAAGAGAAGTTCCTCCCAGCTATTTTACACAAGGTGCTTGCACAAGTGTTGCATATACGTAAGACTCAGAAACATGTATCGGTATAAACACCAATAGAGTTGTACTGCCTAAAAAATTAACTAATAATATCCTTATTCTTTCTGAAGATACAGAGCTGACGTCTGGTATTTATTTTTGGTTTCTTTTGTCTTTCTCTTCCCAACTTAAGATGTCTCCACATCTTTATTATTCAGTATTACCAGCAGTAACAGGAGGACACTCCTAGACATGCAAAGTGCTTATACTCAGCTGCCATGAGTCTAATAAATAAAGATGTCCTGCAAGGGTTATATGCCAGAATGCTGCAGTCAAAATATTGTCTGACATAAATATTGTGTCCTAAATATCGCTTTGAAAAATGTCATCCCATTAGTGCAGATTATATTCACATAACACTACTACCCTGCTCACTAGTGACTAGGACGTGGAGCAGAAGGGGCTGATTGAACTCCAAAGAAACATTGTGCTGGAGTCAGTGGTTTCATGAAGCTCACATGATTGATGGTGTTTACTACTTACCTGCCCTTTACAAACATTTCACTTTTAATGTGCTTGACATCAGTCACACTTACCTCATTGAGCTAACACTCTGCTCGGATAGATCTGAAATGAAGTGCTAAAATTTCAGGTAGAGTATAATAGAGAGGGAGGGAGAGACACAGAAAAATGAGGGGGAAATAGGGAGAAACAGAGAGAGAGAAGGATAAAATGAGAATAAGAGGAAAAGAGAGACAAAGCAGGACATGGGCATCTAGAAATGGAGGACAGGGCAAAGGAAAGAAAGAAGGGGAGGGTGGGTGAAAATGTGTGCAGGGCAAAGTGATCGAAGAGAGTGGGGGAAACGGGGAACATAAAAAAGAGAATTACCAACTGAAAGTGGGAAATATGGAAACATGTAGAGAAGGATAAATGTCTATAGGAGGGTAAAGAAGTAGAGAGATGACAGCAGAGAAGTCACTAGTAGAACGAGAAATCATAGGAAAGCGTGAGAAAGACAGAGTGAAGAGGAAAGTGGCAATGAAAGGTTGTGATATAAGGTAGAACATGAAAGAGGGAAGGAGTAAGGAAGGGAGAACTAAAGGAAATTTGACAAAATAGGTGAGAGAGACAGAGAAAATGTGAGGAGGAGGATGCTTAGAGAGAAAGAGAGGGTGCAAAGAGGCAGATTGATAGAAAAAGACTAGCAGAAAGAGTAGAGAAAGTACTTCAGTGGATTTTGAAACTTATGAAGGCTTGACCTTTTTTACTGACTCACTACTTCCGTGCCTTTAATAAAATCATGATTTTCTACCCACTAAAACTGTGGAAAATCTGCATTATACACTCATTTTCTATCATGTTCTTTTGAGAAAACTACAAGATGCCCCTTAAAGTTGTCTTTGAAATCCTATCAGGTATTCGCCAATGTTGCTGGATCAATGTTGTTTGAAATCCACGTTTCTCCATGAATGACCATAATCATTCCCTCAGGAAGTTATTAATGAGCCATCCATTTACATTTACTCAAGCTTGTAATGATGAATTACAGATTATTCTACTGTTTTTGCATTGTATATTCTAGAAAATGGGATCTGAGAAGACATGCAAGAGACAGCAAGTGCACTACGCCAACTGGTACTGAGTTATGCTGAGAGCCCCATGAATAAACAAGGAAGGAAAATACACATGTCTCAGGGCAGCTTGATAGCTACTTGGGGATTACAAGCTCTTGAAAGACAGTTTTTAGCTTCTTAGGGTTATTCTAAAAGAATTTCAAATTCCATGAGGAGGTAATATGGATCTGGCTGTGTTGATGCATCTTCATTCCTTTAACCTTCTCCTTTTCACACCCTTGACCCCAGACCCTGCCACCACCACCCACTAGTCTTGGTTGCTCCAGTGAAACGTCTCCATTCTGGGTTAATCCTCACACCAGCAATAAGTAGGAGTGCCCATACCAAGTGTAAATATGAAATTGGTTAACAGAGGTACATGCCATTGCACTTCAGACCCTGCACTTTCTTAGCTAATGTGGAAAGCGCTCTTCTAAATTGTAAACACAATAATTGCCCCCCCCACCCCCCGACTTACAATCCTGGCTCCAGCCTGCTCTCTTCCAGCTACATCTTTTAATTCATACTGTTTCTCAAGGCGGATACAAGTATTTGCCAAGGCAATCGATCAATGTTCAGGCTCCTGAGATGGAAAACTATAACAGAGGTTATCAGGAAGTGGAAGAAGTGACTCGATCCTGTGAACTTTAAATTAAGATGTATATACAACTTCTCCTTCCATTGGGGTAGGTAAGGCTGGCCTGCAAAATCAAGGCACTTCAAAAAGTCAAACGTTTAATGCACTGCTAGGTGGCATGCAAAATGATTTCCATCTGGCAACTGGGGAAAAATTCACCCAGACCTTTCAGATTTAGGGCCGGATTTAGAGTCCTGGGGAACAGGTACTCCAGTGCAACATCTGTGCTGGAGGCCTTTCTGTCTCGTTTAGGGTCGGGCAGACATTCAGTTTGTCAGCGGTGGAAAATATTCTGTCTCCATCACTGATATAATCCTCCACGTCCCCAAGGGAGTAAATGCCATCGGTGGTTTTGCCATTGGTCTACCCGCTAGATCTTGAGTATGTTAAAAAATGGCAACTTTTCACCTCCGCTCACGCCATCCAAAATGTGTCAGTAAGTGAAAGTAAAAATAGTTCCCTGACCCCCATGCCATGGGCGGAAATTTCCATAGAAAGGGGAGTTAAAATCCTGCTTTTTTATGTTCAAAAGGAAAAAATCCAACTTTGGGATTTTATTTTTGAAAGAATTAAAAATAAAATTGAAAGCGTGCCGTATTGCTCTGTCTTGTTGTTGGAGCAGTACGACACCTTTTTAATGCCTTGACAGGAACCTCCATGACAGAGGTTCCTGCTAATGTAAGAGATGTCTGCTGGAGAAGCGAACATCTCGTATTTTGGGTGGGGTTACCCCAACAGGTCGACAGAGTAAAATAACCTGTCGACCTGATGGGCTAACCTCACTTTAAATCAAGGCTTTAGAAATGGTTCAAAAGAGCTCCAGATGAAGAATTTGATTCACAAATCAAGTTATTGTTGGAGGTAATGGAAGGTATCATTTCATTTAAAAAATGTTATAAAATTGTTTGAATGCTTTATTGATCTGCAACTTTGAGACCCACACCGACCTGCTCCATGGATTAGGTTTCATGCCTACCCTTGAGTATGGAAAACTCACTACAAGGGGGTTACAGAAAAGTTTAAGGGATCTATCAAGAAGGAGACAACACATTTTGTCAATTTCATGCCTGGGATCCCAACTATCTTCTTCATCAAAATTCAGTCTACAGTGTAGCAACCTAGTCCAGGCATCTTCAGCAGAGACAGACAATGGATTGCAGAATGTCAATCTAAAAGCCAGCCCAAATCAATCGTACTGAGCGACATCCAACCACCCTACTTGATCACTGGAATAAAACCATTGATAGAGTCTGGGAGAACAAACGTGCCTAGTGATGACAATAACTACCATAATTTTACTATTTCCCTATTGTTCCGAGGAAGGCGGACCATCTCAATGGAAGCCAGAAAGGATGCATAGCTGATGGAGACTCAAATGCAGAGAGGGTGAGCCTCACAAATGTTGCACAAAAAATGTATCCAAAGCATCTGATTTTCGTAATTATCTTTATTGACATTTTAGTAAAGAATACAAAACGTTGTGGTTTCGAAAAATATCAATAAATCCCTGCAGGAATAAAAGTTCCCATTTCATAAGCAAATATAAAAACGAGAGACAATGGATATAAGGAGTTTATGCCAGATTTTTCAGTACAGGATAGGTCTATATCAGTGCCAAAATGTATCATTCCCTTACACAGTCTAAAATGATTAATGAAATTATGGCGGGTCTGAATAAACAATATTGTTCAGCATAAGAAATAGCATATGTAAGAGCAGATACCTTATCTAATAATAAAGTATAAAAGATTCAACAAAAACATTTCAATAACAAAGGATACTAAAGGAAGGGTTGTAATCAAAAAAACATTGCTGGAATGCTGCTGAACTGTAAATCAGACTGATTAAACATGTTTTTGGCTCAAAACAGTCAAAAGTTTAAAAGCATCGCGAATAAAACGAATGTCAGGCAACAGAATAATATTGGATTTCCTGTTTCTCTTTCCATTCATTCGAAAATAAATGAGGGGAGATTAGTTATGTCCACACCAAGAAGACACATAAATGGAAATTGCAAAGTATTTCCAAAGAATATAAGCGAAGCTTTGGAAAATCCTCAGGCCATCATAACAATACCGTATCCCAAAAAAAGTCAACAATTTGACAGTGGAGTCTGGGAGTTTAAAAAACAACTTTCAATTAACCCATAAACTTGTCATTGCTCTGTTACACACCAGGTAGATGTGCTCCAAGGCACTTAACAGCTCACACCTTTGACGTCATAACAGATCACACATTTGATGTCATACCTTCCTGTTTACATATATTCCCGCAATTTCATAGCAGCAGGAATGACTGCACACAGAGCATGCTTCTGGAAACTGCCCACGCAGGGCTGTCCTGCGGTGGTGCTGCGGTGGTGCTGAGGTTGTGCTATCACGTTTCAGATAAGACCCACTCTCCATCTAAATCCCACAGGGTCTTTATGTCGTAGGCTTCTGCAGAGATTCAGTAGCTCTGGGGTCCTCTCAACTCGGAAAATATTTGGGCTCTACCAATCTACCCAACATTCCGAAAAAGTTCTCCTAGAAGATACCTCCAGCTTATTGATTTGTGAGTGCATAAACAAGGGCATAATAGGGGACCGTTGCCATAAGCCAATGTACTCAAACAGGGGTATATATACTAACATTTCACACAAAGAAGCCGAGGAAGGGACACTGCTGAGCTGTGTGAAAAGGAGAGTGCAGAATGTGCCAAATTGTCAAAGATATGACACATTTCTACTCTTCCTAGCCCTGTCTCACCTGGGCTACCCAGCACCAACGCAGGCACCCATGCGTCATATTGCAAGGGTGCCTGCATTGTGGTCAGGATAATTTTAGTACAAGAAGGAAAGGAATACCTAAAAGAGGAAGAAACAAGGACAAATTAAGATATTTTTCCTTTTATGCCAACCTCATGTAGTCCACAATTGTTGGTGCAAACCCATGTTCTCAAGCCTTTGTGTGTTTGGCTTTGCTTCAAAATACATGTGTGGATGCATCGGATCATCCATGCACCACCCATTTAAAAAAAAAATTATTTATTTATTTGGAAAGATGTATAAAGCGCGAACATGAGCCATCCGGGTATCAAAGCGCTGCACACAAATCAAACAATATGAATAGGAAAGGTAGCAAATTTAGCAAATAAGCAGACAGTTAAATAATAATGTGAAAAATAATACTCCAATAAATAAGAGGTATAAAGCAATACAAATGCATCATTGATTGTTTAAGAGTACTGAAGACCTGAAGTATTGGGGGGGCGGAGCTTGCAAGCGTCGATGCCGGACGTGTGAGCGCTGAGCTCCGCGCCATCGCCTCTAAAATCCTGCAAAATTATCCTCCATTAACGGGACTTTACCCCTACAAGTGTGCTCTGCTGCAAGGGGAGACCGTTGGGCACACTCGACTGCACTCTCGCGGCTGAACAGCCGAAATTGACGGCGCTACGAAGTGACTGAGACTCGGCGGATCAAGGCCCTAAAGCAGCGGTCTTGCCTGAAAACTTGGCCGGCGTGCGTGCCCTGACGTGCGGCCAGTGGAGTGACGAGGTCCCGCAGGACGGCGAACGACTTCTGTCCAGAAATCTCGGGTACCCGTGGGCAGCCCAGATCGCCCTACTGTCCGGCACACAGACACGGGGGCAGACGCGGACAACAGACACAGCGGTGAGAGGGGTGGCGGAGATCGGTACCGGTCTGCCTGGGTCTGCAGAGAGGGCCCGCCAGACAACACGTGGGTGGCGCACATGGCCCCGAGCTGCGGCCCAGCGAGTTGGTTGTTGGGGTACCTGAAGACTGGTGGGTCAGCGGCGCTCCCCCTCCCCACCATATAGAGCTGCAAATTATTGAGCGGCACCGCGGAGCCCCTTCGGATAGTGGGCTCTGACTCCGGGGGCCTAGTGGGGTGACGCCACGGGAGTGCACAGGCGGCGGTGCGGCGAGGGTGGGCCCGGCCTGCGGTTCCGCCGACTACCTTCGTCCCGGTGGCAACGCAGGTCCCCCCAATCACGGAGCACACGCTTGGGCCCCTTCGGCCCCCTCCCCCCCATTAATGAAAGACGCCAGGGAGTGCTGTAATACCTTGTGCGCCATGTGCAAGCCGCCACAACTGCTTTAAGGCTTGGTGAGATTGGCGCAACCAAACAGCCGAAGGGTAAGCGTCGTGGGTGGACGCTCTTGGACATCAGTGGTGACCTGTCAGGGCGGCTGTGGAGCACGGAGCTGAGGACCCACAAATAAAGCCGTCGCTGGGGATAGGTGCAGACGCCCGCTGTGAGGAGAGGTCGGGCTGCCTTTGCAAGCATTGCGCTGCGGACCCACGCACTAAGTGCCTGCGACGCGGAGTAAGCTGCTAAGACAACGAGGCGTAGCACTGCCAACGGACACTGTGGTGGCGACGGACAGGACAGTGAGTGGACGGACGGCGAAAAGCAGTGTCCCCGATACCTTTTCTCGGCTGCACGCATAGGGCGAATAACAGCGCCGAGAAGTGCGGCAGCTGCCGCCTCCGACAACCAACTATGGGCAAAAACGACAGGATACAATCCAAATTGGCGTTTGACCAACGCAAGTCAAAAGCCCCTGAAGAGCAGCAGCCTTACCCTCCCGCAAAGAGTACGGGCCCCGAAAACACGCTCTATGCCGACATTAAGGACATGCTGGTATCCATGGAACGGGGGCTACAGGAAAGTATGGCGTCCATAGGCACGAAGATAGATGCGCTCACCTACCACATGGATCGCATGTCGGAGAGGGTTGACAAACATGCGGAAAGACTCGATATGTCGGAGAGACGCATCACAGAGGTGGAGGAGGCACAAACCGAATGGGACAAGGATCGCAAGCAGTTCTCCAGACTCCTACAAGTCATCCAGGAGAAGTCGGAGGATTTGGAGGCCCGCTCGAGGCGCTCGAACATTCGCATCACAGGGATTTCGGAGACAACGCCTACCGGGAAGATGGAACTGTTTGTGGAAAAGCTGCTAGTTACCCTGCTGGGAGACAATGTCTTCTCCCCGATGTTTGTAGTTGAGAGAGCACACCGTACGTTCGCTCAGCGTCCACCCACGGGGGCTGCAAAACTGCTGAATTACAGAGACCGCGATGCAGCTTTGAGGGCCGCCAGAGAAAAAGGGAAGCTGCAGTTCGAAGGCATGGAAATTTCCTTGTACCCTGACTTCACGGCGAAGGTTCAGGAGGAGCGGAGGCGCTTTGTCCTCTACAAAAGACAATTGCGTGAGCTTGGCCTTGATTGCGCAATGCTGTACCCTGCGAAATTGCGAATAAACAGGCGGGGGCACTCACACTTCTTCACCGATCCTAAGGTTCTTCAGAAATCGCTGAAGGAGTGGACCAAGGAGCAGAGGGCCAGCCCACACAGAGCGTCCGACGACCAAGCGGACAGTAGCAGCTGGATGAACAGGAATGACGCACTAGCCAATGGCTGAGAGTCTAACTTTGGTGGTTGCCTGATGCAGTGTGGTGCGGTGGCGTTGAAAAGCCGCACGGCCGAGACTCCATGTTGAATGGAATTCCAGGTACAAAGAGGCGGAGACATTCATAGAACTCCTGTCGGCTGGCAGCTGGGTGAGATCGCTCTCTTTTCTTTGTTGTTATTCCCTCCCCTTTTCTTGAACTTTGAATGTGGAGCTGCAAGAAGAGACATTGTAAGGGACTTCCTGGAGGCGGCTGAGGGTGTTTTTCTGAAGTGACTTGTTTTTTTTTTATTCCCGTTGATGGACATGGCCTTTGGTGATGGCGATTGGGGCAGCGGCTGTACGTTGCACGAATGTGGTCCTCTTCTGTGTTACTTCTGGCGACCTCTGCCCCAGCGCGCATAGCTCATGATGTCCCCAGGTGGACTATGTCTGGGGAAGCCCAGGATGGTTTGATGATTTTGGGGTCTGAGGGTGGGAGTGGACCCTGTCAGGCCAGGTTGGGGGAGGTCTGCAGTGGGTGGGGGGAGGCACTAGTTGCGGGAGGTTACAGTTGCATTTGGGGGGGTTCTAATGGGTACGCCATGCAGAATGCGGCCTGAGTGCTATCTTGCAGGAAATGTTGCTATTATTGCAGATTCACGGAAAATACTCAACAGCAGAGGGGAAATGTTGTTAGCTGCCACACTGATATCTCTCCAGAAATGGCTGACGTAGGTAGAATGACTGCTGCTGGCAGTCCTGATTCATTGAATGCATTAACATGGAATGTGAGGGGCCTAAACGATCACCGCAAGCTTAGGAAAGTGTTGAACTACCTGAATAGACACCATGTTGATCTTGCACTCATACAGGAGACACACTTCCCTCCCCAGAGCAAGATGCTTCACACCACAGGCATTAGAGGTAACTGTCTTGCAGCGGGATTCACCACACACTCTAGGGGGGTGCTCATATGGGTCAACCCATGCTCGCAATTGCGGCTGTCACTAATTGAAGCGGACTCTGAAGGGCGATTCTTGATTGCACGGTGTATCGGTAAGGGTTTGGACCTGGTAGTAGTTAATGTTTATGGGCCCAACTACGACCACCCCAGTTCTACGCAGGTTTATCAACGCATTGTCGGTCCTACGAGACCTCCAAAATGTTATGGGGGGGATTTCAACTTTGTCTACGACCCAGATAGGGACAGATCCAGGGGGCCGGCTCGTCGCCCAGCGGCCGCGGCCCTCCTTATGCAGGCCGAAATGTTGAAACTAGACCTAGCTGATGTTTGGCGCAATGGACACCCCACACGGGGGGGTTTACACACAACTCGGCATACCATGATATACATACGCGCATCGATCACTTCCTGGCCTCACAATCGATACTCTCTGGTGTGCGTAGCTGTGAGGTGCTGCCCCGTACTCTTTCGGACCATTCCCCCCTGCTGCTGACGCTGGTGGTCCCGGCGAAAAGAATTCCCCCGTTCACTTGGAGATTCCCTTCCTACTCACTTCTAGATGAAGGGTTCAGAGGGGGCCTAGCGGAAGACATTGACACATTCTTTAAGGCAAACCTAGGCACCGTAGATAGCTTCCTAACTCTGTGGGATGCGTTACATTAGAGGGATGGCCATGGCCAAACACTCCAGTGTACTCAAAGCCATCAGACAACGGTTGCGGACACTTGAAACACAACTGAGAGATCTGGAGGAGAAGCAAGGAGGCTGCCCTGCTTCGGAATCTGCAGAACGACTCAAAACACTGATAGCCGAATATCACGAGAGGTTCAGCATA
This sequence comes from Lissotriton vulgaris, assembly GCF_964263255.1. Taxonomy (NCBI): domain Eukaryota; kingdom Metazoa; phylum Chordata; class Amphibia; order Caudata; family Salamandridae; genus Lissotriton; species Lissotriton vulgaris. The sequence continues at coordinate 938,455,919 of NC_141699.1, forward strand.
TGGGCAAGTACGCCACAGCAAGGGTGTACAGGGAGGGGGATAGGCCCAGTTCAGTCCTGGCCCGAATTATGCGACAGGAGAGGAAGCCTTTGGTAATAGACTAACTGATTTCACCCACTGGGGAGTCCCTTACGGATGAAACGGAGATTATTGCTGCACTAAAAAATTATTATGCTGATCTCTATCAGTCCAAATCCTCTCATATGGAATAGGAGACAGAGGACTATCTGAGCTATATTAGGATGCCATTCCTGCCGGACTCGATGAGAGAGTTCCTGGTGGCGCCGGTACAGGAGGATGAGATTCGGGAAGCACTGGGGGGGATGAGAGCGGGCAGTGCCCCCGGAGCGGATGGTCTTACTGTGGGCTTCTACAAGACCTTTCTGGATAAACTTATGCCCCACCTGATCACCCTCTTTGATGAGATCTGTGCGGACGGGTTGATGTCTCCCACCATGAGCGAGGCCCTGCTGATAACGATATTGAAGCCCGGTAAGCCCCCTGAAGTTTGCGGTTCCTATCGGCCACTATCATTATTGAATGTGGATACCAAGCTGTATGCCAAAGTGCTGGCCACTCGATTGGCGCTTCTTGTCCCTGACCTCGTGGCGCCGGAGCAGGCAGGTTTTGTCCCAGAACGGAATCTTACATATAACATCAGAACAGTGTTGGGCACGATGCAACATGTTCGGCAAGAGAATAAGGCCATAGCTATATTTCTAGTTATGGAAAAAGCATTCGATTCAGTGGAATGGCCTTTCATGCTAAGAGTACTGCGGAAACTTGGGCTGGGCGAACCCTTCCTGCAAATGCTGGGAGCACTGTACTATAAGCCTACGGCTAGATTGTGGATAGGGAACTTTGTCACTGACCCTTTTGAAATCAGCAGAGGAACGCGACAGGGATGTCCTCTCTCTCCCTTACTATATGCGTTAGTGGCTGAACCACTAGCCTGCGCGATTAGGGAATACCATGCAGCAGAGGGCATCAATTTCCCGACGTACAAGATTGGCATTTCTACGTACGCGGATGACACTCTGCTTTACGTCCGTGACCCGGAGACGAATCTCCAATCAGTGCTCAGAGAGGTTGTGCGGTTTGGGGCGCTATCAGGACTCAAAGTCAATTTGAACAAATCGGTAACGTTCCCGTTAACCCCAGTCACCAAACCTTTTGAGATGGAATATCCCCTCCAGTGGTCCTCTGACCCGGTCCGGTACTTGGGGATACGGTTGCATATGGACCCTGAAATTTTGATTCGGGAGAATTATGGAACCGCATTTTCCAGGCTTGTGGATGATATTGAGAGGTGGTACAAACTCCCCCTGTCTCTGATGGGCAGAATCTCTATTATGAAAATGGTGGTACTGCCTAGGTTTTTGTTCCTGTTCACAAATATCCCAGTTGTCCTTTCAAAGACCTTTTTCAAACAGCTGACACAGGCACTCATTCACCTAGTGTGGGGGGGGGAAACACCCCAGGATACAGTGGCAGACCTTGACATTACCATAGGAAATGGGAGGCCTGGGCGCCCCCGACATGGAGAGGTATTACAGGGTGGCGCAGGCGGCACATCTTCATTCCTGGATACACGGATCCCTGCAGATCCCACATATCATTCTTGAGCGCCTCTTCGCGGAACCACTGCCGCTGCCAGCCACAATCTGCCTACCGGCAGACCAGAGCATAGGTAGGCTGGACTCCATAAAAACCACGAACCATGCTTGGCATGAGTTGGCGCGGGCGCAGAACTGTGATCTACTGTACTCCCCGCACCTGAGAGTTGAATGGGCGGTATGGCTCCCCCTGCTGAGGGAGAGGGGAGTCACGAGAACATTGCAGAAGTTGGGAGTATCCAAACTTGAGGACCTGTTCACGGATGAAGTGGTGAAGACGTGGGAACAATTGTCTCCCTCGCAGGCAGACATCTCGCTCCTGTCACGCTTTCAGTATCATAGGGTCCGGGGTGCATTGCGGGAGTTCCTGGGACCGGATCTGCGGGAACCGGCTGAGGTACCGGAACTCTCTTACGTGATTAAAACAGTATCTTCACGTAAGTTGGTGACTAATCTAAACAAATTGGGATCCCGTCACAAGCAGCCCCAGCCCTCCAAAGCTAGAACAGAGTGGCAGCGCGATCTTCAAATACAGATAGAGGACGACATGTGGAGGTACTGTTGCCTCAGCACGAAGAGGCTGTCCTTGAATGGGAGACACAGACTGGTTCATTTCAAATTCCTACAGCGTGTCTATTATACCCCGGAGAGGCTGCACAGATACGGTTTACGGCGATCCCCGGAGTGTGAACGCTGCCATGCGATGACAGCTGATTTCCTCCACATGGCCTGGAGCTGTCTGGGCGTCAGTAAATTCTGGGGGGAAGTGTTTGCGGAACTGGGCTTGATTCTAGATGTGGAGATCGCAGCTGAACCGGCGCAGGCACTGCTAGGATACTCGAAGGCCTTGCCAGTTGCTTTGAGACGGTTGGTGGATATAGCCTTGTTGATAGCTAGAAGAGTCGTGGCCGCCTGTTGGATGAGAGGCCCTTTGCCAACAAAGAAAAGATGGGCAAAGGACATGTTGTACTGCTGCACACAGTCTGAGGTTTATAGCAAATTACTCCCTACCATGAGTCGGCCCAAGAACTTCTGGACGTTGTATCAGTCATACATCAGCGGTACTGGGGAAGAGGAGGAAACAGAGCAGAGTGGGGACATTGACGAGCAGAACACACCTGAGGAACTCGAGTAGGGGCCTTCCCAGGGGTCTGAGGTTAGTACATAGCGGGGGTCCCGGGGGGGGTGCGGTGGGGATATGGTGGGTAGAGGGGCACTAGGGAGTAGGCTGCATAGGGGGGGTATGTGGGGTATGTTGCCCGAGGGCCGCACTGGAGGGATTTGCCTGCCTAGTGAGGGAAGCGAGATATTAGGTGGAACACACGTTTCTCCTTTCCCTTTCGAGTAGCATAATGTTTGGTCAAGTATTAGCTGTGTTGAAATCTGAGCAAGAGCACTGCTGGCGAATTGAGGGTGGGGGGTAGTTGGGGTAGACTATTGTTAGCCCTTTTCTTTTCATTTTCTTTTTATGATGCTGGGTTGAGTCTTGCCTGCCTGCCTCAGGGTTTGTCACGTCAGAGTCCCGGACGCAGTGGGTGATATGCTGACACAAGTTTTGTAATGTCTTCACGATGATGCTATTCTGTCTACTTCTAGGTCTATAATGCACTATGCTTTCACCGTACGCCGCCGAGCCTCCAGGATGTCGGCTCTCAGGCTGTGTCAGATATTTGCTGTGTACACAATTTGTTTTCTAGATATCGGCTGTCGGCCCTGGGGCAGCAGATGACTAACTCTGTAACACATTTGTGAATGTGAATAAAGGTTAAAAATTTTTTTAAAAAAGACCTGAAGTATTAGTTAGTTTGGATGGTTTCATGTCTATCTTTGCAAGTAACTATTCAGGAGCAGACCTTTGACTTCTTTTTTTAATGTGGCAATCGAAGGGTTAGATCAGATTTCTGGAGGAAGAGCATTCAAAATTCTTGGCGCCAAACCAGAGAGCCACTTGAGTTGAATTAAGCCTGGTGTGATATGTTCATGTTTTCTTAAACCAGTAATGAGTCTGGCAGCGAAATTCAGAGTAGCCCTTAAAGGGGCCAGTTTGGCTTTGGGAAGTCCAGCTAGGGTCACAATTCCGTAATCTAAGCAAGAGATAACTAGGGATTGGGCTGCCAGCTTCATGTCATCTGGAGGAAGGAAGGGTTTGATTTTCCTTAAGGTGTTGAGTTGGTGATTAGCTTCTCTGGTTATTGTGCCGATATGGTCATGCATATTTAGGTGTTTGTCCAGAATTATGCCTAATGATCTAGTTGAGTCCACAATATGAGGGCAAGGGCAGTGTTAGGGGTTTTTTTTTTTTTTTTTTTTTTGGGAAAACCTTTATTTGGAAAATCAAGGCACACAGCTATTTAGCCTTACATCCCGGAGGCTAGGCAGCAATCTTGGAAGAAGGATGTATGGTGTACACAGTACATATTGCAAAATCGTATCAGGTTTAATTTTATGTTGTGATAACGATAAACCGACAAAATAACAAATCTAAAGAAACACCAAAACCAGTGTGAATAGGCAAGGAAGAAGTACAGAAATGCAACATTACCCAACGCAGGAGAAGGCAGGGCCATATGCCCATAGGGTGTAATTAAGCAGTACAAATTGGACGACAACGGGGGGAAAGAGAACCAGGATGACAATGAAGTGACGAGTAAGTTGGAAATAAGGGTTAGGGGGAGATTCGTATGTCCAATGGGGCAGTGTCGGGAGGTAGACAGATATCACCCCTATATTCGTTCCAGGCCCCCCAGACCGCACTCCACTTCCTGGGCTTACCCCTGGCCACATACACCGTTTTCTCGCGAACCATACACCAATCCATGTTGGTCTTCCACAATTCCACAGAGGGGGGCTGTGGTAAATAAAATTACCGGAACATTTTTCTATACATTAAATGATAGCTCAATCTCAATAAAAATGAAAGGCAGAGTCCGTGGTATCTGAGTCATACGGGCTTTAATTCTTTAGCTCGAGCTAAGGGACATCGGGTTCCATCACCACTAAGGTTCAGGAAGGGATATTCAACATTTTATTGACAGTGCACAGCATATATAGTAAAACGGTATAATTGCATTGAATAAAGTAGGCGTGACAAGTAAAAAGAAAGAGATAAGAACACATGTGCGTAGCAGGGGGCGTAAAAGAAGGCGTACACGGAGGTGTGTGAAGTGGACGTCACAGAAAGTGTCATAGGTGGGTGGATGCATAGAGGAAATCTGCAGAGTCAGCAGCATGTGCAGATGCGCGCGCAACTAGTATGACGTGACATTGACGTGTAACTGGGGAGAACTGTAGCTTGACTTTAGCACTAGTAAAGGAGATGGAAGTCTGGGATGTCAGAACGACCTGGACCTATAACATATCTGGTATCTTGTGTTTGGAGGATGTATTATCTGGAGTAAAAGGTCTCTCGGGCAGAGGCTATACACTACTGAATGCTAGTGGGTGCATACGTGTCTTGGTGTAATGCGCGGGGCCATGGGCCTACTATGGCAACGGGAGCAGTAAATTACTTGCATGGAGACAGGAAGGCCGGGCCCTTTGCTCTGTAGCCGGGAATATGTTTACCTATATCACTAGACTGGAATGTGTTTTCGAGGAGGCTGAACAGATAACTGAAGGCAAAATACTGTCTTGGCAGGCAGGCCAGGCTGAGCCAGGCACCGCTTCGCTTGGCAGGAAGTAAGGCAGAGGTCAGGGATGCATACCTAAACGGCAGCTTTCAGAGGCAGAAGGGGTTCGGAGACAGAAATCAGGGCCTAGCTCGACTAAGCCAGGAAAACGTACAAGTATACCATGTAAAGACGTTGGCATGGCATGTTTAAAGACTGAATTATCGATCCATTCATGGTGGATCTGGTAGAGGACATGTTAACGTTGGACGCAAATGCATTTGCGTCCTCATTTTCGGCCATGGAGGGGAAATGCATGGAGGTCATGCACATACATGGAACGTTGGGGTACACGATAGGGGACATACTAGGCCATATAAAATTCGATTTTCCTCATTCCCTCCTTGTCCCCTACGTTCCCTTCAGGATATATCTATCTTCATGAGTCCATCTATCTGTTCATATAACATCATTTGCTCGTCTCTTTTCATTCGGGCACGAGAACGAGAACTTGGACTGGGAATACATGCTGTGGCGCACAAGCCGCAAATCGCTGGCCCACATTGCAGACAGAGACAACAACTGAATACTATGAGTAGTATTATTCCAAGGAATGACAGTACTTTCCATCCCCAGGCAGATATCACGCTCCAAAGCCAGCCGGACCAAGTCCAGGTGCCTGGATTCTGGTGTATCTGATTAGCTATTTTATGAAGCCGGGTTATGGCTCTATATACTGACGGTGCATTATTAGGAATGAAAATGCAACAACTGGATCCGATCACTCTACAAGCTCCGCCCCTATCTGCCAAGATGACGTCAAGGACGAGACGATTTTGAAGAACGACAAGTCTCATAGCAGACTGCTCTTCTGTCAAGTTACCTAGGGCAAAAGTAGTTTCATTCACTACTGCTTCAAGGGATCTGGTCAATCTACGTATTAATTTACTATTCTGGATGGGACCTACGAAGAAAAAGAAACCTTTATTGAAATCTGTGTATTGCTCTAATGTAGTTTCGGTCTGATCGACAATTGGGGACTCGATCCCTCTCCTGTGTCTGACATGTGTTAGATGGGTATTTCTGTGATAATCGGGTGGGGCTAGAAAAACTGGAGGCAGTAGGAATGCAATATAACATGTTCCATCCCAATCCATGGGCAAACGTGCATAAGCTGTCTGGCCACAAATGAAATAGGAATGTCGGTAGGCTTTGAATGTAGACTTGCCTTTATCACTGAATTCGACTACTGTATTACAATCACTGTGTCCTAGATGTACTGAACCATTCTTTCTGACACATAATTCACCTTTCACTGGTAAAACTGAAATAGAGGGTAAGTTTGGACTAGTCTCAGACTGGACATTCAGAATCATGAGGTTAAGGGAAAAATTACCTAAATCATACACTTCATTTTCTAGATCGGTACCTGTCATTTGGGGAAGACCCTCCTTGTCTGGGAAACATGCCTTATTCATAACTGTATTCAGGTCTCCCCATATCCAATTACCATGGGAAACTTTGGACTTACTGTCTAACGAAGACATTAATGTAAACCATGCACCACATGAACCATTGTGTGTAAACGGATAAGGAAAGAGAGGCAGAGCTCCCGTCATTTTCTGGTAAGGGGGGAGTCGGCCACATACCCAGCAATTAGTGGCATTGCTGGTCTGGTGAGAATGGTGTAACATACGGATAAAAGTATTGTTGCGCAGTGCAAGGCGATAGGATAACTCGTGTGGGGGCAGGTCACTAAAAGTGTGCTCTACAGTGTCATTAGAAGAAGAAGAATGTACATGTGAACCAAGAGGAGGAAAGAAAACATGTAACATCCAACTTATGCATATAATCGTAAGACTCAGAAAAAACATGAAAAGTAACGTAATAATGCAACGACTTCGGAGATTTTTACAATACTTCTTTTTCTTGATCTCCTGTCTATCTCTCTCACTATGTGGGTCTATCTTATACATGTCAGAAACCTGTCTAACCGCTTCACCCAGGGGGACTTAAACAATTAAACGCTGTCTGACTTACTAGACCTCAATTTCGATTTGTACTCCTGCTGCGGAGTTTTCTCTAACAGGGGGAGTTTAGAGTCTGTATCGGGGCAGTCCTTGAGAATTACAGTTTTTGGCGGAAGTCCATAGAATTTCTTCACATGGCTCGAGTGGAGCCACCCCTTCCTTCCTTCGATCTTCACAGCGGTCCTTGTGGTCATCAGAACGATTTTAGGCTCCTTCCAACGGGGCTTCAGAGGGCTTGATCGGTCAAAATTTCGCACCACGACGACGTCACCGGTAACTAGTTCATGCGGTTTCACCTCAGTGTTGTCTGGGAAGGCAGCCGCAACCTGTGAATGACAAGATTGTAGTGCAGACATCAAGGAAGCCAAGTAATCTGTCAGCATGTTACTGTCTACGTCAGTTATTTTTCTCGGCATAGGTGTACCCCACATGTTTGGGGGACGGCCAAAGACTATTTCATAAGGTGACAAACCAGTTCTAGAATGGGCTACCATACACATGTAGAAGAGGGCAACTGGAAGGGCTACTATCCAATCTACACCTTTTTCTGCACAGACCTTTGCTAGACGTGTTTTCAGAGTCTGATTGTGTCGCTTAACGAGACCAGCTGCTTCGGGGTGTCGTACGCAATGGAACTTCCACTGGTACCCTAACAAGAGGGAAACCTGCTTCATGAGCTCGGACGAGAATGGCTGTCCGTTATCTGAATACACAACACGGGGCAAACCAAATCGTGGGAAAAACTTGCGAACCAACTGCCTGGCAGTGGTCACGGCAGTGTAATCTGGGACTGGATATGCTTCTGTCCATCTGGAAAGGGCACATACAACTACGAGGACATGCTTGAATCCTCGACAGCGATCCATCTGGATATAATCCATCTGGAGGACTTCAAAAGGGTGATCAGGAGGATGAAATCCACCTTGTTCTACGGGAATGCCTTTGCCTGGATTAAACTGACAACAGATCATGCAAGTACGCACTTTCTGTTTTGCTGCTGCTCGTAAATGCTTGTTGAACCAAAGGTTTTGAATGCTGTCTAACATGGCTTTTTCTCCTAAGTGTGCAGGACTATGTGCTGTATTAATGATAACTTGAACCATGGATTCGGGGAGAAACCATGTGGCTTTCCCCTTTGTCATCCTTTCCTGGTCTGTCTGGACCCCTCCTTGTTCAGTCCATTTCTTGATTTCGTCTGGAGTGGCATGTGTCTGTATGTCTAGTACGTCTTGTGTGGGATCCCTGACTGTCATGCAATGCATTAGTGAAGGAACTACTGTCTTTGTCATGTCAGCTGGAATATCTGTATGAGTCTGAGCTGTAAGCTTGGCTGTTCGATCTGCCAGGTCGTTACCCTGGGAAATGGCGTCAGTAACTTTCGTATGTGCTTTGCACTTCATGATGGCTATGGCTGTAGGCAAGTGTATTGCTTCTAACAGAGCTTGAATGAGGGGACCATGCTGTATCTTGGCACCGTGGGAGGTCAAGAAACCTCTTTCTTGCCAGAGGACTCCGAAGTCGTGTACAACTCCGAATGCATAACGTGAATCTGTGTAAATGTTAACTTTCAGGTTCTTGGCTCGAATACAGGCTTTGGTCAGAGCGATAAGCTCTGCTGCTTGGGCAGACAGGGTGTCAATACGATGTGTTTCTATGACTTCAGTTTTAGTGGTCACTGCATATGCGGCCACTAGCTCTCCTGTACTTGTTCTCATACAAGAACCATCAACATAAAGTGTCAGGTCTGGGTCTGGTAATGCGATGTCTGTCAAGTCTTGTCTTGGCTTCGTCATAGTGTTAATGACTTCCACACAGTCATGTGGCATAGTGTCTGCTATACTCGAGGGTAACAGTGTAGCTGGATTTAAGATATTGCAACGTCTGATTTTTATGTGTGGCTGAAATAGTGTCAGTTCATAACCTGTCAGTCGTGCTATGGTCAAGTGCTGAGTCTGTGTTCGGTTTAAAAGAACTTCCACGGAATGTGGAACCTGTACTGTCAGGGGATGTCCTAATACTATGGAATCGCTTTGTCTGATTGCTAGAGCTGTTGCTGCAACTGACTTGAGGCACGCAGGCAGAGCCTGGGCTACTGGATCTAATGTACTCGAAAAATAAGCACATGGCTTGTGTGAACCTGCTTGATCTTGTGTGAGTACAGATAATGCTGTACCTTCGCGTTCAGTGACAAAAAGTGTAAAAGGTTTGCTGTAACATGGTGTCGCTAAAACAGGTGCTTGACATAGGGCTTTCTTCAATTCGTCAAAAGCAAGTGTATGTTCCTGAGTCCAAGGGAGGACAGTCGATGTCGCTGCCTCCTGTGTTGTCAACTGTATGAGTGGCTTGGCAAGATATGCGTACTGAGGAATCCATTGTCTACAGTAAGAGGTGAGGCCTATAAAGGCCCGTACTTCCTTCTGTGTCTTGGGCTGTGGCAGATGTGCAATTAACTGGATGCGGTCAGGTGTTAGCTGTCTACCCCTCTTGGACAGCAAGTGACCAAGGTAAACAACTTGCTGGACACAGAATTGTAGCTTCGAAGGGGAAACCTTATGCCCCTTTTCTGCCAGAAAATACAAGACTGTCAGTGATGCACGTTCACAGTCACGTTCTGTACGGGCAGTGATCAATAGATCATCGACATATTGGAGCAGAGCAGTGTCAGTAGGCATGTGAATACTGTCTAGTTGTCGTTTCAGGGCTTGACTGTAAATACTAGGACTTTCTGTGAACCCTTGAGGTGCACGTGCAAATTTGAAGCTTCGGCCATTTAAACAGAATCCGAAAAGGTACTGGCTTTCCGGATGAATGGGGACACTAAAGAAGGCATTCTTGAGGTCAATTACAGTAAAGAACGCCGCTTCGGAATCAATGGCAGTCAATAGGGATGAAATATCTGGGACCACTGGGTACTGGGGTATGATACATTTGTTAAGTTCTCGAAGGTCGATCACTAGTCTGTAGACTGGAGGTGCATTTGGATCAGTTCGTTTAAGAATCGGAATGATAGGAGAATTACATACATTGGAGTCAGTTTCTACAACCACTCCTTGAGCAATGAGCTCGTCAATAATTTTCAATAAGGCTGTTACAGCCTCAGGTGGCAATTTGTATTGTCGGATGCGGGGTAGTACAATTCCTTGTTTCAGAGTAACACGATATGGTGTAATATGCATACAACCTACATCAGTTGGACCTTGTGCCCATAAATGCTGTGGTACATTCTGCAATCGTGGATCAAAATCTCGTAACACATAATGACCTTTGAAGTCACGTAAAAACAATCTCACTCCTTCCGGAGAACAACAAATAACTGCTCCTAGTTCTTTCAATGTCTTGATACCAAGCAAGTTTTCTGGACATGATTTCGTAAGTAACAAGTCTGTAGTACGAGACAATGGACCAACTTCTAGGGAAACTGGCTTTGACACTTCATTAACAATAGGCTTTCCTGAAAAAACCCAGGGAAACATTTCTTGAGCCTGAGAGGGGAGCCCCTGGAACCTCGTCATGACTGATGGTAGTTCTACTTGCCCCTGTGTCAATCAAAAATTTTCTGTCTTTCCCTAATACCTGACTATGTACATAGGGACCCTCTTGATCTACAGGAATCTCGATAAGAGGCAAACCAACTTCCCTCTCTAGGCTGTTTCATGAGTACTGTTGATAATATGGATAATCTGACTGTGCATACTGGTACATTTACTGTGTAACATGTTGTGTGGCAGCTATGGGCTGGGGTATGGCTACTGTCTGTTGTGCGTTCTGAGGATGTTGCGTGTTCTGCGGATCATGCTCCTGTCTTGGAGGACGTGGTCTTTCTTTCGTCTTGCCTGTAGCTATGTTGTGTTTCAGAACGGCACATTCATTCACATAATGACCTGGCTGTTTACAGTAATTGCATGTCCCTTTAACAGGAGCTGCAGAATAACTAGTCTGTGTAGCACCCCTCTTCTGGCTGTTATTCGGAACAGATTGTGCAACTGGCACTTTCATTTTCGTGTCTTTCATGCGTCTTTTCTCGTGTTCTTGCTCTTCTTTAATTCGGTTCTGGTGGTACTTTAACATTTGTAACATCTGTGAAGGGGTGTTAGCTTGCCAAGTACTTTCGACTTTCAGTACTCTATTCTTAACTTGTGGTAAGGAATTCTCTACTAATTTGGTCACAAAAAGATGTGGATATGATTCACTATTGGTTTTCAGGCCACTATTAATAATGAAACATTTCTCGAATCTGGAATAAAAATCACTAGTGTCTTCATCCTGTTTCTGTTTACAGGCTGAGATGGCATCCCAATCTTCCTTTTTCGTGGTTAGTAATCTTGGCAAAACCTGAACTAATAACTCGGGCAATGCTTTGGCTTTATCACCGAGACCAGTACCTGGAATACGTGTATTCTCTTTGTTCTCTAATTCTGCCCAGTCAATCTTTTTCTCTCCCACCTCCCAATCTTTTTCTTTGAGTTTCTCGTAAATACCCCCAGGCAACAGGACTTTTAACATTTTAAGTATATCAGAATACGTGTACTCTCCCATACGGAGCATGTCTTTTAATTCACGGTGAAACCCTGCTGGATCTTTATCGTGACAAGGTACTAACTTTTTCATTTCCAATAGTTCTATTTTCGTCAAGGGGGTGTAAACAAATACTCGTTGGAGCGTACCTCCCGGTATCTGAACAGGATGCACTTCTCGTAAGGGATTCTGTCTGTCTATGTAAAAACCTTTCCTGACTGGGGGTGGGACAGGAACGAAATGTGGCGTCAAGAATGTTCCGTACTTGTGCCGTTGTTCTATAATGACATTAATCAAATTGGTACCTAGGCCTCTCCATCTATTCAGGAGTAACTCTTCTAATACATTGTGTAGGGGACCTGGATCAGAATGATGACTTTTATACAGTGTAATAAGGTGCTGGATCATGTACATACCGACTAGTCGCTGTTCGTCTGGGGAGAGATTCAAAAACGTCTGTGCCACTACGTCGTCTGGATATATACTAGAATTACCAGCCCATTGGACTGCTGATCGGGCTAACTGCTGTTCATGCATGGTACTAAGCTCACTGTAACCTAGTCGTAATTTCAGTACTTTATCGGTAGCTTGGAATAAATGTTCAAGAGAACATTGTTCTGGTATGGGAGGAAGAAAAGATTTCTTGTGTTCTAGGCGTATAGGTCTGTCAAAGGGTCTTGCCCTACCTACGTACGCTATTCTGTCTGTATCTTCAGTGTCTAGATTACTGTCATCTGAGACGTCATCATCCTCTTTCTCGGCTTCTCTCGTTTCTCTTTCCCTTTCATGAATACATAATATTTCTTTACGAATCTTTCTGTACATGGATTCTATGCAAGCTTGTTTACTATGCTTTCCATCAGCTATGTTATCACTCCATTTTATCAGAGCTCTCATCTCGTCTTGGTCGTAACCTGGCCGATCTTGTTCCCTTATCAAACAATTTATCAAGAACTGTAAAATCATACTTTGTGTCTCCACTTTCCTGTGTGCCATGGCCTCTTGTATACTTTCTGATCCTACCCCCGTTCTAATAAAATGATATATGTTGTCTAAATGTTCCCTCATGTCTGGAATTAGGGTCAGATAGTTCGTAACACGCCTTAGACGTATGGAAAATAATATCATATTGTCTTCGCCTGGGACTGGATCGTATCTGCAATCAGTAAGGAACTGTTTCAGGGCTGTGTAGGTAGTTACTTTAGGCGTACGTTGCAATGCTGCTTCTCTGAGCGTGGTTCGCTTAATTTGAGGCGGGGTGACAGGATGACCTCCTACTGCCCCTCCTGAAACGTGATCGTCAACTAATACTGGGTGTGACGTCGTTGGCGGTGTCATGACTGGAAAAGTAGGTACGGGTAAAGTAGGCTGGACCTGGGGCTGGACCTGGGGAACGGGCTGAATGAACGGATTGCCAGGACCAGTGACAGGGGGAACAGTAACAAGGGGAACAGTGACAGGAATCGCGTTATCGACAGGTTGAGCAGGCAAAGCAGGCGGGGGAGGATGATCCGTATTTGCATATGCTGGGACAGTGTCGTCTAAGTAGGAAAAAAGAAAAATGTCAGCTGCGGTCGCTTTATGACGTAGCTTAGTCGGGACCAATGGTGGTGGCAAATTACAGGGTACTTCCGGGGTTGCCATAGGCAGGCCTTCGGCGAGAAGGGGATACATGCCTTTAATAAGGGCATTTCTTTGTTGGTCTAACTGTTCTGCTCTAACTCGTTCACCTTCTTCTAGTAGTTCTTTTTCTTGGGCTTTTTCTGAAGCTTCCCTATTTTTCTCTGCTTTCCTAAATTCTTTCTCTGTTCTTTTATGCGCTTCTTTACGCCATAATTCTATAGCATCTTTCTGGGATTGTCTGGCTTTCTTTTTCCATAATGCTTCCTCTACTCTCATGATGCACTCAGTATCCCATGTTCCTGAAACAGGCCATCTATATTTCTTGTCTAGATGCTTGGTGTAGTCCACCCATAAGTCTAAGTACAGTATGGCATCTAAGCCGTGCTTGTGGTACATAAAATGACCTGGAGTGTCCCTAGGCGGGACAGGAACTGCTTCCTCGAGTATCCCTTTCCTAGTTCCTATCTGATGTAACTTCGAGAACAGAGGCATGATTACTTTTACTCGAACACAATAAACACAGTAATGAAATGCAAACAGTCATTCATACCACGACATTAAATACATTAAAACATTTCGAACAGATACTGTCTAGTACATAAAACACAAATACTGGAAATCTCGAGAAACAATACTAGAATACTTGAAATACTAGATGCACTGCCTAAACAGTACAGAACATACCGGTCCCATAAAGAGACACGTCATACCGTATTCACCTAAGTGAACACGTCTTGACCGGATCTGCGTACCCAAACCCGTCTTGACCGGGCACAAATTAATGAACCCGTCTTGATGCGTCCCCAGCAACGGTACTCAGCGGGAAGCAAAACTTGAACTTGAACTTGAAGGCCTCGGACTGGACTGGACTGGACTACGACTTCTCCTACGCATGCGCCTCGGAACAGGTGGGCCTCTGGATACCTCGGACTTTGCTCTCTCGGCTTGGGCTCTGGTCGGGACTCTCCGCATTCCTCACCGCCTCGTCTGGATGCCGGACCGCAGTCTCCGTCTCCTCCGTGGGCCTGAGGGAGATAGCTGGAAAACCCGCAGGTGCGCGCAGACGTCCGTCACAGCCACAGAAGGGGTCAGGGGCCTGCGTACATCGCCGGCACGTGGGGAAGGGGAGTGGTCCCTATTCGGGCGCCAGATTATGTGGTAAATAAAATTACCGGAACATTTTCCTATACATTAAATGATAGCTCAATCTCAATAAAAATGAAAGGCAGAGTCTGTGGTATCTGAGTCATACGGACTTTAATTCTTTAGCTCGAGCTAAGGGACATCGGGTTCCATCACCACTAAGGTTCAGGAAGGGATATTCAACATTTTATTGACAGTGCACAGCAGATATATTAAAACGGTATAATTGCATTGAATACAGTAGGCGTGACAAGTAAAAAGAAAGAGATAAGAACACATGTGCGTAGCAGGGGGCGTAAAAGAAGGCGTACACGGAGGTGTGTGAAGTGGACGTCTCAGAAAGTGTCATAGGTGGGTGGATGCATAGAGGAAATCTGCAGAGTCAGCAGGATGTGCAGATGTGCGCGCAACTAGTATGACGTGACATTGACGTGTAACTGGGGAGAACTGTAGCTTGACTTTAGCACTAGTAAAGGAGACGGAAGTCTGGGATGTCAGAACGACCTGGACCTATAACATATCTGGTATCTTGTCTTGTGTTTGGAGGATGTATTATCTGGAGTAAAAGGTCTCTCGGGCAGAGGCTATACACTACTGAATGCTAGTGGGTGCATACGTGTCTTGGTGTAATGCGCGGGGCCATGGGCCTACTATGGCAACGGGAGCAGTAAATTACTTGCATGGAGACAGGAAGGCCGGGCCCTTTGCTCTGTAGCCGGGAATATGTTTACCTATATCACTAGACTGGAATGTGTTTTCGAGGAGGCTGAACAGATAACTGAAGGCAAAATACTGTCTTGGCAGGCAGGCCAGGCTGAGCCAGGCACCGCTTCGCTTGGCAGGAAGTAAGGCAGAGGTCAGGGATGCATACCTAAACGGCAGCTTTCAGAGGCAGAAGGGGTTCGGAGACAGAAATCAGGGCCTAGCTCGACTAAGCCAGGAAAACGTACAAGTATACCATGTAAAGATGTTGGCATGGCATGTTTAAAGACTGAATTATCGATCCATTCATGGTGGATCTGGTAGAGGACATGTTAACGTTGGACGCAAATGCATTTGCGTCTTCATTTTCGGCCATGGAGGGGAAATGCATGGAGGTCATGCACATACATGGAACGTTGGGGTACACGATAGGGGACATACTAGGCCATATAAAATTCGATTTTCCTCAGGGCGAGGGGGCTCCCCACTTCTGAGCGATGTCACGTTTCGCCACCATATTCCCCAGGGTGACCCATTGGGTTTGCGCGTTGTTGTAGTCTGTGGGGCCCCACACATTCAGCAGACAACGCCGGGCCTCCGCCGGCAAATCCACACCAGTCACCTCACGCATCACCGCATGTACACGCCTCCAGTAAGAAGCTATGGCATGGCATTCCCAAATAATGTGCATGAATGTGGCCAGTTCTCCACATCCGCACCTACAAAGACCGTCCACTGAGAGTCCCATATGAATCAACCGCGGGCCGGTTACATACACTCTATGAAGAATTTTCATTTGGGCCAGGCTTAATCTAGCTGGGATTGCCACTTCCTTGGGAGAAGACATCGCACACTGCCAATCCTCATCATCCAATTCGACTCCATCACGCACCCACTGGTCCCTCACACTCAACAGAAGATCCACTCGGACATTAATCAATTTTTTGTAGACCAATGAAATGGCACTGTCCGGCATATAACCATCCAAGACCCTGTCTTCCAACGGGGACGATTCAGGGACCTTCTCACCCACTGGCAACACCGCCGTAAGGGCGTGTCGCAGCTGGGCATATCTAAAGAATTCCGTCGCCCCAGCTGAAACTCCGTTTGTAAAGCGGCGAAAGATTTTATCTCGCCCCTAGCCATCATGTCCTCCACTTTAGAAATGCCAATAAGGTCCCACCGATCAAACCCCTTAGTGTGCCACAGTTTGCCCAGTAGGTCTGAGTCATAAAGCGGAGTGGCCAGTGTAGGCCTTCCCTGCCACCCCTGCGCCCTCGTGATAACCCTCCATATATGCACGGCTGTCCTAGTGGGACCTGTCATTCCTCCATCCAGAGATCTCGAATATAGCGCTCTGTAGTAGTTCCCACCGTTGAGGAGCCACCGATCCATGGCGTACCCAGGATTATCAACCGTTCCATAGAAACCATGATTAAGGGCGGCCAACTGGGAGGCCCAGTAGTACCGTCGGATATCCGGCAGGGCGATGCCACCATCGTACCACGGGAGCGTCAATTTGGTTACAGCAATGCGTGGCCTACCTTCCCAGAGGAGGGTTCGCTGCAAACCTTCAACCTCTCTAAAATACCCAGAGGGGACTGGGTCCTGAGTGTTCTGGAGCACATACAAGAATCTGGGCAGAGACATCATCTTAAACAATGCCGCACGTCCGAGTAGGGAAAGTGGCAGCTTGCGCCACCCCTTCACGTCGCGCCGAAGGCGTGCAAGAGGGGGAAGCAAGTTATTTGCATACCGTGTCCGGGCATAGGTGGAAATATAAATGCCCAGGTATTTAAACCCCTGCCTCGCGATCTGTATGGCGCAGCCCCTGGGAAGACGCGGAGTCTCACCACAATACGTAAAGGTGAGATTTGGACCAAATAATAACCAGGCCAGAGTATCTGCCGAAAGTATGCAGTACGTCGCAAGCCACAATCATGGATTTACAGGGAGAGGTAAGGTAGAGCAAAATGTCGTCCGCGTATAAGGACACGCGGTCCTCAAAGCCAGACGACCACTTCATCCCACTAATGTCAGGGTGGGTCCGTAACCAAGCGGCAAGGGGCTCAAGCGCCAATGCAAATAGCAGAGGCGACAGGGGGCAACCCTGCCTGGTACCTCTTCGCAAGGCAAAAGATGCGGACACTCGGCCATTGACCGTGACGTTGGCCAATGGATTAGCGTATAGGAGCCTGACCCATCTAATAAATTCAGGGCCAAACCCAAACTTCGTCAGCACTGCCCACAGGTAATTCCATTCCAGGGAGTCAAAAGCCATTGTCCAAAGAAGCCAAGATGGACGGTTCCCGGAGCGTACCGACCCTTGCCATGACCGCATGGAGCCTCCTAAGGTTGAGGGCAGTGTTGCGATGAGGAATAAAGCCCGATTGGTCCAGGTGGACCAAATCGGCAATCGCACCCACCAACCGATTGGCCAATAATTTAGCCAGGATCTTAGGCTCAGCGTTCAACAAGGAGATTGGGCGATATGACCGGCAGAGGTCTCTGGGTTTCCCGTCCTTGTGGATGACCACAATGGTGGCCAATCGTTGGTCCGGGGGGAGTTCACCCATCTCTCGTGCCTCAAGGAACATGTTTCGCAAAGGCAAAGCAATGGTGTCAGCCTTATTTTTATAAAGCTCCACCGGGAGGCCATTGGGACCGGGAGCCTTGCCAGACCGTAGAGAGCGTATCGCAAGCGCGACCTCGTCCGCTGTTATACCCCTATCCATGTTGTCGCGTTCGGTGTCCGACAAACACGGGAGGTCAATCCCTTCAAGGAGTGCGGCAGAGTCTGCCTCGGTCATATCAGAAGCCGAGGTATACACGGACTCAAAATAATCGGCGAAGACCGTGACTATAGCACTGGGGTCAGTGACAGCCAGTCCGTCCCCCCCCAGCACCTCGGGAACCACCCGGGAGGCCATCTCTTTCCTGTCAAGCCACGCAATAAGCTTGCCTGCCTTGTCCCCGACATCGTAGATCCTCCCTTGCTGTTCTCCGCCCATTGCCTTAGCAGCGTCAGTAGCAGCGGCCCGGTACTCCGACTGCTTAAGTGAGAGAGCATAGAGCAGGGCAGGCGTCGGACCAGTCTCCAGTTGAGAATCAAGATCCCCAATCTCTGATTCCAGCCGCACCATTTCCTCATCTCTACGTCTGCGCGCCTCGGCTATTAAGGAGAAGGCCTCCCCTCTCAGGACAGTTTTAAAGGCCTCCCATAGGGACATGGCCGATGCTACCGAGCCCGTATTTTCGGAAAAGTAAAGCTCAATGGCCTTAGCCAGGAGGTCACGAGTCTTAGGGTTACGGAAGTACCAAGGATTGACTGGCGCTACTCTCGAGGCCACTACCATGTCGAAGTCAAAAGACACCCAGACCGGGGAATGGTCCGAGAAGCCTCTGGCCATCAAACGGGCCTCTGAGACGGCCGATGCGTGGGCAGCCAGTGCCAGAACGTAGTCAATTCTGGAGAGGCTACCGTGTGCTCCCGAGTGGAAGGAGTACTGTCGCTGAACGGGGTGAAGTAGTCTCCAGCAATCTATAAGCCCCATGGTGTCCAGGAAATCAGGAAGCCAGGACTGCGCATTTAGAAGATCTCTGGATGGATGACGGTCTAAAGTCCCAGATCCAACTGCATTAAAGTCCCCATCAACTATAAGCAAACCTTCGGGCAAGCCCAAAATGGCGCCCCCAAGATGTTGGAAAGTAGTCGTTTGCAAACCGGGGGGACGTAAACAGAAACCAAGACCAGGGTACGCCCCTCCCACCTACCCGTGACGGCAACGTAGCACCTCCCTCTCGTCAATCACGCTAGATTCCACCTCAAACGGGAGAGACATGTGCACCATGATCCCCGCCCCCCGGGACCCCGAGGAGAACCCCGAGTGTGCCATCATTTTGAAGCCTTTTCTGTTGAGTGCGTGGCACGTATTCCCAATGAGATGTGTTTCTTGCAACAGGATGACATCAGGCATGCATCTTTTAAACATTTGCAACACAACCCCTCGCTTAATGCGATCCCCCAGCCCATTAACATTCCAACTCAGTACATGTAACTTCTTACCCCCAATCGTCAATGTAGAGGCCCATGCCGCCCCGCAGGGAGGAGTCGCTACAGCATAATCAACAACAGAATAGTCACCTTGCCATGAATTAGGTAGAGAAAGGAGAAAGAAAACACACAAAAAACAGTCAACCCAACCACCCCCCACCCTGCACCCCTGCATTAGACTAATGAGCCCCCCCAACTAGCAGTGTGCCTGTCGCCCCAAAAATTACTCTACGAAATGTCCCTAGAGGAGAAAGGAGACAGCCTATCCCCCCCTGTTTCCCCCGTTCATAGAAAAAGGATAGCAGCAAGAGTACAGTATTCTGCGACTGACTGCCTGAGCAGACCCATCATCCGAAAGTGACCCAAAGGGTCCTTTTACTCCTGAAGATCGGGGCCGCCAGCCGCCCCCTCCGACTGTTCCTCTGGTGTGCCCCGGCGCTGGGGCAAAGTGTCCAGCCAGTCTCCGGCCGCATCTGGCATGTCAAAAAACAATGCACGGCCCTCATGTTCGATACGTAATTTCGCCGGGAACAGCATGGAGTACTTCATCCCCAGCTCTCGCAGTCTACGTTTCACGCCCGTGAAACTTTGCCTGCGCTTCTACACCGCTTGGGTGAAGTCCGGGAAAAAGTTAATGTCAGCATTTCGGAACTTCAGCGGCCCACCTTTCCTCGATGCCTGCAGGATAGCGTCCCTATCTCGAAAGTTGAACACCCTTGCGATGATGGGGCGCGGAGGGGCCCCCAGCTTCGGGCGGCCTCCGGGCAGTCTTTGGGCTCGCTCCACCGAGAAGAACTTGCTTAGGCCGCCGGGGGTCAGATGGTTCTAGACCAAGTCCTCAACGAAGAGATCGGTGGCATCCTCCTCGGCCCCCTCCGGGACACCAACGATGCGGACGTTCTGGCGCCTGGCCCGTCCTTCAAAATCATCGAGCCTGCGGGCAAACAGCGAATTCGCAGCTTTTAGGTCTCTGATCTACGACTGCAGGTCCGTTACGTCCGAGGTCAGGCTCGACGATTTTATGTCGAGTGACTTGACCCGGTCATTGGTCTTGCCGAGATCTGCTCTGAACAAATTGATCTTGATGGCTAGCGTGTCGACCTTGTGCGATAGCACATCATGTTGCTTATGCATCTCTGCCTTGATGCCCGCAATGGCGCCCATTACGTCCCGGAGAGTTGGATCCGAATCATCCGGCGACACATCCCGCTGCATGTCCCTAGACCGCACTGTGACTCCGGGCGATCCCTTTGGGTGGGCGTAGCGATCGGAGATGGTGGGCTGAGAAAGAGACGTTTTTCTGCTGACCCGGGGTTTCCCTTTGTCTGGATTGCCTTTGCCAGCCATGTTAGGCAAAGCCACTCAATCGGGAAGACACCCTGGTCCTCGTCGGGGCCCAACGTCGGTAAGCAATAGCAGCTGCACCCACCGCTCGGGTAGTACTGCAGCCCACAGAGTGGCACGGGTGACACCCTGAAGTGGGGCAGTCGTTCAGTCCTAGGACCACCACCTTGTAGCAGCGCCACAGTTGCCCGTGCAAGCTCGGGCACTGATGGCGTCGTCGTCCCCAATCTTCAACACAGTGTAACTCCACCTTGGGACCTCGGATCTTCAATCGGAAAACGAGTCCCGCATCAGCAGCAATACAACAACATGTTCCCACTTCCGTGGGGCAGGATGGACGACAGGATTAATTCGGAGGATCGGAGGGTCTTCGGAGCTCCGAGCTCACTCGGCCATCTTGGTTGCCCGCGAAGCTCCTCCAGTGTTAAGGGTTTTGATGTCATCCGGAGTGGAGATTTTCAAGTGCAATTGAGTATCGTCTGCGTACATGTGGTAATGTATGTTTGAATGAATCAGAAATTCAGTGAGAGGTTCCATGAATAGGTTGAAGAGCGTTGGAAAAGTGCTGAACCATGAGGCACTCCATTTGAGGCTTGGGAACTGTTAGAAAGGGAATGGTCGATTTAGATTCTTTGGGTTCTGTTGTGTAGAAATGAAGAAAACCAATTTAGGACTGGGCCTGGTAACCCCATCCTTTTTTCCAGCAGAGAAATCAAGTGATCACGTTTGACCATGCCAAACGCTGAGGAAAGATCTAGATGTATAAGCAGGCAGCTTTCATTCTGGACCAGTAATCTCAAGGTGTTGTCAACGATGTGAATCAGAGCAGTTTCAGTGCTATGTCCTGATCTGAATCCTGATTGGTGAAGGTTGAGGAGTTGAAGTCATTCGGTGTGATTACATAGTTGAGTGTGCACACACTTCTCAGTAGTTTGGCAAACGTAATTATGTGAAAAATTGGTCTGAAGTTGCTAGGATGAGTTAAGTCTGCATTAGGTGTTTTTTGGGATGGGGATAACTTGACCCATTTTGAGGCAGTCACGAATCAATCCTTGCAAGAGAGATTCATGGACGATTTTCAACCAGAATGGTAGCACGGACCATAAAAGATCCTTGAAGAGTTGTCAGGTAGAGGATCATTGAAATGATTTGAGGGTTTTAATGAAGTAATAGTATTATATAGATCAACGTCGGCTGGGAGTCCGAAGGTATTACACAGTGCTTGTTTTTTTGGAGAGCAACACAATGAATCAGAGGGAGGGGAAATCAACAGGGGTGAGAGAGAGGTAGGGGACAGGGACACACAATGTGTATTTGTTGTGATGCGTAGTAATTCTAATTCATTCTTTTTTGTCTTTTCCAGGAAGTGTGCAGAGAACTCCTCGCTATTTGGGGTTAAGTCATTGAGTGCAGATTGTTGGGCAATTGAGTGTTTGGCTTGCTGTTTGATGATTTCGAACAGTATTTTTGGCTAGGTCATGCTGTGATCTAAAGTGATTGGTCTTGACACTACGATATGTTGGTTTTCCGTGCTTCTTGTATTCCGCAGTTGCTTGAGATTTGGAACAGAAGTCAAGTTTCTCCAGTATCCCTCCTCCATCCTAAGCTTGAGTCTTTCATCATTAAGGGAGCAATTGAACCAGGGATTGGATATTTTCTGGGAATTCTTCTGAGTTGCTCTGGAGCAATTGAGTCAAAAATATTAGTCATGGAATGAATGTAGTGATTGGTGAGGTCCTCAAGATTTGTCAGGTTAGGGTGGGGAGCAGTCATTTATTACTGTTGCTAGTTAGCTCATTCAATTTGATGTATCTCAAGTCTCTTGACCATTCTTTGGCCTTACAAGATTGACCTTGCCTGAGCGCCACCCTTTCCAAGATGCTGAATGAAATTAGGTAATGATCCGCCCAGTCACAGGGTAAGATGATATCTAATTGAATGACGTTGTTTTTCGCAAAGTCTAGGGTGGATCCCTTGATGTGGGTAGGTTAATTGCAGGATTGGGTGAAGTTTAGATAAGAGAGGAAGGTCTTAAAAGTGCACAGTAAAGGATCATTTTCATCATTCCAGTGAAGGTTGAAGTGACCCAGGAAGATAAGAATCGGATTTTCGTCAGAATAGGAGGATATGGTCTCCATTATTTGTTCTACAAAGAGAAGATTATCATCAGGGGGGGTGATAGATCATGTGTAGTATATAAACTAAGGCCCATCTGACTTTAAAAGGCCTATCTAGCCTAATGATGTCATATTCTGGGGTTTCCGTTAAGATAAGGAGATCCAGGTCTTGCGACAAAATGAGGTGGGCGATATCTGCAGCATGTCTTACCGCAGAACTAAAGTTGAGAAGCATCGGTTTGATGTGGGGTTTAGTTACTAGTGCTTCAAGGGGAGAGGTAGTGACATGAAGTAAATTGACCATGTTTGAGGTTCAGAGATTGACACCAGCCTCTCTGAACGGGTTGGAGGGAGAAGTCAAGTCAAGTCAAGTCAAAAGATTTATTGTATATGATTACTTAAAATCGTTACAATATACGTTTTTTTATTTTTTTTTGATAAAGGAAAAGTGTTATACTTAAACTTCCATTAAATACTCAGTTTCATATTTACCAAAATTTAAAATCTGCATAACATTATAATACACGTAAAATGTAATCTAAAAAGGAAAGGTCCAGGATAACTTTCATCTAGATCCAGTTTGTGATAAAGATGTCCATTTTAGATGCCCAACTGGACCATTTTTCTATGCCGTCCTGCATTATGCTATTTTCGTGGTCTGTAGGTCCGCTAGCCTTAAGAGGTTCCTTACTTCTATTAGAAATTTGACACCCCGGGAAACCAAGATAATCGAGGATCCTTCCAGCCAACGTATTACTGCTTGCCTGCAAGTGCGTATATTCAATTCGTTAAAAATTGGTTTTAAAAGACCCCTCCTTGGGTCTTTGACTGCTGTACAAGCACACAGCAGGTGTGTAAATGTTTCGTTGTGGAAGCCGCATAGTCGACAGAGTGGATCTTGATGATTACTTTGCCATGACGGTTGCAGATCTTTCGAATAATGCATGCCCAAGCGGTATTTTGTGAAGCTCTTTTTTAGCTCGGTACTGAAGTGTGTTAATAAGTATGCTTGAGGCTTTATTGATATGTAAGAGTTAATTACAGTCCACCCATGTCGGCATTTTGAAGTTGTGATTTTGTCTTCCAGAAAAGACTTCTTCTTTGATGTTTTATTTACCAATCTACCAAAAGCTACCCGCTCCAACTGACTGTCCCATATTGTTTGTATTTCAAATTCTGCTATGGATTTCTGCAAGTATGCTCCCCATGAGTTCGGAGTGTGTTGGTCCATCTGGATTTTGATTTCTTTCCAGCAAGTGCTGTTTAGTGATCCTGGCTCAGATGTGCAGAATTTGTGGTATAGTTCCACGAAGCCGCTCGTGCTCCGGAATTTTCTGCTTCTGGAGGCCAAACTTCAACCGGACCTGAGCTGGAGCGGCGGACTTTGGTAAATTGAAGACAGATTTATAGACCCTTGTCTGTAGATCGTTTAGCAGCTCCGCCTCTTTACCGCACCAAACTACTAGGGCGTATGACAATGTTGGTATACATTGTGACGCCATCAGTTTTAGAAGATGTGCGTGACTCGGGCAGCCCATTTTGTTGTTCAGGAGTCTATATGCAAATATTAGCGATTGTGCTTTTGCCTTTAAGTCAATTTTGTGTTCTTTGTATGTTGTGCCTTGCCCTAGTTTTAGACCGAGGTATTTGTAGGCCGCTTGTTCTTCTATTTGAGTCCCTTTTATGTACCATTTAAACCTGTTTTGTTTTGGGTCAGTAAGGCATACAACCTTGGTTTTATCTTTATTTATTTCCAAACTATCTCTATCCAGATAGGTGACCAAGGGCCAGATGTAGGAGAGGAAATACCGGTCGGTAACGGCCGAATTTGGCCGTTACCGACCGGTATTTAGGAATCGGCATGTAGGGGCCAGTATTTTACAGAATCTGTAAATTTACCGATTCTGTAAAATACCGAATCTGTAATTTTACCGATTCGGTAATTCCACATGTAGGTGGCACTCCTGAGATTGCCACAGGCCCTTTAGAGTCGGTATTTTACCACCCAATCCTATTGGGTGGTAAAATACCGAATCCAGGTGTGCATGCACATCTGTGCATGCACACCTGTCCCATGTGACACACAGACATGCCCTTAGGGCATGTCTGTGTGCCACATGGCACACATGCCCGTATTTGGGGTGCTAGAGGGTGTCAAAGTGACACCCCCTGCACCCTTGCAGGATTCGGTATTTACCGATTCGGTAAATACCGAATCGATATTGCCCATAGATTCCTATGGGCTTCAAGGCCCATAGGAATCCATGGGCAATACCGATTCTTTATTTACCAAATCGGTAAATACCGAATGTTACCGATTCGGTAATTGAAAATTAAATTTTACCTACATCTCCCAACTTCTATTTTACCAATTCATAAATACCGAATCGGTAAAATTCGGTATTTGTGAATCGGTAAAATAGAATTACCTACATTTGGCCCCAAGTTGTTAATTGCTCTTTGTAGCCCAATAGGGCTTTGGCTCAGTACCACAATATCATCAGTGTACTGGAGGAAGGTTATTAGCTCCTTGGCTAGATGAGGTGGATGGCAGTTGGATGATTGCATATAGTTGCTGATGTCAGCCATAAATAAATAAATAAGCTCAGGGCGAGGACGCAACCTTGTTTTAGCCCTTGCTCTGTGCAGATACAGCTGGTGATGTTAAGCCCATTGCCTAGTTTCACTCTAGCCCAGGTTTCACTGTGAAAGGCTATTATTGCTTCCAGTAATTTGCTCGGCAGCCCCCATGCCCCTAACTTTTCCCGGAGGCGCTTCCTGTTTACTTTGTCGAATGCTGTTTTCAAGTCAACAAAGCATGCAAATAACCGTGTTTTCCTTTTTTTTGCCTTTTCGTTTAGGAGTGCCAGTGTTGCCAGGTTTGTCAAAGTACCCATCCCCTGTCTAAAGCCAGTTTGAAACTTTGGGAATATGTTTTTCTCATCCATCCAGTCCTGAAGGTGGAATAATAGGCATGAACCATATAATTTAGCCTCAACATCAATCAGAGATATCAGTCTGTAGTTTTCTGGCTTGTTATGGTCTCCTTGTTTGAATATCGGGTGGATTATGTTCCCTTTCCAGGATTTGGGCACGTTGTTCTCAATGTAAATCAGATTGAATAATGGCGCATGGTAGTCAGCCCAAAAGTATGGCACGTGTTTGAATAGTGCGTTGGGCAATCTGTTAGGTCCTGCTGCCCCCTCTGTTTTCAACCTTTTTATTATTCCTTTCAATTTGTTTTTATCGATCAGGAAATACTGGGATTGCTCACCCGCCTGTTATCAAGGATTGTTGGACTGCGAGCACTGCACTGTGGAAGTGCTCTTCCTTCAGCCTTTTCTCTCAACTCCTCGTGGAACCCGCTTCGCGGGTCCCGCATCGCCTGCGGATTCATCGGACTGCGCTCTTTGAACTGCGCTCTGGACAAGTTCTGAAGTGAGGCAAGAACAGCTAAGGTTTCATCTTTGGGGCGGTGGTGTGTGCAGGGCTGCGAGCGAGGGCAGGCGCAGGACTTCAAGTTTCAGGAGCGCCTGACCCTCGGCATTTTCATCAGCTGACCCGCTCTCCCTGCTGGCTCCTCCCCCGCCTCAGCGCTGCTAAAACCTGTGAGCTAGTGACTTTCGCTGGATTGCTCACCTGCCTGTTATCAAGGATTGTTGGACTGCGAGCACTGCACTGTGGAAGCGCTCTTCCTTCAGCCTTTTCTCTCAACTCCTCGCGGAACCCGCTTCGCGGGTCCCGCATCGCCTGCGGATTCATCGGACTGCGCTCTTTGAACTGCGCTCTGGACAAGTTCTGAAGTGAGGCAAGAACAGCTAAGGTTTCATCTTTGGGGCGGTGGTGTGTGCAGGGCTGCGAGCGAGGGCAGGCGCAGGACTTCAAGTCCCAGGAGCGCCTGACCCTCGGCATTTTCATCAGCTGACACGCTCTCCCTGCTGGCTCCTCCCCCGCCTCAGCGCTGCTATAAATCTCCCTCTAGGCTCCGCGACGCGGGAGCGCGCCGGGAGAAGCCCGGGACAAGGGCGGGACCGTCTGAGGCCGTCAGAGGCCGAAGTAGGCTGGGCTGGTCCCCCTCCCTTTGATGTCTGGTATTACTTAGTTTGACATTTCACTACAGGGTTGTATTGTGTCTTAGGGCTTTGGAAATTTCTAATTATTCCATCTTGTGTAAATGTTCTCATGACGGCTAAAAAACTGCGTTCTGGACGCGTTCTAGTAGGGAGATCTGGGTCTAAAACGAAATCTAACCCTTTACGCAATAAAATTACGTCCTCAATGCAATTGAAAGGCCAGTGTCAGCTTTTCAATTTATGGGATAAAGGGAAAGATAAGTCGGTTGAGATGCAGCCCCCAAGCGAAGTTCTAGAGTATAATGTTTCTGAGCCAGCTAATATGGTTATTAACGTTTCCTTTAGTTTGAGCTTGGTTCCCAGTCAATCTCTGTTTATACCTGCTAGCCCCGAAATAGTAAGGGGTTCGCCTTTGATATCAACCGACTCACAACTGAAATTGAATCCACTTCTTGAGTCCTCGGGATGTAATGTTCAGAAACCCGACATTACTGTCCCCCCTCAAGCGTCTCTCATGGAAGCTCCCAAAGTTATAGTGAATACTAGCCCTTTGTCAGTTTTGCCGGCTAATTCGGCCATCCCAGAGAGTGATTTTACATTACCAGATATTGATTTAACAGCTCATAAAGATCTGATGAGATCCTTACAGGGGAAATCTAGGGGTATCCCAAATACAAATGAAGTTATAACCATTTCAAGTGCAGGTCCTCTGAGTAGTACCCCTTCTAATAAATTAGATTTTTCCCTTGCTCAACTAAATTTTACCTCTTGTTCTGGCCCTAATTTGAACAATTTAGCTGAGGGTTCTCCAAGTATTAATGGGAGGTTAATTTCCAATTCATTATCTTCTTTGGAATCTATACTATCTTCTATTCTGAGCCTACTTGAAAAATTTGTTGGAGGCTCTGAGTGTATTTTTGACACGGTAACTCAAATTTTAAGAGTACTTTTGCAAAATAAGAGTGGACCAGTGTCTGATTGCCTCCCAATGCCCGCTACTCCGTTGGAGATCCCTAATAAGAGTTCTCCGAGTGTTCAAGTAGTATTGGACTCAGCTCAAACGCCTCTCCACACGGAAGGCCTAAAAGCAAAGAATCCAGTAGCTCTACCAGCTGACCTTAAGATTTTCAAGGCGGCTTCGGCTGGTGCTAATTGTATAGTTTCTCTTAATGATGAGATAGATGTAGTATCTACGTCCCCGGCCAACCAAAATTTTGAAACTCCCTCTCTCTTCCCTATATTTTCATTACAGTCAAAAAAAGAGGAGGAGATCACTACAGCAAATTCTGGAAATGTTGAAAAATCGATTCCCCTAAAACACAAAAAGATCAGAATAAAGAAGAGAAAACCCATTCGAAGATTTTCTAAAAAAAGACAGAGAAAACTTCTATTTGATAAAAGTTTGGAACCAATTCTAGAAGATCCCCCCCAGGCTGAGCAGTCCTCTGCCTCTCAGGAAGATATGATTGCTTCCCCTAAGGTGGAACTAACATCTACAGGATTAGGTCCTATAAGTTCCACTAACCCCTTCCTCCCTAATGTTTCTTTACCCCCTGTTAATCCTTTCCTTTCCTCTCTCAATCCTTCGGCAAGGCCTTTCCAAGATGCACCCTCAATTGCAGTTATTCCTCCTAAAGAAAAAATAAATGTAGATACTTTGTTTCTTGATTTTTCTCCCTTTTTTGAGACTGATTTAATTCTAAATAGATCTGCCTTACTTATCTGTTTTAAAGAGATTGAAAGCTTAAAATTAATTCAAACGTCTGATTTGGACGTAGTATTTCTTCTTAACTCTTTGGTAGGGAGGTCAACAAGGGTGAAATTTCAATCTAAAGTGGTGCTAAATCTTATTCTACAGTGGGCTGAGGAATTACAAATCAGAGGGATAGATGTTACTCCATACTTCGGGGAAAAACGAAATCAAAGCGCTCTTTCCAATTTGTCATCTCCCTCTAATACTGGTTTGATGCTGTCTGATTGGTCTAGTTCTAGATCGGAGGACTTAAAAATATGTGTGTCTAGAAATGAAAGGCAAGTTTCGTACAAAAATCCCCCTCCTCTTAAACAAACCTTGAAGGATGATCAGTCTAAATGGAGTTGGTTACCAGGAGTTTTATCGAGTAAATCTGCTTCCTACCCCAAACCGCACTCAAATTTTTAACAGAGAGCTGAAGCTCATTTCTTGGAATACTGCAGGTTTTAAAGATCACAAGGAGAAACTATGTTTCTTGCGTTCCCTAGAGGTGGATATAATCTGTTTACAAGAAACGTGGGTGGAAGGTAGATTATCTCTAGAAAAAGATTACTTTGTTTTGGAAAATAGCGCAACCTCCTCCAGAAGAGGCCATGCAAAGGGAGGAATAGCATGTTTGTTAACAAATAGAATAAAATGGAATTATTCGCATTATCTTGATCCAGGGAAATTGTTCCAGGCAATAACCTTAAAAGATGTATTCACGGATTGCCCTAATAGATCGCTTGTTGTGATAAACATCTATATTCCCCCAAACTGTTGTTTTAATGATGGTTTAAAAACACTTTTCTCCTTTCTAACTAAAACTATGGATACTACCCCGTCTCCTCATGTATTAATGTTTGGGGATTTGAATTGCAATATATCCAATTGTGGGCTTGATTTGTTTAGAAACAATCTTAGGGAAGAGACTCTGAATATACCACAGGCCCAGTTCCCTCCTAAAGTTAAAACTAACAAAAGAGGTAAACTGGTCCTAGAAGGCCTACATAGAGTTGACTGTTTAATAGTAAATGGGAGGCTCCCCTCTGACACCCCGGCAGCTTATACGCATAAATCAAATAAGGGAAAATCTATTATTGACTATATTATTGTAGATTATGCTTTCTTTTCCCTGTTGAAAGATATGAAAGTCATTGAGTCTAACCTTAGTGACCATAATGTGTTGATGCTTACAGTTTCCCTCAGTCCTCCAATAGTGGATTCTTGGAGTATGGATACGGATCTGGTGAATTTTGACTCCAACTCTGGGAAATGTTTCTGGAATTTTCGTTCCTTTGAAAGTTTGGTGTCCCTCTTGAATTCAACTGTCAAGAGTTTACCTCTCTGGGAGGGGAGAGAACTGTTGGGATTTGCCGACTTTTTAGAATTGGTAACTTCTATAGCTAAAAAGAAACCCTGCGTGAAAAAACCTTTAGCAGTCCCCCATCCCCTTCGGGCTATAAATATAGAAATAAATAAAGTAATAAGGGGGTGTTAGACCTGTCTGCTTCTGGGAAGACTCTAACCACCATGATTTATTTTTGTCCCCCTTAGCCTCCCAGAGTTTCTATTTTTATTTTTACATGTGTCCATCAGGAGTTTTTAATGCTGTCAGGGGGCTAGGTGTTCCTTGGCGATGACGCCATTTTTCCCTCATCACTTGTGAGGCCTAGTCACCCCCTTGAAACCTTAGGGATCTCCAGAGACCTAAAATGGTGTCCACCAACTGCCATAACGGACACTACTGGAGGACAGGTCCATAGGGTAACATTAGGGAACTTTCTGGAATCAACTAGAGACTTCTGCAGGTCTCAGGCCACCCTATATAAGGCCAGTGACCAGCAGCCATTTTGTGCTGACCCCAGAGTAGAGGAGTGAGGCAGTGGTGAGAGGAGGTGGACACACTGAGAGCAGCTAGTTTGTCACTGAGGCTGACAGTTACTTCAGAAGATTGTTCCCCCTTCAGCCTTTGACCGATCCCTCTCCCAAAGACAACAACTACTGACGCAGAAATCGAGCTACTTGAGGAAGCAGTCCCTCCTATCTTGGAGCTACATGAAAAATCCTCTCAGGATATCCTTATCTGAAGATATTCCTGGCTGCCCTATCCGGCGCTGTGCTTACCGGTGTTGTGGAGCAGCTGAAGTGTAGGCGAGTGTCTGTGACACCCTGGCGACCTGAGGAGCAAGGGCGCCGTGTGTGGACATCCTTCCTGTGAGGCCAAAGTGAGAAGTGTCTGGAGGGAAGCAGCGGCGCTGCTCCGATCGGCATCGGGACCCCGGGGGCACCGGCCGCGTCAAGTGAGGAGGTAGGCGCTTCCGCGCATGTCCAGCGTGTAAACGCTTCTGTGGAGGCAGGAGGGGCCTAGGTTCGAGCAGGCCCGGAGGAGACAGAGCAGTGTCTGCGTGGCGAACGACGTCCTCCCTGGGAGCCAGCGCGCAGAAGCGGAAGGAGAGTGAGCGCGATCGCGCATGCCCAGCTGAGCAGTGCCGACTGAGGAGAGCCGATCGCGTCGGAGCACCGGTAGCCGTTTCCCCTTCCGGAGGAGGCAGAAGCGCCACAGCGGACGTCACAGCAAGGAGCCTGGGGGCCAGGGAAGCCTTCCTCGACCTTCCTCGACCGCCGATTGCTGCCAGGTTTCAGCGCGAGTGGGGAGAGCCCTCGCATCACACCCAGAAGCCTACAAGTAAGCTGGGTAGTGTGGGGACGGGAGGCAGCAGCACCAGGGAAAGGAGACAAGACAGTGGGGCTACAACTGAGACTTAGACTGAACTGCACCAGGAAGCCTAAGTGAAGAAAACGGGCTTGTGTTCAGCCTAATAATAACTACAGTGTCCCAAAAGTAACTGGAGCAAAGAGGAGGAAGCGGTGTAGGGAATTACAGGGTTCCTGGGGGAGAAACCCTTGTAGTTTCTTGGTAAATTGGAGGAATAGATCTCCTTTTAGCAAATTGAGCCTTTAAATTAGAGTGAGAGGAACCTGGCTAATATTATTGTGTCTCCCCTTTTAGTCACATTGCGGGTTGGTTATGCAGTGAAGAACTACATCCAGGTCATTCTGTGAGTTGAGCAGTGCTTTAGAGCTGTGGGGTAATGTACCTGCTAATGAGTCTTTAAATATATATTGCACTGTCAGGCTGCATTTTCCTTTCTGTAAAGTTCTAGTGAAGTGTATTGTGTCCTGAATAACTCTAAACCTTAAATGTACCTTTGATTCTTAAATTCTGAACAGGAAAAATATTGAAGTGTGATTTGTATTTCATGTAAAAGGTGTAATTTGATTGTCTTTCATCCCTGACTAAAAAGCATAACAGAAAAACATATTATTTTTATAAAAGGTAACGGTATTTTTCCAAACAGAGGTGTTGTGTCTTTATTTTAGTGGTTCATCACTGTGTTACTGTGGGTAAGGCTTGTAAGTACTTAGCCAGCGCCTTGAGTTAGCTGTAGACCACTACTGTGCCAAGCTACCATATGTAGGCTTGGGTAATCTAGGTCCAACATAATTGGTGTTTCAGCGGTGGGATAGCGGATTTGTACTTACACTTACTTATTAGTAACGCAGTGCCAACCACGAGACCCCACCTGGAGTTTTCTCCCTGCGGCCCTCCTAATTTACATTTTTGGTTTTTCTAAATTGACTTCTGGCGGTGGGTGGAGGTTGACCTCAGGTCACTCTGTGGAATTCTCCTGTGTAGCATTTTATACTTCAAATAGAAATGGAGATAAATGTGGAAGAGCTAGACAATTATACTGTGCCCCAATTGAAGGAATGGTGTCAGCAGCAGGGGGTGTTTTTCAAGAAAGGCGCCAGAAAAGTTGAGCTGCTGACCAGTATTCGGGCATGGGTAGAGGCTCATTCCGGGGAGGAGGTAGATCCTGAAGAGAGTGACAAGGACACTGTCCTGGAGACCGCAACACTGTACCAGGCGGGAGGGGAGAACCTTGTAACAGGTCCTAGAACACCTTCTAGAGTGGGCAGTAGTGTGTCAGAGAGGGGCCTGACCGACGCCGAGTTAGAAGACAGGAGGGAGGAGAGGAGGATGAGAATAGAACTAGCCAGGATGGACATGGTGAGGGAGGAAAAGAGGTTGGAGCATGAGCGGACCATCAAAGAGATGGATTTGCAAGCCCTGAATTTACGTACCCCCAAACCAGAGAATGGTGGCAGCGATAACCAAACCAACACCAGAGAACCTAGACCGTACCTACCAAAAGACATTATGGCTTGTTATGTACCCAGTGACGACATTGCTAAATGGCTAGCCGCCTACGAGGTCTCGCTGAGGGCCCATGGGATTCTGGAAGTCCACTGGGGAGGTGGGTTATACAAATACATGCCCCCCACTGGCAGGGATACTTTGTTGGCCCTTGACCAGAGTGAACAGACCTACTATCCGGCTATGAAATCAGCGCTGCTCAAGAAGTTTGGGTTGACCCCTGAGAAATATAGACAAAAGTTCCGGGGCAGCTACAAGCTGGGCACACAAAACTGGGTAGATTTCTTGGACTACTCCAGGAAGGCCCTGGAGGGTTGGGTAAGAGGCAGCGAAGTAGGAGACTATGAGGGACTATATGACCTCATACTCAAGGAACACCTACTCGAGAAGTGTCTTCCCGAGCTAAGACAGCATCTGGTGGACAGCAAGCTGACCAGCCCCAGGAAGCTTGCTGAGGAGGCGGACATCTGGGTTAGTACCCGGGTGTCGACTAAGGGGACTGGAGGGAATTCCCAGAAACAAGGACAGGGCGCCCCCCAGAAGAAAGAGGGAGGGGAAACTAAGAGGGAGTTCTCAAAAGGGCCACAAAATACTTCGCAAGGAAGGGGCAGAGGATTCATCCCCAAGAGTAACCCCCCTCGCAACCCTACCCCTGGCCAAAGCCAGCAGCCAAGGGTTGTTCATTGTTTTGAGTGTGGTGGTGTGGGACACTATAAAGGAGATGTGAGATGCCCAAAAAGACCACCCCCTCCCACTGGAGGAAAAACCCCGGGAATCACTAGTGTAGTGCTCGGGGAGGAGATGCCTTTGGTTAATGGAGGGGAGCGGGCGGGTGTCACCTTAGTGTCCCTGGGAGATAAGGAGATGGTTCCCAAGACCCAGCTGCCCTCTAATACTACTAAGTATGAGCAGTGGGTCACCATCAATGGCCGTAGAGGGGAGGCTCTGAGAGACACAGGAGCCAGCATGACTATGGTAAGGAGTCAGCTGGTGTCTCCAGAGCAGGTCATCCCAGATGTACTCCATCCCGCCGTAATGGCTGACGGCAGATTGGGCCACTACCCTGTGGCTGAGGTTCCCTTTGAGTGGGGATGGGTTGCAGGTCCACTTCGAGTTGCCGTAAGCCCTGCCGTGCCTGTTGACTGCCTGTTAGGGAATGATATGGAGCACAATGCTTGGAGGAGGGTGGAGTACCAGACTCACTCTGCGATGCTGGGACCCCCTGACTGGACTTGTGTCAGCACAAGGTCAGCGACTGCCCGAAGGGGAAGTTTGCTTACGCTGGAGCCTGGAACAATGGCCCAGCCGGCTGCCAGAGAGGAGAAGGACAAGAGGCCGGAGGACCCTGCCTCGACATCTCCACCTCGTGAGACAGCTGGACCACCTGCGGAGGTGGATCTGGAGTCCACAGGGGAGAGTGTTGCTTCCCTGGAGAACCTACCCATCCCTACTGAATGGCATGTGGAGGGAGGTCCTTCCCGGGAAGAATTCTGTGAAGCTCAGAAAGAGTGTCCTACTCTCGAGGGGCTGCGGCAACAGGCCAACGCCCAGGCAGCGGGAAACATTGAAGGGAGCTACCGGATATACTGGGAGGATGGACTCCTCTACAGTGAGCCCAAGGCACCTGGCCATGGTTCAGCCAGAGCCTTGGTGGTCCCTCAATGCTTTAGAGCCTTTCTACTGGAACTGGCTCATGAGATACCATTGGCAGGGCATCTAGGACAGGACAAGACCTTTGCCCGGCTTGTCCCCCACTTCTACTGGCCTCGAATGAAAGTGGCGTCTGATACATATTGTCGGACGTGTGTGTCCTGCCAAGCTAGTGGGAAAACAGGAGTGAAGCTTAAAGCTCCCCTGGAACCACTACCTGTCGTTAGCACCCCCTTGGAGAGGGTGGGCATCGACATTGTAGGGCCATTGGATCCACCAACGTCAGCTGGTCACCGGTTCATACTGGTTTTGGTGGATCATGCCACACGGTACCCAGAGGCCATACCTCTGAGGACCATCACTGCACCTGTGGTGGCAAGGGCCCTGATGGGGATCTTTACCCGAGTGGGTTTCCCCAAGGAGGTTGTGTCCGACAGGGGGACTAACTTCCTTTCAGCGTACATGCGGGCTATGTGGAAGGAGTGCGGAGTTACCTATCGGTTTACCACTCCTTATCACCCACAAACCAATGGTCTTGTGGAAAGGTTTAACAAAACCTTGAAAGGTATGATACGGAGTCTACCTGAGAGCCTGCGGAGGAAATGGGACATCCTCCTACCCTTTCTCTTGTTTTCTTACAGGGAAGTGCCACAAAAGGGAGTGGGCTTCAGCCCCTTCGAACTTTTGTACGGGCACCCTGTACGGGGACCTCTCAGCCTGGTGAAAGACGGATGGGAACGGACTCCCAGAAAGCTTCCCCAGGACGTGGTGAGCTACATGCTGGCCTTCCGGAGCCAAATGGCTAAGTTGTGGAAGCAAGCTTCAGACAACTTGGAGGCCAGCCAAGCAGTGATGAAAGAGTGGTATGACCACAACGCTCACCCAGTGGAACTGGAGCCTGGACAGAAGGTGTGGGTGATGGAACCTGGAGAGCTAAATGCCCTACAGGACCGTTGGACAGGCCCCTTTGAGGTGTTGGAGAAGAAGGGGAAGTCCACCTACTTGGTGGATCTTAAGGCCCCGAGGCAGCCCCACAGGGTGCTGCATGCCAATCGCCTCAAGCCACATCATGAGAGGCCCGCGGTTGTCTTGATGATGGTAACCGATGGAGCAGAGGAAGAAGAAAGCGAACCTCTCCCTGATCTTCTCTCGTCCCAAGAAAAGGATGGGTCGGTGGAGGGAGTAATTCTCTCGCCATCCCTAACTCCGGAACAGCAGAGTGATTGCCGCCAGATCCTGGAGCAATTTTCTTCTCTGTTCTCCCTTGTCCCGGGTAGGACCCACCTGTGTACCCATGACGTGGACACAGGAGACAGCCCACCTGTGAAGTCTAAAATCTACCGGCTGTCGGACAAGGTGAAGGCTAGCATCAAGAGTGAAGTCGCCAAGATGCTGGAGCTGGGAGTGATTGAACCTTCTGGAAGCCCTTGGTCTAGCCCGGTGGTTTTGGTACCAAAGGCTGCCCCACCAGGCACCACACCGGAATTGAGGTTCTGTGTGGACTACCGAGGCTTGAACTCAGTGACCAAAACTGATGCACATCCTATCCCACGGGCGGATGAGCTTATTGACCGGCTGGGAGCTGCTCAATACTTAAGTACCTTTGACCTAACTTCAGGGTACTGGCAGATTTCCCTTACCGAGGAGGCGAAGGAAAGGTCAGCCTTCTCTACACCTGAGGGACACTACCAATTTCGTGTGATGCCCTTTGGGCTCAAGAATGCCCCTGCCACTTTTCAGCGGCTGGTGAACAGGGTCCTTTCTGGAATGGAAGCTTTTTCTGCTGCATACCTGGACGACATTGCTGTCTTCAGTAGCAGCTGGGAGGACCATTTGCAGCATCTGCAAGCTGTTCTTCATGCCCTGCAACAGGCTGGATTGACAATCAAGGCCAGCAAGTGTCAGATCGGACAGGGGTCGGTGGTGTACCTAGGTCACTTGGTGGGCAGAGGGACGGTGCAGCCCCTCCAGGCAAAGATTGAGGCTATCATCGCCTGGGAGCCCCCCAACACTCAAACAGAGGTCCGAGCCTTCCTGGGCCTCACTGGATACTACCGTCGCTTCGTGAAGGGGTATGGCACTATCGTGGCCCCCCTCACTGAGCTTACTTCCAAGAAGCAACCCCGACGGGTAGTCTGGACGGAGGCTTGCCAGCGAGCCTTCATGACCTTGAAACAAGCATTGTGTTCCGCTCCCATTCTCAAGGCCCCTGATTTTACTAGAGAATTCATTGTCCAAACAGATGCGTCAGAACATGGCATTGGGGCAGTGTTATCGCAGCTAAATGATGAGGGCTTGGATCAACCTGTGGTCTTCCTGTCCAGGAGACTACTCCCCAGGGAAAGGAGGTGGAGTACAATTGAGAGAGAAGCCTTTGCGGTGGTCTGGGCTCTGAAGAAGCTGCGACCATACCTGTTTGGTTCGAACTTCCTAGTTCAGACTGACCATCGCCCCCTTCGTTGGCTGATGCAAATGAAGGGGGAGAATCCCAAGTTGCTCAGGTGGTCCATCTCCCTACAGGGAATGGACTTTAGGGTGGAACACCGACCTGGGGCAGACCATGC
Organism: Lissotriton vulgaris; assembly: GCF_964263255.1. Classification (NCBI taxonomy): domain Eukaryota; kingdom Metazoa; phylum Chordata; class Amphibia; order Caudata; family Salamandridae; genus Lissotriton; species Lissotriton vulgaris. Next base: position 938,492,912 of record NC_141699.1, read on the forward strand.
CAATGCAGACGGTCTATCCAGGTATTTCCGCCTTAGTGATGAGGACTCCCAAGGGGTTGGGTAGTTCTCCCCACTTTCAGCTGGGGGGGACGCGTGTGAGACCTGTCTGCTTCTGGGAAGACTCTAACCACCATGATTTATTTTTGTCCCCCTTAGCCTCCCAGAGTTTCTATTTTTATTTTTACATATGTCCATCAGGAGTTTTTAATGCTGTCAGGGGGCTAGGTGTTCCTTGGCGATGACGCCATTTTTCCCTCATCACTTGTGAGGCCTAGTCACCCCCTTGAAACCTTAGGGATCTCCAGAGACCTAAAATGGTGTCCACCAACTGCCATAACGGACACTACTGGAGGACAGGTCCATAGGGTAACATTAGGGAACTTTCTGGAATCAACTAGAGACTTCTGCAGGTCTCAGGCCACCCTATATAAGGCCAGTGACCAGCAGCCATTTTGTGCTGACCCCAGAGTAGAGGAGTGAGGCAGTGGTGAGAGGAGGTGGACACACTGAGAGCAGCTAGTTTGTCACTGAGGCTGACAGTTACTTCAGAAGATTGTTCCCCCTTCAGCCTTTGACCGATCCCTCTCCCAAAGACAACAACTACTGACACAGAAATCGAGCTACTTGAGGAAGCAGTCCCTCCTATCTTGGAGCTACATGAAAAATCCTCTCAGGATATCCTTATCTGAAGATATTCCTGGCTGCCCTATCCGGCGCTGTGCTTACCGGTGTTGTGGAGCAGCTGAAGTGTAGGCGAGTGTCTGTGACACCCTGGCGACCTGAGGAGCAAGGGCGCCGTGTGTGGACATCCTTCCTGTGAGGCCAAAGTGAGAAGTGTCTGGAGGGAAGCAGCGGCGCTGCTCCGATCGGCATCGGGACCCCGGGGGCACCGGCCGCGTCAAGTGAGGAGGTAGGCGCTTCCGCGCATGTCCAGCGTGTAAACGCTTCTGTGGAGGCAGGAGGGGCCTAGGTTCGAGCAGGCCCGGAGGAGACAGAGCAGTGTCTGCGTGGCGAACGACGTCCTCCCTGGGAGCCAGCGCGCAGAAGCGGAAGGAGAGTGAGCGCGATCGCGCATGCCCAGCTGAGCAGTGCCGACTGAGGAGAGCCGATCGCGTCGGAGCACCGGTAGCCGTTTCCCCGTCCGGAGGAGGCAGAAGCGCCACAGCGGACGTCACAGCAAGGAGCCTGGGGGCCAGGGAAGCCTTCCTCGACCTTCCTCGACCGCCGATTGCTGCCAGGTTTCAGCGCGAGTGGGGAGAGCCCTCGCATCACACCCAGAAGCCTACAAGTAAGCTGGGTAGTGTGGGGACGGGAGGCAGCAGCACCAGGGAAAGGAGACAAGACAGTGGGGCTACAACTGAGACTTAGACTGAACTGCACCAGGAAGCCTAAGTGAAGAAAACGGGCTTGTGTTCAGCCTAATAATAACTACAGTGTCCCAAAAGTAACTGGAGCAAAGAGGAGGAAGCGGTGTAGGGAATTACAGGGTTCCTGGGGGAGAAACCCTTGTAGTTTCTTGGTAAATTGGAGGAATAGATCTCCTTTTAGCAAATTGAGCCTTTAAATTAGAGTGAGAGGAACCTGGCTAATATTATTGTGTCTCCCCTTTTAGTCACATTGCGGGTTGGTTATGCAGTGAAGAACTACATCCAGGTCATTCTGTGAGTTGAGCAGTGCTTTAGAGCTGTGGGGTAATGTACCTGCTAATGAGTCTTTAAATATATATTGCACTGTCAGGCTGCATTTTCCTTTCTGTAAAGTTCTAGTGAAGTGTATTGTGTCCTGAATAACTCTAAACCTTAAATGTACCTTTGATTCTTAAATTCTGAACAGGAAAAATATTGAAGTGTGATTTGTATTTCATGTAAAAGGTGTAATTTGATTGTCTTTCATCCCTGACTAAAAAGCATAACAGAAAAACATATTATTTTTATAAAAGGTAACGGTATTTTTCCAAACAGAGGTGTTGTGTCTTTATTTTAGTGGTTCATCACTGTGTTACTGTGGGTAAGGCTTGTAAGTACTTAGCCAGCGCCTTGAGTTAGCTGTAGACCACTACTGTGCCAAGCTACCATATGTAGGCTTGGGTAATCTAGGTCCAACATAATTGGTGTTTCAGCGGTGGGATAGCGGATTTGTACTTACACTTACTTATTAGTAACGCAGTGCCAACCACGAGACCCCACCTGGAGTTTTCTCCCTGCGGCCCTCCTAATTTACATTTTTGGTTTTTCTAAATTGACTTCTGGCGGTGGGTGGAGGTTGACCTCAGGTCACTCTGTGGAATTCTCCTGTGTAGCATTTTATACTTCAAATAGAAATGGAGATAAATGTGGAAGAGCTAGACAATTATACTGTGCCCCAATTGAAGGAATGGTGTCAGCAGCAGGGGGTGTTTTTCAAGAAAGGCGCCAGAAAAGTTGAGCTGCTGACCAGTATTCGGGCATGGGTAGAGGCTCATTCCGGGGAGGAGGTAGATCCTGAAGAGAGTGACAAGGACACTGTCCTGGAGACCGCAACACTGTACCAGGCGGGAGGGGAGAACCTTGTAACAGGTCCTAGAACACCTTCTAGAGTGGGCAGTAGTGTGTCAGAGAGGGGCCTGACCGACGCCGAGTTAGAAGACAGGAGGGAGGAGAGGAGGATGAGAATAGAACTAGCCAGGATGGACATGGTGAGGGAGGAAAAGAGGTTGGAGCATGAGCGGACCATCAAAGAGATGGATTTGCAAGCCCTGAATTTACGTACCCCCAAACCAGAGAATGGTGGCAGCGATAACCAAACCAACACCAGAGAACCTAGACCGTACCTACCAAAAGACATTATGGCTTGTTATGTACCCAGTGACGACATTGCTAAATGGCTAGCCGCCTACGAGGTCTCGCTGAGGGCCCATGGGATTCTGGAAGTCCACTGGGGAGGTGGGTTATACAAATACATGCCCCCCACTGGCAGGGATACTTTGTTGGCCCTTGACCAGAGTGAACAGACCTACTATCCGGCTATGAAATCAGCGCTGCTCAAGAAGTTTGGGTTGACCCCTGAGAAATATAGACAAAAGTTCCGGGGCAGCTACAAGCTGGGCACACAAAACTGGGTAGATTTCTTGGACTACTCCAGGAAGGCCCTGGAGGGTTGGGTAAGAGGCAGCGAAGTAGGAGACTATGAGGGACTATATGACCTCATACTCAAGGAACACCTACTCGAGAAGTGTCTTCCCGAGCTAAGACAGCATCTGGTGGACAGCAAGCTGACCAGCCCCAGGAAGCTTGCTGAGGAGGCGGACATCTGGGTTAGTACCCGGGTGTCGACTAAGGGGACTGGAGGGAATTCCCAGAAACAAGGACAGGGCGCCCCCCAGAAGAAAGAGGGAGGGGAAACTAAGAGGGAGTTCTCAAAAGGGCCACAAAATACTTCGCAAGGAAGGGGCAGAGGATTCATCCCCAAGAGTAACCCCCCTCGCAACCCTACCCCTGGCCAAAGCCAGCAGCCAAGGGTTGTTCATTGTTTTGAGTGTGGTGGTGTGGGACACTATAAAGGAGATGTGAGATGCCCAAAAAGACCACCCCCTCCCACTGGAGGAAAAACCCCGGGAATCACTAGTGTAGTTCTCGGGGAGGAGATGCCTTTGGTTAATGGAGGGGAGCGGGCGGGTGTCACCTTAGTGTCCCTGGGAGATAAGGAGATGGTTCCCAAGACCCAGCTGCCCTCTAATACTACTAAGTATGAGCAGTGGGTCACCATCAATGGCCGTAGAGGGGAGGCTCTGAGAGACACAGGAGCCAGCATGACTATGGTAAGGAGTCAGCTGGTGTCTCCAGAGCAGGTCATCCCAGATGTACTCCATCCCGCCGTAATGGCTGACGGCAGATTGGGCCACTACCCTGTGGCTGAGGTTCCCTTTGAGTGGGGATGGGTTGCAGGTCCACTTCGAGTTGCCGTAAGCCCTGCCGTGCCTGTTGACTGCCTGTTAGGGAATGATATGGAGCACAATGCTTGGAGGAGGGTGGAGTACCAGACTCACTCTGCGATGCTGGGACCCCCTGACTGGACTTGTGTCAGCACAAGGTCAGCGACTGCCCGAAGGGGAAGTTTGCTTACGCTGGAGCCTGGAACAATGGCCCAGCCGGCTGCCAGAGAGGAGAAGGACAAGAGGCCGGAGGACCCTGCCTCGACATCTCCACCTCGTGAGACAGCTGGACCACCTGCGGAGGTGGATCTGGAGTCCACAGGGGAGAGTGTTGCTTCCCTGGAGAACCTACCCATCCCTACTGAATGGCATGTGGAGGGAGGTCCTTCCCGGGAAGAATTCTGTGAAGCTCAGAAAGAGTGTCCTACTCTTGAGGGGCTGCGGCAACAGGCCAACGCCCAGGCAGCGGGAAACATTGAAGGGAGCTACCGGATATACTGGGAGGATGGACTCCTCTACAGTGAGCCCAAGGCACCTGGCCATGGTTCAGCCAGAGCCTTGGTGGTCCCTCAATGCTTTAGAGCCTTTCTACTGGAACTGGCTCATGAGATACCATTGGCAGGGCATCTAGGACAGGACAAGACCTTTGCCTGGCTTGTCCCCCACTTCTACTGGCCTCGAATGAAAGTGGCGTCTGATACATATTGTCGGACGTGTGTGTCCTGCCAAGCTAGTGGGAAAACAGGAGTGAAGCTTAAAGCTCCCCTGGAACCACTACCTGTCATTAGCACCCCCTTGGAGAGGGTGGGCATCGACATTGTAGGGCCATTGGATCCACCAACGTCAGCTGGTCACCGGTTCATACTGGTTTTGGTGGATCATGCCACACGGTACCCAGAGGCCATACCTCTGAGGACCATCACTGCACCTGTGGTGGCAAGGGCCCTGATGGGGATCTTTACCCGAGTGGGTTTCCCCAAGGAGGTTGTGTCCGACAGGGGGACTAACTTCCTTTCAGCGTACATGCGGGCTATGTGGAAGGAGTGCGGAGTTACCTATCGGTTTACCACTCCTTATCACCCACAAACCAATGGTCTTGTGGAAAGGTTTAACAAAACCTTGAAAGGTATGATACGGAGTCTACCTGAGAGCCTGCGGAGGAAATGGGACATCCTCCTACCCTTTCTCTTGTTTTCTTACAGGGAAGTGCCACAAAAGGGAGTGGGCTTCAGCCCCTTCGAACTTTTGTACGGGCACCCTGTACGGGGACCTCTCAGCCTGGTGAAAGACGGATGGGAACGGACTCCCAGAAAGCTTCCCCAGGACGTGGTGAGCTACATGCTGGCCTTCCGGAGCCAAATGGCTAAGTTGTGGAAGCAAGCTTCAGACAACTTGGAGGCCAGCCAAGCAGTGATGAAAGAGTGGTATGACCACAACGCTCACCCAGTGGAACTGGAGCCTGGACAGAAGGTGTGGGTGATGGAACCTGGAGAGCTAAATGCCCTACAGGACCGTTGGACAGGCCCCTTTGAGGTGTTGGAGAAGAAGGGGAAGTCCACCTACTTGGTGGATCTTAAGGCCCCGAGGCAGCCCCACAGGGTGCTGCATGCCAATCGCCTCAAGCCACATCATGAGAGGCCCGCGGTTGTCTTGATGATGGTAACCGATGGAGCAGAGGAAGAAGAAAGCGAACCTCTCCCTGATCTTCTCTCGTCCCAAGAAAAGGATGGGTCGGTGGAGGGAGTAATTCTCTCGCCATCCCTAACTCCGGAACAGCAGAGTGATTGCCGCCAGATCCTGGAGCAATTTTCTTCTCTGTTCTCCCTTGTCCCGGGTAGGACCCACCTGTGTACCCATGACGTGGACACAGGAGACAGCCCACCTGTGAAGTCTAAAATCTACCGGCTGTCGGACAAGGTGAAGGCTAGCATCAAGAGTGAAGTCGCCAAGATGCTGGAGCTGGGAGTGATTGAACCTTCTGGAAGCCCTTGGTCTAGCCCGGTGGTTTTGGTACCAAAGGCTGCCCCACCAGGCACCACACCGGAATTGAGGTTCTGTGTGGACTACCGAGGCTTGAACTCAGTGACCAAAACTGATGCACATCCTATCCCACGGGCGGATGAGCTTACTGACCGGCTGGGAGCTGCTCAATACTTAAGTACCTTTGACCTAACTTCAGGGTACTGGCAGATTTCCCTTACCGAGGAGGCGAAGGAAAGGTCAGCCTTCTCTACACCTGAGGGACACTACCAATTTCGTGTGATGCCCTTTGGGCTCAAGAATGCCCCTGCCACTTTTCAGCGGCTGGTGAACAGGGTCCTTTCTGGAATGGAAGCTTTTTCTGCTGCATACCTGGACGACATTGCTGTCTTCAGTAGCAGCTGGGAGGACCATTTGCAGCATCTGCAAGCTGTTCTTCATGCCCTGCAACAGGCTGGATTGACAATCAAGGCCAGCAAGTGTCAGATCGGACAGGGGTCGGTGGTGTACCTAGGTCACTTGGTGGGCAGAGGGACGGTGCAGCCCCTCCAGGCAAAGATTGAGGCTATCATCGCCTGGGAGCCCCCCAACACTCAAACAGAGGTCCGAGCCTTCCTGGGCCTCACTGGATACTACCGTCGCTTCGTGAAGGGGTATGGCACTATCGTGGCCCCCCTCACTGAGCTTACTTCCAAGAAGCAACGCCGACGGGTAGTCTGGACGGAGGCTTGCCAGCGAGCCTTCATGACCTTGAAACAAGCATTGTGTTCCGCTCCCATTCTCAAGGCCCCTGATTTTACTAGAGAATTCATTGTCCAAACAGATGCGTCAGAACATGGCATTGGGGCAGTGTTATCGCAGCTAAATGATGAGGGCTTGGATCAACCTGTGGTCTTCCTGTCCAGGAGACTACTCCCCAGGGAAAGGAGGTGGAGTACAATTGAGAGAGAAGCCTTTGCGGTGGTCTGGGCTCTGAAGAAGCTGCGACCATACCTGTTTGGTTCGCACTTCCTAGTTCAGACTGACCATCGCCCCCTTCGTTGGCTGATGCAAATGAAGGGGGAGAATCCCAAGTTGCTCAGGTGGTCCATCTCCCTACAGGGAATGGACTTTAGGGTGGAACACCGACCTGGGGCAGACCATGCCAATGCAGACGGTCTATCCAGGTATTTCCGCCTTAGTGATGAGGACTCCCAAGGGGTTGGGTAGTTCTCCCCACTTTCAGCTGGGGGGGACGCGTGTGAGACCTGTCTGCTTCTGGGAAGACTCTAACCACCATGATTTATTTTTGTCCCCCTTAGCCTCCCAGAGATTCTATTTTTATTTTTACATATGTCCATCAGGAGTTTTTAATGCTGTCAGGGGGCTAGGTGTTCCTTGGCGATGACGCCATTTTTCCCTCATCACTTGTGAGGCCTAGTCACCCCCTTGAAACCTTAGGGATCTCCAGAGACCTAAAATGGTGTCCACCAACTGCCATAACGGACACTACTGGAGGACAGGTCCATAGGGTAACATTAGGGAACTTTCTGGAATCAACTAGAGACTTCTGCAGGTCTCAGGCCACCCTATATAAGGCCAGTGACCAGCAGCCATTTTGTGCTGACCCCAGAGTAGAGGAGTGAGGCAGTGGTGAGAGGAGGTGGACACACTGAGAGCAGCTAGTTTGTCACTGAGGCTGACAGTTACTTCAGAAGATTGTTCCCCCTTCAGCCTTTGACCGATCCCTCTCCCAAAGACAACAACTACTGACACAGAAATCGAGCTACTTGAGGAAGCAGTCCCTCCTATCTTGGAGCTACATGAAAAATCCTCTCAGGATATCCTTATCTGAAGATATTCCTGGCTGCCCTATCCGGCGCTGTGCTTACCGGTGTTGTGGAGCAGCTGAAGTGTAGGCGAGTGTCTGTGACACCCTGGCAACCTGAGGAGCAAGGGCGCCGTGTGTGGACATCCTTCCTGTGAGGCCAAAGTGAGAAGTGTCTGGAGGGAAGCAGCGGCGCTGCTCCGATCGGCATCGGGACCCCGGGGGCACCGGCCGCGTCAAGTGAGGAGGTAGGCGCTTCCGCGCATGTCCAGCGTGTAAACGCTTCTGTGGAGGCAGGAGGGGCCTAGGTTCGAGCAGGCCCGGAGGAGACAGAGCAGTGTCTGCGTGGCGAACGACGTCCTCCCTGGGAGCCAGCGCGCAGAAGCGGAAGGAGAGTGAGCGCGATCGCGCATGCCCAGCTGAGCAGTGCCGACTGAGGAGAGCCGATCGCGTCGGAGCACCGGTAGCCGTTTCCCCGTCCGGAGGAGGCAGAAGCGCCACAGCGGACGTCACAGCAAGGAGCCTGGGGGCCAGGGAAGCCTTCCTCGACCTTCCTCGACCGCCGATTGCTGCCAGGTTTCAGCGCGAGTGGGGAGAGCCCTCGCATCACACCCAGAAGCCTACAAGTAAGCTGGGTAGTGTGGGGACGGGAGGCAGCAGCACCAGGGAAAGGAGACAAGACAGTGGGGCTACAACTGAGACTTAGACTGAACTGCACCAGGAAGCCTAAGTGAAGAAAACGGGCTTGTGTTCAGCCTAATAATAACTACAGTGTCCCAAAAGTAACTGGAGCAAAGAGGAGGAAGCGGTGTAGGGAATTACAGGGTTCCTGGGGGAGAAACCCTTGTAGTTTCTTGGTAAATTGGAGGAATAGATCTCCTTTTAGCAAATTGAGCCTTTAAATTAGAGTGAGAGGAACCTGGCTAATATTATTGTGTCTCCCCTTTTAGTCACATTGCGGGTTGGTTATGCAGTGAAGAACTACATCCAGGTCATTCTGTGAGTTGAGCAGTGCTTTAGAGCTGTGGGGTAATGTACCTGCTAATGAGTCTTTAAATATATATTGCACTGTCAGGCTGCATTTTCCTTTCTGTAAAGTTCTAGTGAAGTGTATTGTGTCCTGAATAACTCTAAACCTTAAATGTACCTTTGATTCTTAAATTCTGAACAGGAAAAATATTGAAGTGTGATTTGTATTTCATGTAAAAGGTGTAATTTGATTGTCTTTCATCCCTGACTAAAAAGCATAACAGAAAAACATATTATTTTTATAAAAGGTAACGGTATTTTTCCAAACAGAGGTGTTGTGTCTTTATTTTAGTGGTTCATCACTGTGTTACTGTGGGTAAGGCTTGTAAGTACTTAGCCAGCGCCTTGAGTTAGCTGTAGACCACTACTGTGCCAAGCTACCATATGTAGGCTTGGGTAATCTAGGTCCAACAGGGGGCAATATCTATCATTTACCCAAGAAGCCAACCATAAGTTGACAATTTTAAAAAGAAGGAGATCTAGGCTTAAGGCTCGTTTAAAACGCAATAAGGAAGACTCACTTTGGATACAATTGAGGGAAGCTTCTTATAACGGCCAAGCCAAGACTTTCTGGTCTTTAATTGGCAAGGGTTGTGGTACTAGAGCCAGTCCTACACCTATTGCCATTGAGGAACAGATTTGGGTCCAATATATTGAGAATTTGTACAGTAACAATAATTCACAGTTATATAATGTGGAATCTTATTTTGTCTCACGTGTATTTGATTGTCCATCTGAAAAGGAAATTGAATTTGCTATTAAGAACATGCGATCCTCTGGTGCGATGGGACCAGACGAAGTTCCCATCTCTGTATTAAAACAACAGAGTGAACTTTGGAGCAAAATCCTTTTTCCAGTGTTTAAATTTTGCTTTTTTAGCGGAATAGTCCCCCCCTCCTGGAAAGGGAGTATCATTGTTCCTTTATATAAAAAAGGGGCAAGAGATCTTCCCCAAAATTACCGTCAAATTGCTTTGCAAAATGTATTCTCACCTTAATGAACAAATGGGTAACTGAGTTTAAAATCCTGCCTCTTGAACAAACGGGTTTCAGGCAAAATCACGGAACTTTAGATAACTTGACGGCACTGCAAGTTATCACGGAAAAATATGTGAAAGTTCGTGGCGGGCAGGTATATGGCGCTTTTATTGACTTCTCCACCGCATTTGATAAAGTGGATAGAATATTGCTGTGGAGAAAGTTATTTGATTTAGGGATGCCCCCTTTTCTCATTAAGTTAATCTGCGCCCTCTACTCAGATACCTGGTGCAGAGTCCTGCTGGGAGGTGAACGTGGTTTATCTAAAATAATTCCCACATCTAATGGGTTAAAGCAAGGTTGCCTTTTGGCCCCTTTGCTTTTTTCCCTTTATACAGTTGATTTACCTCTTGCACTCTCAGCTTGCGCTGGTATTGCCCCGTCCTTGGGGGGAGTTCCGATTGCATGCCTTATGTATGCAGATGACATTTTGATTCTGGATCTTACCCCGAAGGGCTTGAATAATCGCTTGCAAGCGCTTTCTGAATACGCTGAAAACCATTATCTGTTGATAAACACTGCAAAAAGTAAAGTGATGTGTTTTTCTGGTAGGAAGAAACCTAAATTTCCTAACTTTCCTTGGGTAGTGGGGGGTCAAAAATTGGAAATCGTGAAGTCCTATACCTTCCTTGGTAAAATTGTCACAAGTAATCTAAGTGACAAAGCGCATATAGACAATAACTCCCGGAAGGCTATTTCACAGGGAAAGAGTCTAGTATCCTTGTATAAAGCCACAGGTAGAAGGCATTTCTCTATTCTACTGGATGTATTCAGAGCGAAAGTTCCTGCCTCCCTGTTATACGGAATAGAGTTAATTGACCAAAAAAAGTGGAGTTTTTTAAACTCCTCGGAAGGAAAAATTTTGCGTAGTTTATTATCTGCTAGCACAGCAAATTCTACTGCTTCCCTGAGACAGGAACTTGGCTTACGCAGCAGCTGGGTTCAAGGTTTGGCCAGTATCATACGTTGGGTAGTAGGTATAGCAAAAAGTGAGTCTAATACCTTAAGACATCTCATAAAAAATGAATTGCTGGGAAACTTCAATGACCATTCCTTGATTGTAAAAAATTTCAGATTTGCCGTGGCCCTATTGAAACTGGATAAAGAGACTTTATTTTCTTTATCCTCCTATCAATTAAAAACCATCTTGAAGTCCTCCACATGGGAACTGGGGTTTAGAAAGGATAGAGATTTCCGGTTGTTGAAAAAAGGCTGTACACCTGTTATTGAGTCCTGTATTTTGAGGAAAGCTCAACCTTATATGTACTGGAACATATCTCATTGCGTTAGACGCTTAGTGTACTTAATAAGACAAGACCTGCTTCCGTTGAAATCTCTTTATGCCAGATGGTATGGCCACTCAGCACTCTGTGATTTTTGTCAGATGTATGACCAGGACTTGGATCATGTCATTTTTGTTTGTCCTGCCCTGATGCCTTTTAGGCGAAGATGGTTAAGACCAATTTGCCTACAACTCAACATTTTATCAGCTTCTTCATTTCAGGCGGCCCTGATTAATCCACCAAATGAAATGTTTTGTTTTAAACTGTACAGTTTCTTCAAATGTTTTTTGGACCTGTATTAAGATGGTAATTTTTTATTTGTTCCTAGTGCATAATTGACATTTTACGTGTTAATTGCTTTTGTATGTATATTTTGTCTTTTATGTGGACCTCATAAAGAGTTCCTTTATCATAATAAATAAAACTTGAAAAAAAAAAAACTTGGTCATTGTTAGTTTCTGCTTGACCGGTATGTTCTTCTACTTCCGGTTTTGGGTCCTTTAAGGGTTTTGTCATTGCATGCTTATCATTCCTCTTGCTGCTATACTTATTGTGTACGTGCTCCATCCAGGTTTTTGCATCAATCCCAGCTTCTTGTTGTAATTTTGTACCCCTCGTCATGTTATTTATGATTCCCCAGAATTCTCTGCTGTTTGGCAAGGTACTTGCCCATAGTAACTGCATCCAGATTTTTTCTTTATATTCAGATTTAGCTTCCTTCAACATTTTCTTGTAATTCTTCTGTAGCTCCTTTAATTTATTCTTGTCTTCTTTCTTGCCCATTTTAACCACCATGGCTTGGATTTGTGCCTCTTTTGCCATCTTTCTCTTTTCGTCTCGTAAGGAGAGGTTGAACCATGGATTCTTTCTGCTGTCTGTTCTTTTTATGTTTCTATTAGTGGCCGGAAAACTTCGGGTAAGGAAGAGGCATAGATCTTCCCAAATTGTTATGCGGTATTCTTCTATCTGCGGCCCTATTTGAGTCAAGTGTTCTTTGAGGGAGTCCATTATGTTCGCCACATTTCTTCCTTGCCATTTTAGTTTCCTCAACTTTTCTGGGTGTTGTCCTAGCGTGTTTATTTTTTGTTCCCCGGCTAGCTTTATCTTTAGCTTTTTAATTTGCAGGTGATGGTCACTTTATATGCGCGTTAGGATTTAAAATGAATCTATTCTTGGGACTAGATTAGAGCTGGTGAAATCTATTGCCAATCGTCTTTTTCAGTTGGAGTACGCTATGGCTGATGGTCTATCCCCTGTGGTATTGCCATTCAGGATTGCTATGCTGTACTTTTCTAACCCTTGCGTTATGATTTGATGTCCCCAGTTCTCCTGCCTCTTTATTTTATTTTGTTTTAGCAGGTTACTATTAAAGTCTCCTGAGATGAACAAAGGGCAGGATTTGTGCGTCTTTTGCAATGTTTTAATCAGATATATTTATGTTGAAAATGTTTCCCTCTGATTTTTCTTTTCGGGCTGAACGTATATGTTAACCAAAATTAGTTGCCAGTCCCTTTTTTTCAGGATTCGTTTTCCAGTAACTTTTGTAAGTTGGAGCCAGTTTGCCCCGGCATCTAGCTCTTCTGTTTGCCAACTATGTTTTTGTGATATGTATGTTGATAAGCCCCCCCCTTGGATGACCAATTCTTGCGAATTTTACTGCTAGGATGTGATGTTCAATGTAACCAGATATAGCTGTGTTATTCATTATCCACGTTTCTTGAAGGAGTATTATGTCTTGTTGTTCGAGGAATTCATGACCCATGTTTTTAAATCCGTGGACGTTCCAAGAACAGATTTTTATCATGTTCTGACCCTGATCCTTCAACTTACAGCCCTGCTCCCTAGTCTGAACAATCTGCCCCACCTTTCGTCGATCGTTGGCGAGTTTAATTGTTCATTAGGTACGTGTATTACTTAGTGCTTTTGGCACCCAAGACCAGTCTGTGCCTATGCTGTGGAGTGATTTAACTGTCTCCCAGATTCGTTGCTCTCATTTGAATTTATTAGACCGGGTGGCGTGGTGGATAGTGCTCCATGCAAGCATGTTTTTTGATTTTTCGCATGTGTGTCTTCCGATTTTTTAATCTTCTGGTTAGCTAAGAGGGGGTAAGGATACCTTGGGTGTTTGTACGGCCGTAGTATGATTCCCCAGGATTCAAAGGTAGTTCTTGTGGTGTATATCCTCTCAACTAGATCCTTTGATGACCAGGTTGTCAAGGTCTCTTCAATGTCTGGGTTTTCCGGGGAAATCTTGAATTCTATGGCTAAAAGGTCTTGCGACGGTATTCCATTTAATTCAGGAATTTCTTTGAACAACCTTAAAATGTTCTCTCTGTTTAGTGTGTCTTGCCTTCCATTTGTGCAATATTCTGGTACAAATGTCAACTTGGAAGTATTCTCCCTCTGGTTATTTTCAGGGCAGCTGACACTTCCCGATCCATCCTCTATTCCTGTCTGTATGTTTTTAACGTTTGCAGTTTCATTGTGGATCTGTCTTTCTTGGCTTCTTTGTTCTTTGCTGAATTGTTTTTTTTATAAACAATTTATTAAAGCAACTGAGGCAATCCACATTTGTATGAACCAATCACATATCAAGTACAAAATGACATCATGTACCATACAGAATATTGCAAGGAAAACAGTGGTGTACTCAGTAGGATTGCGTATTTGACCACAGATAATGAGACATGGTGTGTATTTTCTAATAAGGCAACAGAAATTTACCAAGAACATAATGGATAGCACAACAAAGGAAAGCAAGATAAAAGAAACAAAAATCATATCTATAAGATTGCAAGACCAATATAGCACATCAGCTCGCGATGCGTCAACCCCCCCATCAAACAGCACCCTAAACCCAGACACAGCATGCCACACCCAATACCACTCAATCCGGTCCCGTGCAGCATAGAGCAGCCCACACACCTGGGGGGTAACAATCAGGGCCGGAGGACCGACCCAGCACAATACAGTCTCCATGCATATCAGGCATGACAACCCAGGGACCACGAAGGGCAACATGTCACCAGACTATTAGAACTGAACCTCGTGCATTGGAGGGCACATGGGAGTCACTTTGGCGTCTATACTTGTCCGGGGTACAGCGAAGGGTTTCCCAGTGCACTAGCCCACCCCTGTTGGCGTGCTAAGGTGAAGTGACTGAGATGGTGCTTCCTGGGTCAGTCTCGCAATGTAGTCGCGGTATGGACCCCAGATGGTATGGACCCCAGATGTCCCTTGGGCGGGAAGAAGTTGGGAGCTGTTCCGAATATTCCACACAATTCACATTGCAGTATGCCACACTCCGAAGCCAAGAGGCGATCGTCGGGGCGTGTCTTGAACACCAGAGCAGAGCAACCTCCCTCTTGGCCAGTAGGAAGCAAATGGACGCCAATTTACGAAGTTTGCGGGGGAAATTTGTCACATAGCCTAGGAGTGCGATTTCCGGTGTGACAGTTAACGGCAAACCCAATATGTCACCCAAAATCTTGTGTACCTCTACCCAGTAAGTGTGGAGTCTCGGGCAAGTCCAGGAGAGGTGTGCGAAGTCCGCCTGCGGGGCATTACACTTGGGGCATACATGGGGTCTATTGGCATCTATCCTGTGAGCAAGCGCTGGTGTGTGATACATCCTTCGCAGGATTTTAAAGTGTATGAGTTTGTGTCTACTGTTCATGGAGACTTCCCTGGTCATAGCACAACATGCTTCCCACTGGTCGTCTGAAATCTACATGCCCAGATCATGTTCCCATGCAGCGCGCACCACCCCGTCTGACGATGGGAGAGAGGACAAGCACAACTTATAGAGTTTGGACAGCACGTGAGCCCCTGAGTCGTTTTGCATAATGAATGTAAGCGCGGGATTGTCATCAGGCGGAAGGGGGAATGTGGGAAATGCACCCTGTAACATCGTCCGCAGTCTCTTCTGTCATAGAGAAAGCGTGGCCGACGGGGAACAAGTCACCGATCGTGCGGAGCTGGAATTTGGATAGCGTGCGACGAACCATAGATTCGCCCGTTATGGGGAGCCAGTGTGGGTTAGGTAAAGGAAGGGCAGGGGAGTACATTGTGTCTATGTGGAGTAGGCGCCTGATCTTGTCCCAAGCCCAGGCCGTCATGGTGAGTGGGTGTATATCGTGCGGGTCTCGAGGGAGACCCTTGGGGAGGAACTGCATTAAGTGACACCGGGAGCGCCGCATCAGCCTCCGGTTTTAAATGTGGAATTCTGGCATCTGGATGGTGCCAAGTGTGGGCGTATGAACATTGGGCTACCAGGTAGTAGAGGTAAAAGTCCGGGACCCCAAAGCCACCCCTTTCGTATGGCAGTGTCAGTGTGCGCCAGGCTACGTGGGGGTGTCTACCCCCCCACACCAACCGCAGCAGGGCAGAGCGAAGCTGTGTGAAAAAGGCCTTGGTTAGAGGGATTGGAATGTTATTGAAAAGGTACAATATACGGGGGAGAATTACCATTTTAACAATGGCGATCCGGCCAGCCATAGACAGAGGGAGTCGAAGCCATCTGTCCGTGTTATCTTCCAAGAAATCCAAGGCTTGTCCATAGTTCAGGCGAATGATGGACACTGTGTCAAGATGCATGTGGATCCCAAGGTATTTGATAGAGTCCTCGTACCACTCCAATGGGAGAGAGCACGGCCATCGTGTGGTGGCAGGGGTGAGCGGAAATAGCTGTGATTTGTGCCAATTAACCTTAAGGCCGGAGTACTCACCAAATCGGGCAATTTCCGACAGTAGTGGCTGCAGGTTGGCCTCCGGAGTGCGGACATATAAGACCATATCGTCTGCATAAAGCGAGACCAATAGAGGGCCAGTGCGGAATTGGAGCCCCCTGTGGAGGTGTTTCTCCTGGAGGTGCCGAACCAGAGGGTCCATCGCCAAAATGAAAAGGAGATGAGATAAGGGGCATCCTTGTCGGGTGCCTCTGGAGAGGGTGAACCTATCCGTGATGGTGCCATTGAGGCGAATGCGAGGCGTGGGTGCAGTGTACAGCAATTCCACTGTCGCTACAAACATTGCGGGCATGCCCATCCGCCGCATCACTTCCAGGAAAAAAGGCCACTCTAAAGTGTCGAATGCCTTTTCGGCATCTAAAAATACCGCTGCCGCCGGAGTGGAGGGTTCGATCCTATGGAGGACCGAGAAAGGTGTACGAAGATTCAAGGAGGTTGATCTCTGGGGGATGAAGCCAGACTGTGCCGGCGAAACAATGGAATCCACCAGCAGTGCTAGCCGCATCGCCAGGACCTTGGCCAAAATCTTGTAATCAAGATTAAGGAGCGACAGCGGACGGTAGGAGCTGCAGACCGTGGGGTCGCGTCCCGGCTTGGGCAGCAAAACGATGACCGCTTCCCAGAGCGTGGGGGGAAGAACACCAGACTCCAGAGCCTCCGCATATACTTCAACAAGCCTAGGAACGAGCTCTCTTTGTATTCCTGGTAAAAATCGGCCGTGAAACCATCCAGACCTGGCGCCGCGGACCCCCTCAAGAGTCAATTGCCTCAGCGATCAATTCCGGTGTGATGGGATGAGCCAGAAATTCTTGCATATACTTCTCCAAGTAAACCATGGCAATTTCATTAATGTACGACCCGGGGTCGCGGCAATCATCCGGAAGGGCAGATGTGTAAAGATGGCGGTAGTAGGTTAAAAAGGTATTGCAAATATCGGGGGTAGAAAAGTGGTGCATGTGCGTCTGTAATGTCAGTGATGTATGTGGCCTGCCGTGGCGGGCGTAGCAGTTGAGCCAGTAGTCTGCCAGGCCGATCTACATCACCATAGCGGCGCGCCGTATGATGTTTGTCCTTGAACCGCATCTCCCTGTCCGCGGTGTCCCTGAACTCCAGTAGCAACTCGAGACGTCGAGCCTCGCGTTTCGGCGAAGGGTCCGCGAGGACCTCACTTTCAGCCGTTAACAGCTCAGCCTCAAGGCGGCTCAGAGTAGCACGAATCTCTTGCAGCGCTCCCACATGTTTGGTGATGCAAACCCCCCTTATTGTGGCCTTAAACCCCTCCCACAACGTGGCCCAAGTGGTCACAGAGCCAGTGTTGATGTCAAAATAGTCCTCAATGGAAGTACGGACCTCCTCAGTAAAGACCGGGTCTGCTAGGGCTCTCCTTGGGAAACGCCATTGTCGTTCATAGCCGCCCAGCCTAGGGATCGATAGTGTCAACACCACAGGGGAGTGGTCAGAAAGAGTGCGCGGAAGCGTGCGTAGATCAGTCATCCAACCGCTAAGCCCGGTGAAAGTAGCCAGTAGTCAAGTCTGGTGCTCGTGTTGTGATAGCTGGAGTGGTGAGTAAAAGCTGGGGTATCAGCGTGCCGTCTAGCCTCTACGTCTAGTAATGAAAAGTGTGAACAAATAGCCGCAACGGCCGCAACGGCCGCAACGGCCGCAACGGCCGCAACGGCCGCACGGGCAAGTGCTTTGCGTTCTGGGGAGGGAGACTTGCTAGCCCTGCACGGGTCCATCAATAGATTGAAATCGCCCCCCATCGCCAGCAGCTCAATGTTTTAGCGGAGCAGTGATAGGTATAGGTCGTGAAAACAGGTCGGGGAGTCAGTATTGGGACCATAGACCCACACAAAGGCTATCCTGTAACCATACAGCACACCAGAGAGTATCGCATACCTGACATCGACATCCACCTTACTCTCAGCGAACACAAAAGGTATCCTCTTATGTATCAAAATCGCAACCCCCCGGGCATACCTACTGTAGTTAGCAAACACTCTATGGGTACCCCAACCCTTCGCCAAGGAAGCCGTGTCAGCCTGCATCAGGTGTGTCTCCTGCAGGAAGAGGACATCTGTTTATGCTTGCGAGTGGTGTTCAAGCCACGAACATTCCATGTCATCAATGTTAGCCTGGAAGGCCCAGACTGCAGACCTAATCCGGCCATAATGTCAGATCAAGGAACGTAAGCAATGGGTGGTCATCCAGCAAGCCGATACCACAAGTCTTGCAATCAAACAAAAAAAAGAAAAAGAGCCACAGAAAAAGCGCACACCCCATCCCCCACCCACCACCCAGCCTCCCAGCACCCCAGGAGAGGCAGATCCCAGACAATCTCTGAACAGCAGTGCAGAATACCAACAGCCGATTACACATACAAATAGAACATGTCTGCAAACTTAAAAATAACGAACCCCAGGAAGAACGAAATAAACAGGCATACGCCATACGGGGAAGCAACGCTACCCCCGGGCGGACAATCCAGCTGCGCGACATACAAGATATTGGTATGTATAGCAGTCCAGCAGAGTCGGACCGTCACACAACATAGATAAGGAGCCGTGCCCCAGGCATCATCGGATGATCAGCCTAGTCCAGTTGCAGCGAACAAGTCGGCACTGGCCTGCGAGTCAGATTGAGGTGGAGAGTTAGGCCTGGAGCCGGCAGCCGAGCCCGGACCCTTTTTATAGGCATGGCAGAAGTCTTGGGCTTCGGCCGGGGATTCAAAGATGCGGAATCGGCCATTCACATCCACTTTCAGCCGCGCCGGGTAGAGCATACTGTATTTCAGGCCAAGATTTCGAAGAGCCGCTTTGACGCTAGTAAATTTCCGCCGTGCCTCTTGTACTATAAGAGTATAATCCGGAAAGAAGGACAATTGCTTCCCTGCCACTGCACTTCTCCCATCTCACGTGCAGCTCGGAGTGTGGCGTCACGGTCACGAAAGTTCATAATCCTGGCAATAATTGGACGAGGCAATTGCCCCATGCGCGGTTTAGGCCCCAATGACCTGTGGGCCCTCTCCACCACAAAGCCGGCCGTGAAGGTGTCTTTACCGAACAGTTCAATGAGGAGACGTTCTACAAAAGTGTCGAACCGGCCTGTGGCAGTTGTCTCCGCAACACCAAGAATGCGAATGTCATTTCTCCGGCTCCGCGCTTCCAAGTCCTCATTCTTGATGGCAACGTCTTTAAGGATTCTCTCAACGCGTACCAGTCGCTTCAGCGCCTTAGAGGATCCTTCCTCCACATCTGATATTCTGGACTCAGCTAAGTCGAGGCGACAGTCGTGGGCCTGCACCGTGGAGTCAATATCAGACAGCTTCTTCTCCAAGCTGTCGAAGCGCGTGTCAAACGCCTTGAAGCCAGCACGCATTTCACCCATCATGGCGGCCATCATGGATGCAGCATCGCCACCATCCGGTATCCCAGAAGCGCCAGAGGCCGCACCAGGCGGGGGGTCAGTGATGAGGAGAGATGTTTTATCGAAGCTGAGCTTCCTCTGAGAAGGATCCCTTTTTCCCATCTTCGAGGTCATGGGAAGCAGTCGCAGAAACAGCGCCAATAGCTAGCAACAGTAGGCAAATGACCAGGCGTGAGACCCACCTCCAAAGCCACCAAAGCGTGTGCAGACTTGGCGGGGTACTAAAACTGCAAGCAGGACACAGGCCCCATGAGCAATGTCCGGTAGATAGCGGTCGGGCACATCCAGTACAGTGATCCCAAGGCGGGCCCTTCACGTGTATGGGCCCTCGCCCCTGCAGACGTGATTGGCCGGGGAGCAACCCTTTCGAGGAGTCAGGGCTGTATGGAAGCGGATAGGACAGACTCCGTGTCCGATATAGCACGGCGGGGCCGCTGTATGGCACCTGAGACTGCCGCCGGGACCTCCCGCAGCCGCGCACCCCACCCCCACCGGCACCCGCCAGGCCCCACAGCCACCACCCGCAATCCTGCACAGGCCCGCAATCCAGGTCCCGGTCCCGGCGCTCACCCGGGCCTAAGGCCTCTGCCCCGCGCCGGGAACCAGGAAGCCCAGAAAAACGGGTGCCGCGCAGGGAGGGCGCTGCCCACGCGAGCCCGGCAGAGGAGACAGCAGGAAGAAGGGACGCACAACCGCTAAGGCCGAGCAGCACTCACCCGGCGCTCCAGCGCAGAAGGGAAGATGGCTCCGAGGTCCGGAGGCCTCAGGTCCCCTCCGACGTGTGCTTAGTGTCCGGTTGCTCCCGCGGCATGGAAACCTCGCCCAGGTGTTCCGGAGGTCATCAGGGGACGGCTCCACGCTGCTGGTGGGGAAATCAGATGCGGGTCATATCTTTTTCGCCGTCGCTGGGAGCCCGCCCGAAGGAGCTTCACGGCAGTGCGGCCATTTCGTCCGCCGCCGTGGCCACGCCCCCCTTCTTTGCTGAATTGTTCCTGCAGAGTTTCGGGCTTTTTCACTTCGTTTGGCCCTTGCTCCTGTTTTCCAGCTTCTATATGTATTACTGGCCCATTTGGCTTATTGTCATTATCGTTGGAGGGCAATTTACATGATCTTCCTTTTCTGTTTATTGTGATTTTGATTGGATTTAGGCTACTGTGTTCTTTGTTTTCTGTTAACTCATTCGCCTTAAAGCCTGATGTTATTTCCCTTCTTCCCGATTGTTCTCGTTTTTTTGCACCCTTTTCCCTCCAAGCTGTTTGCCTTCCATTTTCTGTGCTGTTACCTCTCTTATCTTCGGTTGTAAACCTGGACAGGGATTGCGATTTAATTTCTTCCCCTTCTCTCCTCTCAGTGTTTGGTATTTGTTTTGAGTGTATTGTTTTGTCCTTATTTCCCCTGTTATCGGCTTGTGTACCATTTTCTAAACCCACTTCTTCATTTAATCTAGTTCTTGTTAGGTCCTGCCACGTTTTTTCCACCCCTTCTACTTTTTCAGTGTATTGGATCTGGTCTAGTTGCCTTTTTGAGCTTCCGTAGGTTGTTACGGGTGCTACAGTCGGCCAATAGTTAGATGTTAATTGCCGCATCTGCTTTGTATTCTCTTTGGGGGTTTCGGCCACAATTCTTGGTGCATTTTGCTTTGTGTTACATCTGTTTTGATCCATTGTGTGCTTTGGTTGGTCTGTCCCTGATGCGGGATCTTCCGTTATACTAACTCTCAATGCCTTATCTTCTTTCCTCTGTCTATTTTGATTTGTAAAAATGGGGAAATTTTTATCTATCGTTGTAATTGATTGAAGGTTATGTTTTGCCATGCCCTTTCTAGCAGGTTTTTGTTGTCTTTTTGTAAGTTTTGTGATTTTTGAGGAGTACGTGGAGCTCTCTGTAACTTTGATTTGCTGGCCCCTTGTTTCAGTTTCCCGTGATTCCACTTGTTTTGTTTCTCCTTTGTCAGTAACTTGTATCCCCTTCAGCGTGTACTTTCCTTTGAACTCGTCTTTCCCCTCGGCATCCCTTAGAGTTGCTCCTTTTTGTTTATGGTTTGTTGTTAATTGCACTGCACCTAAGATGTTGCTTAGTATTTCTGGCAGTTTTGCTAATTTGTCTATTATTTTACCACAACCACAATTGAGCAGCTGGTTGCGATTGTTTGGCAGGAGTTCTGTACGCTTTACCAGGGAAGTGATTGAGTCCAGCTTGGTGTTAATGCCTGCGATGTGACCAGCTATTAGATTTATAAGGTCAATCTGGACTTCCATTTTGTCTGAATGAAAGTTTAAGACCCTGATTGCTTGTTCCAGTGTGCTTAATAGAGCATTACTCCATGGAACCATGTGCTGTTCATCGAGGGAATTACCAGTCTCCTTGGACGTATGATCACTCCTGCTTGCAGATGAAATTGTTATTGGCATTGAAGAGTTTAATTGATTTATATTCGTCAAGGAGCTTCCTTCCTCCTGTGTTTTCATCAGCTTGTCAATCCTGCTGACCGATGCAATTGTAATTGGTGATGACAAGTTTAGTTGCTTTTTTTCCAATGACATATTTCCTTCTTCCTGTGCACTTATTTGTAGTTCTTTTCTTTGGATCTGATGTGCTGGGGAAGATACAAGCATTCCTGCTTTTCCTGATGCACCCTTCTCTTTACAATGTGATACAATGTTTCCTTCGATCGCTTCGGTCAGGGATTCCTGAATTTGGGGTTAGTTTCTAGTATTTGCAACATGTTTACGTCGTTTGATATTGAAAATGAGCTTGCCCATGTGTCATCCGGTTGCCTTTCTGATCTTCTAGTTTATTTATTGTTTCCTCCCGGTACTCTTTGCTGTGCTCCTTTGCGCTTCTGTGATTGGTTTCTGTGTATCTGAGGTAGTATTTTGTGTGTTATGGGTGCTTGGCTGTCGCTCTATGGAAGAGGTCCTTATTTTTCTGGGTGTAAGTACGAGCTTTTGCTGCTGCTCGACTGTTCCTGAATTAACGTGACCTTTGTTTGCTCTTTTTGCTTGTGCTATGGGACATAGCAGGAATGCTGTCTCTATAATTGGTGCATAAATGGCGGCCATTGGGTCCTTTAGAAAGAAAAATATCTGGATGCCGTTTTTTTTATTTTTACCCGGACTAAGGGGTCTTGTTTCCGGCGTTGGTGCCGAGACTAACCTCTCTCTGTGTCTGTGGGCCTCACTTTTTGTGCTTGTTTCTGGTCCTTGCACTGTGATGTTTTTTGTCTTACTTTTATTGATTTTGTTTTTGTTTTTACCTATGTTCGCCTGCTGAATGGTCCTAGATCTCATGTTTCTTTATTGCGCAGTCGTGTTATTGGCTTGTTTCCCCTTAAGGGCTCTGCTGAAGTCCTTTCTTTTGGTCCTTTGTTTGGTTGCGATAGGTAATGGAGTTTCGTGTTGGGGTTAACTGTGATTGCTGGACCAATTTTTGCCGGTCTGTCGCGCCACTGGTGACCCTATTCAGTTGCAATTGGTGGTGAAAATTAGTATTGATGTAGCGCTGCAATAGTTGGATCACTATTCGCGGATCTACTGTGCCAGGCAGTATAGCTTTGGTGCTGGCGGCCTACTGTGTATGGTTGCGCAGGATCTTTAGCTGCTCCCACTGCTTCCGCCTCTGCGTTCTGTCTCGTTAAACCCCTGGCCCCTGTCCCAAAGCCCCTAGCAATTGCCCAATTTCCCCTCCTCACCTCACCTCTCCTCTGGTGAGGCAGGGGGAGGGACTTTTCAGGGGGGGCGTCCGTTATTTGTGCAGGATTTCCGCTTGGCTCCACTTTGTTCTGCCCCCCCGCACAGATTGCGCAGAGCACGGGGCACAGAAGCAGAGTGCAAACACCAGCGTCCAATTTGCTCTGCTCTGCCCCGGGCACGGGGGCTCTGGGCACAGGGTGCACAGGATTCTCAGGGTGCAGGGCACCGAATACAGGGAGCTAGCGCTGGAGCTTGCCAAAGCCTACCCTTCGCTCTGCTCCCAGCACTGAGCTCCGTGCGTAGGCGGCCCCCCCAGCCTCCACAGCCGAGGGACGGGGTCGCGGCGCCAACACACCAGCAGAGCACAACAGGGTGAGGCGAGGTGGCGGTGGCAAGGCGGCTTCTGGTCTTCTGATCTTTAAATTAAATTTTGATCGCGGTTTAGCGGTTTAGCTGTTCCCGCTGTTCCCGCTGCTGCTGCTGTGCTGATGTGCGCTGCAGAACTCTCCCGCCGTTCTCGACAAACCGCAAAACCCGTACTGGTCAAGTGGAGAAGCCGAGTTGGAGGGAGTAGTTTAGATACTGAATGTTTCGAGTGAAGAATTGCTATGCGAGGCATTGTAAGATAATAGAAGGGTGTGAATTTCATCCTCTGAAAGATGTTCAATGTTCCTATGTGGCTTGGAGTGGTGATTAGGAAGAGGCCTAGTTTTCTAGTGTAAATGTACCTTACTTTCTACTGGCAAGTTTTCACTCACATGATGATTGGCCATGGTGGGGTGGGAAGATTGATTAGTCGTGGAGGATATGAAGAGGTTCCATCACTTCTCCATCTTTATGGAGTGGAGTGTAGGTTCTGAAGCTCCTTTTTTATTATTTGAAGCTCATTCTTGAGGTCTGTCAACTTATTCTCAATGGGGAAAGGGTATAAGGTGTGGGTGGCTGTGCTGGGGGTAGATAGAGATTGACATCTCTCCACGGAAGGACCTGTGACTGACTGAGTGGATACCTTGTAATAGTAACTAAGTAAGTAATCTTTATTCAGCATAGTTATTTAAAACCATTGCAATATAAAAATGGATTCAGAACAGAGAAGATAAAACTGCAGTTTTTTTTAAAAGAATCAGAAATTAAAATGTTCACATTTCCTTGTGACAAATGTGCCTGTGTATATTAGTTCTTTTCCCCCTTTTCCCCCTTTTTTTTTTTTTTAGGCAATAACATTTTAAAAGGGATGTTTGGACTTCATTAGGATGAAAACAAGCAAGGACTGCCGTCCTTCTTGTACGTATCCCTTGCCGATTGAAGTGGTGTTTTAGCCAGCGTTTCCGTTCGTCCCGTAGTTTTTCACAAGAGCATATCAAGTGCAGCATGTCCTCTTGTGCCAAGCCGCATAGCCGACAAAGGGGGTCAGCTTTGATTTTGAGCCAGCGTGGGAGATTTTGAGTACAAGGAAGCAGGCCCAACCTGTGCCTTAGAAAGCACATCTTGACGCTTTTGGAGTATCCCTCGGCCAGGTAGCGCTGTTGTGCTTTAGTTGTGTACGAATTCAGGGTCAGCCAACCATGTGTTCTTTTCGAGAGGGCTTCCTTGTCTTGCAACCATGATTGTGATTTGATTGATTTTTTAACCAATTTTTTTAATGTTGTGTGATTTGTTTGGGTATTCCAGAGCTGTTCTAGACCTGTATTCGTCAGGCTGCCCGTGAGGTACTTAGCTGCTGCTGAGGAAGGATGCTGTTCTAACTCCTTCCACAGGTGTTCGTTCAGAGTTCCTTGTTTTGATTTCCTCACTTTATCCCAGGCTATCATATAGGCTCCCTGCCTTGCCAGGAACTGTTGTTCGATGCCGAATTCGAGCCTTATTTGAGCGGGTGAGGTTTGCTTGGGTAGGCTGAAAATGATTCTGTATGCAGCTGTTATAGTATTGTCAAGGGTCTTGGCATCCCTTCCTCTGAGTGCCTCACTCCCGTAGGTAATTGTTGGGAGAAGTTTAGCACAAATTACTTGCGTTACGGGTAGGAGAGAGGGGCCGGAAAGTTTGTGATTTAGCGACTTCAACGAAATCGCCAGCGAAAGTCCTCTCCCTCGTATACTTGTTCTCTGGACCGAGAACTGCCCACCGTTGTCGATCTTCACTCCTAGGTATTTGTATGTTGGGGTGTCTTCAATTCTTGTCGTGTTCCAATGCCATGGTGTTGGTTTCCTTTTTTTCTTGCTAATGGTCATTGTTTGGGTCTTCTCCAGATTTATTGTAAGATCATTCTTACTTGAATACCTTTGTGTTGCATCCAGAAGATGTTGAAGTCCTACCTTAGTGTGGCTTATTAGGACGATGTCGTCTGCGTATAGTAGACAAGGTAGCTGAAGCCCTCCTAGTTTAGGGGCGTGGGAGTTACAACCATTTAGAATGGGGACAAGGTCGCCTAGGAACAGGTTAAAAAGCGTGGGGGCCAGGACCTAGCCTTGCTTTAGGCCCTTATTGGTCTGTATGGGCCTTGATAAGGCGGATCCGTCGCCTATTTTTATCTGTACCCAGGTCTCTGTGTGCAGGTTGATAAGCAGGTCCAACAGGGGTCTTGAGATCCCCCAGTCATTCAATTTAGACCACAAAAGCTTCCGGTCTATGTTATCAAAAGCGGCCTTGTAGTCGATGAAGCAGAAATGGATGGGCATTTTGTTAGCTTCTGCTTTGTCTATGAGCATGCCCATGCTCAAGATGTTCGTCATCATGCCTACTGACTTCGCGAAGCCTGTCTGGTTGACTGGGATTAAGGATCTCTCTGTTGCCCAGGCCGTCAGCTCTTCGAGTAGGGTACCTGCAAAGTTCTTTGCCTCGTTATCAATTAAAGCCACCAGTCGATAATTATGTGGGAAAGCCTTGTCTCCTGCCTTATAGATTGGGGAGATGATAGAGCCCCTACAGGACCCTGGTATGATGTTAAATTGTCTTATTTCCAAAAAGAGGGGTTCCAGGGCTGCTGCCCAGCCTGGCACGTCTTGTTTATAAAGAATAGGAGGTATACCATTTGGCCCTGGCGCTCCCTCCTTTCTTCCTTTTTTGATTTGACGCTGGATGATGCTTTGTAAGTTCGGCAGGTTCTCAGTGACATTTGGAGTATGGCATTCTGTGGGCCTTGTGTCGTTAATTGTTGAATGATTTTTATAAATGGCAGGCTCGTAGTGCTGGTTATTTCCTTCAGCCTGACTAAAATGGGTGCTGAGAAAGCTTGCCCAGGTGTCCTCTGAGATGTTTGATGAGACCCCGTGGTGCGCAGGTCTTATGAATGCATTTATTGATTTCCAGAACCTTGCTCCATCGTTCCGTTTGATATCGGAGTGAAGTCTCGCCCATAAATTGTCCTCAGCTGATTTGTTTGCTTCCCATTTTAGTTTTTTTAGTGTTGATTTTAGTTTTCGTAGATGGTCTTGCTTTGCGGTGTCCATGGGTTTCCGTTGGAGTTCTCTCATTGTACGGTAGATTGAAGCTTTTATGTCTTTAATTTTCCCTTTGTCTTCTCGAGAGAATTTGCAGAAACTTACATCCCCCATATGTGACTGAGGCTTGGTCCTTGTAGCATACATAGACATAGTACTTGTAAAATGTTCCCATTTCATGATTTCAGTGTGCCCGGAGCGGCTCTCGAAGTGCTGTTTTGCCCTTTCCACTAACGTTCCATCTGTTACTGATGAATATTTGATTTTTTTTAAAGTTGATGGTGTGGATTGACTCTTTTGGCGCTTTTGATCGCTCAAAGTTGGGCTTTATGGTCTTCATGATAATTTCATGGGGGCAGTGGTCGCTATCCCCACTGCAGCCGATCCGGTATGATTTTAAGGAATGGAAAAAGGGTAATGATATAAAAGTATAGTCTAGAATGCTGCTTGTTTTTGTTGTGTGAAAGGTTGCGGCTGGAGGATTATCTTCAGAGGTCCTACCGTTGAGGGCCCTGATGTTAAAGTATTCCAGATCTTCTAGTGTCCTGTTACCTAGTTTGTTGTTTTTTGGATATCTGTGAGGTTGCTTGTATTGGGATGCCCCAAGTTGCATTTTGGATTAGTTGTACGTCTTCCTGCGTCCCACCCATGAGGTTAAGGTTGAAGTCCCCAGTAAGAACAACATTTGGAGTAGGACTTTCCCTTATATGGGTCTCCATAAAGCTGCAAAATCTTTAGCTGCTTTCCCTTTCCTTCTTGGGTTAATGTAGGCATTTATTAGAAGGAAGTCGGTTTCTGTAATGCCTTGTTTGAGTTGTGGCAAGCAAATATTTACAGCCAGAGCGGCTGTAGAGGATGGCCCGTCTTCTTTTGCCGTCAGTACACTTGTAACTAGTATGTAGGTTACTAGGCCGCCTTTGGAGTGCCCATATTTTGCCCTCCTATTTGCAGCTGAGTAAAACCGTAAGTAACTGTGGAGGTTGGGGGGGTCTGCGAGCCATGTCTCTTGGAGTGCCACAATGTCAAATTTTCTGATGTAATTCATTAAATCTGGGTCAGTTATTTTGGAGGCCAGGCCGTTGATGTTCCATGAGCATATTTTTAATGAGTCGTATATGTCTTCCTTTGGCTTTTGGCCGATTTGTCATTCGTTATTGTTTAGAGGTCTGGCTATCCATCCAAAGTCAAGCATTCCAGGTATTTGTGTATATTCATCTGCAGTAACTCCAGTGCTATTAATGTGTTGATCAGTTTTGTTGCTCCCTGGTCTTGCTGCTCCTCTGAGGACCGAGTTTATTAGAGTTTTCGTGATAGCTGGAGCTGCCGCTTTTTCCACTGGGACAAGAATGTCAGGGTACCTTGGCTTGACATAAGGTTTTATTGTGATCCCCCAGCTTTTAAAGATGTCAGCTTCAGCAATTAATTTTTGTGAAATTGCCAGGGTTCTCCAAGTTGCTTTTGTTTTTTCTTTGCCTGTATCCTCATCGGCTACAAATTCGATGGATACCAGGTCGGAGCTTTTTAATTCTGTCAAGGATGGAATATGGGATAGCAGCCTTAAGATGTTACCTCTGTTGAGAGTGTCGTGTCTTCCTTGCGACGTGTACTCCGGATTAAACCAGACGGCGCCTGTTGAGTTTTTTCGTTCTCCTGCTATTACACTCTCTGTTATTGGTTGACTAGATCCCATAACCTCTACTCGTCGTGTTGAAGTTGTTTCCGATTGACTAGAGATGGGTGCGGTTACTCTTAACCGTCGGCCAAGTATATGTTCATTTGGTACAAACGGTTCAGCGTGTGGTCGTCCGTCTGACCGCACGCCCTCTGATTTTGGCAAGCTGGGTCGCTTAACCTCTACTACTCGTGCTGCAATGGTTTTGACATCGTTTGTACTACCTGTCGTTATTCTTAGTTCTTGGCCAGAGGTATGATGGTTCCTTAATGGTGACCCAGCTAGTTGGGGAATTTCGCAAGGTCTAGAGATGTTACACGTGAGACCCGGTGTCCCCGTAATGGCTGAGTCTGCTTCTCTCCTTGCAGTCAGTGCACCTTCCATAGTCATTGCTGAATAGCTTTCTGGCAGCCCTTTGCCTGTCGCTGCGATAGCCGGTCCTCGATTGATCCCAAACTTTGTTCCCCTAGTGGGTCCATGGTTTTTTATTTGCTGGCGGGCCGAGCTGGGCTGCATGCTGCTTTTTTGCGCTTGTTTCACACAGGAGGCAGGGGTTATATTGCTGGATTCATCGAGTTGGCAACATGAATTTCGTGATCCTCTTCCGGGCTCTTTTTGAGTGCAGATGCTGTGTGGTTCCAGATTCGTTTTTGTTTTGCTGTTGCACACCAGCCCTTTGGTGGTTGTTGCCTTGATCGGGGACTCAGGTGTACCGATGACTTTATCGGATTCTGGTAGATACGTGGCACCCTCGGGATGTGCTGTGCTTTGTTCCATGTTCGGAGTGTTCCCAAAGAGTTGTAGAAAACCATTGCGTTGAGAATCGATTTTATGTTTCCTGCCTTTGCGTTTTTTTGCTCGTCTTTGTTTGGCGTTCATTTTTGGGTTTGTTATTATTTCCTGTGCAATGTCAGGGAATTGAGGTTCTGTGTTTCCTGTTTCGCCGACCACTGGGGTTGATGGTTTTGTGGGTGTGAGGGCCCTTAAATTAGAGTTGATTTGTCCGTTGCTCCCCAGCACCTCATTGGTCATTGGATAGTTGGTCCCAGCCACGAGAGGGCTATTGCAGGAGTTGCTTTGCCTGCACTTGGGTGTTCTTCTAAGTTCTGTGCACAAGTCGCTCATTATTGTTGGTAGTGTCGACAATTTGTCGATTATTGGGCCGCATCCGCATCTTTCTTTATAAGACCCAGATTCTTGGTTCGTCAATGGCGATTTATTCTGAAGAAGCGTATTGAGCGTGCCCAGCTTCCCATCAATTGCCACCACAAATACAGCCAATGTGTCAAGTAGCGACAGTTGGGTGTCCATTTTGTCGGATTGGTAGTTGAGGGCTTCTACCAGGAGTTGTATTGTTTTGAGCAGGCTACTCCACGCGTTTTCCTGATTTGTTTGCTTCGTGGTTTTGTCCTGATTATCCGCGGACAAGGGGCTTTTTTGACTCACCTCTGGAGCCCCCACGTTCATCACTGGGTGATCCAATGAGACATCATTTATGATGATCGGTAAGGACGTATTCATACTTGTATCAGTGCTGCTTTTGTCTTGGGTATATGCTGCTAGGAGGTCTTCCCACTCTTCCTTACCCAGGTATGAGGATATTTCTATCACGTCTAGGGGCGAGGTTGGTGGCCTGTGTGAGTGTGCAGTATCCTTCCCTGGCCTCATCGTACTGTTGTGATCAGTTGTACGTTCAGAATGGGTTAGAGTTTGATTCCCAAGAGTTGAGACATTCTCTTCCCAACACTCCTTTACATTTTTTCCGCTTGCCCCATTGTGGTTGTTGGGGTATTTTTTTGGTACTTGGATTCCCGATGTACAGTTCGTGGTGCGATGCGGAGGTTTGTCGGCTTGCCAGATATTGTCATCTCACACAGTTTGTTGCTAGCAGTTTTGCCGGAGGCTGTAAGGCATTTGGGTGACATGTGTGTAGACTGGCTTTTGCTATTGTCGTTTGCCCTGTGCACTTGGATAAGGTTTGGGTCTAAAACGATTTTTGTACCGGGCGTTGCCCCTTTCGTTGTGACAGCCATTGTGAAATTGTTCTTGTCACCCTGAGGGTTTGATGTCACTTGTAGTGGTTCTCTGGCTGTAGAAATAGGGCTTCTCTTGCTGTTGTCGTCGGTTGCCGAACCTGTGTAGTGCACAGCCGCTGTCTGACAAGTCTGGGAAGGTTCAATGGGTTCCTGCAGGCCTGAAGATTCATTGATATTGGAGAGTAGTGTATCCCCCGCGTTTCTTAGGAAGTGACATTTTTTTAACATTTTTGGTTGGAGCATTGCAAGGTTGGGTTTTGTTTTGCTGCTCTTCTCTGTAATTGCCGGTTGTTCACTGCTCGCGCTGATAGAAACAAGTTTATCGGTTGCTATGTCGATTAGTGAACCTTCACTCTGAGTTAATTGCCTGGATTTATTTGTTTGCTCTTCGCTTGCCCCCTCGACTGCTTTCGGTGATCTTTTGCGTTTGTTTGACCGATTGTTTGTCTGTCCTTTGCTAGTGGGGCATCCACGAACGCGCCCTGATCTCATGTCGCCTTTCCCTGCAGCCTGCTCTAACTCCGCGCCGCTGCTCCTAAACGTGCTCCAAGGCCTGCCTCCCAAGCCCGTATACCCCCCGCAGGAAGGGCAGCTGCCGTCAGGGAGGGAGGGGGTCGATGTTGAGGAGCAGGGTGTTGTCCAAAACGTCGATAGGTGCAGGTTTTGGCTGGGGCAGGGTCAGGGACCGGGCAGACTCTGCGCTGCA
This sequence comes from Lissotriton vulgaris, assembly GCF_964263255.1. Lineage (NCBI taxonomy): Eukaryota > Metazoa > Chordata > Amphibia > Caudata > Salamandridae > Lissotriton > Lissotriton vulgaris. The sequence continues at coordinate 938,523,675 of NC_141699.1, forward strand.
ACCTCCTCTTTAGGCAGTTCTACAGTTCTATAGTTTTTGACCGACATCTTGTGCTTTTGTTCTATTGTGCTCCAACCCTGACCAGTGCTGACTCTGCCCCCCCCCCCAGCAGGCTCCTGCTGATGTCGAAAGCGGCTAAGGGAGGGGGGGGGGGTGTCTTGCCAGCCCGATGCACAATGCTGGGCCGTGGAGTGAGCTGCTGGTTATGGAGCGGGTGGGGGACAGCTATAACTGTGTCTCTATCAACCCCTAGGCACCCTTGCTGGTTTCACTCACCGTTGCGATGCTTGCTCAGGGGTGTCTTGGTTGCCGCTTCTCCGCTCACTGCTTCACAGCTCCACGCAAGACCGAGCCAGACGGGCCCGGAGGCGGCGTTTTTACTTCGATTTTACTGACAGGTGACATGTGAATTGATCTCTGCTAAGGTCGGGGGGTCTCAGGGGTCTTGGGTTTGCTGTCTGCTGTCTTCTGTTGACCCCCAGGACACTGTTAATTGCTCTGCCAGATGGTCCCTCTGCCAGATGGTCCCTCTGGTGGGCCCTCTGTTGGTCCCTCTGCTGTTTGGTAATCTCCAGGCACCGGACTGGCCCCAACGGCTTCTTTGCCGTCCTGCCGTCTCTGGGGTGGCAGCTGCTGTTGCCTCTGCCTGGTCGCCCGAGGGCTCTCCCTAGAAAGCTCCCGCTGCAGGGAGCCTCGCTGTAGTTACCGTCTTTTACCGTCTTTACCGGGATGCTCCCGGACTGTTCTCGGCCTGCTGAATGCCCCCGCTGCTCCTAAAAATACTGGAGTGCTGTTTGCTCCCGCGGCTCTACCAAGAGCTTCTCTGCGGCTCCCGCGGCTGCAAGGGAGACCGCGCTGGGACTCGGGAGCGGTGCAGGCAAGCACACAAAGCGTCACAAAGCGTCCCTCCTTGCTCCCGGCTCAAAAAACAACCTCAGCGGAGGCTCCCAGACCCGGACCGCAGGAGCAGGAGCACCTTGTAGGTTGCGTCTCTGTAGGTTGTGTCCCGTAGCTCTGACGTCTAGCTGCTGACAGCTCACTGCTGCACTCTAGTGGTCCCTCTCGTTGACGAAACTGAAGAATAGGAAAACCAGCAAAAAGGCGCTGATACCTTGTAATAGGGGAGGTCGATCGATGGGGAGGTGCTGGAAGGTTGGGTGCTAGAGTTCGATGTCCCAGGGGTGACCGATTGGGTATGTGAGGGGCAAGGAGTCTGGTTGCCCTCATCTTTTGCAGTGGGTCCTGTTGGTGAGCAAAATAGGTGGATGGGGTGTTCCTTGGGGTGAGGGTGAAGTCGGGAAGAGATGCGAGCTGAACACATAATATCCACATTGTTACCGCTGTACATTTTTGGGGTGTAAGTGTCAGTGACGAATGGGGAGCGGGTCAGGGATAATCGTCAACGTATGGACCAGGGTAGTCTATCGTTGCGGACCAAGGTTTTGTTCCTACCAAAATGGGCTCATTGATAGTGCAAGGGGAGTGGTTGTGTTGGGTTCTAATAGGTGTGGTAGGAATTGGGGAGGAGGTAGAGACAGTAGATAAGGCTGGAGGGTTTAACCTGGACGAAGGACTCTGATTTGTCTGAGTTGCCTGTACATTGTTAGCTACCGTGTTTCTAATCTTCATGAATATTTTGTTCCAGATGTGTGTCTGAAGCTTGTATAAGGATATTTCCGTTGTTGTATGTGGACACTGCAAGTTCAGCATTGAAGTCTGGTGAGGGCATTATTGTTATTCTAGAGGCGTGAAGTATTTTCTTTATTGGTTTGGAACGGAATTGACAGTAAGAACTCTTCTCCATTGGGTTTCCGGTTAGTGAAGAAATTAAGGTTTTTAACCACAATTCCTTTTGAGTTACAATAGTAGGCATCAGAGATAACAGTTTCGGGGTGTTGTTTGAGTAGATTATGTTTGAAGTTCTTAGCAGCATTTTTGGATAGGTTAGGAGGGTACATGATTTTAAATGAATAATGACCTACCCGAGATAGCGGGCAATCAGACTGGGTGGTGTTCCTAGTAGCCATTTAGGCGTGGAGCTAGTAAAGTGATATGCATATAATACCTGCATGCAAGGTAATGCAGGGTAATGCAATGCTGTGTATGCGTTAATTTATTTTTACAAAATCAGGCAAAGCCATGCAAATCGGGATTTGCATAACTTTGTATATCCCAATATAAATGTTGCATTGGGGCTGGCAAAAAAGTGACACAACCCCAACATAATATCTTACTAAATCTGGCTCACAGGCTCAAGTTAGGAGTGCCTTGATAGTAAGGATGGATCCACTAACCAGAGTTAACACCCTCATTGGAATTTACAAGTAAGGAGCAAACTTCACAGTTCTGGATATTTTTGACCCGGTGACCTTGCTTGGTGAAACTTTGAGAAAAAGGAGAAAAGTGCATGGGATTTGTATATTAATTCCTCCCTTTCATCCTTAAATCCACATCAGGGTTATAACTACTCATATCCCTGACACTTCATGTGAGGCCCTGATGTTTGCAATTAAACTTAGTCCTCTCTATAATTTTAAGGGGCTACTTGTATATCGACCCCCAGGAGCCAAGACAGGCTTTCTAACCAGTCTAAGTACAATTTTAGAATCACTCGCGCTCGAGGATGCCGTTACAGTATTGGGCGACTTGAATTTCCATCTAGATGATAACAACCATAAAGATACTTTGGCCCTTATTTCCGAGATGGACACTTTGGGGCTTCAACAATTGGTTACATCAGCCACTCATCGGGCGGGACACATCCTAGATGGTATCTTTTCTAATGTTCCGGGGCTCCATGTATCGGATATTTTATCAATGCCATGGACAGACCACTACGTGGTATTCTGTACCTTGGTCATAAACACATCTCTAACCAAGGCAATTACTCTCCCCAGTCTGGGGCCATTTAAAGCATGGCATAATATCAACCAGTTAGATCTAAGAAACCAGCTTGACAGTACTCGCCCGTTAATCCCAGCCAACTCGACTATGGCCACACAACTATTTCAGGATTGGTTGGGCCATGCTATGAATCTCCTGGCCCCTACTAAATCAATATCTAAGAATAGATCTACCCCAACTGCACCGTGGTATACGGACGAATTAAAACAACAAAAACAACAGAATAGGCATTGTGAAAGACAATGGAGAAAGACTTACGATCAAGTAAGCAAGACCCGATATAAAGAATCACTGGCTGCGTATAAAACTATGATTATAAAGGCAAAAAAATCCTTCTATCTGAATCAAATTGAGCAGGCAAAAAACTCCAGCAAAAAATTATATGAAATTACGAAATCTCTCTCAGGTAACATTCCCGATCTGACTCCACTCCCTTCCCAAGTAATGTGTGATGCCTTGGCCAACTTTTTCTTTTCCAAGGTTGACAACATTTACCAAGCCTTCACTGCTAAAGCTACCACCAACAAGTCCGCTACCAACACTCCCTCTTTCTCAAACACCCGTCAAGCCGCATATTTCACTTGTTTCACCCCATTAACTGAAGACGACATATCAAATATTGTCTCTTCAGTTAAAACCGGATCCATGTTGGATTCTTGCCCACTCTCAGCTCTTTTACCAGTGATGGAGACAATCATACCGGTCTTGACGCAAGTATGTAACTCTATCTTGTGTTCAGGGACATATCCTCAGATTTTAAAATCTACACTCCTTAAACCACTTTTAAAGAAACCTGGGCTGGATAAGACCGAATTAAAAAACTACCGGCCAATTGCCAGTCTGCCATTTATAGCCAAAGTTGTGGAAAAGGCCATGAATATACAATTATCCCAGTTTATTGAGACACACAGACTACTGGACGACACTCAGTTCGGATTTCGGAAAGATCATGGGACCGAGACCGCCTTAATTAAAGCCTCCGACGATGTCAGACTAATAAGAGACCAGGGTGGGACAGCAGTCTTGGTATTGCTAGATCTCTCGGCGGCTTTCGACACGGTTGACCATAGTATCTTGGTCGACTGTGTCGAAAAGATGGGCATCTGCTCCACAGCAAGAGACCTCCTCGCCTCGTTTCTCCTTGATAGAACCCAGGCCGTCACCCTTGGACCTTACCAATCTGCCAAGCTGACACAGCCATGTGGGGTACCTCAAGGCTCATCCCTGAGTCCGACACTATTCAATATCTATGTGTCGGACCTTGCCAATGTCATCAAGGCACATGGGATGAGCCTAACCTCATATGCTGACGACACGCAATTGGTAATGGCCATCAGGGGTGACGGTGGGGAGGTCGCCCAACGCTTCCAAAAGGGATTGACAGAGATAGGAGAGTGGATGGCCTTAAATTGCCTGAAACTCAACTCAGAAAAAACTGAGGTCATGATTTTTGGACGTCTTTCACCGGACTGGTCTGCCTTCTGGTGGCCTTCCACTTTTGGTGCCCCTCCTACACCAGTGACTAAAGTAAGAAACTTGGGAGTCACCTTTGATGAAGGCCTAAACTTCATGGATCATGCCAATAAAGTGGCTTCTACAGCCCACTATAAACTTCGCATGATCCGGAAAATAAGTCCCTATCTCCCAGCGACCGCCATTAAAAACATTGGTTAGTTCTTGGTTTTAACATCATTGGACTATTGTAATGGGCTATTCTTAAATACCCAAGTCAGAGTCATCAGAAAAATGCAATCGATACAAAATGCGGCAGCCCGCCTGCTCTTTGGCATTCCAAAGTTCGCGCCAATATCGGATGCTATCAGCCGACTCCATTGGTTGACGATCCAGAATAGAATCAGATTTAAGTCGCTGTGTATAGTTTATAAAGCACTAAACAGGCAAGGTCCGCATTTCTTAACAGATCAACTGTGCCCATACCAACCTACCCGTCAGCTCCGATCCTCCAACGGCAACCATTTAGTGGTCCCTCGCACCAAAACCGTTTCATGGGGTGATCGCCGCTTTATAGTTGCTGCCCCCAAACTCTGGAACACTTTGCCCCAGAACATGTTCCACACTCCTCCAATTTCGCAAAAGACTTAAAACGTGGTTGTTTACCAAATAATTTTTAAATAGTTGAGCACCCTGTTAGAGCATTTAACTGAATTACCAACTGAAGCTTGCAAATTAACCAGAGCCAAGACGCCTTCGGGTATATGCTGCGCTCTATAAATGGCAATAAATAAATAATTGAGAATATTTCCATCCCTACTTGGAATTACTGATACCTGCCTGTCCTACTACAATGCATCTTAGCTCTAGGTCTGGTCTATAAAGCCTTGTACCTCTAACCCTCCTTTCCTCCTACCAATAGAGTTTTGTAGTATCAATCCTTCGCCATCTCAGGTTGTAAACCTTCTTTCCTTCAGATTTTGTTTTCCAAGCATAGAAGGAGAATTTAATGAACATCTACAAAGGACAATAAACTATGGGCCAAGTTTACTAACTTTTGGCACAGCAGCACAACAACAAAGTTACTGCGCTGTGCTACTTTGTGTCAAAGGGAGAGATAAAAAACAGCACCATATCTGCCAAGATTTGGCACTGTTTTTCTTTGCCCCAGTACTGGCGCAGTTTAGGATACCATGCACCAGTGCACACACTCTTTCAACGTGTGCGTTCCGTCAAACATACATTTCAAACTGGTAGGGAACCTGTCCAGTACAAAAAACATGCTTTGGTATACTTTTCCCAGTTTATATCTGAGCATTACAGAAGGAGACTTTTGAAACTTGCCCCACTGTTTTGCCTGCCACGAGGAGGAGTACATAAGTTGCTGGTCCCAACCTCATCTTCAAGAGGACACCTCAGACTCCCCACCCACTGTCCCTGACAGCACTGCCAAATACCTGAAGCAATGCTACCTATTCATCAACATACTCCTACATATGTGATCATTTGGACTATTCCAGATCACACAAAGCTGTAGAAAATGCTTGGGCGGTCTGGTATTAATATTTTTTAAAACTATAATTACATTGTTAAACACTCTGCTGATGTGCACTGTTAACAAAATACGGCTAGCACCATTGTGTGGTGGACAGTAATAATAAGGTATACACTGAGTTTTAAATTTCAAGTTACATTAATATCGAATTAAAAATATAGAATGGACACAATATCGAATGGACAGAATATAGACTACAAAAATATCGAATAGAATACCATTAATATCGAATCCAAAATATAGAATGGACAAAATATCGAATGGACAGAATATAGACAACAAAAATATAGAATGTACAGAATATAGAAAACAAAAATATAGAATGGACAGAATATAGACAACAAAAATATCGAATTTGAGGTAAGTTAATATCAATTTTTTAAAGTGTTTTTTATGTTACTATATGTGTGAAAAGTGTATATTTATTTTATAATTTATTTTAATTAATTAATGTTATGGTATTTCATTTTTGCGTAATATAATTCTGTAGTGGGTTGTGGGTTTATAGGGGAATAGGGTGGGAAGTAATTTAGTTATAATTAATTAAATATGTTAATTTATTTATTGGATTTATTTTGAATTATTTGTTAATTCAAAATTAATAATTGGTAATTAATTAAAATATAATTGATAACTAATTTTAATAATTGATTGATTGATAATTATGTTAATTATATTAATATATTTTCTGTAGCGAGTCGTGGGTTTATAGGGGAATATGGTGGGAAGTAATTTAATTATAATTAATTAAATATGTTAATGTATGTATTGGTATTTATTTAGAATTAATTGCTAATTAATTTATAATTAATTAAAATATAATTGGTAATTAATTTTAATTAATTGATTGATTGATAATTATGTTAATTATATTAATGTATTTTCTGAAGCGGGTTATGGGTTAATAGGGGAATAGGGTGGGAAGTAATTTAATTATAATTAATTAAATATGTTCATTTACTTACTGGTATTTATTTTGAATTAATTGTTAATTAACTATTAATTGGTAATTAATTAAAATATAATTGGTAATTCATTTTAATTAATTGATTAATTGATAATAATGTTAATTGTATTACTTTATTTTCTGTAGCGGGTTGTGGGTTTATAGGGGAATAGGGTTGGAAGTAATTGAATTATAAATAATTACATTTTTAAATGTATTTATTGGTTATTTTTGTTGTAATTTTTAATTATTTTTTAATTGTTAATTAATTTTCATTTGTATTTTTAATTGATTAAATAATATATTATATAAAATTGTTAATTATTTTAAATTATTTGTAATTGGTATTAATATTCAATTTTCTTTTTTTTTTATTCATATACGAAGTATTTACTTTCCCTACGGTTGCACTCTCTGGAGTGGGAATAGTAATTTTTACTCTCCCGCTATCCAACGCTTTCCCTACTGTTGCACTCTCTGAAGTGGAAATAGTAATTTTTACCCCTACGCTATCCAACGTTTTCTCTACTGTTGCACTCTCTGGAGTGGGAATAGTAATTTTTACTCTCTCGCTATCCAGCACTTTCCCTACTGTTGCACTCACTGGACTGGGAATAGTAATTTTTACCCCTACACTATCCAATGCTTTCTCTACTGTTGCACTCTCTGGAGTGGGAATAGTAATTTTTACTCTCCCGCTATCCAACGCTTTCCCTACTGTTGCACTCGCTGGAGAGGGAATAGTAAATTTTACGCCTACGCTATCCAACGCTTTCCCTACTGTTGCACTCTCTGGAGTGGGAATAGTAATTTTTACCCCTACGCTATCCAACGCATTCCCTACTGTTGCACTCACTGGAGTGGGAATAGTAATTTTTACGCCTAAGCTATCCAAAGCTTTCCCTACTGTTGCACTCACTGGAGTGGGAATAGTAATTTTAACTCTCCCGCTATCCAACACTTTCCCTACTGTTGCACTCTCTAAAGTGGGAATAGTAATTTTTACCCCTACGCTATCCAACGTTTTCTCTACTGTTGCACTCACTGGAGTGTGGATAGTAAATTTTACACCTACGCTATCCAACGCTTTCCCTACTGTTGCACTCTCTGGAGTGGGAATAGAAATTTTTACCCCTACGCTATCCAACGCTTTCCCTACTGTTGCACTCACTGGAGTGGGAATAGTAATTTTTACCCCTACGCTATCCAACACTTTCCCTACTGTTGCACTCTCTGAAGTGGGAATAGTAATTTTTACCCCTACGCTATCCAACGTTTTCTCTACTGTTGCACTCTCTGGAGTGGGAATAGTAATTTTTACCCTCTCGCTATCGTGCTGTTAAAACATTGTATATTTTTTGTTAATAATAATAATTATATATATATATATATATATATATATATATATATATATATATATATATATATATTGTTCCCAAAGTGCTCTCAGAATTTGAAAGGCACGCAACCCTGTCCCTGCAATCAGGCATTAGTTTCCTCGCTGCTGCCTGCTTCGTCGATGTCAATTATTGAGCTGATGGCCGACGTGTTTCGAGGCAACGCCTCTTCCTCATGGGCAAGCATACACATTGAAAGCCATCTCATTTTCAGTTACTTTTATTGCCTCTCATTGGTTTCTACTTCGAGCATAATTATTGATGCATTCTGGGTATTATAATTCAATTGGAGATGAATCAATGTTGTATTGCAATTTATCCTTAATCTTTTATCCTTAGTAGGTTTGGCATCTTTGAAGCAGGCTGTCTTTGTTGCTGGGACACGGTGCTGTTCGAAGTCAGTCCTCCGCTCCGCAGCCTTTCTTACACAGAAATGGTGCTCCTTTCGACGGCGAGCAGCCGTGCGTAAAATATTGTTCCCAAAGTGCTCTTAGCATTTTAAAGGTCACGCAACCCTGTCCCTGCCATCAGGCATTAGTTTCCTCGCTGCTGCCTGCTTCGTCTATGTCAATTAGTGAGCTGATGGCCGACGCGTTTCGAGGCAACGCCTCTTCCTCATGGGCAAGCATGCACATTGAAAGCCATCTCATTTTCAGTTACTTTTATTGCCTCTTATTGGTTTATACTTCGCATAATTATTGATGCATTCTGGGTATTATAGTTCAATTGGAGATGAATCAATGTTGTATTGCAATTTATCCTTAATCGTTTATCCTTAGTAGGTTTGGCATCTTTGAAGCAGGCTGTCTTTGTTGCTGGGACACGGTGCTGTTCGGAGTCAGTCCTTCCGCTCCGCAGCCTTTCTTACACAGAAATGGTGCTCCTTTCCACGGCGAGCAGCCGTGCGTAAAATATTGTTCCCAAAGTGCTCTCAGCATTTGAAAGGTCACGCAACCCTGTCCCAGCCATCAGGCATTAGTTTCCTCGCTGCTGCCTGCTTCGTCGATGTCAATTAGTGAGCTGATGGCCGACGCGTTTCGAGGCAACGCCTCTTCCTCATGGGCAAGCATGCACATTGAAAGCCATCTCATTTTCAGTTACTTTTATTGCCTCTCATTGGTTTCTACTTCGAGCATAATTATTGATGCATTCTGGGTATTATAGTTCAATTGGAGATGAATCAATGTTGTATTGCAATTTATCCTTAATCTTTTATCCTTAGTAGGTTTGGCATCTTTGAAGCAGGCTGTCTTTGTTGCTGGGACACGGTGCTGTTCGTAGTCAGTCCTTCCGCTCCGCAGCCTTTCTTACACAGAAATGGTGCTCCTTTCCACGGCGAGCAGCCGTGCGTAAAATATTGTTCCCAAAGTGCTTTCAGCATTTGAAAGGTTACGCAACCCTGTCCCTGCCATCAGGCATTAGTTTCCTCGCTGCTGCCTGCTTCGTCGATGTCAATTAGTGAGCTGATGGCCGACGCGTTTCGAGGCAACGCCTCTTCCTCATGGGCAAGCATGCACATTGAAAGCCATCTCATTTTCAGTTACTTTTATTGCCTCTCATTGGTTTCTACTTTGAGCATAATTATTGATGCATTCTGGGTATTATAGTTCAATTGGAGATGAATCAATGTTGTATTGCAATTTATCCTTAATCTTTTATGCTTAGTAGGTTTGGCATCTTTGAAGCAGGCTGTCTTTGTTGCTGGGACACGGTGCTGTTCGTAGTCAGTCCTTCCGCTCCGCAGCCTTTCTTACACAGAAATGGTGCTCCTTTTCACAACGAGCAGCCGTGCGTAAAATATTGTTCCCAAAGTGCTTTCAGCATTTGAAAGGTCACGCAACCCTGTCCCTGCCATCAGGCATTAGTTTCCTCGCTGCTGCCTGCTTCGTCGATGTCAATTAGTGAGCTGATGGCCGACGCGTTTCGAGGCAACGCCTCTTCCTCATTGGCAAGCATACACATTGAAAGCCATCTCATTTTCAGTTACTTTTATTGCCTCTCATTGGTTTCTACTTCGAGCATAATTATTGATGCATTCTGGGTATTATAGTTCAATTGGAGATGAATCAATGTTGTATTGCAATTTATCCTTAATCTTTTATCCTTATTAGGTTTGGCATCTTTGAAGCAGGCTGTCTTTGTTGCTGGGACACGGTGCTGTTCGGAGTCAGTCCTTCCGCTCCTCAGCCTTTCTTACACAGAAATGGTGCTCCTTTCCACGGCGAGCAGCCGTGCGTAAAATATTGTTCCCAAAGTGCTCTCAGCATTTGAAAGGTCACGCAACCCTGTCCCTGCCATCAGGCATTAGTTTCCTCGCTGCTGCCTGCTTCGTCGATGTCAATTCGTGAGCTGATGGCCGACGCGTTTTGAGGCAACGCCTCTTCTTCATGGGCAAGCATACACATTGAAAGCCATCTCATTTTCAGTTACTTTTATTGCCTCTCATTGGTTTCTACTTCGAGCATAATTATTGATGCATTCTGGGTATTATAGTTCAATTGGAGATGAATCAGCTCACTAATTGACATCGACGAAGCAGGCAGCAGCGAGGAAACTAATGCCTGATGGCAGGGACAGGGTTGCGTGACCTTTCAAATGCTGAGAGCACTTTGGGAACAATATTTTACGCACGGCTGCTCGCCGTGGAAAGGAGCACCATTTCTGTGTAAGAAAGGCTGCGGAGCGGAGGGACTGACTCCGAACAGCACCGTGTCCCAGCAACAAAGACAGCCTGCTTCAAAGATGCCAAACCTACTAAGGATAAAAGATTAAGGATAAATTGCAATACAACATTGATTCATCTCCAATTGAACTATAATACCCAGAATGCATCAATAATTATGCTCGAAGTAGAAACCAATGAGATGCAATAAAAGTAACTGAAAATGAGATGGCTTTCAATGTGTATGCTTGCCCATGAGGAAGAGGAGTTACCTCTAAACGCGTCGGCCATCAGTTCACTAATTGACATCGACGAAGCAGGCAGCAGCGAGGAAACTAATGCCTGATGGCAGGGACAGGGTTGCGTGACCTTTCAAATGCTGATTGCACTTTGGGAACAATATATATATATATGTATTTATTATTTTTTTTAAGTTACATTAAATATTTATTAATTTTAAGGTTATTTAAGTATTTTAAGTATGTTTAAGTTAATTATATGTATTATTATATTAATTGTAAATTACTTTTAAGACATTTAAAAAATTCGATATTTTGACTATCTATATTTTTTACAACCATATTTGTGATTCGATATTTTTGTACTTACCTGTTTGGAGATAGGGATTCAATATCTTTGTATTCTATATTTTTTACTCGATATTTTTGTAGTTCTATATTTTTTACATCGATATTATGTCAGTGATCCTAATAATAATTATGAGCCGGGGGTAAGAAATACGTGCCGAGCACCGTCAAACACCAGCACAAATATTCACTGCAAAGTGTACATTTTCCCCGAATGTCTTCTTGTACTGCACTGGGATGGAGAACACAGGAGAGGGTGCAAATACGTTTTGCAGTATTCTCATAATAGAGTGCTCTTCTGATTGCTATGTTGAGCACTGTGGTAATGGAGGTTTATATAACATTAGCCACCCATATTGTAACTCAGGTGCTGGACCTGGCACTCTCTGCATGGTCATCGCCAAACATTTTGCCTTTACCCTCGACATTTTTGATGAATTTTGTTTTTGTTGGCCCTATGTTTCTGTGAACTTTACCACTGCTAATCAGTCTTAAAGTACTTGTGCTCACTTCCTTAAATGTGGTTTAATTGGCTTAGACCTGATTAGCATATTTAATTTACTCACAAGTGACTTGTAGAGTAGCATACCATCTACCCAGGGCCTGTAAATTAAATACTACTATTAGTTCTGCAGCACTTATTGTGCCACCCACTTAAGTAGCACTTTCAAACCTGTCCAAGGGCTGCCATTGCAGCCGGAATGCTGTTGCAATATATGACTTGGCAATATAACCCCCTTTCCAAGCTATAAACTCCCCTTTTATTGCATATATGTAACCGCTGAGGTAGGCCCTAGAAAGCCCATAGGGCAGGGTGCATTACAATTAAAAGGTTGGACATGTGCATTTTTCACTACTGTGAGGCATACCCCTCCCAAAGGATAGTATTGGGTTGCCTTATTACATTTTATAAGTGTTAACTTTTGATTGGAACAAGGTAGGCAGTTTGTGTTTGGTATCAATTAAATTGTAATGAAAAATCCTCTTTATTGGTAAAATCGGATTTTGAATTACAATTTTGAAAATGCCACTTTAAGAAAGTTGCCATTTTCCTTCCCTTAGCCCTTTTGTGTTGGTAGCTTGTTTTGGGTCACAACACTGGGTGCAGCTGACAGACGTTGTGAATTTCTCCCAGACAGTCATACATAGAGGGAGTATGTGTGCCGAAATAGGCCATCTGCTGGCAGAATGGAGGGAGGAGCTGAGCAGAGCCCTACTTGCAACTGAATAGGATAAGCTTTGGATTCCCAGAAAGGACCTATCACCTCCACTGTGTCACTGCAACCAGCTTGGAGCACTTTAAAGCACCTTTCCAGAAACGTCTCTCACTTTCCAGAGGAAGGGCTCTAGGGTATAAAATAGGACCCTCAGACCTACTTTTCAGTTGACTCCTTGACATGCAGAAGGACTCTCAGAGGACTGTCTGCTGCTGTGATCTGCTATGCACTCTGCAAAACTGGTTTGCTGTATCTGGAAGGACTGCATTGCTGCCTGGAGCCTGCCCCGTACCCTCAGAAGCCAGCCCTGCTGATGAGCCCTCCATGTTCACCTGCACCCAGGACTATCAGAGTGACCCCGATGATTAGTTTGCTGACCACCTGTTCAGAGCCACAGGGACACAAAAGGCTCCTACCATTTTGAAACTGTGCCTGGATCCGGCCTGAGTGAGTCCTGAATCCCCAAGTGGTGCCCCACCAGTTCTGGACCCTTGGTTGTGGTGCTCAGTGTTTTTTCAAAATTTCTACTAAGTCCTAAGGTAAGTGCTGGTAGGGTCCCAACCACCTCTTGCATCTGAATGGCGCTCCATTGAGATCAGCCATATTTTTCGACTTTGGCCCGGTCTCGTGCGACTAGATGTCCACGATTAGCGCTTTGATTTTTGTAGGCACTAGTTTTTACTAAAAACATTAAAAGTTCATAACTCTGGTTCTACTGATTGGATTTTGATCAGTTTGATGTTAAATAATTTATTAAAATGTACTTAATTTTTCCAAATTGTTGCGTAATTTGTGTTATGTTTTCAACTTATTACTGTTTGTGTGCTGCATACATACTTTATGCATTTCCTTTAAGTTAAGCCTGTCTGCTTTTTGTGCCAAGCTACCCAGGGTTAAGCACAGGTTACGTTAGTGAATTTTTTAGGTTCACCCTGCAGGGGATTGAGGCTGTTGCTTAACAATAATCCAATTTCTCACATCAGGCTTTTATCAGGGAACAGAACCTTAACCTTATAAGAAACGCTAAAAGATACTGTGCAGCAATGCTAGAATGTTCAAAATCCATGTTCTAAGATTCTATTGAGATCCATTGTATTGGTTTTTCTATGATTCTATAGTTTTGGTTCAATGTATTTATATTTTCTTTCATATCCTTCTGCTATGTTCTGCCCTCCGTCCATGAATCAATTGATAAGGATGACTGTTCATGGATTGTATGGCGTCTTGCTCTTTGACAACTTCTCTGCCTAACTCTATCAGTTTTCTCTGAATGGCTTTAACATCTCTAAGACTGCCACTTTCTTACTTAAGGAGATTGTTGAGCTCTGCTGAACTGGATTGCATCCATAGTGTACCATCACTTATACTGAGGGTTGCTATTGCCCATCTAAGGTGTGACTGTTGGTTGCTTGACTGTAATCTTGATTCAAGACACTGCCATGTCTTAAATTCCTCTACTCCCAAATCCTCCATGAGTGGTACTGACCCCTCTGGGACTATATCCGGCATGACTGCTACCCCACAGTAGTACTTGGAGATTTCCAGAGGAGAACTGTGACTTGCATCATATCCTGTGGAGCTGCCAGATCCTTTAAATTTACTGGGTGGCTGTATGGGCTCATATGCACTAGCTCCACCCAAAAAGCTGTGAAGCCCTCTGCTCATCTAGCCCTATTGCATGACACCACAACTGCTGCCAAGTTGGATGTTCATTCTGACTGCTGGATGGCTAGGGCACTGGTGAAGTTTTGCATTCTGTATCAATGGCACCAGCTCACTTGTCCTACACATATGGAATGGACAGTTGAACTCCATAAGGTGGCTCTCCATGAAAAATTCACAACCAAAATAGCCAACTAATCAGAAGAATTTGAGAGGGTGTGAGGAGCTTTCATCAACAATATCCTGGACTGAGGTCAACTCTTGCACTGCTCTTCCACCTTCCCCTTCCGAGCATAGGAGTTGGCCCTCCCTCCCTGTGACCCTCATCACGGACTTCCCCCTCCTTGATGTCTGGAGGTAGATTTAAGCCTAAAATGCTCCCGTCCTTAAATTCACATGTTAGAGACAGCAAACTCAACCAACCTTCCCTCTGACATGCGACACCTTACAACTAGTGGTTGCCGGAAATAGCGGATTTCATTTGACGGAATCGCATGGAATTGCATTGAAATTCTGGGAGATGCAATGGAATTCCGCTGTGTGGCAAAGTGGGCATTGGCGCAATTTTTATATTGTTAAAAGCACCCTCATGTCAATAACAAAAAAAAGATGCAAGGGTGAATTTTGCGCTATGGAAATAGCTCGGCCAAACATACCAAGTGGTATGCAGTTGGTTTTAAACTTTAGAAACCACTGTGTATCACTTGGCACCCACCCCTTACATACTCTACAGTGATTACAACTTGTAATCACTGTAGACTATGAAAGGCGCCGGTGAGTGGGGCATGTAGTGGTTTCTAAAGTGTAGAAACGACTGCATATATATCACTCAGCGCCTTTCCAATACTCTGTCATGATGAAAAGTTCATTACTGCAGGGCTGGGTTGGATTGGGATGGAAAATAGGTTCAGGAACCCTAAAAAAATAAGTGGGCTACATTTGTGGATTGCTCCTTTTCTCAAAACTCTGCTTCAGTAATTTAATATTTATGAAAAGGAGATGGGATTCTCTAGTGGAGGCATATTTTCTTGAATTTCACGGAGAAAAAAAAATGCATATCTTTGCCAAGACTCTGTCAGCACAAGTTAGCTCACAAGGGTTAATCACACCTGAATATAAGTGAGGCCAATTCTGCTCAAGCCCCCTATCCCTGCTCAATCTGCTAACTTTAACCCCTCCCCTGCTGATGACGGAACCGCTCCGTCATCAGCTACAGTTGGGCTGTGCTGATGACGGAGCGGTTCCGTCATGGCCCGGCTGCCGCGCCTGCGCGGCGCTGATTTTGCGCCTGCGCGGCGCTGATTTTGCGCCTGCGCGGCAGTTTTAATGAGCGGGGCGGGTCATGACGGAACCGCTCCGTCACCAGCACAGCTCAACTGTAGTTGGTGACGGAGCGGTTCTGTCACCAGCATGCGGCGGGCGCGCGGCCGCCCCGCCCCTTTAGCGCTGCGGCGGAATAGCCGCCGCAGCGAAAGGGTTAATGGGCTGGCCCAGCAAAAGACTGGGAATGACGTCTCCGCCTGGTTGATCAAAGGTAGGTAATAGAGGCTCATCTGCCTCCAGAAAGGCCGCTTAAGCTCCACTGTGCTGCTGGCAGCATCTGTAACAGCAAAGGCACAAACATAATCGGCCTAAAAAAAAAGTCCTCCAGCTGCACCTCAGATACCGGCTCATCGCCCATTGCCCGACTGTCAGCCTTACTAATCTGAAGCTGCTGCAGAATATTCAGGTGCACCGAGAAGTGTGCAGTGGTTTCTAAACTTTAGAAACCACTACCTCCTTTAATTCTGCCGGCAGAATTTAATCAATCAAGAAATTCTGTCACAGAATTAAAATCTTCGCCCGGGTCTAAGCATTGTACACCCTTCCATTCCCATCTATCTATCTATCTCCCTCTTGAGCACAGGCTGCCCACATCCCCCCCTCCTTCATCTCCTCCCTGATTCACACCCAAGAGATACTGGGACAAAATGATAATCCTGCCCCCCCCCCTTTCATGTCTGACACCCAACATGTTTGGGCCTTGCTTAATACCATGGAATACGAATTCTGTGTCAAACTGCATCTGAGTTTAAACCTCCTCCCAGATTAAGCCTTCACTGTTCCCTTAAGATACTTTTGGAGAGTCAAGAGCACTAAATGAGTACTTGCGTAATCTTATTGGACGGCCATAGAACCCAAGGTCCTGGAAATCCAGCAGTAAATGTCAGACCTCAACAAGGATACTACCATCATCTGCTGGCTACCACAAGACCCAGTCAAAATGGCTCACATAGTTAAAGGAGGAAACAAAATGGCTGATATTTTTGCTGCCATTTTAGATTATGAGTTACATGATAGGGGCTATTGGGGCGTGGCTTGGGCGCCGATGGCGATGGTCGCCTGAGAGCTCGGCTCCGGGACTAAGCCCGAAATTATCCTGAACATCGGAGGCTGAGGGGCGCCCCAGACCCCGCATTCGGTTGAGCGAGGCGACGACACCCTGCCGGGGGCCTTGGTGGAGTTTGGACGGGGGTGGCTTCGAAGAAATGCCGAAGTTTGCGGAGTTGCGGAGTGCGACCCAACATGGCGCCCGGACCCCTTTGTCCCCTTGATCGAAACTACGGAGTTGAAGAGGTCTCGCGGGTGTCGACTGGCACCCGGCTTCACCATCCTCAGTTGTTTTAGACATTGGACATTGGCAGGCTCGGACCTTCTACAACGGGTTCATACTCGATTAGACGACCGGGCGGGTGCCCACGCACTAGAGGGCACCGGGCGCGGATGCCCTCTGTTCCAGGCGGTGGTCTGCACCGCGACTCCGCGACTAGATACGATTTCCTGGCCAGCCCAATTACATGGGTGGCGCGACACTCTGGCGCCACAGATCAGCCGAGGGAGTTGGTGGCCCTCGCCCCGGAGCTATAGTGGGTGAACGGGCCTGCCCGACTCGGCGACGGTTGTCTCCGCCCCCTTATCGGTGCCCTCGGACGCCGTGGCGGTGGCGTGAGCCGAAGCGGCGGAGTCTTCACAGGCTCTGGAGAAGGAGATCGCCCATACCCGACTTGAGAACGAACTCCCGGGAAGGTCGTGCTGGACACCTGTACACGGAGACGCCTACTCCGGGACCCTCACGGAGAGCCCCTGGCAGCATGGGGAAACCTAAAGGAGCCAAGGGATCCAGCCAGACCGCCTCAGACTCTGAAGCCCAGGACAAGGAAGAGCATGGAGACCCTAAAAGACCTGGTGGCGCACCACTCCAGCAACAATTCGACCGTGTACTGGAAGCGATAGAGGCAACTCGGTCGGCCCTCCAACAGGACATTGCCCAGGTGGCGACGGGCCTGGGCCTCCTTAGGGCAGACCATGGTAAACTCTCGGACCGGGTCAAGGAGGTGGAGGGCACGGTGAAGACTTTAGAACCGGCGCAGAGAACCCTGGCTGCGACGATAAAGGATGCCATGTCCCGAATTGAGACCCTCGAACGGAGGGCGGAGGATGCGGAAGGCCGCAACAGGAGGAATAACATTCGGGTGGTGGGCCTGCCGGAAAAAATTGAGGATGGCGATATGGTGCGATACTTGGAGACCTGGCTCCGAGACACGGTGGTCCCGGAGGGTCTGTCCTCATTTTACACTCTAGAACGGGCCCACAGAGTCCCAGCACGGCCCCCACAGCAGGGACGAGCCCCAAGGCCAGTGGTGGCACGGTTGCTGCATTTCCGGGACAGAGATCTGATCCTAAATGCCGCCAGGCACAATGGCCCGTTCCAGGTTGCAAACAGTCAGGTGAATATCTTCCCTGACTACACCTACGAGACGCAGCGCAAGCGGTTCTCCTTCCTGGCGGTTAAGCGTGAACTCAGGAGTGAGGGCATCCAATATTCACTCCTATTTCCCGCAAGGCTCCGCGTCATTGTCGATGACAAAACCCAGTTCTTCGACACCCCAGAGGAGGTCTGTGACTGGCTCGAACTGTACCGGACAGGGAAAGATGGTTATAGCGCCTCGACCCATCAGGCGGAGGAGCCGGAACAAAGGAGGCGATCTAAGAGGGTTAGGAACCGCCGCGGCCGCACGGGAGGGCCCTCGACTGCGGAGACATCATCGGAGTGGAGGGGAGTGTTGGAAGCTCTGTCGGAACTGTCGGGAGCAAGAGGCGAAGTCATCGAGGAGGAGGAAGAAAACCCGGGTGCTCAGGGGGCACCGTCGGACTCGGAAGATTCAGTGGCAGACAGTACCCATACACCGGTGATCACACCGAAATCGTTGGAGGACCTTTTGGACGGACAAGGGTAACGGGATATGCTGCCTTGTTTTGGGTGGGGGCCCGGCAGGGGGGAGGCGGTTGCCGTTCTTTATTGCTGACAACGAAGGAGGGAGGGTTGGGGGGCTTCTGCTCTTGCCCCGGAAGGGTTTGACACCGGAGGGGGCTTACTATAGTCCTGGTAGCCTGGGCGACGAGGGCCCACTGCCTCCGCTCAGCCCGCACCTGGCCCATAAGGCCTTCCTACGGTGGCGACCGTAGGACTAGTGGGGATTTTGGGGTTGATCTCCGTAGAGGTTTGGATGGGATCTAGATGGTGCAGTTTGGGTCCTGTTCTGGGGTGGTTGGGGGGGGGGTTCTGTTGGTTTTTGGGTGGTTTGGTTCTGGTTGGGGAAAATGGCCGCCGTCAGCGCTGGGAGGATTGATGCTTTTTCTTTGTGGGGACCCGAACGGGGAGACTGTGCAAGAACACTCTGGGACAATGGCTGATGTTGCTAACTTGAAATGTATTACTTGGAACGTGAGGGGGCTTCACACTATGTCCAGGCGTCACAAGGTCCATGCTTATTTAGTGCGTAGGGGAGTGCAAATGGCGCTGCTGCAGGAAACGCATCTGAACAAGGCGGAAGGGGCGGCGCTTCAGCGTAGGTGGCGAGGGCAGGTCTTTTCCACGGCATACTCTGCTTATGCCAGGGGGGCGCTAATATGGGTTAGGGCAGGAGTCCCCTTCCAAGTCACGAGGACAGTGTTGGACCCAGAGGGGCGTTTCGTGGCCATCTCAGGCACGCTAGGGGGGAGGGACCTGAGTGTTTGCTGTGTGTATGCTCCTAATGTGGACCAGACTGCCTTCCTTTCCAGGTTATCGGGCTCGCTGGCCCACTTTTTCGCCGGGCCCCTCCTGCTGGGGGGAGACTTTAACTCCGTAGTGGATGTGGACATAGACCGCTCGCACCCCCCGCTCCCCGATTCCCCGGTCCGGCGGGCGGCTAAGGGTCGTCAAGATTGGCAGACCCGCTGGGGTTTGACGGACATTTGGAGGGCGCATCACCCCGCGTCTAGAGATTATTCATACTTTTCGAGCCTTCATGAGCTGCATGTCAGACTAGATGGCTTTCTTGGTTCGTCCGAATTAGTTTCGGCAGCGGTCCGATCGGAGTACTTATCGCGGACCATCTCGGACCATAATCCCCTCCTACTGGACGTTCGCTGGTTCCCTGGGACGCCGGCAGTACCCACCTGGAAGATGCGCCCCGAGATCCTCGAGGACAGTGTCTTCAAGGCGGACCTAGGGGAGAGAATCACGGATTATTTTGCGTCCAACGGCGGCTCCGCGAGTACTAGGGCGTTCGAATGGGACGCTTTCAAGGTGGTGGTGAGGGGCTACTGTATCTCTAAGAAGGTGGGCATGCGGCGTGTTATCCTGGCTGACTTGGACACAGCGGACCGAGCACTCCGCGGGCTCGAAATTAGCCGCCCCGGACACCCAGAATTGCAAACACAAACGGTAGAGGCGAGGGAGAAGGTAGCGGTGGAGGTCGAACGGCTCCGCTGTTTCGATTATAAGGCCTATACGGTCCGGTCTATTGCGGAGGGCGACAGGTCGAGCGCGTTACTGGCGTGGTTGGCCAACCCTACGCGCCAGTCCCAAACGACGACAAAAATGCGTGGGGCGGATGGGACCGAGGTGTGCACCCAACCGGAGATTCTTAGTTGCTTCCGGCATTACTACGAAAGTTTATACCGCAGTCGCTCCACACGTGACCCAGACCGGCTTGATAACTATCTTAGCCCACTGGAACTCCGCACAGTAGGACAGGAAGTGGCGGAAACCCTGGGTTCTGACATCGACTTGGGGGAGATCCGCGGGGCCATCAAACGGATGGCGAGGAACAAGACCCCGGGCCTAGATGGCCTTCCGGTGGAGTTCTATGCAGCTTACGCTGACCTCTTGGCCCCTCGTTTACTGGTGGTCTACAGGGAGGCGAAGAGGTTGGGTCGTCTCCCTGGCTCGATGTGTGAGGCGTTGGTGGTTCCTCTCCTCAAACCAGGCAGAGACTCGTCTGACCCGGGGTCCTACCGTCCCCTTTCAATGCTGACGGTGGACTACAAAATATTGAGCAGCATCTTGGCCTCGAGGCTGTTGGGACATATGAGTTCCCTAGTGCATGAAGACCAAGCCGGTTTCATCCCGCGGCGGAATACGACTATGAACATCCGAAGGTTGTTCCGCTTGCTTGGGGAACCATTCGTGGATGCCCCGTCCCCGGTAGTCTTGTCGGTGGACCTGGAGAAGGCTTTTGATAGCCTGGAGTGGGACTACCTATGCACGGTATTACGGAAATTCGGCCTCGGGGAGGGATTTGTCAAATGGACAGCAGTCCTCTACGCTTCCGCTTCGGCCAGGGTTAGATCGGGCCCTTTGATTTCATCGCGATATCCGGTGGAGCGTGGCACGCGGCAGGGGTGCTCCTTATCCCCGCTTCTTTTTGCACTAGCGGTAGAGCCACTAGCGATGCATCTTCGCTCGGGAGCCCACTATACGGGCTTATGGACAGCGGCGGGCCCGCATTACGTCTCGCTCTATGCGGACGACCTGTTGCTCTTCCTGGAGGACCCGGTCGACGCGTTGCGGGGAGCGGAATTAGCGCTAACGGAGTTCGGAGCGGTCTCAGGCCTCCAAGTGAATTGGTCTAAGACCTGCCTCTTCCCGATGCGTAGGGGTACCCCCACTCCTGCGCTAAGTAAGGAGATCAGATGGGAGCCCGACTGCTTTAAATACCTTGGGGTATTTGTGTACCACGACCAACCCGACCTCCTAGATGGAAACATTGCCCGTTGCATGCGAGCACTCCGAGGTAGCATGGACTTTTGGGCCACGCTGCCGCTCTCCGTGGCGGGACGCATCGCCCTGCTCAAAATGGTGGCGCTCCCCCGACTATTGTATTACTTTCGGACTTTGCCGATCTGGGTCCCACCGGCCACGTTTCGTCGCTTGCGTTCTATGGTGGTCGGGTTCCTTTGGGGAACGGGCCGGCGGCGGGTGGCCCTCAATACCCTGATGAGGCCGAGGGACGAGGGGGGGCTCGCTGTGCCGGACTTCGAGAAGTATTACCTAGCGGCGCAGCTCCAGACCTACACCCAGGAGATAGCCAGGGAGTTCAGAGGCCCGGAGGACGGTAGAGGGACGGGTATGGCCAGGCACGTCCTCTCCTTTATCGCGATGCGACAGCGCTTAGTCCTACGGGACCTGTCGATGGAGGAGCGGACTATCCGACTCTGTTGGAATCGGGCTCATAACAGAGGTCGCCTACGGACGCCATATGCGCCTGAAATACCATTGGGGATGCTGACGGCCCTCCCCCACGGAGGAGATTGGTCACGACTGGCGGACTGGGAGGATTCCGGTTTACAGCTCGTCGGGGACCTGTACGAGGACGGAGCGCTCCTGTCCTTTCAGGATCTCATTGACCGCTTTGGGATCCCCCGGGGCGACTTTCTGCTGCACTCGGCCATTGTGCGAGCGATCCAGGCGCACTGGCAGAACGGGCTAGAGGAACCTCACTTGTCTCAGGTGTGCCAGTACGTAATGATGTCGGCGGGCACGGTGAAGGCGGTCACTTGCCTCTACGGCAGGTTGATTGCCGAGGGGTTGGTTCCTCTCGCCACACTGAAGTCCCGCTGGGAAGAGGACATTGGTAAGGAGATCCCGGAGACGACCTGGTCCCAGCTGGTGAGGCGTGCCTGGAAGGGTACACGTAGCGCCCGTTTCCAACTGGTCCACTATTATGTTCTCCATAGAGCGTACCTGACCCCGGTAAAGATCAGGCGTTATTTTGCCAAGGCTTCGGCGGAATGCCCTAGGTGCCCGGCTCAGGAGGCGGACCTCCTACACATGCTATGGGCCTGTCCAGGACTGACGTCCTACTGGCAGGAGGTGGCGACGACTTTGGAAGAGGTGACGGGGAGGCACTTATCATTCGATGTGGCGGTAGGGCTCTTGCACTGGTTCCCCCATACCCCCCGGAATAAAATCACCAGTAAATTTATCGACCTGGGGCTCCTACTTGCTAAGCGAGAGGTGACCAGGAACTGGAAGGCGCGAGCTGGTCCTACAGGCAGCAGATGGCACAGTGAGCTTTTGAAATGGGCGGCGGGTGAGAGCGCGCTGCGATATCAGTTGGCTTGGAGGCAGGGCAATGAGAAGGCGCAGGAGGCCGCGTTAGAATGGGAAACGCTGGTGCAGGCCCTCAGGGATTATTGTACCCCCAGCGACTCCGAAAGTGAAGAAGCAACTCGACCCGAGTCCCGTTAAACATTAGCATTGACAGCACTATTACCTTCCCCGTGGGTCAAGCAGTGGATTCTATGTTGATGAGCTCCCTGGCGCTGATGGTGGGGGGGAGGGGGAGGGGGGGTTTTACAGTAATTGGGAATTTTGAGGGGGGGGTTTCTTTTTGAGGTTTTGGGTTTGTTTAGAAAAGCAGATGACGGACAGGGTGTTATCCGGACCAGCTCCAGCATCCTACTGACCCCAGCTGCATGTGCCGCCCAACCCCAGGGATATGGGCTGATTGGCTGTATAGCAACGTTATGGAAGGGGGTCGGTGGGCTATACCTTGTATAAGTTGTTTATAATACGATACTGGTCGCTACTGTATTGTTTTACTGATTCCTGCAATAAAAATATATTTAAAAAAAAAAAAAAATGATAGGGGCTATTGCAGTTGCTGGTAGATGATGATGTTGTATGTTGCTCCCTGCCAGCTAATGCACACTCTTAGTGACACTCTGGACGACACTTTAGGACACTAATGTTGGTTGGAGGCATACTGACTGCCGGACACTTTGGTGTAGGATGTCATCAGTCGGCGTAATTCACAGTGGGCGTCAGTATCACCCACCGCAGTACGGGAGACATGTCATTGAGTTCCCGCCACCCAGTCTTAGAGAGCATCAGATTGTATTGTCATAAGAAGTAGCATTTATAATGTCACAAACCTGTTGACCTCTATGAATACTTGAAGGGGTGACATGCTAGGCCGTTGCTTCTGCACACATGGAGAGGAATGACACAGAACACAGAGAAAGACAGCCTATTAAAGACTAGAATCTCTTTAAATTATTTAACAAATTTGGCTAGACCATAGGGGAAAATATTAAAATGGTTGCAGACTTCAAACCCAATCAAGGGAAGAGATTTAGATATTATGAATTGTATATGCAAAACAATGCAGCAACAAAATTTGCTGCACTGTGCTGAACTGCACTGCACAGGGACGCAAATACAATGCAGAGCCATACATATTATGACTGACCTGCTGCTGCTGCCTTCCCCTGCATGGAACCCTTGAAACAGCGCAGGATACGGTTTGCACCATGAAAATTGTTGGTGCAAACTCGAGTGGATGGACCTTTGTCTTGAATTGAGGCTTAACATCAACTCATGAACAGTACATCAATGACAAGTACATTAATCTCCACAATAGTGAGGGACAGGGAAGTAGATTTTCAAACCATGAAGGTTTATTAGCAGATTAGCAAAGTTACAGGCTCAAATCGTTCAAATTAGTCATAAATCAGTAATATAAAAGGAGTATATTCCAAACTGAGTCAAAATATCAAATACAAAGGCAAGTTATTTAGAGAATATCATATGCAAAGCCGACAAGATTCAGATTCCCTTGAAGGGAAAGGCCCTAATCCTAATCTGAGGATTCAGATGAGGTAGTGAATAAAAGCAGTAGGTGGCAGCAAATTTCTCATCAACGTGTAACACTCCCCACAAATCCAGGAAACCTGGACCAATCAGGATTGAATGTTGTCCAATAGGGAAACTTCGCCCACCTTCTCAGCCACCGCACAATGGAAGCTTACATGCCCTTCAAGAGATATCTTTCAAAGGAAGATACATCATATACATTTAACCTGTCCCCAATACAGGCGCAGGTATTCATTATTCAATATTCAGTGGAACTCACATGGGTAAACAATTGTCAAGCAAACTAAAACAATTGCAGCCATTTACTACATTTAAGTTACTGCAGCTCGGGTCCGCTAGAGAAATGGTGAAAGAGCACAGCATCCAAAAGCACATTTTCAATATTAACATGAGCCATTTAACTGAGGCCTACATTGACTATGGCTAACCTAAGGTAAACACATTTCAACTATGGTTAGCTACAATGTGTTAATCACACTTGGAATATATTTATATATAATGTTCATTAGCAGCTATGTGTAACAAAGAAAAGATGACAGAGAGGCACCATCCTGAAAGGCTGCTTTGTATGATGCACAACCTCTAATTTGTGAGAACTTAAGCTGAAATGCGATGCATAGGTTTTTCTGAGAAATAAAAATGTGCCTGCTTCAAAAATACATTTGTTTCTGACTCAAACCCGGGCTGCATATCTTAGTAGCTTTGATTTACAAGCATTGGCATAGCCAATAGATCTCGATTTTTGGACCTTATAAGTATTTAGTTATGCATCATAATACCCTTGGTGTAACAACACCAACCGTTGCATGGCTAAACATTTATAAGGTCCCAAATGCGAGACCTATTGGCTATGCCAATGCTTTTTTTCATGTTTTAGGTCCTGGTCAATGGTTTAACCTGTGGTCTGGGGTGGTCGATGTGTCTGAAACCCCTACTCTGGTTATCCATGAAAGCTTAAGAATTAACACAATATTGCATTAACATAATAATAAAGTACTTCTTAAATAAATAAAATGTATAATAGTTTGAATCAAGTTTGTTCGGTAACTGTGCGTACTGTTTTGATGTGTAAATCATCAAAATTGCTAAGGCTGGTGTTCCACTCCTTCCAATAGACACAGCAAAAAGCAACAGAGACCAGCTTGTGCTAGTATTTTTTGGCAATGCACGAGAGGCTCAGACCTGTTTGGCGCATCATGATAGTAACTGAATATTTTAAGGCAGCCCTACAGAATTGCTTTAGAAGCGTTGGTTAGCAAAATTAGGGTTGACCTTCTAGACCAGCACAGGTTCACTTTTGGCACATTATACCGACTGGTGAAGAGTTGATTGCAAGGGGAGCAGTAGATAAGGAGGCAAGGCTCTGCGTAATGGTAGAAAGTGAGTGTGTGGCCTCATGGGGGTAACGTTTTGGGACGTGTGTTTAGGGTGCAGCCGAGTTTTTTTCCCTGTGCTTGTGGAAGAAATGTTGCCGAGCGTTTGATACTTTTGTGCCATTAATTAGTGTGGCGTCTTGGACTGCGTGAGCAAGTTGTAAAAGAGCAAGAGTTGGCTGGCAGATGGGAGGTCCTGTGGGGGTATTTCCTAGTTTACCGCTGTTTGAGAGCAAAGGGGCTTGTGATGTGGTGAAGGTTCACAGCGGATTTCCATGGGCAGTCCTGTGTTATAGCGATACGGAGCATCCTGAAGTTTGAGAGCCAGAAGTGTGGCGGACCAGAGTTGGGGAAATATTGTAAGTATGGGATTTACGTGTTTTAATAGTTATTGGTGTAGCGCTCTAGTGTTTCCGAGGGTCTCGGCTGAGACCTGGAAGCACCCACACACATTGTATCACCTTCTGGCCAGGCGTGGCCAGAAGGCTATAAATAAATAGGCAGGGGTTGCTCGGGACTTCCGGTCCGACCACTGAACTCATGTGTGCGTGTGGACTCTTTGGCAGCGAGTAATTAGCATATTGGCATGCTGGTATCGTCGGGGCCACTGGCAGTAGGGAGGCCCCTACACTGGGGACGAGAGTGGGATCCCAACAGCAGCCCCGAGACGAAGAAACTACATCCTAAAATGCACCTGTGCAAGTGAGCAGTTTGGTGGCGGAGCGGGCGCTGAAGCCGCAAAACACCCGTGGCAGGCCGAGAGACGCCCGAGGTGGAGCCAGCCATCACCGGTAAGCAGCGTATGCCAGGAGCTGCGTAGGGAGCCGATGAATTGAGGGACGGAGCGACGCGAGCACCGATAACAGGCCCGGCGCCCAGGAGGCCCGATCAACAGCTACTAGAGTGCGCGGATGAGCAGTAGCGATCAGACCCGCCCCGGGCCAAAAGACGCGAGCGAAGGATCCCAAGAGGCGCCGAGGCGCTGAACTCGCCGGCGAGGCGGAGGAGGAAGAAAATAGCACATGCACAGCACAACAATCAACAAGGGCACAGCGCAGCAATAAAATAAGCAAAAGCAAGTGCAAACATTGGAAATAAACAAGCACTGGCACCAACAAAAGCACAAACAGGACAAGCACAGACACACACTGGAAAGAAGGCAGAACAAAGGCTAGCGCTGACACAGCCAACAACAACGGGTGATCAGTCAGCCGAGACAAAGACATAGTGCTAAGGGAAGCCTCACCTATCGGGAGGAAGCGCAAGAAACAGGGCGAAGTAATCAGGACGGTACCATGTCAGATCAACCAGGTGCCGCCGCAGGGGGCCAACAGCAAGGGAACCCAGCAGGCAATTCAGTAGGAGCACAGCAGCAAGGACCACCTCCAACAGGTACGCCCCCTGCCCAACAGGCAGGACCACCAGTACAACAATCGGCCCATTCACAGATCCAAGCACTACCACCATTCAGCGAGCTGGTTGATCCAGCAACGGCAGCTCCAAGATAGGCAGTTTGGATTGGCCAACTAAACAACTACTTTGTAGCCACTAGAGAAAAAGATAATGAGGTTTTTCCAAAAGTCAATAGAATTCTTCGGATACGTGTTCGACGCAGAAGGAGTCATAGTGGACCCCAGGAAGTCTGAGGCCATCAGACATGCCCCTGCACCAACGACAGCCTCTGAAGTAAGAAGTTTCCTAGGCATGGCCCAGTACTGCACAAGGTTTGTTCCCAACCTCGCCACCATTGCTGAACCACTGCGAAATCTAACAAAGAAGGAAAGTCTGTGGAGGTGGGCCCAAGAAGAGGAAGAAGCATTCAACAAAGTCAAGGAGGCCCTACTGGATGGAACCACCATGGCCTAATTTGACACAGCAAGACACACCGAGATAGTAGTAGACGCCAGCCCCATCGGTGTAGGAGCGTTACTGACACAAGAGACAGAGACAGGAGTATGGGCCCCCCCTCACATTTGCAAGTAAAGCACTCACAGCAACCGAAGCGAGATACTCCCAAATAGAAAGGGAAGCGCTGGCAGTCATGTGACCACTTCCACTTATACATTACGGGGCACCCATTTCGGATGGTCACGGATCATCAGTCGTTAATATCACTGTTGAAGGACACCGCCCCTCATCCACCACCTCGGATTGAACGCTGGGCAATTCAAAAACAGCAATATCAGATGGACCTTGTATATAGGCCCAGAGTAAAGAATCCTGCGGATTTCCTATCTCGCAATCCAGCAAAAGCAGACACAATAGAGACTGAACAAGACACGCAAATGGAAGAATTTGTGAACACGATATCCCAGTGGGCGTGCCCCCAAGCATTGCCAGCAAATACAATCATAACCCAGTATGCCAACGACACAATCATCCAAAGGGTCACCGCAGCGATACAGGCTGGATCCTGGGAAGGATTTCTACGTAACACTCAAGACTTGAGTGAGGCAGACCGACTAAGTCTTGGAAAATTCTGGAAGGTTCACAACAAACTCAGTATCGCAGAGAACGGATTAATACTAAGAGGACATAGGGTGGTAATCCCCCTAATGCTACAAGAACAAGCAACAATGCTCGCCCATGCAGGACATCAGGGCACCCGGAGAAAGAAGGCCAGAATGAGAGAGAAAGTGTGGTTCCCTGACCTTGAAAAGGATGTGGACACTGTGGTACAAAATTGCAGAGCATGTCAGCTGACAAGTACACATGAAGTACCGGCACCTGTCGTCAAAGAAGACCCTGCACCGACCCCGTGGTCTTGGGTCAGTCTAGACTTTGGCAGTTTCCCCGATGGGAGAGTCACAGTAGTACTCATAGACAGCTACATCAAGTACCCCATTGTGGAGCTAGCAGCGTCCACTAGCTTTGTGAACATCCAGCCGATTCTGAACAAATCTTTTGCCATGTTTGGAATCCCACAGATACTCAAGACATACAACGTCCCTCCGTTCCAGGCCAACGACTTCAAGGAGTTCTTGCAAGGACTGGGAGTGAAGAATCATCGCATCACACCACAATGGCCCCAAGCCAATGGGGAGGTCGAAAAGTTCATGAGAACCATTAATAAGATTCTACGAATAGCCACGGTGGAAGGAACAGATCCAGAAGAGGCACTCCAGCATTTCCTTAGAGAATATCGGAGCACCCCACACAGCATGACCCAACGATCACCTTGGTCTCTAATGCTGGCGGGGCCACGGAAGGATCTACTTCCCTGAGGACACCCAAGAACGAAGATGGAGAAATAATGACAAAGCAAGTCGGAAAAGGAGAGCCCAGGAATGTGCGCTAGCACCCGGAGACTCTGTACTAATCCGAGCTAGAAGGCCAGATGGAAAATTCCGCACCGCGTATGAAACAGAACCCTGGACAATCAAGGCGACAAAAGGCACGGCGATAACTGTACAAAGGAGTGGGGAAGAGGTAACAAGGAACATCTCGTGGTTCAAGCGTATACCATCTAGTCCAACTGCGGTGGAACAAGCCAGTGAACCAACGGCGAACGAGACAGCTGAAAGTGGATCAGAACAAATCCGCCCTGACTCGCCAACGGACCTCCCTGGCCCAACATCACCATTTTCCCCAAGAGACAGCCCAGAACACACCCCTGCCCAAGGAATACAACGGTATGACCTCAGACCTAACCCAAGACCCAGCCAGAGGCTGAAAGACTTTGCCTGCTAATTTTGGTGACTTTGGTTTTAGTCAAAAGACAAACCTGGGAAGGGATGTAGCGCTCTAGTGTTTCCGAAGGTCTCGACTGAGCCCCGGAAGCACCCACACACATTGCATCACCTTCTGGCCAGGCGTGGCCAGAAGGCTATAAATAAATGGTCCGGGGTCGCTCGGGACTTCCGGTCCGACCACTGAACTCATGTGTGCGTGTGGACTCTTTGGCAGCGTGTAATTAGCATATTGGCATGCTGGTACCGTCGGGGCCACTAGCAGTAGGGAGGCCCCTACAATTGGTAATATATTTAGTGCGTATGGCGCTGTGCATAGGCAGCTGCGGGGTAAAAGTGTGCAAACATATGGGCGTGTGGTAGAGTGGGGAAAAGGGGGAGGTGGGGGTAAGGGCAAACAGTGGGAAACTTCCCTTAAAACGTTCTGGTATAAAAGCGGAAAGTAATGGGCAATATTATGTAAGTTGGTAGTTATGTAAGCGGCCGTGAAAACACTGGCTCACTGAGAACAGCAAAGCAGGCAGTGAAAGAGATTGCGATCAAGCACGGCGAGCGATGCGCTTAATGAGCATGACGAGGAAAGCTATATGGCAGTTTGTACTCAAACTTCCCAGTAATGTCCCTTTGACACAAATTCACACAAAGCAGTACAAAGCACTGTGCACTAAAAAAGGGCAGTTTTCCAGTGCAAAATACCTTTACAATGGGAAAGTAAGTACCAATGATTTGCTTTCTGCTTTTTTGCAACACTCTATACCTGGTCTGGTGGCTTAGTGGAGTAATACTTCCACTGTAGGAACCTGCATTTGACCTCACAATCACAGGTTAAAATCCTGGTGGGTCCACTCAGCCTTTCATTCTTCTGAGATCAATAAAATGGGTATCATTGGGTATAAACATCTGTTATTCAGCACCATGATGTCTTGGATAAACATGCGCTGTACAAATACATGTTTTGTATGTGATGGATCAGAGTGTTGGTAAAACTGGGCCTAAGTGTTGTGTATAGATGTATCCTTCAACATGGGGAACTAGGTGAGCGGAATTATGACCAAGGCGATTCTTCCGACCCATCACAATGTATTCTTGCAACAGAAAGAAAGTAATGTAAACAATGGGTTACACCATTCCTCATTGCTATAGCCTATTACAAAATATTAATAACAGATATTCTCACAGAATTATCCTTTGGAGTACAAAGTATCTGTTGACTGCCAATACCTGATGTAGTTTCCCACCTAATTCTGTTTCTCCACAATTAGGAGAAAGACAAACAAGGAGTTGAGCACTAGAAAAATAATTTATGTAATTGGACTCTTCAGTTCCAGCACACCTCCTCTGAAATCTCGCCTTTGGGGGATAAGGATTCAACAAATCAGACAGCTGATTGCTCCCACTCTTCCCAAGATGGTGAGTCTCCCAATGTTGTCTATGTGAGTGGCTAGTCGGTATCCATAGATTGAGACAGTGTAAACCACCACCACGGGATGACTCAGATTCAAGGTCTTACTGGACCCTTAAAGACATAAAAGAATTTGATAGTGAGGGGCATATTTACTAGAAAATGACACAGCGCAGCTCTGCAAGCCATCTTACTACTCCGAGCTGCGTCATTAGAAAATGCAGGGATGGCTCGTATTTAAAGCAATCCCGGTGCTTTCCTCTACACTGGTGCACAATTGGCTGCCTAGCGCCAACACAGGCACCCTTGCACCATGGTCCAAGGGTGACTTTGTTGCAGGGATGATTGTTTTTGTGCAGGAAGGGAAACCTTGCTGCAGAAAAACAATTATTGGTGGTGTTTTCCTCCTTCTATTTGTACTGCAGAATGCAGCACACATAGAAAGAGCAATAAACGAGGAGAAACAAAGGTATTTCTCCTTGTTTTACCACTTTAAACGTTTAGGCATTAGAATCTGACACACATTCCTAGCTTTACAAAACCTTGTAAATCTGTGAATGCATCAGAATCCATGGGGAATGCAACTTTCACACAGAGTAGTGTGTGCAAGGGCGCAATATTTACAAGGTGAGGAAAAGCCACGCAGGTTGACTATGCATGGCCTTGTAAATATGGCTCAGCAGCATTGTGCACCACTGGAGCGTCCCAAAAAGTGGTGCTCCAGTGGTGCAGGGGTCTGGTAAATATGCCGCTGTGTTTCATGAAGTGGAGTCACCGAAGGATGTGGAGCCTTTTGAACTACCAAATAATCAATCAAGTGTGGACATTTGATGCCAAGGATTCCATTAATTTTTTACTAAACTTGGCACACTCCCTTCTTCCCTCACAGTGCATATATTGCCAATGACTGGAGGGGATGCTTCTAGGGGGGCAAATCCAGGGCTTTAAGGGTGTCTGGTCCCTCTGGGTTTCTGACCCAGTAATAGTTAAAAACAGGCATTGAAACAGGTATCTATTGGGCTCTCTACTCATGACCTTAGCGGTGATTGTAAAACAGTCACCGATTTCTGAACAATCACTGTAGAACTGGTAAGGTAATCAATGTAAGAGATTTAATTTCTCTTTATATGTCAAGTTTAACTTAATCTAAGAATGTTAGGTATTTCCGGGATGATTCTGCATTTTTTTGTGATTCATATTACTCTTGTATAGTGCGTACCTTCAAATGTGTAACCTCCATGTGTTTATAACTGATGACACGAGTGTGCGTTCTGGAGTTGAGGCTGAAGGCAGTGCCAGTTTCTCACTGCGCCTGTCCCTGGGACAAAAAGGTGTTTAGAATTCATGGTAATCAACTCCTTGGCCTCCCTGCAAAGGTGCATAAACTAATTGTCACATATTCTAATTGCAATTGGTAATTCAGTGCAAATGTGTGTGAAGGAAGTACACATCTGTCAAAATATTGTATTGTATTGTATTGTATTGTATATAGTTCTTGTATAGCGCAACTGCCACCCTACGGGTATCCTGGCGCTTTTTGAGAGAACCTAATCAGATGGAGAATCAATGCGAACAACGGAGAACAATGCGAAAGTAAAAGTAAGAGCAGTGCTTACAGGTAAGTGGGTGCAATGTGTGTTTGGGGGTTGCTGAAGTGAAGGAGCTGCGGGAAAGTTTATGCAAGAGAGAGTAAAAAGAGGGTAATGAGGAAGGAGTTGAGATGTTACAGAAGCAGAGAGAGGAGATGTGTAGAGAAAAAGGGTGTACATGTCTCACATGGAGTAAACATATTGGGAGTGATTGAGGAATGCTAAAGAACGCTACTCCTTTCACAGGCCTCAGTAATGTTTAATTCACAGTTTTATATTTTCAGAATTGAACATTCTTGTATATTAATTATTTTGGTACTCATTTATCTTAAAAAGCCAACAACCAATGATCAAGTCAGTAGTTGTAGCTGGTTTTGTGTGTCAGATGTTGTGTTATATATCTGGATACAGTAACAGAAAGATTAGAAAGGAACAAAAATACCAACTGGATGGCACACTAGGGAAATCACAGAAATTGAGTTTACATGTTTAATCCATGCCTTTAATAATTAGGCTACCCCCTTTTAAAGACCTCACACTTTTCCTATCCTAATTAAAGCCCTGAAAAAAAGCACTAGCAATGGGGGTGATAGCAGGCATGGACATCATTTAGGGGTTCACCAGGGGTCGCAGCTGTGACTCCTGGCTTGTCCCTTGCAACCCCTGGCACTTCCTTTGCAACCCCTTAAATAAATACCAGTATTTGTAAAGTGCGAACATTTACCCCTAGGGGTGTCAAGGCGCTGGGAGCCGTCGGGAAGATTAAGTGAGCTATTGCCCAGAGTCACAGGGTGCTGGGCTAACCTGCCGCCAGTGATCGAACCGTGACCTCCGGGCTCCAGAATCAACACACCTGGCTGCTGCACCACACCTCTTCCACCTTGACTCAGAACTGGCAAAATTAGTGCCAGGAACACAGGGACAGTACATACTTTGGATGACGGGTTGGGTCTCCGCTCTCTTTGTTTTCTGTC
This sequence comes from Lissotriton vulgaris, assembly GCF_964263255.1. Classification (NCBI taxonomy): domain Eukaryota; kingdom Metazoa; phylum Chordata; class Amphibia; order Caudata; family Salamandridae; genus Lissotriton; species Lissotriton vulgaris. Next base: position 938,557,048 of record NC_141699.1, read on the forward strand.
ATGTTTGTATTACACTAATAGCGAATAATATTACATTATTCAATATTACATCATGGGAATGTTGATCACTCGATTGAAAAAATTAAAGTACCCCAGGCTTCTACAGGCTTGTAGAAGTCTGGAGCATCAATATTCAAACGTTTGCTCACAGCAAAAGCTGGGAACAAAGGCCTCACGCTAGAGTGGCCTTTAAAGGCCAGTAGAGCCCGCTATGGTGGTCACTAATTGCACTGTCCTACCTGTCCAGAGTCCCCGGTCCACCGCCAACTGTTTCGTTTGTGTGGAGGGATGAGAACCGAGTTCCAGGAAGTGATTTACTACTTCCGGGCCAGACGGCCAATCAGCTGCTTCCAGTTGTCAGTCCACATGCCTTAAAAGCTGATGCCTACCAAGACACACAGCGAGCGCGCTAGAGGAAAGGCAGACACTGTGTTTTTCAGTGAGAGGAGCGCCTAGAAAGGGCTCCTGTCTCGCTTCCTTATAAAATTTTAACAGTCCTGTGTCATATTTGTATTTTGCACACCGTCACTTTTCTACTCATTCTGTTCTTAATTAAGCTTGCTTTTAAATCACTCGACATGTTTTAAATTGTTACTGATTGCACCGTTCTACCTGTCCCAATTCCCCGGTCCACCGCCAACTGTTTGGTTTGTGTGGAGGGACGAGAACCGGGCTCCAGGAAGTGATTTACTACTTCCGGGCCAGACGGCCAATCAGCTGCTTCCAGCTGTCAGTCCACACGCCTTAAAAGCTGATGCCTATCAAGACGCGCAGCGGACGCGCTTGAGGAAAGGCAGACACTGTTATCTTCGGTGAGATGAGCGCCTGGGAAAGGGCTCCGGTCTCGCTTCCTAATATAATTTTCACAGTCCTGTGTCATATCTGTATTTTGCACACCGCCACTTTTCTACTCATTCTGTTCTTGATTAAGCTTGTTTTTAAATCACTCGACATGTTTTAAATTGTTACTGATTGCACCGTCCTACCTGTCCCGAGACCCCGGTCCACCGCCAACTGTTTGGTTTGGGTGGAGGGATGAGAACCGGGCTCCAGGAAGTGATTTACTACTTCCCGACCAGACGGCCAATCAGCTGCTTCGAGCTGTCAGCCCACACGCCTTAAAAGCTGATGCCTATCAAGATGCGCTGCGGGCGCTCCCCCGGGCGCCAAAGGTGCGCCACAGGCAAGCCCGTCTGCGCCTGTCCGCGGCTGGCCGGGGCCAGGGGCCACGACCCCTGCTGGTTTTTCTACCCATGTCAGGAAATACAGCCCAAACGCTCTACTTAAACTAAGAGGAAAAGTCTCACCCCCTTGCCTCTCCACATGTAACCCAGTAGAACAAGGCTCAATCTGCCCTCATTGCAAATTTCAGCTTCTCCCCGACCGCTCAATCAATAACACACAGAGAAGTATATATCTCCTGAACTGCAGCTCATTTTCCAAAGACAATACAGAGATTTCCCTGCGTTTAGATGAATGAAACCCAGATGCCCTGTTTCAGAACCTTATATCATCCAGGCCCTACCTAGAGGATATCAAATTTTACGCAAAGAACATTCAACGGGAAGAGGAGGTGGCTTAGCAATCATCTATAAAGATTGCTATGGCTGTCGCAGCTCCCCCAAACCAATACCTGACTGCGAAAGTCTCTTCATCTCCCTTGACTTTTCCCCTATTAGCCGCCCAGGCCACCTTAAACAAGCTCCAGGTCATTCAGAACTGTGCAGCACAAATTCTCCTTCAGATCCCTTGTCGCCTCCCAGTCAAAACCGAACTTAAGAAACTTCATTGGCTCCCATTCAGGGAAAGAATTGTATTCAAGGGCCTGTGTATTGCTCACCGAGCCTTCTGGAAAACTGGGGCCACCATTAACCATTCTCTGATCACCCCCTACCAACCCAATAGACAGCTTAGATCAGCATCTTCCTTCCATGTCACATTACCCAAGATCAAGAGAGCCAGATGTGGGGGCTGCTCGTTCTCCCACAACTCGGCTAAACTCTGGAACTCTCTTCCCCTCCATCTGCGTTCAGAGCCCAATCTTCTGCCCTTCCAAAAAAAAAAAACTAAAAACCCTGCTGTTTAACAAATCAGACTTGGCCCCCACCATCCTTCCACACGCATTTGTCTCCAGCGCTAGGACGCCTCAGGGTAGCTATCGCGCTATACAAATTATCTTTTTTATTTCATTTTTCATTTAATTTCTCTAAGCCTATATTATTTTATAAAAAAATTAAATACAATTAGCTGGAATGTAACATTCCCTTGCAGCTGAGGTAAAAAATGCCTTTAAATGTATGTTATTTGTGCCCTTGTGAGTGAGAGTGTGTCTATGTGAGGTGAGAGAGTGTGTGTGTGTGTCAGTGAAAGTGAAAGTCAAAGGGCGTGTGATGCTACTTGCGCTACCCCAGGCTTTATTATGAATTGACTCCATTATACCAGGCTGCCCAAAAGCTCAGTCCCTCACATAAGGAGAGGCCAGGGTATTGTACGGGCATGTACCTGTAAACCAGCTCTTCAGTAGAAGAGGGGGTACCGATTTAGCCACATCTATCAGGACTAAGACTATTGACCTTTCGATTTTGTGGGTCATTACCTACAACCAATATTTGTGGAACCTGGGTCACCTTCCTTGTGCTGCCTCCACAACTGCTGATTACAACAACAAAAAAAGAAAAGTCAGCTAGTAATAAGGTGAATTTTCAAAGTCAAGGACGGCCAAACATTATAATAACAGCTCATATATATTTTTGCAAGGGGGTTCTTAAAGCTGCCATCAAAAGTAAAATCATAAGAAGGTATATTTTGTTTAGTACATTAAAAGGATGACGCCACTAGAATGTTACGATTCTATTAAAAGTGGAAATCATTTTCGAAATTTTCCTGGCATGACTGCATGACCTTATCTGAGTTTCAATACGGAAAAGTACACAAATAAAACCGAGAAGTATGAAATATTGTGGGCAGGAACTGAAGAAAGATTAGATTAGGAGACTTTGAACTTCACTTGAGTAGGGACGGAATATAAATGCCAAAGAAACAAAGTAAACCCTCAAAGCTACTATATTTACTTTTCTCAGTTTTCCTTTTCAGTGCAAACAAGGGAAACTTGATCAAGCCGAGCTTTTAATGTGTTTATATGTAAAATGTTACACATTCTAATACATGTTCTATTCATCAAGAATTAATGAAACCCAATGTAAAAAGGCTAGGTATAAGATTGAATTAGTCATAAAGAGCTCAGGGTTGGCAGATCATCAAGGTGAGTCCAAGATGTCACGACTCTTAGGGTGCAAAACTCTCAGAAACAATCTTAGGCCCTCATTTAGAGCTGGGCTGTGATAGAAAAATCGACAGTTTGTATAGGAAGTACTGCATCCTCTATTGGAAAATGTGCCAACATTGCAGATTATGCCACCAGAATTAAGGAGCATATTATCAAGGGGGTTTATCTCTGCTTTTTTGGCTTTAAAAGCCAAGAAAGCGGAGATAAAATTATCTCCCTATTACCTAGCTGTCGCTAACACCAGTTAGCGACAGCTAGTAGGAGATAGCGACCATCTTGGGCCCCGCTTTGCATGTCAGTGATATTTATCACTAATGACATGCAAAGTGGGCGTGCCAAGATGTTAGCGACTGGAAACAGTCGCTAACATTGCTATCTCCTATTACCAACTTTTGGAGATATTCGCGCTAAGCGCGATTATCTCCAAAAGCTAACACCTGCCCTGAGCAGTTCTTAGCCATGTTATCCAATGGTAGGTGGATAACATGGCTAAGAGCATTAGCTCGGTAATGCATGAATATCGCTGACTTTTCAGCGATTTTCATGCATTTCGGACGATTTTTATGGCTTAGGAGATAAACCTTGATAATAGCAAGGTTCCTAAGCGATAAAAATCGCCGCAGCTCGGCGATAAAAATATTGCCGCTAAGCCAACATAGCGATAATTATCGCTAGTTGTTGGTAATATGCCCCTAGATTCGTTAAAGTAACTGCACCTCTGGATTATAACATAACATGTGTTTGTAAAGCGCATGTTCACCCATAGATATGTTGGCGCTGAATAACAGATGTTTATTATTACCCAACAGGACTCATTTTATCGACCTCAGGTGGATGAAAGACTGAGCAGACCCACCAGGATTTGAACCTGTGACCATGAGGTCAAACACAGGTCCCTGCAGTGGACGCATTAGTCCACTGAGCCACGAGACCCTGCTGCAGAGCACTACATCGAAGGGTTTCACATTTTCTCAATTAAATGGAGTTTTTTTTTAAACCACAAAACTTTATATGCCACATTAGCCTGCAGGGTTGAAAAGTTTCCAGGAAACATACTTTATTGCCTTCTTTTCTAAACAGCAGCATACCACGAAACACTAAATGCCTTTGTTAGCCTGCAGGGATGACATGTTTCTAGAAAATATAGTTTGGTGCCATCTTTTATAAACTGAAGCATACTCCACCCTTCACATACCATATCAGAGCAATATTCTATGCGCACAACACTCCATTATGCTCCACTCTCAGACTTTTTCACTATGACTCTTCAGGATTTGGGGAAGTTCTGCAAGTTTAAAATCTCCAATATTTTTTTTCTGCCATATTTACCAATCTTTTTCTCACTTCTTTTGCCCATTTAATTTAGTTATGTTTATTTGTTTGCTATATTTGAGTCCTCCCCACTCCAAATTTTACCCCAAAATATCAATGTTGATTTCCAGGCAAGGTAATTCCAAGACGGTAATGCTGTTTCAATTCTTACAGCCTGGCGCATGACCCCATTGGGTAGCCCTATAAGTTTTTTTTTCAAGCATTTACATTCACATTTGTCCCAATTAGGGTATTAGCTAAGGCACACACTTCCGCACCGCAAACACTTTGTGAGGGGACCATAGCTTTCAAAGCTATAAATACAGGAGTCAAGGAGGGCCCTCCAAATTCTTTTTTAAATTTCACAAGCCCTCCAGTTGTTGACAGAACCCAAATATCCCCAAGTTCCCTATGCAGTAACCATCTTAGCTTCGAATTAAAGGTCAAAGCCAAATACTTGTATGATGCAACTACCTTCACTGGTTTATCTCCAAGGATCCACATTTACGGGATAGCTTTTTTTACCAAATTTGTCAATTTTTATCTTGTCCGTATTATTAGTGAGGTCATTCATCACACAATATTTACTCATTATTCCCAGTTTCCTTTGAGGACCCGCATGAGTCTAATCCATTATGGCTCCATTATCTGCATATAATAGACCTGCAAAATGTCTCCCGCCATTACAGACAAAAACGCCTCTATAGCAAAACCTGAGGCACACCTACAAGATAAAAAGAGACTAGCTGGGGAGCCAAGACACACCACTGCCTCAAACCATTACCAAGAGGAATTGTCTTCGAAAGTGATCCCGTAAAATTGAGCAAGACCTGCATCCAATTATGCCGGTGGAGTTTTTCAAGGATCGATAAAAGGAACCTCTGAATCCCCGTTCCGCTTAATTTAAGCCACAATATTTTCCTGATGACCAAGTCAAAAGTTTAAAGACAATCAACAAAACAGCAAAACACACTTCCAGTTGTCTCCAACACCTTCTGACCATTAACCATATGCTGAAACAGTGATCAATACTTGAAAGACCCGGCTTAAAGCCTCCTTGTTGAATGGGCACCAACTTATTACTCTTTACCCATTCCTTCAAGAACAATAAACTCACTTTTCAATATAATTTAGCCCCACCCTCCACGGAACTTATGAGCCGAAAGTTTCTTTCCTTTCCCAACACATGCTTGCATGTGTGTCCTTACCTGCCCCCACCCTATGCCCCCCTTAAGAAGTGCATCACGGTGCTGCCCTTGCAGACTAAGTTGCAGTGTCCGGACTTGCAGGGTGCACTTAACCTTTCTAGCGCCTTTTCTACGGAAAAAGCCTCAGTCTATGACGCTATCAGGTCAAATTTGCTGTTCATCCTCGACTACACTGTTGTAGCCCCTCATCCTGGGGCAGTCATATTTTCTGGATGAAGAATTTGTGTACATTTATTAGGTCAGGTCTCAGCCAACACCTTTTGATTAAATTATTTTATAATATACATACTTAAAGGGGCTTTCAGCCATCTGTCTTCAGGCATTGATCTATTGTCGTTTCACTCACATTTTGCGTCGCTCACTACAGCATACAATGTAGGGAAGTGAGTCATCCCACATCAGCAATTGGCTAACTTCACTTTGACTGACTACATTTTGCTCTTTCACAAAAGCACATCTGCACGCAATGCCAGTGTTTTTGTTTCTACTTCATCATGTTGGTGCTGCCTTTGTGTTTAGAATCTGATGTGATATCAAGCCTATATATAATAGCTCCTCCATGTTGTGCACAGGGCACACCCCAGCTTCATCAGTTCCTGTCTTCTTCAAATGGTGTTATATGTTCCTTTGGAATGTCCTCTGTTGTCTGACTTGCTACTATTTTTCATAGCACACCAGATTGTGTCCCTTTGAAACTGTCCTTAATGAAGTTACAATTTTTAGGTCTCGTCCAAAACAGTGATTGCACTGTCCCTTTTGACGATCTACGATTTCTAAAAAAATAATAATCTTTAACAGGGGCTTTTAGCATGCCCATTACTTACATTGGTTGTCTGCATTGTCAATCTTATTTTCTTAATTTTCATTGGTGAGCTCATATCAGTGCCTGCTGGTTTCACTTGCTCTCACTGTTTTTGTGTTCTTCCCTTGAGCATGGACTAACAACTTATTGATTACTAGATCAGTGTTTTAAAAGCACTGCTTGTGCTCGTATTATGGTTGTTGTTTTCTTTTTTTGCTTTTGCTTGCAAGACAACTTGAAACCACCAGAGATGAAGCTCGGGCTTCTTGATATTTCCAAGAACTAAACGCAAACAGCTAGCAATAGTTAAACTTTGTGGCACATGACCAATTTATGAAGCATACATTTCAGCTGCCTGTCACTTTTATTGATGATGAAGCTGTAAACATACTCCCTTCGTTTCAGTCTGTTGCCTTGTAGTATGTATTTTTCTGAATTCACGTTTGTTGTTGTGTCACGTTTACTTATTTGTTGGTTTCTGTTGTACGGTTCCTAAAAATGTAGTAGGACTGTGTATTAGCTCAACAAAACTTCATAATACAGAGACTAAGGGGCATATTTACAAGTCCCTATCACCACTTTTAGTGACGTTCGTGTTACTATATGGGCTTTGCCTTATTTACAAGGCAGCGTTGTACCACTTAATGTGGCTTAAGGCTCCCTTATAAATAAGGCACCCTTTCATGCTATACTTTGCGTGAAAGGGACAGGCAACAGGTGTGATGTGGGCAGTCTACCGCAGCACCCATTGATTTTGGCACTGCCCTATATCTACGAGGGTGGCGTAAATATTGGTCAGTGCCCATATTGGTATTACCTTGGCAAAATGAGGAGAAATTCTTGAATTCTCCTTGTTTTTGCTGTTTCTATGTGTGCTGCAAATGGCTGGGTCTGGAGTGGTGTGTGGTAAAGTGAGCCAAAAGAATGATGATGGATTCAACCCAGATCTGTGACTGGAGGTGAGTGTCTGAAAAGTTTCAGTGCTCCATCCATCATCTCCATGTGTATACAATGTGTCAGGTAGCCAGCCTCAGTGCATTAAGGAATGCACCCAGTCGAGTGTGCATATTATCTCAGTCACAGCTCACAGCAGATTTCATGTTGTCTCTGTTGTGGAGTAAAGTACATCTCACTGAGTTCAGTACAGCTGCTGTTTAAGTAACAAAATACAGGCCTTATCGCAATGTGACAGAGGCTCCTACCAATATAGTTATTTAATCTGAAACTGAAGAGTTGTCTCCGAGGACACAGAAAATAAAACAAGCATCACGTTCTTAATATGTGTGACCCTGGAACTGAATGGTTTAGACAACAGGGCGACAATGCCTACCAGGAATAAATGCATGTGGGACACATTTTCGAATTAGGGAAAACGTGCAAGTCACCATTAGAAAAATACTCTAAATTAAAAGGAAAATCTAAAACGGAGAATAAGTATAAGGTCCACAACATTACCTCTTTTATAATGTAGAGGATGTTTTATTCTTCATTAAACATGCCGTGAGTTCAAAAGGTTTATTTTCCCCTTGTGAGCTTGTGAGCTGTAAAGCCATGTCAAGACACCAACCGATTTACAGCTCATTCACACAGATTTCATGCGTCAGACACAGCAAACTTTTCACACTGCCAGCAGCAGGCCCAACACACTACAAAACGTACATTTACAAACAGCGCCATTCAAGGGTCCATCACTGTCATCTGCCAACAGGACTAACACACCAATCACCACCAAGCACTCAAACACACCTTACGCAAGTCAGTACACATACTGGCTACCAGCCACTAACACACCACAAGTCAACGCACACCACCAGTTAAGCACCAGTCTACACACACCACCAGCCATGCACCAGTCCACGCACACAGCCAGGCAAGCGTCAGTCTACGCACACCACCAAAAAAGCATCAGCCTAATACCCCGCAAGCCAAACTCCAGTCCACAAACACTGCCAGCCAAGCACTAATACAAACACTCCACTAGCCAAGTGCCAGTCCACACCTGCTGCTAGCCAAGTGCCAATCTAAACACCCCCAGCCAAACACCAGTCCACATGCACTGCCATGCAAGCACCTGCCTAAATACACTGCCTGCAAAATGCAAGTCCATGTGCACTGCAAATCAAATGCCAGCCCACACGCATCACCAGCCAAACGGGAGTCCATGCAAACCATCAGTCAAATTCCAGTTCACACACACACAGCAACTTTCCCTGGTATTTAATGGTTTTCTGGCCTCCTTTAGAGCAGATGGGTGTACAAATATGGCCAATCTGCACCCTGGGTGGGGGGCAGAAAATGGCCAGAATTTTGCCCCAATAAAGGGGAGCTTTTTTTTGCCCAAGGTGCTGCTCCCCGACATATAAATATATATCTATAAAACTCCCTGGCGTCTAGGTTCTTTTGGCCCTCCTTGGACCATAAGTGTCGTATTTGATATGGCCGCGTTAGCGATTAGCTGAAACTACACGTTTTCCTGCTTAACTTGGCTATATATGAAAACGCCATTTTGAATGTTACGGCGGCCATCTTAGATCATAAGCGGCCTCGTGGCTAGCGTGCCCTTTAGTCCGTTGTCCGTACCACTGACCACTTCAGTTTGCCCAGCAACAGGCTATTTTTAGTACTGGTCAAGCTCGTACATGCGCAGTCCCCACTGACCAGTCACCCCTCAGGAATGTGCCGCCAAACTGACCAGCGGAGTAGTAAACCCTCCAATGAGCTGGCTGTGTTCCAAAACATGACCATATATGTATATAATGTCTTGTAACTTTGTGCCGCCTATCTTTATTACCTGAAAACTGTATAAAAGACGGGGTCACACCGATGTTCGGTGTGATACCTCTTGCATTACCGAAGGGTGCTGTATGAGTGTACCACCACCCCATGGGGTCTTAATAAACTTGTTCTTTGACTTTTACAGTTTCCGTGCCAACAGTTCTTGAGTGTAAGTGGGTTATCTACGGAGCATGTAGGCCTTGGGAACCCTGATTACTTCAAATTGGCGACCACGAAGGGACTCATCGGCGACTCGGATGCCCGAAGGAGAGGTCGTGACGAAGGCTTGGAAACTCGCCATAGACGCGCGCTGCCACTGAGTGACCCGAGTCTTGGCACCCACGGTGTTTCTTCCTTTCCTTCTGATCTGACCTTCCAGGTGGCGCCGGTCTCCGACTGAGTTTTCGATCGTCTGCGTTGCTGGGAAAGTGCTGTTTGGCTGATTTGATCACAAGACCTTGGCAGTTGGAATCTGGACATTTGAGATTTTGGGTAAGATTTGTGTTCGGTAAGGTAGTCTTCGGACGCTTACTGAAGTTCTATGATTTGTGTTCGGTAAGGTAGTCTTCGGACGCTTACTGAAGTTCTATGATTTGTGTTCGGTAAGGTAGTCTTCGGACGCTTACTGAAGTCCTATGATTTGTGATCGGTAAGGTAGTCTTCGGACGCTTGCCGGAGTCCTATGACCTATGATTTTGATTTGAGTTAGCAAACGTTTGTGAATTTGTGAACTTTGAATCTATATGTGTAGTGCACTTCACATAGGCAGGCATGTAGAGATGTTTCTCTAACTTTGTTTTTTTCCTCTGAGCGGCACATTTGTGTGAAGTACTGTAAGTGCCATTTTATACGGTGTCACGCTTTCGTGATACTTTTTGAACATGCCTGTTTTAAGCACACTCCGAGGGATGTGCTGTTTTGGAAATGGTACCACAATTAGGTTAGCAGAAGCACAGCCGGCTCCCCCAGAAGGAACACCAAACAGGGATATGTATATCAAATTTGGCCTTCCCCCTATAATGTACAGCAAATTATGGCATAAGTACACCAAATCTGATCCTGAATTGCAATGGCCTCTACATGGGTCGTTCGATTTACGTGAAGTACAGTTTGTGGAACAATGTTTGTTTCAACGCAGGTCTAGACAAAATATGTTTGATTGTGTGCGAATGTGGGAGAAAGCGGTGCGTGAACGAATGAAGCGTGAAGTTGCCTTGGCGGACAAAGAGCAGCGCAAGGCTGCTCGAGATAAGGCTTTACAGCTTGAGGAAAAAGAGGCTCAGGAGAAAAGAGAGAGGGTGGAACGGGAACGTAAATTGCAAACGACTGGTCAATTTCCTATTCGCCGACCGCTTTATCCTGTCCTTAATAATGAAATTGATGATTTTTCATTGCTAGATCGGTCACCGCCTCCGTACGTTTCGCCTACGGCTCCAGATGCAGATTCGGAAGATGATGGACAGGATAAGCCGGAAAAGAAGGGTGTATCCGCTCTCAGGTTTACTGCGGAGAGGTCCGCACATTTACGTAGTTGGGCTCGTAAAGTGAATAAGAACTGTGTTTCTCAGTCTGAGGTGATTACGGAAAGGGGTAGTTGGACGGATCAGGAATTACTGTATTTTCTGTCTACTTTGGCGGACGAAGTTGTTGCCGCGTATCGTCAACTTTCAGATACGTTAGAATCTAAAGCTGTGTCAGTTCATCGTGAGAATCTGGATAAAGGTTTATTTGCTCTTACAGATGTTGATGACCTTTTCAAGCAACTGGTCCAGCTGCGAGATGAGACCACCAGATTGCGGGAGGAGCGGAAAAAGAAACAAAAGGAGTCCGGGCCGGAGTCTAGTGAGCGGTCTAAGGAGTGTTCTCTCCGGGGTTCAGATAAGAGTTCTGCACTGCATGTTATGCCTATGCGTGAAGCCGCACCTTTGTATGTCCCTCCTAAAGGGCAGGGTACAGATGATGATAAATTGTCTAAGGATGCGAAGGGATATTTTATATATAACTGGGTGTATACTCCTTGGAATAGAGCAGATGTTATGGCATTGAAAAATTCTTTACCTGACCTTCGGAAAAATGCGGCGGCATTTTATGAAGGGGTGGAAGGGGCCATTTCGTCTTGTGTGATGACTCTTGTTGATATGGATCTGTTCTTTGGGTTAATTCTTCCACCTGATATGTGGAGACAAATTCGTAAAAATAATGATGAAACAATACTGGGGGGGACATGGAAAGAAATAAATCAAGCAGATTTAGATAGGGAACCTGCATGTAAGCCATGTGACTTGATTCTAGACCTTCCGGCGGCTATCCTGACTAAACTAAAAACGCTTGTTCCTTCTAAAAAGATTAATTGGACCATGTTAGCTTCGTGCAAACAAAAGCCTGATGAAACAGTTTCAGATTTCTTTACACGCTTCGAGGAGGCGTTCCATGATTACAGTGGTCAATCTTTAACAGACGATACGGGTAGGCATTTGTTCGTAGATAAGTATGTGGCTAATCTCCTACCGGAGATTGCAAAACGATTGAAGTCGAGTGAAAGTTCCTGGGCCACGGCGACCCCTGCGTCTTTGTTAACTATGGCTCAGTATTATGAGCAGCAGGAGTTGGAGGCTAAAGAAAGTGTTGATAAGAAGGCGAAAGAATTGAAAACGAAGGTGATGTTGGCACAGGTTCGGGGAACACAGGGTAGAGGGAATGATAGAGGTAGACGTGGCGGAGGAAATGCGTCGTATGGTCGTACGGATATAGCGGAGGATCAATGTGCCTATTGTAAAGAGTTTGGGCATTGGGCTGACGATTGTCCGGTACTTCGTGAGCAGCGTAGCCAGCGTGGTCGAGGAGGCGGTAGGTCGAGAGGCAGCTATACGGGGGCGAGAGGTGGCGGAGGTGATCGTGGAAGGGTTGAGGAAAGGGGCCGTGGCCAGGACGAACGAAACACGTTTGATAGACGAAACCAATATCAGATATCGGAGGGTGAGAATGTGGAACACCAGGATTATGTGTATGCATAGGACTGCGTAGGATGGGGTACGGAATCAATTGAAGTGCCGGTAGATCAGAAGGGTCCATATGTAACAGCGGGTATTCTGGGTTCTACTGATCAATTTCTAGTCGACACAGGGGCTACTCGTAGCGCTTTGTCAAAAAACTTGGTTCCGAGGGCTCCCCTGTCTGGCGAAATGATAACATGTGTAGGGTTCGATGGCACACCCTCCCCTAGCCCATTGTCAAAACCCCTTGCACTTTGTCTTGACAAATTTTTCAGTTTTGGTTAATTTTTGTTATCGCCCCATACACCAGATAATATCCTGGGCATTGACTTGCTTAAATATTTTCGAGCAACGATACGGTGTGCTCCTGAGGGAGTGCGGGTTATCCTGAATGATAATTATCCTGACTCAGATAGGTTTTGTACTATATTAGACATTCCAGCTTTGGCCTCTCTACCGCACACGTTATGGGCGACCTCAGATACGGATGTGGAAGAGATGCGTATTCCACCTATTCACATTACTGTTAAGGAGGGGGCCTCTCTACCACGAGTACCACAGTATAAGATTTCGAGAGAAGGTGAAATTGCCTTGACACACATTGTTCAGGATTTGATCACTGCAGGAGTGGTGGAAGAGGTTCCTTATAATGTTTGTAACAGCCCTATTCTTCCGATCCTTAAGAGAGATACTGACGACAAAGTCTATCGGTTTATTATTGACTTGAGAGAGATTAACAAAATTGTCATTCCCCAATACCCGGTGGTATCCGACATTACGACCTTGCTTACATTGGTGCCACCAACGGCCACGACCTTTAGTGTAATTGATTTGAAAAACGCGTTCTTTTCCATTCCTGTCCATCCTGATAGCAGATATTTGTTTGGCTTCACGTTAAATAATAAATCGTATAGATTTTGTCGTGTTCCCCAAGGTTACACTGAGAGCCCGAGTATCTACAGCCAGGCTTTGAAAAGACAGCTTGATTCCTTTGAATTACAGACTGGCGTTGTCCTCATCCAGTACGTGGATGACCTTCTGCTCGCTGCAGACTCTTATGCACATTGTGAAGAAAGTACAATTGCGTTGCTTTCTTTTCTGGCACAGAACAATCATAAGGTTTCGAAGAAAAAGCTCCAATACTGTAGACCCAAGGTGACCTACCTCGGTCATCTTTTGTCTAAGGAGGGGCGTGCATTAACATCTGATCGAATTCAAGCAATTTTAGACACACCAGTCCCCCGCACACAGAGAGATGTACGTGCCTTCATAGGATTAACGTCCTTTTGTAGACAGTGGATCATGGGGTTTTCACACATTATAAAACCTTTGCTAGCGTTACTGTCCAAAGCTACACCAATGCCCCTTGAATGGACAGATGAATGTCAGAACGCTTTTGAACAATTGAGACAGGCTCTTTGTTCTGCACCCGTGTTAGGTACACCAGACTATACAAAACTTTTTACATTATACGTGCACGAGAACGATGGGTGCGCGTTGTCAGTGTTAGTGCAAGCACAAGGGGATAAGCAGAGACCATGTGCGTATTTCTCTGCCATTCTTGATCCTGTAGCACGAGGGTTGCCTGGGTGTTTTCGAGCAGTGGCAGCAACAGCAGTAGCCATACGGCAGAGTGAGGGAATCGTGTTATCACACAAACTGTTGGTGCTAGTTCCCCATGCAGTAGATGCTCTGTTAAATCAAACAAAGACCCAATATCTTACGAGTGCACGGCTAACAGGATATGAGCTTACACTTTTGGCGCCACATATCACACTGAAAAGATGCGCTACCCTGAATCCTGCCACTTTATTGCCCTATCCGGTCGAGGAGGGTCAGGAAGAAAAACATCATGACTGTGTTTTCCTGACCGAGGAACAGACAAAGGGTCGTGTTGACTTACAGGATATGCCACTTCCAGATGTGGATGGGGAACTGTGGGTTGATGGATCGTGTTTGAGGCTGCCAGATGGTACGACTTCCGCAGCCTATGCGATCACGACACTTAAGACAGTGGTAGAAACAGCACGAATACCACAGAAATCGGCCCAGGCAGCAGAGCTGATAGCTTTAACAAGAGCCTGCGAATTGAGTGCTGGCCTATGTGTGAACATATACACAGACAGCCGGTACGCCTTCGGAGTAGCACATGACTTCGGGCTACTCTGGAGAGAGCGTGGGTTTTTGACTTCTCACGAAGTACATATCATGCATGGAGAACTGGTGTGTGATCTCTTAAACGCGTTGCTTTGCCCAAAGAAAGTAGCGATAATAAAATGTAGCGCCCATAAAAAGATTACCGATAAAGTGGGCCAAGGAAATGCCTTCGCAGACAGTATAGCGAGACAAACGGCTATGTCTCGGACTGACTCCCCCATGTATGTGACACAATCACAGGCTGAGCGATGGAGCGATGCTAGAGCAGAAATCCTGGATATTCAGAAATCAGCTACTGAATCAGAACTTGCGGCATGGGCAGCAGATGGGGTACTAGATGATGAGGGTTGTTGGAGAAGCAAGGACATGGAAAAATGGAAATTGCCTGCAGCTTACTTGCAGGCGATTGTCCGGATGACACATGGATTGGCGCATGTCGGAGCTCTTGCAATCACTCGACTGTTAACACGAGTCTGGGAACATCCCGAGATTGCTAATACTGCTAAGAGAGTAGTGCAGACCTGCCTGGTATGTTTACAACACAATCCTGGAAAGGGGACCCATACTCCGAAAGGAGGGTTCGTTCCACCCTCTGCACCATTTGAGGTACTCCAAATGGATTATATCCAACTCGAGCGCTGCAACAACCTGAAGTACGTCCTAGTGGTGGTATGTGCCTTTAGCAAATGGGTTGAGGCCTTCCCCACGAAAGACAATACAGCCCTAACAACGGCTAAGGTGTTGCTGAAGGAATTCTTTCCTCGCTTTGGAGTTTGCAAATTTTTGTGGAGCGATAATGGGCCTCATTTTGTTGGGAAGATTGTGGAGTATGTACTGAAGGGGTTAGGGATTCAGCAGAAGTTCCACGCTGTGTTCCACCCTCAGTCGGCAGGTCTGGTTGAGCGGTACAATGCTACGTTAAAACTCAAATTGGCCAAGATTGTGGCATCCACGTCGTTGAAGTGGCCTGATGCTTTGCCGCTAGCACTGCTCTCTCTTAGATCAGTACCCCATTCACGAACTGGCCTCACACCATATGAGGTGGTGTTTGGTCGCCCTATGAATATCTGGGGGGTGCCCAAGCCGCGATTGATACATGATGTGCCTTGTATAATGATGAACGATTATTTGGCACGATTAACAAATGATTTGCTTTCTATTCATCAACAGGTTCGAGAAGCGCTCCCTGACAACTCTACTGGAGAGGGCCATGATCTTCGCCCCGGCGACCATGTTATGATTCGGTCGTTTGAGAGGGCGAGCAGTTTGGAGCCGAGGTGGAAGGGCCCCGAGCAGGTCCTCCTGGCGACGCGGACCGCTGTACGAGTGACCAACAGGAAGCGGTGGGTGCACTCGACACACTGCCGTCGTGTCTCTCCTAATCTGGTGAATCCTGCTGTGTTGACTGACTACAAAGAGATTCTGGAGAAAGAAAAGAGCCCAGCTGTGACGTCGGCCGAAGTTGAGGGAGCCTTGCCGGACCACGCTGTTACTGGACGAGAGCGCTACAATTTGCGGCCACGATAAGAAGATTTTTGGTTTTTTCATGACTGGTTGGTTACCGCTCTGGGGTTTGTGAAACGGAGACCGGGAATTCCAAGGGGGGGGGATCAGTTCTGCCTAGTGTAGCGACACCCGTCTTGGCCCGGAGAAGAAAACAACGGCTACCTCGGAGCTCAGCACCGTATTTTTCCTTTTTAGGTATACACACATGTGTATTTGAGACTTTGTGAACAATTTGAACTATTTGAGACTTTGTAAGAACTTTTCTGAACTATGGCGTCATCTGCCTCACGAGACAAACGCATACTAGGTGCCATTCTCTTTGTCTTGACTATTGTGGTGATAGCTGTAATAGCCTGGGTAGTTGAACTTATGGTACCTGCACGTGAACATTTGCTGCCGACTACCCCGGCTCCATCTGAACATTTTCACTTTACCTTACCCTACCATGAAGAACGGCATCGGCAAACGTATCTGAACAACAGTTTTATCCAGATCCTCCATCACACGCATAATATGACTAATACTTCCAATTGCTGGGTGTGTGGGATGTTGCCGGGGCATCAGAAGAAAGGGGGCACCCCACTCATTCCACTCCCGTTCTCACATAATGGATCTTGCAATGCCTGGTACACCCTCCTCTTTACTTTGAGATGGCCAACGAAAGGGGGGGTGCTTTTTCGTTTGAATAAAATATGTTTCCATGACAAGGATGGGTTTCCACGGGCTGAGGGTACTCGATTTGAATGGGAGGAGTACCGGCCCGATAACATATCTGCCCGCGTGTGTACAGCAATCAACGAAATATCAATGTATCCAGCTCACATGTTATTAATGTTATTGCTACTAAAGCCGATTTGTGTATAAGAAATAAAGGTTCGATTCCGGTAGGGAAAAGTGAATGCAATACCACACTTACTTTTGATAGTCCGAATGGCATCTCGTTTGTAGCATCTCGAAATACGTATTTCATTTGTGGAACGAAGGGTTATCATCAGCTTCCATTGGGATGGTTAGGCACGTGTTATGTATCGTTTGTACTACCCCCTGTATTCATTGCCCCGCCGATGTATCACAATGACTATGTCCTGTATTACGACTTTGTCCTGAATAGAGTCAAGCGGACTGTTGTTCTGGATGACATCGACCAGACTGATACTGCCTTGCAGCAGTATGTGGACTTCAATTTGGGACTGTTTTCCTTTGTGGGGGCCGCATTGAATAGTCGGAAAATAAGACGATTGACACGTGTTGTTGAGGCTGTAGCAAATGATACTGCCACTGCACTTGGGAATATTACTGAGGAACTTCAGATTTCTAGGATCGTTACGCTCCAAATTAGGATGGTGTTGGATGTAGTTCTAGCTGACCGTGGGGGGGCATGTAGAATTATCGGAAGTAGCTGCTGTGTGTACATACCTGACAATTCCCCATCTGTTTATGATGCCATATCAAAGCTGCATAAAATAGCAGCTGAAATACACCCGGACAATGGAACTTGGACACTTTCAGGATGGTTCTGGTCAATACTTACTGCTTGGGGCTGGAAACTGTTAACGATTCTATGTATCATTGTAGGGGTACTGTTCTTTGTGTGCTTATTTATCCAATGTGGCCCAGCGTTATGTTCTATGTGTTTATCAGCTTGTGTACCATCAAGACGAGCTCTTGCCCATGACAAAATGATGCTTCATAAAGAAGTGACGCAAATAATGTCAATAGATATTGAGGATGAACATCCTGATTATGTTCACTATGAGGTAGCTACAGCTAAACGCTAAAAGGGTCGTCTGTCGTATTTGATACGGCCGCGTTAGCGATTAGCTGAAACTACACGTTTTCCTGCTTAACGTGGCTATATATGAAAACGCCATTTTGAATGTTACGGCGGCCATCTTAGATCATAAGCGGCCTCGTGGTTAGCGTGCCCTTTAGTCCGTTGTCCGTACCACTGACCACTTCAGTTTGCCCAGCAACAGGCTATTTTTAGTACTGGTCAAGCTCGTACATGCGCAGTCCCCACTGACCAGTCACCCCTCAGGAATGTGCCGCCAAACTGACCAGCGGAGTAGTAAACCCTCCAATGAGCTGGCTGTGTTCCAAAACATGACCATATATGTATATAATGTCTTGTAACTTTGTGCCGCCTACCTTTATTACCTGAAAACTGTATAAAAGACGGGGTCACACCGATGTTCGGTGTGATACCTCTTGCATTACCGAAGGGTGCTGTATGAGTGTACCACCACCCCATGGGGTCTTAATAAACTTGTTCTTTGACTTTTACAGTTTCCGTGCCAACAGTTCTTGAGTGTAAGTGGGTTATCTACGGAGCATGTAGGCCTTGGGAACCCTGATTACTTCAAATGGGGCCGCTCCCCAAATTGCAATTACCATTATCCCTGGTATCTAGTCGGTTTTTGCACCCCTTGGGGGTAGATCAGCCCAAAAATATATCTAATCAAGTTGCAATCTATTTGGAAACACAAAATGCGTGCTGGTGAGTCTGTGTGCTACAGCCGAAGATTCCTACAAGCTTGCTAAACTCGAGTTGGCCTTTGACTGAAACCCTTTCAAGTTTTTTTCCTTATGTACTCAAGTGAACTCTTTACTTCTCTCCTGTCAGCACAAGATTTTTGGCCTACACAGTTCTTATACTATGTATGGCTCTGCAACACTTTCTGCTAGTGTCTGTTGTTGTGCTATGTTTGCAAATT
This sequence comes from Lissotriton vulgaris, assembly GCF_964263255.1. Taxonomy (NCBI): domain Eukaryota; kingdom Metazoa; phylum Chordata; class Amphibia; order Caudata; family Salamandridae; genus Lissotriton; species Lissotriton vulgaris. Next base: position 938,575,800 of record NC_141699.1, read on the forward strand.
TCACATTTTCTTCAACACTCTTGCCAAAGGGCCTTCTTTCCAAAATCAAAGACAATCCATGGTGGCTTAGTGGGTGTATTCCTGCTGCGTGATCACGGCCCCACCTGTGTTCAGGCAGCAGGAATGCACTCTAAAGGACAACTGTGGGAAAGAAAAACCTCTTTCATTCACCCCGGTGCCTCTCTGCCCCACTGAACACTCCCCGGAGAATAAACTCACATACTTTTCTGACACACTGGAAGCAAATGGCTTCCAGCGCGTCCCGGCATGTTTTGATGACACCTGCATACGTTGTGCGCATCAACGTCATCAGATCTCTGAGGGGAGGTGGGTTTGGGGGTGGTAGCTGCCATCCCTTATGGGTGCCCATAGATGGGCGGCCCACAGGAGGAGCGCCATCGCTTACCCTGTGGGTGAGTGAGAGAAAGGATTGGATCCATTCTCAGCAAATGCCTACTGTGTCTGAGGATGGAAACATTCTATCCTCAGCACCAGAGGGGTTAAAGCTTGCCTATTTCTTACCATTGGTTGGCTTCATCATCACTCTCATTTCCTTGCTTGTCTCTAGTCTGCGAGTTTAGGCCTTCACTTCCTTTTTGTGGGTTTTCCCTACTGAGGAGAACCAGCAGAATCCAAGTACAGCTACCCTGTTCCAGCGTCTTTCCACTACTCGCCACTTTCAGAGGTATTTTTTTCCTTTTACTTGGACCTCTTTCCTCCCTCCACCCTCCCGCATTGTTGACCCACCAGTTTCAGAATGCTCGTAAAGTGAAGATGGACCAACACTCCCTGCTCTGCATGGACTTTTTGCAGCTCTCTTCATGCGGAGGCAAAATGGAGAACTTGAGCTTGGATATAAAATAAGTAAAGAGTTTTTTGGTGAAGATAGGGAGAAATCCCATACTAGTAAAATTACTAGTCAGCCCTGGCTGCGTCAAAGCTGTTTTTTCCCCTAACTTTCAGACATGCTGCATGCACGTGTGCTGCTATACAATAGGTAAAATAAATTGAACTGTATGGCTTTCTCATGTGCTTTCAGTGATCTTGTATGCCATGCTTCTATAGACATTTAACTATTGTATGACTAATCGAAGCTCTGCTATTTATACAAATTTACAGCCCAATCAATCTACCTTGTCTGTCTGTCTATCTATCTATCTATCTATCTATCTATCTATCTATCTATCTATCTATCTATCTATCTATCTATCTATCTATCTATCTATCTATCTATCTATCTATCTATCTATCTATCTATCTATCTATCTATCTATCTATCTATCTATCTACCCCTGTCTATCTATCTTTACGAGCCTCACGATTTGCATGAAAGTTTACCAAAAACATTATAAAAAAGCATTAACAAAGGCAAGAGGGTGCCTCTCAACACAAGAGCAATTGGCTTTTTCAGGTATGATTTTAGCCAAGACGTATTGATCTTTACTAAAATTATATGTGTAACCTGATTACATATAGGGGTTTTCAACTGGACTTTATCCAGTAGTCTGTTGTTGTATCAGTCACATTTTTCATCAAGCCACTGCAGCTTGCATCATGTGGCAGTTGGTCAGCAAACGTCAACCAATGGTTGAATTCACTTTCAATTACAGGATGCTGCTCATTCACAAGGAGCACATCTACACACAAAGTAGTACCGTTCTGTGTCAGCGGCTGCTATGGTGATGTGTGGGTTTTTGAAACCCACAAAAATACTTTTCATGTAGCCAATGATGTTTTAAGACTGCTGAGAGCCCAGTTGCTTCGTCAATAATAACGTTTTGAGCTAACCATGACAGAACTGAACAAGAATTGCCAAAGTCAAAAGGTTAGTGTCTAACACAGACCTACTAGCCTTGCCAATGCTTGTTTTATTTTTACAGCTTTGTGCAGGGATAGAAAGTTCATAGGAAAGCATATTTACATGCATCGTACAGTAATCATGCTGAATTGAACAAACTGAATTTTTCACTTCTTGCGTGGGAGACATACTCTAAATAATGCTTGAAGAGAGGTCAGAAAAACCATAAAGAAGACGATGAAAGGAAAACAGTCATAAATCAGTAGTAGCACTAAATTCATAACAGGTAATTATGCTCCTCTAGTACATGTAACTAGCTTTATATTTGTACAAATAAAACACTCAACACATTTTTGGTTGTGTTTGGCTTTCACTTGTGATATAGTTTTCAATGCTTAATTTGAGGCAGTGGTTGCCGGTGTGGCCCGCCAGCATTAGTTTTGGGGGACCAGCACTTATTTTTCGGCATCAGAAGTTTACCAAGAGCAAGAGAGGGAAAAACACACAAAGCGGAAAGATAGAGGAAAAGAAATACAGAAAAAACGTCACAAAGGGAGCAGCAGGAATCTGCAAGAGTGTGAGAAAAGGGCAGGGAGTGTTTGATAGTTAATGAGGCATGATGTGGATTTAGGCTTGCTCAGCCTTGGTATTGTTTGTGCCAAGAGTTAGATGCACTGGTCATGGGCTTCCGAGTAGAAGTTTGGGCATCAACACTCATTCTTGGTCCCAGTGCCCCCCTCTGACATATGAGGTCATGGTCCCTTCAATGCACATGGGCTCTGACACAATTGGCACATTGGCTAACTTCATGGGACCCCACTTGGCATATAGGGTCACCCTCTTAACACCACACAATGGCTACAGCCCGTTGGTCATGACAGTACTCTTCATGGCAGCCCCACCGGGCATATAGGTTCGCCGACTAGGCTTTGGCCCACTTGGCACAGAAATACTCTTCACGGCGGTGCTCCTGCCATATTGGGTTGTTGACTTTTCCTGAACATGGGCGATGACCGGTTTGGGACAGCAGCTGTCTACTCACACCTAGATATGGAGATCCACCTGCCAGGATTCCCCTCTGGACCTTGCTCCCTCCAACCATTTCCCCTTCCACACAGGACACAGTGGTCTTGGCAAGCAGGCAGGCATAGGTGATCCAGGCACCAGGACAGGTGGCATCCTGAATTCCCTGGGTGGTGTTCTCTTACCCAGCTGCGAGACTGATCCCTACAAACTGCTTACTAGTCATATATGCTACCCAACCATGAGCCCTAAAACCCCTTACTACCCTAATGCACAACCCATATTCAAGCCCTAAAAACTTCTTGCTACCACTATAACTACCAAGCGTTGAGTACTAAAAAACAGTGACTACCCCTATACACTACCAACTGATGAAACCCTCAAAATCCATTACAACCCCCTTTATCAGGTTAAACAAATCAAAACCTTAGACCCATAATGTAATATTAATATTTAACTTAATAACTTTAAATAAAATTATGTTTTACTTAATGATTCATTTAATTCCAATTTTTTAAGGTAACTATTTCAATTATTTTGCTCATTTCTGGCTGTCGCCTCATCCCCAACTGGTTACAGGTTGACAATCTCATGTCCACAAATGGTCCCAAGTTGAAGGAATAGTGCTTAGATGCTCTGCTTACATGGCTTACATGGATTCAGGCACAGATCTCTGTACTGGGGGGAATGTTTGACATTGTGCAGTATTCTGTCCATCAATTGCTCTTTTTGCATTTGTCACCCCGAGTGGACGGGTATGCCCAGACGAGGATCCTGTGCTCTCCGTGCCACTGGAGTCAAGGGTGCGGGGTGATGCTCCAAAAATGGTCCCAGGATGCTTGTTTCCAATCCAGGGAGGACCTGTTCCGGCATTTTGGGCTGTACTGTTTCCACGGGGAACAGAGTGAAGCCTGATTTGCATATGGCTGGGTAGGAACTGGAAGGAAATGGGGAGCAAATAAAATGGTTCATTTAGGCTCAGATCTCTGTACTGGGGTGAATGTTTTATATTCTGCAGCATTAAATTGTTCTTTTTGCATTCATCACACGGGTGGGACGGGTGTGCCCAGATGTGGTTCAAGTGCTTTCCATGCCACTAAAGCCAAGCTAGACGGGCTGATGACCTGGCCTGGCAGTTTATGGCTGGACCAGGGTAAAACCTTATTTGCATTAGGCTGGGTCTGACTAGACTGGCTGATGAGGGGTGATGCCCCAAAACTGGTCCCTGGATGCTTGATTCCGGTCCAGGGAGGACCTGGATTGGCAGTTGGGGCTTGACTGTTCCCATGAAGAACAAGGTCAAAACTGATTTGCATATGCCTGGGTCTAACCTGGGGTGGCATGGTAAGCCAAAGAACAATGGATTTAACCCAGATCTCTTAATTGGTGGTGAATGTTTGATTTCCTCTGCATTACATCCATCAACTGTGTGTCTTTTGCTTTCTCACCCTAAGTGTGCTGGATATGCCTAGACGTGGGTCCCGGGCTCATTGTGCCACTGGATTCAAGCTAGCCTGGTTGATGAGAGGTGACACCCTGAAACTGGTCCCTGGATGCTTGTTTCCGGTCTAGGGAGGACCTGGCTTGCCAGTTAAGGCTGGATTGTTCCCATGAGACACAGGGCCAAGACTGATTTTCATGTGACAGGGTCTAAACTTATGTGGCATGGTGAGCAAAAGAACAATGGATTTAACCCAGGTCTCTTGATTGTGGGTGAATGTTTGATTTGCTCTGCATTCTGTCTTTTACATGGCTAGGAAGCAGGTGAATATGTGATACAATCTTGCTTAAATTACCTCAAACATCTAATCACAAACCCTGGTGATGCCAGGCCTAACTTATTCATATTTGCAAAAGCATTGATATTCACGATTGCGAATGTAACCTCTTATGCTAGCATAAATTTGTTATGAATATTGGCAAGCTGTCCGGAAGTATGTCTTATGTTTCTTGCTAGTGCTGGATCCTATGTCATTGCATTGACTATACACATCCCACCTTCTGGGAAATTCACTGCTAAATCAACGTTTTCAGTTATGGTTCATGACAGTGAATGGGTGCATTGTGCCATGTTAATTCTAGGAATACTGTAATGTAGGTGAAATTGCTGCTTCTTTTAATGTTTAGTAACAATATGTGAGCATCAGTTTCATATGGGATTTGCACTACAGGATCCCAAAGGACATATACTGACCGGCATAGTCTGTTATAGACCGCCCGGAATAGCTAGCTCTCAAAAACAGTGTGAACTGATGTTCTCAGCAATATGGCACTGACTCACTCAAGACTACTCATCTTCGGGGACTTTAACCTGTGGCCCAATGGGAATCTGGATGTAGGCTATAAAAGTCTTATCTGGACATGTGAAGATGTGAATCTGACACAGTGAGTCACTGAACCCACGCACATGGGTGGGCATGGACTCGACCTAATCTTTGCCAATAAAGATCTGATAGAGATGGGGACAGTCCTGCCTGTGGGATAGTCTGACCACTATTTGGTTCAATTTGGGATTGTGAGCCGGAGATTGAAACCAGTTAGCCCTAAGGAGGGAAAGAAGCTCAAAGGCAGGGATGGGAGAAGTTTAGAAGGAAAGACAGGATCACCGTCTGTGCTGCTAGGGACTGGAGACTTTGATGCAGATCAACAGGTAGATAAAAAATACTCTAACTTCTGCAATTGAATAGAGACAAGGCTTGACGAAATAGCACCCTTAAAAACATCAAAAGGAGGGGCAGACCCTCGTCTCTGTGGTATACCGATAAACTGAGACTGCTGAAAAAGGATTTTAAACTGGCAGAGAGGGAAAGGGGAAGAGCATACAGAGACGAGGATAAAATCGGCTGGAGAGAAATAATATCAAGCTATAAAAAAGAAATAACTATTGCCAAAGCGGAATACTTTGCTATTTCCATTTCGAAATCCTCCAATAGTGCCAGAAGTATTTTTAGAATAGTGAATGACATCTCCAACCCTGTCTGTACAAAAAAGGAGATCACCCCCTCAATTGATCTCTGTGACTGTCTGGCCACCTTTTTTGAGGATATGATTACTAAAATTATTAAGGGGCTACAAGGGGATAATATGCCTGCTACAAAGGATCAATATGGAGAAAGTAGGAGGGAGGTAGATACCCAGAAACAAGAGCAGGGTAAGACGGAAACCTCTGGCAGCCTGGATCATTTTGAAACTCCATCAGAGGAGGTCTTTGCTAATTTAGCTATCAGTGTCTCCTCAGGCTCCCCACTGGATCTGCTACCCTCTAAAATCTGGAGAGCCTTAGGATCTGAACTCTTCCCGGTGTTGAGATTGATTTGTGAGCAATCCTTGGAGAGTAGAATGGTTCCTACATGCTGGAAAACAGCAATATTACACCACTTCTGAAAAAAGCTTTGCTAGACCCAAAATGCCTAAAAACTATAGACAGATCTCCCTACTGCCCTACCCGGTGAAGATCATTGAGCGGTCGGTCAGTAGAGCACTATCCCAGTTTCTTGAGGTCAACATGAAACTGGAGGATGTGCAGTTTGGTTTCCGTCCAGGACATGGGACGAAGACGGCCATAGTGACCGTATTGGACGATCTTGGAATACGGGCAATCAGGGGGCAATCAGCAATTCTGATCTTGCTGGACCTGTCCGCCGCATTTGATACAGTCAACCACAAGATTCTACTGGTTAGGCTCGCAGGGGCAGGAGTTGGAGGTCTGGCATTGGAGTGGTTTCGATCCTACCTCTCCGGCAGACGACAATCGGTGGCGCTCCCTCCCTATCAGTCTCAATTCATGGGTGTCCAGTATGGCGCAAGGGTCTGCTATTAGTCCCATTTTATTTAATATGTAACTGAGACCTCTGGTTGCCATCGTGAAATCACATAATATCAGTCTTGTGAATTACGCTGATGACACCCAACGTATTCTGTCGTTAGAAGGCCATCATTCACTTTCATTGGAAAAATCTAAATTTAGAGCCCCAAGTGACTAAGACAGTTGCTAGCTGTTTTGCTCTGATTCGAGTGTTGCGAGGGATCCTTCCGTTGCTCCCTATACAAGCAAGATCATTGGTGGTAGGGAGCATTATTTTAAGTTGACTGGATTATTGTAACGCGTTACTGCTGGAGTCTCCCAGATATATGATTGGAAGACTTCAGAGAATCCAGTCGATGGCAGTCAAACTAGCTCTAGGGAAACCACGCCGATCATCAGCATCCCAGTTTCTCTCTGAGCTTCACTGGCTTCCAGTCATGCAGAGAATTCAGTTTAACTATCCCTGCATAGTTTTTCAGGCTCTGCATGGTCTTGGGCCCAAGCCATTACAGAAGAGATTTGAGTGGTACATTCCAGTGCGCAATCTCCGATCCTCTTCTGCTAAATTGGTAAGAGTGCCCAGGGTTAGGAAAGCCAATACAGGAGGTAGGGCTTTCAGTACTGCAGCAGCATCAGCTTGGAATAAACTTCCAGGCCGAACTTAGGCAGGTGGATAACCTGTTACAGTTTAGAAAAAGATTAAAGACCGGGCTGTTTCCTAAGATATAGCTGTGATATTTTTAACTTCTGAATATACACCCTCCTTACTCTCAGAATCTAGTTCATGTGTGCCAGCACCAGGATACCCGTAGGGTTACAGTGCGCTCTGTAAATGTGGAACTCAAATCAAATCAAATCATAGAAAATTAATAAAAATATATTTTTTTGAAATCATTATTACAATTTTAAGTTACATAACCTTGCCAAAATATATTTATATATATACATATATAACACAGTGGTGGCCCCCACTGTGTACTTATAGTTAGGTTAGAGTTTTGATACAAACAGCTTTTTTTGCGGCACTAATAACTTTGGTGGCATTTGATGAATCTTCACAAAAACGTTTAAAAAAAGGTTAATCCATCTCAGCTTTTTCCTGGAAAGTTTTGGGGTGGTCCATGAAGTGGTGGGAGGGGGGGGGGGAGGGGCAAGAAAAAAGGGGGCCTTAAAACAAAGATTATCTACGGTAATTCCCGAAAAGTGATGCAGAAAGCGATGGTTTAAAGGAATTACAATAAATTTGGAGTATTCAGATTTGTTCCTTAAAGGAGAATAATCAAATCTGATTGGCTAACCACAACCTGAATGATATGGTGTGGGTGTACATGCCAACACACCCGATTCAGGCAGGAGATTCAGGATTTTGTAAGCCAAAAATGGCTTTATTTTGTCTGTCTTCTGTCTGATATTGCCTCTCCTTCAACAGAAGAAAAAGGGGGAAAAATATTCTCCCTATTATTTTTTAAAACTCTCCCACTTTCCACTTCTAATATGTTGGCATGTATGGTGGTGGCAGCCATTTTGGGACTTAGTATAGTCCACGTGTCCTAAAAATGAATTAAAAAAATAAATAAGGTGGCAGGTTGACCACACCTGATACTACATCATCAGAAATAGTTTGGGATACTTTTAAATGTGGGGTTCGGGGTGAAACACTCAGTTACTCTTTGAGTAAACAAAAAGAGACACGAAACCAGGTAACTTCTGAACTTAAAAATCTTAGAGCTTTAGAAATTAAACTTATGCAACTATGTAAGCAAGGGTTACCTACGGAAAATACTACAAAGAAATTAGTAACTCTAAAAAATACGATTTACCAACGACATGCTACGAAACTTGCTCAACAGATCTCTGCATATAGGACAGAACTATATGAAGTGGGTGAAAATTCAGGCAAAATTTTGGCAAAGAGGGCAAGGCAGAAGGCAGCTTATGCTTGTATCAATAAAATAGATAATAATTTAGGGATAACAGTTAGCAGAGCTGAAGACATTCTGGGAGTTTTTTGAGATTTTTATTCTCAGTTGTATACGGATGAAGCTCGTCCTGAGTGCTCAGACCAGATTAATCAATTTGTTAATCCAGTAATGAATACTATTCTTTCTATTGAAGAGAAGGAGAAACTTGATTCGCCATTCACTTGGGAGGAGATAGAACTCTCTTTAATGTCCCTAGCCACAGGAAAAGCTGCAGGACCCGACGCCATTCCCCTAGAATTTTACAAACACTTCAGGAATGCATTAAAAACAGAATTATTAGAGTTATGTTTAAATACACAGCAAGGTAACTCCCCACAATCGTGGCATGATTCTATTATTACGGTGTTCCTTAAAAAAGGTAAACCTCCTTTATCGCCTTCTTCTTTTCGCCCCATTTCACTTATAAACTCTGACAGTAAAATCTTTTCTAAAATCCTAGCGGGTAGACTTTCCAATATTATTTCCCCTTTAGTCTCTAAATACCAACATGGGTTTATCCCAGCTAGAGACACCGCTGATCATATTCGCCGGGTGATTTCTTTCTTGGATTGGTCCCAAGCAACTCGGTCTAATATTGGATTAGTATTTTTAGATGCTGAAAAAGCTTTTGACCGGGTTGCTTGGGACTATCTTTGGGATATTTTGCTTAGGAAGGGACTAGGGCAGGGGATTGTTAAAGCCTTGCAAACTTTATATATTACCCCTAAAGCATATATTCGAATTAATGGACAATTATCTTCTCCCTTATTAATTTCTAGAGGTACCCGTCAAGGATGTCCCTGTTCTCCTTTACTTTTTGCTTTTTATATTGATCCTTTAATTAATCGGTTTTTTTCGGAAACGAATATTAAACCCATACATTTAGCCAACACTAATTACCGAGTCCTTGCTTACGCCGATGACATCGTGATTTCTACTACAGATGTTCAAACAGCTTTACCCATTATTGATCAAATTGCCAAACAATTTGGATACTTTGCGGGCTACAAACTGAATTTAGATAAGACCCAAGTTTTGTGCGCTGGAGAAAACCTACCTGCTAACATTCCCACTTCTTCTGAAGTCACTTATTTAGGTATTAAAATCTCGCTACCTATAGAAAAAATTCCAGAGCGTAACTTAAACCCTATTATTGCTCAAATTAACACCCTATTACAGCGTCTTGACCATTTGCGATTGTCCCTCTTCGGCCGTTCTAACGTTTTAAAAATGCTGGTCCTACCGAAGGTTCTATATTTATTTCGCACAATTCCTCTGGATTTCTCATTACACTCTCTTAAAATTTTAGAAAGAACCACATTTCGTTTCCTTTGGGGCTATAAACGCCATAGAAAAGCAGCTAAAAAAATGATTCTTAGTAAGGAATGTGGCGGTTGGAATGTACCGTATTTTCTGTTTTATTACTTTTCTGCTGTTTTACAATATATTGGTCCTCTCATTTTGGGTGATAGAATTGAACTTGCGGAATGCCAGACCCCATCAATTTATCAATTGCTTTTGGGTGAGAAAGTTAAGGGCAGCTTCTTGAGAATAGTAGAACCTAGCTACTATAAAAAAACTAAATATAAGACCTTGAAATCTGCTTTTGGAATCTGGCAGAAAATTCGAAAACATATTAAACTAACGAAATTAAATTTCTATACTCCTCTTATATCAACTGAGCTATTCCCAGAAGTTTTCTTTGATTTAATTATGCACAGGTGGCAGCAGAAAGGAATAAAGCATGTGGGGGACTTATTTTGTAATGGGCAAATGATCTCGTTTCAGGAATTAATAACCAATTTTTCCGTGGGTAGAAATGATTTCTTTAAATACTTACAACTTCGCAGTTTTCTACAGGGCCATCCTCTTATGCCACCGATAAAAAATTCTTTATTAGAGCTTTTACAAAAGAAACCTCGAATTGGCCCTATATATTTAAGTTTAATGCAGGAATTTGGTGATGATCTAGGCCAATGCCAGACTAAATGGTCCAATAGTTTAGGTATAGCAAATGTCGATGTCTTATTGTCAATTAGAATGGCTGCAGAATGTCTCATAACCGGGATGATGAAATCCCAACACTTTATGTGTATCCACAACCTTTATTATACTCCCAAAAAAGTAGTTAAATGGAGTACGATGGCAGGTACAAAATGTAGCCGATGCGGACTGTATGCAGCTGATGAATTACATATGTTTTTTTTTGTCCTAAGTTATCATTATTGTTTCAAGAAATTGAAATTTTTTTATTTACTATTTTGAAATGTAACATAAAGATAACTAATGAATTAGTACTGCTAGGTATAGATCATACTGTAACTTGGCCTAGACCAATCTATTATTTTCTTTTTCTGTGTATGGCTGCAATTAGATCTTGTATCACCAAAGAGTGGATTAGCCAGGATCCCCCTACTTTTTTTATGTGGAAGGAAAAATTATTATTTATGTTTAATATGGAATCGGCTATCTACAAGCTCAAGGGGGTTAAAAAAAGAACCATGGGAGAAAAAATATGGGCACCAATTGCTGATTGGATTTAATTTAAATCTATGTACTCTACAGTTGCTATTCTAATTTTGTTTTCTGCCAAAATTTTGCCATATAACTTGCTTTTTTTTTTTTCTTGGAAATAATTTGCCTTTTTATTTACATGCCCTTTTTCTGTCTATGTTGCTTAGTATAACGTCCTGCTGTATTTCCTTGCAATAAAACAATAAAACTTTATAAATAAATAAAAAAATAAAAAAAAGAAAATTAATAAAAATATATTTTTTTGAAATCATTATTACAATTTTAAGTTACATAACCTTGCCAAAATATATTTATATATATATACATATATAACACAGTGGTGGCCCCCACTGTGTACTTATAGTTAGGTTAGAGTTTTGATACAAACAGCTTTTTTTGCGGCACTAATAACTTTGGTGGCATTTGATGAATCTTCACAAAAACGTTTAAAAAAAGGTTAATCCATCTCAGCTTTTTCCTGGAAAGTTTTGGGGTGGTCCATGAAGTGGTGGGAGGGGGGGGGGGGAGGGGCAAGAAAAAAGGGGGCCCTAAAACAAAGATTATCTACGGTAATTCCCGAAAAGTGATGCAGAAAGCGATGGTTTAAAGGAATTACAATAAATTTGGAGTATTCAGATTTGTTCCTTAAAGGAGAATAATCAAATCTGATTGGCTAACCACAACCTGAATGATATGGTTGGGTGTACATGCCAACACACCCGATTCAGGCAGGAGACTCAGGATTTTGTAAGCCAAAAATGGCTTTATTTTGTCTGTCTTCTGTCTGATATTGCCTCTCCTTCAACAGAAGAAAAAGGGGAAAAATATTCTCCCTATTATTTTTTAAAACTCTCCCACATTCCACTTCTAATATGTTGGCATGTATGGTGGTGGCAGCCATTTTGGGACTTAGTATAGTCCAAGTATCCTGACAATTAATTTAAAAAAATACATAAGGTGGCAGGGTGACCACACCCTGTCCCCAAGGGGCATGTGGGTGGTCCCAAAGGTATTACCCTTCATCCTTGATTGGTGGGCCACAACATGGACGTGGCAGCCATAATGGGACTAGGAGTCATGACTCCCTTTAAAATGCTCTATAGTGAATGGCAGGGTTTCAGGATCATAAAAAGGAGCACATATAAAGGATGATAATATATTGTAGCCACAAGTTAAATCATTATTTGGTAGTATCATACCCATTTTAAGAATGTTGGTGTGTTCTAAAGTGATTTTACCATGTAAAAAAAAGATGCAGTTGATGAACCATGTTCAAGAGAAAACTGATTATCTTTCATGATGTTATGTAACGTCCTCCAGGAGCTAAACTGAGAGCATATTTTCTGTAAATTAACACTATCTTCCTGAGCCATGTGAGAGTACAGTCTGCCATTCTGAGTAAAAGACGTAGCTCCAACAGAAGCAGCAGCCCAGTATATGTTTCCCCAGTGTTCTACTGCCGCCTGCAGGAGTGTTCTAATGAAGAACTGGAGGCTAACATTCTGTATTTATGACAGAAGTGTGGCACACAATAAACCATCTTGATTGGTTTAAAGCTGTAAAACCTAAAACATATCCTATAAAAATGTACAAAATAACAGGGTTCTTTTTTTACGTAGAAATGATGGTTAGTCCTCTGGAAACCTAAAACGAGGCCAAGAATGTGGCGAGACAGTGACAGCACAATGGATTGCTGAGGGCAGGACCGAGAGTGCAGGGACATGCTCCCAGACAGCAGAGGGCAGGAAGAAGTGGGTAGGGGCAGTCAGCAAGCCAGAGACCGCAAGCTGCAGGGCAAAGTGGTAGCACAATAGACCAAGGAGGGAAACATCGAAGAGGCAGGGGCACGCACAAGGACAACAGAGGGCATGTGAGAGAAGGGCAGGGTCAGAACCCTGAATAGGTAGAAGTAGCAGGGAGGGTGGAAACACAATGGTCCAAGGAAGGAAGGAATGAGGTGGCAGGGGCACTTGCACAGACCTCGCAGGTTAGGGGCAGGGGCAGCAAGCTGGCAGGCAGGGCAGGTGAGGGGTAAGGTCATGTAAACTGATATCTGGGTGCAGTGGGGAGGGGCAGCAATCTGTCCACAGGGAGAAAGCTAGTACCAGCAGTGGAAGCACTGTAGAACATGGAGGGCAGGAAGAAGGAGGCAGGAGCAGGCACACAGAGGGCATGAGGAGGGTGCTGGGGCAGCAAGCCAAGTTCAGCCAACAGGCCGGCATGGGCAGCAAGCTGATCGGAAAGGGCAGGAGGGAGGGGGCATTGGCATATAGATGGTGAACAGAGGACAGACTAGAAGAGGTAAGAGGCAGCTAGCTGACCATGGATGGCAGGCCTGAGCATGGGCAGCACAATTGAACAGTGAGGGTGGAACGGAGGGAGCGTTTGCAAGCACATGGACAATGGGGTAGGGGCAGGCGGCAGCAAGCTGGCCACAGAGGGCAGGTGGCATGGGTAGGGCAAGCACAATGGGCCATGGAGTGCAGGCTGGAGGTGGGCAGGAGCAGGCATATGGAGAATGAAGTGCAGGGAGAGGGGTAGGGGCAGCAAACTGACAACAGAAGGGAGCTGTCATGGGCACAACAGGCGATGGAGGGCAGGAGAAGGGTGACAGAGGCATGCATACTGAAAATGGAGGGCAGGGGGCCAGAGGACGGATAGCAAGCAGCCGCGGCCCGTGGAGGGACTTGCGGTGGGGCAGAGAGGTGGGGCGGGGGAGGGGCAGGGTGAGGGCTGCTAAAAACTGGCATATGGATAATTGGAGGTAAATAAACAATTTAATTAATAAAACGAATTTCGTAGCGCGTTCTGCATCGCATTTTGCGATGCAGGGAACGCTACGAAATTCGTTTTTTTTATTTTATTTTATTTCTGTAATTTTTTATTGAAAAAAAAGATATATTTACATGGAGCACAACATATACATGGGAGGAAGAGAAGAAAAAAAGAGGGGGAAAGAAAGGAGAAAAAGAAGAGAAAAACGCCGGGGGGGGGCGGATGGGGGTCCTTGCTTCTAGCTTTTCAGTCTTATTGGCGTTAGTCCGGTCGCCAGTCGTTCGAACTATGCCTTGTCCTTTGGGTCCTCCTTCCCCTTGTCTTGCATCGACTGTCACTCTTAAACCCTCGCCCCGACCAGGGATAGGAAAGACAGAGAGAGAAAGGAGCGGCACAGGTTTTTGGTGTTTGCACTATCAGGTGTGCTGAGTATTTGGCTTAGGTGTGTGGCTGTGCTGCCTACAGGGGTTTGTGCGATGATAGGTAGTCGTCTAGGGACTCCCACATATTTGACTGCCTGTAAGGGGCTCATGGCAGGTGGCAGCAAGTTGACCACAGCGGGGAGGTGGGATGAGCAAGGGCAGCACAATGGGCCACAGAAGGCAGGCCAGAGGTGGGCAAGAGTAGGCAGATGGAGAACGGAGTTCAGGGGGACGGGGCAGGGGCAGTGAACTGACAAAAGAGGAGAGGCTGGCATGGGCAGGGGCATTACAACAGACCAGGCAGTGAACTGACAACAGAGGAGAGGCTGGCATGGGCAGGGGCATTACAACAGACCAGGCAGTGAACTGACAACAGAGGAGAGGCTGGCATGGGCAGGGGCTTTACAACAGACCATGAAGGGGAGGCTGAGGGGGACAGGAGGACAAATACTGAAAATGGAGGGCAGGGGGCCAGAGCAGAGACAGCAAGCTGCCCATGCAGTGCAGGATGACATTGGCAGGGACAGCACAATTGACCATGAAAGGTAAGAGGGAAGGTGGAGGCAGGTGCCTGGAAAACAGAGGGCAGGGGGAAGAGGGAAAGAAACTGCTCACAAATTGAATTTTGTTGTGGGTAGTATAAAATGTGGTGTCTTCCACAAGAATAAAAGATGAAAGTTGAAGGTATCTTTCAGGAGCAATATATTCGCCTCATCCACAAACAGCCAAAGTGTACAACTGCTGAGAATTCACATTACATTCTCCATTCTAAGAATAGTCACAAGGAAGAGATCTAAATTCTATAAGGAAGCAAGAGCTTGTATGCAAAGTAAGACATTACACATCTCCCTTCTTTACAACAGCAATAAACACAATAAAAAGAAATAATAAGAAGAAAAGAGAAGAAAGAACAACTTAATATTCCTAATAGCGAAAACAAATGAGAATTAAACATAATCTTTCATATAAGACGGTGCTCTGCGTAGTCTTTGACTTCTCATGCGATGAGCAGGAGGATTGCCAGAACAGGAAATAGGAAGATTAACAGTGCCAGAGGATTCACAAACAGGATCAATGTCACCTTGAGAAACATTCCTTGATCTAATCACAACTACTCGACTTTTCCAAATCCTCCCATCTTGTGTCTTAATGGCATTACCAAAAACTTTAATAACAGGTCTAACATTGGTATATTTAGACCAAGATCTTCTTCCAACAGGTGCTTTTATTTTGACAAGATCACCTACTTTAACTTCCTGAAATTGAACACATTTTTTTTTATCAAAATACACTTTTCTACAAGCTTGTTTTTCTAATTCCCTCTACCTCCAAGCACCAACATGATTGTCAACGAACCCCTTGTTCAAATTCATCCAACCAGGACACCACATTGTGTTAGGAACTCTACCTTTGAATAATTCAAAGGGAGATTTACCAGTGGTAGAGTGAGGGGAACAACGGTAAGCCTCAATTCTTTCTCTAAGTGCTTCTTTCCAATTTAAACCATTGGCTCTTGCAAGCTGAATGCATTCTTTTAACGTTCTGTTGACCCTCTCAACTGCACCATTGGTTTCAGGGTGGTATAACGAAGAACGATTGTGCACAATACCACATTTATTAAGGTATGCATCAAACACAGCAGAACAAAATTGAGGACCATTATCAGATAAAATACTGTTGGGAAAACTCTCTCTCATGAAAATCTCAGACAAGAATCTGATAACAGAATCAGATGTTATCTCACTTACGGCACTCACTTCAATCCAACGTGAATATAAATCAATTAAAACAATCAAGTAAGGAGTGTCAGAGACACCTGTAAGAGGACCCAAAATATCAATAGCTAACTCATCCCAGGGATGATTAGGTAAAACTCTGCAAACCATGGGCATCTGTCTGGTTTTCAGAATTTTGTCACTAGAGCAACATTCAACACAGTCTCTAACCATACATTCTATTTCTAAATCCATTCCAGGCCACCAAAATTGAGTGCGCAACATTTCCTTAGTTTTCACTATACCTAAATGACCAGTGTGTGCATGTACCAATAATCTTTTCCTTAAAGTAGAGGGAGGCACAAGTCTCAAACCTCGTGTCAACATGTCATCAGTTATGGATAATTCCTGAGAGACTAGGGACCATGGCTTTTCTAAACATTTATTATCCCTTAGCAAGGATAATACTTTAACTAACTCCTCATCCTTTAGCAATTCATCCTTCCACTCATCTTTTCCCACAACACCCTCAGAGACTTCACAAACATTGAGAAAATGATCTTCATCAACAAACACCTCATCATTACATAGATCATCACCTTTTACGAGTCTCGAAAAGCAATCAGCAGCTTTATTTGAAACACCAGGTAAGTATTGTACCTCAAAATCAAACTCCTGCAAAGATATAATCCATCTTCTAATCCTAGAGGAGATAGAATCCAAACCCTTCTTACAAAAAACTTCCTTCAAAGGTTTGTGGTCTGACTTAACAACAAACTTAGTACCCCAAACCAAATTCTTAAACTTTTTTAGAGCCCAGAAGATAGCTAATGACTCTTTCTCAATAACTGAGTAATTAAGTTCCGGTCCACGAAGACACCTTGAGGCACAAGCAATAAGAGAATCATAACCATGCTTATTTTGTACTAATACCGCTCCCAGACCTTTGTCACTTGCATCAGTAAACACATATGTTGGCAAACCCAGAACAAATGCTTGAAGACAGGGTGCTTTCTTCAACTCCTCTTTAATCTCCTCAAATTCTTTTCTACAGTCATCCGACCACTCAAATTTAACATTTTTTGCAGTAAGTCTTCTCATATTTTTTGTTTTATCTGCAAAATGTAGAATACATTTCCCATAGAACTTTACCATGCCAAGAAATGATAGTAACTCATCTCTACTAACAGGTTCAGCCATGTTATCAATGGATGTAACTAAATCTGACTTTAGAAATACACCTTCACTCTTAATGCAGTGCCCAAGATAGTTCACTTCCTCTAAACCAAACTTGCACTTCTCTTTCTTAAGAGACAAACCAGCTTCAGACAACCTTTTCAACACATCACCCACCCGTTCATTATGTTCTAGCATGTTGGCACCATAAATTAATAGATCATCTTGGTAGCATTTCACCCCCTGAAGACCTTTAAGAATATGTGCCATTATTCGTTGAAATACTGAAGCTGCTGATATTAAACCAAAAGGCATCCTTTTAAATTTAAAGGTTCCCATGGGGGTTATAAAAGCAGTCAAATCTTGGCAAGAGGCATCTAGTTCCACCTGGTGGTAGGCAGAAGCCAGATCCAAGGTGGTAAAGTACTTTGCACCTTATAATGTACCCACAATCTCATCAATGTTGGCCAACAGAAATCTGTCTACCACTACCTCTTTATTTAAAGCCCTTAAACCAATACATAGGCGAATTTCGCCAGTTGGCTTCTTAACTATAACAATTGGAGCCAACCATTCTGTTGCTTCTACTGGTGCTATAATATTGTTCTCAATCAGCTTTTCAATCTCTTTCTGTACTTTTTCTTGTTCAGCTAAAGGAATCCTTCTTACCTTTGCTATTATGGGGATTGCATTCTTTTTTAATTTTATGCAATGTTTGTAACCTTTTAAACACCCTAACTTTTCATTGAATACATTTGGAAATTTCCCTGCAAACATTTCTGACAAATGTTCCACCTCTTGTATTTGCACCTGAGGTGAGGAATTCGGATTAAGTGTAACACCTAAATCTCGCTGATCTCTCCAACTAATTAAGGCATCACCCACATTTGTCACATGTATCTTACCAGGAATATTGTGACTTCCCAATTCAATAGTAGCCATGAAATAACCTAATATTTTAATTGGTTTCTTTTCATAACCTAATGGTATGATATCGCTTTTGAAAAGTTTGACATTCTTTCCAAAAGTCGTATGTAACAATTCTTCATCAATCATAGTGATCTGGGAACACGAATCAAACTTAAATTCAATCATGGCATTATCCACTTTCACTAAATGTGAGGGATGTTCTAATGGACCACCATTGACTTGGAAAGTTACAGTTTTCATCTGGGGTTGAGACCATTTTTCTACTCACATTGTCCCTCTTGTTGCTCTTAGTTCTACAGCACTTTGAGAAATGTCCTCTTCTACCACAATTATTACAAATGGATTTTAGAGCAGAACAATTGGGAGTGTTAGCTAGATGACCAATATTCCCACTTCTAAAGCAAGAAAATTAGTTAGAAACATTGAAGTTTGCATTGAAAGTATTCATTCCATTATCATTTTTTTCACCAGACATTTTTTCTTCTTTCTTTACTTGACAGACAACTTCTTCAACTTTAGGTTCATTTTTCTTTTCAGGCTCAGTCATCTTTTCCTTTTCTCCTTTTAATTCATCTACGCATTTTGTCATATGTTCAACCTGCTTTGCTTTAACCAGAACTTCTTCTAATGGTGGTTCGTCTTTCAACCATAGTTCCTTTCGAATGCTGTCATGAGCACATTTCAAAACAAATTGATCCCTTTCGTCCAAGGTCTGTCCAAACTTACAAGATGAGGCCAACTTTCTTAGTGCAGAAACATAGTCTTCAACTGACTCATCCTTCTTTTGCCCTCTTAAACCAAAATGGTATCTTTCCATTATTGTACTCAATCTAGGAAGATAATGTCGATCCAATTGTTCAATGGCTATCTCGTACTCATTTAAATTTCTTTGTTCAGATGCTATGAGTTCTGGTAAATGTTCCAACACATCTTGACCTTCACCCCTTAAACAGTGTAACAATAATGAATGTTTTCTTTCTGCACTTAAGTTTATGCACTTAAGTTTATGCCACATACTTTTGCCATTTCACATTTGGCTCTCCAGGACTTGTCAAAAAAAATGACGAGCAGGAAGGGGTGGGGACATGCACACAGAGGACTGTGTGCAACGGATGGGGGCACAGACAGGGGCAGCAAACTGACCACAGAGGGCAGGCCAACATGGGCAGTGGCAGCAAGCTAATTACTGATGGCAAGCAAAGGCATCACATCGGGACAGTGCGGGCAGGGGCAGGGAGCCAGTGCAAGCACATGGACAATGGAGGGCAGGGTCAAGGGGAGGGGCTCAGGGCAGGCAGCAGCACATTACCATGGCAGGCAGGGGACATTGTCGGGGCAGCACAACAGGCCACAGAGGGGAGGAGGGAGGTAGCAGGGGCACAAAGATGGAGAACAGAGGCAATGAGGCAGATAGTGTCAGCAGGCTGACCATGGAGGGCAAGCTGGTGTGGGTGGGGTAGCAAGCCAACAAAGGAGAAAGGCAGGAGGGGCAAGGACATGCACACAGAGAATAAAGGACAGTGGCAAGTGGGGAAAGGGCAGCAAGCTGACCATGGAGTGCAGTCTGGCAGCGGCATGGGTAGCCAAACGACGACAGAGGGCAAAGGGGAGGAGGTAGAGCAGCACTTTCACCTCAGAGGGCAAACCCGTATGGGCAGGGGCAGCAGGTTGACCATGTAGGGCATGCAGGAAGGGGCACAGAGGTCAGAGGACTGTGTTTAAGGGAGCATGGGCAGGAGCATCAACTGACCATGGAGAGCAGGCTGTCAGGAGTAGCAAGTTGATCACTGAGAGCAGACTGGCATGCGCAGTGGAAGCACAATGGACCATGAAGGGCAAGCAGGAGGGGGCAGGAGAACACACATGGAGGGAAGGGAGAGGGGGCAGGGGTAGAAAGATGATCATTGAGGGCAAGCTGGTATTGTCAGGAACAGCAAGATGATCGTGAAGGCAGGTGTGGAAGGGCAGAAGGCATGCAGACAGTCAATAGAGAACAGGAAAATTCGGCAAGAAGCTAGGTCTTGGTCCTGAAGGCGTGCTTATGTGTGTTGGTGTAAATCCACTCAGTCGTTTTTGAGAATGTAACTGTCAAAAATATAAAGGGGGATGTGCATGGATACCCTGCCCGGCTAGCCCTTGTAGGTGGGGTTCCAAGACAAATATTTTTTTTTCTGAAATCCTACAGCTGCCATATTTTTTTCACAAATGTAGCACCGGGGAGGGCCAGGTCCCTGGGATTAATCAGTGTACATGTTGGTGAGGGGGGTGTGTGGGGCCCACAAGCTGATTATAGCCCATTCCCCAGTACCAAACATAATAATAAAAGGAGGGAGGGCCATAGCCCTTCTCCCCATGCTTCCATGAGGCCAAGGGACTCTATCTCCATGGCCTTTTAGCAAGTAAAGAGGAGGGCGACATGTGTTTCCCCTCCTACAGCCACTCTTATGCCCTGGGGCTCTCATTCCGTCTGGCCACTTGTTAAAAAAAGGGGAGAGAGGAATGTGGCCCCCTCCTCAAGCCAGTCAAAGTCAAAATACACTTTATTCAGTTTTTGCATAAAACCATAAAAGTATTCTAGAACAATACAATATACAAAGATATAACATAATTCACAGCTTACACATAAGGAATAAACACTGAAACCCTATCTCCACAGAAAAACCCATTACCCTAAATACTGGAACACTTGCAAAGCCCTGTCAATTAATCACAACTGGCTCTAAGCCGTAGTGCTGATTTAAAAAAGTTAAGAACATGAAAAACGGTGTTGCCAGATAACAAAATAAAAGCTGGTTGCACCTGCCTAAAACCCAGTGATTTTAGACTGGGGATAATAAACTTATTCCGGGGAACCTTATAAAAATCACAAAACATTAAAAAGTCAAGCATGTCCTGTGGAGACTTACTGTCCCAGCCACAGGATGCTAAACTCTGACATCTGCTACACCCACATGGCTGAGCCAACAGGAGATGGAAGAGATTGAGACAAAACCTAGTTCGTAGGAAGTGTTTGTGAGCGCTGAAAGGCCCCAAAAGATATGGCTCAGTTAGTTGTACAGTTTTTAAAGCAACAAGCCTACAAACACTTAGTTTCCTCAACTCACATTCTTCCTGTTCCATGGTCCTCTAACTGAGTAAAGTCTCCTTTACTCAGCCCAGATCTTTCTTATGCACTGATTCTGGTTGGAGAATAAGCCCACTCTACCCAGCCGACCGAGGCATTTCTTAATATGGTTGAACCATGGGATATGGTGGGCGTGGTCAAGGCCAAAACACTCTTTTATAATGGATTTACTTAAGGTTGGACCCTGATTCAGCCAAAGCTTCAACCACAGTATTAGGGGACGAGGAGCCAGCAAATCAGAAAGGTGGAGCACACCCACCTCTTCCTGACCCACAAAACTTGAAGTACCCCAAGGCACGCATAAAAGTAGTTTCAAAAAGTTACTTTCAACCACTTGTAATTCCTCTATGGTATTATAACCCCAAAATCTTGCTACCAAAGGACACTTGTGCAAGGTATTTCGACTTGTAAATCTGCAAGATTGCTGCGATGGGTCTCCTCCCTAATCTTGAGGCAAAGTTAAAGATAGCCGTATTGGTGCGCACTAAGTCACCCTTCTTACTCCATTTCAACTTTTCGTCTATCATAACCTCAAGGTAAGGAAAAACATCTGTGCGAGGGACCAAGGCAGAGGCAATCCTGAACTGATGTCGCTTTTTAATATGCGGTCCCACCTGCATCACATAAGATTTAGAATCATTTATTGTCAAATCCAAATCTTCCATGAATTATTAAAAGGAGTTAAGCAAAGATTGCAACCCTCTAGCTGTCCAGGCCATAAGAACTGGGTCATCCGTGTATAATAAAACCAGCAGGCCCCTCTGACCCACCTCAGGGTAATCTACCCGGGTCTCCAATAGAACTTTCTCCAGGTTGTTGATATACAAGTTAAACTGAAAATGGGCCAGGATGCGTCCTTGACGTACTCTTTTTATAGGGAACTGACGGTGGACCTTAAGGTCCTGCGAGTAACGTACCTCAGCCTACGTTTCCTTATGTAGGTGCTCCAAACAATAGATGATATCACCGTCCACCTCCATGGACAACATGGTCTGCCACAACTTATTTTTATTCACATGATCAAACGAGGAGGACAAGTCCATGAAGGCCAAGTAAATAGTGCCAGAGCGGGCAACCGTGTATTTGTTAAGAATCAAAAATAGATTAAGACATATTGCCACGGTTGACCGACCGGCACGAAAACCGTACTGGATATCGATTAGAATATTTTTTGCATCAGCCCAACCAGTCAGCCTGTCTAAAAGAACTTGGCTCACCACCTTAACTACTGAGTCCAACAGGGATATAGGTCAGTAACAGTGGGTACTATCTCTGTTACCCTTTTTAAAAACAGGAACCAATGTGGATGTTGCCTGTTAGACCTGGCACCTTGGCGTGAGTTTCCCTTCCACTTTTTGCTGATGTGCCTCCGATGTTTTGCTGGTTTTCCGATACTCAGGGCACTGCGCCACGGCCGACCCGTGCCGCAGTGCAAGTGCTCCCTACTGTAAATTGTACATGTGATTGGTATCCATGATTGGTTCATTGGATTTACTGTTAGTCCCTAGTAAAGTGCACTAGGAGTGCCAGGGCTTGTAGATGCCAATACTGCTAGTGGGCCTGCAGCGCTGGTTGCGCCACCCACAGAAGCAGCCGTAAGATGTGTCTGGGGACTGCCACCGCAGAACCCGCGTGCGGTCTCGTACTGTCAAGCCGGCTGGGCGAGTGCACCCACTCGCCAGCCCCTGAACCTTCCCTTGGCTGCATATTAGTCACCCCTATGGTAGGCCTGCGGGCAGGGTGCATTGTAGGTGTAAGGTAGGACAAGCCCTGATGTGTGTGGCATGTCCTAGTAGTGACTTACAACTAAATTCGTATTTCACTATTGAAGGCTACCTGCTCCCGTTAGGCCAGAATGGGCTGCTGGAATTATTACACCCTATAATCCCAGCAGGCTCAGGGAGCATGGTAGAGAGTCGTGTTTAGTATGCCTG
This sequence comes from Lissotriton vulgaris, assembly GCF_964263255.1. NCBI lineage: Eukaryota > Metazoa > Chordata > Amphibia > Caudata > Salamandridae > Lissotriton > Lissotriton vulgaris. Next base: position 938,598,977 of record NC_141699.1, read on the forward strand.
AACTCAGGATAATAAAATATTTCTTTTAGTAAAGTTTATTTTAGTATCCTGTGTTTGCAAATGCTACTTTTAGAAAGTTAGCATTTGCTTGCCTAACCATTTCAGCCCGCCTCTGCTGGTATGTGTATCTGACTGTCTGGGATGTGTGAGTGACAGGGCTGGGGGATGACAGGTGGTGAATGCCCAGATTACACCTTAGTGGGAGGTAGGAGTGGCTCTTGACTCTGGATCTTGCTGTGCTCTGCCACCACAATGCTGGCTCCACCCTCCTGGGGAGCGACTGATGACTCAGCCGACACCTGGCCCAGGAAGGGCGAAGCCCCATCAACAAGGTACTCTGGCTACCCCTGTCCGCACAATGCTGGCTCCACCTCTTGTGGGGCGTCTGATGCGCCTGCCCCTCACACTGAAAGCAGAAGCCGGAGTACACCCACCAGAGTGCTCAAGGACTGAAAGTGACTATGCAAAGGCCCCCTTGGCCTGCGAGAACAAAAGAAATGCAGTATAAAAGAAGGAGCCCTGCTCCTTGTAAATTAGATCCTGTTTGTGCTACAGAAGGAACTCTGCCCGACGAGAAGGACCGGGAAGGACAAGGAAGAGTGCTGGCTCTTGCCTGTGTCTGGTGCCTTGCTGCAGAAGGAGAGGAAAAGAAAAGACTACAAGAGGACTTTTGCTTTGTGAAACTTTGTGCCAAACTCTGCTGAAAGATCTCCAAGGGCTTGCTGTTGAACTTGCCCCCTGACCAGCGCCCCAGGACCAGTGGGCGCTACATCCTGAAGAAAGCGACTGTGTGTGCTGCTTATCGCTGCAGTACTGGCAGAGGGGTCTGGGAGCGCTGGGCAAGCCTGCTAGCTCCCCGTAATCCAAGGCATCGACATCCCCCCAAGCACCGTGACCGGGGCCCAAAGCAACAGCGAGAGCAACGTGAGGTCCAGCCGCCGCTGGCCCGAGCACCGTGACCGCAACTGCACCGGGAGCCCGAGAGCAAAGTGAAGGAGGACCCGTCCGGTCCAAGCTCCCGAATTGACTGCGCTTCCAGCCGTCAATCCACCTGCGAAGACGGACAGCCGCCCTGTGATAACCCCCCCTCTGGTCGGTATCTTGCCCGACAGCTCAGCTGTGAGCGCACAGCTGCAACCGGTACTTTGGCTGGGTACGTCCTGCACTTGGGGACCGTACTGCCACTTGCCGCCACCACACAGCCGCCGCCTCCAGGGTCGGAGCGAACGACGAGGAAAGGACCCTGCCGCCACAGAGCACCGCCGCCCCGGATGACCCGTGACCTGCCCGGCTGAGAGCCGCAGCGAACATCGACCCCGGAAAAGCAACGCGACGTGGGACAGCTCCCCTGGAAACCGCCCGCTCCACAAGAATTTGAAAGGTACTGTGTTGTATCCTCACGGTGCGAGCGACCTGCAACTCGAGCTCGCACCGCGCTATCTGCTCCCAACGCGAGCCGCCTCTGAACCCGAGGCTCGCACAGCTCCTGGCCCTCGAGGCCCACGCAGAGAGCGCATTGAGGCGCTACGAGACACTGAACCTTGTCGAACCTGGGCAGAAGGCCCGAAAGATTGCTTATTGCTAAAAGGAGAACTGTGGCAACCTGAACTTAAGTAACCTGGAACCGCTACTGAAAGTTTTACAACTGTATTTACAAGCCTGCTTGAAATTTATATAAAGATATATATTTTTACAAATACAGTTTGATGTCATTGTGTGGTGGGTTGGTTGTGATGGTGTGATGTTGCAAATGTTTAACCCTATGTGCCCCAAAGATTAGCCTAAGACTGCTTAAGCCACACTACCTAGAGGGTAAGCAGAGGTTGTCTGGAAGGTAACCCTCAGCCCTGACGAGGAAGAGAGAGTCCCTGCTTGTCGCTAGTGCTACACTGCGCCAACTAGAGCCTCCCCCTTCCTACATTGGTGGCAGCGGTGGGATTTTCGAATTTACATTTGCAGTGTCTATACCTTAACTTCTGACCATTGCACAGTGATTTCAGTCCAGTTACTTGGCCACAGGTTTTGTTGTAATTTTGCCGAGAGAAGATCCCTAGCGAAGAAACCATGCCGGGCACAAAGAGCCTGGATGGAGCGGAGTCCACGACCTCTGAGATGTTGGAGGTGGAGTGGGACGCCGCAAAGCTGGACAAATACTCAAAGAATGAACTGAAGTTTTTCTGCAAGAAACTCAAGGTTCCGCACGCCGGTTGCAAGAACAAGCCAGAGCTCTACAAGGCCCTGAAAGCCTGGATAGAGTCCAGAAAGGCCCCGGAGGATCAAGATGACCTCGCGGAGCAAGATGCAACTGAGGAGCAGAATGCACCTATGGATCTGGTGGATCTCGAAAGGCAAGACAGCATGCACAGCTTTGGTAAAGGCCTGTCGCCAGAGGAGCTGGCCGACAGGAAGGAAACGAGGGATCATGAAAGGAAGCTAGCAGAATTAAAAATCCAACTGGAGCTTGAAACCAAAAGAATGGCGCTGGAAGAGCGAAAGCACCAAATGGATTACAAATTGAAAATGAGGGAGATGAGTCTAAAGGAGAGAAACTTGGATCATCCTCCCTCTGGTGGCAGCACAACGCCGGTGCAGGTAGAGTCAAGAGTGCACATCCCCAAAGATGTAGGTAAAGAGTTCTTCAAGGGGGATGACATAGGACAGTGGTTTAGGGCATACGAAGTAGCCATGTCCTCCCACCGGGTCCCTGACAAGGATTGGGGAGCGGGGTTGTGGGGAAGGTTCCTTAGCGAAGGGCGAGATACCCTGCTAGATTTGCCCGTTGAAAACCAGAGGTCCTATTCCCACATGAAAGAAGCTTTAATGAACAGGTAAGGGCTTACCCCTGAAATGTATAGACAGAAGTTTAGGGGATGTACTAAGCGGCCTGGGAATACGTATGTGGAGTATGTGACTTATTTTTGCAGAGCACTGGATGGTTGGGTGAAGGGTAGCAAAGTGAATGATTTTCAAGGTCTCTTTGATTTAATTGCATGGGAGCACTTGTCTGATCACTGTTTTCCTGAGTTACGCCAACACCTGATAGATAGCAAGCTGTCCAACCCGAGGAAGCTTGCTGAGGAGGCGGACCGCTGGCTCAGCACCAGGGTCCACAAGGGTCCGGTGGGAGACTCCGCCAAGAGTGGGCAGGGTCCCCAGCAGAAGAGTGGGGGGACAAGGGAAAACAGAAAGGGTTCCAAAAAGGCCCCCAAAGTAATCCCCAAGGGGACCAGCAGAAAGGTTCTCAGCCTCCCCCACCCCCAAAGCAGAATGGGGCCCGACAGGTAGACCTGTTCCAAAGGGGCCCTTCAATTGTTTCAAATGTGGTGAGCCGGGGCACATATCCAGTGACCCCAAGTGTCGCCTGTTTGGAAAACCAGCACCCACTGGTGCTCCGCCCCGTCAAGTGACTAGTGTTCACTTAGGAGAAGAAGTGATGGTCCCGGGGGGTGGAGATCCCGTTCACATGACCCTAGTCTCACTAGGAGACAGTGAGATGATCCCTACAAACTACCTGCCCTCTAACACTAAGAAATATGGGCAGGTGGTGATCATCAATGGTAAGGAAGCCGAGGCTCCTAGAGATACAGGAGCCAGTGTGACTGCTGTGAGGCAGCACCTGGTGTCTCAAGAGCAGGTTGTACCCCATGCCTACTGTAGGGTTATCAATGCTGATAATTCAGAGAGTCAGTGTCCGATGGCTCAAGTTCCCTTCGAGTGGGGGGGGGGGGTCTCTGGTACTCTGCAGGTCTGTGTAAGGAAAACCATGCCTGTTGACTGTTTGCTAGGGAATGACTTGGAGCACTCCCCTTGGGAAAAGGTGGAGAAGACGACTCACCTGCGGATGGTGGGTCTGCCTGACTGGGCGTGCGTGACCACCCGGTCGATGGCAGCCAGTAGGGGTGATCAAGAGGTCCTGGGGCCTGAGGGAGAGGCCCAGGAGCCGGCCTTAGGGAGAAGGCGCAGGGGGCGCGGGAAACCGGCCCCTGAAGTTCCCACGGTCCAGGAGGAAGCGACCTTGAGGGGGATGCCCTGGAGCCTACAGGGGAACAGATTGCCGAACTGGGGGACCTGCCTGAGCTGACCCATTGGCAGCAAGAAGGAGGACCCTCCAGGGAGGAATTCTGCAAGGAGCAGAAAGAATGCCCTTCTCTCGTGGGTATGCGGCAGCAGGCTGCAGACCAGGCCAATGGTGTTCAGGCCAAAACACATTATGTGTACTGGGAGAACGACCTCCTGTATTCAGAGCCTAAGGCTGCTGAACCTGGGTCAGCCCGTCTGCTGGTGGTACCCCAGAAGTTCAGAGCTTTCCTACTGGGTCTGGCTCACGATGTGCCTTTAGCAGGACATTTGGGGATGGACAAGACCTATGACAGGCTTGTCACCCACTTTTACTGGCCCCAAATGCACAAGAGCTCAGATGCTCATTGTAGAACCTGTCCGACTTGCCAGGCAAGTGGGAAGAGCGGAGGAAGGAACAAGGCTCCCCTCCAACCCTTCCCTGTGGTCGGTACGCCATTCCAGCGAGTGGGTATTGATATTGTTGGGTCTCTGGACCCCAAGACAGCCATTGGCAACAGGTTCATCCTGGTCTTGGTGTGATGTAAATATATAATTTACCGTCGAAATTTCTATGCAGGTAAGTACTTAATCAATAATAACTCAAGTCGGAAAGAAAGAACCAGAGTCCGTGGTGTTAGAGTTCTTAGGGGTTTTATTCCTCAAAAAGGAATGGTCATGACCAACATATCATGTTCTTCCCACCGCAGGGGTGGAAGAAGGGATAGGAAGAGCGCGCTACATTTTATTGACAGTACATAGCTTATATACTTAATTCATGTCATAGGAAACAGTACAGTAGGCGTAACAGCTGAGAGAAGACAAGATAACAGTATCCACGTGTTACTAGTACGTAATCAGAAGGCGTGGACTAGGCGTGAACTGGAGGTGTGTGCTAGAAACGTCACAGATAGGTGTCACCAAGGGGTGGCACTAACAGGAATGTTGCAATGTCAGCAGAAATCGGAAGCTTGGATGCGCGCGCAGCTGCATGACGTGTGAAACTGGAGGGTGCAGGGGACTTGACATTTACACTGACGGAAAGAGACAGAAGTCTGGCATGTCAGATCAACTTGTACTTCTATCATATCTGATATCTGATGTTTGGGAACCATATTATCTGAACGGAAAGGTCTCTGGGGCAGAAACTATTCTATACTAGCTGTCCGTGCGTGTATAAGCGCCTGAGTGTCTGCATGAGAAGCGTGGGGGCAAGGGGCCTTCCATGGGAGCATGGTAACAGAGGCTATGAATTACTTGCACTGAGACAGGTCGGCCCTTTGGCCCTGTAGCTGAGGGAGATGTTTACTGAAGCTAGTAGGCAGGAATGCATTTTCGAGGAGCGGAACAGATAACTCGAAGGTTATAGTCAGTCTTGGCAGGCAGCAGGCTGAGCTGAGCGCGGTGGGCCGCGCTGGGAGTAAGTCAGAGTTCACGGATACAGATGCAGCCTGGGCTGAGGCTTTCAGAGTCAGAAGCCAGAAAAGAGGCTCGATGGCAGAAATTCAGGGCCTACCTTGCCAGAGCTGAAAAACATGTAAGGTACATTACAAAAAAGACGTTGGCATAGCATACTTAGGAACGGACTATTCAATCCATTCAGGGTGGATCTGAAAGAGGACAAGTTAACGTTGGACGCAAATGTATTTGCGTCTTCATAGCTGGCACAGGAGGGAAGTTACATGCACTTTAAGCTGGTACATGGAGACGGTGGGGTACGCGCTAGGGAACACAACTTGACCATAAAATTTATATTTCCTCATTCCCTCCTTGTTCCCTACGGACCCTTCATGATATATCGATCCTCATGAATCGATCAGTTTGTTCTTGTAACATCATTTGCTCTTCTTTCTTTCTTTTGCGTTTTGAGAGAAAACTGGAATGTTCAATACAAGAGGTGGCACACAGTCCACAAATCGCTGGCCCGCACTGCAGGCACAGGCAGCAACTGAATACTAGGACTAGGCCAATGCCTAGGAAGGATAGGATCTTCCATCCCCAAGCGGTTAACGTTGTCCAGAACCAACCGGACCAAGTCCAGGTGCCTGGATTCTGATGTATCTGATTTGCAATTTTATGGAGACGTGTAATAGCTTGATATACAGATGGTGCGTTTTGTGGAATGAAAACACAGCAACTTGACCCGATGACCTTACAGGCTCCACCTCTATCTGCCAAGATGACGTCAATAACAAGACGATTCTGAAGGACAACAACCCGCATGGCGGACTGCTCTTCTGTTAAGTTACCTAGGGCGGAGGCAGTTTCATTCACTACTGCTTCAAGTGTTCTAGTTAATCTGCGTATTAATTTACTATTTTGGACGGGTCCTAAAAAAGAAGAAGAATCCTTTATTAAAGTCGGTGTACTGTTCCCATGCCGTTTCTGTGTAGTCGACAAGTGTGATATCTCTTCTGAGTCTATTCTTTACTAGATTTGTATTTCTGTGGTAATCAGGAGGAGCTAGGAAAACAGGTGGCAGAAGGAATGCAATGTAACAGGTACCATCCCAATCTGGAGGTAAGCGTATGTATGCGGTATGACCACAAACAAAATAGGAATGGTGAGTAGCTTTGAAGGACGATTTACCATGATCACTGAATTCGACCACAGTAGTACATTTACTATGACCTAAGTGTACTGAACCTTTCTTCCTGATACATAATTCACCAGTGACTGGCAGTACTGACATAACGGGCAGAACTGGTGCAGCTTCGGCTTCAACAGTGAGAATCATAAGGCTAATTGTGTAATTACCTAGTCCATATACTTCATTTTCTAGATCAGTTCCTATTCTAGTGGGGAGTCCCTCCTTATCAGGGTAACAGACGTCGAGAAGGACCAAGTTCAAGTTTCCCCAAACCCAGCCCCCATCGAAAACAGCAATGTCAGGATCTAAGGAATTAATTATTTTAAACCATGCACCACAGGAGCCATTGTGAGTGAACGGGTACGGAAAGAGGGGCAGAGCTCCCTTGTAATTCTGGTAGGGAGGGAGTCGGCCACATATCCAGCAGTCTGTAGCATTGTTAGTTTGATGGGAATGATGTAGCATACTAATGAATGTGTTGTAACTCGCTAAAAGTATGTTCAGCAGAGGCATTGTAAGCAGATTGTTCACGCTTGAAAATAGGGTAGTAGAGAGGGAGAAGTATACTTGCAACTATGATCAGAAGACTTAGGAAAAACATTATTAACAATGTCACTATACAGTGACTACGCAGTGATTTACAGTATGTACGTTTCTTGAATTCTCTCTCTCTCTCTATCTCGATCTAGGGGATACATGTCAGAAACTATTTAACCGATTCACCTAGGGGAGGACTTAAACAATTAAACTGTCTGACTTGCTAGATCGGAGCTTGAGTCTGTATTCTTCTTGGGGAGTTTTTTCTCGTTCGGAAGTCTTAAAGTCACTGGGCTCGATACAGTCTTTGGAAGGGGTGGATGAGCCTGGGTCGGATTTCAGTCCATTACATAGTTTAACATGGCTCATGTGGACCCACCCCTTCCTGCCCTCAACCTTCACCGCTGTCCTCGTAGTTAGTAGAACGGTCTTCGGCGATTTCCAGCGGGGCTCCAACGGACTTTTCCGGTCGAAGTTTCTCACGAGGATCAGATCACCTGGACGGACATCATGTGGCTTTATATCAGTGTTGTCAGGGAAAGCTGCGGCAACCTGTGAACGACATGATTGGAGTGCAGACATCAAGGAGGCAAGGTAATCTGTCAACATATTACAATCAACATCAGTTATTTTCTTCGGAATGGGCGTCCCCCACATATTCGGTGGTCTGCCAAAGATCACTTCGTACGGGGATAGCCCTGATCTCGAATGGGCAACCATCCTCATATAGAACAGTGCCACTGGCAGGGCGACTATCCAGTCGACCCCTTTCTCTTGACATATTTTAGCAAGTCGTGTCTTTAATGTCTGATTATGCCTTTCTACAAGGCCTGCGGCTTCGGGATGTCGGACACAATGGAATTTCCACTGGTATCCTAGCAATAAAGAAACTTCTTTCATTAATTCGGATGAGAATGGCTGACCGTTATCTGAGTACACGACACGAGGCAAGCCGTACCGTGGGAAGAATTCACGAACCAACTGCCTGGCAGTGGTCGGAGCAGTGTAATCTGGGACTGGGTATGCTTCGGTCCAACGGGACAGAGCACAAACAACTACGAGAACATATTTAAATCCTCGACAACGGTCCATCTGGATATAATCCATCTGGAGGACTTCAAAAGGGTGATCGGGAGGATGAAATCCACCTTGCTCTACAGGGACGCTTTTACCTGGATTGAACTGACAACAGATCATGCAAGTACGCACTTTCTGTTTTGCTGCTGCTCGTAAGTGCTTATTGCTCCAAAGATTTTGTAAACTGTCTAACATCGCTTTTTCCCCAAGGTGTGCTGGACTATGTGCTGTATTAATCATGACTTGAACCATAGAATCAGGGAGAAACCATGTAGATTTTCCCTTCGTCATCCAACCTTGATCTGTCTGGATCCCTCCTAGTTCAATCGATTTCTTTATTTCTTCTGGAGTAGCATGTGTCTGAATATCGATAACATCTAGTGTGGGATCCCTAACTGTCATACAATTTGTCGGTCCTATTGTCTTTGTCATGTCAGTTGTCTGAGTGTGAGTCAATGCTGTATGTTTTGCTGTCTGGTCTGCCAGGTCGTTACCCTGTGAAACAGAATCTGTAACTTTAATATGTGCTTTACACTTCATGACGGATATGCCTGAAGGCAGATGTATTGCTTCTAACAGTGCTTGAATGAGGGGACCATGTTGGATCTTGGCACCATGAGAGGTCAGAAAACCTCGTTCTTGCCATAACATACCGAAGTCGTGTACAACTCCGAACGCATAACGGGAATCAGTGTATATGTTGACATTTCTGTTCTTAGCTAGAATACAGGCTCGGGTCAGAGCAATAAGCTCTGCTGCTTGAGCGGACAGTGTGTCAATACGATGTGTTTCTTTTACTTCAGTTTCAGTGGTCACGGCATATGCGGCCACTAATTCTCCTGTACTTGTTCGCATACATGAACCATCCACATAAAGTGTCAGGTCTGGATTTGTCAATGGAACATCTGTTAAGTCTCGTCGGGGCTTTGTTACTGCATTAATGATCTCTATACAATCATGCGGGGCTGGATCTGTCATAATTGTAGGTAACAGTGTTGCGGGGTTCAGAATGCTGCAGCGTCTTATTTCTATGTGTGGCTGGAATAGCGTTAATTCGTAACCTGTCAGTCGTGCTATAGTCAAGTGTTGAGTCTGGGTTCTGTTTAACAGAACTTCTACAGAGTGTGGAACTTGTACTGTTAACTGATGGCCTAAAACAATTGAATCGCTCTGTCTTATTGCTAACGCTGTTGCTGCTACTGACTTTAAGCACGCAGGGAGTGCCTGGGCTACTGAGTCCAATGTACTAGAAAAATAAGCGCAAGGCTTATGTGAACCTGCTTGGTCTTGAGTGAGGACAGACAATGCTGTACCATCACGTTCTGTAACAAAAAGTGTAAACGGTTTGCTGTAACATGGTGTTGCTAAAACTGGTGCTTGACATAATGCTTTCTTTAATTCCTCAAAGGCTTGTGTATGTTCCTGAGTCCAAGGGAGGGCAGTCGAAGTCGCTGCCTCCTGCGTCGTTAACTGGATGAGTGGTTTAGCTAGAAATGCATATTGAGGAATCCATTGTCTGCAGTACGAGGTGAGGCCTATGAAGGCCCGCACTTCCTTTTGTGTCTGGGGTCGTGGCATATTTACAATTAACTGAATGCGATCAGGAGTGAGCTGTCTCCCCACTTTGGACAGCAAGTGACCCAAGTACACAACTTGCTGAACACAGAATTGAAGCTTCGAAGGGGACACCTTGTGCCCCTTGTCAGCCAGGAAATGTAAAACTGTCAGTGATGCTTGTTCACATTCGGGCTCACTTCGTGCGGTGATCAATAGATCATCGACGTATTGCAGTAAGGCGGTGTTAACTGGCATTTTTATACAATCTAGTTGTCTTTTCAGTGCTTGACTATAGATGCTGGGGCTTTCTGTGAATCCTTGAGGTGCGCGGGAAAATTTGAAACTTCGTCCATTTAAACTGAATCCGAAGAGCTATTGGCTCTCCGGATCAATAGGTACACTGAAGAAAGCGTTCTTGAGATCAATTACAGTAAAGAACGTTGCTTCTGAATCAATAGCAGTCAATAGGGAAGAGATATCGGGGACCACAGGGTACTGTGGTACAATACATTTGTTTAGTTCTCGAAGATCAATCACCAGCCGATATACTGGCGGTGCATTGGGGTCAGTACGTTTAAGAATTGGAATGATAGGTGAATTACAGATATTGGAGTCAGTCTCTACGACCACTCCTTGTGCTATGAGCTCTTCAATGATTTCCAGTAAAGCCACTACAGCATCGGGTGGTAACTTGTATTGTCTGATTCGTGGTAATACAACTCCTGTCTTGAGTGTAACACGGTATGGTGTGATATGCATACAACCTACATCAGTTGGGCCTTTTGCCCATAGGTGATCTGGTACATTTTTCAATCTGACATCGAATTCTCGCAACACATAATGACCCTTGAAATCCCGTAGAAAGAGTCTAACTCCCTCCGGGGAACAGCAGATTATAGCTCCTAGAGCCTTCAATGTTTTAATTCCTAACAAATTTTCTGGGCATGATTTCGTAAGTAACAAGTCTGTAACTCGTGACAATGGACCCACAGCCAAGGGTACTGGTTCTGATACTTCATTTACAATGGGCTGTCCTGAAAAACCAAGGGAAACATTCTGTGAGCCTGAGAGGGGTGGCCCTGGGACTTCATTGTGACTGATTGTGGTGCGACTTGCCCCTGTGTCAATTAAAAACTTTCTGTCTTTTCCCAATACTTGACTGTGTACATAAGGACCTTCTTGATCTACAGGAATTTCAATAAGAGGCAAGCCAAATTCCCTCTCTAGGCTGTTTCATGTGTATCGTTGATACTCAGGGTAAGCAGATTGGGCATACTGGTACATCTGTTGAGAAACTTGCTGAGTTGCGGCAAGAGGCTGTGATACCGCTACTGTCTGTGCTGTATGGGATGAAGCATGCATAGGCTGGGGGTTCTGCATGGGCTGTACATTCTGTGAGGTCTGTTGTTGAACCTGATCTTGTCTAGGTGGATGCGGTCTCTCTTTAGTTTTACCTGTCGCTATGTTATGTTTCAGAACTGGACATTCATGTACGTAGTGACCTGGCTGCTTGCAATAATTGCACGTCCCTTTAACGGGACGTGCGGCGTGACTTGTCTGGTTCGTACCCTTTCTGTTTCCGTCGGTATGGACCGACTGTGCTACTAACATTTTCATTTTCGTGTCTTTCATACGTTTCTGTTCTTGATCCTGTTCTTCTCTAATTCTATTCTGATGGTATTGTAACATTTGTAACATCTGGGATGGCGTATTTGCTTGCCATGTACTCTCAACCTTGTATACACGATTCTTGACTGCTAACAGGGAATTCTCAACTAACTTTGATACAAAAAGATGCGGATACGATTCGCTACTGGGTTTAAGACCACTATTAATAATAAAACATTTCTCGAATCTTGAATAAAAGTCACTAGTATCTTCGTCAGGTTTCTGTTTACATGCTGAGATTGCATCCCAGTCTTCTTTTCTAGTTGTCAATAACCTTGGCAGAACCTGTAATATTAAACCTGGTAATGCTTTAGTTTTGTCCCCAAGGCCTACCCCTGGGACACGTTTGTTCTCTTCGTCTTCTATTTCTGCCCATACAATCTTTTTCTCTCCCACCTCCCATTCCTTTTCCTTTAGTTTCTCGTAGATACCCGTGGGCAGCAGTACCTTTAACATTTTCATGATATCATCATATGTGTAATCCCCCATCAGTAACATGTCTTTAAGTTCTCTGTGAAAACCTGCAGGGTCTTTATCATGGCTCGGGACTAGTTTCTTCATTTCTAACAGTTCTAACTTGGTCAGTGGCGTGTGTACATATACACGTTTCAAGATATTATCCTCACCCATAACTGGGTGCACTTCTCGCAAGGGGTTCTGACTTTCAATGCCACTCAGGCATTGCATGTGATACGTTTTCCTTTCTGGGGGCGGAGCAGGAACATATTCAGAGCTTATGAAAGTGTTATATCTATGTCGCTGTTCTAGAATTATTTGTATTAACTTGGTACTTAAACCTCTCCATCTATCCATGAGTAGTGCTTCTAATGTTTCGTGTAATTTCTGTTCGTCTGGGGAGAGGTTCAGAAATGTCTGCGCTAATGTATCATCATTATACATATCTGGATTTTCAGCCCATAATATGGCTGACCGAGCTAGTTCTTGTTCATCCATCGAATTGAGTAGGTGGTACCCCACTCGGTCTCGGAGTCTTTTATCAGTCTCCTGGAACTGATGTTCAGAAGAATTCGGATTTGTTAAGGCAGAGAGAAAAACTCTCTTGCTTTCCGGACGGATACCTTTCCTAAGGTAAGTTCCCTTACCTACATACGCTATAGTATCTGTAGTCTTTTCTGGTTCTTCAAGTTCTTCTTCCTCCTCGGAGGAAGCCTTTTCTTTCTCTTTTTGGTGTATATCTATTACTGCCTTTTTAATTTTCTTGTACATACGGGCTATGCAAGTTCCCTTGTCGTGTTTTCCGTCAGCTATATTTTGACCCCACTTGTTTAGTGCATCTAATTCACTCTGATCTGTCCCAGGCCTGTCTCGTTCTCTTATTAGGCAATTTATGAAAAAACGTAGTATTTGTGCTTGAACATCAACTTTCTGCCGCTCCATGGCCTCCTGAATACTGTCAGGGTCTTTCCCTGTCTGAACAAACTCATATATCCTATCTAGACGGTCCTTCATTCCTGCATAGCACAGCAAGAAATCAGTAGCAGATCTTAACCGTAGTGATGCTAATATCATTATATCATCTTTACCGGGTACTGGATCATATCTGCAAACTGAAATGTTTTCTTTGAATGCGTCAAGGCGGGGTGATTTGAACGTAAAAGGACTCCGCACGTCCCTGAGCGGTAACCTGCGTGTCAATGGCGGGGTGTGTAAACCCCCGGTCGCACCCCCTGAGGCGGAGGCTTGGGTATCATCTCTCGGCGGAGTCGGTATCTGAACTTGAACTTGTCTTTTAGTAGGATCAGGTAGAAGTGGTTTCGGTAGATCAAATTTAAGTGCGGGAAGTGGTGGAGGTGGTGGAACAGGAACTTTCTGTTGTGGTACTGGCGGAATTTGATCTTGGGGCGGGTTACCGCCCCCGTCCCTGTCGTTAGGCAGGGCGCGGACAGGCAGATTGGTGTAAGCGGGTGCTACATCCTCTAGATAGGAATTCAGAAATATGTCTTTAGTAGTCTTATGCATTACTTTAGTTGGAACTAATGGTGGCGGTAGATTTTTCGGTATTTCAGAAATGGCCTCAGGCGAACCCTCAGCCGCGAGATACATACCGTTCACGAGGTTATTTCGTGCGCGGTCTACTTGCTCTGTTTTTACTCGGATCCCTTCGGTAACTAACTCGTTTTCTTGGGCCTTGTCTGATTCTTTAAGTCTGTCTTCTCTACGTAGTGCTTTTTCAGTACGCTTATGTGATTCCTTACGCCAAAACTCTATGGCGTCTTTCTGAGATTGTCTGGCTTTCTTTTTCCATAGTACTTCCTCCACCTTCATGATGCACTCAGCATCCCATGTTCCGTTAACAGGCCATCTGTGTCTTTCGTCTAGGTGCTTGGTATAGTCGGCCCATAACTCTAGAAATAATATGGCATCTATGCCATGCTTGTGGTACATGAAGTTTCCTGGAGTGTCCCTAGGGGGGATAGGAATTGCTTCCTCTAGTATCCCTTTCCTAGTTCCTATCTGCTTTAACTTGTCGAAAAACGGCATCTTGTTTACTTAATGCTGAATGCTCAATCCTTACTACTTAATACTGAATATAGCTAGCTATACAAGAACACAATAAGGCACATTTAAAAGACGGTCACATTCATATCACGACATTAATCACATGAAAAGACATTTAAGACATATATGACTACCCTCTATACTGGATGTACTGCTAAACAGTACAGATATACTGATGAAACAGTGCAGAAATTCAGAATACTAGATATACTGCTAAACAGTACAGATACACTGTCTAAAAACAGTGCAGACCGGACTTGTGTACCCAAACCCGTCTAGATACGTCCCAGCAATGGTACTCACCGAGAAGCACGGAAACAGAAGGCCTCGGAAAACTCGACTGGACTGGACTGGATTCGGCTCGACTTCGGAAAACTTCGGAAAACTTCGGAAAACTGGTGGGCCTCTTGACACCTCGGACCTTGCTTCTTTCGGCTAGGCTCTGGTCGGGATCCTCCGCACTCCTCACCGCCTCGTCTGGGTACTGATCGCAGTCTTCGTCACCTCCGTGGGTCAGAGGGAGATGCAGGAAATCCTGCCGGTACGCGTAGTTTCCATCTAACTGATGGCAGGGGACAGAGCTTGCAACGCACCAACCGGCGCGTGAGGTGGGGGAGGGGTCCCTATTCGGGCGCCAAAATGATGTAAATATATAATTTACCGTCGAAATTTCTATGCAGGTAAATACTTAATCAATAATAACTCAAGTCGGAAAGAAAGAACCAGAGTCCGTGGTGTTAGAGTTCTTAGGGGTTTTATTCCTCAAAAAGGAATGGTCATGACCAACATATCATGTTCTTCCCACCGCAGGGGTGGAAGAAGGGATAGGAAGAGCGCGCTACATTTTATTGACAGTACATAGCTTATATACTTAATTCATGTCATAGGAAACAGTACAGTAGGCGTAACAGCTGAGAGAAGACAAGATAACAGTATCCACGTGTTACTAGTACGTAATCAGAAGGCGTGGACTAGGCGTGAACTGGAGGTGTGTGCTAGAAACGTCACAGATAGGTGTCACCAAGGGGTGGCACTAACAGGAATGTTGCAATGTCAGCAGAAATCGGAAGCTTGGATGCGCGCGCAGCTGCATGACGTGTGAAACTGGAGGGTGCAGGGGACTTGACATTTACACTGACGGAAAGAGACAGAAGTCTGGCATGTCAGATCAACTTGTACTTCTATCATATCTGATATCTGATGTTTGGGAACCATATTATCTGAACGGAAAGGTCTCTGGGGCAGAAACTATTCTATACTAGCTGTGCGTGCGTGTATAAGCGCCTGAGTGTCTGCATGAGAAGCGTGGGGGCAAGGGGCCTTCCATGGGAGCATGGTAACAGAGGCTATGAATTACTTGCACTGAGACAGGTCGGCCCTTTGGCCCTGTAGCTGAGGGAGATGTTTACTGAAGCTAGTAGGCAGGAATGCATTTTCGAGGAGCGGAACAGATAACTCGAAGGTTATAGTCAGTCTTGGCAGGCAGCAGGCTGAGCTGAGCGCGGTGGGCCGCGCTGGGAGTAAGTCAGAGTTCACGGATACAGATGCAGCCTGGGCTGAGGCTTTCAGAGTCAGAAGCCAGAAAAGAGGCTCGATGGCAGAAATTCAGGGCCTACCTTGCCAGAGCTGAAAAACATGTAAGGTACATTACAAAAAAGACGTTGGCATAGCATACTTAGGAACGGACTATTCAATCCATTCAGGGTGGATCTGAAAGAGGACAAGTTAACGTTGGACGCAAATGTATTTGCGTCTTCATAGCTGGCACAGGAGGGAAGTTACATGCACTTTAAGCTGGTACATGGAGACGGTGGGGTACGCGCTAGGGAACACAACTTGACCATAAAATTTATATTTCCTCAGGTGGACCATGCCACCCGGTACCCTGAAGCCATCCCTCTGAGGACAGTGACGACCCCCGTGGTGGGACGTGCACTGATGGGAATTTTCTCACGAGTAGGATTCCCTCTAGAGGTGGTGAGCGACAGGGGGACCAACTTCATATCCAAGTATATGAAATCCCTTTGGCAAGAGTGTGGTGTAACTTACAAGTTCACCACGCCTTACCATCCCCAAGGTAACGGGTTGGTTGAGAGATTCAACCGAACCCTGAAAGGCATGATCATGGGCCTAGACGGTCCGATGAGGCGTAAGTGGGACGTCCTCTTACCATGCCTGCTCTTTGCATATCGCGAGGTACCACAGAAGTCCCTAAGGTTCAGCCCCTTTGAACTGCTGTACGGTCACCCCGTGAGAGGACCACTGAGTTTGGTAAAGGAAGGCTGGGAGCAATCTCCCGGAAACCTCCCCAGAATGTATATAGCTACATGCTGGCCTTCAGAAACCAAACCAGGCGCTTCAGACAACTTGCCGAGGCAAATCTGGAAGCAAGCCAGGAGGAGATGAAGCGGTGGTACGACCAGAATGCCACTCTGGTCGAGCTTCAGCCTGGACAAGAGGTGTATGTCCTGGCCCCAGTGGAACCCTGTGCCCTTCAGGATAAGTGGACAGGTCCATTTGAGGTTGTGGAGCGCAAGAGCCCAGTGACATACTTGGTGGACATGAAGACGCCCAGGAACCCTTTGAGGGTCCTACATGTCAACCGCCTCAAGCCCCACTTACGAAGGTCCGAAGTGGGCATGTTGTTGGCAACTGATGATGGAATGGAGGAGGAGTCGGAGCCTCTTCCTGACCTC
Source organism: Lissotriton vulgaris (assembly GCF_964263255.1). Classification (NCBI taxonomy): domain Eukaryota; kingdom Metazoa; phylum Chordata; class Amphibia; order Caudata; family Salamandridae; genus Lissotriton; species Lissotriton vulgaris. The sequence goes on from NC_141699.1 coordinate 938,615,678, forward strand.
TTAGTGGCCTGTGAGAAAGATGGGTCAGTGGATGGAGTTAACCTCTCCCCCACCCTGACCCCCGAACAGCAGGAAGACTGCCGCCAGTTGCTGGGGCAGTTCCCAGATCTGTTCTCCCTGGTTCCGAGTGTCACAGATTGGTGCGTCCATGATGTGGACACTGGAGACAGCTTACCTGTGAAGCATAAGGCTTACAGAGTGAATGACAGGGTCCGGGCCTGCATCAAGGAGGAGGTCTCCAAGATGCTTGCCCTTGGGGTGGTTGAGTCTTCCAGCAGTCCTTGGTCCAGCCCCGTGGTCTTGGTCCCGAAGGCTGCTGCGCCGGGAGCCACACCCGAACTCCGGTTCTGTGTGGACTACAGAGGACTCAATTCAGTCACCAAGACTGACGCGCACCCCATCCCCAGAGCTGATGAGCTCATTGATCGGTTAGTGGCTGCCAGGTTCCTCAGCACGTTCGATTTAACGTCTGGGTACTGGCAGATCGCCTTGACCGATGGGGCAAAGGAGAGGTCAGCATTCTCTACACCAGATGGGCATTTCCAGTTCCGGGTTATGCCATTTGGAATGAAGAATGCCCCTGCCACCTTTCAGAGATTGGTCAACCAGGTGTTGGCTGGACTGGATGAGTTCAGTGCCGCCTACCTGGATGACATCGCGGTGTTCAGTGGCACCTGGCCAGAACACCTGCGACACCTCTGGGAAGTGTTGATGGCCCTGCGCAGAGCAGGCCTCACAATCAAGGCAAGCAAGTGCCAGATTGGGCAGGGTTCAGTGGTGTACTTGGGACACCAAGTGGGGAGTGGCAAGGTAGCACCCTTGCAGCCCAAAATCGAGACCATCCTGGCTTGGGAACCCCCCAAGACCCAGACTGCAGTGAGAGCCTTCCTGGGGCTCACTGGGTATTACAGGAGGTTTGTCAAGGGCTATGGCACGATTGTGACCCCCTTGACAGAGCTGACTTCGAAGAAGCAGCCCAGGAATGTGATATGGACTGACACCTGTCAGAAGGCTTTTGACACCCTGAAGACTGCCATGTGCACAGCGCCCGTGCTCCTGGCTCCCGATTTCTCCAAGGAATTCATAGTGCAAACAGACGCTTCAGAGCATGGTGTAGGGGCCGTTCTTTCACAGATGACTGAGGAGGGCTTTGACCAACCCGTAGCCTTCATAAGTAGGAGTTTACTTCCACGGGAAAGTAGGTGGAGTGCAATAGAGCGTGAAGCATTTGCTGTGGTCTGGGCGCTGAAGAAGCTAAGACCCTACTTGTTTGGGTCTCACTTCCGAGTTCAGACGGACCACAGGCCCCTCAGATGGTTGATGCAAATGAGGGGTGAGAACCCGAAACTGTTGAGGTGGTCCATTTCTCTACAGAGTATGGACTTTACGGTGGAACACCGCCCTGGCACAGATCACGCCAACGCTGACGGTCTGTCCAGATTTTTCCGCCTTAGTGATGTGGAACTCCCTGGGGAAGGGTAGTTCCCCCCACATTTCAGCTGGAGGGGACACATGTTAGACCTGGCACCTTGGCGTGAGTTTCCCTTCCACTTTTTGCTGATGTGCCTCCGATGTTTTGCTGGTTTTCCGATACTCAGGGCACTGCGCCACGGCCGACCCGTGCCGCAGTGCAAGTGCTCCCTACTGTAAATTGTACATGTGATTGGTATCCATGATTGGTTCATTGGATTTACTGTTAGTCCCTAGTAAAGTGCACTAGGAGTGCCAGGGCTTGTAGATGCCAATACTGCTAGTGGGCCTGCAGCGCTGGTTGCGCCACCCACAGAAGCAGCCGTAAGATGTGTCTGGGGACTGCCACCGCAGAACCCGCGTGCGGTCTCGTACTGTCATGCCGGCTGGGCGAGTGCACCCACTCGCCAGCCCCTGAACCTTCCCTTGGCTGCATATTAGTCACCCCTTTGGTAGGCCTGCGGGCAGGATGCATTGTAGGTGTAAGGTAGGACAAGCCCTGATGTGTGTGGCATGTCCTAGTAGTGATTTACAACTAAATTCGTATTTCACTATTGAAGGCTACCTGCTCCCGTTAGGCCAGAATGGGCTGCTGGAATTATTACACCCTATAATCCCAGCAGGCTCAGGGAGCATGGTAGAGAGTCGTGTTTAGTATGCCTGAACTCAGGATAATAAAATATTTCTTTTAGTAAAGTTTATTTTAGTATCCTGTGTTTGCAAATGCTACTTTTAGAAAGTTAGCATTTGCTTGCCTAACCATTTCAGCCCGCCTCTGCTGGTATGTGTATCTGACTGTCTGGGATGTGTGAGTGACAGGGCTGGGGGATGGCAGGTGGTGAATGCGCAGATTACACCTTAGTGGGAGGTAGGAGTGGCTCTTGACTCTGGATCTTGCTGTGCTCTGCCACCACAATGCTGGCTCCACCCTCCTGGGGAGCGACTGATGACTCAGCCGACACCTGGCCCAGGAAGGGCGAAGCCCCATCAACAAGGTACTCTGGCTACCCCTGTCCGCACAATGCTAGCTCCACCTCCTGTGGGGCGTCTGATGCGCCTGCCCCTCACACTGAAAGCAGAAGCCGGAGTACACCCACCAGAGTGCTCAAGGACTGAAAGTGACTATGCAAAGGCCCCCCTGGCCTGCGAGAACAAAAGAAATGCAGTATAAAAGAAGGAGCCCTGCTCCTTGTAAATTAGATCCTGTTTGTGCTACAGAAGGAACTCTGCCCGACGAGAAGGACCGGGAAGGACAAGGAAGAGTGCTGGCTCTTGCCTGTGTCTGGTGCCTTGCTGCAGAAGGAGAGGAAAAGAAAAGACTACAAGAGGACTTTTGCTTTGTGAAACTTTGTGCCAAACTCTGCTGAAAGATCTCCAAGGGCTTGCTGTTGAACTTGCCCCCTGACCAGCGCCCCAGGACCAGTGGGCGCTACATCCTGAAGAAAGCGACTGTGTGTGCTGCTTATCGCTGCAGTACTGACAGAGGGGTCTGGGAGCGCTGGGCAAGCCTGCCACGCTCCCCGTAATCCAAGGCATCGACATCCCCCCAAGCACCGTGACCGGGGCCCAAAGCAACAGCGAGAGCAACGTGAGGTCCAGCCGCCGCTGGCCCGAGCACCGTGACCGCAACTGCACCGGGAGCCCGAGAGCAAAGTGAAGGAGGACCCGTCCGGTCCAAGCTCCCGAATTGACTGCGCTTCCAGCCGTCAATCCACCTGCGAAGACGGACAGCCGCCCTGTGATAACCCCCCCTCTGGTCGGTATCTTGCCCGACAGCTCAGCTGTGAGCGCACAGCTGCAACCGGTACTTTGGCTGGGTACGTCCTGCACTTGGGGACCGTACTGCCACTTGCCGCCACCACACAGCCGCCGCCTCCAGGGTCGGAGCGAACGACGAGGAAAGGACCCTGCCGCCACAGAGCACCGCTGCCCCGGATGACCCGTGACCTGCCCAGCTGAGAGCCGCAGCGAACAGCGACCCCGGAAAAGCAACGCGACGTGGGACAGCTCCCCTGGAAACCGCCCGCTCCACAAGAATTTGAAAGGTACTGTGTTGTATCCTCACGGTGCGAGCGACCTGCAACTCGAGCTCGCACCGCGCTATCTGCTCCCAACGCGAGCCCCCTCTGAACCCGAGGCTCGCACAGCTCCTGGCCCTCGAGGCCCACGCAGAGAGCGCATTGAGGCGCTACGAGACACTGAACCTTGTCGAACCTGGGCAGAAGGCCCGAAAGATTGCTTATTGCTAAAAGGAGAACTGTGGCAACCTGAACTTAAGTAACCTGGAACCGCTACTGAAAGTTTTACAACTGTATTTACAAGCCTGCTTGAAATTTATATAAAGATATATATTTTTACAAATACAGTTTGGTGTCATTGTGTGGTGGGTTGGTTGTGATATTGCAAATGTTTAACCCTATGTGCCCCAAAGATTAGCCTAAGACTGCTTAAGCCACACTACCTAGAGGGTAAGCAGAGGTTGTCTGGAAGGTAACCCTCAGCCCTGACGAGGAAGAGAGAGTCCCTGCTTGTCGCTAGTGCTACACTGCGCCAACTAGAGCCTCCCCCTTCCTACATTGCCCAAGAACATTGAGGGTCCAATACTGACCGCAGTGTTATTAACGGCTGCAAGAACAGGTGCCCAAAGGCTCACATCTCATTTATAGAAATGTGGGAGAATATCATCTGGACCCGGAGCTTTGTTATTAGACAGCCCTTCAATGCCCTTCTTAACCTCACCCATCCAGATAACCAGTGCAGATTTCTCTGCCACTACCCTAAGAGATCTATTCTTATCTGGGGGGTCTGAAACATAGCCTCAAAATGGTGAACCCATTCCTCTTCCGTTATAAATGCCTCCACTGTGTTTCCTGCATTCTCACATAAAAACGGGTTGTTAATTATCCCCCAAAAGTTGGCACTGCTCTTCAAGGTGCTTGCCTCAACCAAGCTCCTCCATGTTTCCTCCTTCAATGCTGCCTTCTGACCAGCTAATACAGCTTGTACTCCCTTCTATGAGTTTTAACTAGGGCGGTGTCTCTCTGACTTTTGCCCAACGCTTCCTTCAGGTTCCTAGCCGCCTTGGAGCAAGCCACTTTTGGGCACCGGGGACCCCCCTGCCCCGGGGCTGAATTTATTTGGAAAAGAGGGTGCAAGACCCCCCTCCTTGTGCCAATATCAGCCTGAGTACCCCATCCCCTTTACGTTATCCCAGTGAGTCCACCCCTAGGAACACTGTGGTTCTCTGACCAAGAGAGTGCGGTCATACTCCGTGCGCACTCTCTGAGGCAGGGAATTCAACTTTGTTCTTGTCTGGTGAGAACAAAGCGAAAGTGTCGGCTCTTGCAATTACAACGCTGTCATTACATTGCAATACTATTACAGCACGGTTGTTACAACAACCGCATTGTTAGTAAGTGATGCATTTACATCGCAAGTCATAACAACGATTTGCACTAGGGGGCGCTGAGGTATTGGAAATTAATTCCAACACCTTCCCTTCTGTTGCACAAACTGGAGTAGGAATAGTAATTAATACTATTCCTAAGTCTAGCGTGCCCCCAAGTACAAGTCGTTGTAATGACTTGCAATGTAAATGCATTGCGTACTAACAATGCGGTCATTGTAACGACTGCGTGGTAAAAGCACGCAATGTAATACATCGAATTGTAATGAGCCAGATTCCTCAGATTCCTTGCAATGACCTATTATGATGCTGACTGTGTAGGAGGCTGGAGTGATGGAGGTCTTGGGGCCCCTCCAACAACCCCGCAGTGTGAGTGAACCAGGTGGGCGCTGGGGCACCTACACATAATTGAGAAAAAATATTTTTAAACCCCGAAAAGTAAATATTGAGTGGCAGGAGCGGCCCATTTATTATTCACTGCTCCTTGAAGTAGATCCCCATAATGCCCTGAGAGGGCTACTCATATTTATAGTGTTGGTGATGTCCCTAGAAGGGGCAGGGGCACCAAAAAGCATTTTCTTTACATTTCGGGGGGCTGCAAGGAGTGCAGCAGTCCCCCAGCAACATTAAAAAAAAACAGTAAGTTTCCTGGGTCATTAAATGCATTAACCAAGGAAAACTTATCATATTTTCTCAGAAACACTCTTAGCTGTAACACTGTGCTGCATTGTAAGGCACTCTTCTGGTTATTTTTATGAGTTTTGTGGAGTGAAAAATGTTTTTGGAAAAAAGGTGCAGAGACATGTTGCGTATATATATATTTTTTTAAATCAATTTGTCTCTGAGTTTTCTTTAACATTTTTCAGCCCACATAATGCAGTAATAAAAACTTTGTTAAAAGATAGACTCACATAAATGGTGATTTTTTTAATTAAAACTTTATTGAACATTTTTGTGATTGCTACTATTAAACATTGCATTGTGTGAATTGCTGAAATTATACATTTGAGCAAAAATATTGGTGATTTTTAGAGAAAGATGATACATCTGGTTTATATATATTGATATGTCTATCTTTTGATGAAGCCTATAGGCTCAAGTTTTATATTTTGGTGTTCTGACTCTGTGACAAAGTCAGTAAGTCTTCCTGAGTGCAGCCAGGACCTGCATGACCAGCCACCTGCTGCGCATGCCTTCGGCTGTGTACACCAGATGGGTTGGCTGCCCACGGGGTTGGCCACAGGGTCTTAAGGCTAAATTCATCATAGTATTGCATTGCCCTTGTGCCATACATGGTGTTGCAAGGCCCACACAAAATGAAAGTCAGATTCATCAAGCAACGCAAGGCCACCTTGCAATGCCCTTGGGTGCTTGGTAAAACTGAAGTAACGCAAGGCAGCAACTTGCGCTGCCTTGTGTTCCTTAATATTGTGGGTGAGGGGAGTATTCCCATGTATCTAACCATGGACTTTGGCACATTCCCAGACTTACCTGCATTGGTAAACCTGGAAATGAGTCAAAATGCTATGCCTGACCATGGGAGGCCTATATTACATCGGGCTAACCACCAGAAAAATCAAGGTGAGGATCCAAGAACATCTCAGCACCCTAAAGGCAGCAAAACTCTCAACCAAACTAGTACAACACTTTACCAGTTTGAAACACAAACCTAGAGATCTGCGCTGGACTGTGTTGGAGAGAGTACATGGGGAGGTACACAGTATGAATAACAGACTTGCGAAGAAAGAGGCACGCTGGATTTATGAAGAGCTAACAGCTGATCAAGGCCTTAACGACGTCATTGAATGGAACAAGGTCTCAACGACCTAGAGCACGTTCCCATATCATCACAACTGCATAACCCCAAGAGCTGTAGTACCCACTTAGCAAAAACGGTGTAAGATATACAGGGAATACAAACACCTGTACACCACCATAATGCATAACAACTTTAGGGGACACATGAATCAACATCGGAATATCAGTACCCCCTACATCTGGGAATCACAGTATTCCGCGTAGGAATATCATTTTTAACCAGAATGTTTTCGTTAGAGAGCCCCCCTTTAACATAGCCAATGGCTGTATTTAAAAATTGTTTCCTCCCATTTTTTCCGCTTTTTCAACATATTTCATTATACAAAAAACGGATGGTATATAAAAGTAGATTAATGTGTAACTTATCGCGAGGGTGGAGCAAACCTTCTCGCTTTAAATTAGGCACATAGTACATTGCAATCCATTGAATACATTTCCCCCTTATTGACAAATTCCCGCTCCAAGATGGCGCCGAAAGCAGATACGTGACGCAGCACGTCACGTCTACCCACGTGACCCGGAAACGGGCTTGGTAAACAGCCGGCCGGCACCTCCGCAGTACACGAGGGGTGAGCCAGAGACGAGATCAGCACACCGAAGCGGTAAGGAGTTGCGCTAGCCAAACTAACGGGAGCGGGGGAAGTAACTATAGGGACAAAGGGAATGCACTGGGTCTCGAGCGCTCGTGAGTCAACGGACACGAGCCCAAAGAGGCACAGTACTTTTCATTGGCTTACTACTTTTTTTACAACAGATACCGACCACCTGGCGGTTTAAAGCATCCCAGTACGTAGACAGGGACCGCACTCGTGACGCAGTCTTTCACGGGGGCCGGGTAGGCTCATCACGGCAGGCCACCTGGTAAATTGATACAGCTGAAATTTGTCATATGTAAGTGAGCACTGGGCGCAGTGTTACCTGCTGAAACTTTTAATCTGTGTGTGTCTGTCTGTTGTGTCCCACCATGAACTACAGGTACAATAAGGGAAGACTTGTGAAAGGTGCATGCTAAACGCTGACCCATTAACTAAACCCTGAAGAAATCACTAAAAACAAAGTGATGAAACATGTCGGTTGACTTTTAATCAGAGTGAACTAGCAGCACAGAATAAAATCGTGAGTTGCCAGTTAGTTGCACTCTTTTTAGCGTGGTATTTTGTTGTTTTTTCACGCAATTGGGCACAAAAATATCACATTGGGTTTCTAGCACTCACAACACCACAGGGTTGTTGGACCTATATGCACTTTCTTTATGTTGGTTTTTCTCCCATTTTCTTTAAAAGGTTGACAGTAGTCGATGATGAGAAGTGAGGAATCAGGCGAGTACCAGTCTGATACAATCCTCCCCTTGGTGTTGCTTCCGTGAGACACTGTCAATCTCCCCTCCCCTTTTTTTCACACTTGGAAGGGAGGATACACATGTAGCATAGTGGTGACACTGACATACACACACACATGCTGGCAACATTGCCAGATTGACCATTACAACGGAGTGTAAAACTATGGATAGAAGCTAAATAATTTCTCTATCGCATAAACTAACCTTTTCTCCACTTGTTTAGCCTTTGAGCTAATGAGGAGCGGGCCACTATTGTAATAGAGACTTTTGAGTGGGGGGCGGCCTGTCTCTGTTTCCCCCTTGGCTCCTGTTTTTGTGAGAGTGACCATGGGAGGTGAAACCAGGAGAATGATTCTTATTTCTTTCTGTTGTTTTCTTTTTCTAAAAGTGTTATATCCTGCAGCAATACCTCAGAGGAATGTTTTTGTACAGGAACGTATTCCTTCCTGGACCAATCTGTCTTGCTTGCAATACAGGCACCCTTGCGCCGCTGGCAGACAGAGACCAAGAATGCACCATATAATATTAAATATGGGGCATTCCCACCCTCTCCCTTTCATGCAGGGAAACAAGTTCTTTTTCTGCATTGTGGTGCATGAAATAATCAAAAATCTGGCACTTAGTGTGAGCTCAGATCCAGGAACCCTTAAGATTTATGTGTTGACCCTGCACATCAAAAATCATAACCAGTGACCTGTTCTTCTGGAAGATTTGAATCCAATTTCAAACGTATCCAATCTTAGGAAAATTATACAGCACAAGCTGTAACTACAAAGACTGTACAAAGCGATGGTATATTAATCAGTCAGGGTTTTCCCTAGCCCGGAGACTCTCTTGTGGAATTCATTGGAAAAACCCTTCTGGGCTGGAAATAATGGCTGTCAGTCCTTCTTTGATGAGGCTGCTGGCTGCTTTCAAAACAGTCACCAATGTTTATTTGTTATGTATGGCAGTCATAGAGAGCCTCTATCATTCATTTCCGATTCTAAATGTTATTAGAACATAGAAATGTTGGGAGCTCCATTGCAGACAATGGAGTGCTCCCTGCTTCTACGGGCCGGTAAAGGCCCGCAGAGCAACATTACAATGTTCTACAAAGGCTTCTCGAAGCTCGAGGGGATTTATATCGCCTCGAGCTTCGAGAACCCTTTGTTTAATTTGTTAGAACATTCTGCCCTCTAGTGGCCCCGTTCAATTCCCGGCGCGCAATAACATTGCGCGCGCATTGCCGCCAACATGGCCGCCGCACGTCACGTCTGCGTAACGTGCATAAACTAGAACGCTACATATCTCCCCCTTTTACTGAACTTTAAGCAGTCACTTACAAATCATTGTCCAATTCAAAGTCTCGAAATCTGGAGGGCCTTACCACCTGCCTTCCGCTCCTAGTAACCCTAACGGGGTTCCCCGGAGCCCCTTGGTACTGCATTCCAGTTCCTTCCGTTTCTTCACTTGTCACTCCACCATCATTCATGCTTCTCTCTGGCCGGTCCGTCTCAGCTCCTTGACTCTCGCTCACCTCTTCACCTTCTTGCGCCTTCTCTGCACCTGCTCCGTCACATAGATCACTTCCGCATTGTCCCCTTTCCGTATTCCATTCATCCTCTTCTTCCCATTCCATTCCGGGTTGTTCCCAGCTCAATACCTTGTTGCACCGGGCCATGCGGTCCTGAGACCACACGTTTCCGTCGCTCAGCAGGGCCGCTCGATCATACACTTCTTTAACTTGCATGGGCTTGCTATACTTGCTGTCTCCTTTCTTCTGTAGAGTGGCTAGCTTTACTCTCACCCACTCTCCCTTTTCCAGGCCTGTTCCTCTCACATTCCTTTGTTTGTTGTAATGGTTGGTGTAGATTGTTTGTTTTCTTTCCAGATTGGCCCGCACCACTGCAGGGGACCACTCGCTGGTGATGACCTTTTCCTTCCAGATCCTGTTGTCATGCGTGAAGGGTTCTCGCCCTCTCAATATTTGGAACGGGCTGTACCCCGTGCCGGTGGGGTTATTCTGTAGGCCCACACCATGTTCTCTAGTGCTTTCTCCCAGTCTTTGTTGCTGGATATGGCGGCTTGTATGGCTCCCATCACTACCCTATTAAATCGCTCCACTAGGCCATTTCCGGCTGGATGGTAGATCGCTGTGTGTTTGATGGTGATGCCGTTTCTTTGCATAAACTTGTTCCACCTTTCCGATGTGAACTGGGGGCCATTATCGCTCAGAATGGACTTGGGGATTCCTTCCCTTGTGAAAGTCTCTGACAGAAACTTTAAGATGTTCTCTGTGTCCATGGACTCGTCCACCCTCACCTCCGGCCACTTAGAGTATCGATCCATGAGTACACACACGTACTTCTGTGTGCCCTGGTCATTTAGGACCGGTCCCAAAATGTCTATAGATAGTTCTTCCCACGGATTCAAGGGGGGGTCAAACTTTCCTTACGCTGGCCGCAAAGGTTTTAGGGTCTTGTCCGCTCCTTGACATTGTGGACACTCCCTGACATGCCTTTCCGCCCTTATGTCCATGCCTGGCCACCAGTAGTTTTGTTTGGCTCTTGCCTTGAGTTTCCCTATGCCTAAGTGGCCCTCGTGCAGCAGGTCCAAGAGCTTGGTGGTGAGGTTCCTTGGGGGGATCACCTTGTCTCCTCTGTATGTGAACACCCCTTTATCTCCTAGCGACAGTTCTTCCCTCACCTCGTAGTACGGCTTCATGCTCTCACTCACGTTCCTTTTGTCGGGCCATCCTTGTACAATGTGCATTTTCACTTCCTCCATATTTGTGTCCTCCTCATATGCCTCTGTCCATTCCTGCAGGCTGATTAGTTTCTCCTGGTCTTCTACGATAGCTACCAGGTCCCCTCTGCCTGCAGGGTCTTCCTCCCCTGGTTCCATGGCGGCCGCCCTACTCAAGTAGTCAGCTACTCGGTTCCTATTCCCGGGGATGTACTCCACGTCATACCTGAACTCGAGTAATTTTAGAGTCATTTTGGATGACGCTGGCATGTCCACTTGACGTTAGTACCTTTACCAGCGGCTTGTGATCTGTCTTTAGTAGAAATCGGGTGCCCCACAGGAATTGCCGGAATCTCGTCATGGCCCATACCACCGCCAGCATCTCCTTCTCGATCACGCTGTATTTGCTCTCGGTGTCCGTCAATGCCCTGGATGCAAAGCTGATTGTCTCCATCTCTCCTCTTCCTCGGTCTTGCATGAGCACGGCCCCCAGGCCCTTGTCGCTAGCGTCGGTCGTGAGTACTGTGGCGCCTTGTGGGTTGTATTCCTTGAGCGGGACCGCTCCTGTGACGTCCTTCTTGATAGTCTCGAACTCGGTTTGCGCTTCCGGTGTCCATTGGAACGCTGTGCTCTCCCTGGTCAGCAACCTCATGTGGTGGGTCTTTGATGCAAAGTGTACCACGAACTTGCTGTAGTACTCCGCCATCCCCAAGAACGACCTGACCTCTTCCTTGTTCTTGGGGGGCGGTGCTTCTGCGATAGCTTTAACGTTTTCTGCCTTGGGTGTGATGCCCTGCACTCCGATTTCATGTCCTAGGTACGTCACCGATTCTAGGCCCAATCGGCATTTGGTCCACTCTGCTGTGAGGCCTTTGTTCTCCAACGTCTGTAGCACTCTTCCCAGCTTCTGGTCGTGGTCCAGTCTGTCGCGAACCATCACCAGGATGTCGTCCTGGAAATACTGGACGCCTTTGATGTCTCTGAACAGCTGGTGCATCATTTTCTGAAAGACTGCAGCCGCCGAGGCCAGTCCGAACGGCATGCGGCAGAACTGGTAGCACCCGAACGGGGTGATGAAAGATGTAAGGCTTTTGCTGTCCGGGTGTAGTGCTATCTGATGGTAGGCTGAGGTCAAGTCGATAGTGGAGTACCACCTGACTCCCCTGGTCTTTGCCAACATCTCCTCGATTCTAGGAAGGGGAAATTTCTCCACGACAATGTTCTTGTTCAGTTCTCTCAAATCCACACAGAGCCTGACCTTCCCGTTGGGTTTCATGACTACCACTAAGGGCGCCAGCCATTCTGCGCAGGTGATCGGTTCGATTATGCCCTTCCTTTCCAATTCTTGGAGTTCCGTCTGGACTGCCTCTCTTACCGCTATGGGCACGTTCCTCACCTTGTGGGCTACAGGGGTGGCTCCTTCCTTGAGCACGATCTTGTGTAGGAATTTCTCCATCTTTCCCACTGTGCCTCCAAACACCTTTGGGTAGTTCTCCTTCCATTTCTTCAAATCGGGCCACTCCTCCGGTTCCGTGAGCAATATTTGTTCTTTCCCTCCTGGGTCCAATTTGATTCCTAGGTCGCCCTGGTCTAGCCAGCCCAAGACGGAGGGTCCCTTCTCTGCAATGTACAGCTTGCACCATGCTGATCGGCCCCTAAACTCGAACATCAGGCGTCGGAACCCCACCATCGGAATGCGATCGCCATTGTATGTGACCGGTCTAATGTCTAGCTTTTCCAACTTCGGGCCCAACTTCGGTCTGAACTCTTCATCCCACACGGCACATTGAACAATGGTGTATGGAGATCCTGTGTCCGCCACAACACTGATGGTGATTCCGCCCATCGACATTTCCAGTATGGGTTTGGTTGACCTCTTCCCTTCCACACACAATACTTGGTCATAGATGCATAAGACGGTGACCACGTCTTCCTCTGCGATTTCCTCTAGCTCTTCCTCGCCTTGGTCGACACACTAAACTACACCTTTGGATAGCTTCTTCCGGCACACTTTCTCGTAGTGACCCGTGATGCCGCAGTGCAGGCACTTAGCCCGGAACGCCGGACATCTTCTATCGTGTGCCTCATGGGACCAACTTCCGCACCTATAGCACGTTTTCTTGCTGTTGTTGCTTGTTTGCTTCCCTTGCGACCCTGAGTTTCCCTGCCATCTGTTGGCTCCTTTGGGTGTAGGATTCTTGCCCCTCTGGTCTCTGCGCTGATCTTCTTCTTGTACCCTGTTCACCATTGTTGGGGTCACTGCCTCTTTCTTGGTTGCATCAGCGCACCTCCGTGCGAGTTCCGCCCTTTTTACGATGACCAAAACGTCTTTGAGTGTGGTGTCACCGCTTGCCCATAACTTGTCTTGCACGTTCGTGCTCGTGGTGTGCATCACTATCTGATCCTTGATGAATTCATCTTCCCACAGTGCATATTTGCACGTGGCCGCCAGCTTCCTCAAGACCGCTACATACTCTTCTATGGTTTCTCCAGCCCGTTGTTTTCTCTGCTGGAAGTTAAATCTGTCCACTGACACACAGATAGTGGGGCGATAACGTTCATCTAGGTTTTCCACTGCATGGGCATACACGTCGTCATCGGTGTCATCTCCCTGTTTGGGCACCAGACTCTTGTAAATTCTGAGTCCCTCCGGTCCCAGGTTTAGCAATAGTATGCGTTTCTTCCTTTGGGGGGTGAATTTTTCTTCATTTTCGTCCTCCAGGACCCCTATTAAATTATCAATATATTCTTTCCAGTCCTCCCACTTCATCAGTGGTTCTCCGGGTTTCGGTAGGAATTGCACAGGTGCTATTGCATATCCCGCCGGTGCGCTCATTTTCACCTCCCTGGTCGCTGTTGTGTTGGCGTCTTTGCCGGTGGGACTACCTGGGGTGCTGTCCTTGACTCCTGTACTCGTTTCTCCCTGGGGACTCTCGGTGCTAGTCCCCACCTCCTCCTCTTTGGTAGCCAGCGCAAAACCTCCCTGGTGTTGTCTCGCAGGAATGTTGCGCCTACGGCCTGGCTGCCGTGTGGTGTTCACACCACCTCTCTGGCCTAATCGCCGTCTCTGTGGGTAGCTGTGGCACTGCCACGCTCCTCGGATTCGCCGTACCTCAGGTGTGTCCTGCCTTGTTCTTGTGGTTCGTCTCGTCAGCTGGGCAGTGCAGGGTAATCCTTGCCCGGGTCTGGGTGGGCCGGATGGCTGTGTTCAGTCCTCTGTATTTTTTCTTTCTTTTTTTTTTCCTGTGTCGTCTGGATAGTGCCTCCCGACCTCGCCGCCACTGTAGTGTTAGGCAATAATCACAGATAGCAGGTTGTATTGATTTAACTCCACTTTATTCAAAGTAAATAATGTTATTCCGAGGAGCGCCGGCCGGCGCTACCGTCCCGTTCAATTCCCGGCGCGCAATAACATTGCGCGCGCATTGCCGCCAACATGGCCGCCGCACGTCACGTCTGCGTGACGTGCATAAACTAGAACGCTACAGATGCACTGATCAGAAGAGTGAGTTTCGCCCCTATTATTTATAAGATCAGAGAGTACTTTTTTCTGTCCCTCTTCTGCACATGCTTCATTAGCTACCAATTTGCAAAAGAATCATCTTTAAGGTTTGCTGCCTGACTCTTAAGTCCTTGCATTGTAAAGCGCCAACCTTTCCTCAAAGCTCATCCACTATTGTCCATGCAGAGCCTTAGGATCTAGTGATAAAGCCTTGCTCACAGTACCACGTATCATGAAATTCCATTCAGGAGGTAGATCCTTTTCTTACCTAGACCTCCTGCTCTGGAACAAGCTCCCACTCCACGTATGCCAATGCGCGGACCATTACAAATTCAGAAAACTTCTCAAAACGTTGTTATATTTGGCCTATTCAGACTGCTCTGCTGTCTATGAGCTGTGTTGCGCCTAGATACCGCTCTTGGGGTGATTCGCACACATTATAAATTAAATTAACATAACGTAGCATGTCTGGTGGGAGGGGTAGATGGGTGATTCAGTGCATGGGAGTTTTCAAAAAACACATCCAATAGTTTGGACGAGTTCTTTGTGTTTTTTGTGGTGAGCTGTATTCTAGATGAAAAGGATCCTTTTTCCCCAAGAAGATGGCCAATCAGAAAAAGAGCAGCATGAAGGTATTTGCACCAAATCCCTGAAATACTGGGATAAAACCTTCTCAAAGGCATTTCAAATCAGTATATATAGATTTTACTACTACATACCGAGTTTGTTTCAGGCTTATGTTGCCCATTTTTAGCTTTTTCTGATAACCCTTTAGTACCACACAAATGTGCAGCCATCACAGATGCCCTCGCTCTGGGGTGTCCAAGGTAGGTCCAAGAAGGTATGGTCCATACCGGATTTTCAGGTTATGTAAGAAAATTTACCCTTAGTGAATTTAAATGGGTATTTCCTTCAGTCGCGAAGTAATAGCGGGGCTGCACAAGTTTTGGGTTGGCAGCCTCTCACCCCCCCTCACTCTTACCTCCGGCCATCGCAGAGTGGCAAGGACGTGAATCGCCAGTAGCCCCCCATCCCCGCTCTTACATGCAAACTAGGGGGGCCCAAAAGTTCTAGCTACGTCACTGATTTCTTTAGATAGCCAATGGTCAGCCTGAAAATCTGCTTTAAGCTGAACGTTTCCTGGACCTCTGTCAGGAATGCTTGCTGTAGCTGAAGATAAGGGTCACCATTGCTATGTAGTGATTACAGTGGGCTTACACATGGGCGCCCATGCACTGCTGGTGGCATGACACCTTCCTGTACATGAATTAGGTGGGAAACATCCTTTACCATGCGGATTTTACTCCGCGTGGATTTTAGAACGCGTCCGTTACAACGCAAGTCGTGACCATGACTTGCGCTGGAGGGCGCTAGAAGTTTAAGAATAGTATATTTATTTTTCCAACACCTTCCCTAGTGTCCACGGGGACTGGTGTTAGAATAGTAAATGATGCTATTCTCAATCCGCGCCCCCAACGCAAGTCGTTGTAACGACTTGCGTTGTAAGGGACGCATTGTAAAAGAACGCGTTGTGACGGTACGCGTCGTACCGTCATACATCCGAATTAGGCCAGCACACTATTCGCAATGGAACGTGGGCCCTCCATCTTTACAAATGGATACAGTTTGGAATTGTTTGAGAGAGGGCCTGGTCAGGATAGGCCAGAATTCTACATAAAATGTTAAATGAATTATTCACCTCATACCTTCTTTTACTTGAACTTTGGAAATAAGGCACACTTTCCAACAGATGTTACATCGTCAGCAGTTTGAGCTTCTATTCATTTGTAAACATGGATGTCACCTCCCACTTTTCAACTCCAGCTGAATTGGGTGGGGGCACTGCAGTGAGAGGAAAGAGCAGAAGGGAGAAAAACATACAGCCCAGGAACTAATGGGAACGTTAATCGATACTGCAGCATTCTCCAAGCACCCCCTGAACACTTGCATTGACTGCCGTGTGCAGGATTTATGGCGGTCATAAACCGGCCCTGATGGAATGAATACATGGTAAAGTCCGAGCACGAAAAAGCTCTGAAGAACAGGATAATGCAGCCCAGCAGAGCTGTGTGTTTATCTTGGTTCATCTGATCGCTGTGTTAATGAAATCCTGAAGGAGGCAAAATGTTCAGCATAAATCATTTGGCATTAACGAATCCTTTATCAGTCTAGCACGCGAGGCTGCACCCACAAAGTTTATAATAAATCAACATTCTGCACACTCAGGCTCATGTTTGCATTTACTGTAGATGCAGGGGAAAGAATATGCGAATGGGTTTTATGATGTTGGCTTTAAATGGCGGGTCATTAATCAAAACCTTGGTTAAATTGAGGACTCACATATGTTATGTTATGTTAAAATTATTTATACCGCGCACGGTCACCAAACGGTTTCATGGCGCTATACATATACATATTCATATGCGGTGCAATATCAGATTCTATACCAAACTGGTCGTTTTAGTGAGAACTGATTAGTTCTTCATTTTGCTTACCTTATGCTGATCTTAATTCTTGATCAGAGTCCCTCCCCTCCATCCATTTTCCTGCCACTGTACAAGCTGAGAAGTGCTTAATTTGTTTATAGAACAACAATAAGGGGTGGGACTAAAGTTTGTCTTAGCAGCCAACCACTGCCCTTGTTGATGCCACTGGTACTGCCAATTATAATTGTTGCCAACAACAAGGTTGTCTAGCTTTTATCCCACCATCTGCCTTTTTTAATACCATTCTACACTTTCGGTCTCTTCTTTATCTCTTATCCAACCCTGTTCTCTGCTTTGTTACTGTTTTCGGTTTGGTATGTTTCTCGTCCTTCTTCTTTCTCTCTTTCCAGCCTTTCTAGTTCTCTTGCTCTGGATCAAAGTGAGTTGATGAATGATTTGCGCTTGAATTGTTTAAACATTAAGATGACCTAACACCAGTAAGGACTGTAAGATATGCTTTGTGTTTAATAACATATGTGTTCCTAGTTAGAATTAAGGCATTCCAGGCAGTATACTTGATGACTGCACTTATAGTGTCTATTGAGATGTTTTTATTGAAGTCAGGTCTGGTCCAGGCCATTCTTCTGCGACCATCCTTTTTTTCCCTTAGCACTTTTTACCCTATTCGCTGTGAGCTACTGCTGACGGTGATTTCTGTTGCCTACTACTTCGTGAGTGTCTATTTTCTTTAACAGTCATGGCCACTGTTCCCAATAAGGTGCGCGGCTGCGCGCCCGCCCATGGAAGTCCCCTCAAGCGCGCAGTGTCCCATTTTTAGCGCGCACATACCACACAAAGCACATTGAGACCGTTCGCGCCGCCGCTTTCAAAATGCGAGCGGCACGAAAATCGGTCATTTCAAGTGGCTCCTGTTACTGTACTTGCTGCAATTGTTTTCCTAATAGTGGGCTGCTGCGGGGCTGATTGTTTGCCTTTGAAAGAGTACTCATTTTAATTGCAGTGCCCCACACGGGCGCTGCATTGTTTGGCTCTCTTTTGCCCATGTGTTTCACCTTTTGCCTCTGTCTCTCCCTCGTGTCACTTCTCCTCTTGCCTTTCAGCCATGCTTCACAGCTGCCGCGATCCTGTACAACATGGCTATTACCATTGGCAAAGTCAATATGTCTCATAGACCTATTGGCTTTACCAATTCTTGTTTATCTTTTAATTTAACCTAGGCCCAACTAGTCTGCAGCTTCTGCTACTGCATGCTCCATTCTAGGTTCCTCCACCCATAGGACTTCTACCTGGGGCAGGGTAACACAAGGCAGCGACTTGTGCCGCCTTGCATTACTCCACATTTACCAAGCCACGCAAGGCCACACAAGGTTGCGTGGCTTGGTGACTGTCATACTAGGTTTTGTGTCACCGTTGTGCCCCCATGCGTGGTGCAATTAGAACATAAACCATGATAATTATAACTTCAATTGTTAGAATGCTGGCGATTGAAAAAATTGATAATTTTTACCCAGGAATAAATTGTGTTGGATTCAGTGAGACCTCCAGCAGATAGCAAATTTATATTATGATTGATCAGGTTTATCTATCATCATTTTTTAATTTTGCATACATGACACATCAAACACTGGTATAAATGCATGACTAGATGGAAGATAGTTCCATTAATGTTGGGTAGATGAATGATCTAATTTCATGAACTACATTACCTTTGGGACGGCTAAAATGCAATGAGATACTCTCGTGTCAGCACACTGGACAAAACAACGCATTACTTTCAGGTGTTCAGATAGGAATTGTTGAGTTTTTGGCTATGGGCTGAAGTGGGACTCAGTCATTCTATGTCTGACATCCCACACAGGGGTGCAAACCAATTTTGCAAGGTGAAGGTGGCAATAGGGCTGTTAGATTAATTTCAGGCTAGAAGTAAGCATTGAGCTTTCCTTGGTTGGGGGGTTGACGAAGCAGAATGTTGGTAGAAGAAACCCATGGGAGAGGCATACATCTTATCTCATTGGATCTATATGTAGTCTAAATGATGTAACAAAGTTTAACAGTCCAGGTTTTAAAAAATTGACCACTACACACTACCACTAAGCAAAAGTTTGAAGTGATATTTGGCACTGCACCCACACACGCGGTCTGGTTTCCGGCGCACATAGCCTTGGTTTCAGTGCACAGAGACCTTACACTGCCGCACACAGAGGAAAAAAATTAGAAGGAACATTGGTCATGGCTTATGTTGTGACTATCTTCTTAGCTTCATTTTAAACAGTTGTTACTGCAACTGTTTGCTGATGCTCAGAAGAGTTTCTGGATCTGCTCTTCGTGAGGGCTCGGCTTCAATCTGATTTTATTTCAATGCTCCTTTAAATTTTGCTCTTTTCCAAAAATAACTCTTTATTGGTTCTGGTAGGTTAACATCTACTTAGAGCAACGTAGGAATTAATTTTCTTTATGGAACTAGATGTGATTTACTTGATTGAGTTAACTATGTCTTTTCTTGATATTTCTGTAAACAAATTAATCTGATTTACTCATTTGAATAAAGAGACCAAAAAATATACTAAACTTTTAATGATAAATAAAGGTTTTCCAACTGATCCAAAACTCTCATTATTGACTGAAATAAATGTTTAAATTGATGATGTATATTGAGATGTTTATTATCAATGCTCCTTTCTAAACAGTGGAAAAGATTCATTTCAGAGAAAAAGAATTTAGTGTGGAGCTCGATACTTCTAATGTGTAAGTCACAGGTTGAACTGATTAAATTACAGAAATTGTTTCTGTGCTAGCAAAAGAGTACATCAATTTTGGGGTTGTTGGGCGGTGGAGGAAATATGCATGGAAAACACACTGCGTTAATTTACAAGGAGAACCAGGGCTGACCATGTATGCCATTACTCTTATACTGCCCTTGGGCCAGTCTAGAGAAAAAGGGGTCATAATTAACTATAAGTGCGATGTGCATCTATATCCATCCATATGTATGGCCTTTTCATTTTATCATTATTAATTAATCTTTTATCGTTTTGTGAAAAAATAAAGGTTGAACTTATATTTCTCTACATACATTCCACATATAATTGTACAAAAAAAATCTTATCGGGTACTAGAATGCTTGTAGGTTTTCACGTTAAGTTGCCAAACGCAGTATATGTTTATTAGCTCAGTTTTGTGACTCACACATCACAATGCTTATAGGTTCTCTATACCAATTAAAACCAAATGTCCTGTGGCAATAAATTTAGGTACCAATATTAATCTCTTTTTATAACTCTCAATGGGATTTATAAAATACATGGTAATTCAGCAAGACCAGTGCTTTTTACCTTTGATCTTATGACACTGAAAGTAGTCAAAATTTCCAGCTGAAAGTCAGGTGGAGAATGGGGAACTACTATGCAAGTCAAATGTGGTATTTGGCATGCAGCAAACATTTTCCCGTTTCCGTTTTATAGGATTTCTTAGGGAAACGCAGGGGCCCAACTCCCCTCCTTCCGAAATGCCAATTAGTAATTTCAGACATTTCCATCTAATTACATCGGACACATTGAGGCCTGCCATTAATAATCATCCGATTCCTTTTAGCGGAGATTTGGAGGCAGATGCTGCGGGCCTGGATAATTGGCTCCTGCTGCGGGCAGGGGAGTTTGCACCCCCTGCATTGCACCCTGCGAAGACTGTATGGCCCACTACTCCTTGGTTCAGGACTGCACTCAAGAAAAGTAAGAGGATTTGTAAACACCTGGAAAGGATATGGCGGAAGCATTTCAATCCTAATGATAAAATTATTTATAACCAGGCACTGAAGGCTCATTACAAACAAGTTCATGAGGAGAAAAAAACGTTTTTTCTCCGCAAAAATTTAACTTGCAACAAACAAAAATAAGGAATCTTTAGAATAGTCAGTAAACTTTCCTCCCCTGCAGCATCGGTCAAGCCATTCATCCCTTCTGAGGTATGGACTGGCCGTATGGCCTCCTATTTTCACGATGAGACAGAAACGTTCAGGAGACCTTCCCTATAACATCTTCTGCACACAGAGGCAGTTGTGAGTATGACTCCTCCTTAATTCAAGTTAGAGAATCATCTCTGGCACAGTTCCCACCTGCCTCCATGGATACATCTCTAGAAATCATGAAAGGCCTCAAATCCGGCTCTCCCTCCGACCCATGCCCTGCCACTTTTCTGGCATCAATAGCGGAGATTATTAATCCGGTGGTTAATCGGATCCTTAATCTCTCTCTGCAGAAAGGCTGGTTCCCGACAGGGGGGAAAGGGCGAAAATTCTTCCCTTATTAAAAAAGACAACATTGGACCCAGAGTTAGCCTCTTACAGGCCAATATCTCTGCTCTCTTTCTTTGCCAAGGCCCTGGAAAAAGTTGTGAATCATATCACCACCTCTTTTGTCGAATCCAATCAAGTACTCCATCAGAGTCAGTCTGGATTCAGGGCAAATTTCAGCACTGAGACAGCGCAGTTGCACGTTTCTTAGGCCATAAAGGATGCTTTGGATAAGGGTGTCAGGGCTGTATTGATATTATTGGAATTATCTGCGGCCTTTGATACCATCCCCCATGACCGACTCCTGTTGAGACTTCAGGAGTGCAGTTTTGGAGCACAGTACTCAACTGATTTGCCTCCTTTTTGAAGGATCACCAGCAAACATTCTGGTCCCGCCTTTTGCTGCCCCAATTTCCCCTTTGGAGGTGGGAGTTCCTCAGGGCTCAATTTTGAGCCCCACTCTTTTTAATATATATATGGCCCCCTTAGCGACTCTGGTCAAGGGTCATGGAGCAAAAATTGTATTGTATGCGGACGAAATGCAGCTGCTCTTCACCTGCGATAAAGAAGCTGATTTTAAAGGAGATATGATTAACTCCTGTTTATCAGAAGTGTTCCCCTGTTTCCAGTCTAATCAACTTAAATGTAATCCTGAAAAGTCGGAGATCATCTTCTTCGGCCACCCCCCCAGTAACGTGTGGCGTAACTGGTGGCCAGTAGACATGTCTCCTTCCACAACTTCTGTAAAAACAGTGACAAATTTACAACTGAAGCTGGTTGAGAATCTCTTCATGCAGGCACAGATTCAGGCAGTTGTTGGATCCTGCTTTGGCATTTTGAAAATGCCAAAGCAGTGTCTGCCCCTACTGCCTATGACACACAGGAAAACAGTAGTCCAAGCACTGATAGTCTCCAGGTTGGACTATGTAAATGTATACTGTACCTAGGGCTGCCGGAGTATCTACTGGCAAGGCTGCAGGTGGCCCAGAACGCAGCAGCCAGAGCAATACTCGTGTCAGGCCCAAGAGCATGGATCTCTTCACAGTTGAAATCCCTACATTGGCTCCCAGTTCGCAAAAGGATCCATTTTAAGGCTACGATCCTGGCTTTTAAGGCTCTCCACAGCATAGGTGCTGTGTACATCAGGAAGAGAGTCCAGTTCTACTGCCCTCACCGTACATTAAGGGCCTCAATGCTTCAGTTGGCACGCACTCCCAATTACCACCAAGTGCGGATAGGGGGACGCTCCTTTCAGGTAGAAGCGGCTCAACTGAGGAACATTCTGCCACTGGAACTAAGACTGATGCAGGACCTTCTTGCGTTTAGGAAGTCATTGAAAACCGGGCTATTCCAGCAATAATATTCAACCTGGTTTCCATAGCACATGGCTAATGTCGTCACCTCGCCTTCAGCACCGGGACACTCTGTTGAGTAGCTGCACGCTTTACAAAATGCTCATTAAACATAACATAACAATACGACATTATCCACATTTGCAACTTTTCAAGATGGGTAATACTGAAGCGTATTCTGGCCCACTTATATTGGGACCTATGGTTCACATGTGAATGTTTCCATTGCAAATTGTAGAAAATTATGCAAGATTGTTCTTCGGTTTATTTGACCTTGGCGAGTTCCAGCTGACTTGGACATATGGGGTCGATTCCGATGTCGTTCGGGAGGGCTGCGAATTGGATTCTGATTTGCCGAATCCGATCCAGAACCCTTGTTGCCGACCAAATTGTATACACTTCCCAATGACCAATTATGATGCCTGGGAACCGGTAGGCCTGTCTCAATCAGTTCCGAAAGGCATTCGTACAGGTCGCTTCTTTCGGAGCCCAATCGTACAGGTCTATGGACTCGTTTTTCGAGCAAGCGAGTACAATGACCGATTCGGACAGTCGTTCCGATTCAGTTTCTCCAGAACGAATCGACTGCTGGAATCTGTCTTTGGGGACCCATAGCAGACCCCGTTCACTCGGGGCCTTCCAAATCAGGCCCGTGGGGGTATCCAAGGGACACCTCTTTCCAACCATGCTCATTGTAGCAGGCACCAAGGGGTGCCTGCCACAGGGTGCAAGGTTTTCACCAGCCACCCCTTTTTTCAATGGGAGCCTTTGTTCTCGTTCGGATCACAGGCTCCCATTGAAGTCCTCGGGAGTCCAGCCGAATCATATCTGGAAGCATCCAGATACATCCAAATCGCTTGGTTGAACTCCCCCGATCCGAGTCGTCTGGAAAGCATTCCGGAACCGATTCGGTAGGAATGCTTTCCGAACGACATTGGAATCAACCCCATAGTATGAAAGTGGTTGGCTACTGGCTCTTTGGTAAAGTTTGAAAAATCATCGCATATTTTTTAGGCTGCTTTCCAACGCTTCTGCATGAAATAAATCTTTACCCCAAATCCTTTTTTTTTTACATAATGTATTCAGTAATGCACAGAGGCCACTGTATTGAGCTTTAACTGTTCATATATGCAACTTACAAGCAGAAAGCATTGTGCAAATCAGAAGATGAAAGATGCTATTCATGTGACGATTTTGCCTAGTGAGAATCATCTACCCTCTTACTTCATGTACAAGCGGGTAGGTAGGTAATCGCTAAAATGTTTTTGTATGACTGTTTTATAGGCATTACTGAAGCAATTGTGTGATGTCAAACCACAGTTTAACATAAATAATGCTTCGGTTTGGGATCCTGGTGGAAACCTCGTATAATCAAAGTATTTTTACGTCCGTGGAAAGCTTTTATTATTGCAAAGTTTTTTATTATCTGATCAATATATGCATCTATTCATTTGCGTTCTACTGAATGTTGGTGGATTAGGAGCAATAGATTTGAGTACCTGGCACACCACAGGTTCTCTACTAAGGTGCAATCTCCCTGGGTTGCACCTCCACTGCAGTATGTGGTACATCAAATACCCACTACTGACGTGTCTGTGAATTATTTTGATGGCACCTGCAATGGTGGTGTGTAGTACACCTTAGACCCTTTTTTTGGTGTGCCCATAAACTTCATTGTGTTGTGCCTCCACCCCACTTGGATGGATGGCAAACACCCTCTAATGAACTGCCTTTGGGAATCCTTGTGTCATCCTCCCTTGAATCTGGGAGCGCTCCATTGATCCACTAATGTGACAACTACTGCACCCCTGCATCTCACCTCCACCTTTCACTGATGGAGTCCACAGAGAGATAATTATTTTGATGAGCAACCCATAGGCAGGGGCTTACACAGGGTCCCTCCACCCCAGGGTGCTGTGACGTCCATAGACTTCTCAGTGCTTAATTCAAGCAAATGGTCATCGGTGGGGTCAACTGGCACATGTTTTTGGGCACCAGCCTTTCTTTCTGCATTAGACATTTTCTTAAAGGAAGAGGGAGGAACAGAAAGGTGGAAAACTGTCACAAAGAAAGATAGCAGGAACCTGCATGAGCGAGCAGTGTCTATTAGTGAATTGGAGAGGCCTGAGGTGAATTTGGCACACTGACATGTAATAACGCCGGCCGCAGGCTTCTGAGCAAAGCTTTGGGCTCCAGCACACATTCTTTTACCAAGCATTGGAAATGCAATAGGTCTCGCATTTGGAAAGTTTGAGCTATTGGTATTGTAAATTACACTTTTTTTTATTTATGAGTTGGTTTTGAAAGTAGCAAAATTAATAGCTTTGTCAGTTACAATGTCAATAGTTTTAACTTTTGCAAATGTGACACCTATAGCATTTGTAATGCAATGTGTGTTGTATTTACCTGACTTAGATGTCTTGATATTACAAATAACAATGGCTTTTAATTTTGTAAATAATACTTAAATAAAAGTTATTGTAATTTATAATGGCAATAGCTTAAACGTTTGTAAATAACTTTTGTGAAGATTATGTTCAGTGTATTTTATTGTGACGAAAATCCAAGAACATTGCATTTGCACCTACACACACACAGAGCCACACACACACACACACCCACATATAGATGTGGTAGTGGTGAATCTGGGGGATATGGTGGTGGTGGATGTGGTGGTGGATGTGGTGGTGGTGATGGTGGATGTGGTGGTGATGGTGGTGGTTGAGGGGGTGGATGTGGTGGTGTATGTGGTGGTGGTGGTGGATGTGGTGGTGGTGGAGGTGGTGGATGTGGTGGTGATGTGGTGGTTTTGGATGTGGTGGTTGTGGATGTGGTGAAAGTGGTGGTTGATGTGGTGGTGGATGTGGTGTTGGAAGTAATGGTTGTGTGTGTGGTGGATGTGGTGGTGGTGGTTGAGGTGGTGGATGAGGTGGTGGATGTGGTGGTGGATGTGGTGGTGGATGTGGTGGTGGATGTGGTGGTGGTGGATGTGGTGGTGGATGTGGTGGTGGTGGATGAGGTGGTGGATGAGGTGGAGGATGAGGTGGTGGATGTGGTGGTGGATGTGGTGGTGGATGTGGTGGTCGATGTGGTGGTGGATGCGGTGGATGTGGCGGTGGTGGTGGATGTGGTGGTGGTGGTGGATGTGGTGGTGGTGGTGGATGTGGTGGTGGTGGTGGATGCGGTGGTGGTGGAAGTGGTGGTGGATGTGGTGGTGGTGGTGGATGTGGCGGTGGTGGATGTGGCGGTGGTGGATTTGGCGGTGGTGGATGTGGTGGTGGTGGATGTGGTGGTGGTGGATGTGGTGGTGGTGGATGTGGTGGTGGCGGATGTGATGGTGGCAGATGTGGTGGTGGTGGATGTGGTGGTGGTGGATGTGGTGGTGGATGTGGCGGTGGATGTGGAGGTGGATGGGGAGGTGATGGTGGAGGTGATGGTGGAGGTGATGGTGGATGTGGTGGTGGATGTGGTGGTGATGGTGGATGTGGTGGTGATGGTGGATGTTGTGGTGATGGTGGATGTGGTGGTGATGGTGGATGTGGTGGTGGATGCGGTGGATGTAGTGGTGGTGGATGCGGTGGATGTGGTGGTGGTGGATGTGCTGATGGATGCGGTGGTGGTGGTAGTGGTGGATGGGGTGGTGGTTGTAGTGGATGTGGTGGTGGATGTAGTGGTGGTGGGTGTGGTGGATGCGGTGGTGGTGGATGCGGTGGTGGTGGATGTGGTGGATGTGGTGGATGTGGTGGTGGATGTGGCGGTGGATGTCATGGTGGATGTGGCGGTGGATGTCATGATGGATGTGATGGTGGATGTGGTGGTGGTGGTGGATGTGATGGTGATGGTGGATGTGGTGGTGGATGCTGTGGATGCGGTGGTGGTGGATGCAGTGGATGTGCTGGTGGTGGAGGCGGTGGTTGTGGTGGATGGGGTGGTGGTTGTGGTGGATGTGGAGGTGATGGTGGATGTGGTGGTGGTGGTGGATGTGATGGTGGTGATGGTGGATGTGGTTGTGGATGTGGCGGTGGTGGTGGTGGTGGATGTGGCGGTGGATGTCATAGTGGATGTGGAGGTGATGGTGGAGGTGATGGTGGATGTGGTGTGGTGGTGGATGTGGTGGTGATGGTGGATGTGGTGGTGATGGTGGATGTGGTGGTGATGGATGTGGTGGTGGATGTGGTGGATGTGGTGGTGGTGGATGCGGTGGATGTGGGAATGGATGTGGTGGTGGTGGATGGGGTGGTGGTTGTAGTGGATGTGGTGGTGGATGTAGTGGTGGTGGGTGTGGTGGTGGTAGTGGATGCGGTGGTGGTGGATGTGGTGGTGGATGTGGCGGTGGATGTCATGGTGGATGTGGCGGTGGATGTCATGGTGGATGTGGTGGTGGTAGTGGATGTGATGGTGGATGTGGTGGTGATGGTGGATGTGGTGGTGGATGCTGTGGATGCGGTGGATATGGTGGTGGTGGATGCGGTGGTTGTGGTGGATGGGGTGGTGGTTGTGGTGGATGTGGAGGTGTTGGTGGATGTGGTGGTGGTGGATGTGACGGTGGTGATGGTGGATGTGGTTGTGGATGTGGCGGTGGTAGATGTGGCAGTGGTGGTAATGGATGTGGCAGTGGATGTCATGGTGGATGTGGAGGTGATGGTGGAGGTGATGGTGGATGTGGTGGTGGTGGTGGATGTGAGGGTGGATGCGGTGGATGTGGTGGTGGTGGATGCAGCGGATGTGGTGATGGTGTATGCGGTGGTGGATGTAGTGGTGGTGGGTGTGGTGGTGGTGGATGCAGTGGTGGTGATGTATGTGGTGGATGTGGTGATGGTGTATGTGGTGATGGTGTATGTGGTGATGGTGTATGTGGTGATGGTGTATGTGGTCATGGTGGATGTGGTGATGGTGGATATGGTGATGGTGGATGTGGTTGTGGTGGTGGTGGATGTGGTGGTGGTGGATATGGTGGTGGTGGATGTGGTCATGGTGGATGTGGTCATGGTGGATGTGGTGATGGTGGATGTGGTGATGGTGGATGTGGTGGTGGTGGATGTGGTGGTAGTGGTGGTTGTAGTGGATGTGGTGATGGATGCAGTGGTGGTGGATGTGGTGGATGTGGTGGTGGATGTGGCGGTGGATGTCATGGTGGATGTGGATGTGTTGGTGGTGAGGGTGGATGTGGATGTGTTGGTGGATGTGGTGGTGATGGTGGATGTGGTGGTGGATGTGGTGGTGGATGCGGTGGATGTGGTGATGGTGGATGTGGTGATGGTGGATGTGGTGATGGTGGATGTGGTGGTGGTGGATGTGGTGGTGGTGGATGTGGTGGTGGTGGATGCGGTGGTGGTGGTAGTGGTGGTGGTGGATGCGGTGGTGGTGGTAGTGGTAGTGGTGGTTGTAGTGGATGTGGTGGTGGATGTAGTGGTGGTGGGTGTGGTGATGGTGGTGGATGCGGTGGTGGTGGATGTGGTGGTGGATGTGGCAGTGGATGTTATGGTGGATGTGGATGTGGTGGTGGATGTGGTGGCGGTGGTGGACGTGGTGGTGGTGGTGGATGTGGTGGTGATGGTGGATGTGGTGGTGGATGCGGTGGTGGTGGATGCGGTGAATGTGGTGATGGTGGATGCGGTGGTGGCGGACGTAGTGCTGGTGGGTGTGGTGGTGGTGGTGGATGTGGTGGTGGTGGATGTGGTGGTGGATGTGGCGGTGGATGTCATGGTGGATGTGGAGGTGATGGTGGATGTATTGGTGGATGTGGTGGTGGAGGTGGATGTGTTGGTGATGGTGGATGTGGTGGTGGTGGATGTGGTGATGGTGGATGCGGTGGTGGTGGTGGATGCGGTGGTGGTGGTGGTGGATGGGGGGGTGGATGTGGTGGTGGATGTAGTGGTGGATGTAGTGGTGGTGGGTGTGGTGGTGGTGGGTGCACCTACACACACACAGAGCCACACACACACACACGCATATAGATGTGGTAGTGGTGGATCTGGAGGATATGGTGGTGGTGGATGTGGTGGTGGTGATGGTGGATGTGGTGGTAATGGTGGTGGATAAGGAAGTGGTGGTGGTGGATGTGGAGGTGGTGGTAATGTGGTGGATGTGGTGGTGGTGGATGTGGTGGTTGTGGATGTGGTGAAAGTGGTGGAGGATGTGGTGGTGGATGAGGTGGTGGATGAGGTGGTGGAAGTGATGTTGGTGGGTGTGGTGGATGTGGTGGTGGTGGATGCGGTGGTGGATGCGGTGGTGGATGCAGTGGTGGATGTGGTAGTGATGGATGCAGTGGTGGTGGTGGTGGATAAGGTGGTGGTGGAAGTGGTGGATGTGGTGGATGAGGTGGTGGATGTGGATGTGGTGGTGGTGGATGTGGTGATGGTGGATGCGGTGGTGGTGGAAGTGGTGGTGGATGTAGTGGTTGTGGATTTGGTGGATGTGGTGGTGGATGAGGTGGTGGAAAAGATGGTGGTGGGTGTGGTGGATGTGGCGGTGGTGGATGCGGTGGTGGATACGGTGGTGGATGAGGTGGTGGATGTGGTGGTGGTGGATGCGGTGGTGGTGGATGCGGTGGTGGATGTGGTGATGGTGGTGGATGTGGTGGATGAGGTGGTGGTGGATGAGGTGGTGGTGGAAGTGGTGGATGTGGTGGATGAGGTGGTGGATGTGGTGGTAGTGGTGGTGGATGTGGTGGTGGTGGATGCGGTGGTGGTGGAAGTGGTGGTGGAAGTGGTGGTGGATGTGGTGGTGGTGGTGGATGTGGTGGTGGATGTGGCGGTGGTGGATGTGGTTGTGGTGGATGTAGTTGTGGTGGATGTGGTGGTGGATGTGGTGGTGGATGTCATGGTGGATGTGGAGGTGATGGTGGATGTGGTGGTGGATGTGGTGGTGAATGTGGTGGTGGTGGTGGATGTGGTGGTGATGGTGGATGTGGTGGTGGATGTGGTGGTGGATGCGGTGGATGTGGTGGATGCGGTGGATGTGGTGGTGGATGCGGTGGATGTGGTGATGGTGGATGTGGTGGTGGTGGTGGATGCAGTGGTGGTGGTGGTGGATGGGGTGGTGGTGGTAGTGGTGGATGGGGTGGTGGTGGTAGTGGTGGATGGGGTGGTGGTTGTAGTGGATGTGGTGGTGGATGTAGTGGATGTGGTGGTGGATGTAGTGGTGGTAGCTGTGGTGGTGGTGGTGGATGCGGTGGTGGTGGATGCAGTGGTGGTGGATGTGGTGGTGGTGGATGTGGTGGTGGTGGATGTGGTGGTGGTGGATGTGGTGGTGGATGTGGAGGTGATGGTGGATGTGGTGGGGGTGGTGGATGTGATGGTGGATATGCAGGCTGTATATTGCACTGTCTCCCTGAAATTCACGGAAGCTATTCCCTGGGAGGTGTGAAGTATTGCGGGTTGTTTACAGGAAGTGAGTCTGAGGCGGTTTACTTTTAGCAGAAAAAGAGAGAAGAGCTACACAGTCCCACAGCGGTTCTTGAGCAGGGCACATTCCGACACAACACAAGTTTGCAGAGGAGGACCGGTGACCTGTTTGGATAAATCATGTCAATAGTTTGTTTTTTCGGAAGTCGTG
Organism: Lissotriton vulgaris; assembly: GCF_964263255.1. NCBI lineage: Eukaryota > Metazoa > Chordata > Amphibia > Caudata > Salamandridae > Lissotriton > Lissotriton vulgaris. Next base: position 938,645,584 of record NC_141699.1, read on the forward strand.
GTCGCCCAGAAAAGATACCAGGCTTATTTGATGAACAGTCGAGAATTGTGTGGGTGATAAAGGAATAAGCCAAATTTGCTGCGTGTGGATTTTTACGTTAAAATTGGGTCACCCACACAGAGGCCCAGTTGCCCACCGACCAAAACCCCCATACAATCAAATTCACACAGCTAGTGCTGCAAACAGAAACATGACTTATCGCCTCTAGCCTGCGCCCTCTGCGGGTCAAGAAACACGCTCAAGACATTTATGGGTATCTATCCAGCAAAGCTCAGACAGGATAACTCAGGAGGTTAATGCGCGCAATATAGGAGAGAAAATGTGTGCGCGCGCCTGACCTCTGGCCTCAGACCTCAGACACAGCTTACAGTTAACTTGCCTGATTGATACCGAGGGTTGTGAATAACCTGAAGCGATCACTGAATTTAGAGAAGAAACCACAGAGGGTTAATTTGTTTATAGCAGGGGTTCTTGTTGTAATTCCAGGTAACAAGTTCCAGTCCTTCCAAGGCAGAGAAGGGGGGGGGGAGAAATGCGACACGGCGGGCAGGGGAGGGGGCCGAGCGGGGAGAGCGGCGATGAGGGTGTGAAGCAGCAGGGGCCTTTGAAGTGAAGCTAAGCTTCACTTCAAAGGTGTGGGAGGAGTGCTGCTGGGTAACAGATGGCGATTTAATGATGTGCATGCGCATTTTAGGTCAATGCGCTTGCGCAGTGACCTAAAAGCGCACGGGCACAGCACCAAATCGTCAGTTAGTTAAAGGCTGTTTAAAGCCCTATAGTCTCGCTTCTCTCAATGCGCATGCGCATTGATAGGTCACGAGACCTAAAAATCAAGCACTAGTCTTCTTCGAGGCTGTGATTTGGAAAACAATTAACAGCTCAGAGTAGTCTCTGTGTTTTTTGACCCCAGTGAAAGTACAATTGGCAGTTTCATTGTTTCATTGTTGTTGAGTGGCCTCTGCTGAAAAACGCCCCTCATTGTCATTGTGCTCGGCTGCACCACCTGAGAGAGAGAAATGAAGCAGATGAGACAGAAGGAGTGTGGGGGGCGGGGGGACGGGAGAAGGGCGGGAGAAGAGAAGGGACAAAGTAAAGAAGAAAGAAAGAGGACAGAAGACCAGTGTGTGTGACAGTGGGGAAAATTGAAAGGGAAAGAGAAAACCAGGGCATAGGCACTGGAAGAATGGGTTCGTGGGCGGGGTTGCTGCAGCACCTCCAAAACAACCATCCTCACATTCAGAAAGTCAATGAGCAATAAAAACACCTTTTCATTTTGTTTTTATTTAATCACATTTTGCTGTGCATTCAAAGACAGAAGTCAAATATCAGGTTACCTCTTCTGACAAATTGCTGCTTAATATTTTAACAACGAGATTGGTGTTTACTTTTCCTTCTTTGAATGCAAAGTGAGAACATTCTGTAAAGTAAACTATGTGTCAGTTTTGCCACGGTACAAAGAAAGTGAAAGGAGAGGCTGCTAAATGTTCAAAAGTTCTACAGGAGCGGCACAGGGTTAAGTAAGGATTTTATTAAGATGTTCTCCCATTCCCCCTGTGTTGATATTACCCGACATGCATGGATGTAACACATCTGCCTCTTTAAACAGTATTATATGTCATTGACAGTTTTGGAAACTTCTACATACTAGATATTGACTATAACATGCATGTATAATGAGACTTTGTAGGAAAACTTCAAATTTGTCCTTTGCACATTTTCACAAAATAGCCCTCACACTTCAATTCCCTGTAAATTTGTTCTACCACAGGCCATGTAGCACTAGTAGCAAAATTATATTCTGGCCCAACACAATATGTCTTTATTTTGACCACCAATGGACCTGTAACCTGCTTAATTATGTTTCTAAAACTAATTTCTACTGTGGTCTTTTCTCTGCTTGCTATCTCGTCAGCAAGCCATGATTGCCATTTTCTTTAAACCTCCATCCGCATTTTCTGCCCTTTTTGCAATATCTATTGCTGTCTGCAAAGTCAAATTTTCTATATTAAGTAATCTCTCTTGTGTCCTGTTGCTGCACACTTTCTGTACCAATTGGTCTCTTAACATGTAATCAAGAACATTTTTGTAACTGTGCATAGATGAAAATAACCGTAAATTGACCTTGAAGTTGTCTACTGATTCTCCCAGCCTTCTTAAAAACCTAAATTTTTCCATCCTCTTATTTCTTTTCTTGCCATAATTTATGTTCAATTGTTGCATGTTCTACTTCGAAGTCATCGATGTACTCTGTTTCATTATCCATCACTTTAAGTGGTGGAAGATGCTTTAGAATCTATTGGTCTTCTGCTCCTAAACAGTGCTTAAGCCTAGCTAATTTGCGCAAGGTAGTAAAGATATCACCTCCTGAATAGCAACCACATATGATTCAAAACCTCCTTTCTAATCCTCCCAATTTGTCACTGGTTCTTGTGGATTGCTATCTCTCTCCCACTCCTGAACTCCCCCTATGTTGGCATTCCATGATATGCATTAATGCAGCGGAAAGCAGATCTTTTTCTAATTCACAACAACGTTTAAATTCCTGTAAATGAACTATACAAATTATTCAAAATATATCAGTAGTTAGGAAAGTACGATGAAGCAAAGTTTTAGTAATTTTGCAGTATGATGGAAAAATATATTTTAAAATGATCAAAACAAATCAAGGCATTCATCTTGGCAAATATTTGCTGGAAACACATTTCCACGCATTATTGTTTGTGCACTCTATAGTTTATCAGTAGAATTTCCTGCAAATATAGGATGGGATTTATTCTTTATCGGACGCCCCGTCCTCCGCCAGGGCGACGGAGTAAATTACTCTATCGCCCTGACGGAGTGTTGCCAACTAAATTTTGAAACGTCTACTGACCCAGCGGATATTTCAAGCATTGACAATGCATTGTAACATTGAAGGACAACTCCATCAACATGAGCGGGATTTTGTTTTTGAAAATAAAAACAAATATGTCCCCTCGTCATGTGAGTTTTCTCCCATGGTGAGAGCGGCCTCGAGCAATTTTCAGTGCCCATTAGTGACAGGTTTTTCCTGGCGGTGATGGGCTTTGAAAAACGTCTGTAGGTAAGTGGATCTAAATTAGTTAGACTGACATACATCAGTGTAAATGTAAATGTAAAGAATTTTTTACCATATATTTCTTATTTATGTTTTATCAAGGTTTTATGAGGTTTTTATCTTATTAATTGATTTTATTAAAATTAGATATTTAGAGATTGCAAGGGGCGGCGGCAGCCACTTTTTTATTATAGATGTACTAAGCAGAGCGGCCTGGAAAGTAACCGTGTGATTTTAAAACTAAACTTGTGTATTCTTTTGTTACCAACAAGTATGTACAGTGTTGTATTTTATAGGATCTCGGTGTTTAAAGACTATGGTCTAAATAAACAGAGTTTTCTCTCTCTCATACATCAGTGCATCTGGTATCTGCTTTGAAGGTGACATCTGTGAATGTGGATTCAAAGTGCACTGGATGCTTCATTTACTTCAGAATGCTCCAGAGAGAGCCCTCCATGAAGGACGTTCAAGAGAGTGTCATCATCAGTTCTCAGAGGATGAGCCATCGCAGCTTGGCCTACTGACAACTCTGAATACGTTTGGTGTAAAGCACGACTTCACCTTCTAGGTGGGAGCTTATGTTGGTGAGTTAGTAAAACTGTACATCAATTGCACCCATGGACTCCCAGCCATCCTGTTTGTCCTGTCGGGAAGCCAAATGTTCATAATATGGGTTCACAAGGGATTCAAAGTACACTGTGAAGGCCACCTGAAGCGTGGCATACCTGCCTGTGTGTTCTGTGCCACAGTCCCTTTATCTATGTAGTCACCTGCCAGGTGCAGTATTAGGGACCTTTTTGCAGCAATATCTGGCTGTTTCAATGCAGTAAAAATGTCTGTAGTCTGGCATGTGGAGCTTCCAGCATAGTACCAATGAGAAGGAGGGCTTGTCATGTCAAAGACAGTAGTGAACTGAGGTCAGATATATCCATAATGCAGGCAAATCCTGGCAAAGGGCTTACTCAGTGTCCCTTGTGTGCGCCCCCTATGGTCCTGTTATGCCACTGGCCGGTAGGCCATAGCCTACTTGATTTGTGATTGTGCCCAGAGTCATTGTTTATTGATCGGCACACCTGATGGTGATAACCTACTTGATTTGGGATTGTGCCTAGAATATTTGTTTATTAATCTAAACTCCCGATGGTGATAAACTCCTTGATTTGGAATTGTACCTAGAGCCTTTGTTTATTGATCTGCACACCCAATGGTGATCTTGTTTTTCTGGCTCCCTGTAGCCAGTGCATGCCAACAGAATTTGATTGTACTCTTCCTGGGTAATTTCTAAAAAGTATTCAAAATGGCTGCATGAAATAAACACAGATCTGAATTCCCTCGTCCTTCCCTTCCCAATAAAGTGTCGGATACACCTGTCATTGATGCTAATATGTTATTATTTTTTACCAAGTTTGGCAAGGACCCCAATAAGGGAGTTGATAAGGCCTGGTCGAATTGCTAGGACAGAATTTTGGACTGGTTGGACCTCTAACAAGAACTTTGGATTTAGCTAAGAAGGCAAAGATGGAAGGCGAACAGGTGGACCCTGATACCCTTTTGAACTAGGTTAAGGGAGCTATTTGTATATTGGTTAATACCAATGCTTATATATTACAGGAGAGCCAGAAAGGTCTTCTACTCAAAATTGACCCAGAGCTGAGTAGCTTAGCATCTATGGAGGAGGGTCCTTAGCATAAGGGACTTCTATTTGGTGACTCCTTAATTGAGGAGATGGTGAAGTATGTGTCAACCTTCGCTATCATCGAAAAATCCAAATTTCCCCTGAAGAAGATATTTTCTTCTCAGGTTTTTAGCAGGGCATGCAAAGGCGTCACTTTGCCAGCCAAAATCCCTCCAGAGGTCAATCCCTCCACAAAGGCTTCCATAATCAAGGCTCCCAAGGTTGTTATCAGGAATTCAAGCCTAACTTCTACCCCAGCAATCCAGAGGATTCATTAGCAGGGTTTATCGGAGCAAAGTAGACCAGTACTCAGGTAAGCCATTTCAACTCTGGCCTTTCTCCCTTCGGAGGCAGACTGACTCTGTGTCTAAATGTTTGGTTGTCTCTCACTTCAGATCCCTGGGTACTTCAGACCATTCAAGGCTATCACCTAGAATTTTACCAGATTTCAGTTCAATTTCATCTACCTTTCCAGCTTCATTTTTCCAGGAGCAATTCCTTCTGGTTCAAAAAGAGGTGCAGTCACTCCTTTCAAAGCAGGCTATCGAACAAACTTTGCTACCATTTTCCTGGTTCTCAAAAAGAACAACATTTTTCGACAGTCATTAATTTAAAGATTTTTAACAACTTTGTAGTTTACTATCTCTTCCATCTGAGGGACTAACTGCTTCAGAACGATTGGTTATTGCATCTGGATTTCCAGGATGCCTATTTGACATTTCCCGTACATTTGTCTTACAGGAAGTATCTCCAGTCCTAGTGGGGGCAGTTGTTTTTCTGTTTCAAAACTCTTCCCTTCGATCTCTCTGCAGGGCCCAGGAAGTCAGGCTCATTGTATATCTAGACAATGTTTTGCTCTTGGCGCAAGACAAAACTTGTCTTCTTGCTCATTTACATCTGGGTCAGGCTCTTCACTCAAGACTCTGTTTTCTCATCAATTTTCAAAAATCTTATCTCATTCCTTCTGAACCGCTGTAATTTCCAGGCTTCGTAATGGACATCTCTTTATGATTCTCCAGCTACCACAACTGAAGGTCGATGTAATCAAAAAAGAGATAAGCTATGCTCCATCTCTATTTTACTGTTTCCTCAGATCTCTGGCTTGTTTAGCTGGCCTATTATTATCATCCATCGGAGCCATCTTTCTAGGCCCTCTCCATTATTATATCTTACAGAGATTGAAGATTTGTCATCTTCGCATATGTCTGGCTTCCAAGTATCCTGTAAGCCTTGATGCAGAATCTAGAGAAGAACTTCTCTAGTGGCTGAGTCATTTAGACAACTGGAATGGATGAACAATTTTCTCTGCGGCCCCAGGTCTTGTTTTTGAATCAAATGCCAGTCGGGCAGGATGGAGCACAAGATGCGGTCAACTATCGACCGGAGGTACATGGTCTCTTCAGGGCTCCTTATTGCACATCAATTGTTTAGAGAGGCTTGCCGGTTCCTTTGCCATCTAGTGCTTTATAACAGACAGGGCAAGATGTACCGTCATTCTACGTATGAACAACCTGCCGGTTGTCAGGTATATAAATTGTCTTGGGGACACAAGATCCAACACTCTAGCAGTACTAGCCAAGAGTCTATGGGAATTCTGCCTTCAAAGGAACATCTCTGTCAGGGCGAAATATCTTCTGGGCAAAGTGAATGTGTTAGCGGATTGGTACTCTAGACATCTTCAAAACTCAAGTAATTGTCATCTGCACCCTTCTACGTTCAGACAGCTTACTTCAATAGTTGGCACCATGTTCATAGATCTCTTTGCTTCTAGCGCAAACAAGATCCTTTTGCGCTAGCCACAGACGCGTTTCTCCAATCTTGGCCTCAGCCATGGTACCTATCTCTTCTGGAACTGGCTTTGGACCTTCCAGTTCAGATCCCTTCCTTCCCCAATCTGCTTCTCAATCCTCAAGGATTTTGTCACAGCCTTATTGTAGTGGGCTTCCTTTTCCTCATAGCTTGGAAGATTTCAGGGCTTTCTGGAGAACCCCAGGAGTTTCGAAGAGGCTATCTATCTCACCCAGCAGTCTGGGTCCCCTGGCACAGCAAGATTTACAAATCAGCTTGGTTAGTCTGGTGTAGGGGGTGTATGGACAGGAATTGAGGTCCCCTTTGAGCAGATGTAACCTTAGTGGTTAACTTCCTAGCTTCTTTAGCTTCCCAATGAATGGCCTTTCACACCATCAACACTTATAGGTCTGTGATTTCAGAGGAACATGTCAGGGTGGTCGGAAGACCTATTGGGAAACACTCTTTGGTATGTCGTCGGTTAAAAGGAGTACGTTTTGCTAATTCTCCACGTCCCAAATATAATATTAGGTAAGATATGAATTTGGCTTTGAACATGTTTATTCCATTGTCAGATAATATGGAGCTCTTGCTCAATCATCTTTCTGCTAAACTGATTATGCTATTGTGTTTGGTTTCTCTGAAAAGTGTTTCTGATATTAAAGCTCTTGATGTGTCCTCTTATCACTACTCGGCCCTTGGCATTTATTTTCAGGTACAGAGGTGCACTAAGACCAATTTAATGTATGTACATTAAACTTATTTCTCTTTGCAACCAAAGCTATGTGTTGAAAATTGTATGAAGGCATATGTTTCATGAACTGCAGGTCTGAGGTTGCCTTCTACATCCCAATTGCTAATTTCTTTCCAAGAACCCCACTAAGCTGTTTCCCCTCCTACCCTGATTTGCTGGGTTAGTTGGTTTCTGTCCCTAACTGGTATCAATACTGATTCCTTTGGTGCCGATTCAACCAGAGGAGCTATGGATTCTAGGGCTTATTGGGCAGGTGCAGGATGGCATGACATTCTCAAATCTGCAGATTGGTCAAGCGTAAATACGTTTAGGACTTTTTACTGTAAACCAATTGCTCATCCGTCTGTATTTGTAATTTCTATGCTTTGAACAAGTATATTATGAGACTCCGGTCTTGTAATGAAATTGAGATTTTCCTAGCCTCAGTGCTAGAAAGGTTAAATTTTATTAAAGACATGAAGGTGAGTATTATCTCACCTCTGTTTTTCTAATCCTCCCTGTTTTTTCTCCCTCAGTCTCAGGTCCTTCTCCCAGTACTGCAACCTCAACCCAACCATGTGGGAGGTTCACTTCCTTCAGATTCTATTTGGTTCAGACACTATAACAGGGCTTCTGTTTAGATCTTCATGCCTATGCTTCTTTCAGATTTTCTCAAGGATTTGGTGTCTGGCCTACTGTCCTTTGCTTTCTTTCTGTTATTGCTCTCTGTTACTCATGTACACTGACTTTTAGCAAGAAAAGAGGGTTTGTTGCTCTCACTCAAGATAATTATTACAGTACTGAATGTTTGATTGGTCATTCTATTGTGATTTATTGATGTAGTTTTGGTCCCAGGGTTTTCTGGGTAATGTAGGGTTTCTTCTTAGCTGCTTTTTAAATGAAAGCTTGAAGTGTAAGCATAATACTCTCTTCTGGGTCTTTAATAAAATCTAGCCTTTCTAACACCAAGTCTAGGAAAATGTCAATTTCACCTCATCGTACCTCGATTGACTCACTTAGATGTTATATAATATTTAGCAGCAGATTATTTTTTGTTGATACGCAGGGCTAGCTACTATGAACACAATTAAATTATATTAGATATGATACAACTGATTCTGTGTAACAACTTTTTTCTCTATGCTGACACTTGGTTTCAGCAACTCCAAGGCACCGCGATGGGGTAAACATTTGCCCCATCCTATGCTGACCTCTTCATGGTTTGAGTAGAACACATATATGCATGGGCACCATCTGCAACAGCATGGATTAAGGACATACATTTTTGGGGGAGCTATATGGATGATTCTTTTATCATTTGGACAACAAATGAGGCTGCTTTTAAAACATATGTCTCCTACCTTAATACTAATACGTTCAATTTGAGGTTCACAATGACCATGTCCAAAACTAAAATCCAACTCTTAGATGTGGAACTGTTTGTAACTAACAATAGTCTACAGAGTACACTGTTTTGTAAAGAGACAGCTGTTAACAGTATGCTGCATTTTAAGAGTGCATATCCTCCGTGTACAAAACAAGCGATCCCTTATGTTGAGATGATCCCTATACAGAGGAATTGCAGCAATGACATACAGTGTAGAGAACAAACTGACCAGTTTTCCAACAAGCAGCAGCGAGAACGTGCAAGGTAAAACGGTCAGAGACATTGAGAAACAAGAAGAGGAATTTTATTGAATGTCTCACGTTCATAATGGCAAACTCAGCCCTAAACCAGGATGATTTAAAATTCTGAATAAACATTGGAGTCTGTTGAAGGGAGTACCAGGTGTTGGACAATTGCTTGAGCAAAATCCTAGCATGATCTACAAGAGATGCAGGACTATCAGAGAGATGGTCTGCCCGAGCTACACATGACCAAACAAAAAAGAACAGTTAACATGGTTATAACACCCCAAAGGCTTTTTCCCATGTTTGGGGATGCTATATATCTGCCATTTGGGACAAAAGATCGATACATTTAAATACAACACAGAGAACATTTATACAATCAGACACTACATCAATTGTCATTCTTGCTTTGCCGTGTATGTCATCATCTGCGTGTGTGGTTAAATAAATGTTGGCAGCACAATACATCAAATTAAAGACACACATTCAAGAACATCGAAGAGCATGTTTAAATGGTGACACTTCATACGCGTTAGTATCTCAAGACTGTGAATCAGAAGCAGGCAGGGTAAACTTTAAATTTCATGTGAAAGACCTAGTACTACCCAATCAAAGGGGGGCAACAGAGAATTGTTTCTTCAACAATTGGAGGCAAAGTGGATTTGCGGAATAAGGTCGAGCAGTGCGAACCTAATCTCGATACTGAATTAGATTATTTTCGGTGATGTTTCGTGATCTTTAGGTTTGTATTCTCATAAGGAGTCCCTCAGTCCATCAGTCCCTCGTATTCGGGGAACCAGATGGGGTGGTAAAGCCTTTTCCAATCTGGCACCTAAGTGGTGGAACGCCCTCCCATTGGAACTAAGGTCCCTTCTCACCCTTCAGTTATTTAGAACTGCTCTGAAAACCCGTCTCTTTGTGCGGGCATATCTGTAGTTGTGCTCTGCCTTTTTTGATCTGTTTTTGGTAGGCGCCTTGATACCTTCGGGTTTTAGTCGCGCAATACAAATTGCTTTCAATTCAATGCATTTCAAGGAGTAATTGCACTACAGTCTAGGAAGGCGCTTATCAGTTTCTGCAACATGCATGGTTTTAATGGAGTCTTGTAAATTTACCAATATGCTAATAAGGGTTTAGATATTTGCTTCTGACAGTGCACATAGAACAATACATGTATGCACACACATGTAAATTTGATGCATACTGGTTGTATACCAGTATTGGGATAATAGGAACTACATAGTTAGGTAATTAAAAGTCCTTATAATGGGCGCGGTACAGGCTTCGACCTAGTGTTGGTCTGGTGGCGCTCGGACTGAGCATAAGGTGGGTCGCAGTTATGACCCTCTGTTGATGTCCATTTGAAACATGTTTTTATCTTTCAATATGACCATAACTGTGGATATGCATACTAAATTCTGCTGCCTTGAGGGGGGCTCAAGGGTCAGCTATTATACTGACAATTAAACATACGGCTTAGATTCATTATTTCACCTGACGTTATAATCATACAGGCCAAAGTTGTATTATGATTAATAAGACTGCTCTGTTTTGCTTGGTTATTTTTTTGATTCAGAAAAGGGGGTGGTGATGAACAGAGTGTCTGCATTAAGCAGACCACTCTTACCCAGTCCAAAGATCAGGGCTTGATCCATCACCGTTATTTATCTCACTGCACCATCCCAGTTCAGAACCTGGCTATATGCAAATCAGTCTGTTCCTGGCCCAGTGCATCATGGGAACAGGGCAGACTAAACTACCAAGCCAATTCTTCACCAGAAAGGAGACAAGCGACCGGGGACCGGTTTCTGGCATTTCAGCCTCGTCGGCCCGGCTTGCTTGAATCCTGATGGTGCAGTGAGAAAGGGACTCATGTCTGAGTATACCCTGCCACACCTATAGTGGCCAAAAACGATTCAGAAAAGGGGGTGGTGATGAACAGAGTGTCTGAATTAAGCAGACCACTCTTACCCAGTCCAAAGATCAGGGCTTGATCCATCACCTTTATTTATCTCACTGCACCATCCCAGTTCAGAACCTGGCTATATGCAAATCAGTCTGTTCCTGGCCCAGTGCATCATGGGAACAGGGCAGACTAAACTACCAAGCCAATTCTTCACCAGAAAGGAGACAAGCGACCGGGGACCGGTTTCTGGCATTTCAGCCTCGTCGGCCCGGCTTGCTTGAATCCCGATGGTGCAGTGAGAAAGGGACTCATGTCTGAGTATACCCTGCCACACCTATAGTTGCCAAAAACGATTCAGAAAAGGGGGTGGTGATGAACAGAGTGTCTGAATTAAGCAGACCACTCTTACCCAGTCCAAAGATCAGGGCTTGATCCATCACCGTTATTTATCTCACTGCACCATCCCAGTTCAGAACCTGGCTATATGCAAATCAGTCTGTTCCTGGCCCAGTGCATCATGGGAACAGGGCAGACTAAACTACCAAGCCAATTCTTCACCAGAAAGGAGACAAGCGACCGGGGACCGGTTTCTGGCATTTCAGCCTCGTCAAGAATTGGCTTGGTAGTTTGGTCTGCCCTGTTCCCATGATGCACTGGGCCAGGGTCAGACTATTTGCATATAGCCAAGTTCTGAGCTGGGATGGTGCAGTGAGCTGAAAAACGGTGATGGATCAAGCCATGATCTTTGGACTGGGTAAGAGTGGTCTGCTTAATTCAGACACTCTGTTCATCACCACCCCCTTTTCTGAATCATTTTTGTCCACCATAAGCATGGAAGGGTATACTCAGATGTGAGTCCCTAGCTCATTGCACCATCAGGATTCAAGCAAGCCGGGCCGAAGACGGCTGAAATGCCAGAAACCGGTCCCCGGTAGCTTGTTTCCTTCCCAGTATAAGAATTGGCTTGGTAGTTTGGTCTGCCCTGTTCCCATGATGCACTGGGCCAGGGTCAGACTAATTTGCATATAGCCAAGTTCTGAGCTGGGATGGTGCAGTGAGCTGAAAAACGGTGATGGATCAAGCCCTGATCTTTGGACTGGGTAAGAGTGGTCTGCTTAATTCAGACACTCTGTTCATCACCACCCCCTTTTCTGAATCATGGTTTTCTTTTGGGCGTTAGATTTAAAAAGTGTGGATTGCAATTTTAGCCTAATTATGCTTAATAAGACTGTTTTATTTTCTTGCCAATTTCTGGAATTGGGATAAACCGCGTGGAATGCATCTTTAATATTAATTTTATGTGATATGCAAACATACAGACATACGGGTTCGCAGTCTAGACCTTTTCTGACGAGAAGTTACATCAGAAGCTTGGGGACTCATGTGAAACGCGGTCTAGTTGTTGTGGAAGGTTGACTCTACATACCGATTTAAAAACCCTTTAAAATAGACATGGAGGTTTGGCTGAAGTAAAGAAACCATGGATATTGTGCATCCCTCGATGGCTATACACGGGTGAGTGTTTCGGGCCTATGCATGAAGAGTAATGGGTAGATTTATGAGGGATAATCCTGGAAATAGACTTTGCTGTGCGAGTGTAGGAACAGCGTGGGGAGTTTGAGCTCCGACCATGCATGGCGCGTTTGGGAATTTAACTTTCAAATTTGTGCTTATGTTTTTACCCATATGACCGTATTGGTGCGGGGATCACCATAATGGTGGAGGTAACGGAACCTGGGTCAGTGTATAATGCTCTGCACTGTATGACGTTATTGATCCTATTGTTGCGGGGGTCACTATAATGGTGGAAGCCATTGAACCAGGTCAGTATATAATGATCCTGTACAATATGATATTATTGGCCCGATGTTTTTATTCATACGACTGTATTGTTGCGGGGGCTAACCTAATTATAAAGGCAATCAAACCGGGTCAGTGTATAATGCCCTGCACTGTATGATATTATTGACATTGAAGTATTGACGCACATGTTTGCTGTTCTTGAGCTTGTTTTCGTTTTGGTGTTCATTCATCTGAGTATGAAAGGAGATCAAGGTCAGATTTGCATGTTCTGTATGTACTTACAGCCATATATTCTTGGCATAAAATATTTGAATGTCGTATTTGGATTGATGGACGGAACCTGGCTATATGAGGTAAAGCAATGGAATGAGGTATGGAGCCTTGGACTTAATCAATATTATTCATTATTAACACTATGGGCTGCATGAAAAGAACATGTCATTGTCCACTTTACACTCTTACACGTGGTTAAAGGTAGATCTTATTAAATTCATGCTTGCACCGAAGGTGTGAGCACATTGGGTTTGAGAGTGCGACATGAGTTAACACATGTAGGCTCCTACACCATATTGCATTAATAAAATGCTCCACACTATAGACATTATTAGTTTTAGGAAAAGTTGTAATGTTGACTAAATCATGGATACATAACGTGAGATATATTCATGAACAACCATTTTTGGGGGGTTTTAAGAAAAAGACATTACAATACAGCTGAGCACTAGAAAAAGACGGGATCACCTCTCGCATTTGATGCCTGATCGAAACACTGTTTGTTTCTATAGTGGGTATGCTTTCAAACTCACCTTATTCATAAGGGGTGGATTGCAGTTTCTCATTTAAGAGAGTTCAATAATCCACTTTGCATTGAATTTTGATTAATGAGACTTAGCATATTATCATGAGTGAATACAAACGCTTTGTTTTTATGAAGAATTCTCCCTAAGAGGTTGTAACATACCGGGATAAGACCCGCTCTCTGAGCTGACAATACTAATGTGGATCCACAATAAAGACACAAGATGTGTGACTATGGGTTTGTCTATGTTTTTTTGAAACACTATTGGTGAACATTAATGTTTGTGTTGTACAACTAATTTCCCAAAACAGGGTGTAATGTACAGGGACATTACCCACTCTCGGAGCTGACAGTACTAATGGGGATTCTCAACAAGTGGATAAAACATGTAATTATGTGTATGTCGATATTTATCTGAACGCCATAACAAGTTATGATTAAACAGGCACATTATGGAGCAAATAGGTGTGTTTTTGTTTTCAATCTGAGCATTACAATTTGGAATTCATATTTTTGTTATTCATTCTGTAGATTCTGTATAACACTATCTGTTTCTTATTTCATTTTTTCAGTTATTGATGTAACTGAAACATGTAGATTTGAGCCATTGTCTTTTATTATGTCTATGTGTTTGTTTTGTTGGTGTATTTGTTGTGAGATTTTAAAAAGGTATTGACATTAATGTTTTGCCATGCCTACAGCCCTGAAGAAGCCCGAAATGTGGGCCAAAAGCGTTTGACACTTGATCGAAACCACTGTTTGTTTCTATGCCCTGAAGAAGCCTGAAGTGTGGGCGAAACGCATTGGCTGTGCTGAATTATATGTGTCCTTTTGGAAAGAAAGTGAATAAAAAGATTCATAAGCTATAAAGAACAAAGACCTCTTGAATCATCTTTTGTATAAATATAGCATTGTCTATGTCATCTGTCTAAATTCCTGTGAAAGTTGCCTCTCTTTACATGTATAAATATTTTATATTATATTGCATTAAAGTTATAATTTATAATTAAGATCCCGGTGAACTCCCAGGAGCTACGCACCCCGCCACTCATTTCCCACCACCTGAAATAACTGTCAGAACACTTTAAATACCAGGTCCCAAACTCTTGACTTCCTTGCCATTCACCGTGGAAGGCTCACTTAATCTTTTTAAATGTAGGAACCTTATTAAAATCTGCTGGTCCCTGTAGCTTATGTCTCCATGAATGTACGCTTTGGGTTTATATGCCGCACAACGGGAGACAATGCATAAGAGAGGCAGTAACCTATATAACTAAATCTAAATAAATAAACACGTTACCATGGCTGGCCACAGCCAGTCCATCCCCGAGCATCACTCACTGGTCCTTCTGGAATAGAAAGAGCCTCAGCAATGATTGCTACAATCCAGCGCATCACATGTGGATGGGTTCCATTCAGATCTTTCAACAAGGCGTAACAATGAATTAAGATAAATTGCGTGCCTCTTCCTGCTATGACATGTTGCGGTAAAGCAGCCTGCCATAAAAAGGGACCACTTTGATCTGTTTGGGAAAACTCCAAAACACTTTGTTCATAGGGAACTATGGAAAACAACACTCTCCCCACCAAGCACTATTCCCTCTCCTTGCGAGTAGAAGGTCTACATAAGCCTTCTTACAATACATTGCAACAGTGCACACTGTCTCACAATGAACACCAGTATGCTGAGATAGTGCTTATGGGGGTGAGAAGGAAGTTAAATTAATCACATACCAGGCCCGTGGCCAGCCCAGTTCATGATAGGCTCCTAAGAAGGTGCAACTTTGAAGAGTAAAACAAATAACTCTCAAAGGAGTCTCATTTCATGCTGCATAGGCTCCTCCACAAACTGCAGATTCTGCAGAATGCAGCAGCACTCCTGCTGTTGGAGATTCCTAGACATCAATTAGCCTCTCAGGCTTAGTTAAGTTGCACAGGTTGCCTATAAAAAAGTGCATTGAATTCAAGGACCTCTGTATTGCCTTCAAAGCTGTGCATAATTCTGGCCCTGAATACCTTAAACAAAAGTTTACTTGGTACACTCCTCCTAGAGGCCTTCCATCCTCTACAGCTAAGTATAGTGTCGTTCCCAAGTCCAAACAAGCATCTTAGGGCGTCAGAAGCTCCGAAGCCTGTGTGGCCAAACTATGGGACTTAGATCCTTTATATCTGAAAGTAAGCTCAAATCTCCTCTCTTTCAGAAAAACTTTAAAAACATGTCTCTTCCGCTAAACTAGCCTGACTCTTTTGTCTTGCCTTTATGCAGTAGCAGTGCCAAGACGCCTTCAGGCAATCGAGCACTTTGTAAACTTACATTTCATCTCATTTCCAAACACAGATGGAACAGGTTTCTATGTCTGGGGTTTTGGGTAGTAGTGATTTTTAGAAAGAGTTAAGGGAGAGAAAGAGCTAGATTTGCAATGACGACAGAGCCAGGCTGCATGCCAGGCCATCTCCCCATATTTCCCACTCACAATGTTAATTTGTTAAGAACTTGTTAAGAACACACTGTATCAGTCCCAGCTCAGATCTGAAGCCCATAGACTGCAGTCTAGTAGGTAGTTGTCTTCTCCAAAACTGGCCAGCCTGCGGTCAATTTGAGTAAGTACAGGGAGGAAATAGATTGTTCTGTAGATGGAATCCATTTGAGGGTCCAGGTAAGACTTTTTTAAAAGGAGAAATCTAAGAATCTGAGCATGCAGGCAAGAAACTTCTCCCCTTCTATTTTAGTAATTGCATGTAGGAGAGAAATTGGTCTGCCGATTGAACCAATTTGAGGTTCCAGGTGAAGTTATTTTTAAGGGGAAGCTTAACAGTTGCAATCTTCCAGCCTTTGGGGTACTACTCTTGACACAAAAGACCTAACAATGAGAGTAGCTATCAAGTCAAGGGCCAACACTTGCAGGACTTTGAGTGGACAGCCATGGTCTGGAGAACCTGTTTTTATGAAGCATAGCAGATGTTAACCTCTTATTGAGAAATCAAAGGTCAAGATTCCAAAGAGAGAACCAAAAGAGAACAATTTGTTGCCTCCTCCTGAGGACCCAAGCAGAGGGTGTCTAAGATCTGAAAAATTCTATATATATGCTTTGATCTTACAAAGGAAAAACTGAGCAAGGTTATCGCAAAGCAGATGTGAGGGAGAAATTCACATCTCTATAGTGTCCATTTTGACTGGTTTGCATATTATTTGAAACAGGGTTTTAATGAGTTTGATGATTGAGTTAGCAAAGATTGAGTTTTTTGTTATGATAACATGACTTTTTATAGCAGCTTAATTGCAGACAAAAAGTCAAACAAGCCTCCTCTGAGTAAAATAGCACCTGATCTTCTGGAACAGACTCACACTCAGGATTTTTGCTTTTTACATTTTCTTATTTGTGTATTTTTTGATTGATATTAACTTTTTAATGCAAACAATAGTTGTACTGTTAATGGAACCTAATAGCGGGTCTATGCCATTCTGACACTTTACCATAGATGCAGCAAATTATGTGTCGCAATATTTCTCTACATCTTTAGGTTATCTCACCTCCACTGCTCTTCTCACCCCCTACTCCCTCCCTGCCCACCTACACCTAACGGTGCATCTATTGTGTTGAAGATAAGTAGTGGCTATGCCATCCTGTATATCAGAGGATCCATTTTTTTTCAGGACTTCACTTGGGTTTCTACTCTGGTTTCTCCCTCCTGCTAGTCATTGTACAATATTGACATTTACATATTGGGGCCAATTTGGATGTTGGTCAGAAAGCCTTCGATCGCAGGTCGAGGCTTTTCGACCGACATCTGCGGTGTGAATTCTGACCGCCGTAGTATGAATACAGCAGTCGGTATTCAAACCAGCCGGTAATTCCGGCTAGATTCCGATGGGCTCAAGGAGCCCATCGTCCAGACGGAGACCGGTCCGTAATCCATATGGATGGCATTTCCACCATAGAAATTATGATGTCGGTTTCCGGTAGGCTTTCCATGTCGGGCTTTCTGATATGAAAAGTCTATTGTAAAGCGACATTAGGAGCCCCTAGCAGGGCACCCTGCCGCCTCTGGTTGGGGGCTGAGGGGGCACATATGGTGCCTCCGTGTTAATTCCTGCACCATTTGGCATGAGGTGCCTGCCTGCCATGCTGTGCAGGGATGAACAGATTCTCCCATTTGTCCATGGGAGCTTGTGCTATGGCCAGTTAACGGCCGCAGCACAAGCTCCCATAGGCAAATGGGAATATGCGACAGCACCATGTGCTGTTGCATTGTAATTGCGGTGTTGGAACCGCCGACCGTGACAGTGTTGGTCAGAGGCAACTCCGACTGACATCTAAAATGTCCAATTTGTCATGTAGTTTAAACATTAGTTGTTCCAAAGTAGCTATCCGATACATTTCTCGTAGCCAGTCTTCTACTGCTGGCACTTATGCCGTTTTCCAGTAGTGTATAGCCTGAGGCCGCCCAAACAGACAGTATTAACAAACAGTGGGAAAGCCACTCCCCCAAGCCACTCCCCCTTGCCCTCGAGTAACGCACCCACCCACTCACTCTCCATGTTCTCTCTGTATGCTGCAGTGCAGCATACAGAGAGAAAATGACGTAGCCTGGGGCAGCCGGCTGCACCAATCAAAAACGCGGCGGTGGAGAGGAGGGGAGGGAGGCTGCCTGCCGCGCTGCCTTCCTGATGACGTGTTGCAGGACGTTGAAGACTTCTTGAAGTTGAAAACGAGGACGGCGGGAATCGGGAAGAGTCTACGGAAGGTAAGTTTATTTTTTTCAATTTTATATATATTTGTGGGATGCTGAGACCGCTTTCTTTGCTTTCAGTTGGTTGTAGTTACAAAAAAATAGCTTGTGAAAGGCTCTGACGAATAGGGGCGTTTTACTCTGGATGGTGAAGCCATGATTGAGGGGAGCCATACTGTGGGCAGGTGGTGAAGGGGTTCTCCATTGTGTGTGCAGTAGGTAGATGTAGTGTGTGCTGCCTCCAACTGCCGTGCCCTCGAGGCGTGTGCTCTCATTTTCTGGTAAGATTGTGTATGGGCCTGCTTGTCTTCTGTCTTTATATGTGGGTGCAATGTGTTCCACTAGGTGTGTGCAGGATGTGGTGCCAGGAATTTTCGCTGTGCAATCTCGGTGTACAAGATGCTCGTGCCTGCGCAGTGAGGCCTTTTCTACATGTGGTACTCTACGAGCGATGCAGTATGACAATAATCTTACGCCCCCCCTCACTTTCAAATGTCACCAGCCGCCACTGGTGGCACGGTAGATTCAAAATGTTGTACTCGCCAGACTCGTGTTGTATTTGCATCGTTATAAAGGGCATATCACAGCATGAGCTTGAGTTTTCCACCCTTGAGCGTGCCAAGGTGGTTGTATTTCGTATGTTAAAATAAAGCTTGTGCACTGTAACTTTGTGAAAACACTGGCTTACTGCAGGGTAGCTCTGTTAGCCTGGGTGCATGTCTCCTTAAATCAGCATGGCGGGAGCATCCTACGTATGTATTCTGTGTGGACACTGTGAGATTGGGAGAGCTCAGCATTTCATCCTTGCTAAACCTAGGCACCCTAGAAGCGAGGGACCCCTTCACAAACCCAGGACATTCAATGGAGGATAGAAAGTGGCATTTTATTCCGAGCAGGTCAATGACATCCATGAGGTGATCATGCAAAAAGAGGCAGTTTTTGATAATGAAAATGAATACACATGCATTTTATAATTTTTTTTTTAATCCATGTCTGGCTTGCCTTGTGGGACTAACTGATCTCTTGGGGGGTTTAAAACACTGCCAGTACTCATGTGGCCCTGATGCCCATATTTAAGCTTCAATTTTTTAAAGGATAAAAGGAGTTTTTCGGGGGTTTAGGCACCTGCTGGAAAGGCATGCATTTCCATGTCGCTGTAAGACAATACATGAAAAAGGCAGCAACTTCCTACGCCAGAGATTGGAGGTTTTCTTCATCAGGTTTGCTTGAGAGAACAGAGCAGTTCAAGGGAAGAGGCTAGATTAATTACTTCCTGACCATATACTCAAAGCTGTTCCTAACAGGGGGCTGGGTGTCCCCTAAATATGTTTGGCCCAGGGTCCGCAAGATCCTTAAGATGTCCCAGTTTGCTTACTCTTGCAATCTCTTGCAACTCTTGCCCCCTTAGGTTATTCAGGCACGCTCGCTACAGTGCACTCCCACACAATATTTACACCTTACCACTTTCAAATGTCACCAGCCGCCACTGTGTGGCAGAGATTACTGCTTCCTGAGAATTAAAAGTAATTAATCTTAGAGGCGTCCCTCAGAATTCAGTGAGCCTGGCAGAGCTAGACAGGATCTATTCCACCTCCCCAACTGCAGGAGAGTCATAAGTAAGAAGACCTTTGAAATGCTTAAGATTCAAATAACCCAATGTTCTTGTTCCTGAAAGTCACCACTCAGCTGCTCTTATTAATCAGTTATAGCCTGTCTTGGTTCCTCCTCTCACCATGCAATGTTCACCCACTCAGAGTAGGTTGAGGCTGGAAAATATGAAATTCAGTTGACCTTGCTAAATCCTGGCTCCAATGGACCGCACAAACCTCTGGACCTATAATGCTTGAGCACTAACTTCTATCTTTCTTGAGGCCATGAGTAAAATGCAATCAAGGAAGTGAGTTCCCAACATCACTAAATCACTGTCACTGCCTGCATCCTATCTAAAGATTCAAGCTTTCCTCAGGTGAAATGGGAAGTAGATTAGCAAAAGAAGAAAAACGTCCTTCGTTCAGCCTGGTCTCCCTCAACATAAGTACTTCACACTGGTTCCCTCTCAGAACACTAGTGGAAATGTGTGTACATGTATCTATCAAAACAAAAGAGAGTGTGGAAACTGTAGGATATTTCTTACGAAAGATTGCTTTAAATAACGCCATCCCTTTTTATCCAGCACCCCTAAGATTTCCCTCTTTTCCACCTAAGATTCGGTTAAGGGACAACAACATGGGTCTTCAGTAACTCCTAGAGGAAAAAACAAATAATGTAACCATATGAGGCTTTCCAGGGACGACTTCTGTCTTTAAGTACTCACCCTTTTGGAACCCCTTTGATTACCTGATACACCACTCAGGGAGGTTGTACATAATTATCTAGGTTTGGAATCAAATAACCATTCCCATAAACTATTCCAGCTTTTGAGGCCAGCAACAAATGTGACTGGGTCTGATCAAAAATTAAATCGAAGTTTCGAAAATCCAAGAAGTGAGTGAAATAAATAGTCTTTGGATAATACACTTTCCCATCATTTACCAATACCATATTGTCCTTAATTTTCAGGAACACCAGAATCCGGACTATTGATGCACAGATAAAGAGTATCCAGTACGGTATTTACTACTCCATACACCATTTGCATTTTACAATTTACCACCAGGGCCGGACTAGGAACCCAAAGCATCCCTGTCAATCTTATAGGACCAACCCAGCCCCCGGGATGAGGGCAGTGCAAGTGTGAAGCAATGTAGCTTTGGTATTAGGAGCCGATATTGTAGCACAACTGCACAAATGACCCCTAGTAACAAAAATAGTCCCCCACTGCTGCCAAACCAGCACCCACCATTCCAGCCTCCTCAGAAAATGCCCAATGCCCACTACGGCCAGTCCCGCCCTGCTTACCACCGCGGATGAGCAGTCCTCGGTTGGTAAGGGCCTTTTTACATTCTGTTTTACAGGTCCTCTTTGTCATAATGAACATCAGAAATGCAGGCAGAGAGTAGGAGCCAGTGAGTAGAATACAGGGCACCAAGACCACAGGACGCATCAGGATTAGGAACTGGAGCAAAGAAATATAATACGTGGAAGCAGGTCAGCAGGTAAGTTAAACAGCAGGTATTGTGGATGCTCTCAGATGCAGCTTTTGTACTTTGCTGTGTCCTGGCTGGTGAGGGGTGAAACCCTGAAACCGTTCTTAGGATTCTTGTTTCCAGTCCAGGGTGGGCCTGGCCTGGCACTTTGGGCTGGACTCCCATCGGGAGCAGGATTAAGACTGAATTCCATATGGCTGGGTTCAAACTGGAATGTCATGGGGAGCAAAAAAACGATGGACTTAGGCCCAGATCTCTGTACTGGGGTGAATGTATGAGATTGTTCTGTATTTTGTCCATCTATTGTTCTTTTTGCATTTGTCACCCTAAGTGGGATGGGTATGCCCAGACGTGGGCCCAGTGCTCTCCATGCCACTGGAAGTCAAGCTAGCCTGGCTGATGAGGGATGAAACCCCGAAACTGGTCCTAGGATGCTGGTTTCCAGTCCAGGGAGGACCTGGCTTGGCAGTTCGGGCTGGACTGTTCCCATGAGGCACAGGGTCAAGGCTGATTTGCATATGGCCATGTCTGAACTAGGGTGGTGGAGTGAGCTAAAGAATGATGATGGATTAAACCCAGATCAGTTGACTAGGGGTGAGTGTTTGATTTGCTCAAACGCTCTTTTCATCATCCCCTTTGGTATCACATGATTGTGCACATCTCAGTAGGACAGTTCATACTAGCAGCTGAGACATGATCCATTTGTGGATGCTGTGTGGCTTGTTACATGTCAAGCCCAGCAGCTACCCCTTCCCTCCGGATTAAGTTGAGAGAATGGAGCACTTGTTTTGGGAAAAGTGATGCTTATCTTTCAAACACATTATATTATGTTTTGTGAGTTCATAGCTCTGGCTGACCTGTCCCCTCCTCAAAACCGAGGTATGAATTTACTTTGGAGAAAGGTATTGGGACACCGGGATGTACGTCCAGGGCCGGCCCTAAATCGGATTGACCGGTACAGTGCCCTGGGCTGAAAGAAAATTTGGTGTTTGTAGTGGTGGGGGGTCATTGAGATCTGACTGCAGGAAGTGTGAGGAAGATGGGAGGAGGGCAGGGGGTTGATTGGATGCTAACATTTACGCTGTGGTACATTATGGGCTGATTACAAAGAAGGGTGGACAAGTTGATTTTTGCGTGACTTCAAGTCAGGCCACTGCCTGCTGCAATCCCTCGGAATATTGGCAACCAGGGCCTGAGCCTAGCTCATCCAGGCCCAAGGACGGCCCTGCATGCGTCTGAAAAATGGGGATGTCCTGGCAAATTCTGGATGTGTGCTCACCCTAAGCTGTGGATCCAACCAATGAATTTTTTAGAGTACTTGACAAAATCCTACATAAAGCTGTTGAAATGAAATGGATCACGTCTAAAACCAAAGATTATCTTTTCAACAAGTTTCCACGCAGACCTCGTCTGTACATGCTCCCGAAGATACACAAATCTCTGAGGGACCCACCTTTGAGACCAATTGTCTCAGGATGTGACTCCATACATGATGCACTTGGAAGATACCTGGACACTTTCTTACAACCCATTGTTAAATCATGTGACACCTATGTGCAAGACACGACACATCTGCTCAATATTCTCTCTTCCATACATATTCCACCAGGAGAAGAAATTTGGCTAAGTACTGTTGATGTGGTAGCTTTGTATACCTCCATTCCTCACTCTGAAGGCATCGAGGCCATTGAATGGGCACTCCTAAAGACTGATGAACTGAGAGCAAACAGAATTTTTCTACTTGAGATCTTACAGTTCTGCCTATTTCACAGCTACTTTCAGTGGAAGAACCTTTTTTTCTTGCAATCTAACGGAACTAGCATGGGTTTTCCGGGTGCTCCAAGCTATGCGAACATCTTTATGATGAAATTTGAAACCGAGCACATCCTATCTCACACTGATTGGCTTGAACATCTACTTTTATTTAAAAGATACATAGATGACATCCTAATCATCTGGCGAGGCCCACGTGCCATACTTGAAACTAAGATACACGAACTCAACAACATACACCCACGGATCCAGTTCACCTCTCAAATTGAAGCTATGAGTATTCCATTTCTGGATGTGTCAATCACGATACAAGATTCCAAATTAACTACCTCTCTATTCACCAAAAAAAACGATCGGAACAATGCTCTGGCATACCAGAGCTTTCATCCTTGGTCACTTAAACGCCATCTTCCATACAGTCAATTTTTGCGCATCAAGCGCATACACTCTGATGAACAGACTGGCCTGCAGACCATTGAAAAATTCAAGGAGAAATACAGCGCAAGGGGTTATCCCCCCTCAATCATTGAAGAAGCTGAAATCAGAACCCGAACAGTAAAAAGGGAGCAGCTTTTGAACAAAACCAGTAAGACAATAACTTCTAAGAGAGAAGTGTTTGTTTCCACCTATTCTACTCAGTCACTACAGTTGAAAAACATCATCGTCAACAGATGGTTTATTTTACAATCTGAAGTGGATTTCAAGGATCTATTTCAAGATCCACCCATGTTTGCCTATAAGAGAGCAAGAAACCTCAAAGAGATTTTAAATACTCAATCGATCACTCCGGCCACATACAAAGGCATGTCAACTTGTATGAATTGCTCAAATTGCAGTAATATGGTAAAAGGCAACATTATTCACCACCCTAGGTCTGGTAAACCCATTCACCTCAGATTCAATGCCACTTGCACTAGTCATCATCTAGTGTATTTCATCAAATGCCCATGTGGCCTATTTTACATAGGCAAAACTGAGAGACCTTTACGAGTCCGGATTAATGAACATAAAAGTCGAATCAGGACCCAAACCACGACTTCTCCCATTGCTGAACATTGGCGCAATTTCAAACATAACATTGCGCATCTGAGATGTGGGGTACTTGAAATGATAGACTTAAGACCGGACAGAGACTGCAACAAATACTTGTCTCAACGTGAGACACACTGGATTTGGATCATGCAAACTTTGACCCCATTGGGTCTCAACGACAAATTTGAACTGGCATGTTTTCTGTAATTGGCAAAATGTACGTGTACTCATTGAAATGTTCTTACATGTCCTTAGTAATTTGCCTCCATCGATTTAGATCTGGTGCGGTTATTTTGTCATTCTCCTTGCAGATTCATCTCATTTCACAATATGAGTTATGTACTATACGCTGTTAATCTAGTTTGCTCATTTAGGCGCTTGAGTGTTGCTATGGACTTTAGGCAACTTGTCGAATGTTGTTAATTGCTATTTCTTCCTTTCACTTTCCTTCACTTTCCTCTACACTCTAAGATGGCCGCTTCTTGAGCACTTTCACACGGGTCCTTTTTTTATTTCCGATGTTCATTTACACATGGGTCCGTTTTCCACTCTTAAGCTCTTGGGTCCTTCACTCACGTAAATCACGGGCGCCCTTCAACGCCGTTTACCTTCTTCATCGTACCGTGTATCGAAATACTGCATCCCCGCAGCTCTTTTCTGGTAAGATACACGCACGGTATACTCTTTATGCAGAAATCATCTCGATACATTGGGGTACTTAGCGTTTTTCCACTCTTCTTTTCAGCGTTATGCGACAGTTCAACCCCGGTCGCTCGACTCATTGAGTAAGCTTTCAATAGCATGTTCTGTTGTGTATGTTTTATCTCACAGTCACACCTACTCGCACGCGTCTGCATGTTTCCACTCGAGCTTTCAACAGCATGACCTGCTTTGTTTACATAGTATTTTTCTGTTACACCTACCCGCACGCGTTCATAGGTTCTCATTCGGGTTGGCTCACACGTCTTCTTCAGTCATACTTTCGAACATTCTGCACACATTATTTTAGTGCTTTGTGTTGTCTTTTCTACTAGCGATTATTTCAGGGCTCGTACACGTTTTTTGTTGTTTCACACATATTCAACTATGGTACTTTTGGCTCTATTCTTTGTCAGTCTTTGGTTTCACTTTTCCCCTTTCCCAGAGTCCTTTCTATCACCTATTTTGGCATGATTAACCTCGCACCCTTGTTTGAGTGGTTATTAGCCTGCAGTTTAAAAACTAGAGGTTTAAATTTGATTCATTGTTATTTCTCTAGATCCCCTGATGAAGGGCTTTTTTTGCAAGCCCGAAATGAATTGGGAGTTGTAAACTCAACATTTTTGAAGATTGTCATATCATGTCCTGGATTCTGTGATTGTCAACATTGTCCTAGGATACAGACACTTTTCTTTTCTTCAATACAACTGAGAAAGAAAACACACAGAATGGTGTTATCTCGTCATTCTCTTTAATTGCATAAAATGGACAATAATTTTTCTTGCATAGTTTGATGAATTGAATATTATTGCTAAACTTGTATGATTTACACTCTTTCGAGTGATTACGCTGTGCACAAGGCTACTTCGACCTATGTCCAGTATTTTGTTGCACCCTAAGCTGTTGGCAAACCTGTTGCTCACTCACTGAAGAGCTTTTAAAAGATGGCGGCCTGGTCGGGCTTCATCCTCGCTGATGATGCTTTAGCTTTAGAGGACAGCAGCCACTGGTGTGTAGGCTCCTTTGGCTCCAAAACAGGCAAGTATGCAGCTGTGTTAGACCCAAGCAGCCAAACATCATGGCCTGTAATCTCTGGGATAAGCCAATGCTAGGCCTTCCGAGCAGCACTGCATGTGCCCTGACTTGGAGTCAAGTGTTGTCAATAATATAAGTAGGCATGCAAAAATCCATTGAAATGACAGATGGAATCCATAGGCAGTGAAGTTGCTAACAGGTTATAGACTCCTACCTAAATCGGTAGGGTTTGCAATTTTGAGATGGTGCTGTGAGATTTTCTAATAGTGCATATGTAATCAATTAATGTTGAAATTTTCAATTGAATTGTGCGATGCATTTTGCTGATGCAGTTGATTTTTGATAACTTTGCCAGTAAAGCATTTACTTGATACTGAACAACAACTAAATGCACTGTTTTGGTGTAAAGCTTAGTTTTAACTTTTTAGGTCGACTCTTGGCAGCGCACATGCGCTGTATTCGAGTAATGTTGTATTCCCTCTGTGGGCTTAGACCCCACCTCCAGCTTTTGATTGGATTTTGTCAGTGTTCTTTAAAAACATTGCTCCCAATTGGATAATGGTTCCTGCTTCCCCACATTTTCTCAATTGTTAAGTCCCATGGAGTATTGCCAGAGGACTTGTCCGTTTCCGCTTGTGCCATTGAATGTCGTGTCCTTGGAACTTTTTTTTCATTTAGAACACGAATACTTCTTATAAGCAGGATTCCATACAGTCGATTTTAAAACCCCAACATAATCTCGATTCTCCACAAATCCAACACGGCTTCCTCTTGTTCTCCGACCCTTTCATCGCGCTTCTCCACCCTTTCATCTGGCTCCACCAACCACTCTGTGCCAGCCATTGTTTCATTCTTCATTTTAGAACTACTATGATATATACTACTATATGACCCCTTAAGACATTTGTAGGACCTGGCTTTTATTTTTGTTAGCGGTGAAACATTTGGCGTTTCAGGTCACTCGTCACTCCTGAATGGGAGTGTGGAAGAATGCATGATACATGATTGGCAGGGTATGCCCAGACTTGGGTCCCTTGCTCACTTTGCCACTGGATTCAAGATAGCCTGGATGATGAGGGTTATGAACCTGAACCCGTTCCCAGGAGGCTTGTTTCTGGTCCAGGGAAGACATGGCTTGGCAGTTCGGGCTGGACTGTTCCCATGAGGCACAGGGTCAGATTGATTTGCATATGGCCATGTCTGAACTGGGGTGGTGGAGTGAGCTAAAGAATGGTGATGGATTAAACCCAGGTCTGTTGACTGGGGGTGAGTGTTTGATTTGCTCAAACACTGCGTCCATCATCCCCTTTAGTATCACATGATTGTACACATCTCAGTAGGACAGTTCATACAAGCAACTGAGACATGATCCATTTGTGGATGTCTGTGGATTTAAAGTTAATTGTACACACAGATTTAATTATACAACATATATTTTAGCCTTCGACATGCCACCATTGTAAGATAGCAGTAAAACTACTTTTGTCAGCCTGTCCTTGTATGGAAGTTGTTTTGTATCCGGAAGAGAGCTACATGACAAATAGTTTTGGAGGTTGATCTGTTTTTCATTTTTATAGATCACATGACTGCGCGGCTAAATGCATAACTCACTTGTGTTGCCAGCATTCAGCTTTTGGCAGATACAGGATGAATGCGATGATTTACTGTGCTCGAAGGGTAAGACCGCATTGTTTTTAAATGATAGAAGTTGCTTTTTTGTGCAACTGGGTATATGTGGATAACAGGAGATCCTAATTCAAACTGCCTTGGCTATCACTTGCTGATGAGAATAAGATCCAGATGGCTCACAGTATCGAGCTGAGTCTTTCTGCCAGAATGGTTTACCTTAACCATACTTAGCCATTCGTTCTTACGATGGGGATTTTGGGATGTTATTGCTATCAAGGGCTAAGGTGTACATATAGCATGGTGGCAAGTCTACAAACATTTCTCAAGAATTGTCATTTTGGCTAAATCAATGGTTTGTGGTGGGTGTTTTTAACCTGTTCAGACAGGACACACATGCTTCAGGATTAATATGGGAAAACATGTTTTCAAAGAAAAGGGACATATTTTTTGTTTAACAGGACTCTGGTGTGCAACACACTAGATGTTATTAGAGAATTATTTTGTAAAATACAGGGACCTGTGGGGTGTGAACAACAGTATAAATTAGGACACAGATATTTTTAAGTAAAGCATATTTCTCACATTTTTGTTTATTTGGAATTACGGGATTATTAACAGGATAATATGCTGCATGGTTAAATACTTCTAAGGTCCCACATGCGAGACCGATTGGCTATGCCAATGCTTGCTTTGGAGTTAGTTTTACTCTAGCCTTTATGAAGATGTGATAATGAAGCACACCACTAGATGACAGTAAAGTCATTCTTCAGAAGAAGCTGCATCCCTTTTCAGTCTCAATGCAATAGTAACTGTTAATGGGAAAGGGGAATGTGATGTTGTGAAGTCTTTTCAGCATCAAGTTTGGTGTGTTTCTAAGGAGTGTTGGCACTTTGGGAGGAAACAGCTTTTTACTGTGGGTTTCCATCCACTGATCACCTGACCAGTAAAGTCCTATGGAAACGCTCCTCTTGCTTTCTAAGATGGCCGCTTTATTAGTCGCATCAGGCGCTTTCACCCTCTAGACAAGTTCTCTACCAATGTATTGCTAATGCCATATCACACAAAAATATAGAGACGCTCCTATTTGTCACAGAGTAGGAGCTAAATTGTCAGAGCCCAACTAACAAAAGGATCCGCACTCGAGGCAGAGGCCCCTCACTCATGGCGGGGTGTCCGCACTCATTGCAGGAACCCCGCACTGCGGTTACTCATTGCGGTGGTCCAGCCACAAGTGCAGGGCCCCTCCACGAGATTCCAGTGGTCCAGCCACAAGTGCAGGGCCCGTCCATGAGTGCAGGACATCTGCCACGACTGCAGTGTGTGTGCCATGGTTGCAGAGGCCCATTGTGAATCGAGCCCCCTTGTGTTGCTAGTGTCAACCTGCTGTTCCCACTGAGGTACAATGTTATTAAAGCTTAGAAGGAAAAGGTGGGAGAGCATACATTCCAATAGACACATTTCAGCTGGTAAACTCCCAATTTTTTAGGCTAAAAAAATGCTTTACGATTGCTACCTCCCACTTGAAAATGGCTCTGCTTCAATAGAAGTCAATGGGGAAAATATTTTCCCAAGATGGTTTTCACACTTTCCAGTTCTAAAACGTTGGCATGTATGGGAAAGTGGTCTTATTACAGTAAACACTCCTAAATCCCACTCCTTTTAGTAGTTAAGGTATCCTGGATCACTAAAGGCTGAAAGAATTCACTACTCAATTAACCCATCAACAGACTGCTAATGGTCAAAACGTTAATGTTGGAGCCTATAGAGAACAACTCTTATACTCATGTGGAATAAGATACTGTTATAAGTTCAGAGCCTAAACTTGAATGTTTACAGTGCACTGATTGCTGAAGGCATTCCATTCCTTGGTCTAGACTACAGAGGAGGGAGAAGATGGAAAGGCAGCTGCAGTTGGCTTTGGATGTTGCAGCAAGGCGCCTCAAAGCCCTTGACAAGCTTTTGTGGTGGCAAAAAGGTGACAAAACTGGTTGCTTTCTTGGAAGGGAGATGCTGCTCACAAGGCATCTTTATGAGACTTCATTTTCCGATTCAAAAACCTTTTGAACAGAAATTGAGTGGGAGTTTAACACCTTCGCTGCTTGAGATATTCCCCTGCTGTGCTGAAGGTCAATAGAAATGGGTGTGGTCATGACGGCTCCCAGCCGTCATCAGCACACGCCCACCGTGACTCATGACGACTGGGAGCCGTCATCAGCACCGAAGGGGGTTAAAACAAACTGATGCCTTTCTACACTCTTCCCCCTCTGACACTATGGAGACACACTTCACAGATGCTCGCCCAATCTCGTCAACTCCTTAATCTACACCTCAACCATGCACACGTCTTTCTTACAAACAAGATGCCTGCCTGACTTTCTTAGAGTGGTTGCTCTGGATCCACAGTTGCAGTCTCCCTCACTGGGGAACATCTGTCGGTCTTTGCCAAAGTCTGGGAGGCTTATATTTCTGGCAGTTGGATAGAGGCCCTCAAGCAGTCATACCCTTGAGTTCTCTTCCACTCCCCAGGATACAGGGGTGAGGTGGACATGATGGCTTGTTTAGCACCTCCATAGGCAGGCTCTCAGACAATGAGATTTCACACCTCTGAAAGCAAGGAGCAGCAGCAGTTCCAGTACATCAGGAGGAGTGGGGCTAGTAGTATTTTCAGCCTTATAATTGGTTCCAAATAGATGGCTCTCCCACTAAATACTCAAATTGAAAGATTTGATTCCCTACATTCAGGCTATAAGATTTTAAATAATCTCTGTTCCGGATATTCTTCTCAATGCGAGGAGCACTGCTCTCCCAGCAACAAGTCTCTCCGGTCCCCTCCGTGCGCTGCTCAGGTGTTTATTTTGTATTTATTTATTTAAGGAGTTTTATATAGCGCTAGCCTGACCCGAGGGTATCGGAGCGCTTCACAACAGTTTTTGAGCAAGATCCATACAATAAACAGTATTCTGACATATAAGATTGGTAGACCAAGTGTGCTGAGCCAGATCCATACAGTAAACAGTGTTCAGACATATAGGTTAGGTAGTCCAAGTGTGCTGAGCAGCATTGAGATAGTACGTGAGTCCTGGGATCTCTCGTATTTTGTATGTTGTCTTGGGGGTTGATACAATAAAGCAGGGTTCAACAAAATAGGTTCGGAGATCCAAGTGTGCTGGGCATCAATTGAGGTTGTCGGTGCGTCCTGAGAACCTCAAAGTGAGCACGCTGTCTTGGGGTTAAACCAAATTTGTGCGGGGAGGGCAATTTGAGTAGCAGGGAGGAGGAGAGACTTAGAGCTACTATGTCAGGAAGAGATGAGCAGCATTAAGGAAGAGTGTTAGTCCTGAAATAACCCCTTAGTGTGCATGTTGTCTTGAGGTTAATACAAAAAAATCAGGGTTCAACAAGATAGGTTCGGAAATCGAAGTGTGCTGAGCAGCATTGAGGTCGTCCGTGAGTCCTGAGGGAACCTCAAAGAGAGCACGTTGTCTTGGGGTTAAACCAAATAAAGGGGGGGGGAGCAATTGGAGTAGCAGGGAGGAGGAATGTCTTAGAGCTACAATTTCAAAAAGAGATGACGAGCAGGAAAAAGCCTGTTTGATGGTGGTTATCCATTCGGGAGGGAGCGATTGAGGAACAGGATTTTAAGTTGTTTTTTGAATTTTGTGAAGGACGGGATGGTCCTGATGTCGGCTGGAATGGCGTTCCAAATTTTGGGTGCATTCCCGGCGAAGGACCGTGCAGCAGTTTTTTGTTTGCGTGTTTTGATGGGGGTGAGTAGTAGGGTACTGGAGCTCCTGATGGTCCTTGTTTGACCAGCCCTCTTGAGTTTGGCAGCCAAGTAAGGTTTTCCTGTGCGGAGGGCTTTATGTGTGAGGCAGGCAGTTCTGTATCTGGCACGCAGTTCTATTGGGAGCCATTTTAGTTCTCTGAGTGCTGGTCAGATGTGATCGTATTTCCTGATCCCAGTGACCAATCTGGCTGCTGCATTAAGAGTGGTTTTGAGGGGGGCTAGGTGCGATATTGCTGTACCAGTGAGGGTGGCATTCCCATAGTCGAGTCTGGATAGCACCAGAGATTGGGTGGCTTGTTTGAGGTCATTTGTTGGGATAAATGGTTTTATTTTGATAAGTAACTTCAAGTTGATGAAGGCACTCTTTGCTGAGTTCTTGATGTGGCTGGCCATATTGAGTTTTGAGTCTAGGGCAATTCCTAGTGATTTAACAGAGTGGGTCAGAGTGAGATTGCAGTTAAGAGCATCAAGAGCTTTTACCCATTCTGAAATATGTGGGTTCACCTCTTTGTTGGAGATGAGGAGTATTGCGGTTTTGTCTTGGTTGAGTTTTAGGTGGTTTAGTGACAGCCAATGTTGTATTTCTTTTAGAGTGGCATTTAGTCTGTGGATGTCCTCGATGGAGGTGGTTTCAAGATAGATTTGGGTGTCATCTGCGAATAGGTGGAAAGGGATGTCTGCCTTTTTGAGTATGGTGGTGAGGGGTTCCATCTATATGTTGAACAGTTGGGGTGAAAGCACTGAACCTTGGGGGACGCCCCTATTGATCTGGTGTAGGTTGGAGGTAAAGTTTTTTATTTTTATTCTTTGTGAGCGGCTGTGTAGGAAGGAGGAGAACCAGCGTAGGACCACTTCATCGGCTCCTACCCTTTCTTGGAGCCCTTCGATGAGAAGTTGGTGATCAACGGTGTCAAAGGCTGCCGAAAGGTCTAGGAGAATGAGGAGGCAGCATTGGTCGGTATCAAGGCATTTGTGGATGTCGTCAGTGATATGAAGGATTGTGGTCTCGGTGCTCTAGCCTTTTCTGAAACCCGATTGGTGGGGGTCAAGCAGATTGATGTTGTCCATGTGCTGAGTCAGTAGTTTGAGGACACATTTTTCCAGTATTTTGGAAAGGAGGGGGAGATTAGAGATGGGTCTGAAGTTGTTTAGTTTCTTGTAGTCAAGGCCTGTTTTTTTTAGTAGTGGTGTGACTTGGCCAACTTTGAGGCATTCAGGAATGATGCCAGTTCTCAGGGAGCTGTTTATGATCTTGCACCAGAAAGGGGCTATGGAGAGACACAGTTTTTTGGTCAGTTCGGTGGGAATTGGGTCAAGGACGTGAGAGGCTGGTTTGGAGGTGGAGATTAGTTTGAGGATCTCGGATTCCGGGATGGGAATGAAGGACTTCCAGGTTTTCGAGGGGTGCTTGGGCAAGCTATCTACTGACACTGGAGGCAGGGTTTTCCAGATGGGGTTGACGTTGATTTCCAGTGAGCGCTTAATCTTGGTGATTTTTTTTTTCCAAAGAAGTTAGTGAAGTTTTCACACAAGTCTTTGGAGGCCTATAGGGAGGAATCCAGGGGTTTGGAGGTTTGTTGTTTGATTCTGAACAGTTCGTTGGGCATGTTTTTTGCGTTGTCCAGGGCATCGCAGAAGAAGGTGGATTTCACATTGCTGATGTGTTTTTTGTATTTCCTTCGGGTTGCTTTGAGTTGTCGAGTAGGCTTGAGGAGGGGTTGCTCCTCCATAGTCTTTCAGAAGCTCTTAGTTGTCCTCTTTCTTTGTTAATGTCAGTGTTAAACCATGTTCTGGATGGGATGCTCCTGGTTTTTTTAGTCTTAGGGGGGCTACTTCATCTAGAATGGACGTCATCTTTGTGTTGTAGTGTGTGGTTAGTTCTGTTGTTGATAGATTCTCCATGGG
Organism: Lissotriton vulgaris; assembly: GCF_964263255.1. Taxonomy (NCBI): domain Eukaryota; kingdom Metazoa; phylum Chordata; class Amphibia; order Caudata; family Salamandridae; genus Lissotriton; species Lissotriton vulgaris. The sequence continues at coordinate 938,678,673 of NC_141699.1, forward strand.
GGCAGTGAGGAGAGAGTTAACCCTTCTCTCTAGGTCAGTCATGTTAATCTGGGTGAAGTTTCTAGTCCATTTTGGAGGGTTTTGGGCGGGGGTTTCGGAGTAATAGGTTGAGTTAGGTGGAAAAGGATTAAGTGGTGATTGGACCAGTCCACGGGCAGGATGTGGTCTATCATGACAGTGTCATGTTGGGCGATAATAGCGTCTAGGATTGCTCCTTTGTTATGGGTTTCCTCTAAGCAGTGTGGGTAGAGGTTGTTGCTGTGAAGCAGCTCCTTCAGGTTCTGGATTAGCAGGTTGCTTTCTTCATTCCAGTGAAGATTGAAGTCTCTCAGAATAAGGTTGTTCGTGTCTTGGAGAGAGCAGTGGGCAATCAGTTCAGACAGGTGTTAGGTGAATTTGGCGGTGTTGCCTGGGGGATGATAAATGAGGTGGCAGGTGAGTGTTTTTTATTGTTGGTATTGATGTTGGCGGTTCGGCACTCAAAAGTGTTATAGGTGCCGGAGTCTATTTCCGACACAGAGATATTGTTTTTGTGGACGATGGCTATACCTCCACCTCCTTGATCTTTTCTATCTTTGTTGGTGATAACAAAGCCGGGGGGACCAGAGTATCCATGACTGGGGATGAGGAGTCATTTAGCCATGTCTCAGTGATGAATGCTAGATTTATGTCATGGGAGCGGATGGATTCCGCTAGTTCGGTGGCATGTTTGGTGGCTGAGCTGCAGTTTATGAGCTTGCAGTTTCTGGGTGGTGTCTCTGTTGTGTGTTTAATCGTTTGGGGGACCCTGGGGATGATAATGCGTGTGGCCGGGGGTCTAGGGGATTTCGGGTGGGCCTGTTCTCTTCCCAGTCTGGTGATCACCTGTATTTTGGATTGGGAGGTGGCAGAAATAGGATTGTCATGCGAGGAGGCGAAAGCTGCTGCTTCACTCTCAGAAGTGACCTCTCTAGTTCTTTTCATTCTCTGTATCTGATGAGAGAGGGGGCCGGAGATCTCTTCCTGATGGGGAGCACTGGGGGGCCTCTGTGGAGAGAGAAAGGGATGGGAGGGTATTGGTGGGGATTTGCGGAGGAGGCGAGGTTGGTAAGAATTTCGCTGAGACCCTGGATTATGGTGGTAATTTGGCTTTCACGCAGGGTGATCCGCTGTTCAGTCTCTCGGTCAGTGTGGGTGTTCTGCGAGTGAGCATTAAACCTGGGGGAGGAGAGTCTGGAGTTGTTAGGTTGCGCTTTAGTGGGTGGGTTGTCCGTGTTGGATCTTGGCGGGGTCGGGGTGTGGATAGGCGGGGGCTGTGTTGGGGCATGGATGTCAAATTGCATGCGGGGCTGAGGAGGGGGTTGGGTGTCATGTGCTGTGTGTTTAGCTCGTCATACGTGGGTTGGGAGGGAGGGGGGGACGGAGGATGCCAGAGGCGGGTAGCAGGGTCTTGTTCTCTCTGGTCATGTAAGAGGTGGAGGCTCGCTGCGGGAGGCAAGTGTTATTACTAGGGTGCCCTGGGATGTGGCGTGAGTTCTCTCTGGTATTGTTGTTCTGTCTGGTAGCGTTGGCGGAGGAGTCTTGCCGTGGGAGGCAGGTGTTATTTCTAGGGTGACCCGGGGTGGGGGTGAGGTCTGTAGGTGGGTCGGGTTTTTCAGGGAGAGGAGAATAGGAGGGTAGGGGAGGAGTGCGTGTGCGGGGAAGTTCGGAGCGATGGGAAGAGGGCCTCAAAGATTTCTAGGTTGTTATTATTGGCTTGTATCAGGACTGGGCCATTGGAGAAGATGATCGCAGTGGTGTTCCCATTTTGCCTATTGTGCTTGGGGGCTGAGAAAGACAGTTTGCAGCTATGGGACGTGTTGGTCATTTCGGAGATATTGAGTTGCGATCTGAAGATGGAGTTCCATGTTTCGGGTCTTTCAGTGTGGAAGATGAGATCCATTTTTACTTGTCCTTTTGAGGTGCAGTGGTAGATGTCCACGAATAGTGATTCAGGATGTTGTCTGATCAGTTTTTGTTTAAAAGTTTTTTTTGCTTTGGGTGAGAGGAAGCTGATTGCGAAGGAGTTTGGGCCGTGCGGTTTAAGTGGCTCGCAGAAGCAGGGTTGGAGCAGGCTGATGTGACGTATGGCATTGTGGCTAGGGGCGACAGGGGGGAGGCACCCTTTTGGTTAATGGGCTAGGGTATCCAGAAACCGTCCCTGGAGGGGAAGTGCGAGGGGGCAGGCACCCTATAAGGGATGGTGAGCTAGAGCTTCCAGAAAACTGTTCGTAGAGGGGAAAGTACGACAGTTGTGAGGGTTTTGTGATTGGTGCTCTAGTGCTGATTGTTGACTCTCCAGAGCCAAAAGACTGAGGATGGCTGTTATGTGGTTGTAGAAAGGGCAGATAGAGGGCTGCAGTTGAGGCAATGACAGCTGGCTCTCTACCCAGAACTTCAAAAGGCTGTGATTCAGCGCTGGGGAAAGTGAGCGCGTCAAGGTCTTGGTAAGATCTATGAGGTCTTAGAAGGTCGTGCAGGCTTTGTAGGAGTAGAAAAACATCCTCTTCTTTCATTGCAGTTTGGGGTGGGTGTGAGGAAAAGAGGAGCAGTTAGTAAGGATCTTCTTTTCTGGGGAGAGTGTTGTGTCAGTCTTTTTTTCTTTGTTTTACCCTATGGTACTGAAAGAGTGGTTGGGTGTTGGTACAGGCGGTAGTGTCACATCAAGACTTTCCCAGGCAGTCACTTGTCACCTATTGGCTTCCATGTTACAGCATCTCCTGGAACCCAGTTGCTGAGAGGGATTGACGTATGTCAGCCGCCTAGGGCAGCTGTTTAGCTCCTCTGGTCAGGCGACAGATAGTGGATTTTTCCCTTCCCCCGCCTTCCAGACGCTAGTGACAATGTTGTGGGTTCTCATAGGGTCCTGTTGGTGCCAGCAAAGGGGTTCCCATCAGACAACTATGATGCGGATTTTGTGCCCTGCAGAGGCTTGCGCTGCGTCTGCTCGGGGTGCCCCCTCACCTATGAAGCCAGCCTCGAAAGAGAAGCCATGTAACTCCCTCACTGCAGTCAAATTGCAGTCGGAGCAGTCTTCAGGGTGGCGTGGGCAAGGGAGGTTGGATCGCTCTGTCCGTTGTCGTCGGGCACCGGGGGTGGCCGGTGCATGGTTCCAGTAGGCTGATGTGTTGCAGTGCAGCTCCGTAGGGGAAAGGTGAAAAACGCTCCTAGTAGTCCTTAAACGGCCTCCATCTTAAGGTCAGGCTGCCTCAGCAAGAGATCCCTGCCAAGGCTTAACCAAAAAACAGTGTTGTGGTGACAGAAAGGTGTTGTGATGATGCGGGAGATTAGTCTACCTTAACTGAGAATGAGCTAATTGGTGATCATGCGGCTCTATGGGGGAAGGATGATGTGCTCGCCTCGTTCCTCACGAAGCGGCCGCCATCTTAAAGTCAGGCTATTTCCTCATAAATGATCACCGCAGCTTTGTTTATGTTGCTGCAAGAGTTAAACATCAATACCGCTCTAGGATCAGGCAGCCACCGGACCCGATCCTTGATCTCACTAGTCCGCCACTTTCACATCATTTCCCGGTGCCGTCTGTGCCCTTCCCCGTCACGCGGCCCGCAGCTCTCCCGGCGCCAACCCGACTCGGAGCCCAGATCTCTGAAAAACAGTGTTGAGACAGACGATCCCATGCCTCCTGTGATCCGCCGGCTGATCTGAACGGTGCAACAGCTGCGGGGCTTGCCGGTTGGAGCCCCGCATAGAGGACGCCAATACCGGAGGAGGTGAGACTTCCCCCAGGGGTCAGATGACCTGGCATTTCGATGATGTGGCGGCGCAGAGAAGGAGCTGGGAAACGGGGCGCAAGAGGAGAGGCTCTCGTGTGTGATGAGAGTGCAGACATGCTAGGAGAAGCGATGTCTTTATGGTTGTACTTGGGAGATCAACAAAGCAACACACTGTAGGTTCTGCTGAATGGATCCATGCTGAAGCGGAACTGTATTTTGCCAATATTTCCATCCGGCGCTTTCACACAGTCCCCGAGTACGAGCACCCCAGTACAACAAAATGGCTGGCCATGAATCTGACCCGTCGACAACAGTGACTGAAAAAAGACTAGAGAAAAAGACAAACATCACACAGAAATAAAAACAGGACTGGCGCCACGACCTCCCCAACAACCTCTCTGATAGAGGACTAGGGAGACAGGCAATTATACCCCAGAAGCAAAAACAGGACTGGCTACACCAGATCACTGAAGACAATGTAATGCAATGATTTTTTGGGGGGATTTATTTTATTACAATGTTTGATTGCACACTGGCAATCTCCTCGGCCTTTGTGTTGCTGCTCTGGCTATTACACTCATGAGACTGTCTCCTGAATCATTCTCTCTATTCTAGTGACCTTTGCATTCATATTTACGGTCCTCAAAATAACAGCCAGTCAATAAGTACTACTCAGTTCTCAGCACTTGTTTGTTTGTCTACCGGGCAGTTTCTAAGCAAAGGAAGACTATCAGATCTCCAGCGGAAACCACAGTGACACCCAACTTGGCCCCTGACCAACGCTAACTGTGAGTAGACTCATTCTAGTGGTGCCGTTTGTTTGAGCAGAAAAATCACTAGTTTTATATTTTAACTCTCATCGTAGGGAAACATGACATTAAGGAAATTGTCATTTAACTGCAGAGGGAAGCCATTGTGCCTCAAACCACTACCCCTCGCTACTTTACAACTTTTAAAATGGCTGAACTCCTGAATTCCAGCTACCCACTGTTTACACTGATGAGGACTCCCACAACCCTGGCAGCCATCTTGTAATGACTACTACCCCTCTTGCAGCAACCTCTTGTAGTCAGCCCCCCAACTACAACAGTGGCCATCTGGTAATGGTCCCCAACAATTTGGGCAGCCATCTTGTAACGGCTAACCTCTAAATGTACACAATCTGACATTTGATCCACCCATTCTGATTGGCAATTGCTAACACCCAGTAAGAGGCACAAAGCAGTGGCCATCTTGTAGCGGCCCTAACTAACTTGGCAGCCATCTTGTAACGGCTAATGTATACTTATTTCCAACCTGACATAAGTCTCACTTTCGTTGAATGTCAGGTGCCAACACCCTCTTAGATGTTACAATAACCAATCCAAACAGCTCTTGTTCCTTATATTTTATTTTTCTGTCACTCCTCAGTGCCCTAAGGACTCTCACATCCTGACTGGACCAGTCATTATACCTGAAGGAAACAGTGCCTACTCTATTCAATACCCTCATAAACTTTCAAAAAATGCAGCGAAAACCTTCAAACACAACCTCCTCAGAAAACACCCGGATACTGTATTCCTGGATCACTCCTACAATTCCAAAAAGGCATTATAATCAATAACCTTTTATTTTTCACAAGAAAAATAGCCAAATGGCGATTGGCTTTTCATCAGCTACTAGTCATTCAAGACCATAAAAACATTCCCTACGGAACTAGGATTCCAACAAGTCCCACGCAGAACCTCAGAGCCTCATTCAACATAACATACTACAAAAATGGCACTGTTCTTATTCAAGCAGCTAACAAGGACCTAGAACATTTCGACAAATACTTCTCCACCCTAAAAACCCACACCCTCAGCACACTCACTCTCTCTCGGGTCCTTACTAAACCCACCACCCCTTCCTCTACTGAAGATCAGAGACCACCCTCTTCACCCAGGCATGATGATAGAGACACTACCATCCCTCCGGCCTCAGCACACTTTGCATGGACACCCTCTGCTATCTCACGCTGCACCTCTCTTCCACCCCCTCTCTCACATAGATCAGTGGAAAGAAGCAACGCCGACGCACTCGCCTTTTCTCGCACTGCAAGGACACCATCTACTGCAAGCAGCACCTCTCGGGACCTTAACACTTCCCCCTCTACACTGGCTCATTTTTAAACAAAATACTATTAAATTGATCTCGAATACCCCTTGTGACTGGTCAGACCCTCACATTATCACCTTCCAAATCCCTTCATGTAACAAGAATATACTCCCACAACAAATTTAACCTAAACAATGGATAAGAGACACAAAGAACATCAACTGTAACAAGCTTGCTTCCCAATGTGAGAAGGCTCTTTTCCCCCCTAACAACATAGGAGACGTCACTGCCCTCACTGATCACTATAACTCCACGATGACTACCATCCCTCCGGCCTCAGCACACTTTGCATCGACACCCTCTGCTATCTCACGCTGCACCTCTCTTCCACTCCCTCTCTCACATAGATCAGTGGAAAGACGCAATACCAATGCTCCCGCCTTTACTCGCTCTGCACGGACACCATCTACCACAAGCAGCACCTCTCGTGACCTTTACACTTCCCCCTCCGCACCTTCCACTCCGGAATAACATCGACCCTTATCACTCAGAACTGATGATAGAAGCAACAATTCCATCTCCTTATCATGTACTGCACTGACACCCTCAGCATCTTTAACATCTCGCAGCACGTCTAGGGACCCCACTACCTCCCCCACTGCCCGCTCTTCTCTGGAAGAAAATCGAACACATCCCTCACCTAGAACCAATGAACGAGGTAACAACGCTCTCTCCTTAGCACACACTACTCTGATATCCTCATCATTCTCTTGCAACACCTCTCGGGACCATACTACTATTACCCCCACCGCCCTTCCCTCTCCTGAAGAAAACCGACCCCGTCTTGCACCCAGATCCAGGGAAAAA